>NC_079155.1:4597500-5935000 GCF_947563725.1 Argiope bruennichi
TTGATATCTTATTGGAATGCCATTGTTAGTAGTGTGAAAACTATTGAAGATGTATTTTGCAAATTTTCAGTATTGGAAAAACCAAATAACATAGCCAGGAATCCTGCAAATTGAGTTTGTTTATCAGGAAATATGCATTTTAGTATTCGGTTATCTCGATTTATAATAATCAATAGAACTGTTATTTCATGCGAAATTGAATATAAAAATATGAACGATTTTTTAAAAAAATGTCAAATTCGTATAATTTAATGGGAATATTGTAAAGATTACGAGTGGCTGAATTCCTTGTTCAGCAGCTTTCAACTATAAGATTTTAAGCAATTTCTTAAATGCATACTAACAGGACGACAATATATTTTTCTCTTTAAATATATAAATGGAGGTAAAATTACTTACAATGTAAAAATTATGCAGGGCGATGTAATTTAACAAAATACGTCGCTGTAATATATCAATGTTATGGAAAATGCATACTAGAAAATAAGACATAAAATACCATATTTCAGCATCATAAATAAAATAAATATTCTTTCATTATAGCTACCTAACAAATATTTTTCATAAACTCAAATTCTTAGAACATTATTTGAAAAATCTATAATTTTATTATAAGTGGAAATCTAAAGTGTATTCAAATTTTCTACAAATGTGTTCATGCCATAAGCATTCATTTGGAAATGCAGGCTAAAATAACCAATTTACGAAAATGAAAACACTTAAAACTACTATCCTCACTGCTAAATAGTTTATCCGCAGTTATAAAGTTTTGTAAGTTGCCTATTAGTGCTCATATAAAATAGTCACAATAAGACTCGATATGCAATGAAATTGTTTTTAAATAATTTTTAATTGATTCATTTGAATAAATGACCATTTTATATTTATCCCACATGATTAATTTTCAATGGAAAATATCATTAACTGCCTTGAGCATATTAGCAATCAGTATACATTTTCTTACAAATAAATAAAATCAACCTGCTAATAATAATTTGAAACTTTTCAACTACATGGATTTAAATTTAAAATGCATGAATGGTGGATATTTATTGTTAAAGAAATGAATAAATAGATATACTTCGACACATATTTTCCCTTACAATTGGGCATTTAACTGTATTAATACATTTCTAAAAGCTTAATAAAAATTCGGTATTATTAATCAATTTTAAGATTATTTTAGAAGCTTTCAAGATCAAATTTTGCATTTTATTTGCCTCTTCGTATGCAGGATAAATATCTTCAAGCCCTAAATATTTTTTTACATCTTGTGGTCAGATAAATAATTGATATTAGATTTATCTTTTCAAATGCTTTTCATTCTTTTGCATATACTCCTTACAAGGAATAATTAAACTTGAAAAACACCAGGGAAATTTCTGGTGGGAATACTTAGTCATGATTGGCAAAACGAAATCTGATATTTATAACTGTGATATTCGTGATATATTATGAAAATCGGCAAATGTAATTTGTCAATAATTTTAAATAATGATGACTAAATTGAATTAAAAATATTGTTCCACATTATTTAAATTTATCTAATCTTCCTCAGATCCTATGTTAACTTCAAATAGGTAAGGAAATAAATTTTCTTTCGCTGCCCACTAAGAATGAGGAAAAACAGCTATGCACACAGAAAAAAAACTCTGTCCAATTTCTCCGCGAGGGAAAACGATTGCCGAGCAAACCACAAATGACTCTATCCAGTGAAAGTTCTGTATCAACTTCTAATCTCTGAGACGCACGTAAGATAGAATCGCAACATGCATACCTTAATCAATCTCCTCATCCGAGATCAGAGCTAATGAACGCAATCTAACAGGCTGCCAGAAACTGAGTGCTCCGAAGACGATGAGGCAAAAAATAAAGAGACAGAATTCTTTGCTACGGACTCAGCTGGTCCTTTGTTAATGGTTGATGAGGGCAGGACTGAGTGGCAACAACAGCAAAAATGAAGGAAACGAATGAAAAAATAGAACGGAGCGGAATTAGGACTAGCCTACAACCATTAGACTCGCTCTCTTCTGAGTAAGTGAGTGAGTAAGTAAGGCTCTCGCCAACGCAATAGGATAAGTCCCTACGGAATAGAAGGGGCTGCACGAAAGGTCAGTAACGACGTGCTTAACAGCAACCGCCAAATGGCGTCAATCTTGCAGAGGGTGGTCCGGATTGAGATGGGAAGTCGGGTGGCAAGTGGTTCCGATACTTAGCAAATTGCTACATTGACAACTGCAGCAGTGATTCGACGGTCGTTACTGATCGATTCATTACGCTGGCCTGGTAGGGCGGAATTAGGTTTTATCTGAATGAAATAAGACAATCATGAAACTTTAGAATATTCACGATTATACGTTTATTTTAGATGGCGTGTAGTAACTGTAATGCAACCGTGGTTAGTAGTCTATTCCTTTTTATCAATTGCTGAGTATGATTCAGTTTTGTCTGAATTTGGAATCCTTATAAAGAAACTGGAAGATTTTTCAACTTCAAAAAATTGATTTTCTTTTTTTCAATTTTTGTCTAATAAATTTCACTGTTTTCATTGGCATCTCACTGATTACAAAAATGTATAATTTTTAAAGGTTTGAAAAACCGAGAGTTTCTAAATTATCCTTCAAAAATTAGACTAGCAGGAGTTTTTTTTTTTTTGTCTTTTTTTTTTTTTTTTTCGAAACATGCTTTCTTCAAATTTCAGTACACATAAAGCACAATCAGCTCATTACAATCGTATGAAATTTTATACATCAATACCTACAAACACTATGTGTATATTAAACATATATTATGTTTTCAGGATATCGTATTCAATTTTAGAGGCTATTTATTATACAAAATATCATATATATTGTTTTTATATTTCTGAGTTACATGACATTTATTATTCTTTTGAAATTTTTATTATTAGCATATTTAAATGAAAATTAATTTACTGTATAATTTCGGGATTATTTTACTCAGAAATATTTTTTTTTCTGAATATACCGCTTTTTGTGGTTATCAACTTGAAAATTAACGCATTATAACACACATTTCATTTGCCTCTAAACAACAAAAAGGATAAGAAACATATTACTATCGTTTAATAATTAAAATAAATTACTAATTCTACTTGTTCTGAATCTCTATACATTCAAATGATTATCAGATACTAAATTTTACTTGCGAAACAATCCCATTTATTTATAATTGCAATTTTGACAGTTTTCATTGTCGAGAACGTCCCAGTTCCTTAATATTGTTAGGCTCTTTTTCCTTTTTTGGATATTTTAAATGTGCTCTAGACATACAATGATGACAAAAAATTCTCATAAAATGACTTTGTATTAGAAAATATACAGAATAAAGAAAATTTATGAGATTTTTTTAGCAGTGCGCCATGAAAGAATAAGATCTTACAAGAAGAATTTTTATGAAATATGTAAATAAATCAGTGAAAAAATCAGTTCTTATAACGATCATACTTTTTCATTTATGTAATGAACATAATTCTGCGCATTTTGAGAGAATAAGATAAACATAAAAATGTATTTCTGTGCCAATGTTATATATTTGTTCAGTATTAATTTTTCATTTCAACTTGAAATTAAAGTTTTCTTGTTATTTATATATACTTTAAGAATTTTAAAATATTTTATGATTGATGATCTGAGATGAATTAAAATGACTTATCAAGGAATTTGCAAATCAAGAATATCTAAAGTATTTCAGATTTGGTAATTTACTCATTTAAAAAGTTTGACATCTTCCCCATGTTTAATCATCATACCATTCTATGGGCCTTTATAATATTTTTATTCGAGAAAAAGACTGATGCGAATGTTTTTATGCAAATGACTTAAGCAATGATAATTTGAATATTATTGAATGCTGTAAAGCTTTTCTAGAATTTCATTAATAATATTTAAGGGGAAGGTGGACTCTATTAAGAATATTTGCTAATTATTCACCTAGGATTATGAAATTTTCTATTCATGCGCATTAAAATGTAAATGTATCAAATATCTTTAAAAAACCCTTTAAAACGAAATACATTATTTTTAAAAAATTACAAGACATATAATTTTTAAAAATTTCTAAATATTTAAAGAGACTCGATTTTTAATTTTCCTTATCATCATCATCTCTCTCTCTCTGTGTATATATATATTTGAACCAAAACCGGGTATGATTTTTTAACTCCAAAGAAAGGTAAAATTTTTCGAAATAGTTGTATGCATAAGCTCTGAATTTTCATGAGAATTTTATATTTTTCTGAACTAAAATTGACTTTTAATTATCTAAAATTTCTCTAACTGTAAAACACATAACCAGTTTTCTTTTTATATTTAATCGAAATCTTTATTATCATTTTTTTTTTAAATTTCCGTGAAACGTTTGAAACATTACAAGAATACATAAATCCAATTAGAACATCATTTGGAGAAAAGACTTTATAATATATAGGGTGGTTATAATTAAACTTCCCCTATAAACAGCATCCTACACTGCAAACGGATGAACGGATAGTAGCGAGTGTTGGTATATAGGCTATACACGAGATGCGCTTAAAGAATTTTGATTTTTTTTTTTTTTTCGTTCCAAAATGATTACTAGATGGCGCCTTTTCCGGAAAAGCATTAAATTTAACACAGTAAACACCCAAAACGGAATACAGCAACAATATTAACAATTCAGAACAAGATAACGAGTAATAAAATGTAAAACCGTTAGAAATTGTCAGTTCTAGGAAAAAATGTCGAGATTTGAATGATTGCAAAGAAGAAGAAGCTTTATGCAAAATGGGTTAGAATATGAAACGTTTGCAGTCATTATCATGTTTTATGCGATGTTTCCGGCTGTAATGATGGCGGTATCTTGTTGCGGCATTGAATGACTTAAGGAACCCAATAACGCTTCATGTGCGAAGCATTATTACTGATCAGTTACGATCTGCTGTTGAACACACTGTCCATTGATTTGAAATTTTGCAAGAGAATGAGGGTAGTCACATGGGGCGCCTTCCCTTACATCATCCTGGACATGATCCTCTTGTGCAATTTCGTCCTAATCTGTTCTTGTTTCTGCAAACTGAGCTTTTTTTCAAACAGCGTACTGTTATTTTTTCCTTATCTTTACTTAATATAGTTCGATGATAATGATCAATAAATGTTAACATTGTATTCCGTTTTGGTCGTTTACTGCATTAAAGTTAATGTTTATCCGGAAAAGACGCCCTCTGGTGGACATTTTGGAACTTCTTTTTTTTTTTCAAAATTCCGTGAGCGCATCTCGTGTATAGCCTATATACCAAATTTTGGTGCAAACCAGCATGTTGTATGAATCTATTTATAGGGAAAATTTAATTACCCTGTATTTTTTCCCTCTCAATTTATTGAAAGCTCAAGTTTAGTTGAATATAATCACATATTTTGATGATGAAACAATAAAAATAAAATTTTATATCCACGTCCATTTTCATTTATTTCTAAGTCCACTGTCCTCTCGATTTTAATCTACGTCTCCTTCGTTATAAGTGATTTTATAATTTATCCGCTTTTTAAACTATATAAAGAAATGATATGCAGTCGGCAAGAAATATAGAGAGGATTAATTTTGGAACAATAGCAAATTGTATTATAAAATATTGGAATAAGTAGAATGAAAAATATAAAGGCGTGAGTTAAATCAATTGTAAATATTGAATGCATTGATATATGTTTTTATCAGTAATAAATATTTAATTAGAATCTCTTAAAATCATTGATTATTTTCAAGAATGAACAACCTTCTTTCAAATTTTAAAGTTATTATGAAACAAATTGGCTAATAAATATATAAACTGAAGAAGTCAAGAATTTTAGGGTAATCGATGGAAATTTCACTTTATAAACATGCATTAATTTCATAAAGCCAAAGGATTGACATTTATTTAGTTTAACACAATCAATCATCAAATATGCATTTCATTTAATAAAAACAAAAATAATGAAATTGAAAACAGTTTTTTTAAAATATTTTTACTGGAAAAGTTTCTGTTTTTAATATAAAAAAATAAGCTTCTGAAAACAATTTAAAAAAGAAAGTCCTTAAATGTTATTTCCATAAAAGACAATATTTTCCTTTTTTTGTTTGCAACATCGCGTCTTTTGTAAAATTAATGAAATAAATTGTTATACAAGTATTAAGTAAATTACTTAGATGCTTGTACCTTAGTATTTCTATTTTATTTAGGGAAAAATAATAAATATTTAAATAAATTCGACAAAACATATATTTTGAAGAAAATTGCCTATTATTATTCTGGCTCAGTCCCGCCATTTGTTCGCATCAAAACCAGACGTATGACTTTTCCGGTTAATGGTTTTTTTCACCCAGGAATTGAAGACTAGCACGCGAAACAACAATTTTTGGAAGAAAAAGTTATTTCACTCTGATGATTTTAGTTTGACAACATATTTCAAAGAAACTAAAGTTACAGTTGGAGAGTAACCTTATAATATCTAAATGTATCTTCTATTTCATTCTGAAAGCCATGATATCTTTTACATTACTTCATGCATTTTTTTTTCATAATTTGCTTAAAATAGCTTTGTAGTGAATTAAAGTTTATACTTAAGCATAAGATTTCATTGAATACTTACATTTTGCTCAATTTTATTAATATCCCATTTGAATGCAAACACTAAGGTTTTCTCTAAGATGATTTCAGTTTGACAACATATTTCAAAGAACCTAAAGTTGCAGTTGGAAAGTAATCTTGCAATATCCAAAAATATCTTCTATTTCATTATGATAGTTACAATATTTTTAACTACACGATATACATTTTTTCCATAAATTGTTTAAAACAACCTTTTTATGAATTTAATCTAGTATTTAATTGGATTTCATTAAATATTGATGCTTAGTTTTAGTTATATTAATGTACCATCTGAAAACACCACTAGGACTGCTTTGGGATGAGCTTCACGCCCTCAAAATCATATTTAACATTCACCAGGAACGTATAAATGACGGATGCATGGTAAGATCAGGCTACGAACCTGGAGCTCTCAAGTCTCGTAATCGAGGCATTACCAGACACTAGAGTCAATGAAAAAAAAAAAAAACTGAAATTTGCTTCACGATAACTGAGGTTTTTTTTTTTTTTTTTTTTTTTTTGACAGGAGCTGTATATATATATATATATATATATATATATATATATATATATATATATATATATATATATTCTAATAAATAAATATATTCAATAGTAAATGAAAATATAGAATTTCAGTAAAATACTTCCTAATCTATTCTTATGCTAATTCATGATTATAAAAAAATGAAATAATTTTCAGGAAAATTGTTTAATTAATTTCTATTTTTTTGACTAAATTTCCTGAGATTTCCCATCACATTTTTTTTTTCCATTATGAATTTTTACCATGAATGAGTTCATTACGAACTAAAATAAATTTTTGAAATTGAAGATTAAATGCTGATGAACAGAAAATAAGTCTTTATAATGTAGCATAGGGGTAATTAAAAAATATTAAGTAACCATAATAGAAACTGTGTTAATCAAAGCTTGATGATGATAATGTTTTGAATACAAATTTCTAATTTATTGTTTTATTATACATTATATAGAAAATGTCTACTGTTGAAGATTGGAATAAACCTTATGTTCTAAATTTCTATAATCTAAAAATATTTTGAAGATGTTCAGTATAAAATTATTAAAATATTAAGCTGGAAAATTAGGAATTAGGCTGAAAAATATTAAAGTATTGAGCTGAAAAATGACATGGAAACAAAATCTCATTACTTGTTTTATTTCAAACTCGATTATATTTTCTCTTCAACCTCGTTGTAAATCTTCTAATTTGAAGTGATTATACTTATACATTGCTTGATTGTATTTTAAATTTTATTCCTTACATTATTAAAGCTTACTAATACAGCAAGAACAGCAAGAGAATTATACATTCGAATTTAATGCATTCCGATGAATCGAAAAAATTATACAGATTATGACAACTTTAGAAATTTATCTTTATTTTAAATTATAAATTTTATACATGAAAATAAAGCAATATTGAGAGTAAACAAATAATATTTTAAATAATTTGTTATGTTTCACTTAATGCTCAGGTTTCCATGCGAAATTTCAGGTTTCCATGCTTTTTATGCACAACAAGAAATAAATTAAACTTCTTAAATCTATGTTAACACCAAAAAATATTTAAAGTTCAAATTGAATAACTTTCGAAGATAAGAATGTATAAAAATAAAGTTTCTTCAAAAAGAATAATTTTGCAAGTATTAAAATAACTTAGTTTTTAAAATTTTAATGTTAATTTTTTATTTTCCAGATATAAGCTGCATATATAACGTATAGAATATTAGTATGAAAAAGACCCGGTAATAATAATAACAATTTAGGAAATGTAAAATATGATGGCGATTTTTAAATACAAATAACATTACTGAAAAATGATAAAAGCCTTTAACTAAACATGTAAGCCTTTAGAGACAAAGAAATCAAGAAGAAACTACAAATTAATGATAATACTAACATGGCAGCTTTCTTTGCGAAGAAAAAATACTATTTAAGCACAGCATGCTTCAAATCTTAATGCACAAATAAGCAAAACTTAAGCAATTAATCTATTGATTAACAATTAATGTACTGTGTGACCTATTCAGAAGACAGACAGTATTGGGTTGCTCGATATGGCTGTTTCAGTTCCAAAAAAAAATCTAATTCAATTTTAGCAAAGGATTTAAATTATACTTTAAAAAATGTAAATATTTACGTAGTTGTATAAAAAAGTAATATTCTAATGCTTATATTCATTTAAATAATGCTTGATTTTTGAATAATTGAAATATATTCCATCATAGTACTTTTTACTCATAAATTTACTTTTGGAAATTTTCACACGAAACACTTACAAATATTGGCAGGTACACTTCTTTAATTTTATTTTTAAAGAACGTTTGACTTGAATACTAACGCGCCTTCATAGCAAATATTTTGAAATCTTTCAGAACTACATTGTTCTTATAGCATTTAAATATTTGTAAAAACTATTAGATTGACATACATAATTGACATTATAACAAAATATTTCTACTAAAACTATATTAAAAATTTAATTTTTTTTGTGAAATTTTCAAAATCAACAGAATTGTTGTTTATTATTTAATTAATTTTTCCTCGGGTTTTTTTCCCATATGTGATGTCTTATACATGGAATAGTTTTTCGTTTTAGTTTGTATATTTTAATATCCATTTTGAACCATAGAAAGGATTATTTTAAGACATAACTCAAAATTTTAAAGTCACTTATTCTTAAATTCTCTCCACAAAATTCTCCACCGTACATACATCTGGAACTGTCTTTATCTACTTTCTAAAGATATATTTTATTTCTAAGAAATTTTCCCGATAACTATTTTTTTTCAATTTTCATTTTGATAGATTTTATGTTTCTATTGTTTTTTTAAACTACAAGAAAGACTGCACTTTAAAGATAATTTATCTTTGTTCGGAAATAAAAACAGTATATTTGGAAGATTTGATTTGAATTCATTCAAAATATACTAAAAAAATTTCCAAAACACATTCAATCATCGCTCTTTAGAATTGAATCATAATGTCCGTGCATATTTCCAATTTTGGTCAATAGAATACATATTTCAAATACATTATGTTGTAAATTAATTATATTTTAATATTAAATACGAATATTTCAATATTCTTTAAAAATATATTTAAATATATTTGCTTAAATATACAAGAAAACTTCATTTTTTAGTTCAATCTATTGAGAATGCATAAATATTCTTTAATATTGTGTGGAAATTCCCCTTTGCGTTCCGATTTAAGGACTGAACAAACATTAGTTGTATAATCGACACGCAATTTCTAATTTCATTTCTTAAGATATTTTCATAATTTCCACAGTTGTGGACAAATGTTAGAAATCTGTGAATGTAAGAGATTCTCTCTTATTTTCAAACAAATTTAATTTATTTATTCAAGTTTTCAACCGCAAAAAGCAGAGAATCTTCATTGATTCATAGTGTCGCGACTTTAACAAATATTCATATCATTACTACGAGACGTAATTTAAAAAGTATATATTTAAACTAAGATAATTTCGAAGTTCTAAGAAGTTTATAAAATTAAATGAAAAAACTCAACTTCATATTAAAACGATTTTTGTAACGAAAAAAAAAAAAAAAAAAGATTTGTGGTTTTATGTGAACGGCAATAGGATGAAATAATGATTCGGATGTCGAGGTTCTTGCAGTTGTGATTTATTTTGACTAATCTGTTTTATTATACGAGTTATTTGGAAGAAACACATAGCATAAATTTGAAAAAGGCTTTTAAATCAGAAAATGTATCCATTTCCATAAATTATTTCATTGAAACGCAGTGGTACTTGGTCTTCATTAAGTAGTGTTAGATATTATAGTGGCGAAAACGTATTCATTTCTCAAAGGGTATGACAAGATCTGAGAAAAGATAAATCACTGCAGATCAAAATAAAAATTTATCATATATTATATGATGCAAAAATCATAATTTATAAAAATAAATGTAGCATTTTGGTGAATGATTAGCATTATTTGAAATTACCAGAGATTTAAGAAGTCAGACTCAGTAAAATCTTTTACATTTTTTTTATCGCCATTATATAAATTTTACAAAGGCAATAAACGAAAACAAAACTATATTGTCACTTTCTCAATAAAACTGTCATTAGATGACAAAGGGTAATAATAATGAAATATGTTTAAACGAATACTTCTTCTAAAAAATATTTTGTATAAAGAAATGAAATTAAACAAAATGGAAATAATTACGAATGGTAAATAACATTAATTCACATACAGAGACCAATAAGGTAGGAGAAAAATAAATTACCGTAAGCATATATTTAAAACAATTAGCTATATAATTCTATTTAGAGAAATTAAAATTAAGTTTCAAGATCGTAAAATTTTCATCGGTTTGGTTCATCCAATCCAATTAAATCTCATAAAAGGAACGGAATAATATGTTGTACCTTTGTCTTTAATAATTATCAAGGAATTAGAAATTCTTTGAATTTATTAATAAAATTCTTTCTTATTCCCTGGGGGCTTTTTTCTAAAATAGTTCAATTTATATAAAATGCGGAAATCTTACTTCAAAATTATCTTCGTTTCTCATCAACAATTTTTTTTCATTATATTTATTTATATATCTTTGATTTTTATTATTATCTAGCTTTTCCTGGATACATTCATACCATTACAATTTCGTATTACTTTTAGATTAGCGGAAGTATTTTATTGTTTCACATATCGCTTAATTTCGTCGCATTTATTTATTCCTAATCATTGAAATTATGTTACGCAGATCTCAAATAGTTTATTTCGGGATTTTTTTTTGTTGTTTTTGTCTTTATGGGACTTTCTTTTCTGCAGAGGATTAGTTACATACGAAATCGATAATTTTTGCTGCGAAATCTCTCTGATATAACATCTGACAATATTTTGAAAATATTTTAAACTCTGTTTAAAATTACAGTGAATGTTTATACTTACTATATATATATTGACATAAATGACTATATGTATTTTCTTTATCCTTTACATAAGTACTCCGTTTTGTAAAGATTTACACATTTTTTACATATGAGTTTATTTATTTATTTTTTTCATTTGCAAGGAATTTAGATTTAAATTCTGAATTCTTTGTTAATTAAAATGTGTTAAATTTTGTTATGTCAAAGATGATATTCCTAAGCAAAATTCTCAATATGATTTCGCATTTCAAGTTTTTGTCGGGAAATTCTGAGAAAATATATAAAAAAAAAAACCTTGTCTTTTTCTTTTTGATTAAAATAATTACTGAACTATAGATGAGAAAATATCTGACAGTTTATAATTTTAAAATTCCCAGAAAATGGAGAAAGAAACTTCTTAGAATAACTAAAGTACTGTATTTCAAACGATTAGCTGGAGTGTAGCTAAGAGGGGTAGCAGCGGAACGCCATTTCGGTATTTCTTACTGTTACCTTTTTAAAAGATTTAATAGTAAAAAATGCAAGATACTTCAAATCATTACTTTTTTTTTTTTTTTTTTTTTTTTTTGCCTGTTACTTTCACAAACATTATTGATCTTCAGATCAATAAACTGACATACTAATAACATGTTGTGCAAATAAAGGTTTACAAAATTAAAATTGCAAGGATTAAAATGCATTTTATATTTTGATTTTGAAAGTCCTGAGTATTATTTAAACTATATCGATTTTACAATGAAGTTATTTATTTTTATCAAGTCTTGAAATTTCAAGAAATTTTAAAAATATTTTTTTAACCTTTTTAATATATGCATGCTATGAACTGCATTACGCACTGCCAAAATGTTTGATAAAAATAAAATATTAAATTATAAAATCGAAATATACAATATTGTATTGTTAAAATTTTATTATTTCAAAATACTAATGTCATGAAAATAAATAAAAAATAATATGCATTTTAAATGCCAAAAGAAATAATTATCACGAAGAGATACCCTGTTTACTTTCCTTACTATCGACTTTATTCTATTCTTCTCTAAAATTATCAATCCTATGAGAATGTTTCTAAAACTCCCTAATTTATGACTACATCGAACTATTAGCGTTCATTTTTTTTTATACGATGAAAGCTTCAGAACAGGCATTTCTTTAACTCAATTTTGAATCGTGATTAAGTTTGATTTAATCAAGATCAGGTAAATACGCCATGTCAGTTTGAGAATGCATGACTGAAACAGATTTAACATGCGTCACGCCTCCATGATGATGAAATTTTGGAAGAATCGTGTCATGAACTCAGAAACGTCCGATAACAAAACAAGAGACTTCGCTACCTGCGATGATCTAGAGGCACAATCGCACTCTGAGGAGTTGGCCATTTGTGAATTCCAAATCCTATTCCTACTAAATTCTGCTTTCTGTGTGGAAATGATGCTTAAAATGCGTCTGAGTAAATTTCCTTCTGCAAATATTACATGGAAGTTTGCTCATATTTTGCTACATTTTACATATATTTGCCGATCCCCCCCCATCATCTAACTAATGTTCAAAATGATCACAAAAACAATTAAAATGTTAAGCTAAACTTATGAATAAGTTTGTATGCTTGCTTTGAAGCTAGATTAAGGAAGAAAAATAAACTTAGCTTGTTTCATTTTTAATTCTTCCACAATGTTTATGAAATCCCTTCTTTTACAATTCTTTATTTCAAATTTTACATTTACAGATTTAATTTAAATTCTTCCAACATTTGAACAAATATGATCTGTTTTAAACAGTCATAGAAACTAAAACTGATCGATACCTCTTTAAAAAATAGCATGCCTACAATAACAATTTTGGGAATATCAGGCATACTCGCGAATGATATTACCAAGAATGAGGATTCAAGCTTTTTAGAAGTTTGAAATGTACCCAAAATGCCATTAAAATGCTTAAAATTGATATTTTTATGCAATCCATGCAACCTAAAAATTAAGAAAATTTATTTTGTGGCTCGATTAATTGTGATATAGTAAGCAAAATATAGATTGATTTTATGAATGCAAACGTTTCAAAAGGAACGAAGAAAGGAGATTTAAGCGAGCACATAAATCTGGGAAAGCAAATTACGACGTACCGAGAAGGCCATTTCATCTGTGAACAAAGTTTTAAACTGCATCCAAAGTTCCCAAGGATTTTTTTAAATCATGCAAATGCCTGTTTTTGTCAGGACTGAGCTAATGAGAATATGATAACACGTTTAGAATACCAATTCTATGCGATATCCATTACATTTCAAAGTGATGCGCTATTTCAATGGTTATAAGTAATAGCGAAAGTTTCAATCGCGTGTTAAAGTATATTAAATCCAGCTGTAACGTCCAGAAAATATTTTCTCACACTTGAAATACGTTGCATCAGCATAGTAATTGCTTGGATGTTCACTTTTATTCTGCATTGACTTTCGATTTCAAAATTTACATGTATGTAAAAAAAAGAGCACATGGCAGTGAAAAATGATGCTTTTCTTTCCTCTTAAGCGTGAAATTCCATTCTGCCGAGGGCGATTTGCATACTTATGCAAGAACTTCACTTTTTTTTAGACTAACGCAGAATTAATAGTCTGTTACACGCTATTCGTCAGAAAAATTCGTTGCTTTCCCATAAATCGAATTAAGTACTATTGAACCAAAAAGAAGCAACATTTATTTTCCCTTTGTGGTAAAAATGAAAGGGACTTAAGAAAAAAAAAAGATCCTCTTTCCCCGGAAAATGTTAGAAATAATGAATTAAATCCGCATTTCGAGCTATAGTTTCGCCAATAATAGAATTCGATGTAAAACTACCAGTCGTTTGGTTTCCCAAGTCATGGTAGGAGTAGGAGTACTTTTTTCTGATTATTCTTCTACTTTCGTTTCTTCTTTCCTACTTTTTCATTACATTTCGATCCATTTGTTGAATGGGTCGAAAAACAACTCAACACAAACCCCTTGTAATTAGATTTTATTTAATACGAAAGACGTTTTGAAGAGATGGGAGTTCTTCTTTCCACTCTGCGTTTCATTTTATCTTTTTGAGGAACAGAATGTGATTTACTTTCCTTTACTTCCCCATCGTTTCTTCCTTTTCGAACCATTTTTATTGTCGTCTGCAAAGAAATGAATGTTGTTATAATTCTGGAGACGCTGCGTTGCACATTTAAGTGATTTCGCTATCCTATTATGACACTGGCATGTGCAAACACTTGATTTAATTTTTAAAAAGTAAAGCGAGTAATCAGATATTTAAATAAACTCGTTGAAGAAACTGAAACAATACTTAGTCGAAAAAATCTCTCATTGAAAGGCTTTATCGCAAAGAAGTAGAAATAAATATATATTTAAGGTTCCGAATTTCTTCAATTTTAAAAACAGCTGGATTCTCATCAATGCACATTTAAATTAAAGAATGTAACTCTTTGAAACCATTTATTCTAAACATTTATATAGATAAGTATATGCAAATTATATTATATTTGAGATGGATTTTAATCTCTTTTTTTTATATAAAAGTTATAAATATTGTATATTTTTTTTTATTTATGAGTTGACACAAATGCTATATTTTGAATTGTTTAAAGGGTACAGCCAGCTTACATTTCCTAAAAATGCTCGTGAACACTACTATTACTCTTCTTGACGAGTTATAACTTATTTAATTATTATTCTAATTTTCCAGTTTTCGTCTGGGTTTGTTTAGACTCTTATTTGGGTCGATTTCAACTCATGCAGGAGTGGTCATTTACATTTCAGGAGTATCTTACCACTTCTTCATAGCACTTTTTTAGTAACTCTTTTTTATTTATTTCTTTTTGAAAATGGAATTCTCTGCAATTAATTAATCTCCCCAGAAGGCAGAATGAGATATAATAATATATTCCATCAATTTATGTTTTTTCTACTCTCCGATAGCTGTGGCAGATGTTGAAATAATTCCACTTAAAGTTAATCTTGTTAAAGATGATGATTGCAAAATTAATTTAAACTGAAAAACTCATGCACAAGTGGACTGGGTGATTGGGTCAATTCGACAACAGATGGTTTGATTTTCTTTCGTATTCGGCCTATGTCATGTCCTATAGCATTTTTATTGGCTAGGAACTCTATAACTATCCCTTTAAAATTGCATTAGTGCGAATATACAGGTAGTTTTAACCTTCGAATGGTCAACTGAAAATTTGAAACTTGAATGGAGATGCAGGGTCATTCATTTGCCTCAATGTTAAATAAAATGTCGATTCATTTGCCATGTCAAGTAAAACGCTGAAAATTAGCTTTCAAAATCATTTTATATTATACATAAAAGTAGCAAACATAGAAAAAAATAGAAAACTCAATATAGTTGCAATAAAATACTTAAAAAAAAAAATTGATTAAGTTACATAACAAGTACGAATTGGAATACAGTATTTTCATTTGAATTTAATTAATCATTTCTATTATTGCATCCATGATATATTGCTGTTTTTAAGATATTTGCATGGTTTTTGTAGACAAATAGAATGTATTTACTACAATTTTTTTTTAATTATTTCTATCTTGTTTCTAGACGATGCAAGGACAGACTTCTTATGGAAAAAGGTCTGTTTCATTGCGTTTTTCTTAATAGTCTTCTGCTTTTTGTAAGATCAACCTGTTCGGCTTAGTATACTTTGTTAATTGCTCAGTTATCAGGTGGCGATTAGTGGTTTTAATTGGATCATAATTAAATCTAGAAGAAATAGTTTCCCTCGAAGATATTTATTTCTCTCGTATTTTTCTGATAATAGTGAAAACACAAATTCGTTTAGTGCTGCAATATCAACCATGTGAAGACAGGATTATGAAAACATGGATATTTACCCACCATTCATTCGAAGCAATTCATACAATCGTTGCTATGATTATAGTCAATTGCCACTTGGAGTTTCAAATAATGCTCTTCTTCTAATAAATTATTGTCAAAATTCTTAATTCATAGCATGCTTATTGTTCTCTTACATTTCACCAAATATGAAGTTTTCAAAGACTCTTTAAAAAATACAGTATCACGTGAATACACAAAGCCTTTTCTATTTGGACAAAATCCTTCAAGAAACTCTTTTTCTTCACTTAATTTCATAGTGCCAGCGACTGCTTTCTTCTCCTTATCTTTTCTTGGCTATACCTTTCAGAAGAGATAGAGGGTTCATCGCCCCATTGAGGTGTTGTGGTAAGTACTGTAGCTTTCTAAGCAATTTTATTTCATTAATATCTAGATGTAGATATTAATTACCCCAAATTAAAATTTTTATTTGTTATGTGTTTTCTCATAGAGTAATCCTTGATAACCCAAAATTTGTATTAAAATATTGTAAAACACAGCTATAAAATACCGAAAGTACTTAAGTTTTTTTATATTAAATATTTGGCAGAAACTCGCGTTAGAGTTCATTTGATGACCCGTTTGACAATCTGAAATACAACTATTTGAGCAAATATATTGATGGATAATTTAAAAATATGAGTGATACATATAACATATCACTCCACATTTTATTGATTTTTGGTTGCTATTACGATTAAAATAATAGTAAAGAAATGGACTAGTTGATCAGTGAGATTTTTAGATCTCACACAGTGTTGGGATTTAAAATTTGAAAAAAAAACACTTTTTACTTTCCAAATAAAATTGCATTTTATGCTATTTCAAATATGATGCATATGATTAAATACTTTGTTAAACACAATCGGCATTTTGCAATAACAGTTTATGCTTTTATTACCTTCTCCCAAATGGTTAATTTTTTTAAAAAAATTATAAACATACAAACCGCTTTTGGCAACCAGTAAATTTACTGTAATTGATTCGCCAAACTTTATATATAGAGAGTATGCTGAATGTTTTGCTCTCTCCGATTCTAAGGTCTTCAAAATAGTTGTTGAATAATTGATTATAAATTTCACTACGCAAATATCATTAATTTTTATTTCTGTCTTACATATTGACAAACGAAATTGCAACATTTAAATTTACACAAAAAAATTTGTAGATACATATTTTCCTTTGAAAAAGAAAATTATTAATGTTTATTTGTCTTCAGATTATCAACGATATGTATGATGCTTGCAAATAGGGAAATAAACTCTCCTAACTGGCCATGTAAAAATTGAATTCCGATTACTTCATAAATTTTGCTTGTTTATAGAATATGTGAATGTAGAAAAATGTCAATTGCGAATGTATGTAACTTTCTACAAAAGCTTTATGAATAGTATTTAAATATTATTTATGATATTATGCTTAAAATCCTAAATAATATTAAGATTATAAAATGTAATATATTGATTGTTCAATCTACAAGTGACTATATCTATATGACACTAGGTGTTTATTTATACATTTAGAATTTTTACGTTAAATTCGACAGATTAATTTTATGTAATGGTCCAAATAAAACTTAATTGCACAATAAAGTTGAGGCGCTACATTATACAATAGCAAAATATCAATTACAATGTGGGATAAATATAACAAGCCTTTTATGCGATATATTATGGTGCAGCGAAAACGGCTAATTGGATTGATTAGATTAAAGTCTAAGTTAACAGTTTTAAATTATTCAACAATATGAAAGTAATTATGGTCGTTACATTTACTATATCCGTATACTGGTGGGATATAGGTATTATTATATGTCATATAAACATTCTAAATAAATAAAAAAACTATATTTCATCTTCAAAGATTAATAAGGAACAATTGACCTTCTTTATTTAAATTATTTTTAAACACAAAGTCCATAATGGGACTAAACACTTAATATTATTATGTTAAAAATGTATTTCATATAAAGTTTGAAAGTGTAGTCAATAGTTTTAAAGTAAATAAACTTGTCAATTTTTCAAAGATTCAAAACACTCGGTCTGAAAATTTCACATTTTTCTAAGATGCATTGAATTTTCCAATATTTTTGTTTTAATGCGCATCAGTGAGTAAAATCGATGTTCACGCATCCCAAATTGTAAGTCAGGCATTATTTGCCCTGGCAGGAAGTCAGCGTGGGATTCTGAAGAAACGATTTTCAGCTCTAGTGCGCCGTGTGCATTAACTCCAACTTCTCCCTCTCGCATAGATGAAAGAATGCATTTTTTCCATATACTCTGCCTCAGTGAACACAGTTTCTCAATAATGTTTTTGCGTCTACATCAATCCAGGGAATAAATGTAACCCACCGCCCGAGCCCCCAACCTCGTTTCGCCCATTCTTTTCTCTCAACTTCCAAAAAATCACGTTTCAATCTTTCATTCTGCCCCCGGGTCGAGAAAAAGAACCTCATTTTGTATAAATTCTTATGGAGTTTTTATATCTACCAGTGTGAGAATAAAAGAAGATAAATAAATAAATACGATAAAAAGACCGCCCCTGCAAAAAAATATCTAGATTGACTTATGCGAGGTGGGTCTGCAGCAATACCCAGTTCGTATTATCTAAAATTCTCAGCCCCTGTGTTTGGGGGCGAACGTAATAAATTGCGCATGGGACCGCTATTTGACGCCCGGCGGTGCAAAATAAATATTCGCCGCGCCATTGCGCCCAATGCGTCAAGAGTGTCATTTGTTCATTCGGTGCTGAATACTTCTGCAACGGCGACTAAACGACATTTAAAAGAGTTTAGCATAAAAGTGTATTTGGCGAGGGAATGGGGGAAAGTAGGTTTTGGCGCAATTCTTTCTAAAATGGCGAGAAAAGAAATCATAAATAACTGCGTTAGAGCCGTTTCTATAACCGAGATTGGGGCGAATTGCAATTTAACGACCATCTACGCGTTTAACGCTTCCACGCCTGGCTATTTTGCATGTCGTAATAGGGTTAAGAAATTTCCGAGGGGTTTACTTGTTCCTTTTTTTTATAGAGAAAATGGAATTATTTAATGAAATAAAGCAACAAAACGACATATTGATTTCTTTATGCTTAACGACATGGAACTGCTGTTTGGTGGCTATCATTCTAACATTGCATTTTTTCTGGAAAATGTTATAAAACATTTACTGAGGGAAATGCTTTAGAGAACACTATTTTCTAAATTTAATAAAATTAATGTGTAAATATAAAAAAATTCAACTCGGAACAGAATACAATTCCATTTTCTTGGATATAAAAGTAAAACTTAAGAATTAGTTTGATTATTCTTGCTTTAATGCAGAATTGGTTGCGCAGCATTCTTTCATTGTAGTCTTTTAAATTTATATGCCCAAATCGGAAAATGATTTAATATGAAAAAAAAATTAACTTTATCATTCATTTATTTACAATTGTTGTGTAATAAAATAAACCAGTACAACCAGGACAAATGCACCAAAAACAAGCATGACAATATTATCCGGTTGAGCAACATCAATTATGACCAATCAAGATTTTATTTTCTTACATTTTTAGCTTCCATGCTTAAAGTATTATAACTACGTTATATATCAGTTTTAGAATGTAATGCAATATCTTCAGTGCCTTTCATTTCAAAAGAAAATTTGTAAAAGTCTATGATTAGCTTGTTTAAGGTGTACGTACACACTAGAAGATTTTTTTTTTAAATTTTAACTTTAAAAATCCAGTTTTTTCACAGTAGGTCATTAATATATGTTTAAACTCATTTCAGTGAGAAAAACCATATTACACTAATTATTAATTAATTAAATAATATTTAATTAACTAATTAGCCTATTTTTTGAAACATGATATCTTAAATTCTAATTTGTACAGACACACAATTAACGTATTTCAAAACCAATACAAAATCTATTCAGGAAAAAATAATATTTCCCTTTTTGAGATTTTTTTTTAATTAAAAGTCTGGCAGGAAGAGAAAGAAAAATGTTTTTTTTTTTTTTTTTTTTTTTTAATCATTTCTGTGCATCTAAGACTAGAATAATGTCTTGCTTATGAGTACTCATATTTTAACTTTATTTTTTATGTCAAAAGAGAACCTTTAAATCAGAGATATTCGCATAGTAACTTTGATTCGAATTTTCTTTCTTAATAAAATATTATTTATTGCGTTTTTATGCAGGAATATGATAGTTCACATTCCTGCATGCCATAAAATGCCTTGTGCAAAAATGCTAATATTATATCGAAAATTTCTTCTATCACGATATTTTATACATTTATGTTGTGTTTCAATAAAGTCATGCCGAAATTATATGAAATATTGATATAAATCATCTTCAATTCACTGCGCTAAATATGAATTGTTAATTAATTCCTTCTACGGAATTCCAATCAATATACCTCAATGGAATGATAAACATAATCATTAAAAAACAGCTTTCAGTCAACATCAAAGTTTAGCTCTACCTTTGAAACAGATGAATATTCAATGAAATCTTATGATTCATTATATTTCACTGCACATTTTATTAAAGTCAATCCGATTTTACTGCTTCCAGTTATTTATTAAGTAATTAGTGGGATGTTAATTTGATTTTTTTTTCATGCTTGTAAAGATAGGATTTTTTGAACAATTTTTTTTTCTCTCACTTCTCGTTGTACTTGATGTTTCGACGTTTGATTTTAATGGTTGCAATGCAATTATATTTTTAATTATTTCATTATAATTATAACTGTGTTCGTTCCTATCGAAATTTTGATTTTACAACAGAACGCCATCTGATTATCTATTTCAGAAAAATGTTGCTTCAATATTCTAAGACATTTAATCTTACAGATTAAAAATACAAGACTAAAAAGGAAAAAGTAATAAAAATAAAATATATGTCTGCATTTCAGTTGTTCTAATGCAAGTGTGTTTTTAAAAGTTATTTTTATTATGCACAATAATGATTCGTATTTAAATAATTTATATATTCTGCATTTTGAAAGAAAAATTAAATCATTCTGTAGCTAATGAGGAATAATAAATAATACATCTCTCCCTCTTTATATATATATATATAACTTTTATTTATGCTTATTTTAAAATGAATAAAATATCTTAATATTTTTTTATGTTATCCGAAAAAATTCCTTAAAGCGTATTTATTATGAAATATCAAATATTGATATAATTTTATTCAATAATTGTCTTCTTTTAATTCACTACGTTGAAAATGTTGATCAAAGTAAATTTATTGAAATATAATATATAATTATAGAGCTTATGAAGTTTTAAAAAAAATCAGTTTTTTTTTCTTGAAACTTGTTTTTATTAAAATTCGACTTAGTTCAGAAAATCCTAAAATAATGTTTTTATCTTTGTCTTTGATTATAATTTTTCTTTGGAAATCTATGATGGCCTACAATTTACAATTATTTCCCTTTACTACTCCATCGCACCACATCAATATTCTTAGAACATACTTCGCTTCCATCTGCTTTGCACCAAGTCTATTTCATGCATTAAATTTGGTCTATTCTTTTATGAAATTTCTGCTTATTTGAGGAACTGGCAGATATTTTACTTTCATGATACATTAAAAACTACATTACATTGTATTTTCAATGTATTATTCAATAAACAACTAAATATTCCTCAAAAGACATAATAAAGAACAGAGCACTCGATTGCCAATAAATGGAAATACAATGTATGATTGGCCCCTTGCTAAAATCGATCATCAATGTGTATGTGTGTGTGTGTTTTTCTTTTCGCCATCCATTACCACTATTCCATCCACATTCAGTTCTAAGCAATAAGCCTAAGACGGAAAGTTCATTCTACATAGAATTTTTTTTCTTTTAGTCCTCAAAGACCACACATCATCAAAATTTTTACTTTTTTGCATGCATTCCTAGAAAAAGAAGAAAAACTTTAATATATAAGCCCTCAATGACCCTTTAAGCTGCTCCATTTTTGTCAGGAGAAAAGGGGCTAATCTCATCCTTAAATGGACGAATTTCGTTTATCGTCTCAATAAGTCGAAAATTCCCTTGATGGCTCTCACTTCACTTCATTTTATAGCAGCTATATTTTTGAAAGATAAAAAAAAAAAAAAAAAAAAAAAAAAAAAAAAGAACACTGTTAATCCTGCTGACTTTTTCTTTTCATAAATCGTCTCCTTTTGATTTGAGCAATAAAAAGGCTTAGAGGCGATTTAGAAGATTCGTGAATTCTTCAATGAATTGGATATGTGTTAAGATTCTATCATTGCCATTTTTTTATTATTTGAGATCATAATATGTCACTTCTGTCATGAATTGTGAAATGTGGAGCAACACTTCAAAATGACATCTAAAGAAACATTTTTTATTTCAATGTTTTTCTATGAAAAGCCAAATGCATGACTATAGGTATTTTGAAACATTTTTTTTATATAAATATGATTAGAATTTATTTTTTAAAATATATAATGAATGATTTAGGGTTAAAAGAAATCTGTTTAAACAAAATGCAATATAGAAGTCGAGCAAATTTAAAAAGGATCAATTATTCTTTCTTGTCATTCTTTTAATTACTCGTAATAATAATTAGGCAATTTTCTAACAAATTATGCCATGCTTAGAAATGTCACAAGGTCATGTTTCAAGAATAAATGATTTTTTTCAGTGTTTATGGATGCAAGAAACAAAACGCTAAATAGGAATAATTCTGAACATTAACACTTACGCTGATCATTCAGATGCCATAATCCATGAGATTGATAAATTTTAAATAATTCTGTTTTTGTGATCAAAGCCTTATTAATAGAAAAATGGTGAATTTTCGGTAGTAAATATGCTTTTAAATGAAGATTATTTCAGTGCAAGTAGGAATTCTTCAAAAATATAAACAATAATGTGCTTATTTAGGCAGGTTTATTTACAATGAACACTAGTCTACAAAATTTTTGTTTCAGAGCAAAATCGTTAATGAAGTCATGAGTTGCTTTTTGTGACTGAAAATATAACAACTAACGGTAAAATAATGTAATTCAAAAATAAGGAAAAAAGTATAAAAAGTTAATCAACACATTTTGAAGTATAAAATTCTTCTTGCTATTCATCTAATTGCATTAGTGTCTCTAGACTGATGAACTACAAGAATTTGTAAAAGAAATAGTACATTGTAATAATTTTACGTTATTGAAAGCCCGAATAATAGTACAAGCAAACCAAACCTATTATGAAAAACTAATAAATAAAATAAAAAGCTGATAATGGAAATAACTATAACACATGTAAGTTTATGAATTTTAAAAGATAAGCAAAATGATCACAAGGATTTTACGACAGTAAGTTTTATGAAGCTATTGTAAGCTATATGTTAATCTCTCATTCTGATACATATAAATCACAAGCTGCATATAATTACGATCAGATTATCCTTTAAAATATATGATAAATTCTGCCACTATTGTTTAAATACCACAACAAAGTTTTTATTCCAAAGCGATTCTGCATTGCGCTGTTTCCTACGCCTCCCAAGTACATCCCATAACTATTCAGTGGAATTAAGATCGTGTAAGGAACCAATCTACCTCATTCAATGAATCTCTTGCAAGGAAATCGAAAACACATATGCAACGTGTCATCGATTACTATTACCCTTAAACAAAAGCAATATAAAAATTTAGTACAGGAGAAAATAAAACATTCTAATCATAAGCTTTGCTCTTATAATTTTCCTTTCCAAAATTTGAAATTATGTATTACCCTATGAAATATATGCTATCTTTGAATACATGGTCCGAATCTTAAAGGTAGGTAAAAGGCATATAAATATATTTTAATTTATAATATATTTATATAGGCATATAAATATATTATAAAATTTTATAAGCAATATGGGGTCTTAATGTGAGAAAAAGTGTGTGCAGAGCAAGTTATTGTAAGTAAGTACAAACAAGGCAAAAAAATGCAGTGTCTATGAGACTCCAGTGGACCCTGATGAGGATCTCATTCATTTCAGTTGCTGCTGCAACTGCTCATGAAACACTAGGTATCTTCCAAATTGTATATCAATCAATTGCTAAACAATACCAGACCTGTATCGATGCTGGTGGTGGCACATTTTAGCAATTACTGTAATATTATTTGTTTTCATTAATAACATTATAATTATTAATGAAAATATTATTTGTAATATTATTTGTTTCATTTCCTTAACATTTTTGTTTTTTCTGCCGAAACTTTCGGTTTCTGATCCCACATTGCTGTACAAAAAAAAAAAGAAAAAAAAATGTTTCTTTATAGTTATTTTACCTACCTTTAAAGTTTGGACCATGAGATCGGGGACACCCATTATATATACGGACCATATTGTCAACACCTTTGCAATAATTAATTAACAGATATTAATGGAAGAGTAAGGAGTTCTGCATTCAAGCTACATGTATTGAACCTAAAATATGGTTGCTTCAATCAATAAAATGCTCACCCCTTCCTCATCTGTCCATTTAATCTGTTCACGACACCACCACTACTTCTTCTTTCGTTGTTGGAAATGTCTATTTGGACCCCATCTATATGGTTTAAGAATAGACAAAAAAAAATGCGATCTACTCTCTTCATTACCATCTGTCATAATACGATTTCCGGCAGATCCTAATTTATCCAACGACATTTTTTAAGTGTCATCTATATATAATGATCTTCACTTGAAATAAATTTGGCCGAAACACCAGTAATCATATCGAGTTATTGTTCCAATGTTACGGAGTCATTTTTAGGGCGTCCAATAATATGCTTGCAATTCTTAAAGCAGAGTTCACACGAGGCCAACGAGCAACTATTACACGCAATGGAAGACCACGTCTACCTTAAGAAAATCCCATGACCACAATGGGACAATGGTAAATTATTGTCCCGACAACCATTTGTCATTTTTCCGTTGTGGTCATGTGATGTTTATCAGGTAGGCGTGGCCTTTCATTGTTCGCAATCGTTGGCCTTCTGTGAACCCTGCTTAGTTCTTCAACGTCATCGTTGACTGAATGATTCTGCTCATTCTTCTATATTTATGAGCGTCTATATATATAATATTTCATTCATTGATAAAAAAATAAACATAAATCATGTGCATAAATAACGTCTAGCATGTTATTTCATGCAACCCCATTTTGCAAGTTATTATCTTTGTTCGATTTACATATATGTTACATTGTTCAAAATATACGCATATTCATCATTAAATTTGTAAAACCTATTTCTCATACCTGCATACTTACATCAACTATCGTTCACTAGTAGCAATTTATGTACGAAAATTGACATATTGTTTTTTTTTCTTCTTAATGATCATTCATTGTTTATTACCTCACTCTTCCATAATCCAATGATTAATGACCCATTATCCCCTTGTGTGTCCATTTATGGAAAACTATGTGGGAGAAAGGTCTGAGATTTTATCGAATAATCAGTTTAAAAATACAACAATAATAAATTTAGGGTATTTTCAAAATATCCATTCGGTTTATTATTTACATTCACTCTCTAAGTTCATGTTTGATAAGTTTTTCTTTTTAAATGCTGCAATGGTGTCACACTAGTTAGTTAGGAAACAAATTCTAATTCCTCATCAGGATTATTATTATTATTACTATTATGCACAAACTTAATTGTTTGATTTTTTGGAGATGTTTGGAAGGGATACGTAAAAATTACTATGAATGTATATTCTAAATTTTTTAAATAAATATCTATAGAAAGTTTGCATTCTTTTCAAATACGAGAATAACAAAATTGTATTTTTTTCCCACAGAATTATCTTAATCAGCAATGTTGGGTTTGACAATGTGAAAAATATGACGTCCTTTCCAAATCATTTTATTAGTTGTTGTTTTTTTTTTTTGTATTTATATAAAATTTACTTTTCTTTCAGTCTCTGAATGAGTCAAAGCAAATATGAAATGAAAAACTACTAAATGATCTATTTTATATGTCTTTGAATGCACAGTTAAATGAGATATACACATGGTATGTAGATATTTTTGAATATATTGTTGACAAGTTTTAAGAAATGTCTTCTTTTTAATTTTTTAGATATTAATCTTTAAATAAATAATTGATTTTCCCATAAATTTGAAAAAGACAATGAAGGACTTTCGCTTCTGAAAGAGCTTTTATGTGATATACCCTCACACTGCTTTCATTTTTTTTTGTATTACAAATTTATATTTTCAATTGTAGCACCAGTAATCTATCAAAACTACTGTGTATTTGGTGTTACATTATCTATAATTCGCTCAGAAATATGCAAATATGTTCAAAATTCTTTCCAACAGCTATTCATTTTTTCCTTATTTTTACACAGGTTTATTTTTCCTAAATATATTTTTCAGGATAAATAATGAAATACTTAATAATCTTACGAGTACAAAATGACTGCTCCAGAAAATGCTTAGTTCTCAAATAATGAACATACTAGCGCACGTTATCCATAGTAATTATACATGATGTTTAAGGCGTAATACATGACTCATGATTGCTACGGCACGATATCTTACTAAACTATCGATTTCATAATGTTTCCTTGTAAGACGGCGTCGGATAATTGCTTTTTGTAATGTGGAATCGATTAACACGTCTATCTAAAGATAAGATTCAATAATTGAAAAAAGTTTCTTAATAAAGAGTACATTGTTTCTTATTATTAAGCAACGTGTCCCAAAATAATTTGTGTTGAAAATAAAATAAAAAACTTAAAAAAATGAATCCCCATTCTTATACAACACTTCTTCCTGAATATAAACGTACAACGCGAAAGAGAAAAAAAACCGTCATTTTTTTTTTATTATTATGCTTTCTGTCTATTTGATACATAAAATATTTTCATTACTTGCTTTTTTTCTTTCATTGGATGCATAGAAGCAACTCTTTTTCTTACATGCTTCGCACTTTTTTCGTCTCAGCTACATAATGATCTAAAAGGATTCTCAAATGGTCTCAGGAAACCATCATGCTCAAAGTAAACATTCCCTCTTCCCAACACTTCGAAAATCGAATTCACTCAGCTCGCGAAATTAGCTCCAACCCTACTTGCGCGATATTGTTAATCAATGAGCCCAAGAACCAGAGAGAGACAGAACTCACACACCCTTGTTAAATCCTTGAGGAAATGAAGTTGTGGTGAAGGCTTAAGCCTTATCTTTGAAGCGCTGGCATGATGATGGATTCTACAGCACTCGGATTTGTTTTGCTAAGGATCTCTCTTCACTGTCTAGGTTGATTTCGCTCAATCCTTCGAGTTCTGGAACCTTGGACTGTCTGATATAAGTTTCCAGCCGATATAAACTCATTTAGGTGCTTGACAGTGATATGCAGCAAGACAGTTCAATTAATGGGGGGCAATCGATATTTCGATAGAGCTTCGGATCTCCCTTGGTTGGCAAACATACCATAATAAATCTCGTAGATCTGTTGAATTTTTCAGGTATTTATAAATCAAGAACTTTCAGGAATTTGAAGAAAAATACTTATATTTATATGTGGAAAGTCAGAAATAAATAGCAGTGCCAGGTATTTTTTAAACTATATTAAATCTAAAAGAAAGGAAATTGATTTCGTTTTAAATTCGCACTGAATTACTTTCTTTCTATTCACCTAACTGATTTGATAGAACGTCTATAAATTTAAAGAAATTAGCTACTTTAGTGAAATATCAAAGGTGTAAACTAATCATCCCTATATCAGAAAGGACAAATCATTGCACTTTAAGAGGATAAGTTTAAAATGGTAAACTTAAAATGGTAACTTGGAGTTTAAAATGGTAAAACTTAAAGTGTTAATTAATCTGAGTTGTTTTGTATCACAACGAATAAAATTTAGAAATAGTTTTTATTCCAATTTTTTGACACACATGTAGATTCCCTCATAAAGAATTATTGATTATAGAAAATGTTCAATATTTTATTAAATATAGTCATAGCTGACATTAATAATAATTCAATTTGTGTCAAAATCCGATTTCAATTTTCCACGTTGGATTGAAATATGCCTTTTTTTGAAGGAATTAACAATTATAAGTAATTATTTGTAACTTAACAAAAAAAATCATATTTTAGATATTCTCCAATTTTTTAATACATTTAATATCAGTATTTACTTTAAATTTAAAGTAAAACTTACAGGAGTGCTTGAATACATTTATTGAAGAACACAATTTCCAATGTATGTAAAAAATCGTTATATTTTTATTAAAGTGCTAAAAACAATCATTCAATACCTTAAAACTCAAGAAACGTTTTAATGTTGTTTATTTTCCTTTCATAAATAAACATTTAATGGATCTGAATGCAAGGAAATCAGATTCATGTTAAGCTCTTTAAAAAATATATTTTAGACTTCTGCCTGTTCATGAAATTAAATTAAAGAAAGAAACACAGTATTTAGATAAAATGGTCTTAACAGGATATTCCGAATCTTAATCTTCGTGCATCTATTGCTTTTTCAAAATTTAAGTGGCATTCAATTATTGAAAAGGAATGGATGCATTAAAATATGGTGCTCTTTAGGGATTAGAACATTTATTTCCAAAAACGTTTACAAGGAAATATAATGAATAAATTCAAAATTTCAGATTTATATTTTCAGGAAACATTTTATAAATATTTTTGAGTTTTATTGATACATTCAAAATTGTTGAATATGTGAGATATATAATTCCAAAAAAAGAAGGGCATTCAAAACGATATTTTAAAAAAATAGTATTATTTTCATAACATTCTAAATATTTATTACTCTAAAAGATCATTCTCTCTCATATATATATATATATATATATATATATATATATATATATATATATAAAAAAAAAAAAAAAAAAAAAACTTATCCATTCATAAGTAAATATTCGTAGATTCTGCGAATTCTTCGCTTTCAATAAAAGGTTCAAAACTGGATACTAGTCATAATTAGCAGGTTTTGGTATTCAATTTGTCCTCAACCAATATTGATTGTATTTAATATTGATAAAAAATTTTATATATAACTTGATGTTTAGCTTTTGTTGAATAAAGGTCTTTCATGCTGACTGATTCATTTTGACTGATTTTGAAGTGTATTACTTTAATAACTTTATATCTGCTCTTTTTTGTATACTTGAATCTTCGTAATGGAGTCAAGTATCTTGACATTATAGTACAAGCCAATAGCACATTGTCACGTCCACTACGATTGCAAGTTGTCTTTATTAGTACATTAAATTCATTTCCTTATTTTTCTTGTAAAGGAAGGTGTTATATCTTGGAACAGTTTTACCTTGGTGCAAATTGCATAGTTTTATCAATTAGTGTGCGGGAGACCAATTGATAGGTTATAGTTGTTTATCTACTAGAAATTCTTTCTGGAAATAAATGCTGCCATATCGTGTTTTTTATGCTATTAAAATGTTTAAAACCTCTTTATAATAAGTAAATATTTTATTCTTATCACCTTTATTTTTTTATTGCAGATCTTTATGTTAATTATGACTTTGAAATATTCTTTATGTAATGACAGCATAGTCCTAATGTGTAGTTAACTTCGTAAAATGTTTCATATTTGCTTCCTTGAGACATATCGGTGGGATATGAGACAAGTAAAATAACCATTGATAAGTAATATATGATATAGAAGTAGATAAAAAAAAGATTTTGTATGAAATGACTTAATTGGTTTTAAATCTCCCTATTCAAATCATTATATGAAAATATTTTATATATAACTTACATGTTATATATAAATTTTCTTAATTGCATTATTAATCTTTTAAATAATATAATTAATAAAAGGGATAATATATTCTTTAGTTTTCAAAATTAAAGTTATTATATTACTTTATTTAGATATTAAATTGTGAAATAAATATTTTCATTTTTAAAAAGTATGTGTTTATTTCACTTTTCGTTTTCCTTCCAAAGGTACTGTATGGTTTCGCATCTAGGGGCATTTCGAAGGATGTGAAAAAATATCATTAAATCTATTAAATAATCTACTATCGATATAGAAATCCTATTATATTTCAGTTTTTAAGTTAATCCAGCTAAAATTCTGTTTTAAAGGAAATCCAAGGAAATAACATTATGAACAATTACGAATATAGGGAAAAAAACTAGCATGACTTTGTGTGGTAATAGTTTCGGAAGTTTTTGCTGGAAATATCAAAATCTCGATCATTTTTTAGTAAATTAAAACTATAAAGAGTGTTTCAAAAAAATCCAAGCGTTATACCCACCCTCCAAAAAATATTTGCTTTTAGCAATTTTGTGTCTAAATTAATCGGTCTGATGTACAGAACATTGGCAGACACAAATATTCTCATTTAGAATTAGTAGAGATGTCCTGGAAAATAAGCATTTTTCCTAACTTTTATACAAAAACAATATCCTTTTAGTATATTGTGAAACATGATATTATTACCTTTGAATCATTGGAATAAAAAAAAACATTATATTTTTCAGTTTGTAATACATATTTCTTACACTTAACAGGTGAAAGAAGTTCTTTGATGCAGAATCAAATATTTAATAAAGAAAATAGGCTAAGAGGAAATAAAAGCACTTTTCAATATTTAGCAGATTCATATCTTGCTTGCGTGATACCTCCAGGATGGAAAGAGATTGACTTTTCTGACCACCAATCCCATTTCCGATACACTTATTCGCAACGCATCATCCCACATGTGATTCCAGAGCAGGCAATGCCGTATCTAACACTCCCCCTATCCGCTTATATCGACCCCAAACGTGAATAGATTTATTAATTATTAATCGGAGCCTTAGAGATCCATAAATTTCTGCTTGCAACTTATCCTAAAAGATCAGATTTGGCCTCAACGTCTATCTCATCAAAAGACCATAAACCTTGCTTTTTTTTTTTTTTTTTTTTTTTTTTTGCCTTTCTTGTCCTTCAAATTTCCGGACAACTCAATGTTAGGTTAAGTGATGCAAGTCACAGCAGCTTTCATTGCATGTCAGCTGTAGAGGATATATATATATATATATATATATATATATATATATATATGTTTTAATTCTAAATTTTAAATCGAAGTGAAATTATTTACTTCAATTTGAAATTTAAGATTAAGAAAAAAGTATTTTTCAAGCCTCTACAGCTAAAATGCAACGAGAACTCTTCTGACTGGCATTACTTAATGTCTGTATTTAGGTTTTAAATTAATGAAATTTGAATCATTTTTCAGTGCCATTTTCAATGGAATAGATAGCGCCTATAAAATCGAAATACACTAGAGGATAAAAAAACTCAGATATAATCGTTAATTTGAGTATTTAATTATTTTTTCGACAATGCCGAATGGATATTAAGTTGTAGGTTCAAATTTTTTTTCAGTGGTCTCTTCTCAATGACATAATGTATTTATCAATTTATTATTAATGTACAGTACACTCCCGATTATCCGCGGAATTGGGTGGTGCGGCCGCCGCGGATAATACGAAAAAAAGCTAAAAACGGGTATAGCAAAAAAGAAAACAATTATTCCAACTTTGAAAAATCGTTTTATGTACAATAAAACGTAAAATAAACAGCAGGAATTGTTTAACTAACGCTTAATATTTTAGTATATCACTCAAAACTATCCTAAAATGCATTTTGTTAATAAAAACAGAAAAGTGCTTTGTATTTACGAGAGACATTAAGGATACACAGAAAAATTAATACATATGTACTGTTTTAATACTGTAATGTATTATGTAATTACAAAAGCATAACTGTAAAACTGCACCTTTTTCAAAAAATCAGTCAAAAAAAAAAAAAAAACTGTGCAGCAGGCGCGGATAATCGGGAGTCTACTGTATATATGTATTTATGAAATGTTTTTTTCTTTAAAGTCTTTATATCTGGTTTATGAATTTACTTACAATGTTTCTCTGTAATATTCTGAACTTATTAAGATATGGATAATTACAAACAAGGATAAAGTTAAAATGATTATATTTGAAATGAAATTTTACAAAAATCAAAAAATATTATGAAAGATTAGAAATAATCAAGTCAGCCTTCAGTTAAAATAAATAGACTATCACTGGATCAATTTCTTTCCATATTGGAATGAAATTAACAAATATTAGCATAGTTATCGTCTCTGTGTGTAGTAAAGATATAATCTTGTAAATTGAAAATTAAAACTTATTCACTATAGGAAATAGTTTCGAGAGATTTGAAATACCCTTCACGTATAAAAGTATTCTTAAATATGGTAAAGACATCATGCCTTTTAATACTAAATGGATTCAGTTATTTGTTTGTATTCCCTTCTTTAATAATATTTCGTGCAAAAATAAATTAAAATTTTATTCTGATCGCCTTACTTTTATTGGAAGTTATGCACATTTTCAAATACTTAGATACTATGTTTGTGGTGGATGGAATAATTTAGTGTTTCATAATGAAAGTACAAAGTACTTTCTTACTTACGAGTTCCTTAGAAAATAAGACCTGTCGTTCCTTTCAATCGAGTGTAGGATTATGCCTCCCCTCATTATTCATGATAGGCATGGAAAACTTTAATATCTCACAAGGCTAGTTCTGTCTATTTAGTTTAGAAAATAATTTTGAAAGAAGAAATTTTTAATGCATATTTTTATTGATGTATTAAATAGCAAAATTTTTTATTAGATTAAACTTTTCTTTTAACTTTACTCTAGTGTTTATTGTTTTTCAAATTACAGTAAGTTGATGCCTATAAAATTTAATTAAAATTTAATTAATGATTTACCGGCCATTAAGCTCTTAAAATATTAAGAAAGTATGTCGCATTAATAGTTTACATGAGTAATAAAATTTTAGTTCTCTAACATATCAGGCAGTGATTGAAAAATTGATTCAAAATTTCCAACTTTCTAAACATTAAACAAAATAAGTCTATAGAAGTCTTTTAGCGCAGTATCTGTTAAGTAAATAGGAATAAAATTTAAATATTTTCATAATATTTGAAATAGGTGAATGCCAGTAATTATGTGTAAACAATCATTTATTAAAATTCATAAAATATTTAAGTAACCAGATTAAATTTCAAAATAGCAAAAATGATTTTTGGAAAGTTATTATTTTTTCCTTTATTTAATACTTTTTTTTGTGACAGGCTTATTATTATTATGCATTCACGTACCAATTCTAATAGTTTCTTCTGACCATTTCGTCATCAAATATGTCTCCGAGGAGGACCAAAAAAGCAATTTTAGGGCCATTCGCAAAATCCATTTCCATCTAATAGCCAAATTCAGATTTCTTTAAATTCGAAGCACGTTTTCATTAATTTCGAATGTACTGAAACTATCCCATTACACCTCTCAGTGCCACCATCATATATATAGATATATATAGATCAATGATTCTGAGAACCTCAGCCATAGCATATTATATATGAGACCAGGTTAACACCCCAGGGATCCTACGTGATTAACGTGCAGACTAACTGACCGTAACGTCCAATTTCTATGCCCAGATAAGGCTAATGGGTTATCTAATACCATAAATTTCTTTTTGAAGATTTTCTTCGCGTGATTCCGGGGCTCGCAGAGTTACCATATTGGTGAAGAAGGAGAAAAAAAAAAGAAAAGGTTATCTGATCGCCTCGTAACTCAGTAGGTATCTGCCTCCTATTAGTAATTGCAGACATCTACGTTGGGAAAGTAAGAAGGAAGAGAAAAGGAAATCCGGAGTGATATTTTAGGGAAACATGGATGGTAAATATATGTGATGGGTTATTTATCGCTTATGGAGAAATCGGAAATCAATAAAAGTTTGTTTGGATAAAATGATAAAATAAAACAATATATACAAGATAGTATGTGTACATTCTGATTTAAAAATAGAGAAGAGAAAACCCAAACTACCTCGGGATTCTCATTAATAATAAAAATCTTAATAATTTGTTTCATTCGAATTATTAATTATTTCATTTATAATTTGTTCCGGCTGACATTTAGAAGTAATAGATGGATAGTAATGGGATAGTTTCTACGTTATTGATATGGAAAGCAACGGATGAATATTTGACCTTGAGAATTTTTCACAAAAAGATAATGTTAAATATTCTCTTTCTCCTCATTTATTAATATGAGAAACAACAGATGAATATTTGACCTTGAGAGTTTTTAGCATAAAGTGAATATTAAATATTCTTTTTCCAGACACATATTTATCCTTTTTAGGCATGTTAGGATGCCACTTGAATTTTTATTATGTTTCATATATTTGCTTCTGCTGTTAGGAAATCATTGAAACTTTTTTCAAAAAGTAAAATAAAATCTTAATAAATATATTAATAATAAAACACTATTTTAGGTCAGCATTAGCAATTCATATCAATCACACTATAGCATTCATCTCTTCTACACTGTTTATCACACATCTTAGAAAATAGGAAAGCCTTCCGCTATAGTCTGCATTCCTCTTCATTGCTCCGCCTTTTATGATTGCTTACTCCCACTTTCATATAAGAAAATAGAATGACATCATTGACATATTATTTTTATAGAGTTTCAGTCCAAAACGATTCATGATTTATGGAAGGATCACATTGCTTAAAAATCTTTGCGGCATATTTGCATTCATATACTCATATAAATGAGCAATATGTGCACACATGTTATTCTAATATTAACCAAACTTAAAGTAGTATCTAATTTTTATTTCAGGCATCTTTACTGATAACAAAAATGAATATGTGTACATGTGTCTTAGCAATCTCTATAAATTTGACTATTTGACCTAAGGCTAATTAACATGGCACATATATATGCTTTGGTAGCTAAAAAAGCACATCTTGGAGCAATTTCTTTAAAATCCTAGTTCATATTTTATTTAATTACAAATTAAACGAAATGTTAGTGTATTTTGATGATAACTTTGGAAATTATTACAGAACAAAAATGATTTTTATATAATTTTGAAAATTAAAATATTATCTGTTCTGTGACAGCTATTATTTTGCGATGAAATTCTTTTCAATTTTTATTTAATTAAAAAAATATGCAGTCGAAATTATATTCCGAAATTAATAACTCGCTCATATAAAGTCATATAAATTAAAAATGGAATTTAACTCGCATATACTTTTTCATGCACATTATGTTTGCATGAAAGAGGATTAGATTTTATCAATGTGTTGCCACCGCACTGATAAAAACTCAAATTAAAAGATTAATATAAATCTCGTGACAAACTAAATGCAGAAAAATGCAATTTTTAAAATGTATCATTATGAAATAGAATAAATAAAGAAACATAGTATTGTCTATAAAAATAAATGCTAGAGGAAAGGTTTTGTGACTTTTAAAATATATATATTATAGATCATTCTACTACGATAATTCTGTGCTATTTAAACAAGTATTGTTTAATATATATTTGGTTTCAGCAAAACATTTTTTTTTTGTATTAATTGAATTTTGATCTTTTCTGTTTTAAATTAAAAAATACATTTTAGGAGGGGGGGGGGTGAGAGAAAATTAGGAAAATTCATAGTACAATTAACAGGAAGGTGAAAAAATTTTATAGTACTATGGGTTATATGACTTTCAAAAATTTAACCTTTGAAAATATTTTCTGAGGAAGATATTCAAATTAAATTACTTAAAATATTACTTGAAAAATCTAGCAACTATTAATCCCCTCGAACCCTGTACTAGCTAAAAACAGCTAATATATTTATAATAATATGCATTAGATCTGATTATGCTTATCAAAACCAGTTTATAACTAGTTCGGAAGAAAAATAATTAGTTTTAGATAAAACTAATTATCTAAAACTATATAGAGTATAGGCAGTAATATCTTTTGCACGGAACTACAATTTAATGCATAGATTTCAAACATTTTTGTTAAATTTATTTGCTATCACTTTAGGTTATGAGCTTCTTTAATGCAGCAAGATCAATCATTCTATCATAAATAGGTTCAAGCGAAGCAAGGAATAAAATAAATTCTACAGTAAAATCAATGCATGAAAAAATGCACGCGATTGTATCAACGTGTTACCATTGCGCATTCATCCAAGCTGAAAAAACTCGAACCACGAACGCAACTAAAAGGAAAAGAAAAGAAGAAGAATCTTAAACTGAATTAAATTTATTTAAATGTTAAGAAAATATATTTTTTAACCGAAACATATTGAAATACAAATTTATCATATCTTTTTTCATTATGCGAACAAAAATGACATGCTTATATTTTATTATTTAAATGGTTTTCAAAGCACGAATTATTTTTTTTATTTTGTATCTTTAATATGATATTTGATTAAATATAGGCTTTAAATGTATTATAAAAATATTTATGCACTACGATTTGTAATGATGCAATTTTACTGCGAAAAAAATATATTTGAAGATTTTGTAATTCTTAAGTTTTAAAATCTCAATTTGTATAGCTAGGCATTGTTAGCCTTTTAAAAAAATGATGCTTTTACATGCTCAAAATATTTATAGCACTTTTCCATTCTTGGTAAAAAGTCTTTTTGGAATGGAATTTTTTAGAAAATTTGAAAACATGTGCACAGTATAAATTTGCACAGTAAAAAAAAAAAAAATCGAAATATAAAACACTGGCCTTCTGTTTTCTTCTCTCCTCTGTCTATTGTTCTTTCCTTTAAACCTTGCTGAAGATGCACTTTTATTCCACACCGTTTTGGAATTTTTTTTTATTCTGTTATTTGCTTTGCATGACGTGTGCTTGAAGGTGCAGGATACGGATATTTCCTGAACAAGAAATCCTATTTCGATTCCGTTGAATTCGTTTATTCGTTATGTATTTCAAATTTTCTTTGTGGCATTTTTTCCATCCCTTTTCCTTAGCACCCACGACTTTTTTTTCCATTTCCATGTGACCATGTTTTTGTCTTTCTGCTCTATTTTTTATTCTTATCTGTCTCGTTTCCCCCCTTCCTTGCCCGGAATAAGGAACCGAGTCTTGAAGTCGTATCCAGTTTGAGGGGGAGTGCCGAAGGAAGTAGTTCTATTTGTTGTTTTATCACAGATTCTCTGCTTTCACCCTTATAGAATTTGGAAGGTAAAAGGCACGGTGATGCGGAGGAAGAAATCCTGCGGCACGTGAAAGCGCCTTCTATTTTTTCATCGTTTTTTCACATTTTGTAGAAATTCTACACCTACTCTTCACTTTGAAAAACCCCGACATTGCAGAAACAACCATTTCCTGAGTTTTGATACTCTGCTTGTGAGAAATAAAATAAAAGTGTCACTTTTGGTTTTTAGGCTATATTTTACGCCCAGATAATCAATTCATAAGAATTTATGATGGGCTTGATTTTATATAAGTTTTTGATTTAGTTTATTGCTTTTGATGTGAAGGTATACTTTTCTAAGAATTACAGGTATGCAGAGTGTACCAAAACGTTGTTTACAAACTTTAAGGAATGACCATTTCTGCCATGAAAAATTTAAAAGGAAGACATTTATAAAATGGAAGAACAACATATAGGTTTGTGAAAAAGTTTCTTTAACTGTGAATTAAGTAACAATGAACTATCCATTGAGTGTGCATATTCTTCTAACAGAATATAAATTCCCAATAGCATGAAAACATAGTTGCATGACTTATGTATAATACAAATCGTTATTGCGTGAGAAATATAATAATGGTATCACTCAGTAACATTTTTAAATAATTATCCTAGGCATTTATCATCTGTGAGGTTACGCTCTTCACGTATTGATATTGATGTTATGAGTTATTATGTATTCCTTTAAATGTATATATATATATATATCTACACTAGCTGACACGGCAAACGTTGTTCTGCCATATAAATTATTTCCAGTGAATACTTTGGTTGTTAATTAAAAAAATAACGAATGTATTGTAAGTGTGTGGGGATGGGATCTATGACAGAAAGAGGAATAGAGCGCTGCAGACAATGATCACCAATAATAATAAAAAAAAACATTCATTTTCTCAATACAATATATTTTATTAACGTCACGAGCATATACATTGTTTCATCTCTTAAAAGTTAAAGGTAAAATAAAAAAAGTAATATATTTTTTATCCTAAAGTATAAAATGAAATAAAGAAAATCAATATTCATTTCGAAGAGCAATTGAGTGTACGATATTTTTTGTCAGTCCGTCTTTAGTCAACACAAATAAGCTCGATGGTTTGCCCACGCAAGAACATGCCAAGTATAATTAATTGTCCGTGTGAAAAACATGGTGTTCCCAAATCTAAGCCGCAAACAGACATCGTTTGGCATTGCGACTTATTGATTGTCATTGCGAATGCCAATCTAATAAGAAATTGAAAGTGTTTGAATTGAATTGGCAAGTCTATGAGAATCATTGGAATTCGTGGCAGCAAAACATTTTCGGCTAGGAATTTTCCATTCAAATTGGTGGCTTCGATAACGTTTTTCATCAATTTTTTAATGACCAATCGCATGCCATTGCACAGCCGTGGTGGGTTCAAATACCGATGTAAAATAACCGGAGATCCAGCTTTCAGTCGTAGAAGGTGTGGTGACATGCCTGGCAAATCCAGTGAGTTCAAAAACACTGTTGGATAATTTACAGCTTCGTTAGCATCGAATTGTATGATACCAAGTCGCCTGGCAACGACTGCTGTATCTTGAAGTTTAAATCATCGACGTCCACATTTTTTGCTGAAAAAATAGCTCTTTTTGCCAGCCACTTATGATTTATATATTGCCTGCGTACATCGGGAAATATGCGGTTAATGAGAGCATTTTGTGAATGAACGACAGTGCAGAAATTAGTGATCAATTTTATGCATCCAATATTTTGATAGACATCAACTTTTCCATTGCCAATATCTAACAATTGCTCCGAGAATGTGTCAGCAGATGCATCTTGTAGCATTTGGACGCACATGTTCATTTTTAGCTGGACTCTTTCAATATTACGCCAAAAGCAAGCATTGATTACGATTTCGAGCAATCGTTGATATCATCAGCGTACGTTGAACGTGGATATTAACACCTTAATCACTTTGCGTTATGAAATATATTTTACGACCTATTCTCATATATATATATATATATATATATATATATATATATATATATATATATATATATATATATATATATATATATATATATATATATATATATATATATAACAGCGTTTACAACATTTAAGACAAACATTTTAATTTTAAACATTTTTTTTTTCAAAATTAAACATAGATTGCGCGATTGATGATATGTACCAAGCCTGAATAAGTACTAATGGTTCTTTCTTAAAATAACTCTAGTTGCATTTAATATATCTAGACTGGTTTAGTATTTATATATATCTTTATAATATCTCAATTTTCAAGCCAATTATTACTAACTTTAAATTATCAACATGCAGCCTTATAAGTTTTCTTTTTATTTTCAATCTGCATTAATTGTTCCTTTGCTTCATTTTAGAGTAATTTCATCGTCAATTTTTTATCATTGAAATAAATTATTTTAAATATTTATCCCGAAAAATAAAATTTGATATTATAGTCCTTAATGAATTGAATAGAAAATATTTTTATCCGCTCAATTTACTATTTTAATTTCGACAATTTAAAGTTATCCTCCTTAAAAATTTCAATTTGAGAACAATTTCATCATTATCCTAACCCCAGAAAACACTCTGTAAAAATAATTCATTATACATTTTTTTAAAAACTTAGTTTATTGAAATGTTTTTACATTATCAAAATAAACTATTAAAATGAACATGTCTTCATGTAAGCACATACATTTATTCATTTTATGCTGAAGAAAACATACTTCATCCTTTTTTTATATTTCCAAAGAATGATGAATATCTTTCTCTTTGTATGACATTTTAGATTAGGACATTCGAAGCATTCATCACCGTGAACTGAAAGTAAAGGGAAATAATTCGGCGAACAAATTCTGCCGATATATAGATGCATTCGGCTTTACATCTTGCCTCGAAGGCGGTGAATTAGTGATTTCCATTTGGGAATTAAAATTACACAATCGCCTATAAGTGGTCCGTCATGAAATTTTAACGAGAAATCAGTTACTGGAGTGGCTCTATCCAAGGGAAATTTATGGCTTCGTTGAAGGAGTGACTTCGCATGTAATGATACCAATCTGTACCGGTGACCGAAATTATTACCTTATTTCTCCTCTATGCATCATCTTTTCTAACGTCGTTAAACTGTCGTAGGAAATAATATCCACAATTACAAACAGTCAGAGCGGAGGGGGACATAAATGAAATGAAAGGAATGCCAGCAATTTTCAAATCGTTCAGGAAAGGCAATGACGGAATGCCAGCATCCTGTTGTTCCCCGTTACGAGTTGAGGAAATAATAAAAGTTAATGATGAAAGTACGTAAAGCTCTAATGTAATGTTTTGATCGACGACGTAATATCTGTTTAATGCGTCTTCTAAGACATTAGTGGGGAGCGACGAACAAGTTTCCAGCTATTCTTTTCAATCGCAAAAATGGTGATTTGAATTCAATGGCAGAGAGGCGGGAATGTTTCTCAACTGCTTTGAAAACGTAAGATTAAATTAACTATTAAATGATTATCAACGTGTAAGTGGTAAAAGGAAAAGAAAAAGATATTTTAGTGAATTCTGCTTTAAACCTGTGAAGAATTTATATTTATTTAAAATATTTCTATTTTTTTATTGTTTGCAGTTACTATTTTCTGGAATTTTTAACTACAGTATGCTCGGAGAGCAAGAATGAAGCAAGTAGACGAAAGTTTTTCAATGGAAAAATACCGGAACCTTCGAAAAAAAACTTTTAACTTAAATATAAAAATAGAAATTTGTTTCTTCAATAATGTTTGAATTCCAACTGAAAATAATGCTACCAAAATCTTCTAAATGAATCAATTGTCATTAAAATATAATGATAATGCATTGCTATTAATACAGAATAACTTGTGCATTGCTTTTTACATTTTTTTTCCAAATACAAATGTAGAAGTAAACTTTCAGCATTCTCTCCTGAATGAATGAATTTAATGACAAAAGCCTGTAAAGAAATTACACCACTTGCTATTTTTATTCAACTTCTTTTTCAACGAAAATCTGAGTAACTATTTAAAAAAAAAACAAGAATTCTAATCTAATCTTGATCTAAAATTTATAATAAAAAATAATGAAATAATTCTTACACAATATACACAAGAAATAGAAAAAAAAATGTTTAATGTTTTTTATGAATGTAATAATTAGAGAATGAATAATTAACTATAGTATTAATGAAATATTTTCAAAAAATGGGCAAACTGTTCAAAATAATTTGTTAACATGATAGCTTTAAATAAAAGTATATAACTGAAAGAAATTTTAATGCAAAAACATTACAGTTGTCTTATGTGACCTTGTTAAAAATAAATAATATGTACTCAAATATATTGTATATTGTTTACCATTTATGATATACAAGATACGCATCTTCATCTTTCGTTTATCGAATATTGTAATTTCAAATAACGTCGAAGGTGAAAACTGTATCATTTATATTTTAATCGGACATTAAATATGAAGAATTGTTAACAAAATAGATGTTAAATAAACACAGATGTAAGTTTTCTTTTGATCATTATGTAATTGATATTAAATATTATGACACCCTTCGACATAAATTATTCGTTTTTCATAGTTTCTAAAAAGCACAAGATATCTCCTGAGAATTGCAATGCCATTTTCATGAATTTATACAGCATACATATGATCGAAAGATTTTATAAAAGTATCATACGATAATTTCATGCGATTACGGTTGATATGAAAAAAACTAAAGATTGGAGATAGAAAAATAAAAAATTTTTTAGAGAAATTGCTGGCTTATTTCATGAAATGATAAACGATGGTTTCTGACACTTAATAGGTGCATATATCTATATTTCCACTGAAAACGTTGGAAAGAAATAATTCAACCAATTGTTTCAATACTAATTTTTAAAAAAATGTAGACATATCTTTTATTTTGACCTTTCAATTATATATTTTTAAATGAACATGACAACTGTTTTATTTTTCTAATTAATTTTAAATGTCTAATTGTCTAACTGCAGTTTTTTATTAATGAAAGAAGTTAGTTTGTGAAATAGAATAAGCTTTTATCATTCTTAAGTATAGTTCTAAAGTTTTTTGTAACAAAGTCAGGTAGCGAAAAAAATGTATTTTACTTTTTTCATACTTGAACTCGGCCACAATTTTTCTTGTTTTGTTCCTCAATTAAAAATTCTTTCTTAACACTGTTTTCACTCTCTCTTAACTGTGTAAGCATTAGACATCTGTCCTGACGGCAACATATGTTACTGTTAGATAATTTTAGTTCGTTTTATTTTCAATTTCGTAATACCACCACATAAGATTTTAATCCAGTATAGCAAACAAATAAAATTTAATTAAAATTCCCGATGATGTTAGTATGCAATAAATCTTGAATTCAATAATACAAGTTTCCCGTCCTCTAAATCAAAATTTTCTTTCGTTTTATTTTCAATTTCACATTATTTTCACATAATATTTTAATCCGTGTAAATCAAAACAGATAAAGTTTATTTAAATTTCACGAAAAAAAAAATAGTTGGCACTTGTGCTAAATCTAGAATGAAATAATACGAGATTCTGTACTAACTTTTCATGTTTTACCTCAACAATTTCGTTCGTTTTATTTTCAATTTCGTATTATTTTCACATAAGATTTTAATCCAGTATAGCAGAAAAGATAAAGTTTATTCAAAATTCACTAAATCTTAAATTAGTAGGCCACTTGTACTAAATCTAGAACGAAATAATACGAGATCCTGTACTAATTCTTCATGCTCTATCTCAAGAATACTCTTAGCAAGAAGGCTGCAATTTTAAAAGAATAATTACTCAAGAAGTAAGATATTCGATTATTTTATGTTTCCGTTTCAAAAATTAAGAAATTTCTTGTCATCGAATCAAACCGTAAGGGTTTCATCTTATATTGTACAAAATTAAGAATCTAAACCTGGCATAGCGTGAATAATATCTTTTGTACAACACAAACATCCAACAAGGAACGGGGCTTCTAGTTTTTTAAATAATCATTTGAAGCTAAATTCATTTGCTTATTATGAATTTTATATTCATACTAAGACTAATTTACTCAATATCCGCGAATGCAAAATGATTTCCCTTTTACACAGAAAAATTACTCAGTACATGTGTGAGCTGCTATCAGCACAGGGAAAATAGTGATTTTTTTTAATTTTTTATTTCTCCATTTGTGAATGTTACACAAAGGAAAAGAGTAGTAAGAATAAAGTTCTTCAGAATGTCGGAATAGATATTCTACAAGAAATGCAACAACCAAAACATTGGAGATTGCTTACAGTGCTTTTTGGATCATTTTTGAAGAATGCTCGATAGAAAGTAATAAATCATTTCGAACTTCAAAGGAAGGGAGGAAAAAAAAATGTTTTATGGCATACGTAGAACCACTTTTTTTATCAAAAAACTTTACGTTTCATGCAGGCATTTCACTTGTCATTTCCACTGCCAAACACAACGTGATCCTTTTTAGAATTCAATGCGCATAGTGTTCGAATAAAACTCCATCATTATTTGAAACTAAAGTCAGGCTCCCAAAAAAATTATATAAAGAATTTTTTTTTTCGAAGTTTCAATGGAGATAAAAGCATCTATCGCTGATGAAAAAAAATACGTACAAATAAGTAAGAAATATTGCTTAAAGATAAAAAAAAAAGGGGGGGGGAGAGAAGCAGTGCTGATTTAAACGAAAACCATTAGTATGATGAATTCAGAAATCTGGCCCCACGGCTCACGAAATTGTTATGTAAAGCTTTCTTGGAGCTCTAGAGAAATAAACGAGTAAAAACATACTCTTAAATAAAAAAAAAAAAAAAATATTAAAATCCTGCACAGAAAAAAAAAGCAGAATCGAAATATATTTTGTTTCCAGATAACTAAAAAAAAATTTTTTTTCTGATTTCTTCTTTTCCATTTTTTTTTTTTTTTTTTTTTTTTGATTTGCAATTGGTATCTTAAAGTAAAACAGTTTTCGGATTTAAGGAACTCAAACTGGTTTCTAGGCATAAGAAAGAAGATAGAAAAAAATGTATTAAGATTTTTATCATCTGTATTTTTCCTTATTACTTACTGAAATGAGAGGGGCTTAAAAGAGATTTTAGAATTATGAATGCATTTCGTTTATAGTTTATTGAATATTATAATGGTACATTAATTTAGAATAAGAAGCAATAGAAATGCTTTTTCATTAAGTAAATATGCAATACAATACTTTTCATAAAATGAAAAAGAACAATTTGGTTAGCTGCAAAATTTAATTCGATTCAGTTTGAGTATGCGGCGCTTGAAAAGATTTAAGAGTTTCGAGTTTGATTTTCTTGCATTATTTTCCACTTTTTAGATTTAATGTTTCCAAAATATAGATTTTTCGAATCGGAAATTTTACGCAACAACAGAATAAAAAAAGCTAGATGCAGATTATTTTTTTATTTTATTTATTTATTTATTTATTTTTGATTATGGTGGAAAGGCAAGGTATATTTTTTTTCCAAAAGAAAATAATTTTTCTGAAACTGTTAAAATCTGCAAAAATATTTTTGTAAAAATGTGTCGACATTTTGAATTTTAAAGTAGATATTTAACTTAAGTATGTTTCTAAAATGTATATCTAAATATATTTACTTGCTTATAAAAAATCGTTAAGAAATTGCTTTCATAGTTTTTTTCTTTACACATGGGAATTGCTTTACATTTAGGAAAAAAATTATTCGTCAATCAATAACCAATTCTTAATTATAATCTCTAACAAAATAGCTTTCGTTAGATGCTACAGTGTGTATTCTATATATTTCAAGATTTTATTTTTCTTTCAATAACTAGATTTCATTGCACTCAATGCATTAATGAAATCATTCCTCATTAATCCTCAAAATGAAAAAATATATATATATTTCAATTTCTTTAATTTATTTACGTAAATCGTATGTATTTGCGAAGAATACCTTAGATATTTTGCAATTTAAAATTTTGTTGCCAAGAATGTTTCTGGAATTGTATCGATTCTTTTGTTTTGTTTTGTTTTCCAAGAAGAAATAAATATGTAATTTTTTTTGCAAGTAAATGCAAATAAAAAAAAAAAGGAGCAAAGAAACTTTTTTATGAGTTTCAGTTTTTCGTGTATTGAAAAATTATGACTATTTATTTTAAGCTTACAACTCGTTATCCTTCTTAATATCAACTTTGTGTAATAATGCAAAGTTAAGATGATATTCACAATGTTACTCAGAAATTGATTTTATTGATATTTCGAATAACTTTGATATGTATGATATTACCTAAGTAATTGGAAAAAACTTATTATTTCATTCCTATACCTTGTTATTTACAATTTTTTTGCATTACGGGACTAAATACTTAGCGGATATTTTTAAATTGTATTAATATTCTTTTTTTCACTTCACAGTTCATGAAAAGTGCAAATATTTTTATACGCATATCTCTATAAAATATTTATGTTTTTTTTATTATTATTGTTCTTCGTAAGAATTATATTAAAATCTAGAAAATTATTGAATTTATATTTTTGTTTGTAAATTAACTCTAAAATAGTTTATTTTCAAGAAAAGAAAACCATTTTATTAATTATTTTTTAACACATCATTGAAAAATTCTGCCATTATAAGAAAATTCATGTACAGGGTTTTAGTGTCTTAAATATTCCATAAGATTTTATCGTAATCTTTTGTTTTTAAATTACTTTCATAGCATTTTTTATTTTCATCCGCTATTGTTAGTCATTGCTTTCAAACTCTAAAAATTAGTTATTCATAAACTTATCCTGACAATTTTAATCTTTCCGGAAACTTGGATTTCTTTTGTTGATAAATGCTTAAAATAAAATAAATAAAAAATATTTTAGCAAATAATTTTGGAAAATCTTGTTAAGAAATAATTGATAAACAAAATATGATTTTAAGTAGTTTGTCGTTTAATTTCTTAACCCGTTTTACTTCTCTCAATAAATCTTTTATCCTCATCCTCACATAAAATTGTGGACTTCTGCATGGATTGGTGAACGATAGATACCAAATGTAGAGATTTATCTCGAATCATTGCTATTTTACTAAATTTACAACGATAATATATAGTTCAGAAACTTTTTTACCAGCCGATCATTACTAAAATTTATCATGAAACATAACTTGTAATTGCAAGATGATATCCCTAATTCCGTTGCTTTAAACCATTGCATTTTTCGCATTATTGCGTTTACATGCACGATAAAGTATAGATTTACAAACGATCAATTCTGTAACAGATACGGTTCAAAATACGACAAGAATTTATATTTTAATTGCCAAAATTGTGCACCAATATCTGTCTAGCTCTTTGTATTTTATAGTTATTGAATTTACTTTCACTCGAAATGGAAAGACTTCCTGTGAATTCGTAGACATCTTCACAGAAATTTGGAAGAAAATTTGGTCTTTAGTCCATATAGCAAATCTCATTCATCTAGCCCAAAGCATTTTTGTGCTATCGTATTCAAATACAGACAAACAATGTCAAAAATGAATTTTCTCAGACTCAGAGAGGTCTGAAAAGTGCCGATTCGAGGACATATCGAGTTCGAATATTTTGATGATTACTACCTCCTCTATTCTTCGTATACAGGAAAGTGAAAAAAAATGATAAACTTCGTGGAATTTCAAGTTTAAAAATTTAGAATAGCATACACAAGATGAGGCAAACAATATATAAATTTTTAGAGAGTATAAAAACTCTTTTAATTTTTGTGAAGAAAGTACAAAAACTAAGGAGCAGAAAAATTAGCTTGGTTTGGGACCATATTCGCAAAAAAGCGAAATAAAAATTTACAAGACGTGTTTAACTTCAAAAAATTTCTATAGACAGGGCAGTCACTTTGATTGCCCTGGCATGCATTCTATATGACGTCTTTCGAACCGATATATATTTCTAAAGATTCGTTCATGAGATTTAATTGATGACACACCCAATACATTTCTTATTTGAATAACATTTCGGTTAGTTTGAAATATGTTTACCAAACTTTTTAAAAAAAATCATTGTTTAAATTGATTTTTACGTTTTAAAATAATAGATAATGTACTTTCCCAAGATTATTAAAAAAAAAAAAAAAAACTATCATTTTTCTAATAAATGTCTTATAAATAAGAAAATAAATTACTTAACACATTTTCAACTCTTGTATAATCAAATAATTAGTTTCACGAGTAAACCATGTTAATAAGGTATAACAGCCCGTTTCGCCAAACCTTGCCAGTACAAGAGAAACAACTCTTTAAAATCTAAATTAATTCCCAAAACGCGGCTTTAATCCCCATTTTAACACAAACTACAAGCAGGAAAATCAATTACGCGCTCCGTAGACCATGCCTCATTTTGAGTTAATTAAGCGTTAGAGCCGCACCAGGCTCAAAAGAAAGGTTTAAAAATCCTTCAATAAGCCAACCCCAGTAAAATCGTTCGTCGAGAGCTTCACAACTTCCGCAAACATGAGTACTTAATAAATCCTCCCGACTAGGCATCGAGGGACCTAGGGGTGATAGAACGATGACATTAGTACAAGCACGGAGCACGACAACCTCACGATATTACGCCGTTCATTCTCCCTTATTCTCCGATCCATACATTTTCCACCCCTCTCCTTTTAAGGTGCCAGCCCCCCTCCCTCCTTCGTATTCCAACCAAACGCTGCCGTCATCTATACGTCAAACGTCATCAAGACCTGTGCTGGCTATAATGAGAATTATTGAGCTAGGAAAATACAATGGAACCTATTCCTCTGTTAAAAGAGGGTTGGAAGACTTGGGAGGCCATTGGAGCAAATTCTTCCAATCTCCCTTCCCCCTCGGCCGGTTTCTTTCTTTTTTTTATTTCTTGCCCCCCTTTTTTTATGTTAGTTTGTCTTATTTTTCTTCGCCTTTCTTGATTCGCGACTCTTCTCGGACAAGGAAAGTGATAAGAAATAATCGATTTCCTGTCAGCATCCGTCTCTACACTCATTATTTCTTATTGCTACCCAAAATCCTTTCCCTAATGTCACTCAGGGCTCTGAGTTCTTCAGAAAACAAGGGAAATGGTGGACGAAAGAGCGGAAGAAAAAAATTGAATTTCGTTATAAAGTTCTGTTAGAGAGAAGAAATTCGCATCGTGATACGAGCCAAATATTTCTCTTCGTCCTCATTTCTCACTGTAACCGTTAAATCTGCGACACCTAGCGATTTATCTCGCAAACAGTACTTACGAAATTGCGATGCAGCAAGGCCTGGTGAAGCAGTACCCTGTAATCTCGTTAACAGGCTCCCGGGTAATGTTAGGGATTAAGATACGATGTGGAAAAAAATACTTTTAGCCTTAAATAATGCAAGGAGGTTGTTTTCAAGTTAACTGGCGTCTTTTTTTTCCTTCCACAACACCCACATGAGAATATTACGATGTGTTTTAAAATTCTATTCATGTGTCATAGAGTTTAAAAATACAGGGTTTTGTTTATATTAACATGTCTGATTATTTTATTGCTTATTGTTTTAATGAATACCATTTGTCTCGGCGAAAACTGCCCATTAAGTTACCGCAAAGTAGCAGTGTATCTTTAAAACTGCGAAGCGAATATAAATCGGAGAACAGCTATTTAAGTGCACAAAAAACATATTGGAATTGATATTTAAAAGATTTTATCATTAATTGCCTAACTGGTGTGAGCAAAAATCACTTGGACATTGAATTAAGTATTTGTAGATTTTATTAATTAATTTAGGTTTCAAAGCTAAATGAAACTAAAATTAAATCGGTAACAGGCGCTGCAATAGGGAAAAAAAATAGTGTAATTATCCAATTATTCTGGACTCTTGATTGAAATAGAACAAAATCAGCTTTCGTAACGAAATATCTTCTTTGCATGGAAAGTAGAAAATGAAAACGTCCTTATGGTTTCACTAACTATTAACTAAATGCAATTCAGACTCTTTTAATTTGCAAAAGAAAAGCTTTTATATTTTTTCACGTTTAAGTATAATTCTTTTTTAATAAATTGTTTTGATATCCTGATTTTAAAATTAATTATAATGTATTGATGAGACTATTGCTACTCATGATAGTGTAAAATTAAATTCCATATAGCTATAGACTTGTAAAATAATCTCAGCAGATTACTATGAGATCTCATATCATAGAAATAGTCAGAAGTATATTTATTGAAATTTTAAGTGTAACAAAAGTAATGTAACTCTCTTTTATAACACCCACGAAATTGATGCTCTTTATGCATGCATGCGCGTCCTAAAATATAATTACAATTTAAAAATGACTCTCGAATTTATAATAGGATTAATGTCCAGCTCAGCAAATATATTAATTTTCTAAGGTAAAAAAAAAAGAAATATTTTAATAATTGCCTGTTCTGTAAAAGTATAAAGAGAAATCTCTTTATACGAGATTTCAAATAAAAAATCTATCAAAATATTAAATAGAAGCTGTGCCATTTGGGTAATAACATTAGCAGTTGGATTTTCTTCAAGAGGCATTTTTAATAGAAGCTGTGCCATTTGGGTAATAACATTAGCAGTTGGATTTTCTTCAAGAGGCATTTTTGATTTTAGAATACACCTTACGAAGTATTCAGTAAATTTCTCAGAATAATCAAATACTATTAAGTATGCAAGTTGCCAAAATACACTGTTGAGACCAAAAACACTATTTATAAAGAAAATTAAAATTTCTAACAGGATAAGCATTACTTACCAATAAACAGCAAGATAGGCAAAACAAAATTATTCCTTATAATGATGGATGATTCTCAAATTATATAAAATTAATAAAATTGCTAAATTTAAATATAAGACCATCATTTAACTCACTTTATACTATGCTGCTGGATTCCAATTCTATTTATATCATCTTGGAGTACCAATTCACTTGCATAACTCGACAAAAATATGATTTCTATAAAATAATATTAATGCCATGGATTACCTTCCTTTTATGCCTGATGTTAAATCTTATTAAAAAGCTGGAGAAAGTTCTCACAAACAATATAATAAAATTCATAGTTTCCTATCAAGGAATAAAAAAGAATAAATAATCAAGCACAGAAAGAATTATCACTATCATTTTGCTATTAAATTGGCATTCCCTTAAGCAAACAACAAGCTGTCTATTTTTAATTATTATGTTAAAACACGAATCAACGATTTAGAAGAAAATTTGAAGCTATGCTAGCACGAAATTAACTTATATCTATGCATCATATGAAAACATCAATAATCATGACATGTATTTGACTTTCACCTGTAAAAATCAATGTAAAAATATGGATAGATCTATTTCAGAAAAATTTTTGAGTTTACACATATTTTATTTTATTTATTTACTTATTGTATAAGCACCAATAAATTCTATTAGATGCCTATCTCGTCAAGCATTTGCAGAACTGCACAAACCCAATTTTTTTCCCTTGACTAATTTAATAAAACAGCTATCAAAATTACATACTGCCATTTACAGCATGCATTCATTGTAAAATTTTTACCGATTCTACTCGGATTCTCCAATAAATTATTTAATATTCTGACTTAAATTTCTTTGACTTAATTTTCTTAAAGATGACTTAAATTTCTTTGATATTTTGAATATATTATCTTATTGTAACCGAAAAATAGAAGATCATAATGTTGCATAGAAATTCTTGAAATGGAAATAACTGACGAAACAAAGTAATTTATCTGATCAGAAGAGGGGGGAATTTGGCACATTCAGAAAAATCTAGTCTGTCACTTTAATGAAAATGTTGTGAAGTACTCTAGTCAGAATCACACTAACACGTCCCCCTTAAGAAGACGTTATCAAAGGGGCAAAATTAAATAAAGATAGAACTATATGTTAGGATACTTATGTAAAGCACAAACATACTGTGCATAACCATTTCAGTTGCAAAGCAGCAAATTACTTTAAAAATTAACTAATATTAAAAATGATACATCAATTTGGGAAGATTATTTACAAAATTTATCATTATAAGTCACTTAACTGCAAATATTCTAAACCAAATGTGAAATGGATATTTTTGTGTTTAAATTTAAATATACAACCATTACAATGTAAATTTGCAATAAATATTAGCTAAGCGAAATTTTTAAAATTTTCTTGTCCATCAAAAGTAAATAATATATATGTTTTCCAATATTAACTGAGAGAACAGGCCTCGTTCTTAGTATACCAGATGTAAGAGTATATCAATATCTTGGAGTCCAATCTGATAGTCAGGACTGTGGTATAGTTTATTGGAGAAGCAAAATCTTCCAGGAATTGTGGAGCCGAATTTTCAGTTCACAATAAAAACGGAATTCTTAGAACTATGCACGGAACAATCTTTAACTCTATGCTCTTTTTTTCTCTCATACATTTTTTTCTTTTACATCGACAATCAGTATTCTAGTTTTGGTGAATATGTCACAGAATGCTTTAATGCCTCGGCCTTACTGTTGCGTATTTTCTTTCAGAATTCTGGCTACAATGAAACAAAAGATGAAAACTTCTCACATTTAAAAACATAAATTGTCTTTTTCTGCTTATTTGTCGTTTTGAGGTATAATGTAACAAAAAAAGGTATATGTTGAGGTATAATGTAACAAAAAATCATCTTCTTTTCTTTTTCTGCTATCTTATTGGAAAAAAGAAAATATGGTAATAAAAATTTATTACGAAATTCTTCTTCACTGAGCACTGAAGAGGGCAAATTATAATTTTAATGTTGTATCACCTCGAAAACCGGTAATTATTTTAAAATATAAAAAATTGAAGATAGCTTATAAATAAAAAAAAAGCACGATAGCTTTGGTCGAAAATTTGACTTTTGATAAACTAGCCTTCTCATGACTTACAATGAAAGAATTAATTTGTTATTATCCCCATAAGTTTAAATGCTAGTACTACTACTTAATACTGCAATCAATGCGTAATAGATAAGGAAATATTTAATTCCTTAAAATTCCCATCTATATTTGCACCAAATTATAAACCAGTCGTTTTAATCAAGACAATTAAATACAACAATTAATTATATACTAGTAATTCAAGGCGGAATGAATATCAAATATAAGTTTTGCATTATAAAACATAAAAATATTCATTCTAAAGGAATATGTTGCTTATCGAATACTGTTGGTATCGTAATCGTTTAAATTATCTGCTCAAAAAATAATAACCTATATTTGGCAAAGTGTTCATGTATTCATAAAAAAATAAAAGGAATGATTTTTTTTTTCTAACTGAGCTTTAAACATTTCTTTGCGTTGTTAATCTGCAAATTTCACGTATTAGTGTTTATACTTAGACCTTGTAATTTCGCCTGTTATTTTTTTATAATTAGTCTCTTTCGTGAAACGAACCCGAATATTTTCGAAGAAAAACGTTTTTTAGTTGCACTATTTCAAACATCACCTTTTGTCAAGGGATAAGCTTGGTTATGCCATTTAAGTTAGAATGGCCTAATTGACAAAGAGAGAATAACTACGAATATTATTACTTTTAAGTGCATAATTGGAAAAAAAATATAAGAAATACTTATGCATTTATAAAGAAAGGAAATCATTACATTAACTATAGTTGTCTTACTTTTCGTAAACACATAATCACCTACAACTTTAATCTTCTATACTTATAATAAAGCTCAATGTGTGTGTGTGTGTGTGTGTGTGTGTTGGCGCTCTACAGGCCAGGTCATTTGACATACAGCTATCAAATTTGGTACATGTATACCTTAGAGGTCGGGAATGTGCACCTGGGGTCCCTTTTTTTGAAATTTTAATTAGAATTTTAATTATTAATTAAAAACTAACTTTCCCGCCAAAAAAATCTTCCATTTTCCCTACCGCCAACTTTTCCGCCAAAAAAATCTTCCATTTTCGCCACCGCCAAATGAGTAAGGCTTCCGGGGTTTTTTTCTCCCAACAGTAATGAGGCTAGGGTTAGTATTTTTCGGCGGAATATTTCAAACGATTCTGTTTATTTTCTTAATGTTTGATGCATTTAAAATTAAACATTGTTAATTAATCGATCCTTCAGATTCATTCTGAAGAACTTTTGAATAAAAATAAAACAGAATAAAGGAAATTAAAAATTTCTAATCCGCATAGCGTTACCCCAACTGGCGTAGAAAAAAAATCACGTATTTGCGTTACGTAACTGGCGTTGAAAATTCACGCATGCGCTTTGTGTTCTGAATTTCGCATTGTGTTGACGAATTATTATCAACCGATGCGGACTGGATTTAAATTTTTTTTAGGTTCGTTGCATGTTTTTGTAATTAAAATGTATTTATGTTAGTTATATATTTTTTGTATATGCTTATAGTTTTAAGTGCATCGTTTTTTAAGTAGTTTTTTTAAAACCTGTTTTAAACCGTCTATTTTAAACGATTCGTTTCATTTTCTTAGTGTTTGATGCATTTAAAAGTAAACATTGTTAATGAATCGATCTGCTCATGATGAATCTAAGAAAATTTTGTTGACAAATTCTTGAGATAATACGTAAATTGAAAAGGATATTCTTTAGTGCCCATAAAGTTTAAACGCTGAGTGACTCTATTTTCATTAATCAGATTATAAAAAAATTCTTTGTTTCAGTAAAAAATATTATTATATTAATTGCAGATTAATTCTTTCCACTTTAATTTAAAACATAAATTCTACGGGTGTTAACAGAAAATTAGAGAGATACATATTACGTTATGACTGAAGGCCTTTATAATATTATGAGTGAATTATATGACTATCAAAATTTGAAGTTTTAAAATATTTTGATGAAGAAGCTATTAAAGTAGGAATTGCATAAAATATTTAAATATAAAAATTTTAACGAGCATTAAGATTGGCGAACCGGTTGGTCGACAAATTCTTGAGATATTACATAAATTAAGAAAGATATTTTTTAGTTCCCATAAGGTTTAAATGCTCAGTGACTCTGTTTTCGTTAATCATGTTATTAAAAAAATTAACATTTATTGACGAACACGAACACACTGATATTCACCGTTACTCTGATTAGATATTATAAAATCTGAATAGATAAACATAAACGTGTAAACAGCTGTGCGCTGGTTTCTATGGCAACACAGCTGGAAAGGGAAAAGAAGTTTCCGAAGAAAATTCACGCATGCGCATTGTTCTGATTGTTGTCATGACAACCACTTTCAACAGACGATTTAATTTATTTTTAGGTGAGTTACATGCTTTTGTAAGTAAATTGTATTTATGTTAGTGATATATTTTTTGTATATGCTTATAGTTTTAAGTACATCGTTTTTTAAGTAGCTTTTTTTAAACCGGTTTTCAATGATTTAAATTATTTTTAGGTTAGTTGCATGCTTTTGTAATTAAATTGTATTTATGTTAGTTATATATATTTTTTGTATATGCTTATAGTTTTAATTACATCGTTTTTTAAGTAGTTTTTTTAAACCTGTTTTAGACCGATTATTTTAAACGATTCATTTTATTTTCTTAGTGTTTGATGCATTTAAAAGTAAACATTGTTCATTAATCGATCTGTTCATGATGAATCTGCGAAAATTTTGTTGACCAACTCCTGAGATATTACATAAATTAAAAAAGATATTCTTTAGTGCCCATAAAGTTTAAACGCTCAGTGACTCTATTATCAGTAATCATATTATTGAAAAAAATGCTTTGTTTCAGTAAAAAATATTATTATATTAATTGCAGATGAATAATTTACACTTTAATTTAAAGCATAAATTCTACGAGGGGTAACAGAAAATTAGAGAGATACATATCACGTTATGACTGAAGGCCTTTATAATATTATGAGTGAATTATATGACTATTAAAATTTGAAGTTTTAAAATATTTTGCTGAAGAATCTATTAAAGTTGGAATTGCATAAAATATTTAATTATTAAAATTTTAACGAACATTAAGATTGGCGAACCGGCTGGTCGCCAAAGGCGGCTAGTATGATAATAAAACCAGATGAACTTCATACAGTGTTATTACGTTCTTAACTAGGCATTTTTAAAAATTTATTTTTAAAAGAAATATTCCATTTATAGTATAAAAAACGCTATAAATCCTTATTTAATTCTACAAGAAAACATGTAATCAGAATTGGAAAACTCCATTACCATTCTGCGAATACTTTTGCTCTAAACAAAGTACTTAAAATAAAAGTAAACAATATTTTTGTGTTTAAAAGATTTGAAAAAAAAAATATTATTTGCACAATATGAATGTTACAAAAACGAAGTGTAAAGAAGTCAAATGTCATTCGAATCCTTTTCTTTTGACAACTTTTTCGCTCATCTATGGATTTCAATAGAATATACTTCTATGTTAATATGTTTTTGTATATGTATGTACTATGTATGTATAATATGCTCTTGATTAGGTTATTTTATTAGTTTTTTCAGAAGATAGAAGAATAGAAGTATATTCCATCTACCCATGGATTTTAATGAAATACATTTCCATGTTAATATGTTCTTGTATGTGCATAATATGTTTTTGTATATGTATAATATGTTCTTATTTATGTATGCGTTATGTATGTATAACATGTTCTTGCGTCGGCACTTTTATTAATTTTTTCAGAAGATAGGAGAACTACGAGTATTTAAATAGAAGTATATTCAATGGAATATACTTCTATGTTTATATGTTCTTGTATGCATGTATAACGCGTTCTTGATTAGGCACTTTTATTAATTTTTTTTATAAAAAAACCTTCATTTACAATATAGAAAAGGCTAAGAAATCCTTATTTAATTCAACAATAAAACATCCGTGATCAGAATTGAGATACTCCATTGCCGTTCTGCGAATACTTTTGCTCTTAAAAAATAGTAAACAAATTTTTGTGCTTAAAAGATTTGAAGTAATATTATTCGCAGAATATAAATGTTTAAAAAAGAAGTGTAAAGAAGTCAAATGCCATCCGAGTTTTTTCTATTTTTTTTCTTTTGACAACTTCTTTCGCCCACCCACGGATTTCAATGGAATATACTTCTCTCACGGAAGACGAATAACAATAGAAATAACATCATCTTGAACCATTTTGCCACAAAGAGCAGAAGAAAAAGTAACAAACAATAAATAAATAAATGCTGGTAAAACATAACACAAAATAAAAGATAGAATAAGTGGTGGAAGAAAGAAATAAAAGGAATAAAAGGAACCGAAGCAAGAGAAACATGAAAACAAATAAAACGTGTAAAGATGGAAGAAAAAAATCCCTTCCTTCCACCTTTGAAAAAGTTGTTTGGACGTGTTTGAGGCAGGCGTCTTTGCGTGTGCTATCTCAGCGGGTGAAATGATAGTCTTTTCATAATAGCCGTACTCGTGACTTCGAGTAGACCACAGGTGCCTGTGTATTGGAAAGAATGGAAGGTAAATACGATCAAAGGATCTTCAGAGAAAACCATCATCCAACGGTAGAAAAAAAGAGCAACTCCCCCCCCCCCCCAAAAAAAAAGCAAACATGAATACCTGATGATGTTACGAGTTGAAGCACGGAAAATGTTAATAAAATAATAAAGTTATTTTTTTTCTCTCTCTTTCAACATCTTGGTTATTCTACTGAAAACAAAATGACCCGGGAACACGTTTTCTGTTAATAGCCTCTTCATAAACTAAATAGATTGGAATTCAGTAAATAAATATCTTATTCAAATTCCTGCTCCAACATATTTCTGCTTCGATCATTTCATTTCCTATATTCACTTTGTAATTCTGTTCAATTTGTAAGATAAAATTTTATTAGCTAATATAGTTCAAAAAGTGATTATTATATGATATTTTCGATTCTTGCTCCAGCGTATGTCTGCTTCCATCATTTCATTTCCTATATCCATTTTTCAATTTGTCAAATTTGTAAGATACAACTTTATTTATTTATGTATTTCAAAAAGTGATTATTATTTGATATTTTGCTTATTAACCTTTCCTTAGCATCGCATTCTTAAGAAACCAATTATTTTTTAAATAAAAAAAATATTTTGATGAGTATGTTAATTCTAAAAGATAAATTAGGAATTAAAGTTATTCGAACAAAAACAACATTTATTAGGAACAAATAATAAATAAAACAATTGAGTTAGACTCAGCTAAATAAAATTTTGTCTCAACAAAGAAAACGTTTAAGTTTTCAAGATCATAATAATTTTAGATAGTAAATATTTTAATTTTATATGTAAAATTTGGAGCAGAAGACTAATTTTATGTACTTATTTTTGAATCAAGTTAAAAATAAAACTTTTCAATTGTTTTGTATTAATGAGTTTCAAATTCAAGTCTTGTATAATATATTGTTTATCAATTAGGTATCGATTAATTCAAATATATACACACTAATGTCATATATTATATTCAATAATAATAAATATTTGTCACGAGATACAAATAACAGCATAATCAGATAACATTACTTCAGTACAATACCCGCATCGTTTTTAATCTATTTATTCCACTTTGAAATGCATTTTCTAAAGTGTCTTGCATTGTTTTATAACTGTATGAGTTGCTAAAATAATAATAAAAAAAAAACGACGAGAAGTGCAAATGGAGAACCCAGTAAGAGCCAAATCTAACATCCAACCGCTCAATGCGATACTCACTTCACTGGAAGCAACTACCACCGCTTTCTTCCAATTGACCTTGCACAAGATTATCGTTTCCAGCATTGAAATCCTTTACACTTTCAGAATTTGGTCAGAGAAAAAGAAAGGAAGTACAGAATCTGGTACTAACTTCATTTCCCACCCCTACTTTAAAAAATCCTTTATTAAACTTTCTTCTGCGTTTGTGCATTGAAAGAAAAATGTCTTGAAGATCTGAATTCGGTTACTTGCTCAATATTTTATTAATTTAATTTAGCTAGATTTTACACTCTGCTTTTTCAGAACAAGATAATCAAATGTTTGTTTTACGAAAAGAAAGAAATGTTTAATGAATAAAAATTTCCCCTATTTTTTTTCTTTTCGTTCGTGTAATGACATTTGAAAATCATAATTATTTGTTCCAGAATTATGAGAAAACACTAAAGATTTCTATAAAATGCAGAATGTGTCTGAAAATATATATTTTTAAATATGCGTTTTAAAGCTTTATTAAATATGTAAATCTACAAGGGAATGTATGTTTATGTAGGTTCCGTAATTATTTTGTATAGAAAAAAGACATATATGATGGAGACATATTTATCAAACAATAGGAAATGATAACTTAGAATAAGTGAATAATAAATATTATGTTTTAATAAAATTTAGATAAAATGAATTAGTTAATTATATATGATTTAATTTTTAAGTAGTAATTTAGAATTGATATATTAAAACATTTTATTTTTAAGGTTAATACATATCAAAAGTAGCTGTATACATTTAGCATTTTTTTTTATTCATTTCCAATATTATTTACCAAACTCTAAAAACCTTTCATATCAGGATGACTGATTTGGTTAGTACAGCTAGTAATAATAGCACTAATTTATAAATGTGCAACATCTCTCAGGAAAGATGATGACTCTATAGTATTCCTTTTGATGTAGAGGAACATTATACAACATCATTTCTTCAGAGACTTTGTTTTGTCGTTGACGATAAGAGCCATGGCAGTGTTCACTCAAAGCATCTCCAGATATTTACAGAAAACTATTTACTATTACATCCAAGATATTGCTTGTTTGACAATGGAGATATTTTCTGCCTCTCCAAGAGAATTGTTATCTCATGTTAGAAATTACTGTTTTCTTTTTACATAATATTTTATATCGCACAAACTACATTCCCAATCTAGAAAAATAGCGTCTGTACAAGAGAACAAACAGAAATGTTGTTTTTGTTTTACATGAAAGACTTCAAGCATAATGGGTTCATTTAATGGAATAGGTTGTTGGAACTGTATATCTTTAGAAAAGTTTCATCTGTAAATGCGCTGCTTTAAATAGAGGAAAGTAACATTATGATAATAATACTAATAATTCAATAATTTTAATAAACTTGTTATTTTAAAAGGAATGAAAGTTATTGAAATCGGTAATTCTAAATTATGAAAATTTAAAATCAAGTTTATCGAACATTATTATTACTTAAATAATTTTCCATACAGTAGAAAAGCTCAAGTTAGTATGGAATATTAATAATAAAATCATCAAAAAATTAAAATTAAAATTTCAGAATAATTTTGAAATTTAAATAAAGTAAAAAAAATAAAAATTATATTTAAATTTCAGAAAAGATAAATCCTTCAATTATATATTTTAAATATTAGGTAATGAGTGTTTCATTGTAAATAATAGCCATAATAATAACCATTACAGCCATACAACTCGCAACTGCACATGTCAATATCTAAGCGGTTATTGTTTTACATTAAGCTACTAGGAAACATTTTGATTTGAATTCCACATTAACTTGAACTTTGACTTGAAGTCAACATCGTGCTTGTGGAATAATAATGGATGCAAGCAAACGCATACGCAATAATTACAAAATTAGTTTTACTTGCTTTGTTAAAATAAATTATTATTAAAGGTAACACAATAAATTTAAATACAATCAATTCTTGTTCAAATGTATAAAGTTCAGATGACACTTTAAATCTGCCCTATGATTTGATTTGGGAATTTTCTGCTCATTTTGTAAGATTAAAATGCAAGCTGCAGCTTCCCAATGTAGCATGCAAGAGGAAACATAGGCAGTTAAATGTCAAATCAGATGCCTCTTCACATTTGTCTTATAATTATGAAGTTATTTGGATTGATCTCATTTTTCGTTCAGTTAAAAATACGTTTGTTACCTTGACATAAAAAGATAAAATAATGTCTAAAAGGTTTACTTTTAGAAAATAATAATATTCACACTAAAAGAAAAGCATTTAAAGGAAAAATGCATAAGAAATTATCTTTTGTTCTATTCATAAAAGAAAAATATTCTTAACTTGTTAAAAAACCCTGTATACTTAATTATGGAATAAATATTTGCCAATAGAGAAAATGTATGCTGATAATGCAAATATATAATTTAGTCATTTAAGAACGCCTTTCTTATTTCCATTCAACTAAATTAAATATTTATTCTTCGATGAACTTGCTACATTCAGTAATTAACATTATTCAACATAAAGTGAGGGAGGGGGGGGGATTTTATTAATGAAGAATTATTCATTCATTGTTTGAGTTGTATTTTTTCCTCTCACTTCATTAACAAACAAAGGCCAAATAACTGTACTCTGCCCTTAAGCACATGCATGAAGGCCATGATAACAGTAAATCACTTCTGAATTGTTTAACATTACGGCGCCATGTTTTTTCTAAGATTGTTGATATTTATTTTTCGTATAGGATTCCCTTCATCTAACTGCATTAAAATCACTGCTGTACGAAGGAGTGTACTAATTTTACTGGGCCCGGACCAAACCCTAGGGTCGCATTCTAATCCTCAAGTCAGCTATAATTTCCACTGGAAGGCTGAAAACATATTACACTATCCAAGAGCAGCCCATTAAATCTTGGACACAGACAACAGATTCTGTGCGAATAAAGCTCCTCGTAACATTTTTTATAGATGTGGTAAATCCTCGGGGTACACGGTTAGTTAAGTAATTGCATTGGCGGGAAATGATTTAGTAATTAATTTCTTAGTAAAGTCTTCTTTTTTTATGAGCTCAGCCACAGACTTCGCATGCTTCAATGCGCTTTTGATGCTGGATATTTTCGTGGAATTTTAATTTCCCAATGCAGAATGATGGATTTTACCGTAAAAAATACTCAATTTCATTTTATAGCCTTTCCTTGAACGCATAATAAATTTCTTATCGAATATTACGTTGTTTGCAATGGATTTGTTGGTAATGAATGCATGTAATGAATATTATTTTCAGTTATTAATTCATACATAAAATGACACGAAATATTCCTCTTTGATTTTTATTTTAAATTCTTGAATTGCATTTTGATGCAACAGTTTTGACGTAAGAAAATATTTCGAGGAGAAAAAATGGCCGAAAATATTTTTCGGTGCGATAATTTTTTTGCGAGACATTATATATATATATATATATATATATATATATATATATATATATATATATATATATATACAGTGGAAATTAATGGAAATATCTTGTCTTGACATTCTTATATACTTATATTTATGATGATTGATATTTTTTTAAGTACCATAAATCATAAAGAAGAGAATTCAATATGCATTTTGCAATCATTAACTTTTATAATTTTATCTAATATTTCTATAATTTTAATACCAAATCTTCAAGCTGAATTTTATTTCTATAGCTTTTTACATTTTTCGTTCATCGCAAACATTTATATTTGATTAGATAGAGTGACAAAGTAAACCCTTCAAGGGAATTTGGATCAAATTTTGATACGACCTGCAAACATTAAAGCCATATGCCGAATTTCAGTTACCACGCTTCTGAAATACATTTCTTAGTTATTATGTTCACATGTTCATGGAAGAGTTAGAAAGCTGAATGCTAGCACACGAAATGTGCCCATATTTTGACAGAAATCTCTGCTTTTTATGTAAAGATCAAGTCATAAATTATATCCAACTAATATGCTATATTATTAATTATTTTATACATAGATACGTATATATATAACAAAATAGTTTTTGAGGCAAAGGAAGATTTAAAACTTTTGTTTGCGAGGTGTAAAAAAAAAAATAGAAAAGTAAATATTTTTTTCCGATACCAACAAATATGGATTTTTATCCACATGTTGCATTATTTGTAGTCACGCATGCAATACATTCTCGGTTACGTATAATTAATAATACCTGCAAGTTTTGTGGTTAAATAAGAATAATTACCGGTAATTATACATAATCAACAGAGTAATTGCTTTTGCCGTAATATGTTTAACTTCAAGCGTCATATTATACACTTAGATAGAAATATTTCTTTATTGAAGACATTATAGCATAGATATAAAATTTAACTAAGTATTTGAAAACCATAAAACGGCATCATTATTACGTATAGCTGATTATTTTATTATATTCACACTTTGTTCATTCATGAATTAAGTAATCCTCGAATGAACACGCTTTCAATGACTTCATTTTGAACTATTACGATCCATGCCTTATTGTATAAGTCGTTTAAAAAGCATCCCACTGTTTAACCACGTTTACGGGCTAGCTAGTTAATCTCGAAGAAACAGACATACCTTGGTGTTCTTGGCTAATGGAAAGGAAGAATCGTCTTGGCAAGATGCCGTTTTCTCAAATCATAATAAATGTCGCCATAAATTTTGATAGTTAGCGTTGGTTTCTTGATCTTGGTTATTCAGAGAACGTTTTAGTTTCCTTGTTGCAGTATAACTATTTGATACGGGGTAATTATAACTTCTGATGTGGAAAGGGTCTTAAGCTGTGAATGTGACACATTTTAATAACTCACTTTTCGCTTGTTTATTGTAATTTACTTTCAGATGAGATATATGTGTTTCTAAATAAATTATCAAAGTGGAAACTGCTGGATCTTTCTTATACACATCGTTCGTCGTTCTTAGCTCTTGAACAGTTACATATATTGGGATTTGTATTATATATACATTTTTAATCGTTAATAAACAAATAGCACACAATTGTCAACGTTTGGTAAAATAAAAAAGGAAACCAATAATTAAAAAGATAAATGCTATTACAATAATTAGTCATTATTTTTTCAATAATTTGACTTGTGTTTCTCTCCCTCAACCCTGTAAAAACATAAAATGCCTTTCGTTCGAATTTTATAATAAAATCTGTAATGATTATAAGCTATTCACTTATTTCTTTTTCTTTTTTATTTAATTTTCCATACATGTATTGTAAATGACTGCATCTGTTGATCATAAAGTAATTTTATTTCCTACAATTAATAATGTCTCTACATCTAAAAAGGGTGTTTATGAATTCAAACAGAAGTTAATATAGAATGATATTATTTATTTCCTGTAGTAGAACTGCCCGATTCAGTATATGATTTTAAAAGATTTGTGAAGGATTTCTATATGTGAATGTTTCTACTGAAAGCCGTTTATGCATATCTCCATACATAAGAATTGTTAAAGAATTCTCAAATTTAGTACAATATTTTCAACCAGAAGCTATGAAGCATGGGAGTAGCAATTCTCTCAATGACCACTGCTATTTTGCGTCTGTTTACTTGTTCAGAACTAAGAAATAAAGAATGGTTTTCGATTCTATATCTAGTGTTCGAGTTACATGACTGATTTAAATTCGATAAATCATGCAACACCATATTTTTGCGTTGAAGATATATTGTAACGAGTATAATTATATCAATATTTGATTCTATTCATTTTTCACATCATGAAAAACGAAGATTAAATACCTAATTTATTCCATAAATTTTAAATTTGTTCTAATTCTTCATATTTGTATAATTGATTGCTTCTAGCATTTTCTGAAATTTGATGTTACAAATGTGCAATGATATTTATGTTTGTAGAACACTTGTACCGGGATTTAATTATGAATTTTAGAGAAATAAAGAAATTTATTTGGTATATCTACTGATCAAGGATAAGCTAAAAATTTATATTCATGTTATGATTGGATACATTATTTTAGACTAAATATGTATAGCTAAATATATATATTTTTTGTTTTCTAGGAACACATGCATTTCTCCCATTCGGGATATTGATTTTCTAATTAAAACAAAGCTACATTTATTTTAGAATACCATATTATAATTAGGAAAATTTTAAGTCATTGCAATAAAGTTCAATTATTGGTGAAGTAGAAGCTTAAGTTAAAATGATGGCTTCTACAAATGACAGTAATCTTGTAGGACCATTATTCCCATGAAGCTGCATTTTATATCTAAATATATTTCTGTGGTGATAAATAATTTAATATATACTATTTTTTTGAAATAAAAATAAAATAAATGCTGGTATATGATTTTTCAACTGACAATTTATTATAATCTTGTTTAATAAATTTATTAATAACATACATCATTACATTTAATAAAGAAGAATGGGCGTTTATGTCTGTCTTGGCGCTCGGTAGACTAGACTATTTGACTTAGAACAACCAAACGGGACATATATCTATATATAATATATACTTTGGAGAATGGAAGAATGTAACTTGTAGTATGTTTTTTTTAAATTTAATTAGAATTTAATAATAATTTTTTTCCAAACCTATTATAATACAAACATAATTCTTATGTCATCTTAAATATATATAAAAAAATATTTCAATGATTTCAATTACTTTCCGCTGTAGTTAAGTTAAGTATATTTTTAAGTTTTAGTAAATATTTTAAATAATATTTACTAAAATATTATTTAAAATATTTACTAAAATATTATTTAAAATATTTACTAAAATATTATTTAAAATATTTACTAAAACTTAAAAATTTACTTAACTTAAATAAATATTCTAACAATATATATTAGATGCAATAAAAATAAAATGCAACCTACAAGACCTCATTATGCTTAAACGAAAAAACTTAGCTTTTATCTAAAAATTAGCTCAAATTAAACGATTTATAAGGGAATTCTTTCTTCAAATGAAGCCTAGAGAAGTTCAGTTTTTAGCAGGCGTGTGCATGAAATAAGATATATGTGAGACGATATTGTTTTGTTTTATAAACGATTAAAACATATATATGCATCAACAATTTTAGCGATTATTAATCCCAGCTTTTCAGCTGATCACCAGCATCAGCTGGTATGAAGATAAGAAATTGGAAGATATTATGTCACTTCTATTGATAGAACAACGAATAAACATTAATGTGAAGCTAAAAATAACAATTTTTTATGTGAAAAAACTGAATGATATATCGCTCTTTCAAAAGAAAAAAGTAAATTAATTAAAAAGTAAATAAATAAAAATCACTTTCCAAAAAAAATAAAAAAACTTTCCATATTCTCTTTTCACTAGTTTTTAAGCAAAATTTTGCGTTCAGTATCTTTAAAATTATGTATTTAAGAAAAAGGAAAAAAAGGTTTTAACAATAGCTCTTTTAATATTTATTGTTTCTATTATATTTTAATAATAAATCTTGTCCTGCACAATAAAGCGAGAAGATAATAAATGTTATTCTCTACTTTAATATATTAATTTCAAATTATCTAAAATATTGAATAAGTGAATTTTAATAAATTAACTAAGCACATTTGTTGAAATATAGTTTTAAATTTAAACAAATTTATCTTTCATTAGTTAAAATGCATTAAAAATTTACGTATGCATAATTTCTGATGCAACAGAAAGATAAATCGTACATATAAGAATTCTTTGAATATTTAATCTTATTAAATTTAATTCTCTCAAGGAAAGTGATATCTCTTCTTGGTAATATACGGAAATAAGGAAATGTAGCAGCTAAGAATTAATTTTTAATTTTCCTTCGTGATATTGTTTCCTGATATTTTAATTTAATTTATTTTTTATTTAAATGATAGATTTCATATAAGTGAAAATATACTTATTAATAAAAATTAAATTTTGCTTTTATCAAGAAACGTTATATCTTAGGAATCAATGTATGATGCTTTGATGTCAGCGTGTCACAATGCTTTAATTTATTTCATATATTTGTTGTATTTTACATAAATATCAAAAGTCAAATAAGAAATAAACTCTTATTTATTTAACTATACAATTTATAAGGAAATTTTGAGATTTCTTATCATAAGCATTTTTCAAAAACTAGTTTGAAAAAGAAATCCACTTCTTTAAAATCATTCTTATATGGATAAAAACAAAATAAAAATCTGAAATTATTAAAAAATAGGTCTGCATAAATAGTAAAAACAGTGAATTTTACTGCGACAATTATTTCATAAAAATTATTAATTAGTTTCAACGTATTTTTAGTGAAATAAACCAATCTCAATCGGGTTTCTACAAGTATTCCACTTCCATAGCAGCTATTCTTCATTAGATAAGAACAAAATAATGAAGCCCAGAATATTCCAAACTTTTCATCTATCTACCAACAAACATGGAGTTAAGTCCGATGTCCCTTAGAATCAAAATATCATTCGTTCATTACTTCCTCTTTCAGCGCCACGTCATCAGCTCCTACATTCCAGGCATTTAATCAAGTCAGATGATATTTCAAATTGTCTCGTGCGAATTGGCAGCAGTTCTCTCGACTCCATGGCCTCGAGGTTATTCAGCTCTTCCGGATCTTTTCTTCTCCAGCGCAATCTTTGGACGTTCCAAGATTTACCAATCATACGTTAAACTCCTTTAATCTCTAATAACTCTTGGGCGATCAATAGAGATGTTCTAATTTCTTCAAACTTTTCCCCGCGATGGTGTTATTGTTATTACTGCGCATCGAGAGTTCGAAGTCCTTAACGACTTAAGTGATTTGGTACTCAGCTCGCCTGGCCCAGGGGACGGGCATTTGCCAGGCAAATGCCGCTTCCTTGCATCGAAAACAGAAACAATCTGGGGAAATGATAACACGCCAGCTTTAACACGTCGTATCCTCGGGCTAAATTTTCCGACAACTTTTCCTGATAACAGCTTACTGGATGGGGACGGGTAAATGTGCAAATTGGGACCCTGAAAATTTCCGTTTTAAAATTCTTTCCCCGGCTTTTCTCCTCTCTTGATGAATATGACGATCTGGATTTTCTATATCGCCTGTGGAATTCGGAGTTTTAAAGATGCTGTTCCTTTAACTCTCTGAAGTCGGTAATGTGTCTTAGAAGCTAATGCGAAATGCAAATTTTGCAATTTTCGAATTCATGGAAGAGAAATGACGGTTTAAAATTGCCCTAATGACCGCATGATGAGACTTTAAATGGAAGCATTATTTAAAACTCAAAATTCAGCAGACTTATTTTTCTTCTTTCTGCTTTCTTTCGTTCGGGCTTTTTTTCCAAATATTGATTCTCATTAATTTGGAAATTTGTGCTTAGCCTAAGGATGGAAATACATTCTGCAAACTGCTTAATGGCATTCTTTGTTTATTTACTTGTCTTGAATAAACAAAGAAATTGATGTACATTTATTTAACGATACATCTATCAAATATTATAAACATTTTCTTGTACATTTCCTGCATAAGACTGAATTAAAAATATTTATTTCAGTCATTTTTTTTTCATTAAACATTCAGTTCTGATATTCACAAGAATTGTCTTAAAAATAACTCCATTCGTTTTAATATTTCTGATTCTTAAATAAAGACTTTGCTATAATAAATATAGATGTAATTATTTCTAATTATGTTTAAAAGCTTAATCACAGAAAATTCTAATTTAATTTAATGAATGCCTTTTCCAGTTTCTTTATTATTAAATTCATGTAATTAAAGTACTAAATGCATTGCCCTGCATTTATGTAGTTAAAAATGATAATAAATAATTGTCAAAATGACGTATTTCAAGATTTCAGAAAGAAAGTTACTAAAAAATAAAACTAATTATGATTATTTATATACATAAAATGGCTATCTTTTTAAGAGAATTAATGAGTGTTCATAGTAATTGCAATTATATAACTTATTTAGTTTATAAAATAACCATTATTTAAGCCAATTTCAAAACTGAAAAGGCTTCAGGATACTCTTTGAATTGAAATTCAAACTTTTCTTTAAATCCAACGAATTTTCAATTTAGTCTAAAAGGTAATTTCACTATATTCTATAATTCATTTAAATATCATAATAATAGATTTATTACGTTTGATATAAAAAATTACAATTCATGTGTATTATTCATAATCTTATTAACATTATATTTGAAATTATCTGTTTAAATTTTTTAAAAAATATTTCTAGGTTTCGATTCTAGATCTTAAATATTTATTACATAAGATGTGATATTTTTAGGAACACTGTAGAGTCCTATCGCGTCAATTTTAACAACTGAGTATTCAAGAAACCACAAATGGGATCGATAACATACATATAACGCAATTCACATATGAAAGCTATTTTATAATAGTGATATGATTCTGATTGGTTTAGAATATGGAGGGGGAGGGGGAATCAAGAAAACTGACCTCAAGGAAGGTCGAAAATGCATTAAAATGCAAATCAACATATATATAAGATTTCATTTTAATAAAAAAATATTAGTGTTATTCTTGTTGAGTTTTTCTCCTTTGATTAAATTTTAATGCAATAAGAATATATTATAGCACAAATAATAGATTATGCATCAAATTAGTGCATCTCTTGCAAATAAAGTGCAGAATTATTTCTAGAAAGATATCGAACATTCATGAAAATACCTGTCATAAAATTAAATCAAACATTGCAAAAAATCAGCGTTGAATTTTGTGTTTTCTCTAAGTTCTTTCAGTCAAAATATTCTAGAATAAGAGATAAAGAATCATGAAAAAAAAAAGTATTTATTTAAACAAGATAAAAAAAATTCGCCATAATGAGCTCAATGAATAAACTTACGTAACTGCATTTCAACCATATTCTTAAAAATTAATCTATAATATCTGTAACAAAGGGTAAAGCTAAAATATCTTCACTCCTTTGTTGCCCTATCTTTATAAGATTTGAAAATCCTTATCTCTGTTTTGACGTCAAGCAACTCGAATATTTGGCTGTCATATTGATTTAGTTGAACTACTGATATCTCTCACTTAAAAGCTGCATTGTAAATCAAATATATATAAGAAAAAAGAACTGTTTTGTTTTATGTCATCCACATACAAAGAACCCTATATAATATATGCAAGCATTTAAAATACTTTTTAGTCCGAATTCAGCATTACTCTTAATTTTTGAATTTCATTATCCTTTTTTAACACATAATTCAATTTTTTAAAAGAACCAGTGTTCAGTAATCTGTATCAAATATTTGCAATTTGTTTTGAAATTAATAATCTAATTTCCACTAATACTTTGCAACTCCATTGTTTAGCTAAGCGGAGTGTTGTATTTAGTGCAGTTGTAAAAACTTTCAAGAATGAATTTTTAAAATTTCGTATTGACTATAGTAAGTAAAATCATCAATTTCTGTGTCCACACTTTATCGTTTTCTGAATATAGATATTTAACCCACATCCGTCCAGAAAACGATTACCAATTGTCATCAATATCACCCAAAACAAACACGCTTTTTTGTATATACAGTGCCATATTATGAACAGATTGTCCAATACATTGATTTGCATTAATTTAGATGGAAAAACCATTGATTTGTTTTTAACTACATTAAATGATCCATTTTATCATAAACTTTTTTTAAATGGAACTGTCTAGTTTTAACTTCAATTTTTTTTTAAGTGTTATAAAAAACAAGCGATATTTACCTAAACAATTTCAATGTTTATTAAAAATAATTTTAAATATAATTTTTTTTTCAACTTTGGCTCTACGCAAATGCTTAGTGCAATGATAGATACCATCATTATTTCAAATATAAATTTAATAGAAATGCCAAAAGCGTTTTTCAGAAAATAAATGACCTCATTACCTACTGGAAATCTGAAATGATTCTCATCTTAAAATTTAGAGATTTAACTATTTTTTTTTCATTTATATTCCTTAACAAAAAATTAACAATTTTCATTAAATACCCATTTGATACCTCATTCCTCTGTATCTGAGCGTGAAATATTAATGAAAAATAAAACACGTATTACCCTCTTCTGTAATAAGCAATTTTGACGAATTCTACAATGAAGATAAATAAACTGAAATTTGATGGGTTTTTTTTTTTTTTTTGCTTTACTGTCGAATTTTGTATATTTTAACTGTATAATATAGTTCAATGTTACTAAATACAATTATACACGCACTATTGAATGAATGCATTGTTTGTCACTTTATATTCATAATTGGATATTTAATAATTCAAGATTTAAAACAAATTTAGTATAATCATTCATGCTATGTTTACAAGCCTTAATTCCTAAAACTTTTCTCATATTTAATCTTATCTTCCCATACGACGCTAGCAAATACTTTATTTCAGCTGAAAATGCATTTAATTAAAGTTACCTAAATAAAATTGTTTATAAATATATCTTTCGAATTTATCTGTTTTAATGTTACTAATGAGTTCAATTTTAGTTGTTTTAGTCAAATATCCACAACGCTACTTAGTTGAGTACTTTTCCAATTTGCAAAATATCTAATAATCAGAATTTGCAATTAGACGTTGCAATCAGAATGCGATTTTCTCAATTAAATTGTCTCGAAAATAATTAAATCGAAATATTCTGCATCTTAAGCAAAATTATCTGCAAAGCTTGAGTTTATTCTTCTAGATATAGAATGACTCATTTAAAGGGGATGGCATTAAGATATCTAATATTAAAAAGGTTTGAATACATTTTTTGTTAATTCTGAATTATTAGATAACAATTTGAAAAAGTTAGGAAAAAAAATAGCGGATGGTCCATGGATAGGATTTAATACATTTAAAGGACATTGCATTTACAATTTTAGATTTAATACATTTGAAGGTTATTATAACTCATTTTGCTTTAAATGTATTATTCTAAAATTTCAATATGTCAACATAGTGCGCATAGAAAAAGAAAGCTTCATATGTTATGGAATTATAATAATAATTGCTATGAAGTTTTCTGCGTTTTTCAGACCTGATAAATTATATTATTCCCACAGATGATTAGAAAATTAGAAAATGAGTTTAATTTAGTGATCCAACTTGGAATCGCAATAAAAGTGTAATGGAATTTCGACTTAGAGAATTCAGTTTTTTTTATTTGTTTATCCAGATTGTTATCTTCGATGTGTTGCTTTAATTAAACTTATAATTCTAACAATAACATTTCCAAAGAAAGTAGAAAATCGAAAGCAAGTATTGTAGCAATGATTTCTTTCAAAAAATTTGCATTTAAAATATTTATTAAATCTTGAAAACAATCAGCAAATACCTATTGCAAAAGGTTTCCTTTCTGTATTTTCAATATTATTTTCTTTCTCCTTTGTGCAACGAAAAAGCATCGCGGAAGAATTCACTTGTACTTAAATTTCACGTAATTTGCAGTTTAACAAGATAAGAAACAGTAGAAAGTGGTTCTTTAGTTTTGACAATTCTTTTATGAAATCTAATTTTAGCTAAGCGGTCGTGAAGGTGGACCAAGTTTGAAAAATGTTGCAAAACAATTCCAAGAGACGTTTAATAAAACGACGCCAAGCAACACAGTTATGCTGTCTATTGTTACGAAATTTCGACGTTCTGGTAGTGCACTGTTCCAACGGAAGGGGAATGTTAACGGAGAGTGTGTTCAACTGTAACCAAAAGATGTGCCTGCATTACGTGAGAAAATCATCTCTTTTTGCAGGAGTCTGCAGCAACCTTTGTTTCAGGATATGTTTGAGAATCTGAAAAAAATTTATTTTGAGGCAGCGAGCAAAAAATGTTGTTTGATTCTTATTTATGCAAACTCAGGTGCCAATCTTCTGTTTTAAGGAAGTTCGTATACTTTCAATTTTTCCCACATGATTTCAATGATGAAATTTGGAAAAAATGAAGGGCACATTTTTTAAATAAAAGAAAATCCTTTTCAGAAAAATAAGATAATTTCCGAATTAACGCAGTCATGAAATATCTTTAAAATAACTGCATACCGTCTTTTCACATAAGGAATTCCAAATTCTTCCCAAATAGACTTGGAAAGAAAAGCAAGGATACAATAATTTCATTATTTTGGATGAAATATTAATATTAATTATTGGAATTTTACGTATTTAAAGGAGGGAATTCTTTATTTTAGTAATGAATTTTCTTACAATTTATTCTGAAGTGACACAAAGCTCTAATTTTGTATTTCTAATTTTTATTTCATTTATTAATGATCTTTGCGTTATTTTAAAATCTTCTAAATGTCTTTTATTTCTGATGAAATGAAATTTTTTAAGCTCATATATTGTATATTGATGGAACTTTTTCGTTTGGCTTTTGGCTAAGTAATGAGAATAATTTGTATGAATGGTGCATGAAAACCAAGTTACATCTGATCACAGAGAAACGTAACGATATTAGTTATACCTCTGAGCCTGTGATTAACAATAATCTGAATATAAGTTCTATAAAATTTGTGGATTTCTCAAACACGAAATTAAAACATTTTCTAATGAAGTAGCTTTGTAGATTTTATAAATGTACGATTTAATCTTGAGTATTTCAATCTCATTTACAATCATCATGTAAATATAAAAGGGAAATTGGAAAGTGTAGAGTAAACTTATTTTTCTATTTTTATTACAAAAATGGCCATATTTTTTCGCATGATATATGTTAACCTTTCCTCCGTAATGTGTTCAAAATTTCTAGTTTCCAATCCCGATGTAGTCTTTCTTGTACTCCAGTTTATTAAAAAAACTTCACTAATAAGATTTGATTGTAAAGACGTAGTAAACTTCATACATTCTGCTGTCGTTTAGAATAAACAACTTTTTTTTCAAAAAAAAAAAAAAATGTTTATTATATTATGAATGAAAATTCTCATCATAAAAGTTATAAAGTATTCAATACGTTTTTAGTAAACTTAATGCTTTTATATAATGAGGTATTTTTAAAATCAAATGTCCGCAACTTTTAAATTTCTTTTAACTTTTGAATTGCATGGCTTTTCAATTTTTGATATGTTTTTAATGATTTTGTAATTGGTCATGCGTCTTGTAAAATTTTGATATTTTTGAGATTGTTATAATCACTTTTTCAAATGCAAATAAAATTTTAATGGCTTTGCGATGAAATGTAACTAGCTTTCATATATCGTGTACATTTTGAATGTTTTTACGATACTTATTTCACATCTTTTTAATTTTTATGTGCTTTTAAAGTTTTAAAACTGACTGTAAACGCCTTTTAAATACTTAAGAGTTTTATAATGTTATTGTCGGTCATTAAATTTGGGCTTTATTTACAGCATTTTTTTTTTTTTTTTCATTTCTCAATGCATTAAGTAGCTGGAGTTTTATCCTACATATGTATTTCTTTTACTAAATAAATAGCAAATAAATAATGTCTTACACTTATTGAATATGCCGGAATGAATACGATGATATTCAAATGATCTCAAAATTATTGTTATTCATAATCAAATAATGAGTAATTTTCAGTTTTGGTATTAAGGTAATAGCATATTTGCATCTCCTTGAAATTGTGACTGTTGAATGAAGCATGAAAACATTTACGTAAAACTAAGCAAGGAAATTACCTTGTACATACCATTCGCCAAAAAGAAACACTTACATTTATAACTCTGTGAAATCAGGAGTCAAGCAAGATTTAATCAATGTTTACTTTTATATTTAATTAAAGGGCGTCTGTCACAGATATTTGACACATGATATTCAGACTCTGAGGAAGTAAGTACAACTATCAAGAATAAAGCGTCGCGCGTCTCAGGCGGAAAGTATTGCAACTTCCCCGTGTCTTGATGCCACCTAATTTTGAACTTATTCAAAACCAAGTGCAAATTCAATTCTAGGATCGAAGGCACTCGAAGTCTGTTTATGCTTATTCATAATTAAACAATCTCCTGACAAGCCGGATACTGGAGACTCGAAGTCCAGGACACATAACCTCCGGAGGCAAACCGTGTAAAGTTCAAAGCAGGAACTCTTCCTCCGCTTCTAGTTAAAGATAATTACGTGTCAAAGTTTAGTGGCCCCTTTATTTTGCGAGTGGAGCAACACCATTCTAATTGTTTCAACAGAGTCGGTGTTAGATTAGCCCTGGTCTGGAACTGCTAAGAGGGGAGGCGAACACTTTAGAAAGGAAGGACTTTGGGCAGGGTGGGTGGAAGAGAAATTGTGTGTCCTCCATTCCCCCTTAGTACAATGCTTTCTATGGACCATCCCCTGTCCTTTTCCTTGGCACTGTGCCAGCAACCAGAGACGGCAGCAATTGGGTCAGAGACTTTGTCAAAAGGTACTCCAGGAAAGGAGCCGATCGAAAATAAGATTTCTTGAAAGTGGTTCAACTGAGTTGATGTCGGCAGAGATTACGAGAATTCAGTGTCCAAAAGTAGAACTATGGCTCCTGTGCAATGAGTGAAATGGGTGAAAGTTCAAAAGCATCGAAAGATGAATTGAAAGTCTCGGGCAAGGGCGAAGAGTTCTTATACGGTTGGGCAGTTTCATTTTAAGGCAGAGAGATAACACTTAGCTTTATTATTTATTTTTTTCCTTAACTCAAAAACTGGAAATGTTTTCTGGAAGTCTTAAAGAATTTTTACTTTTTCATCTTGCCAGAAATCTGAGTTCCTGCTTAGTTTGTTCTTAGGAAAGTAATGCAAGTTCACATATAGGAAATACTGCATTCAGTAAATATGTGTGTTTTCTTTAAATTTATATCATTTTTGAGAATCCATGCGTCATACATCATGTGTACATGCATATTTAAAGTATCGCAAATCGTGTTAAATGAAAATTTAAACATTAATTTAAGATAGTAAGTATCCTTCATTCACCAGCCATCAATTTATTTTGGAAATTTATGAAAGATTGTGAGCAACACTGCAAATTTATAGGATATTGAAGTTGATTTACACTTTTTCTATAACTATTTTTTCACGAATTAAAATGTCAGCGATTGGTGTGCGTCTAGTAATAATTTGTACGAAATAGGCAGTACATAAATTTAAAGTTGGGAATGCTTTGATGATATTTAAATAAAATGCTAACATAGACCATAATATGGTTAATTAAAGATTCTTCAAAATGGGAACAGAAAATAGTTTCACTTAAATATCTCCTTATAATATTTAGATGCTAATTTAATCTCGATAAAAATTTCAAAAAAAGGGAGAGAATTTTAATAAAAATGAGGAATATATTTATTATTAAAAACCGGGTAATGTAAGATGATATTTAGTAACATTTATGAGAAAAGGATTTATCTTTATTAATGCATTTATTATGACACATTATTTCAATAGAAATTTTCATGAAATATAATGTAACATTATTATATAAAAATAAATTCATTTAATTTCTAATGCTGCTTTAAATTTTTTAATTAAGAAGTATAATTTTATTTTATTTCTGCAAGTTATTCAAATTGAAAAAAATAAAAACAATATTCCTTATTTATCGCTGGCATTTGCTCTTTTTATTCCTTAATGATTCCTATAAATAATTTTAATGTCTAGATTTAAATATGTTACAAATAAGTATATACAAAATCTAAAATGTCTAATAATATAAGACATTTTTCAGATAAATCAAAGGAAAAATATTTTTTTAGTATAATAAATGGAATCTTTCTTCTTTTATCTAACTGTTTTGATACTGTTTTTCTTTTAAAATGCGATTATATCCTATTCTTCTCATATAAGAATCACATTAGGTACGCTCTCGTGAAAGCGTCTACTTTGCTAATGAGATCGGCAAACCAATGCGAGTTCCTAACTAATTATGCACACATCTTTATGATGTTTGACGAGCAATCTTTTGGGTTTCCCTACAGCCTGTCGGGAAAAATCCCCAACGTATTTGCTCGTCATCATCAGCCATCAAAGTGATCCCTTCTGGATCGTCAATAAAAGCCTCCGGCATCCGCTCAGGTTACACGGGGAATTAACCCTAGAGTTAAGAAACCGCACATCACAAAGATTAGCCCTAACAACCTCCAAACTTTGACCAAAGCGCAAAGACGTAATCTCCTTTTTGCTTATAATCTCCGGTTAATGGGCGATAATCTTTGAGTAAAAGGACAACGAGGAATTTTACGCCGTTTTGAGTCTAAGGTGAGATCAAATAACTTCAGATAATGCTGGCAGGGTTTAGTGTGTCACAGATATTGGTTAAATGCCTCTTCGTTTTATTCAACAAATTGGCAACTATTATCTCTATGGTGAATGGAGCATCTTGTTTTTATCATAATATGTCAGTAAAAGCATTTAAGGAAAGTAGTAATTTATTTAGTTATTAAAAAACAGGGTTAATCTAATTACCTAGGATTTTAATTTTACAGTATATTATCTTTTTAACTAAGAAACTATCAATCCATAAATAATCAATGTGCAAAAACACCTATATAATTTTTCTGAATCTATATAATAAAATATAAAATATACATTGTATTTAGAGAGCGCTAATGCTGCTACAACTAAAACACGAATGAACTTAACCAAAATTAGAAATAAATATTAAGTTAATAGCCAAAGAATCGAAAAGAAAGATTAAATGAAGAGAAAGTCTTCGGGCCGGATTCATTTAATCTTTCTTTTCGATTCTTTGGCTATTAACTTAATATTTATTTCTAATCTTTTTAATGAATTAAGAATTAAAATGACAATTCATACATTCAAATGATATTCTTGAAAAGTAATAAATGAATGCTCACGTACCTGCAAATAAAGAGAGAATATGACTTTACAGGGCAAAGTAGGACTAGATAAAATCACAAAGGTATTTTTGTTATTTGATATGGCATGAATCGATTCTATTCAGATGAGGAAGTATCAGATTGCCAGACACTTTCTTATGAAAGTGCATTTTATGAGACAGAATATAAAAAAATAAATGAAAATACTTCTCTAATCGATGCTCTTAACTTTAATTGCTAATCGGAAGCAGAGGAATTTTTACGCTCTTAATTAGTATTTGCGTCATCATTATTTCAAATAAATGAAACATTTAACTTTTAAAATAGCGTAATAGTAATGAATTTTATCATAACTTCCTGGTATATAAGAAATGTGCATTAATACATGTACATTATTTCATTTTCACTATTATTACCCAAATTTATTCAATATTAATAAAATATATTAAACTCTATTCAACCTATTAAATATTAACAAAAGTGCAAGCCCAGTAATTATACCATACGATTCTACTCTTGGTAAATACACATTAAATAGACTTCGATATCAGAAAATGGAAACAGTATTTTGATTACCTAATACAAAGCAAGTTGTACACATTTCTGAACACAAAGTCTATCAAAATGCGGAAATAATTACTTCGTTTTGGGATTAATTGTACCTCATTTCGATTTCTAACGGCATTCTGTTTGGAGTTAAAAGCTTAGAACACACGAACTCTGACATTTATTTCAAACATTTAGAGATACAAATATTTTCAGTGAAACTGAAAATATTTGTATCGCTAAATGCAGATCAATCAGATCAAAGAAACATTAAAAATTTGAAATACGGATGAAAATGTGTATATTAAACATGTGTAATCGTTTTTTATATAAAAAAAAGAGTGATAGATGATTCTTATATAATGTTTCCGATCACGTATGTCAATGAAAATGTATTTCATGTTTCAAAGTTATATTTTAATATGGGAATCTCATGCAAGAAATTACTTTGTGGATATAAAATGAATAAAATCTATTCTGTTATTTCATATAATTTTTTTAAAACAAACTGTTTAAGTTTAAATCCACAAACAAATATTTTATTTATAGTTTCATTAATAATAGTTCATAATATTTTACTTATATTTAGCCCTTTTAATTCATATACGATATAGAGTTGAACTTAGGCTTGAATTCATATAGTAAAAGTCTAAAATGTGATCGATTGAATTTGAAATTCATGATAACAAATCTGACAATTGAAATATAAGATATTGCACAAGTTCTACTGCAAAAATGTGTAAGAGAGCGTAAATGATATGCTTTTTGTGCATCAAAAAGTAAGATAAATTTCAATTTTCAATTCTTGACAATATTGAATAATATAGAATATCTAAACGCGTTTCTATACAGCAACATCTGCAATCTTATCTTATTTTTTTTTTCTTTTCAATATAATTGGACAGGTGCCATAATGCTTTAGAAGAAAAATGTCCTATTTTTTCTAAATATCGATGATTCATTACTAATTGTCTTAGAAATAATTTCTTATTCTTCTAAATGATCAGATCATATTTTTTTTAAGTTTCGAAAATATATAATATAAAAATATTATAATAATATTAATAAATATTAATGAGGAAAAATAATATTAATAATTATAGAATGAAAAAATGATAAAGAAATATTTCATTTCAACTACCATTAGCGGACAAAAAATTTCTCGAAGGGTATTGGAAATTTCTCACCTTGATTAACTTGATAAGTTCAGATTTCATTCGTGTCAAATAATAAATTTTTAAGAGAAATATAAAATTAAGCATATAAATAATGAATTTTTAAATGTTTTATTGCGTAAGAATATAAATTATTGCATTACTCAAAGAAAGATTGCACTATTCTAATTTTTTTTTTTATTTAATACAACTTACAAAAAAGGGTTAAATTGTAATTCAACAATATTTTTTCATTTCAACCAGTTACATTTATAGCTGTTATAAGATTGTAACTTTTACTACCATTTCAAATATTTCATAGAATTTTATGATTTCTGACTACTATGTTCTATCATAGATACAAAAAATCCTATTTGTTGCAAATGCAACGATGGTAACAATAAAATCACACATTTCATTAGAATCTGCAGCGTAATATAGAGAAAACTTTTCTGAAACTAGAATCAGCAAGACTATTTGCACGCAAAAAGTTATTTAAGGACATTAGATACTATGTTTGTTATATATAAAAGATACTCTTCGTTGGAAACAAAAGCTGCTATGAAATATCCCTTTCATTTTGTTTAGTCAGGACTGGGAGTGAAAAATTAGATTTGTCTCCCCGGCAGCAAGAAGTAACAAAAGAAAAGAGCATTCATCAAAAAGGAAGAATCCCTGCAAGCAATATGCAGCACTCAACGAACAGCATTATTAAAATGAAATGTTTCTTGCTATGTGAATAGGAATTAACTTTAAAAATAGCGTAACAAAACATTGGTAGTTGGTAACAAACAGTGGCAACAGATAGCATTGCAGTACTTTTGCCATGTAAATTTAGTTAAAGAAAGTGATACTGCCAAATATTGTGAAATTTCGTATTTTTTTCAATTTTTTTATAAGATAATTAACAAAAAATAAGAGTTATGTATTCTTTAAAAAAATGATGTATTGCATTGCATTTTAAGAATAAAGTCTCTATGAATCTAATTCATAAAATAGCATTTGCAAAATACATTTTATAAACGAGATACTTTCATATTCTTTTGCTATTTTAAACCATTTATTTATTTATTTTTATTGAGATTCGCAACTTTGCTTGGGTTTTTTTATGCCGAATTATTATTTAGATAATGGCATATGTTAATTTTTTAAAAAATTTTTCTTTTATTTTCCTTAACTATGCTCATTAGTATTCTTTCTTACTGTTTTTTCTGAATTTATTTTATGTATCTTTTTAAAAGCTCCTCACGGGAAAAAAAACTATACATATCGATTTTAGGATTTTCTGGAATAAAGAGTTAATACATTGTTCTTGATTATAATCTTTTATTTTCCTTATAATATATATTATATTTTGAAAAAGAAATATTAGCTGTTTAAACGAAAATAGGGAGAAATGTCAAAGGAAATTCTCATACTTTTTAATATCTGTTCCTCGATTTTTATAAGTGTATAAATGGATTGTTACAATATTGAATTAGATTGAAACAGGGAAATAATTTTCTTTAAAACAAATGCTTTCAAATATTAATATTAATAATTTGAAATCTTTTTTTCAGAAAAGGCCTAAATTTATGTATTTTCCATAAAATTATCAATGACATTATTTGCATATAAAGAAGATATATAAAAATCAATTATCAAGAAGAGAGAAAAAATTAAAATATTTCTTTCATTCTTGGAAAAATAAATCTTTTGTAATTTTTTTCGAAATTAAATGTTTAAATGAGCTCAGAAAACATTAAAAAAACTGTGCAACTTTATTTAAAATGAATAATTTCAAGAAATTTGAATTTCAATATTTTTTTTTGAAATGAATAATATGAAAACTGCATAGAAATATTTTATGATAATCAACATAAATTGCTAAATATTGCTGTTTTTTGTTGAATAAGTTATTTCATTTAAATGAAAAAAAAATCTACGTCATTTCAAAACTTTATTCATCCAAACGAGAAATTTAACAAATAAATTGCATTATAAAAATTTGTTTTAATTTTTTTCTTTAACTGTTTTATTTACAGATGCCGTTAACAATGTTACTTCACATATAAATGCTATATGAATAAAGTTTTGATGTACAAATATCTAAAAGTTATAAAATCATAATTTTAAATGAATCCTTTTAAAAAGCAACTATTATTCTTTAAAAAACTTGACTCTTACATTGAGAAAACATTTTACAAGGCACAGAACTGAATAGTTAGGCTTGATATCAATTCTAATAAAAAATAATATTATATTCTTATAAATTATTTTGCAAAATTATTATCTTTACTTTGCTTATATGCATTCTTTTATTTGAATTTTGTTCCTAAATTAATTATTTTGCAATATAAATTTTTATCTCTCTGAAGATAATATTGTTCAATGACTTTATTTCTTTTCCGATGTCAAGAGAATAATTCTGTCAATGTTCGATTTTAGAATATATCCGATAAGTCATGAATGAAATGAACACAGTATATGTGCAATTTGAAAAATATTTAACTGAAGTAGCACAAGTCATTGGGGTTTAGTGCAATAATCTTCAGTTAATTCCATAATGTGTCCGAATGAATAGTTTTAACAGGCATTATTAGTAAACTAAAGATATAATTTATGAAATCATAATATCTAATCCTATCCTCACCATATACATGTAGATATATGATTATCTCAATGTATATAATCATCACAATATCTTTATGCGCATTTAGAGATATGATGTTGTATTCACCTTTTTATACCATCATCTTTTATCATATCTTTGAATATGTATGAAAACATCATTTGGCTTAGCTGATTCTATGAGTGAAAGCAATCAATGATACTATCTCATAGCATTAATTGCATTTTGTGAGTCACGCCACCATGTAGAGGATAAAATAATCAATTCCTCATTAAGACAAAGGCAATATATTATAAAGTTCATTGATACTGAAAATGGATTTAAATAAGAGTGTAGCTATTTAATATTAAAAGCTATAATTATTTGGAAGAACCTTATATCTAATAACTACTAAACAAATAAAAAAATAAAGAGTGCATTTATATTGTAGAATGAATAATATTTCAACTGGTTTTTAGCATTACTTGCAAAATCCGTCCCATTTTAAGTACGATTAAGTAACGATTAAATTCGATTTTGGTTACGATTAAATTCGTGATTGGAATTCCAAACATTATAAATCGAAAACTGAAATTAGCATTCAAATAAATAATATAATCGAAAGAATAAATAAGAACTTGTAACATACAGTTTATTCAAGGTTTTTGAAAGAAGTGATAAAAAAAAAGTATTTTAAAAAAAGCCACAATCTTAGAAAATGTGTGTGTTTCCATAAAGTCCACAAAGGATTTCAAATGATATAGATTTAATTCTTTTCTTATAAAAATTTGTTGAATTAGGCATATATAAACTTATCAAATTGGAATCATGCGTATAATTATTTCACAAAGATTGCGTTTGATGTTTGTTGGGATTCACATTACTTGCAAAAACTGTCAAATCGCAAAATCATCTTTTGTAATAAAAGCTTTAATTCAAAAATTAATGTGATCAACCATCATTACATTTAAATTGCGATTGATTTTCGAAACAACAAAACAAAGGTACACAGTATTTCTCGCAATTTCTTAATCCAGTTATATTACAATGAAAATAAAACCTCGCAGATTCTTTGAAGATATTTAAAATGTAGAAAACTGGTTTCAGATCTTTATGATAAGTAATTAAATAAATACATTAAATATATCTGTAACTAAAGACAATTTTGCAAAATTTCTGCAAAAGACGTATTTTCTTTTCTTTTCTTTTTCTTTTTTTTTAATTCTTATCTTGAAAGGTTAATAATAATAAAATATGCGAAAAATAGTCAAGAATTAACTAAAAGAAGTTCATCATCTTTCGTAACGATTGCCATTATTTTTATTTCAATATTAAAAAAGCTACACAGGAGATCGAAAGAAAAAAAAAAAAACACAAAATGAGCTTCCATTTCTCATGCGTTAAAAACATTTTATGTCAGCTGTCGAAAACGCATTTTTCTAATAATCTTTAATTAACCAACGAAATAAATTATTGTTTCTCCCCTCCTCAATATGAAGAGATGGGAGCAAAAAACTTCGATCGCAGCCTGAAAAAAAAAAGCGTTCCGCCCACTTTACAGTAATTGCTAAGTTTCATCATCTGAAGCTCTTTTTAAAGTAAAACACTGCTCTGCCTATAAAAAGCTATCTTCGGAAAGCCCAAGTTGAGTATGTTTCGACTATAAATCATTTTGAAAATAACTACGGTCAAGTTCTTCGAAACCACAAGGATTTGGTTTTTACCAAAAGATAAAGAAGCAAAGAGCGAAGTTATGTAACCCACATTACTGCTTCTTTCATATTTTTATTTCTTACGATAAAGATTCGACTTTTATGAACATTGATATGAGAATCGAGATTTATGATGTTTTTTATGTTATTAAAAGTACCAGAGTTTTCTACAAGTAGATATTGGTTGGAACATGGAGCACCTTGTAACTTAATAGGTAGGTGCTGTTATGGAATCGATATATTTATATCTTATAATGCTACTTAAAAGATGTAATTATGCTTAAAAGATGTAATTTTCGAGTTTTATAATTATTGCTAAACAATGTTAAAGTATTTAAAATGAAATCTGTGTGAAACAATGGAAAATGTTTTTTATTATTAAATTTATTCAAATTATTAATTTTCAAAATTACTGGATCTTATTCTTACGTAACATTATTAGACACTAAAATATTTTTTTCTCATTTTCTCTCCATGTATTTTAAAGAACGCAAAATGTCCTGATTGAATTTATAATTATCTGAATAGCAAATTGAAGCGTGGCCGACTTGTACAGTATTATTCTACTATTATATTTCTGTAGAGACCAGATGAATAGTATAGTTATGTATAAACATATAAATATGTCCAAAGTATACTTGTTTTGTATTCTCAAATCTTTGCATGAAATTTTAAGTTATAGATTCATTATAGAACGTATTTGCATGAGATGCTTTATAATAGATTGTTATTGTTGTTTGTTTAGATGTGTAAGAGTCATACTGCGTCATAAAAATAGATTCTGCCTTTCACATTTCCGCATTTCGTTGATAAGATAAATCTTTTAGTTTGAATTCTTTGTCACAATAACTTCAAAATGCATTTTCTCCTTTAACTTTCAAACCATTATATTTAATTTAGCTCATAATCTTAAATCAATTATTTTCTTATTTCGCTTCATTAATAAACAACATGGAAAAAATAGTATTTTAAGAAAGAGATAAAATTAGTTAAAATACTATATTTTTCAGAAGTGATATTTAAATTTTAGAAATAAATTCTTCCAAGTTAATTTTTTTTATTTTTGAAAAGAAATTCATCCCATTTTTTCATCAGAATATTTTTTTCTTACAATAAAAAGAAATTTTCTGTCAATATATTTCATTAGATATAAAAATATATTAAAAAAATAAATAAATAAATAAAAAACTTGTGTACAGAGCAAAACACATTAGATACTTCAATAATTCAAAATTCGATCACGATAGATTCTTAAAGGAAATAAAATAATTACACTCTAAGGACATATAATGCCAAAGAATAATGGAATTTGAACAATTTATGTCTGTGAAATTAGTTCTCAGATTTAATCTGCAATTTCGAATTTTACATGTAAAGTCTCACTTCATGGCAACTGCCTGCAGCAATGACATAAATAATTGGATTGCGATTCTTAGAGAGGCGCAATGTCCATTAATAACTTCATTTTGTAGGAAACGAATTCAGAGAAATAAGTTTCTCCAAGAATTTATTTGTGATTCTTCAATTTAATTGAATAGAAATTTATGATGTTTATTATTGTTTTGTATAGCTCGACCGCAATTAAAGTGATATAAAATAAAATTTTCAGTATATATATATATATAAAATAGCACAGAAGAATTCGAGAAGAAAAACTTTAAATATCAAAAATATTTTGTTAAAGTAAAATAAAAGTATATAAAATGTGAAATAAGTATTTTTATAAATTGAAATAAGGTTGATAATATATTGTAAATAATAAGTCTTGGCATTATTTAAATAGATTTCTAGGAGTTGTAATAGTTATACCTAACACCGGCAAATGAAATAATCTAAAGAAATTGCGTTTGTGGATTGAAATCAGTTTATCTTTATTTTCATCGCAAACTACACAGTACATTCTTTCAATTCAGTAAATTCAACAGAAGTTATATAAAGTTATAAAACTTAATGCGACAATTTTTATAAAACAGATCAAAAATTAAATTTGTGATTATTTATTTATTTGATCAAAAATATTATTCCCTTTATAAAAAGTCCACTGTAAATAATTTTCAAATATTCTAGTGTTCATTACAAAATGTTAATATTTGAAATATTTTTGATATTTAAATATTAACGTATACAAAATCCAATAAAAATGAAAAAAATGGCAATTTTCCAAATCAAAACCACTAAGCGTAAAATCAAATTTCAATACTTTTAAATATTCTTTTACAATAGTATTTAGGTAATATTAGTTTAGGTAATATTAGCAATGTGTTTAAATAAAAATTGCACATTCAAAATGTTTTAATTACGAGTTTCTTTATAAAAAATATATGCTGAATGTATTTTTATTTGGAATAAGTATATATGTATCCACGCCATGATTACTTAACTTATAACAAATTTTAGAAACAAATATGTGATGCAAGATTGCGGTGAAATAATTTGCAAGATTTTTTTAAGTTTTGTTTCTTCTTAAAAAAAAGTTTTTTATTTTCGATCATTTATAAAATGATTTAAGCTTTACTTTATAATTGTGTGTGCTGTTTTTTTCGCAGATTCCATATTAAATTTATCGTAACAGATTTACTGTCCATAATATACAAATCCCTCGCCTGTAGAAAATTATAGCAAATTTGAAGTCACACAATATATATATATATATATATATATATATATATATATATATATATATATATATATATATATATATATATATATATATATATATATATATATATAATTGAAATTACTTGAAGCGTAATCATTGAAAATACAAATATATAAATTGAAAATAAGAAAGAATAAGACATTTTAAATCTCTTATCTTTGTGAACATAATATAACTGCTACACATTTTGACAAAATTGCTAACTTAAGGTTTAAGCCATAATATAGTTATGGTTAAAATAATAAAAGAAGAAAAGATTGTAAAAATTATATGTTATCCAAGCAGAAAGATGTCTAAACACAGATTAAAAAAAATATAGTTTTACTATAATAAACTCAAAATTAATTCACACAGTTTGTTTGGCTCCATTATTATTTTGCGTCACTGAGGCATCATTAAAATCTTCCACGAATATTGATATTTCTTTTGACAAGTAAGTACTTAAAATTACAGTAAATATATAAAAGAATATAACGAGAAAATTATGGAGAATCACCACTTATTGCTCTATTTCTTAACCAGTATAAAATAGAAAGCAATTTGAAAAATCTATTTAGTAGTTTTTCATCTGAACCGTATGAATACGAGTCAGCATCAATTTGCTGTTGTTAACTAATTTTAAAAAAATACTTTAGTATCCACATATATCTTGGTAATGTATTAATTACTGTCTTCCATTCTTTTGCTTACAAATTGTATTTCAAAAGTGATTTATTTAATATGCTGTTATTTCTAAATATTTATTATAGTATTTGCACATTTAGTGCTTTTTTTCAAATTAGTTCTTATTAAAAAGCTTTGCCTAAAATTTAAGATTTTATTTATATTGAATTGTGAGAAAAAAGATTTTTTATCATCACCAATCTACAAAATATCTGGAAAGATAGAACGTTTATTGCAATATTTTTTTGTTGTTTGTAGTATTATATATGTGTGTGTATTGGATGTATAGAAAATCTAGATATGAGTTTGATGACGTAGATAGTTAGATGTCATAGAAGTCAAGATATGAGTTTGATGACATAGAAAGTTATATGTCATAGAAATCAAGATATGAGTTTGTTGACGTAGAAAGTTAGATGTCATAGAAATCAAGATATGAGTTTGATGGCATATAAAAAATGGCATACTCTCATTTAAATTTACAAAACGGCAATACTATTAACAGTTTTTGTTCGGTACGAAGTAATGATATTATATTATAAAGTGGATTATGATTATGCAATTAGGAAATATTTATACAAATGTTATATGATACCAACAGGGAATTTATCCAGATAAATGAAAGATTCAAATTTCGCGAATGAGTAGGATCAAATAAAAGAATCAAATCATCAAGATGCCTAATTTGGACTTTAAGAAGACCTCAAACCGCACGAAAGATATTGCAGGCGGATCACATAGCATATACATGAGCATTTATATGAAAAGCTCTGCAATAAAAAGAAGAACACTGTTTTTATGGACGCATAAAAACACACTGAAGTGGCATAAAATAGAAAAGGGGGAACCCACATTGCATTTTTCCTATAAACTGTGGCTGCATGTTTATTTGTGTTGCTTAGAAGTTAAAACAAGGAAATCTTCCTATCGTGGAGTTTCAGTACGCTATTATTTGGTTTTATTAGTAGCACAAAGTTATGTTTGAGAAGCATACTTGTCTCACGATCACAGTAGGCGTATGCTAGAAGGACATTTCACGCTCTTTTATAACATTTTAGGTAACTTATACTACGTCTGGGTGTGATAGAAATAACATTCCCAGAAAAGAAACGGTTGTTGTTTGGGTACATATTGAAATTCCTTTGTATCAAATTAATATTCTATTCGTTTCCTTTATATATATCTTGATTGATGCCAGGAATAAAGTATTGTCAGTTATAAAAAAATTAACTAGAACAATAAAAATTCTAGAAAATATAATTAGCCAAAAATACATTTTACTTAGTACATTTTCATATATGAAAAAAAATCATTTAAATGATATACATATATGACAAAAATTAATAAGTATGCTGCCTAGTATTTAAATATAAAATTTGTATGCTGTGCAATAATGCAAACATTCTTTTTTTTTTTTTTTTACAGAAAGATATGATATGAATTTTTAAATTTAAACATAGCAGAGCTTTTTGCGTGTTCCAGGTGAGCAAGATTTCATTCTAATTCTAGTCGAAATTATTGTTATCATAATTATCGATTGAAATCAATGTGTTTATAGAATTAAGATCCTAGGTAATCACTAGAAATATGATTTCCATGCTATATACAAAAAAAATGATACAAGTGTAGATTTTTACGATAAGAGTTATTAAGTTTACTCATATTGTAAAGAAAGATATTTATATATATATATTTTATAAAAAGTATTTATATAAAATTAACTAAAAGAATTAGCAGTTTATTAAAATAAAACCAAAGACCCGAACAATATAATTTTATCAAATGTATAGCAATAAAATATCTACAGTTAGTTGAGTATTTTGAAAATATTTTGTACTATTCCAACTGAATTTAGAAGGGAATTAAAAGCCTTAACTCTCTCCAATCAATTCTTTCAAAAGAATTTGATAATTTCATTTTGTCATCTTACAATTTCAGCAAGGAAACTTTTAATTTCAAAATCCATGATAAAATGATCGAAATGAGAATTGGAAACTGCTTTGAAATGAGCAAATATAAATAGCTTTGTGGATGCTATTTATAAAAGCAATAAAAGCAAGCTGTAATTATTAAAGCAATTTGTTCATAAAAACAATGTTTGGAAACACTCTGAAAAAGGAAATACTTCATGCCGTGCAATAGCTCTCTCTATATATCGTCTTTTATTTTCAAAATATATTTATTTGTTTCTCACATTAAAAGTACTTATATAAATATGAATTATGCAGTACTTAAAGCAGAATGTCAATGTCGATTTCCGTATTAATGCAGAAATATGCTGTTTTTAATGCATAATGTCCAGTACCAGTAAAATATTTCTCCAAATAATCTTATTTATAAGACATAGATAAGTAATAGTGATTTTTGAAGCTATCTGGAAAAGACTGTTTTATATAAATGAAATGAAAAGCCTTTTATAAGAAGTATGTAAGAATGGACAGCACTTCAACTATTCCGGTAAACGGTTTTTAATTTACAACTTTTAATTACGTCTACTATTTTCCAAAATCAAATTTTCAAGAAAGCATATGATTTGTTTTGTTACATCGTTGTCCCAATTCCCTGCACTGCGTTTGCTTACATGAGAAATAATTCGCCCCATTCTACGATATTTAAGGATCTAGAGATTTTATAAATTAGAAAACTTTTAACTACAAACAAGTTTAAAGTGGATTTAAAATCAAGAGTCAGCCACTTTTTTTTGTTACTGAAGTTGTGAACTCTCCAAGAACTCAATAACACATTTCGAACGGCAACAATGAGTTTAAAGCTCAATGCTGATTGTTTATTCTAGCTCTTTTATCTCTAGTTTTTTTTTTAATTTATGTCGGTTTAAATCCTATTTCGAAGCCAGAACTTACAGAATAATCTCCTTCGAAGACATTTTTATCCATTCTAACTAATTGCAAAGACACCCCTAGAGATACCGTCCTCATTAGCAGAGAGAGTTGCCAACCCCCCGCTCTCAATCAAACTTGGATATCTTTATTGCTAAATCCAAAAATATTTTTTTCTCTAATAAAATTTTTACATAACAAGCGATGCGATTTAATGAGACTAGAACGTGCTGGAAATTGTAATAAAATTTACGCGATAAACTAACCAAAACTTTAGCAAACAAATTTCGCCATTTTAAACACAGCAGAAAACGATAAAACGTCCGTGGGAGTTCGGAAGAGTGTTTGGACTTAAAAGACAAATTTAGCGCGAGACGTGTTTAGAAATTGGCACAATGGCACTTTGAAACTGAAGAGGCTTTGTGGTTAGGGTGGGTCGTTAATTAGCTCTGCGGTTTAAAAGTTTGTTAGTCCTCGATCCTTACATTAAGAACGAAGCGGCAGGAATGGAATTTAATTATCTTTCGAATAATACAATGGATTCTTGCATTAGTGTGACGAATATTTTATAATTCATTTTGGTGCCACTGAGTCTAGATACTTTGTATAGCCGAGAATACCGAAATAATTAAGTCTTTTTTAAAGAAGGACGAAAAATGTAAAAAGAAAAAGAGAGTAAAAGGATAATACCTTCCGCCTTATCACATTAGTTGACACATCCATTCAGTATAGAATTATTTGTTTCGAATTCTGTACTGTTGAACTGAGAAATTATTCTGCTAAGATGTAATTATTTATTATTCTGTGTTTGGATATCATGAAATTTGAGAAAACAAACTAAAAAGAACTCTCATTTATTTAATAAAGAATAATAACTTGAAAGGAAAGTCTCTTTTTCCATTCATCTAGAAATAGTGTAATGGAATAAAGAAAAATTTTCTTTAAAAAGAAAAACTAATAAAGGTTTTAAAAAATCTAGCTTAGAAAGATAACTTTTTTTTTCTGTAGATATTTTTCCAGAAAACACAATTCTATTTCTATAAAATATTATATTTATATTATAAAATGAGAAGATTTGTTATTCTCTATCAAGAAAATATTATTCTTATATTATAAGGTGAGATGATTCAAAATTCTGTCTCTAGATATCAGAAAGAAATGAGCGATCGAACTGGATAAACTTTGGCTATTGCAAAAATAAACGTATGTTCGTACAAAGAAACCGTTTTCATTGTTAAAAAGAATTGACTTACAATTAAGTAAAGCAATGTTCATAAATGAGTAGCTAATTAATTTTTTAAAAAATACATGCTATATAATCACCACAAATTTATATATATATATATATATATATATATATATATATATATATATATATATATATATATATATATATATATATATATATATGTAAGGTTTTTCAAATCCTGTCGGCTAAATAATAGGTAACATTATTTTTGGTTGAAGCAGAGTGCAGGTTGAAGACACAGACGAGACGTTGTATTTTTAATTTCGTTTTAATATCCATTTCAGGAAAGCATAATTATTAACAAGAAGACGCAGCTCGGCACAAACGCAGAAGTAAGAAGAAGGCAAAAAAAGTTACGAACAAATGATCACTAGTCTTATATAACATAGACTTTTATGGCCAGGCGCCAATTCAATACTCGTGCGACCTTTAACACCTTTTGAAGGGTACAGAAGATATCACTTTCATTTGATACGTATTTCTGATGGCGTATTATTTTTACAAAGGGAAAAATTAAACCGAAAGTGGAATTGGATCAAGATATAAGAGAATATTTTAGAATGAAGTTACGATAGGCTATAAATTAAGATAAAGTTTTGGAAATTAATTTGGATTAAATTAAGTGTTTAAAATATCATTACATATATATATATATATATATATATATATATATATATATATATATATATATATATATATATATATATATATATATATATATAATTAAGAATTTGATTAATCTTCTTGAGTTTGGTTTTGGTTTTGAAACATTGAAAACATGGTACTAAACAAGTATAAGCTAGGTTAAATGTAATCATATACTGTAACAAAATAAATGATCGATAATGATGAACGAATTTTTTTCAATTGCATTAAGACAGTTTTATTCATTAGATTGAATTTCAACAACTTAGTAATATAAAAACTTTTAAGTTAACCTTACAATCTTGAATTTCAATTGAATAATCATGACAAAAAATCTTCAGCAAAAGCTAATATTAAGCGGTTGCCTGTAAGTTAAACATTCACAGATTTGTAATAACTTTAAGACACGTTCCGGCAACCTTCTGTAGCACAGGGCCTCAAAAAGCAGTTATCTGATCATGGAAACAAAAGAGGGCCACTATTAAACCGAAATTTACTCATTTATACCAGAGGTTTTAAAGACAATGATCTTGTGAAAAACTTTTTGTGTTTCCGAATTTTTTTCATGGTATTAAGAATAAAAACTCTGCGAAATCTGTGTCTGTAAATTAATTAAAAGAGTAAATTCAGAAATTAAATTATTTGTATTCCACTCTGATTATTTAACCCTTTTATACTGGTGTTACAGTTGCTTCGAAACAGATTCTTGCCTGAGTTTTCTCTTTTGGAAACACAAGCAATTATGATTAAGATCTACCATTTAAGATTAATACAGATTTTGATCTGAGATTAAGATTTTACCACGATTTCGAACAAATCTGCCTTTCTTGCAAATTTTCAAAATGCATTGAAATTCAATAATATCTACTGCTCTTAAAAAATTTAAATCAATGTTTATCAGCAGTTCTTTTTTTAAATAAAAACAGAGATTTGAGGGATGTAATATTCAATATTAAAAAAAGATTTTTTTCACAAGATATTTGAATTGCAGTACGAAAAGAAAAGCAATCAAATATTTGAATGTGTTCAGTATAAAGCAATTTCAGATAACATAATTGGAAGTTTAGCGAGGAAATTATTTGATTTTTGCATTATCTAACCCTCTAGCCGTCCAGGATAGAAATAATTTTGGGTGGTTGGATTTTTTTTTCTTTCATAAAAGAATATTACAAGCGTACTAAAAAGGATGTGCGGAAGTTTCTGACAAGGAAATTTCCGCCGGAAGTCAAAGTAATGCAAAGCGCGGCGCTGAAAGTTTCATCGAAAATGTGCAAAAATTTTCTGACTGTGATTCAGTAATCATTCGGAGGTACGTGGGATAAAATACCTAAGGGGCATATCCGCTTCTTTCTAATAAAAAAGTACTGCGTGGAAATTTTGTAATAGTATTTATCATGAAGTAAAAATAACCTTTCTTGGAAATTTTTAACATACATAAAGGTATAAAGAATGCTGAATAATGGTACGAATATATTTTTGTTAGTTTTAAATTAACTATTGTAAACAGCAAAGATAATACCAAGCGTAGATAAAAATCTGTAATATTAATATTTCACATTTTTTAAGCTGTTTTTATACATTACATAGAATGCCGTAGCTTCGGAATAAAATATTTAAAACTTTATACATACATATAGAGAGAGGGGGGGGATGAGATATATTTTTATAGAGAGAGATATTTCTATCAAAATTATTTTTAGTTAACGCTTCACATTTGAAAACTGACTGAACACATTTTAAAACTTTATAAAATATATTGAAGTGATTTGAGAGAACATCTTTTGTTGACAGAAGTTTTAAATGAAAACAGAATAGGATGTCTTTGTTAACACTCTCCAATTTTTGAGCGAAATAATTTAACACGATATTTTGAAATTTTGAATGAAATAATCATTTGAATTATGTTGCGTAAACTTTCTTACGGAAGATACACAACGTTTTTCTAGTTGCATTAAAACAAAATTTTAATATTTGGTGTAATAGGAGGAATTTGATTTTTCGAGAATTTATATAAGCTCTTCGGTACGCTAGATAAGTCTCTTTCATAAGATTCATTTTGGAAGTTGAAGAGTTCTTTATTTATTTATTCATAGGCTGTAATTTGGAAAGCCTTCTTAAAATTCCTTATCTTACATAGAATATTGGCATCCATTAACTTTATGAGCTGCGAAATTCCTATTACAGTTATTTTCAATGAAGTATAAAACCTCAACGGACTTTTGTATTTCGGATCTTCTCCTAAAATTCAATAAAATTCTAATTTAATATTGTTTGAATCGCGATCAAATTAGATACTCAAAACCAATATTAACATTTACACTTATTTTCGATCTTGAAGCTCAAAATTTGTTTACCAATTCGAAAAAAGAGTTTTATCCCTTTTCCAATATTTGTCCCTATGATGTCCCCGATCCAGAAATTCGACATTTTAGTAGAAAAATAATTAATTCACAAATTATATGACGACACATATTTAATAACATTCAAATTCGTTGTTAATTAATTTACGTTTAAATAAGACTGTAATATTTATTAACAGAATATTTATTAATATTATTGTAATATTAATAACACATTTTAAACAAACTATATACGCTTATTACTTAGAATAATGTAAAAAAGAAATATAGTTATAAAACAAAAGCATGCTTTGCTTCAGACCGGCATAACCTGGTTGGTAGAGCGTTAGATTCGCATTCCTCGGGTTGTGAGTTCGAAGCCCGCCGTTAAAGTCTCTCCATGTACATGGTGGCTGATGAAAGCATAAATCTGTCGTAGCCACAAAGCCCTCTAAGTTGAGACAATACCACTGGGGATGCTGGATCAGACGTGATCGCCCTATGATTCTGATCTACGTTAGGATCTGTTGTTGAGTGAATGAAATGTATGAATGAAGTCCGGCCCTTGAAAAAGGTCGCGGTGCATGAGTAGCTAAGACATACTCTTGGCCCCAGATGGCGCAGCTGAAACAAGAGACGATAAAACTAGGCTTGAAATCGCAAAATTTGTTAGCGGGCTTGTCTATGAAGAGTGCAATAAAAGTGGTATTTTATTACATCAGATCTGTATGGCATGTACCTGCACAGTCGCAATATCGTATATCATGGTTGATAAGAAATCCTTTCACAAATACAAAAATTCTCTCAAAATTCAAAATGTATATGAAACAGTTTATGTTATCCTATAAAATTTCATTCCATTCCTCTGGAAAAGTGTTTTCTGACTTTCTACAGTTTAGGAGAGGAAAGAATGCTTATGTTATATGAGCACTGCAGGTATTCTCTCAAACATTTACATATCAGAATGAATTATTCAGTCCCTAGGTAAATTAATATTGCATTCATACATTCTATCACATGATGAGCAGGATGAAAACCATGTTATAATCTTTAAAAAGCAATGCTAGGTAACTTCAACTCAGAAATGATGGGTTTACAACTTTAAAATCTTAATTTTTTTCTCATAAAAAATGACAAATAAATGGAAGTCTATGCGACCATCGAACATTTTACCTATTCCAACTATGATACTCCCTTGCTATAAGAAAGAATACGGCGAATACTTTGATATGTTTTATTCCAATATACTCATCCTCAGAAATATTTGCATTTAGTAAGTAATAGCAATAATAAGTAATTTATAAATTGTAAGCTTCCTTTAATTTCCTGCAAAACGTAATATCTAAAATTCGCTTCCCAATAGCGGCATGAATATCGTACGAAAATTAGAAATTTAACCAATCTTTATATATTTCGACAAATATTGATGTTTATTGAACATCCTGTGCAACTTCATACAGATTTTCTCTCCAAAGTTCCGATATTCTGGAACTGATTCCATCAGTTAGGTATGAAGTTGGAAGCTGTTTTTAACAATCAACTATCTTTGGAACTGAACCTGATGCTTCCTTTTTTCCAAGCATTTCTTTACCTCATTATATCATCCAAACTTTGGGGGTTATTCAATGTATCTCTCTGCTTTGACATTTCAGTAAATTTTGAAAAAAAAAATTATCACCGTAACTTACTCCCCCTAGATATGCAATCGATCAAGTTGCAGAAGTTATAACAGATTTTTAATTCATGCTTTTCTGAAAAGTTCATAACCTACTCTTGCATATGCTATTGCATATTCAACACTAAGAATATGAATCGTTTATACTACTTGTTTTTCCTTTCGATCAGTATTTTTCTATAATTTAATAAAATATACGAATGTCTAAGCTTTGAGTAACAATTTTGATTACTTTTAACTGCATAAAAATGATTTTGCTATTTTTACACGATGTTTCTCAAGTAAACAATTGCTCTAAAGGATCTGTGGGATGTGCAGAGAAAAAAATCTCCCCTTTTCTAAACCTTTTCTGAAATGATACTTTTGGGAAAATGTTGAACAATGATGGCAACATAACTTCACCTTTACAATATTTTTGCCCCTTGTACATTTCCTGCTTGAAGATAAATTCCAGGTAAAACTTTGGTTTATTTACTGTTTAATTTGCAGTTTCCTTCGTCAATTTATCTGCTTTCTTCTTTTCCTCATAGCCGATGTGGGTTTTAATTCATTTGATTTGGAAGCATCTAAGTTGGAAGAAATTTTTGCAGGTGCTCTATGCTATTGGATTTCCATATTTGGATTTTGTTGTCTCCTATAATCTAGCTTGGTTCCCGACTAGTTTGTTGTATGTTGTTGTGGCGACTTGAAAGTCTAGAATTTCTTCTTCAAACATTCAGATGGAGACTGAATGACAGACAGACATAATTTGAAAAATGAGTTTTTCGAACTCGGGGAAATCTGAAACGTAGAGATTTGTCAAAATCTCAGGAACAAATATTTTAATGAGTACACTACGTTTTCTTTACACACTTCGTATAAGAAAAGTTAGAAATGAGGTCAAAACTTTTGTAAGTTTCATTGTGTGCAACGTTTATATATATTTTTTTAATTTATACGATGAGAACGTTGCTGAAAGTTCGCTTTTCGTTCAGAGATTTACACTCGATAGGATTTTTTTGAGAATCTTTCACTTACTTATGACACTTGCCATCGCCGTTTAGTTGAGAATAGATTTTTAAGGAACTTAAATCTTTAAATAAATAAGATTTTATTTTATTTATGCATTTCGAGTAAATTATATGATATGATGCAGTTTTAGATTTTCGAACAACATACCTTTCTATCCATCCAGAAATTTTATTCATTCTTAATAACCTTGGCTTATTTTTTTTTCTTTTTACAGAGGAATAAATCTTTCTGAAAAATCTGTATATGTATTACTTGTTTTTAAAATAAAAGAAGGTATGCTATTAATCATGATTTGAAACTATTTCAATTCAAGTCCAAATCGAATCGCAAAAATAATCAAGAGGAAGAACATATCAGGATAATGATGGAATAATCTGAATATAATTATTTTTACACGTCATAAGACTGCAGAGATAAATTGAGTTACTATTCTCGAATCCTGAAATGTTGATTTTATGACATCCATAGTTGATTTTATGACAAATCTGTAGATACTTATGGGTAGCTTTGAAATTCCAGAAAGAAATTCATTATTCAACCTCTTCTGAACTAATGAAAATGATAGTCGTTATCTGGATAATTAGACGGGCACAAAATTCATTTTACGATGAATCTGAGATCGCCAAATGACAGAGAGAAGTTATAATCTTTTGTTTTCTGGCTGTTTAAATGCCAAAGAAAAACGATTTAAATAGCAAAATCCTTTAATTGCATTTGAAGCGGAATTTATATAGTATACTACTAAAATTGGCTGGCTACATTTTAATAATTTTATGCCAAGTTATAAGCTCAATAATTTTCTCTGTTTTGCCTTAATATTGTTGTGCAATATTGGAAAATGAATGACCATCTTCTCAAAGCCCTATGAAGCATTCTCTTTCAAATTCACTAAATTGTTGACTGCATTATTTCTGTTCTTGAAAATATTCTTGCTTTAAATTTAGCCCATAATACCGAATCTGAAAGTTAAATAAAGTATACGAAGATTACACCTTAAAATAAGCATGGGTAAACACGAACAAAGTAAATATAATTTGCATGTTCATAGTAGCGCTATTAATACTATACTTATCTGCCAGCTCGAAATGTAAATAGACATATTCTTTCATCATGTAGCATGTTTCTCAAAAGTTGTTTATCTTTCTTGATAGTGAAATATTATTTTTCTTTTGCATATTAAGTTATTTTTGTACAAAATATATCTCAAGTATAATTTACTGTTTTATAAATATCTATAAAGTTTTTATTCAAGTGTCATGGGATGACTCGAAATGTATACCATATTTTTATTATAAAAATGCTTTCAGTAAACTTATTTTTTAATTATATAAAGCATGTTTTTGGATCACAGGATAACTGTTTTAGAATATCATTCCCCGGACCACTTTTTAATGTTACATGATTCGGTCAACTAATTATTATTCTTAATAGATTTCAAAGACATTCAATGAAAGAAACAGCTTTTCTTTCAAGGATTTCATTGGATTATAAGAAAGATTATTTTAAAATATGAATTCCAGAATAATTTTCTTTATTTAATAATAATCGTATTTAATACTAATCATATTTATAACTAAGAAGAACATTCAATCTAGCTAAAAGGCTGATATTTCTAGAAAAGTGGATAGGGATAACTTTTTGAAACATATATCTCCTACTCATAATTCTAAATGAAGAACATATATATACTCTTTACTTATTCCATTACTTTATCTGATAAATGGAAAACATGAAAGTTTCGGGACGAAACCGAAGCCCCTTTCACATATGATTTATAGTCATACGTTGCGAATGAAAGCATTATTTTAAATTCCTCTCCAAAAGACTTCGGAGAAGGTAGTTGCCAGAAATATATATTTCGATTTCACGGCTTGTTGGATTGAATAGAAAATTCCAAGGCGAATATAATTTATTCAATTCTCCCCATTTTATGGCAGAAATAAAGTTTCACAGTTGGGAGCTCGTGGCAGAGAATTGGATTAATGCTAATACAGATATGTATTTAAAAAAAGTCATTTTTACGTTGTAAGTATAATGAAATCTAATTTTAATTTCGAAGATTTCAAATGAGAAATAAGAAAAACAGTTATTTAGGTTAATTTTTAGAATTTATACAGCTACTTCTAGAAATTACAAACATAATAATTTATTACATTTCAGACAGTATAGAAATCTTGATTTCCATATCAAGTGGGATTCTGCAGACAACTTTTGATAACATATCTTTTAAATTTTATAAAACATTATATCAATATGCAAGTAAAATGCTAAATAAATTGTGGATGAATTTTCACTTCATTGAGCTCGATAAAAGATATGTGTGATGCAATTCTTTTTTCATAACACAATAATTCGAATCGTTATTAATATTACAGAAGTCAAATCTACAAGTCATTTAATCAGCTATAAATTAAACTTGTACAGATCAGATCAAGATTCTAATAGTTATAAATTTAAGGATATCAGTTGCAAGATTAAATTTTTAATAAACATTGCACTAGATTGTTTGGATTTTGTATCAGGAATATAATTTCGTTTTGCAAAAGGAAAGATGTAGATGAAATCGGTAATGTAAAATAGATAATTTAAATTTTCATTTTAATTAATGGGATATATTTATACAATGCATTTGTACATCTAAAAATGTTTTAAACTAAAGATCTTGTATATATTGTCAGAAAGAACTTGTATAAATTTGCCTCTCTTTTTTTTTCAAGCCTAATATTTCATAATGCAAAAATTACAAAAATGAAGTATTTTCGCGTATTGAAACTAAATTAGAGCATTATTCTTAGAGAAATATACTCTCATGTATTCATAAAGTATTATTTGTTACTGTTACATCACGAGTAAAATCGTTCTTAAAATAATTGACGACGATTAAACAACGAGTTTTGTTTTAAATTTTGTAATCATAGAACAAAATTAAATTTATTGTATTTATCATAAAATGAACAAAAACATTTGTAACTCAAATAAGCCTATTTTATTTAAATTAATTTAGCATTATCTAAAAACACTGTAAAAAAAGAACAAATCTAACTAAATGAATTTTCGAATCAGTTATGAAATTTATTTTTGTAATCTTATAAAATAATATTCAAATAATATCACTTTGAGTAGAATAAATGAAAGCACTTTCTATCTTTTAATAAATATTTTAATTGTTCTGAAGTCTCAAAGCATGGAGACTATCCTCCGGAGGAAACGTACAAATTGTTAGAGCGTTCATAACATCAAAATATATTTCCTCGCAATTTAAAATGCCATTTTCTGCATATACATAAAAAAAAGGAAGGGGCGACAGACATTAATTAATCGCTCTTCACTTCAGAAACTAATTAAGCTTAGCAAGAGGACGTCCTTGACATTTAAGTCTTAATGAGACATTGTGTAGGAAATAAGTTTCGCCTTATGAGAAACAAGAAAGTATTTTGTTGAACTCAAGAACCTAGAAACATAATGAACCAAGGAGAGAAATGCATTGAGTTTCAAGTCGTCCACAATCAGCAAAAATAAAATGGACTGGTATTCTGAGAAAACTGCTGTGCCATAGATTAGGTTTAGAGCTCCAGAATGAAGTGCTGCCTGCCTCTTAAACAACAATTGTTTTTAATAATCTATGTAAGTTTGCTAAAAAAAAAAAAACTATTAAGACTGTTTTAAATTATTTCTCTGCAACCTATAGAGCCTTCTAACTTATTGTTGAATTCATAAAACTCATTGCTTTTCTTTTTTTATTCAAAATTCAGACAGGATTCCAGAAATACCTCTTTCTAAGAATAATTTTGTTTCCAAATTTCATTTTTCTATTAATGTTTTTATCACATTCCACATTTTCTGGTATATGTATAATACATAACAGCATAACAGGACGTTTTTAAAACCAAGTTGTATTTCCTAAATTGTAAATCCGTTACTGTATTCTCAATGACACCCTTGGAGAATTTTCGAAATAATTTAATGAAATTCTTAATTTAAAGTCTTTACTATATACAAAATGCACATAGTTTATTAAATATATCTTCTATGTCAAAATTATATTTTATGTTCTTCACTTATTTCTCTGGAAGTTGATATTTTTTAAATGGATTAATTAGAAATCTGCTTTATAATTATATTGCACAATATCCATTTCAGCTAGATATCTGCAATAATTGCAGAAAATTTAAGATATCAATTAATGGAATGCCATTTTCATATTCCAAATAGAAATTCTAACTTGATTTTTAATCTTTTGTAAATAACAAAAATAATAAAAATATAAAATTCCTTGCCTAAAAAACAATTTTTTTTAAGTAGTTACACGTACAAGAATGCCTTTATTCTAGACATACTTAAAAAACTGTCCTAAAATAAAAATGGAAAAATATCTTTATTAATAGATTAGTTATTTTAAAAGTTTTGTGAACAAATTAAAATCTATTAAGTTAAGAATATTTCCGTGGCATCTAAATATTCCTTAAGATTTTTAATAATTCACAATTGCAATAATTCACTTTTGCAATCAAATTTTCAGTCTTTTCAGCATTTTTAAAGTTTTCCACAGATGGGTGTTGTAGATAAAAACATATTATTTAGCTTACTTATCCTTAGACTATTAATTTGATTGTATGCTGCTTAAGAGTCGCGATTGGAAATAAACTTCAAGAAAAGAATTATTTTAAGATTACGAAATATTTACAACAGAATTTTAAACTGCTGAATGAAAAATAGAAAATAAATGAAATAAAGAAAAATCCACTGGATAGCGGACTAAGAAAAGTGTGGATAAAAATATTTTAATTAAGTTTATTTAACAAAGAAGCATTTAAATTTTAGATCATTTCTTTAAAAATTTTCATCCTAAGTATTTGTAAAATCTAACTGTCTTTAAAAAAAAGAAAAAAAAAACCTTTTCAAGTTCCATTTATCCATTTTCAAATAAATGTAGGAAATAAGCCTAGTTTCCTCAGAATTCCAATATAAATAAATGCAGCTCCCTGAAAGTCATACAGATTGATACTTACAGATATATCCCCCACTCTTATTTCCAATGTCCTTTTTGGCACGAAAGTGAAAGGTTACGTAGCAGAGACGAGTCAATCCTGCGACGAAATCAAAGGAGGACATCTGTGAAAGACTGCCTCGGGGCTGACAAGAGATTGGCTTTTGAAGAAGAGTTGGAATAGGGGGCAAATGACAAGTGACTTGCGTCTGTACTTATTTGTCGTTCGGAAACAGGAAGTTAGTGTTAGTGTATATCGATTGTTCAGCCTAAAACCTCCAGAAGTGGAAATTTGAAGACATGCTACAATCTGAAGCAAAATGCAGTACTATGTTTGCATTAAATGCAGTACTAAAACGTTTTTTTTTTTTTTTTTTTTTTTTTTTTTTTTTTTTTTTACACTTATTATAAATGTATCATCATGAGTGTATCCTCATAAATGTATCCTTATGATAAGTGATCGTTCATGAATAGACACGGGAAACAATTTGAGTTATTTTGCTTATTTTCGGGAAGTTTCAGTAGTTTTTGCAATAGAATAATTGAAAAATTTAGGAAGTCTAAATATTACCAGTTCTTTTTTTCCCTTAAAGAAAATTAAGTATCAATACTTTCCTTAGGTAGAAAATTATCTAATTTCTTAATACAGAAGACAATATACATAGAAACTGCATAATATAATACAGAAAAACCAAATTGAATAATATTGGGAAATTATGTTATATTAATTAAAAAAACTGTATTGAACTTTATAGGAAAGCAATATTGTATATTGTTGGAGAAACTATATCTTATAATATTGGGGAGATATATTGTATAATATTAGAACCTGTATTGAACAATATAACAAATGTCTTAAATTTTACATTGATCAATACTGTAAAACGATATTGTACAATATTGATTTTCAGATCTTACAATGTTAAAAAAACATAACAAAAGTCTTACATTTTGCATTGATCAATACTGTAAAACAATATTCTACAATATTGTTTTTTTTTTCAATTCCTACATTATTAAACAAATAACAAAATTCTTACATTTTACATTGTTTTAATAATGTAAAACAATATTGTTTTTTTTTCAAATTTTTCAATATTATGCAATAAAATGGGCTATACAATATTTTATATCTGGCATGGATTTGAAGAAATTGTTAATTTTGATAGTTATATCACAAACAATTGATTAATTACAGCAAAACAATAACTTAATTTTAACTAGAAATAGTTTAAATTTTTACACACATGTTACTAATAATTAATGATATTAAATAAAGGATAGATGTAGCTCAAAAAGTAAAAGTACAAGTAATAATAAAAATATGACAATATAATCGCGTTATGATCACGAAAATCGTCCTATTAAAATGTGTGCTAGTTCAAAAATTTAGATCCTTGTCAATTGGTAACGGGTCTGGATTTTCAATAAATTTAGAAAACTGCGCTCTTAAATATAGAGGATACAAATTATTGAACATTACATCACTTATTTCTTACATTTTCGTTGAAGAAAATTTTGTTTTATGTCAAATTATGAATTATGTCAAATATTTTATCCTTCATTACAAACCGTAAGTAATGGCGAGATTAATGAAAAATCAAATCCTAATATTAAACATTAGTTTAATTTGATTAATTTATAAACACTTTGATTAATTAAACTGATTAGTTTTGGTATTCCTTAAAATTCATTAATTGTTATTTGTTTCTTTGAGAAGAAATGTTTATAGAAAGGAAATTAATTTCATCCTCTCTATAATTGCTGGTAGTCAGTATATTTCTTTATTATTTGAAATGAATAAAAATGTACTAGAAATCTTAATTAGTTCAAAGTCCTTAGAAAAATTCATGACTAATATATCTGTAAAAAATAGATTCTTTTTCAGTTTTGATATAAATTTCTTTGAAACTTCTTCAGTTTTTTCGGATTCTCTTTGTTATATTTATTTGAATTTTCAAGAATTTAGTAGATTCCGATAAAAAATAAATATAATGAATTGAAGCATTCAAAATTAGGAATAAATGTTTCACTTTGAAACTGTCACAAGTAATGATTTTTAACAATGAATAAAAAAACTATAATTAATTATAAGCAATAAAAAAATCTCTGTTGGAGCAATTTAGACAACTCCTACTAAGTTTCATAATGAACTTGGAGATTGGATTGTCTTTAGTGTAAATAGCGTTCTCGATATCTATTGGAGAAATTGTTGAACAATTTAATCCGTAAGATTCAAAAAGTTAATCTTACGGATTCCTTTACTTTAAAAAAATAAGCACACACACATATGTGTTCCAAAAGTTTCATGAAATTTCTTTTTGTAATCATTTATTTAATTTCATTTTTAATTTACTTGCAAAAACTTATGAACAATTTTTGTGTTTACCCTATGATTGCTGTTCATTTTATTTTAAATTTTAAAAAGAAAAAAAATGAGATTTGAAATATATTCTAGCATTTTAATGTAATCAAAAACTTTCATTTCTTGTCAAGAAGTAAGAACGATACACGGAGAATAGACTTATTGCTTAAGAATCTATTTTATGAATTGGTCCATTTGTATTATTTTGTTACAGACTTTATTGACATTTACTCCCGAAATATATTTATCAAAGGACATTCTTCATAGCTTTGCATTTTGCCTTCTTGTACTTTATAGTATCTAGAAATTAAGGCATTCTTTTCCAATCATACAATTAATGCTAGATGGTGAAATAATCAACATCAATAATTGCTTATTGACTATTTGATTAAATATTAAAAACATCGAATATCGTCTCCTAAAATAGTGGTAATGTAAATAAGCTTCACAAGATTAGAGCAATTTAAAACATATTTTCACACACACACATACAAAAAAAAAATATAAAGGTAACCAAAAATATTTTTAAAAAAATGTATACATGGGCAGTATTAAAAATACGTATATTTCAGCGAACCCATCTTGAGTCTTGCTTGTATTATTATTATTTAATTGCTCGTTATCTGAATTTAGCGCTCATTGAGTATTATAGTTACCTTTGGACTCGGCTTAAAGGAGAATTTTGTATGTAATACTATACAACTTGAAATTTTATAATTTAAAACAAATACAATGTATTAAAAAAATGCTTGGAACATTTCGGATCAAAGATTGTGTGAGCTCGGAAAGACCGCAAACTAACTTTAGTTATATTAGCATCCCGATTTTTAAATCAACACTAGGGATATTTTTGGACTGACTTCGTAATTTTGAACCGCGGTCAAATATCGAGTACGAAACCACGGCTTTCGCCCTATCTCCGAACTTCCAAATCACACCATCAGGAAGGCGATTGTCCCTGGCAGGCTCACTTATACGACGATTCCTCAGTGGAATCGAATCTCGAACCTGAAGCCCTCTGGCTCCAAAACCGAGACCTAACCATCAGACCACCGCTGATTATATTTATAGGTAACAGAAGCCTTATGGGAGATTTATGGGAGATTCTGAACAACTTATTATTAGATGAATTACGGCAAACCCCGCCTGTCATTTCAACGACCATATTGGTTGATGAATTTAAATGTGTACCTGAAACCCGTAGAATTTTGATAAAAAGTTCAATGGAAAACATCAATGAATGATTTTCGATAGTGCAAATTCGAAGATATCAGTTTTCACAAAAGAATTGCTTGGCTTGAATATGAAACCGCAGCAAATTGAATATCTATTTTATCTTATTTTAGAATGTCAGTACTTTAAATAAGAGTAAATGCTCTAAGTTAACGTCTTCTTAGATATTTCAAAAAAATGATCGAAAACATCAATTATTTTACAAAATTGCGATTTAAACTATCAATAATGAAAGTTTTAATAAAAGAAATGGAATTAATCTTGAAAGAGTTTCCGAGAAATTATTAAGCTTGCAAATCGTTTAACATTATGAAAGTTGGGCTATTGATTATCCTACTGAGTCTTCGAATCTACCTGGAATGCCGCCATATACAATTAATCAAAAACTTGTTACGTAAGGAAACTCCATGATGTAATGCAAAGATTGTATGTAGGTAAGCTTCTATCGGTCCCACTTCATATAATTATATTTATAGGTAACAGAAAAAGAAGAAGGATGTCACATTTCCCACATTGCTCTTATCCCAGATGATGCCACATGACTTTTGATGCCATTACTTTTCAATTTGTTTTGATTTTGTGATAGCAATTAGAATATTGAAGAGACCTCTTGAAGTTATTGATTACTGTTGTCATCTTAGAAGTTCTACTCTTTTCACGCGGCCAAACATATCTCATGGGTTCTAAAATGGGAAATCAGAGCAATCTTTACATTAATGCGCCGAAAGATGGGAATAAAAACAGCCTTTTTCTGAAAGACTTGCTGTCGTATTTGATTAGATTTTATCAACTAGAGTTGGAAGCATTAAAGGCCCTGAATTGGTAAACCTCTTGAGGCCCTGAAATGAAGAAATGGATACCTATACGACATAAAACCAAATATATAGAATTGATTAGGCTTGGCGAAGCGTGGGTGCAGTATTATGAGTATTTTAAAATCAATGTGTTAAAGTAATAAATAAATAGTAAATTAAATAGATTTTAGGATTCCAAAATATAAAAATCAATTTCATTCATGCTCTTACTATAGGCGACTGAATTGTATCATTAGTAAAACTAGATATATATATATATATATATATATATATATATATATATATATGAAATAATTTACTCAGTACAGACTTTCTGAAAATGATTCAGAAACAGATCAAATAGAAAAATTACACTTTTTGTTGTAAAAATTACAGTTTTGTTTTGTTGAATTACTTAAAAAATAGCAATTTATGTCAAGAATTAAAAGCAGTGATGTCAAATTTAGTCCACGATCAAGCTTTGTGTAATAACATATAAATATAAACTCCTTTTTTAAAAATAATTCTATTCTTAAAAAACATAAATTAATATAAAAGAAAGACATCTCTCAAGTTTTATCATTCTACTAAAAACTAATGATACTTTCCTTTAATTAACTTTAATCTACTAAGTTGGTTGAAGAGTTGTCGAAGCGAGAATGTCGACTCAAATGCATTGAGAGACGCGCCATTACTTTAATGTGAAAAATGTGCGTCTTCCTTAAGAGAAACTCAAGATCAATAAACATACGTTGTCCTAGATTATGTGTTAGTCAATACTTCTTGTTACTAGATTTACTTGGAATAAGAAAAATTACGGTTGGAACATCTAAAACTATTCTTAACGTGCAAACAATACTAAATCCGCAATTTTGAGCTAGCTCTCCCGCTTGTTTAAAGATTGTTAGCGGTGCTGCAACGCACAAGTTATCCTCAGCACTTCGTAAAACATTTATTTCGTAAAATAAGGAGAGCGAGCATCGCGTGTCACATTCTCAATTGAAGGAAAAGCAATTAGCTACATTCCCATGTCGGCAATGGTGAACAAGTTTCGTTAAAGCAAATAACGTGGTAGAATATTTTGTGCAAGACTCTTGAAATGAAAGTTTAGTGTTTGCTTTTGAAGGACATGGAATTGGCGGCGGAAATCCCGAATTGCAGTTATTTTTCTTGGGAACAAGATAAGACGAAATTCAAAATTTCACTCGCCTGTGCCAATTCTGGTGCTTCGCAAGTTCTGCAGATTTTCGGCATGAGAATCTAACCACCAAAATTAATGTTTGCAATATAGATAACTCATTGATTTCAAATTGAGGCAAGGATTCATTTTATTTATATTGTAATCAAAGTTAATTGAATACTTTGCAGGATTTAAAAATTATAAACAATTTTATAATTTCAACTTTCTTATGCTGTTAAAAAAAACCATATTTTAATGGTAGTCCTCGGTTTCGTTACTATTTATAATAAGGCCATATCAAAACGATACTTATTTATCAAATTTTTATTGCTCATTAATGTATCAAATATATATTATTAGATTCACATAGCTTCTTCCTCTTTATTCTATGACTTCTTCCAATATCTTGTTTGCGCATGCGGGTTAGAAATTTACAAAACAGAAGAGCAATTTTATAAGTTCGGACTATGTACTAATAATTAATTATATATTAATAAATTATATCAATAAATCTAATATATAAAAATGATTTTTTGTTTGTCCGTATTTTATGCGCTGCCGTACCGTTCATCCGATTGCGGTAACATTTTGTCAAGTTATTGCTTGTACTTGTGTGAAAGTTATAGATATAGTACAGTTATTATATTTAATATTAAAAAATATGAATGCTTGTTTCTTCGTATTTTCTGAGCTGTCGTACTATTCATGCAATGATGATAAACCTTGTCAATTTATTGCTTTGAACCTAGAAAATCCATGTTTTTCACATAGTTATTTGTATCCTGGATGCTTACGAGTCAGACAGCCAGATTTTTTTTTCTTTCATTTTTGCTGAAGACGGAAAAACAAAAAAAATCTGTCTACCCTAAAGTCTAATTGAATAATAAAGTTAAACAAATATATAATAAATATTATTTATATTTCTTTTTTATATATCATTCAATTTCAATGAATGTATTCATTGTCGACAAGAAAATAACTATCATTCTTTCTATCATTCCTAATTAAAAAAGATAGCTATTTCAATTTTCAAACGATATTTCCAAAATTATTCCTTCTGCAGCATCAACGCGCCGGATATGACTAATAATAAATAAATAATGTTTAACTTGTAAGTAACCACATTTAATATGTAAGCATGTACTTATAAAAAATATATAAATAATTTTTAAGTAATGAGTTTGTATTTTAATTCTATTTATGCATTATTTGTACTTGGTTACTGATGTAAATTTTATGACAAACTGATTTACGAAGCATATATTTAGATGGCTATGAAGAATGCAGTCTAGAAATGTACACCTTATTTGAATTTTGAGATTTCTCTTTGGACCACATTATTTAAACCGTTATTGTTTGGGGTAAAGGGAATTTTAATGTTTCACAAATAGCAAATTTTATTTCCTTTTTTAGAATAATTGAGATATTTTTTCCATACGATCATTTCTTTTAACTTCTGCTAAGTGTTTACTTTTTTAGAATAAGATATCTTTAACATTTTGTTTTTGTTGCATAAAGGCTTTGCAAGCATAAAATCAACTTAGGTATTTGCTACAATCAATAAATTATATAAAAGAATAAATATACTAGTCATCTTCTAATCTCTCTTTCTTAAATTTCAACAGAATATCAGGTGCTTTGGCTAATAATACTCAATATTGTTTTAAAGAAAACAATTGCACCCTGGGATGAAAGTAGCAAATAGTTTATTCAAAGTATGCGTTATCATTAGATATGCCTTTTTCCCATCTCTATTTGAATTAGTAAATACTTTACTAGAGAAATTACTCTCATTTTTAAGTGATTTAATCAGCAAATCATTTTTATGCATATTCGTAATAGCTGAAGTATTGCTGTGAAAGAGCGTGCTAACATCGATGAAAACAAGTGGTGGTTCGAAGATGTCAAATATGGTGAATAATTCGTGTTCAGCTAGAGTTTTCAGCCATATGCAGAAATGATGTCTCTGATGTCTTTCGCTGTGTGAGATAAGGCGTTGTTTTATTGCTAAATCGCTTTGCCATGTCTTGCAGCCCAATCTGAACTCTTTCCGGTCAGTAAATGTGCTAAATGATCAGTTGTTATCTATATTCAGTGTTTCGACTGATTTTAGAAGTTCATGCTGTGAAAGAACTTGAGGATATCGATGGCAACAAGTGGTAGCTATAAAAGATGCCAAATGGGATGAATAAGTGCATGGTGTAAAAGTTTCCAGCATGTACAGAACTGATGTGTCCGATTCCATCCTTCTTATCTTCTTAATACAAATGTATGGAATCTCCACTTTTGAATCCTCTTAATCAAAGCACACTCATTTCTTGCGTTAGGGCATTGTCATCATGCGTTTCCCCAAATATACGATGACTTGAACTCGCTTTTTTTCTTTTGATTGAACAACTAAAACAGTTCGTGTAGCTCAAGTTCTTTACTTTATTTGAAAATGAAAATATTTACTATAAAAATGCAATATCACGCATATTTAACATTAATTGCTCATTAAGGTTTTTTTACCGGTATTGGCTTAACAAATTGATATAACAGCTGATACTGTGTACTAACCATTGTTTCACGCACCGTCAGGAGAAGAAATTAAGATTTATTAACCGGTACACCTAGTAACCATAAACTGTTATTTTTTCTTATAACATCGAACATAATTTTATTCCATATTTCTCCCTCTTTCATTGTAAATATTTATATTAATATTGAGAAAACAGGCATTTAGTATGCGAAAGCATTTATCTTCCGTTTGTAATTACATTTCCATGAGGAATAAACATCATTGGTAATTGCAGGAAAAAATTCGATGCAGTGAAACATATTGCAGCTACTTTATTAAAGTGTCGAAGAATTATCTTATTTATTAGTTCAGAAATTGGATGATTTTGCAAATCATTTTCCCCAGCAAATTTATAAATCATTTAAAAACTAAAACTGTCCAAAGATCAATGAATCTTGATTTATAAGTTTAAAATTATATTTATATAAAGAAATATAAATGTGAACAATGAAATCCTATTCCTGAGCACAAAAAAAGTAAAGGGTGATTATAATTAAAGTTACGATTTCAAAAATCAATAATTTTAAAACGATTGGTCAGAATGACTTGATATTTTAGCAGAACAATCATGAAGCAATGGCATTCTGTTTGCAGAAGGAAAAGAATAGTTCCAAAATGTGCCGATATATGGCGCTGTCACAGTTTACATTGTCTAGAGATATGAGAATTACTTGACATGCGCACTGCAGATATAGTTGCCATAAAAGTGCAGAGCACCAGCTCTTTTACTGAATGCTTCATCGTGTCTCTGACTGTGAAGGATCACGCTCTACTCTTAAAACTTGACTGAGAACCTGTAGTGACTGCGATCTTACAGTTATCAGGAAGTTTCGGACATTAAAATCCATAAAATCGAATCCAATAACCACAAAGGGTCTGCGAAAAATGATTACTAAATTCGAAGTGACCGGTTTATTTGACGTCAGACAGTGTAGAGGATAGGAACTAGATGTGGGTAAAGCATTACAAGAACATACTAACACTGATGCTGAAATCAGCAGTGCACGGAGAGTTGGATGATTGCCGGATATGCCGATCAGCCTGATGCGTAAGTCCTACGGAACATCTAGCGCTGCTATCCGTACAAGATAACTCATGTGCAGCAGTTGCTACCTGCTGACCTGGAAGCACATGAATCATTTGCACTACTATTTCTTGCCCGGATGGAAGTGGACAACAGATGACCATGGAACATTCTGTGGTCTGACGAAGCCCATTTCCATTTGCACGGTTCTGTAAATGCGCAAAATTGGAGAATATGAGCTACCGAGAATCCGTTCCAGCTACAGTCATTATTTCTTTGGTCTGAAAAGGTCATTGTATGGTGCGGAATAACGGCAGCCTTTATTGTCGGTCCGTTTTTCTTTGAGGAGATCACACCTGTGGATCCCGTTAACTACACCGTTAATGGAAAGCAGTATGAAGCACTTTTGAGTAACATGTCCTTCCAGCACTCCAGCAGCGTCAGTGTGTGGATCGTTCAATATTCATGTAAGATGGCTCTCCTCCGAACATTGCTACTCCTGTGAAGCAGCTACTGAGTGCTCATTTCGGAGGTGATAGGATCATAAGCTACCATTTTCCAACAACTTGGTCGCCATGTCTCTCCGACTTAAACCCGTGTGAATTCTGGCTTTGGGGATACCTGAGGAATGTTATATACAGTTGCTAGATACTAGATTGATAATCTAACAGACTTGAAGGTAAGCATCACACACCACATCCATTGTATCAGTACATATATCCTCCAATCTATTATGGAGCATGCCGTTTTGCTTATCCAATTAGTAGAGGAACAGGACGGAGGGCATATCGAGCAACATATGCCTTAACCACCCATCAGTAAAGTGTTTGACCCGTGAAACTCTTTTTTTTTTTTTTCTTCTTCTTTTCCTTTTTGTCATTATCATTGTTTTCGCTATAAACATGTATTCTTGTCTTATCCTTAATAATTTTTTAGTAAATCCTTGAACTCTATTGTTTCCTTTTGGTTAACAATATTGCTGCATTTAACGAATTCATTTTTGCTCTTTCCCCTGACAGCTCCATCTATCGGAACATTTTAGAATAATTTTTTCCCCTTCGCCAAATGAAATTCCATTGCCTCACGATTGTTCTGCCAAAATATGGAGTCATTCTGACAAGAAGTTTTAAAATTATCGATTTTTGAAATCGCAGCTTTAATTATAATCACCTTGTACATAATTTTTTTTATATATATATACTATCCTTCTCTTAGGTTCTTCTACGATTATACTCATAATATTATACGTAAAGTAAATCATTTTTCTTAATATGTAGTTTTCTGGAATCTCCTGTGCCACAAAACATGTAGGAACACGGGTTGATATCCAAATGGTGTGCTTTCCAAATCAATAACAATAATTGAAGAATATATCAGAAAATAACGTCGGTAAAAAGTGAATTAAATCTCAACTGATATTAAAAAATAATATCCACCTAGAGTTTTGATGCATTTATATGTAGGTAATTGATAAAAAATATATTAAATACACTCATATCACATATTTTAAGGTAATAAAATTAAATTTTATCAGACTGAATCTGTTATAAAATAAAATAAATGCATCTGTTTGAAAAAATATATAGCATATTCAAGATCAGATTTGAAACTCATGATAAATATAATAATACGAATTTTATTTATGGGCCGATTAGCAATTACTCAATGTATTCCTCACATGCGTATATGAACGAAATCACCCGTCTCAGGCACTTTAGCCCTCAACGTTTTCTGAATGTCAGTGACTGGTAAAACGGATCCTAATATAAAATATTATAGCATAACAACTATAGCATAAGCATCGACTTCTTCTTTAGAAAATATGACCTGTTATAGAGATGATTGATAATGAACCTATCATAAATCGAGAGCCAGCATTTTTGTAAGGCGAGTTTTCCTATCTTTATTTCAGAAATATATACTTGTAGTTGGAGGGAACATCGATATGAATTAATATAATTTTTTAAAAGCACCAAAAATAATAAAGAAATATTAAAATATAACTTTTAATATCAAAATTGAGTTAAATGTATAAGCGCAGCTTCTTTACATTTCACTTCCATAGAACGAGACAAGTAAAATTTAAAATTGCATTGAGCCACTCATTATTCTTTTACATTATAAATTTGAAAATTTTTAAATGATGTGTGTTATTAGAGAGATTAATATTAGAATCGATAATCATCTGATTGAATCGAATTAAGAGTTAACATGGTTTGAGCGAATTCGGTTGGATATAATCATTTACGAAAAAAAAATCATTTTGTTCATAAATTAAAGTGCACTCTATTTCAGAAAAATAATTATGAATATGAATTTCTTTCTGATAACTAAATGAAAAGAATCGATGTGATTTATTAGAGTATGATCCGTAATGAATCTACGTAGATAGTCCTCGTCATTTTGGCCCTTTGATAATATTAAGAGGACGACACTTGGATCCCTTCCCCAGCATTATGACATCTACGCCTTCTCCAGCTTGAAAATAACGCTGTGATATCAAATTTTTCATTCATGAGTACACATAATTCATTTGAATTTCAGAAAAAAAGTTTTAAATGAATCATTTTTGCTTTTTCAAGGAACAAAATGGCAGAATAATATTTTTACAAGTATTATTATGCATTCAGTCATTTAATATTATTAGATCATCAAGATACTTGAAAGCTTGAGACTGCATGATAATAAGTTATAACTCAAAATAGCAAAAAAAAAAGCAATATAAAAAAGTGGCTTGTGAAATATATTATATTTTAAAAAGGAGAAATTCGCAATTATATCAATTATTTAAATATCAATTGCATGTCAATTAATAGCTCTACCAAAGAATGAATTAAATGTTTAAAATATTTGCAGAGCCATGGCTGTAGGAACATAGAACTATTTCAATATGAAATAAGACAAAAAGACTTTTGTCTTCGTGCTACGTTTTTTTCCCTTTTTCTGATGATATACAATAGTCTTTTATAACTTTAATTCATTTATTTTCATTATCACTTTTTTTTTTATCATAACTCTTTGGAGGAGAGCTACAGTATTGATAGATATTAATGTCTAGTAGGTAATGGCTGGAAGAAAAAGGTAAGTCCTTTACTTTCCTATGATGAATATTTTTGCTTATTTTTGTCGTAACAAGTTCATCCAACTTCAGTATTCTTATTTTTGTTTAATGATATTACAAGGAAGCCAGGATTTCTTCAGATAAAAGCTAACCTCATTAGACATTCGGCTTCGGATTCCCATGCTGGGGAAATTTCCACAATGTTTGTAATGGTTTTACGTCCATCCATATTTTATATAATTTATAATATCCATCCATAATAAAACAGTGTCATTCACTAAAATATTTTTCATACATTCATCTATGCATACATAAAGTTTCATGCTTCCATCTACAAAGTTTGGAGAAATACGTTTGCTTTAAAATGTTGAGAGACTTTCCTCCTATTTAGATGAAAACAATTATTTGAGAATTGTAAATGTATTGAATTTAATAGAGAAAAATTGTATAGATATTTGGCTAGTAATACATCATACAAACATCATGACTTCAAATGCATTTATTAACCATGAGTAGTTTTGTTCACTTTGTTTGGTCCTTCGTTGTAAAATCGAATTTATAAAGAAGAGAAGCGAAATTTGAGAAACTGAAGATTTAAAATGTCTCCGAAATGTTGAGCAAAAAATAAAATTATTTGATAGTATTTATGTACTTTTTTAAAGAATGGCATATTTCAGTAACAAGTAACGAATCAAAATCCTGCCAATTTGTGCTGCATGTCATCATAATGTCTGTCTAGTTGTAGAAGAATATAAACAACGTTTCCCGAATTCAGAGTTTTCTCCTAATGAATGTTTTTACATAATGGCTAGTGATTACCAACTACCAGTTTCTTATTTTCCCAGAGTGGGATGAGGAAGGTAAGGCATTATACATTTGACGCCGAAACAGACATTTCGACTTTTTTTCGAATCCCTATGCTAATGTACAAACAATCAATACAGAAATCAACATTCTAAACTCGAAAAATGAAGATTAGTTCAATGTAATAAATGACATCCATTCTATATTCGGGAAGTCCATTGAATATTAGATCAGTTACAGGGACAACTGGACTATCGACGCTTATAATATTGCAACTAAATCCTATCTCATTTTTAAAAAAAAAATTCTTTCTTCTGAAAGATGCAATTTGAACATATAAATATAGTTTTAATTGAAATAGAAATATTAATCATCAAAGATAACACTTTTAAAACAGTATGAATCTGTTTTTCATATAAGAAGTTCATCATAAGTGGTAATTGGCATTTTTTGAAACTCTTTAGTTTTTTCCATTTTGTATAACAGTTTACTCAATATTCACCAATATGTCCAGGTAGTTTTAATTGGCATTGTGTCGGATCTAAGAAATGAACTGACTTTAACAAAACACGCTGTCAATATTTGCCGATAAATTATAATAACCTGCCTTAGATACGCGAGTGATGAATTCAATCCCATAAACTCAAAAATTGTTAAAAAAGTTAAAGTTGTGGAAGATATTTATTGGAAGTAACTTTTTTAGCCCTTATATTAATTCATTATATTAATAAAAGCACTTTTTACTTTCTGATTCTGCGCTTTTAATAATCTTTCGTAATATGCATATTATCCCTGAAAAAACAATGAAACCCTTACTCAAATACTTGTCCTTAGCAAAAATAAATGGCCGAAGTTGATACTTTTTCTTTGGCAGATACATTTTGTAACCTTGCAAATGAATAAGTGTCAGAAAACCTTTTACAAGCTCACGATTTTTTGCTATGAGGATTGTATAATAATTTAATTTTTTTTTTCATTTATTTTACTATCCTCCTTTACAGAAGTCGAAATATCTTCCAGTATCCGAGTGCCTTATTTACGGTTATAAATATACATCTAATTGCAATATTTAGGAACATAAACGCGATCGCCCTTTTTTTCGGTACATCTAGTATATTACATAAATAAGCACTACCAAGCATACAAAATAATAGAACTGAAGCTACTCATTATTACAATCACGAATCATCTTAAACTATAAAACAAAAATAATTTTTATATTCTATATTTCCATCTTATGATTAATTGAGTTTATGAAGATTTTTATTCATCAGTTATGAAATCTTTAGTTATATTTAAATCAGAGCTTTGTCGCATTATAGAAATTATGCATATTCATTAGCATTCTGGGAATATAGTTTCATATTATAATAATCATATGTAAAAAAAGCGTTTTAAAATATATATGTATGAAAGGAAATATTTTGTCAATCACAATTATTTAAATATGTGGCCTTATTATTAAAAATTTTATTTGATTCCGCATGTTATTAATGAAACAATTATTTTAAATATTCATTTTTCAACGACAACAAAAACAATAATGTTACAGTCTATTACTATAGAACTATTATCTGTTTCTCACTAATTTCTTATTATTAAAGAGTGGTGGTTTTTTTTGTCGTTTTCTGTTAGACGTTTAAATATTATTACACTGGCGTGCAAAAGTGAAGCAACAATGCAAAATTTAAGCAGGTAGCCATGAAATTGCAAAAAAGGAGTTATTGCGATCAGTACAATGAACACGCAATTCAGTAGAAAGGTGATGCTTATGCAGATGTCAGGAACAAAATATCATAGACGACGTTAGTGTAAGCAAAACACGTATAGTCGGCACGCGCAGCTCAAGACTACAAGGAAAAGAAGAACGGAGGTGCAATTGAAGACATTAGCTGCAATTTCGTGAAATATGACTAAAAGAAATCACCTGGAAGACTTCACACATGGAAGAATGATCGGAAAGCTGAAAGAGTGGCGCAGTTTGACCAGTGTAGCTGAAGAGTTCGGAATTAACAAAAGTGTCGTTTCACGCTCTTGGAAAGCTTTCCAAACTGTAGGTACAGTTGTGAGAAAGGTTAGTGGTAGCCGTCCTAGGAAAATAGCTGCAGTGGATGATTGATATATCGTTCTGCAGTCGAAAAGAGCCCGATACCTGTCAAAAAGCGCCATTGCGGAGCAATTGTGTACATCAACAGGGCGACAAGAGCCACGGTTTATTGTGGCCAGATGCCTTCACAAAAGTGCCACCATTCTATTCGCCTACCATTCTGAAAGCTGTATCCCTTTGAAAGTTGGCCATAGGTGGCATCGTTTAGAAAGGTGTAAAGAGCACAAAAACTGAACAACTATTCAATGGAGTCGTGTCCTCTTCACAAATAAGATTCGTTTCAGTGTCACAATGTAGTCTCAACGATAGTTGATTTAGAGAAAGGTCTGGACACGGTTTCATCCCAGTAGCATCACGGAAAGAGACCGCCACGGTGATCCTGGAGATGTGGTCGGGGATGCTTTATGCTAAACGGGTGGACTGAACTCCAAGTTTTAGACAGAGGTTCTGTAACCGGAGATCGCTATTGTAAGCAGATGATCCTTCCGCATGTGCGCCTGTTCCGAGGTGCTATTGGACCAAACCTCGTTTTTATGCATGACAATTAACGGCCACACCGGAATTCTGATGTTCAGCAGCTACTGGAAAGTGAAAATATCACTCGAATGGAAAATCCAGCATTCTCTCCTGATTTAAATCCCATAGAACATGTGTGGGATGCTTTGGGGAGATACCTTGCGGCACAATTACGTCCTCCGAGGAACACCCAACAACTGAAACAGATGCTGATTGAGGAAGGGGTACTCTTGCCTCAAGAGCTGTTGGATAATCTTATGCTGGGTATGGAAATACGGTGGGCAATAACCATTTTAGTAAGGGGAGGACATATACCATACTGAGGAACATCTTCTTGTTGTTCTCCCTCTTGGATAGACAGACATGTGTAGCAATACAATGAGTTCAATAAAACTTTTTTTAAAATTTTATCCCAAACTATATGCATTGTATTCATTTTTGCGCAACTATACTTTTGTCATCGTTTAAGTAAAAAATGTTGTCTCTCATTTTTGAATTTCATGTCTCTAAGTTGATTTCTTGTGGAGTTATGGCAAAAAAAGCACCTATTGCTTAAGTTTTGCACACCAGTGTAGAAAAATGGTAACTGAAAAACTTTTATAGAAAAATATCAAATGCAGTTATAATTACAAAATAGAAATTAATGAGGAAATCATGTATTTATAATGTTGGAAATAAAGATAAGTTTTGGAATTATGGAAGCAGTATTTTTTAATAGTTTTATTAATAAATCATTTAAGTGCAATATTGTTAGTATTTTTACGAAAATAATGTATCATATAGATTATGGTGTTGATCTTATTTTAAAATAAGTTTTACTATTATAAAATGAACGTGACTATTAAAGATTCTTTTATAAACAATACAAAATCTATTTTGAGATGGGTCTCATTATTAAAGATTGTGATTATAGGGCCAGAACAATGCCTTAATTGGTTCAAAAATTATTGTAGAAATGCTTTTACTGGCTAAAAAAATGAGCTACGTAACTGCTGCTTATATTCATCAATGTGTAGTTGTCTAACTAGTAACACAACTAGCTATCAAGTTACAAATTCTTTTTTGTTATATTAAGGGCCAATTCTAAAGATATTTTACAAAACGTCCCTAATCACTGAGACTCATCCTGTGGTATGTCGGGATTTATGTAAAGAATGAATTATACAGTTTTATTATAATTTGATATTAATAAATTCTGTCTTTGGCCCTTTTTCCAAATTTGGCGCCATTTCAGAGGAATAAAATATGAATTTTGACAGTGTATCAACATGACATAACCATGTACATGGTATATATTTTAAGAAAACAGATTCCGAATTTAGGATCCTTTACTGAGAATCCAAAGTTATTTTGTCTTCTCAAAATACAAGTATATTTGTCAGATAGCCCTTGCAACAATGGGCTATTAACCGCAACATGTGTATCAACATCATGACACTCCGTTGAAATAACTATTTGCCGCTATTTCAAAGTATTTTATTCCTCTTTGGAGATGTGACGAGAATCCTTTACCGAAATATATATCCTAAAAATATCTTCATCCTGCCTCCAGCATAGGAAGTAGTGATTCCGGGAATGAAGCGAGAGAATGCGGAAACGGGAAAAGATGCTGCCCAAAAAATGTAACGAGAAACCAGCGGTAAAGTTAACCAGTTTGGGAGAAGGTAACCACATCTTGAAAGAGGGAAGATTTTTTTCCCCATCCTCTGCTATCATCTGTTTTCCCTGGTGTGATGTAATCATCCCCTAGACGTTCACTGTTGATCCCTGCGCAAGATTAGATCTATGTCGTTAGGAGGCAGCAGCTTTCGAAGCAAGAGGACTGGGAGGGGGGGGGGAATTTACGTAAGGGGAAGTGCGGTTTTAAAGGCAAGTTTGGCAAAGAATTGATTCGTGACTTCTGCTGACGTTGGGATTTGGACTGTTTGCTGAAGGGATGAGAAGTGAATTTCAATTAGAGAATTTTATTGGTAAATATTTCTCATTTAAAAAAGGCAATAACTTGGAAATTATAAATAGTATTATAAGTATTTAATGGCAAGAAATATTATCCAATGAATCAATTCATATGGATGATTTAAAGACAAAACTTCCTTGCACTACATTTCACTAGCTTGCTAAGGAGATTCATTTATGGTTGTGACATATTATTTACAGATACGAACTTTGATACATAGATTTTGTGCAAAATATTAATCATAACTTTATATTTCATATTTCTGGATACTAATTATATAAAATATGTTATTTAATTATTACATAAGTGCATTAAATAACATTATATTATAACCCATTATTAGATACAAGATATTAATATTGTTTTATATTGTAGCTATCTTTTGATTTCAGTAAATTCCTATTTTAAAAATCCAAGCTATGTGATATTTCTCCATTACAATTTATATTGCTTATGAAGTATTTTCATAAAATTTGCAGCTACTTGAAATTATCAATTCAAAATATTCCATTGATATCATTAATTTTAGAAGTGTGACTGCAACCTGATATTTATATATAAACAGGATTAAATTAAATAAATGACCTTATTTAAAAGAAATAATTTTAAAAATCTATTGCACATCATATCGTGAGTAAAAATTGAAAATGTTCAAAATTTATAATCTTCAACATCACATATAAGCTGCTAACGATATTCATCGAAACTAAAGAGTACATTATTTGATTTTCTTAATTATTCTGGCTAAGAAAGCTGACTAGTCACACTTCATCCTTATATTTTCTAAAATACAGAAGCGCCAATAAATCTCCATTTTAATCGTTTCTCTCTTACGACTTTTAATCTATATGAGCTGTAAACTCCTAACACTTTTGACACATATTTTTTAAAAATAAAATTTCTTAATCAAATATAAAAGATAAGATACTTCTTATATACTTACTAGTAGGATAGAGAAATGTAATAGCATCATCGAATTAATTACAAGTGCATTTGGTTTTATTATACATATTCATACTTGAAAAGCTAGCTCAATGTTGAGAACTGCAACTTAGGTTGGCTCAGGATAAAGACTTAGAGAATTAAATGGTTTTGGGAATATAATACTCTAACCATTTGATTAGAAAAAATTGTATAATTTCGAAACAGAAGAGTCGCAACAAAAATATAAATATGAATAGTTGTTTACTTATTACAATCGATGTGTTTTGGAACAATTATGTCATAATAGTTACTTTGTATGAATTTGTTAAAGAATTCTTTAGCATTGCAAGATTGTGATTTTTTTTTTAAAAGTCATAGACGAAAAGTATTATTTCAAAATGAGCAATAGGAAGGATTAAAAAAAATGAGAAACAGAAATGAAAGATGGTTTTTCCCCCATGCTATTTCCAAATGTCTTTAATTACGTTTTATTACACAATTATACAGTTTTACTAAATTAACGCTGCAGAATCTAATAAATCATTTATGATATTTACAACACTTCTATTAAATAACATTAATCTATACTTATAATAAAGCTCAATGTGTGTGTGTGTGTGTGTTGGCACTCTACAGGCCAGACCGTTTGACACACAGCTACCAAATTTGGTACATGTATAACTTGGAGGTTGGGAATGTGCCCCTGGGGTTCCTTTTTTCGAATTTTTAATTAGAATTTCAATTAATAATTAAAAACTAACTTTCCAGCCAAAAAATTTTCCATTTTCCCCACCGCCAAACGAGAAAGGCTTCAGTTTTTTTTTTCTCCCAACAGTAATGAGGCTAGGGTTAAAATTTTTCGGCGGATTATTTCAATCGATTCTGTTTATTTTCTTAATGTTTGATGATTTAAAATTAAACATTGTTAATGAATCGATCTTTCAGATTCATTCTGAGGTACTTTTGAATTAAAATAAAATAGAATAAAGGAAATTAAAAATTTCTAATCCGCATAACGTTACCCCAACTGGCGTAGAAAAAAATCACGTATTTGCTTTACGTAACCGGCGAAGAAAATTCACGCATGCGCATTCTGTTCTGATTGTTGCCAGGACAACCGTTATCAATGGATGATTTAAATTATTTTTGGGTTAGTTGCATGCTTTTGTAAGTGAATTGTATTTATGTTAGTTATATATTTTTTGTATATGCTTATAGTTTTAAGTACATCGTTTTTTAAGTAGTTTTTTTAAAACCTGTTTTCAACCGTTTATTTTAAACGATTCGTTTTATTTTCTTAGTACTTGATGCATTTAAATTTAAACATTGTTAATTAATCGATCTGCTCATAATGAATCTAAGAAAATTTTGTTGACCAACTCTTGAGATATTACATAAATTAAAAAATATATTCTTTATTGCCCAGAAAGTTTAAACGCTGAGTGACTCTATTTTCAGTAATCAGATTATAAAAAAATGCTTTGTTTCAGTAAAAAATATTATTATATTAATTGCAGATTAATTCTTTCCACTTTAATTTAAAGCATAAATTCTACGGGTGCTAACAGAAAATGAGAGAGATACATATTACGTTATGACTGAAGGCCTTTATAATATTATGAATGAATTATATGATAATCAAAATTTGAAGTTTTAAAATATTTTGATGAAGAAGCTATTAAACTAGAAATTGCATAAAATATTTAATTATTAAAATTTTAACGAACATAAAGATTGGCGAACCGGCTGGTCGCCAAAGGCGGCTAGTATTAAATAAAACAAAAAATATATCATTCTTCGTAAAATACATTATGTGTAGAGAAACAAAAAAAAAAATGTAACAACATTTTTCAGCTCATTTTAGAAATTTTATATTATAAATCTATTTTAAAACAAATATTGCATAAAACTTGATTCACAATATTATTGTTTAAATCCTTAAAGAAAATTCTTAATGACATAAATTTCATAATATTAAAAGTCATGAAGTTTTCAGTTAATATTCTATTATGAAGCAATCTTTGAAGTACAAAAATGAAAAGTATATTTTGATTTCTAATTTGGCAGGTATTTATTATCCAACTATTTCATGCATAATTACTGAAAATAATTCTATGTTTACGAAAAAGGAAAAAGAAGAAATTGTAGCAACTTTCAAATGAATCCCAATATGACTCGTTCAAAAATAAATGTTGAAATGCACTCTTATATATGAAATTGACTTTATGCACAGTTAAAACAAATTAGAATTTATTTTAATTATTAAAGCATCATAAATTATTATTCATTCCAGGTTAAAATTAATTGCATTTTAATTACTCCTATGTAGAGGAAAAATATTTCTAAATCGTTATACAATCACTTAAGACTTAGCTAGCAAAGTATATCTTTATTAAATTTCAGCGTTGCTGCTTTTATAAAAATGGCTTCCCTTCCAAAAATATCATTAAATAAAAAAAATAAAAAAATTCCGTTGTTATATGAATAATGGCTTCCCTTCCTTAATATTATTTACTAATATATTATTAGAAGATTAATAACATTCTAATTGTTGAGGTAAAATGAAATTCCATTAAATTTTATTTCCACAAGAGAATTACATTCTTAAAATGCTTTTTATGAATCGTTAAATTTGTGTCCTATTACCCAATAAACTTGGCACCACATATTCAGATCTCTGTTTTGCACCATTTAACTCCAACATTCAACTAACTTAACATGACTCAAAATTGTCCATTTAACAAACATATAACTGTTAAAAATGTTTTTAAAAATTTTAAAACAATACAATCAAATAGATGCCTTATTTCATCTAATCCCCCAAAGCACCTTTAACACATCATCTCATAGAAATCTTAGACAACAAGGAAAATGATTTTAATTATTTTGTTATCAGGTACTGTTATTTTTTGCCATCCACCATCTCATCTAAAAACTATAGAACGAACATTCTTCACTCATTGTTTCATATAAATATTATTAATCCTATCTAAGATACAACATTCCAAACAAATTTTAAAAATATTCTTTAAAAAGTATCGGCATTTCTTTAAATTTTAATTAGCCTTTCTCTAATTTGTAATTTTCTTCAATTAAAAGAATGTGGACTGTCAAGACAATCAGATGTATTTGTTCAATTTCCCAGTAAAAATGCGAACAATCAGAGAAATGATTACAATGTTTTACATTTTTGCTAATTTTTGAAGTACGTCAATTGTGTTTCTTTATTTTGTAAATATGAATGTAAAATTTGTAAATATAAATTTTGTAAATAAAATATAAAAATATAATAGTATATATTTTTTTATTTGGCAACGTTTATAAGAAATAATTTCCTTTATTTTACTTTAATTAATTATCCTTTACTCATGGAAAGGCCAAGTTTCGAATATTTCAGTTATTCTCTTACTGTCGTTTCTAAGAAATTTTCATTTCTATTTTTTATCTGTTGCAATTTGTTCGATTCAAAGTATTTAATTGTGTTTATTATTATATATGAGTGTGGAACTATTTTATTTACAATAATCGAATCATTTACACTACTAGTTTTAAAATAGAGTATGCTTTGCATCTGCCAACCTGAAGAGACAAAACTACTCATATTTTGAGAAAAAATTTGGGGAATGCATTGAGCAATAAGCAGATTAAGATAAGACATCCAAAAAAGCATATCTATCAACTTTTAAAAAAAATTTTGTTAAGAAAGGCAAAAAAGCATTATCTATTTGTGTATGTGTCTCTGTTGTAGCAGATAATATGAAAATACTAAAAACCATTAATTCGTGAACCAATTAGACTCTAAAAGCGGCTTTTGTAACTATAGGAGTAAATCCGTTTTCGTGGAATATTTGTCAACATCGAAAGACTAATTTATTTTCTGGATGGAAGGGCATTTATCAGAAGAAAAACAATGTGACATTCCAGAGCAATGTAAGATTATGTATAATAAAATTTTAGATTGCGCGCATATTTGTTCAGTGTCCGTGCCCTTATTTAACTTGACTTCAGTTGCAACTTGAGAAAAACAACGTGTAGTGGATAATTTGTGTCGGCCAAAAATATTTTGTTCCTTAAAAGTTTACATTGCTTAAAATTAATATTCTGTTTAAAAATTAAGTATAAGAGACATGATAACCCACAAAATTATAAGAATTTTAATTTCAAAATTCCCTTTCGAAAATTATTTAAAAACAACATTTTGCTTCACAAAATATATAAAAAAATGTCAAAAAATTGTCTTTGTTCTAATTAATACATTTCTAAGTTGAAAATCATTCAAAGATTTAAGGAAATATAAGTGTTATCGAATTCACTAAATAAATTTTGAAAGTTTCTGAACTTTTATTAAATTTTCTAAAGGTTATGTAATCACAGTATTTTTGAACAGTTCTTCGCAATTTTTTACTATCTTATTAGAAATACAAAATTCAGTCTTCCAACTGTGGAAAAATATCAAACATAGTAAAGAAAGAGAGAAACTTCCCTTTTAGCTATAAAAGTTTACGCTGGTGAGAATTAAAATTCCATGTAGAAATTCAGCATCAGAGAAATGATAGCTCACAAAATTCTAGAATTTTAATCTCCAAATCATCTTTAGGGAAGAAAAATATTTTAAAACAAAGTTTCGCTTGATAAAACATAAATACGCGTCACAAAAATTGTTTTTTCCCCAATTAATATATTTCTAATTTGAAAACTATTAAAAGATTTGAGACAATATAATTGTTACCGAATTCATTCAAAGAATTAAGACAGTATAAGCATTTCCGAATTCACTAAATAAAGCTTGCAGGTTTTTGAACTATAACAAGATTCTCTAAAGGTGATGCAATCACAATATTTTTGAACAGTTCTCAGTAATTTTTTTACTATCCTATTAGCAATACAAAATTCAATCTTCCGACCACCCGGGGAAAAGTATCAAACATAGTTAGCAGAGAAAGGGAGAAACTTCCCTTTTAGCAAATAACTTAAGTAAATCTGGAGACGTAATTACATTTTTTCATTTCCTTTTAGGTTTCAATTTGACAGCGGACAGAATAGACCGTAGAGAACTTTTTCCTCTTGCAAGGGAAGAGCTTGGCAAGTGCTCAAATCTTCTTTCTCTCCAAGTCGTTAATCTTTATTATCGCGAGCAAGATGGCGAAAGTGCTGAGCGATAGTATGGTCGCCATTTTTCATCGAAAAGCAAAATGGCTCTTCGGAGCCGACATGTGGATGTGTAGAACCATAATGTGGGAATAGGTAACCGTGACACTTCTGTACCTCGGTTATCCACGCTTCAGTTGTGTAAATGCCGGGGAGGGAGGGGAGGGGATAGGTACCACAGAACTGGGGGAATTGAAAAAAAAATATCATATATATAGGATTCTATAATTTTTCTGTATGTGTTATTCCAAAAGAAAATGAATGACCTTGCGCAATGTGAGTGTTTAAATGGATTGTGAGAAACTTTCGAAACAGTGATATTCTAGAAGATGGAAGTAATATTCGTAGAGCCTAAGTATTTTTTCAATTATTATTGATTTTATGCACCAGAAAGTGAAAAAGAATGAATAAAAAATATTTTGAAAACAAATTAGCTTAGTAATTTTATAACTAAATATTTTTTGAAATATTCGCTACCATTCGCACTGCCAGTACAAAGGATGATGATAAAATACCATCTTATGTTTGTTGAAAAGTAATCACAGATATTTCAAATGCACATCTAGTTAGAATTTGTTATTATTCATAATTTTTTTGTGTTCTTGATACAATGGCCTTGTGATAGTGGAAAAAAAATTATCTTTGTCCTCATAAAATTATTTTTATTGAAGAAATATGTTGTATTTTCTTCCAAAATATCAACAAAGTACTTTAAAAATACACATTATTTACACTGTATCTTCGATAAACGTAATCATGCTTACAAGCAGATGAAATGGTTGAAACCTAATTATTCTATGAAACATTTATGATGGATGTAAACGTAGTATGTTTCATTACCTGATAATTATTTTTGTTCTCATGTTTGAATACATAGAAAGCATAATAAATTATTTTTTTATGCAAAATATTGGTATCCATTCTATATAATTTTTTATGAATATGTATTTTAGATTAAAATTATATGTCGAGATTTGAAGACATCAATTTGTTTAAAAACTTTTTATCTCCATAATGGGTTAAATAATATGGACGTTTGAGATGACGGTCCGTCTTCGGACTTTTTTCTCCTGTATACTATTAGATTTTTTAATTAAAAAAATTAATTTGCAGTAAATCAAACAGTTGAAATGAGTTTGCCAGTTTGCATTTGAATCTTAGCATATCTATGAATTACCATGAGGCCAGTGCATATCAGCATTATTTAAAAAAAAACTAGAAGTCTCTAAATTCAGGGTATTTTAATTTGGTTCTTCATTTAAAAAATAACTATCATTCTGGATATACTGAAATCGTTCTTACAGAAAAACCTGAATAATTTTTCTAGAAGGAACTATAAAATTAATAATATTTCTTTTTATTTCATTGCCAACTTAATGGCTTAAATAAAACTTATATTTGAAATAAATTTTATCTCATCTATTTATGCATGATAACAATAATAATAACAATATGATAACAATAAAATAAATAAAGTTAAATATTTATGCTCTTCTTTTTCATGGACTAAAAGTAAATTTCGAAGTTTCTAAATTTAATCGCAGGTTGGGAACAATGACTGATTTATCCTTCAGTCATAAATTATCACTCATTCGGAGAAATTTAATTCATTAACTAGGTAGTCAAATGATCATTGGTGGTATCGTCGAAAGGACTTTTTTAATCAGATCACTAAATCTCCGTAGTACTAATACACTTATAAAATTTGACAACTATTGCATTATAAAATTTTTTATTACTTTGATATTCCCTAAGAAAATCCTATTCGTTTTGAAAATTAATCTATAAAAAATTTAAAAGAGTAAATATATTTTTTGAAAAATGGTCAAATGGTGCGTACGAGACCTGATTCTGTACCTCGGAAACCAAACTTCCCTGTCCACCAACATGGAAATATATGAACACAAGAATGACTAGATATGGTGTATTCCATGCACGGCAGATGTACTTAGCCACTCATTTGTCATGCTGAATTCTCTATCAGGTTCTTAATGTTCAACCATTTGGTAAGTAATTTCAATGCCATGTCAATAATACCCTTTTCATCCACTATAGCCAGAAGTTAAGAACTTTGAATTCAAAAACTCCGTGATCCATCCCTGCCTTATTTGATTTTGGCGTCGTGACTTTGAGGTAAGTCACCACAGTCTCATCAGATTATGGATGCTCGAGATTATATGCTCTCTCACAGTTTTGGCTGAATTAGCAGTTGCTTCTAAATAATTCATTCAGGTTAGAATTGGAACAATATTTAATTTCTAGAATTATGCTCAGGACATTAGGGAAACTCAACAATTAAGCAAAACAAATCTGCAGATATAGTTATCAATAACTATATATTTCTTATCGTAATTACCATACAACTCAATGAGATTTGAGTGAGCTGTTAGCGGAGAAGCTGTACACAAGACTGAAGAACTTTATCATACATAGGCATTTTTAGTAGTTAAGCATTCTGGTCTCTGTTCATAATTTGGGAGATATACTCATGTATTCGGCACTGGACGCTCAAGCTGGCACTGCTGAGCTAGTAATCCATGATTGGGATTAAAGATGGAGTCACACGTTCGCTATGATGTAGACGTTAATAGTTTTCCTATACATAGTAGCAGTCACGCGTCTGTTCCTGCAGATGCTCAACGCATTTGAGGATGTTCGCAGATGCTTGATTTACATCATCGAAAATTTTACATGCCTACCGCCTAATGGCGAAGTGAAACATGATATTGAAATTACGATTATCATCTTATTTATGGCAAAGCGAGAGGTGCCATTGAGAGATCCGGAAAGGGTTACCAGAAGATTTTATCATTCCAATGTCAATTTTCGTTGGCTAAAAGTTATGAATCAAATCACGATTTGACCAATTTCTCCACAATTATTAAATTCATTTCTTAGATTTTAATCAGTTGTTATATTTAATGCCATTACTATTAATACTGATGTTCTGTTTCACAATTAGAGCGCAAGATTTAAATAACAGTGTTATTTAATAATGACATAAATAATAATTTGCAAGTGGATAAAAAATAGTTTGTTACACTTTAATTTTATTCATTTTCTTTTAATATTTATTATTACGGATTATATCATTTTATAAAATCATTTAAAGAGCATAGATTAATATGCTTTTCATTTCTTTTCTGAATTATTTAATTTTGGAATTTAAAAGATTGTAAGGTATATTATTAATTTCAGCCTCAAATTAATCGAAAATTTAAAATAAAATGTGTTATTTTGCATTGTTATCTAATTTCTTGGAGAATCTTTTAAATACTTAAATGCAATACGACTGAGAATTTTTTAAAAAACAATTAAATATCAAAGTTTTGTTTACTTGAGAAGTTTAAAATAAAATTTTCAAGTTTTTAAATTACGGTTTTTAAGTTAAGAAGTCAGACATGAATATTGTTTATTGGTTCACTTGCAATAATTGAAGAAAATAACGAATTTGTCACTCAAGAAATTCCTTTAACAATTATAAGAAAATACTTAATTGAACTCTCACCTTAAAATTAAATTTGTGCCAAATATATGCTATTCTGTGGGAATTAAGTACTTATGGTATCTCTTTGTTGTTTAGTAAAAATACTTAAAATATGATCTAAAGAGTTCAATAAAGAATTGCGCCTATATAAAAATATTCTACTTCTGTAAAAGCGGTTAAAATTCTAATATTTTTATTTAAAAGAAGAACTTATTTGAAATTTTCCCATTATCTATCAATAATAATCCAATTTATCAATTATTAATATAAGAGTTATATTTGGGATGAAAATAGATAATAATTTTTCGTTATTTGAATATTTGAATTTGAATAGATTGTGGCATTCATTTTCTATAGAACAATGTTTGCATAGAATTTGAAAGAAAGTATTTTATATTTATACTCATTTATCAAACATTTTTGCATCGAGTTAGCGCACGAAAATAAATCAAGTGCTACCCATTTGTTAAATTGCCTGTCGCATTTTTCATGTGACTAACAATCTGTCCGTTTTTCATTTGTTTTATCCCGACAGAAACTTTCAAGCTTAAAAAAAGCATTCAAGGAAGAATGGTGAGAAAATAGGTTACACAAGCTTTTACTGCAAATAGTATTTTCAAAAATATTGGAAACTCTAAGCCATTAGTTTCAAAAAAAGCTATAAACATTTTAAGACTATAAAATAAAATAATGAGATTGTAAGCGAATTTTCTTCATTAAATTTAAAAGTACTTTTAAAAATTATTTTTGAGTTACAGAAATAAGCATTTATTTTCTTAACTATTGCCAACAGGCACATACATCCAATTAGAAAGTTTGAAAGAAATTGTAAGAAAACATTATAGAAATTGATTATAAAAAGTTTTTTAAAAAACTTTTTACACAGCTCCAACAGTGTAAAAGTATCAAATATTTTATTATTCACCTTTGTGTACACAAATTTTCACTGTTCTATCTATAAATTCAACATAAATAGACGAAGAGATACTTATCACAAATTTAGATGGAAAAATAATTATTACATTCAAATCTCGATAAAAAATTTCATTATATCGAAATTTGAAAAACTGTAGAAAAAGGAAAGGATTTCTTTCTTACAATTCTATGCGGGATATTAAGCTTTCCAATAGAATAGTATATTTCAACAACTAAGAAAGTCCTTAATCCGCCCGAAAATTAAAAAAAAATCAAGCATTAAAACTGTTATATCTTGCTTATTAAACAAGATAAGAAAGCTCAAGTTCTTTTAGTAGTTTTAGTATTTACATCTTTATTTCTAAACATCAACGATTTGTAAATTAACTTTCATTTCCAGGTCAATGAATTTGAAGAACTACCATACTTGCTCTTAGTACTTGCTATGCAAAAGACGTGTCGATAGAGTTAGAAGTGTACAACAGAGCATTCTCTCGAAATGATGAAATTATTTTTCTCGCTCGATGTCTTTATAAGTAGAAAGAAAGTTTAAAGAAAGTAACTTGCAAATATTCTGATTGAACAATTGTCTTGCCTACAGTTTTATGTTCCTGTAGAACCCTGGAACTGTGTCATAAAAACTGTATGTTTCTTTGGCATTTGATCAAAACATTAGAATTTCGCTGACCTTCAGGGTCATAAAAACAAATTTTGACAGAAGTTACAACATTTTTCTACATTGAGAATATCTATGAATTTTTAACATTTGAACATGAATGAATAACATCTGAATATGAATTTTTAACATCAACATTTTCTGTTACTGTATACATAAGTAACTATTTTCCTGGCGATTGCAAACAGGAATGTTTGATAGTTTCATCTATGTCGTTAAGACTAATGACAACTGACTGTTAAGAGAATTTCCTCTTTACTTCCTCTAAAGATAAAACATTTAACATTTTTTTTTTCTCTTGAAATATTCGGTTCCCTTCCAAGTGTAAAGCTAGATGTTGCAAGTATCATTCATCAAAAACAACTGTTATTTCATCGTTATAATTATTCTTGATGTATGTTGTGTGCATGTATTGTCAACCCTACCGGTTGTTCCTATTTTGGATATAGTACTGTATGAATAAATATACTTCCTTGAGAACAACATTCAAGGTTTCAATATTACAATTGAGAGCTCTGGAGCTGTGTTCAAAACATCATGAACATTACATTTTATTTCTATTTAAAAATTTAGCATTTACTATTTATGCTAAAAAAATTAATTTCTCATTAAGCTAAGTGAAAAATTTTAATTTTAATTTTTTGGAAAAAAAAAATCTAAAATTGTAATACTTTAGAACTACTTAACTATTGTAACTATGGTAATACTTACCATAAAACTGACTAAAAAAATACATCAATGAAACTAAAATATACCAATTTAATTTCAAAATATTTTTAAAAATTGTAAAAATATAAGTGGGTTTTTTTTAATTAAAAAAGCCATAAAGAAAAAAAATATCTTTTAAAGTTTATCAAAGGATTTTTTTCTCTAAAGCCTCTAAAATTCAATATTAAATATATTTGTTGGTTCTTAAACTTAAAAAGAAGCTATTCATCCATCAAATCTTTAAATATTGATGTTTGACTGAAAAATAACAGGAAATATTAAAAATTTTTCACATTTTGAAACATTAAAACAACTGCAAAATATTCCTCAATGAACAGATTGCTTTTTCTCTACCTCAAAAATTGAAGAACACATTGAGAAATTATTATACTAAATTTCAACAAAAAATATGAACAAGATCTGTGAAATTTTTCCAAAGAAAATTTTGCTAAAATTTAGAATTTGAGAAAATCTCATTTAAAGAGCAGTATGCATTTAAACATGTATTTTGTAAACATAAAAAGCCTTTAAACTCCCAAAGAACATAATTAGAAGCATATTGTTTAATGGAGTAGAAGTTAAGAAATTTAGAATATAAAATTTAAAAAAAAAGGATTTTTTTAATGTAATTACATGACAAGCATTATTAAGAAATTTTAATACTTGAAACTTTATAAAAAAATTCTATTTTCGACTCTCTTTAAAATTTTCAATCTCTTTTAAAGTAGCAAAAGTTACAAAAGAATTTTATTAATTTTTTTCTCCCATCTTTACTCGTCAGTTTATAATTTTCTCAGGTATAGCAACATGAAAAATTATACTTAATTTGTTCTTTATCTAATGTTCATTTGATAAATTTACTCTCTAAATTCAACTAAGTTAAAACATCATTTTAGTTTTATTTTTATTTTTTAAAAATATTTTAACTAAAAAAGTTAGCTCCAAATACTCAAAATAATCTTTAAAACACTTTTTTTTTGCTTTAATTTTGCTTGTTCTGAATGATGACAATGAACTGTGTATAAAGACCCATATAACAATCTACTTAGCATTATTTAATTCATATATTTTCTCCCTTTATAGCCCTCATTTCAATACAATATAATTGTGTCTATTAGAGTTCTCTAGTTGATCTAATCCTGATGTTCACTCTCCAAGGATCATGGTAATGTGGTTGTATTAATCAAAGCTTAATTTTTTAAATTTATATAAAGATAAAATTATATAGAAGCTGATAGTGATCCGTTGATGAAGTTTTGGGTTCAAGTTCAGTTGAACTTTCGCGTTCAAACCATGTTGCGGTCGAACATCAAGATTTACATGGACTTATGCTCTACAAATAAGATCAAATATGATAATATGAAGTATATGTATGAAATATGAATATGAAGGGTTATCCATAACTTGTTCAATGCATGATATTTAAAATAATAAATTAAAATCCAAAATTTTTCAATCTTTCTTTTAACATATTTAAGACAAAATAGTAATTTAAAGTTATTTATTGAGCTCAAATAAATACGTTATAATATAATCCTGAGTAAAACGAATCTATTCTAAATGTTATCTTTCTAAATAAAGCGACCCATGTTTATTTTCTTGGCCAACTCCCTACTATTTTCTACAATCCTATCGCACAGGTCTTTACATAGGATATTATTGTCTTACATCTCTAGAGCACTAAATATTCACTAACACGAAAAACTCAGTCAGCAAAGCGTCTATTCCTTCATATTCAGCGAAGACTGGTTATGAAGATTTACTCTGCCCGCGATATTGCCCGCCATCAATAGACACTTGGAGACAAACTCTTCCACTCTGGTAATAAATTAGCCTTCGATCATTCTGCTCGGGTGATCGTGTCAAGGCAGCCATAAATCGAAGAACGGATATTGCCATCTTCTTTCTGCGGGAAATTAATATCCGTTGGCCCCTCCGCCTCGGCTCCTTTCAGCGCTACCAACCGTGCAGGTCAATCATGTAGTGCAGTGTGAACTACTAAATTAGCATTTGCTTGAAATAAAAGCACCAGGAATTGAAAAATTTCTATAGATTTATTTTCGCCTATTCAACAATGCACATCCTACGTAAACTAATATGGCATCGATGTATTTCCAGAACAAAAGTTGTCATTGTTCGAAAACAAATTATTTCAATGTGATCAAGATTTTAATCTGTCGGATCTCATTCCTGAAACTTGGTATCATTTGTAAACAAAGTTTATTAATTTTGACTTTAACTGATTCATTAAAATTGATTGAGAAACGATTGTCAGAAATATAGATAATTTAGAGGAAAAATGAATGATTTTCTGTATCAATATTTGATTTAGAGATGACTGTTGCGGAAAGGGTTGGTTTTCAATCGCAGTTCGATGGAAGCATTTGAATGTATATTTCCTTCAAAATCTTTGAAATTCATTAAATATTGAACGCCTGATCAAGACGCTTAACCCCCACTCACACTCTTTTATTAATTAGTTCCATATCCGTAAAAATGACAGCTGGTCCATCATTTCCATACACTTGAGTATTTTCAAATCTTGTGCACTATGTGGCCTTGAAGTTGCACTTATTAGATAATATTTACAAAGATTCGTTACCATTAAATCTATTCATTTAATAAACGTTTGATTCCAACGAAGTGGAGAAGATTAAATTAAAAATAGCTCCATAAAATTGAAACAAAAAGTTATAATGTTTCAAAAATATTTATATCACTTATAATTAAATGGAATTTAAGATGGATTGGATTTTAAATATATCACTTACTTATGAGCTAAAGTTTCACACTGAGAGCCTCTTAGTTTCTTAGGCTATAATTTTGAGTCAAAATTTATGAATTAAGTAGCATACAAATTGCAAAATAGAAATGAGAAACAACGCTTCCATTCATTTTTCTATACTTATGATCTTTCCATCATATTCAAAAATATAAAAATCATTAATATAATGTATTTACTTAAATTCCTTTCTTAACAGAACATAATGATATCATTGACTTATGATCAATGCGAGAAATATCTTAAAATGTGAAAAATTCTTGTATCTTGTTCATTGCAGCATTCAGTGAAACGAGAGCAACAATTAAAACAACAAAAATGAAATGACTTAGATATAATTTAAATCCATATATCTCCTCCGAGTCATTTAAAATCTATTCTTATTGACAAAAAAAATGAAATGAGCATGCCATTCATATGCTTATTATTTATTTTTTATTAGATGTCATTTGCAAGGTATACATAGCTTTTATAAATCAGAAAATACAATAATTATATGACTAATCTAGCCATTTTAGCTAAATCATAAACTAAAAGAATGAGTTCTTTAGCATTTTACTCACTCTCAATTTAACGCATTGACTATCTAATCTAAAAACTACAGATTACTTGCCATTAGTCTAATATTTCGATACAAAATTTTTAATAAAAAACCTGCTTATTAGACATTATCACATTTTTAAGATTTAAAATAAAATTAAGATCTTAGAAATTAAAATAATAGAATTTTTATGACATATAGGGTATTAACATATCCAAATAAAAACAAAAAGTACAATGTTTACAAATGAATTTTGGCACATAGAATTGTCATTTTATGATCTTTAGGAAGCCATTTTATTAAAAAATTAAAATATTGATACTTTTAAGTAGTTTGTTGAGGAGAGAGTATGCAATGTTAACATACAATCCAAGAATGTGTCTTGAAGTAAAATAATTTTATATTCTCCATATGTGTTGAATAGAAGCAAGCTGTAAAATATTTTCAATTTGCTAAAAATTCATTCATTATTTTTTCATCAGTAATTATCAAACACTGTGCCCGACACTTTTTGTTTAAATTGAAGAAAGTACTGTAAAGTGATTATCAACCACTGTGAGCGGCACTTTTGCGTGACGCCAAATTTTAAAAATGTATATAGTAAAAATTATAATGCTTTTTTTTACTACGAGTAAAGTTTGTTTAAATTAAAGAAAGTACTGTTTAACTGTTTTTATCTTCGATAACTGTGACCTTTCATAAAGTGAAATATTTGCCCCACGTGAAGAAATTTCAAGTGTTCGCAATATCCCCACCTCCACCCCTCAATCAGTACTATATAAAGGAAGCTAAAAAGAAGTATGCGAATAATTTTATAGAAAAGAAGTATAGAAAAAAGATCGAGACTGTTAAATGTAGAAGACGATATGAGAGTAGCTTTGTCCTTTTTACGACCAAATATAAATGAAATTATCAAAAAATATCAAGCTCAAATTTCTCATTAAAGGTATTCTTATTATTACCTTGAAATTAATCCCTTAATAAACATACTGTTGTTTTTTTTGTAGTACATTTTATATTATTTTAATTTACATTCAAAATTATTATCATAATCTATTTTACACAGTGTATTATAGGTAAGTAAACTACTTTTAAACATATCTTTTTCTTTGTGTGTCACCAAATTTTGAAATCGTTAAAAGTGTACCATGACAGAAAAAAAAAAAAAAAAAAAAAAAAAAAAGGTTGAGAATCACTGCTTTACATTTTAGATGGATATTGTTTCTTACTGAGTAAATTAAATAGTAAGTAATTTAATACCACATTTATCTCTAAGGCATAGATGGTAAACAAATACACTTTCCTTTAAAAAGTAATATCTGAATTTATATTTAAAAAAATTCCATTACAAGGTATTTCAAATGTTTAGCATAATTATTAATAAACTGTTCCCTTCCTTTAACACATATCGCTGGAATTTCCAGAATTAGCAACCATTGATTTGCATACGATAATTAAATGGGGAGAGATTAAGCATATTTAATTAAGCGAATTTCAAATGAACATTAAGAACAACGAAACCGATTTTTTTTGCAGATTGTCATAATACGATTGAGTTACAAATATAAACAACTGAATGCATTTAAAAGTTTCTAATTCCGTAATACAAGAAAAATAAATGATATATTTCTTTACGTTACTTAAAACGCGAGGTTTATTATTCAAAGTATATTTTTCGGTAATCCGCAGAGTTAAACGCATAATATCTTTCCGCCTCAGATTTAAGTGATATACATAATTCATAAATTCCAAGCTATTATCTAGAATTTGTACTTATTTCAGTTCATTATCCAGGATAATGAGACAAATTTAATTTTCTTTAATAAACGAAACAAATGGAGAAAAAAAAAATGGAAATTCAGATATTCATTTCAGTAATTAAGTTGGACAAATAAACCTGTTTTATACATCAAAAGCCTTCTAATCGCATTCAGTTACGTTTCCTACAGTTATTTCTTATTAAGTTTTAGAAAATTTTATATTTCTGGGATGTTAGTTTTTTAATAATGTTCCTTCGAGGTTTCGTCTAAAGCTCAGGGATGAAGATCTATAAAAACGTAATTCTTTGCATTTTCACTTGATTTGTAACAAAATGTACTTAATTTATAGAAAAAAAATCATGCGCTTATTTGTAACGATAATTAATTTCACTTCATGCATAATCATGGTAATTACTCATTTCATATTTGTGTTCCACTTATTAAATTGGAAGAGAAAAACGGATGATTATTATCAAGACATATTTTTAATTTCTTGCTTTCAAAATATCATCAAGTTATAAAATACGTACTTATGTTTCTATATTTATTTTTTTTACGTAACTGAAGATAAAATTATTATTATGAAGATAAAATTAAAATTATTTGGAAAGCCAGTTCTTAGATATCTTGCTGCGTTACAAAATACATTTTTTTTTTACAAATAAATTCCGTAATTTATTTTTCATTTTAATCAAATACATTATCGAATTTTATGCACAAACAATAAATTAATTTTCGCATGCTGTTAATTGTGTAAACTTGCTTTTTTGCACATTTTTTTTTTTTTTTGTATTTGCATTTGTTAAATCATAAAACCAGAAAGAATAATTTTATTTTTTAAAAATGTTATATTACAATGATACATCTGCTAAGATACACCTTCTAATAGGTAGAGTAATTTGGTTGTCTACTCCTCGAATTATCAAAGTTGTGAACAAAAATGTAATTTTTTTTATCATGCGATTATCCCAGAAAGATTATAACAAGATAACATTAAATTATATAAACAGATAAAGATTTTTTAGAATAGAAATGAATAAATCAGAAGTGTATTTAGTTCATCATTAAATCAGAATTTGCATTGAAGCAATAAGGAAATTCAAATCCTAAATAAGAATTGTTAAATAAGTACAATCACAAAATGACAATTATTATTGAAGGCAGAAAATGGCAATCGTATCAACCCCTATAGAAGTTGTCCTTGAATCTTTAATAATCGGAATACACTTTGCTTTTTAAACACTGATTTTGAGGTTTCCTAGCATATGCTCTATAATGAAAAATTTAGAACCAGTAATTTTTCTGGTTAAAATTTGCATTTAGAATCTTATGGTTATTCCTCTCATAATAAAATGTTGTTTTTTATGTCAGCCTGATTTTGGGGGTCGAATTTCAAAAATCTTATTCTGCCAATTGATGAAATGTTTAGAATAATGCATTAGAAAGTTAGCATTCGAGTTCGAAATTTTATGAAAAAGTTTTCTAAAGCATTTTTTTATTCGCGCTAGATCGACATTGAAAAGAAATAAAATAATTCCCTATCTCCTTAACGAAAAGACTATCAATGAATGATGATTAAAAATTGAGATACTTAAACACCAAATTTAATGGAAGCCTTTAAATAAAAATGTTTTTATGGAGAATTTAAAATGATCCGATAGAAGACCTGTGGAAATATTTACAACCCTATTATCTTCTCTCTTATCCTACTTTAAGGGAGAAGTCAGTCTAAAGAGTAATGCTGTACATCATCACATTTTTTATTCAAACTGTCTTCGATTGATGATTTCTTCTACAATGATCACCTTGTTCAACAAAACAAATTATTGATAAATACTGCAAATAGAATGCTTTAAGCTCATGTTTACTTAATATAAAATTATCGATAGGAAATATTTTTTTAAATATTCAAAATACAAACTTAATATTTATACATAAGTATTCATACTTATAAACAAATAAAGTGTATCATCGCTAATAGTAAATAACCATATGTTAACATTATATAAATAATAAAACTAATATTTTACGAAGTCTGTTGAAAGTGAATCAAATGAAAGTCATGCTGTTTATCACCAGCAGTGACTTTATTTTTAATTTACACATCCCATAATCATTTTTAATAACCACCATTTTTTTTCATAACCACTGACACAAAACCCTGCAATTAAGCGCATTTGTCGAAAAGAAGAAAAGCAGTTAGATCAACGCTTCTCAAAACCAACCTCATAATTATGGTTTTCATAAGCAAAATTATGTATTTTTTTTTCAACCGTCGCTTCGAGAATGAAGGGGACAATTATTTGTCACATCCTGCATCGCCTGCACTAGTGAAAATAAATGCACTTTGACGTTTCAGACAGCAAAAGAACAACGTGTATAAATTAATTACTAGCTTTTGTAAGCGAATACCGCAGATTTTCTAAATGTTTTTTAGCTATCGTATTGCTGAGTTCATGTTTCTCAGGAACCTATAATTAAGTTATTTCTTTCAAGCCGAGACCAAAAGAATGATATAATAAATTGTAAGAAAAAATGCAGCACAATTGTTTCGGAAATCACTGAAAATGTATTATTTATTTGAATTTAATTATTAAGGATTTATTGCAGCATTTACAAAATAAATTTTTAGAATTTCATAAAATAAAGTATACATATTTTTTATTTATGTTGTTTCCTAAGACTTAGAATCAAATTCAAATAAGTATTTACAAATACATATCCCTTTAATTATAGTTTTTGTTAACTCTTTAATTTTAAATGCACTTAAAATTTAAATTCTCCATCAGAATAATTCCAATAATGGGTATTTTCAATAATTGTGGAGCATTTCTTTTTTATTTTGGTTTCGGATTTAACATAATTTTCTTTATTTTTAACCGTTTTCCTTTGTTTCTGATTCTAGAGAACATAGTTATTACGTATTACAGGTTTCTTATTCTATGCCTTATAGAATTTTTATGGATAAACTTTAATTTAAATTCTTACATTCTTATTTTTTCACTTCGTGAGTTAATTCATTATGATTGTTTTGGAAATTAATTAATTCAATGAGAAGTTTATCATCGGATTTATTCACCAGCTTCCAGAATTCCTACTACAGAAATGTGAAGCTAGAAATACTAGATTTGCAATTTTTTTGAAACTTTTTCCAGAAACTCGGACCTATATCTCTACACATTTCAAGTTTCATTAGAGTATCGAAGACATTCACGTTTTAGTTTAGTACATAGGTAGAATTTAATATGCCCAGGTTTCACGCAATTAAAAACTTTAAAAATGCATCATTAAATAAAAACTTTGAAAATAATACTATCTTTCAATAAGGTTGCAATTGCTATATATTACTGCTAGTATTTAGATAAATGGTTATTTAGTACGAATACGAAAAAGTAAAATCTATTATTCTTGATATAACCAGATAATCAAATACTTAAAAAATTAGGCTTAACTGATTTTTTCTGCGATGGACTTTTTTTATAATAATTCTTCCTTATTCTTAAAAATAACCATGCATTTTTATACGCAGCTTTTTTCACTAAATATTTGTTTATTTAAATATTGTTACACTACATGTTTAAGTATGACACTAAGGGACTTTTAAAATCTTCTGTTTTTCACATTATCTGCACTTTCAATCTTGCATACAGTTGTTCATTTCATATAAAAATAATTTAAGTGACAGATAATATTCTGGTTTCCCTGAATAACGCATTGTGCTTGTATGATATCTAAGTATTTTTTTTAAATATTAAACCATGAAGGTAGCACAGGATGTTTCACAATTAAATGAAAAAAGTATGATTATATTCTTTCCTTTATTTGGTATTGAGAATGTTTTAAGAATCTCCTAAGAATAGTTTTTGCATAACATTTTCATGATTTACATATTTTTCATGTTTAAATATATTAACGTATGCCATATTTGAAACATATGTTCTTCTGGATAACCTTTTAATGTGTGTAGCCAAATGGCTGAGCAGATCTTCAAGATTTTATTAATTTCACGTTAATACATAACGCTGAATAAATCTGAATGTGATATATAATAATGAATTTATTATTAGAAAATTTAACCTTAAAATCTTTAATCATAAATTTATATATTAGATTTTTTCGGATTTATATAAGAATCTTTCTTAATGTAAGCATTGAAATTGAATAATAATAATTTGAAATTGGAATAGAGGTCTTGAAGGTACTGAATAATTATGTGGAAAATATTCCACAAATAAACAGAACATATATTCATTGGTACAATCATTCGGTCTTACAAAAATTATAAATCTTTCCCCTGGGCAGTCACTGGTATTATCTAATTTTAAATTATAACCGCAAATTAACTTAAACTATCAATACAATGAATAGTTTATGGATTGGGGATTTCAATAATCACTTTACTCTGCTTTTGAAGCTGTAGCACCTGTAACCTCATTAATAAATAATATTTTCTATATATAACTCAAGATTTTGTTCACGCTTACTCATTATTGATAAGCCTTTGTTGCAATTTTAACACTAACATAGTGCTGATCCACTGATCTTTAATCAATTGTATTTCTAATTTTTCATAACTTGCAGATTCGTTTTGTCCTCTTACCCAGGAAGTATTTTCAGCTTTTCTGTAACCTCAATTTCACTAATTATTTTCTTCAAGCCATTCACGGACATCAATCCTTTTCATAAATCTTTAAGATAACGATATTTTTCCAGAACAATGGTATAGTAACTTTTATTTTGTAAAACATATTTTATTAACAGAGCACATTCTATCTTCGAAAAATCGGGACTACATTCCAAGGGTTTTTTTAATTATTTTTTTAAATAATTATTTTTTAAGTTGAAGCTGTAGATATTTTTATATAATTAAGGAAAACAATCCCTTAACAGACTTCACCATTACCTATCGAAAAAATGAACCAATTTTTTATAGTATTTATATTTTATCATTTCTTCTTATTGTAAATATTACAGATACCAAATTTCTTCGGCATACTACAAATAGTTTTTTTCTGGAGTTCTTCAAACATTTGCATTTGAATTATAATACCCTACAGATATATAATATGTCATAAGGGACTATATATTATTCGTTTGTGTTTTAATGTGTCAGATCTTAGATTATTTTATTTTGCAACGTAAAGTTTTGAAAGAATCATGGTAGATTCCGTTTCAAGATAAATGCTTTTTTTTTAATTCAGTATTTTTAATCAGGTCGAATCAACAACTATCATCATATTTAGATTTAGACACATTTTCCTATATTTTCATAATTATTGGAAAATGTATTTTTAGAATCATTCCTCCAGGGAAGAGTTCTTGTTTCGATAAATATTCAGATAAAAAATAAAAAAATATATATAAAAAAAAAACTAATCCGAAACAAAAGAAGAAGAAAAATGGAATTGAACAAATGTTATTCAAAGTAAAGACAGCAACAAAGTGCCTGAAAGAGACAAGTCAGGCTGCATATAATCTCTAAATGTGTGTTTACACTCGGCCAGTTATAAGATAGCCAGTAGGCAGCGCATGCGTAGAAAAGTTAAAAAATGGCTGTTCGGTCCATGGTAAGTGCATGTCCCATCGGAACAACAACATGATGATGTATTGCATTTTTTTTTGTTTTGTTTTTGTTCTTACTACACATGCGTTTGTAGAATTTGGCAGTTCTTTCTTGTGTGTGTGTGTGTGTGAAAAAATTGATCACTTATCATAGATTCCGAATTTTTTTTTAATTTTACCGAATAATTCTGCGTGTAAATATACATCATTTTAATACGATACACAGTTAAAAAGAAAATTTTAGGAACACTAAAATGGCAATTTATAGCCAAGCATGGAATGTCTGAATCTATCTTATGAAACTGTAGTAAACATAAATCAGTCCTTTTCAGCGCATGCGCTGCCTACTGGCTGTCTTATAACTGGCCGAGTGTAAACCCAATTTAAAGTATTCAAACAAAAAAGTCAGCAGTAAAAGCAAACAAATAAAAATAATAAGAATTCAGACTTCAGATGAATTCTGAAAGGTAAGCTAATCATGTGACATTAAGCATTTGAAAGGGAGAGTGATATGTGGGTCATTGTTGAATGAAGAAGATATAAGTCAGAATTTGTTGATTTAAGCATTTTGTAATGGAATAGGAACGTTTATAATTGTAATTCCAACTGTGGTAGTGAATTTAAAAAACGTGAGTATCGTATAAATGTCAAATATTTGTGTGGCGGCTCTCCACTGCGGAACGGTTTTTGCGTAAACATTTATAAGCGAGCAGAAATGGAGTCTCGATCACTCTCGCTTTCACCAGAACTGCAGCTGTGTCGTGTAGAAATATCTGTTTTACTTATTATTTTAATGCTCCTTTAAATTTTTAGTTAAAGGCTAATAATTTAATTATTTCATATATATTTAATTTGTTAAATTGTCGTTTGGTATTTTATTGTAAATAATGTGTTTGTTTAATTAATATTTTAAAAAATGGTGGCAATATCATTTTTTGTAATTGTATATTTTAAAAAGTGTTGGCAACATCAATTTTTGTTTTGTTTTTTATATTTTTTTTCTTTCGAATTCTGTAAATTAAAGAGAAGTTATTTTTGGCTGCGAAGGTCTGCATTTATTTCTTCCCCACCTTCTTCAAGTAACTCTTATATTTATTTTACCGTCATGTAACTTGCCAGTTCCCAGTTGAGATGGAACTTAAAGTAATTGTGGTAATGTCTAGCACAAATTAGCCCACACGACATTTGTATAATTCGAGGAATATAAAGGCACTTAGAGACACTTTTAGAAAGTTTGGCAATAACTGAAAAATACCATTGTTTCTGTTTTTAGAACCCTCTGAAAGTAAAGTTCATTAAAAGGCTATATTCGAAAAAGATGAATTGAAATAATGGTAGACATGCTAACAATTTGTATACCGAAGTGCCAAGCAATTAATATGAAATAAATTACTTTTTGATTTTAATCTAAAATGCAGCACTTCTGAAATTCAAAAACATAATCTTTTACATAATATGAAGAGTATTTGAATAAATAAAGATATATTGTATTATTAATTTACTAAACTTAGTCCAATCGTTCATTACGAATAATAATTTTCAAATCAAACGTCTCTGGGAAACGGTAGTCTTTAATCTCCATTATTAAAAGAATGACAGAATTATCATTTAATAAAGATTGTATTTTTAGAGAAGTATTTAGATAGAACTCTGAACAGAACAAATTCTAATTTTATATGAAATAATTGAAATAATCTTGAATTTAACCACGTGATGTAAAATTCAGATTTAAAATGAAGGCATTTTCCATTGTTACCTTTTCTTACATAATTCCTGACTTGAAATAGAAAGCCGAGAAATCACGTTATATTCGCAAGAGACTACATCTATTTTAATCACTATTTAAGACCTCTGTTTATTGACTCAGTGCATTTAAATAGATGATAAATAGCGATCGAGATTATAAGATTAGTTTTAAACAAGTAAATTGCCCTAAATTACCCATAAACATGTCATTTAAGCCGATTTTCTTTCATGTAATTATTTACTGGAATAAAATAGGACCGTTGGTCACCACTCGTGTTCATTTGATTATGCAGAAATAAGATACATTTTTAATATGCCTTTCTATTAACAAATGTTTTAAGGCACGTTTTTTAACCTCTATAATTGATTAGTAATCCTTATCATCGCAACCACACTTGTAACTGAACAAGCTATATATTTGGTTTACTTGAAGAAGGCGATGGTCGTTTGTAGTATTAATTCCTCAATGAATTAATACTGCAATGAAAATGTAGAATTAACATGAAATGAAATGAAATGTGGTTTGGTACAATGAAATTTTACCAATCAGTCAATGGTAACATTTCATTACAGAGTATAAACAATGATTTAATTGTATATTTGGTTTACTTGAAGAAGGGGAATGGGCATTTGTAGTATTAATTCATCAATAAAGAAAGTTAAATATGCAAGTCAATGGCAAAATTTCATTACACTATAAACAATGATTTAGCGTACGATTCCTGAGCTTTATTGCTTTAAAAGAGCAAAACTTCTTTATAAAGTAATCAGAATAAAAGGAATTTTGCTCTTTAAGATATTTCAGGAATCAAATGCGAATTAAAATATCAATAATTCAAGTCAAAAGCATTTCAGCACAGAATATTTACAGTCATGGGATTCCTAAATCTCTGAGTAACAAACTGGCGAAAGTAAAACAAATCTATATAAATTTTTCCTTTGTTTAAAGTTCGTCATCCTGATGTACGAAGCATTTTTATAATGATTTTTTCATCTTATGTATTTCAGACAATCATACGTTTTTCCAAAAATATGACACATTTCAGCTCCAGGTATTTCGCTTCGTGATGTGTAGCGCGCAATGCTTTAAAATGTATCATGCTAAAGGGTTTTATAATCAAAAAATATGACCAAGAAAGAAAGAAATCAATATCCTGTATTAACTATATAACATAGGTTCCGAATATATTACTATAATTCAAATGTAGGGTAAACAAACAAGCAAAAGGTGTCATCGCTTTATGGAGCCAAATTATCTTTAAAAAAATGATCGTACAATAGATATCATGTACTTAGATGAATTAAACTGTTATAGTGACTGAAAACATACATTTCGCCGTTGAAATATACTGGCAGGAAATTAAATATCAGAACTAATAAAAATTCTGTTTAGAGGAATGAAATATAGATAAAATATTAGTTTAGGTACCATACTTCAATTCAAGCATGTGCAAAGGCATTTGCAGTGTATCATACGGACACCGTATGTAATTTTTGAGACGGAATTCTATGCTAATTATTCGAATTAGCAACATACTTCTTGTGGATCCCGCTAGATTTGTCATCTAATAATCAATCTAATAAAAGGGATATTTTCTTACATGTCGAATTAAAAAAAGGAATACTCTACATAATAATTCAAGCTCTGAACCTGAAATATCTTGGTAATATTTAACGAATAAATCTTTGCATATAAACCTTCCTACTATAATGTGTGTTATGAAATTAATAAAGGTATCGCTTTTTCGCTAATTATTTGAAAATTGTATATAAGTAAATCACTGCATTGAAACAAATGATGAAATCAGAGAGTCACTTCATCAATTAAAATTGATATAAATATTTGTGAAGATATGGTTTTGGCTATTAAAGTTAATGATATGTCTTCTTTCAAAATTGCTTATTTTTGCTCTTTAATCTACCTTAAACTTGCAAACGAACTTAAAAATATTATAGTTCACAATGAAGAAATGTAAAAGATTATAAAAATTATCGACTCAATAAAAAATTATAGGGGTTTTTTTTAAAGCTTTCCTGCCTGAAATATTGTAACACATATAAATATCTTTTTCATTTAAATTAAAAATTTAATTTCTACAGCTCAGTACGGAGTGCTTTTTAAACATTCATATTCTATTTTTTTTATTTAAATTATTATATCTTAATATTAATTACGGCTACAATTTACTTTGCAATTAGTTTAAAGAAATTTTATGATATTGATTTCAATAAGAATTTTATTGATTAACCTTATATTTATTTATAGAATCAAACGATGCAAGTTCATTTTAATAATGCATTTGTCTAAAATTTGTAAATGTTTCTGGAGTACCGTAAAGTTCTAATATTCAACACATAATATTTCCTTATTTATTAATGACATTTTCTGTTATAATTATTTCATGCGTCACATTAAGCTGTATCCATCTTGTTATATCAACCATAATCTTTAGGATGAACAGCTTAGTTGGGAATGTATTTGCCAAGCTTAATATATATATAAAATATATATATATATATATATAGAGAGAGAGAGAGATAGATAGATAGATAGATATACTTTATCAAATACATATACTTTATAAATTGCATTTTGAAAAATTCCATATTTTTAAAATACAATTTGGTGTTTTTAAAACAAAATGTCTACAACTTTTAATTACCTAATGGTTTTTTTTTTCATTTTGGACCGAAAAAATTTAGCTTTTAAATACATAATGTCATTAAAATAGATTCTATTTAGTTTTTAAATATCTTATACACTTTCAAAGGCATTAAGATTCAAAATTTAAAATATTTCAATTCTTATTTTGTTACATGAACGTTTCATAATGATTTTACATCCATTTTAATTTTGCAATATGTAAAGTTTTTATAATTCACTTCTTATAGTTTTTATTCTTTGTTTGCTTCATGTTCCTTTTTCATTCACGCTGCAAGTGCCGATTATTCGATAACATGCACATTCATTCAATTATTAAATAAATGAATGTATAATTAGTCATAAACTACCTTAATACTTTTGTTTATATATAATGTTTAAAACTGTGACCAATATTTAAACATCATTAGAAGGATTTTTTAAAAATATTATTCGATTCCCACTTGTATAAATTGATGAAGGGAAAATGAAAATATTTATTATAAATAATTATAAAACTTTAATGTGTAATAATAGTTTACGTTGAAAGTTTGACTTAATTAGTCTTAATAATTAAAATAATTATAGACAACGTGTATAGAGCGAACTTACATTAAAAATCGATTTGCTGCTTTTATAATTGTAACATCTTCTGTCGACAGAAATTTCATCCCCTTCATAAAGTTACAATCATGCAAATTTGATATTCAAGTGTATTTTAAGAAAGGTTCAGAAGTATCGTTGTATCATTTGCATTTTTTGAAAAGAAAATTGTGAGTTGAGTTTAACACGAAAAAAATAAAAAAATAATTTTCATTTTCGAAAATAATCAAAGAGGATTAAATATTTCTTTTATCATATCTTTTGAATAAACTGATTGTTAGTAAAAGATTAAAATGGAAAAAAGTACAATTTGCATCAATTTTCCGTTTTCGTAAATTGTGTTCTTAAAAGAATGATAACACAGACCCTTATTCAAATTCTTAAAGTATGAATTCAATTTACGAGAAATGTGATTGATTTTCTACTCCGAATAAGTCTAAAATTCCAAAAATGGGAGCACAATCAAAATAGATGGAAAAATTGTTCTCTGACTTAAATTCCACGTCATTCTCTGGGTTAGAACTTCAGAAAGAAACGAACGGAACGAAAGCATCCAAAGAAAATTACTTTGGAGTTAACTCGAATTCTGAGTTGGAAAGAAAATGATTTTGCCAGGGGTCAAGAAAAGTCTTTCAAATGCAATTTAGGTGTTTTTTAATTCTCTCTTTTCGAAACAAAGTAGAAGAATCTTTGCATAGTTTGTTTCTTCCCCTCCCCCAACGAAAAATATCGACTTTTCCTTGTGCCGAATAGATTATTAAAGTCCCCTTTTCTGTTCCTTCCTTCTAAAAATACGCGAGAAAAATTGTCAACAGTTCTGCTGTCGTTCCCTGCTTATGGGAAGAAATTCTTTCAAAACTGCTTCTCCCTGCTCTTAAGATAAGACGGTTGTGAAAGGGAGGTTTATTATTTTAATCTTTGAAAACTAGTTTTCTTGCTAGAGAGAAAGAACACACTCCCTTCCTCTCACTCATCGGTCCGTCCGTCCGAAATTTGACGATGGAAATTTACGACTGTGATGATTGATTGCGAAATTTCTTTGTCATTTCGCTCAAGAGCTAATCGTGCAATCTGTTCATCATCCATCATTTGTTAGCTAACGCTTATCCGATAAGAAAGGGTGGGCCTGATACCGATACACAGGCCATGGCCTCCACCCCACCCCCCTCTCAGCATATCAGGAGGTTGAAACTGGCTTCCAAGTCATTACAAAATCATGATCGAAATGGGCACCGGAAAGTTGGCTTTTGATAAAGAGGGCCGATGAGCTTGCTTTTATTATTCAGATTTTAATAAACTGATCAGATAGACATAGTTTAATATGTTAATTATTAAATATGAAGATTGACATCGAAGCCATTTTTCTTCCCGTAATTAATTATCTGAATAAATGATACATTTTTATACCATGAACACAAATATATTCTTTAAAACTGGAAATATTCTTACAAATATGTTAATAGAACCATGTCTTGTTTGCTGTCTATCAATTCATAAAACATCTTTATGCTTTATTTTTGATAGCAAAAGGCAATTGTAGAATAATAACAGTTGTTTTTCTGTTTGCTTTTAGTAAAATTCTTAGTTTAATAAATAAATTAAATAAGTAATGCAATCGTCAAAAAATTCGAACTGGAGATTTTGACGTATCTCCACGTTTGTCTGACTGTCCCTGAATTCGAAAGACACATTTTTGGAACATGCCTGCTTGTTTGTGACAAAGACAACCGAAAACCGCTTTGGGCTAAATGGATGAAATTCGATATATTGTCTTAACATCAAATTTGTAGATGTCTTTCAAAATTTTGAATGAAATGTATTCAGAGCAAGTCTGTCTGTCCGGTTGCTCGTATTTAAATTAGCACGCTAACTACAAAAGGAAGAGATCTTGATAAAATTCGCTACAGGGAATTAACATCGTTAATGCAGATGCCAAGCACATTCTTAGCTAGATTCAACAAAGGATTTGACATTTGTCGGTCTGCACTTTCAGAAACATGCGAACACAATAACTCGCAAATGCAATGGCTTCAATACATCAAATCTGGGATGCAATTTTGTTGTTGCAATCATTGTTTTGCGTTGAGTTTCGGTTTTAATAAGTTGGGAAAAAAAGCGTTTAAAACACAAATTCATCTTTATTAGAAGGTATGAGAGAAAGGTTTGAAGAGACTACTCATGCTGGTTTTTCTTGGGAAATGAACGGTAATGCAGTGTTGCTCTGTCTGCTTCTTTTATAGTAACTTTTTATGGTGCGAATAAAAAAAAAAATGATTTTTTAATCAAGTACCGAATTTTCAGTAATTTATTTTATCATTTATAAGTATGATATAATTAGAACATTTCTAGAACATTTATATATATTAGAACATTTCTAGCGTTTTATAGAATTCGGAAATATTCGTAGATTTACGTTAAAGATTGGAAATGGAGATTTTTTAAAAACTTTTCGTTTAAGTTTCTCTAAGAGAATATCCAAAATTCAGCTCACTTCAATAAAGATATTTTCCTGTATTCTGAAGGAATTTAGCTAATATTTTGAAAGAAGATGACCTACACATGTCATGTTGAATATGAAAGGTAAAATAATTTTTATTTTGAACATGTGGAGCTAAATTTATTTACTAAAAATTCTAAAAAGTCCCTAAATATTTATAAATTTCGCCTTAAATTTTAATCGAATGCTTGAACTATTTTTTGTAGAATATTCTGTAAGCTTTATTTAATATGATTAAAAATTCTTGACTTTATAAATAACAAACAGACAAAAAAGTCTGGAATTTCAAAAAAATAAAAATAAAATCCCTAATTATTCTCTAATTATTCCTAACTTTCAAAATCTTCTCAAACATAAGTGTTAATTTTACGAAAAGGAGTAAAAGTAAATAAAGTCTTTGCCGAAAGTTTCAGATCATTAATTACTTTATGTGAAACTGAGTGGGGCGTGCAAAATTTTTTCTTCTTCATTAATTTCGGGTTGGTCCTACGCCGTGTGAGAATCTTTACAGTGAGACATGAGTTTAATTATTTTGTTATATAGTTCCAAGATAATTCGTCCTGTCTTTCTGGAGAAATTTGTTTAAATGCGTCAAGATGTTAGATTTTCATACTTTTATACAAGCCCTGACTTCCTGGAGAGAAGGTTCTGATTACGAAGAGATTTCAACCAGTTTATTATTCAATTAAAATTTACCCTTAACTGAGGAGGTGTGGTATGTCAGATCTCCAATGAAGGACTCTCGATCACCTCTATTCAACTTTTAGCTTAATTGGCCCGGTAGCTTCCTGTTTCATGACCTTCATTACACCTGCATTTTTTCAACCGGTTTCAGCGGATGCTTTTTAAAACATTTCAGCTATTTCTTTGCATGACGTCTGTGAGATCGCACCTTCCATTTAGTGTTCCTGTATTATACAAGGCTTAGCAGATGGCTCTAAAACATGGGCCTCGAAATATCATCCAACCTACAGATCATCGTTATGAAGCAGAGCTCCAAAAACTTTTAAATGAAGCAGAAAGTGATTTTTGTGATGAGGATAATTATACAGAAGAGTTTTTCGATGAAAGTTCGCATTCGACTGTTTCTGATATGTATGTTCTAATATAATTAATTTTTCTAGTGATAATGTATTTTTAAAAACATGCCTGAAATATATCAATATACTAAGAGATATATCTACAAAATTTGCAGGCTTATTTTTTACTAGAACTTAACCTGTATGTTTAAAATGTCTTCGAAAGAATCTCGCAAAAATGATGCCGATAAAAAGAAAGGGTCAATTTTACCCATTCGCATTTTTAATTTTTCATATAATTGTTGAATTTTCCATTATATTTCTTCTATATACCGTTGTATACTGGAAAAATAAATATGATTTAAAAAATAAAATGTAATATGTTTTTTCAAGAATATTATTTGCTGTAACATGTAATTCGATAAGAAAATGTATGCTTAAACGCAATTACTTTTTTCAATGATGATATATCTTGAAACATTTCCAAAGCATATTTATATATCGAGTAAAATATCTGCAGAATATGCTGGCTGATTTTCATACTAATACTTTCATTAGAAAATGTAATTTGAATGTAAAGAAATGTGGTCTCGTAGACAGCACCTCCCCAGTAAAGGGTTTATTAAAAATGTTTACAATTAGATTCAATAACTACTGACAGTATTCCGGAATGGAAATTATTTCCAACTCTTGTTGTAGAATTTAAAATGATAATAATAACAATTTTTCATTTATAACGATATAATATTTTGATTTTAAGACATTCCTGAAAATTAATTTTTAATTTAGTTCCGAACTATGATTTTTATGTTGCAGCAATATTCAGAATCAGTTTCACTTTTATATATTTCGGACACTTCCGTCTTCTGCAGTGAAACAATATGATTAAAAAAAATTCTTCATATATTAACTTCAAATACATTTTTCTCTTATAGCTTTTAGTAACAGAATAAAGAATCGGTCAATCTTAATTGCACAAATTGTATGGTGGCTTATGGGCATAATACGATGATTATCTCATTCAAGTCAGACAAATGATGTCTAAACAGTTTCATCCAATCATTATTCGAATTTTGAATATTTCTTCTAAGAGAATGGCATAAATAGATTATTATTTAGGTTAATTACAACAATAATATTTGTTTAGAACAGAGATTGAAGGAATTTTGAGTTGCTTGAAAGATTTTGCTTGCATTTGGCCTCATAAAAGTAATTTATATCAATACTTATTTGATCAAAATTGTTTCAACATGAATTCCATGTGAAAATAAGAAGAAAACATTTCATTGAGAAGTCCAAAAGACTCTGATGCATTAGAAGAATGGTAGATTTCCAGTCTATCAAATTTCCTAACGAAAATGACAGAATGTGCTGTAATAAAAGAGGATTTACAGTACATTTCACAAAAGTTTCAAAGAAAATCGATTATTTGTATTTACTTTTTCATAGTAGCATGTTTAACCAGACGTCATTAAAACGATTCGTATACTTTGAAAACATAAAGCATTTGAACAACAGGCTAATTTCAGTATTTCAAATGTTGTGTGCTATATACTGATATGCAAAATATCATGAAATATTTCTTATTATTGCAAGGCACTTCTTTTATCAGATAAAGTGCAAACATTCACCGTGTCGTTGACTCAAGAAGTCATAAGAAATCCATTTCAGAATCATGCATCCCTTTTACCTCTACAGTCAGCTGTATTTGCCCTGGATTTTCAGTCTTATCCTTTATGTCCGATGGAATTCCAGTCTGATAATCTTAGAGTTAAATAATTACCGAAATTGTCTTCAACCCAATCGCGATATGGTGCATCGCATCCTGGGAAATTCCATCATTTTTGGGTACAGAAATCCAGAAATGGCACATATGGTCTACAAGTAACTGAATATAATCATGTCTAATGCATTATTGGATCAGTATGATAAAAAGGATTGGTCCATATCACATATTAACGTCGGTTATAAGGCCACCATTAACTTTCAATATGTCTTGTCAAACTGAGACCATGGACATGTCCTCCTTGCACTTTAGTAAAATCCTGCTATTAGTTCTCAAATGCCGGAATCATTGCTTATCTTACCGATCAAACATTTTGCAGTCATCTTGGATCTGATTTCTCTATATTCATAAAAATTAAAATTCATGACAGCGTGTTATTTAGACACTTTAGAAGGTCTACTGCTGCCAAACGTCAATCATTCAATGTTCTCAAGAACAGGCTTGCCTTACACGCCACACCAATTGTTTAAGTTATTTGAGATTGTATTGCTTCTCTTAAACACTGATGACTCTTCGCGTACAATGCTGAAGTAATTATTATGCAAACGCCATTGGGTTGTCCATAGTAAAAGGCAGGTCCTGAAATTATATATTCTCATCACATTCTGTGGTTTGAGGAATACTGAACTTCCTTACAGTTTCCAAAATGGAATGCTCCTTGCACTTAGCTGGAATTAGCATTCCACGTCCGATGTCTCTTAATTCTCATCCTACGGCCATAATATGTCATAAAACTTTTAACATAAAGCATTAGAGGGCAAAGGAAAACCCTGATAAGGCACTGTTCATTTATACATTCTAGTGCCATCTGTGTGTTTGTTATCCTATTACTTTTGACATTCAGTGTGATATTATTAATAAAATATTAATGAAATATATGAATTGCTTTTATTAGATTCATGGGCGGATTATACAACATTTACTTTAAGTAAAATAAAATTAATTCTTCATTTAAAAAATTTATTCTGAAAATTGTTTAATGGCTTCCCTATTTAACTAGTATAAGCTACATAAAGTTGAAGTGATATTTTGTTACATATTTTGATGATAAACAAAATTGCTTGTAAGGTTTAAATGCATATACAGGTTTTAAACCTATATTTAATGAGATAAAGCAAACCATTTTTAAGTAATATATAACGAATGCTTTAGTGCAAAGTATCGTTTATTTTCGTTTCTGTATTTTTCTGAAGTATTCAAATTCAAATCTACAATTTTAATAATGTGTGGATTTTATTTTATACAGTTATAAGATATTTTCTAGATGCTGGTTTTAAATAAATTAATGCTCACATGTTCTGATACTAATAATATGTTTATATGACGATATGTTAGATGAATTTCGAGTCATTAAAAGGAGTTTAAAACATCGATATTCCAATGATGATCAATATAATCAAATGAAATCATGATTTTTTTTTTTTTTTGAATTTACGCAAAAATCTCGGTTTTTTTAAAATTGGTAGCAATATAATATACATAAAGTAAGTTGGAAATTACATTGCGTATCTAAATAATTAGAATCGTTTATGAAATAACGTTTTTTAGAATTTAATTTAACTATTTTTGTATGGCTATTGAGTTAAAAAAAGATACGTTTTATAATAAATTTTTAATTTTATGGAGAAAAAAAATTGATTTTATTTAATCATATTTTTTCAATGACTTTATAAAAGTTCACAATAAAAATAAAATTTACCACTTTTTAAATAATTTATTGATGTAATCCGTAATCCATTATAAATTTTTAAGGGGTAACTAATTCATATCCGTCCTCAATCTTATAAGTAAATGAATCATAACGGTAATGATACAATAGGCAAGTCAGTAAAACTCTTTAAACGGTAATTACAGTTCTTTCAAATAATGTAATAAGGAATGGGAACTGACTATTTGAATTATAGTATTCAGTATGTTGAGAAAGAAATATAATCTTAAAGACCTGAAGTAAACGAACGCGAGCTTACTAAATAACAATTGACGACATTGCTTTTTTCCCTATGTAACACGAGTTAAAGGAATTCCCATTAAGTATGAAAGAACTTTTTTTCCATAAAAATGAATTTTCATAAATCATTTTCTCGCTCTCGGAACATCTGAAAACAATCTAAGGAATATAAAAGTCTATAAATATTGCTACGGTAGCTCTGGCAGCAGGAAATCATTGGTTTCGGATTGGCAACCCTATAACCATCGTTTTTCCATTAACCTCGACTATGTGTAGCAACTCAGAAACCAACGGACCGATATAAGATTCCACCTACTCTCTCTTTGGTACACCAGATGTCTCAAATGGTCTTGACGATAAACAGACTTTTGGGAAAACCGCTTCACGGCGACGCCGGCGTTGGGGAAGCTTCAATTTTATAGCCAGCGAATAAACGTGAACCGTAAACTAAGCGGTCGACCTGCATTTTAAGATGGGATGAAATTGGTATTAAAATTTGAGCGTAGTTATTAAATGTTAAACTTTTCACTGCGAAATACTTTGGAATAGGTTTCCGACAGTTTTAAGCAGCTGTGAAAAATTTATTCGACAGCGAATTTTTACTAAGTTACGTATAAAGAGTATTTTTTGCAAAGTTATAAAAGTATTTTTTTTAAAACCTTGAAAATACAGCTGTGCATCTGTAATAAGAATAGTTAAGCATGTGAATAAGTTATTTTCGTATGTTTTTATTTATTTTTCATCTTCTAGACATAAGAACCATGCAATATAAGCGAAATTTTAAGCCAATAAAAGTCAATGCAGGAAATTGAACATTTGAGCAAGGGACATTTATGAAATATCGTATGATAATATAAATTTGTAATTAATAGACAATTAAATTAATGTATGTGAACATACAAATAAGAATTAAATATTCTGTAATAACTGTAGATGTACAATAAATGTAATAACTATTCGTATATTGTATATCTATAGTTAGCCTATTTGCATATCCATCAACATAAATATAAAATATAGGCATAATATCTTAAGAGAAAAGTAAAAACGCCGATATTAAAGAGACAAAAAGTAAACATGACTATAGGTAAAATGCACAATTTTGAGAACGTAGGAATTTGAGATTCAAATTTCCATTAGAGTGCAAAAATAATAAATTCTTCCAAAAGAGTTTTTTACCATTTTATTTCAAATTTAATTTTTAATTTTTTCTTCTAGCTAACTGCATACATTATTTGTAATAATGTACGAATATGTTTCCAAAATAAATATTTAATTTTAAAAAAATAACATTTGTTCCGATTTGCTTAACGCAATTGATATGAAGAATAATTATTATTTTATTTAATTAAAGATCTTATTCTTCAAGGAAACTCCTTGACTATTGAATATGAAACAAAAAATAATTTATATAGTTAAAAAAAAATTTCAAAGTCGGAAAAAAAAGGTAATACTCAAGAATTCGAGATAAGATAATACTTTCCATATGTTTTCAAAAATTGAAATAAAGATATCTTTCCCAACATTTGGAGCAGAATTCACATTAGAAGCATCTAAAAGTATGCAAGATCATTTACAAATGCGCCAAATCTGACACATATAAGATTGTGGAGATTTCTGTCTTGGATTTTGCAAATCATAACTCATTTCCATTAAAATGCCAAAATTACTTTCTCTACCTGATTCTCAAAACAGTCCAATTCACCATATATATTCAAATCTCATTCTTTGTTACATTACAGTCAGTTACAAAATATCCCATCAAAATTTGGGATATTTTGTAACTGAAATTTGATTTCTGTAAGGCGTGGAAATTTGATTTGGCCGCGCGGAAATTTGATTTCTGTAAGGCGTGAAGGGATATTTTATTGTTTGGAAATTTTTCTCTGTAACATAATATGAGGCCATAGTTTATTTCTGAAATATATATTTATAAATATTTATTAAAAATAGTTATCCTTTTTAAAATAAACATCTTTTTTAATCTTACAGTTATATATTTTTATTATTTGTGTATTTGCTCAAAAATTTTTCTGTTCTTTTGTTAAAATTGTTTAAAAAAAAAAAGTAAAGTTGCTTGTATATGTCATTATTTATATCTATTGCATTAAAGAATGTTGGGTCTGAATTTTCATGTACGCGTGCATAGTTTGTATTTGTTACAAGATAATATTCATAACAGCGAAACAGAAATATATAGTCCCCAAACGAAAAATTATTATTCTCGATTGAAAATAATTATTTTTAATAAAATAAATTGGCTTTCAAAGACGATCTTTTCTGACAAATCGTGTAAATTGAGTAGGATATTTTATCGAGGGAAATAAATGATCATGAAAACCCAGTAAAACATTTAAAATAATTTAAAAATAAATGTTCTTTTAGACGCTTATAAAATTTAGATTTTTTAACTTCATACTTTTCTTAAATATAGAAAGTTTAGAATTCCAAACAATGCTCATGCTGATGATATAATATAATATAATATTTCATATAATTATTCTACAGAATGTATTTTAGATTATATATGGATTGAACTCACCATGGCTATGTATTCATACTTACTGAAAAGGACGAATTAAAATACAAGCACAAAAATAAATCAGCAAACTCTATGGTAAATTTTAATTCTATATTCTTAACAAATATTAGCGGCTATAATAATTATTTATTTTTAAAAATTATATATTATAAAAAATACGGTGTTATCAATTTGAATATTTTTAAAAAATATTAAAACAAATAACTTTATTATAAAAAAATTATCAATAAATCTGTGAAATAGTGATAAAGATGAAATCACAGAATTAAAAACACCATCCGTACAGCTCACATTAAAATCTATCCCTTCGATTAAGTCAAATTAAAATAAATGTATCTTAAACCTGGCTTTTAGCAAAAACTTCGAAAAACTTCCTCGATAGAAAAAAAAGTGAATTGTTAAGAGTGAAACTTTTCAAGGAAATAAAGGAGGCTCGAACTGGAAAGCAATTCAGAATGAAAAGTAAGTCAAACTTTAGTAAAGTAAACTGAAAAAAAAGAGAACAAAAGAAAGATGATAAAAAAAAAGCTGAGGTGAATCATCTGGTTACCATGGTTACGTAAGATGTGAGATGAGGTTGAAAATGAGAGTTCCCTCCTTAGTGTGGTGGGCCTTAAGGTCAATCGATGTTCAAGATGATCTGATCAACCTTACTGCGTAGAAGATCGAAATTTATTTAGCTAGTATATAGATTCACTTAAAGAAAAGATAAGACTATTATAGATGGAATTTTAAAACTATTTTTGTATTCCATTTGTTATTTTTCCTACAGTCAGCTACGGAACCAGATATTTGAATTTTTAGTATACAAATGATAAATGAAATTAAAAAAATCCGAGACCTAGAACAAATGAATTATTTTGAATTAATTAGTTTATTTTAATAAATGTTAAGAAAAAATAATAATGCATGGGAATAAATAGAACACATTGTCAAAATATATAGAAATTGCACTCCGGGCTATAAAAGGGATTAATGTCTATTTATTAATAAATAGTACGTTGTAAGAAATTGAAATAATGCTGAATAAATAGATTGATATCAGGAACCATATAGCTTTGTGAAATTGTCTAGCTAACAAATGAAATCAATAAAAAAACTTTGATATTTCAAATATAATAATAAAAAATACACATTTTTGTATTCTTAATAATTAGAGGAATAACTTTTTTTTCAATATAACTTGCGTATTCGATCTATTGATCGCTTTTCTTAGAATATGAAATAAAATTCTAATTTTTTCAGAAATATGGAATAAATTTCTATTTTTAAAGTTCTTTTATTCAACAGATACATTAAATTTATCATCTTATATTCATAGGTTATCAAATTGACGTGAAATAGTTTCAATTGAAAATAACTTCCAGATTTAATATTTTTTTGACAAAATCTAAAAATTACTTAAATGAATTTGGCAACAGTAATGAAAGGGACTTCTAAGCTTAAATATATACGTCATAAATGCTTGAGCGTTTTTGAATTTTCGAGAAATAATGGAAGAAATAAAACAAATAAAGAATCTATATGAAAAGAAAATACAAAATAATCAAGAATATACTTAATACTAAATTTCCACATATATTGAGAGAAGCATAAGATATATTGTGCTTTAAGCCTTTGTAACATTCAGTTAATCCTTGATAGATGAATTGTATTGAAATACCCCAATTTTAAGTTCTAACGTGAAGAAATTATCTTCAAGATGTTTCCTTATTTAATATTTAAATCATCCAAATCACAAATCTAGAAACTTAAAATAAAGTAAACAATGCTTACCGATTAAATTTTATTTAGATCTCAAATTATGTTATAATATTGCAGTTTTTTACAACAACTGCATGCAATTTTTCTTCAGTCTGATCAGTCTATAAAGCCTATAATTGGAGAAGTATAACATATTTTATATTATGTTTGTATGAAGAATTGTTTTTCATTGAATATTTGCTATTATTTATATTGAATCAATCAATCTAAGGTCGCTCCCTCAATAAAAAGGACACTCCTATATCTTTGTTATTTATCATCATAACTTCACACAAATGGTGTCGTTGAAAATGACTCGAGGGAACAGGTTTGTCCCAATCGACAAACTGATTAACGGAGTTAATTAACACAGTTATTTAGATACTATATAGAATATTTCCATTTCTTATCACCATAAATTTAATCTCTCATTAAAAATTTATTAATAAAAATTTCGAGTTTTAGAAATTTTAAAAAATGCGTCGTCCATTGTTAAATGAGCAGAAACTCCCCATGACGTCTCGAAAACTGTTACATGTTTCCCAAATAATTTTATCACTTTCTAAAAAAATTGTCTTACCTCATGAAATAATGAAATAATATATAAGTGTAAAAAAATTATTTTTTATGTGTAATCGTGTTTCAATACTTTGGAACAGACAAACTGAGATTCCCTATTTTCTAAAAAACTCAATTTGAAAATTTGGCACAAAACTACAAATACGGAGACTATACCTGTACAAAATTTCATCCATCTAGCTTTTATTCTTTTATTATGGTTCGCATAAATCTAGGTGGTGAAATAAACAGACTTCTTTCAGATTTATTTCATCCAAAATTTCATTCAGATTAATGATTTTAATGTAAAAATCACATAATAAATTTTATATTTCTAATATATTCTATTTTTGAGTTATCAGTCTAGTTTACAGAAGAATATAATTCCAGACATGTATTTTTCCGAACTCAGGGTGGTCTGAAACATGAAAATTCTCTAAAATCTATATATCAATTTATTTGAAGGCTACAGTTCTTTGCCTCATAATATAAAGACAAATAAAATACATTTATTCCAAATATTATAAATATTACTCTCTTGCAAAATAAATATTATCCTCATAAGCTCTTTAACGAAATAATTAAATTTCATACCTATAATTAACTTTTACTTTACTCCAGTAATTCAAATGTTATCTTTAAGTATTTAACATTTATTAATAGCAGTAAAGTTATTAAATTATTCTTGAACTCTAGATAAATATCATGTGCGTCATATTTTTTATACTAAAGTAATCAAATAAAACTTAATTTGCCTTCTATCTGATCCACTTGTTTGAAAATAAAACTCTCTCCTTTAATTAAAACTAATAATTTCAGTTGCTTAAAATTGTTTTGCTTTTATTTGCCTATCTTTACGTTACTCACATCTCACCAATCAGTGATTTTTTAATAAAAATGGTTAAATAACATATTTGATTAGCAGTGAAATCTGAGGTTGCTGTTCATTTCTTAGATCGGGGATAACTAAAAAGACTGAAGGATGGATTGATTTGAAAAGTAATGCAAGTGCATCTTTTTATATATAAAAATAGTAAAATATGTGTACTTGAAAAATCGCACTTATATTAAAAAGTAAATCTGAAACGTTTTGATTATTTTTCAGAAATTTCTATGCATAAAAATGAAAAGGAAAGTCTGATGTTAACAAGCTCAGATTTACTAAATATTTAGACCCCAGTAGGTTAGCGTTTTTAGACGGAATTTTCATGCAAAAGAAAAAGCATATCTCAAGAGCTATTGTTTTCAAGAACTGCTATATTACAACTGTCATGTATTGAACTAAATATGATACATATGCACAGAATAGAATTCCATTTCATACCCCTGTGTCCGTAACCATTCTTGACAATGAATGTTTTGATGGGAAAGACAAGGGAATTTTAATAAAAACAGGATATTTACAGAAGATATAACAAAAATAAGTATTTACAGAATTTACAATCATATAAAAATAATAACAATATGCAACCGTTTGTTATAATTTTCTACTTTGTAATACGACAGAAAAATTATCTGGAGTGATAATAAGCAGAACGATGCAAGGAATTAAAAAAAATCAATTCTTCAGTTATTATTGCACTTATTAACATAACATGGTACAGGAAAAGGCAGTTATAAAACTAATTTAATATAAATTGATTAATAATTACAAAGAAAGGAAATCTCTTTTAGAAATATGATTGTAAATGTAAATGAACGCGGAGAAATTGTGGTCCTGCTTTTGCTTTAATCATTGAATGGCTGTCGCTTGATGTTCGAGGCTAAGTAAACAGGACAAAATCTTTATTTTCAATGATAAATTTAATAATACTATGTATTTTTTTTTCTTTTAGAAGAAATTGTAATACACATACACAGGAGGGCCTGTTGGATTTAATTATTGAAAAATCTCAATTTTCGTAATGATGCAAATATTGAAATAGTAATTAATAAACTTGGTTAATCAGTTCGATGATTGGAGCCAACCAATTCCCTCGAGTCATTTTCTTCAACGCCAGATTTATGAAGTTGTGATAATAAACAACAAAATTACAAAAAAAATTCCATTTCCTTGTCAATTTTCCATTGATCATAGTTGCTTACATTCTGTTCAAATTCGTAATGAACGAAATAATGGAAAACTCAAGTTTAATTTTAATATTTCTTAATTATATCTGAAATATTACTTAGCTCTCTTCTTCTTATTTTTCTAATAAAATCAATAAAAATGAAAGCATTCAATTATACCTCCGACGATAGCTTTTTATAAAAAATGCGCCACTGTATGTGGCAGTAATCAAAGAAAATGTAGTGTCAAATATTAACTGGCTTACAATTTTGCTGTTGCATTTATTATTATTCTTATGTCGTAAAAACCATTCCCAAATATTACGTTTGTGTTAAAAAAAAATCTCATAGTAAATTTTTGAGACGTTTTTAATAATTTATTGTTTGACTTTCTTTGATAATTATTTACCTTTTTTTATTTAAAAGGCTGCAATTTATTATTATTTAAAAGAACAAAACTAAAACATTTAGAAACTAAATGTAAAATAATATATTGAAAAATATCTGCAATACTTTACATTTTTAATGTTACATATGACAGAATAACATTTATTAAATTCTGCCCAAATTCACTGTTTTGTTATTCGAGACAACCTTTGCGCAATGTTAAAGTAGGCGCTGGAGTTTACTTAATTCATACATTTATTTGTCTTATATGTTTAAGTTGCCTATTTACTTAAATAAAATATATACAAAAAAGGTAAAATTTTACTCTAATACACTTTTATTCAAAATATGAAAGAAACAGAGTGAAGAGTTTCATGTATTTTTGTTTTTTTCATGCATTTCGAGAATGATTACAATAATCAAGAAAATTATGTTTTCGTAATAAAGATAAGAACTTCCATTTTATATGAAATAAAGTCTTCATGAAGAAGTCTTATTTTATTTAACACAATAAAATCAAAGAAAGAACATATTGTTAAGTATTAATATTTATTTATTTTTTCATTTAACTTCCAAGGAAGAAATATCCCCTGAAATAAAACACTGTTCAATAATTTCTTAAATGAGTTTAAGATATATACACAATGTAACAATTTAAAAATCTCAAAATAATAAAGTTGTTACTAAAATAACATTAGATATAGTTAATAAAAATCCACTGCTTCAACGATCTTATTTACATTTTTTTTTATGTTTGTAGAAGATTGCTTCAAAGAGATAAATAAAAAGTATTTCGAGTCACTTGATGCTGTTCTCGAACTCGATTTCTTTCTTCATTCTCTTTTATTTCCAAAGATGCATTAAAAATATGTTTTAGATCAGCTTAAACATCCTTTGATGCATTGCTCTAATGTAAACATTGCTTAAGATAAATCGTCTCTTTCACTTTGTTTTTGTCAAGTGAAGTGAAAAAACTGCCGATGCTAGCGCCACTGTTGAGGGAGCGGCTTAATGACACAACATTTCCTCTTGCTCTTGTGTTACTTAAGGCGAATCATCATCAAAGCTCTTCCTGATTTCCGTACCTGTAAAAGTACTTGACTAACATTTCCCAATTTTTTTTCTATTTTGTTCTTGTTTTTATTATTATTGTCTTTTGAATTTCGGCAAGATAGTGGAACTGCCGGATTCCATTAGACCGGCAAATAGTCCGGTAGTTCGTCCGGGAAAATTTAGCTTTCGGATGTAGGTATAAGTTTTTTTAGGGGTATTTCTTTCCCTGTTTGGCTTTTTATTTTGTTTTCCATTTTTACTTTTTTTTAGCTAACAGGAAACTTTTTCCTGATTTCGAAGGAGATTTTTTCCCCTTAATCTCTCTATGTGTGTGATTTGGAGAACTAAAGCAATCAGTCCTCTTTTTTGTGTCTTTAGTTGCCTTGATTGTGTTTGAGAAAGGTGTTAGTTGATTAAACAAGTGCAAGCAAATCGGTGAGGATTGAAAGCCGCTGAAGAAAAGTAAAAAGCAAAAAGAAAATAAAACGGAAAGAAAACGTTGAATGTTTTCATTAGGAGATTTTTGATGTTTTAACTTTCTATTTCAAAAGGAATTTGCAGTTTTTCTTAAAAATTGTTATATTATTCTGTTTTTGATTATTTTATCAATAAACAAGTTCTGCGAAGTCCTCAATGTGTAAACATGAAAAAATATCTGATTTAAAAAAAGGAATTACATTTTATGAACTATCGTGCAATAATTTTGTATTAGATTACTGAATCTCAAAAGATAATAAAATCGATTTAATTTTAGATTAATGCAACATGGTATGAAATGACCAGTCGCTATTATGCATATATTTACAGCATATATAGATTTTAAGGCATATTCATTTATTAACTTTTTAAAGATTTCAAACTGAAAGAACCTTTCCTTTTCATGAAGATTCAATTGAACCATGAGCATTCGGTATGTTTAAGAATGAGATATACTTTTCCTTGTCGAAGCAAATCTTACCTTATGACATATACAAAGAACTATATTGGACGAACACTTTCTATTCAGTTTCTAAAATAATAATAAAAATGGTTAGGAGTTACGGATTATTACAGAAATTGTTTTGCAAGAAATAACCCTCTATGCATGCCTACTGTAGAAATGCAACTGTCCCAATTTTTAAAGGGAAAATTATGTTGTTAATTCTTCTGAAAAATTCAGTTTTCATTTCTGAAAAAGTTTTTAGAATAATTTTTTTTAAATCAAAAGAATTTTGTCCAAATATTCTTTTAATTTTTATTTTTAATCTCGGGGGGGGGGAATTGATACAAAGTCCATCATCATTCATTGATTTGTTCAACAACTTGCTTGTACAAGAGGATCAGATTATCTCACGTAGAGTAAATAATAGAATACATAGGGATATAAACTCTTAAAATATCTTATTAAAATTCAACAAAATAAGTTATTATTTTACTTTTTTTAGTTTTAGGAAAAAGAAATTGTATTGAACATTTGTTTAAAAATTAGTGAAAAGATAAAAAGAAAACCAGTGTGAAAAACAACACTTATAATCATAACTCTGTTTAGTATGACCGCTTATTCTGTATGCATATAATTTCATGTAACACATTTTCTTGCTATAGAATACTGATTTTTTAAGAGTATTATCCATATCTTTACTTTGAGATTTACAAACAATTCGTACATTGTATTATATGAATATCTTTTTTCTCTTATTGATGAAAATATTAGTTGACCTTCGAAGGACAGTTTGATGATATTTTCCTTCCTAAAATTGCTTTAAAATGCGAAACCATTAAAAGAAAATTGACTAATATGAAAATCATGGTTTTCCAGAATATTTATTAATTCAAACAATAATCATTCCCAATATAAAAAAACAATACATTTTATAGAAAAATTCAATTATTTTCAGGATGCCAACATTATTCAAAATCCCCTAAGTTTAAAAGACAGAAATAAAAAAAAAATAGAATTGTTTGTCAGAAATAAAATTATTATTCGTGCACTTTTTCTCAGAATACACATTAAAATTCCTTTGTCTTTCTCATTTTCTGCTACCAACGATGTAACCCAATCAGACAGAGAGTACTGGGGGAAAAAAGAAACTAGAAAAGCTTTAAAGGTTAAAAATAAAGGGAGGAAAAAACGCGGAACTTCTTTTGACTAAGCCCATTTCATTTCACATAATTTCCTCCAAGAATTGTTGAACTTTTTTCTTCATTCTGCGCGTGTGTGTATATAATTTTAGTCTCATATATCTCATTTATTTTCTTCTCCCGGCATGCTATTTTAACTTTAGGAAATGTTACTTTTGGAATTTTATTTATATTTATTTATAATTTATTACTTTAAAAAATTGTCTTTGTTATCCAGATACCTTAATTCCGTTGGCATTCGTTTTATTTATAAAAAAAAATGGAAGATTGCGTTCATGGAATAAGGGAAATTCAATGTTCTACGAATTGTATATTTAAATTAAGAAAAGCTGAAGAAACACACCTAAAAAATGCACCCTTTTCTTTAATCTCGTTCTGCTTGAAGTCGTATTTTGATTTTCCTTGATGGGTTTTTATATATTTTCCTTTCGAATGTGATCTATAGAATGAGTGCAGCTCTTTTGAAAAAAATTATTTATAATTTTTATTTGTCGTAATCAACTTCCAGTCTTAATTTCAATTTAAGACTATATTTCCGTTGAAGTTAATAAACTATATAGTAACATATTCGGGGTCATAAACACCAAATAATTTCAATGTTACTTGCGAAATTTTAGGATGACAATTATTGGAACTGAAGACATCTATAAATAGGATGCAAAATGTGTTTCAAAAATCTCAATGATATGTGTTTAAAACTTATTTTTCCGCCTTAAGCGTTAATGGAATAAAAACACTTTAAAGGTTTTGCTTTTAGGCAAGATAAAAAATGAATTTAGAAAAATTTTCTTATTACTAAATGTTGGACCATTTTACAAATTCATCATAAAGATTGAGCTTTTTTAAATCTTTGTATCTTTGGGAACGTTATAAAGATAACGTTATTAAGATAAAAGCAATATTTGGAAATGAAATAATAAATTAGGCATATAAATCAAATCAAATCATTCCAACTATATATCCGTTCATTACGGAATTCTTTCCCTTTCATATCTTCTTTATTTCATTGATAGTTCCCCCAATGAAATCTAAGAACAAAGTGTTATAGAAAAAAATAATTTTAACTTCACTATATTTATGTGCATAAATAAGCCTTTTCTTCAACCCTTTTCTTTCTTCAGTATTAAGAGCTTTTATATATAACTAGCATATTAATGTTTCATAAAATTTAGTAATAAATTTATTTTTAGAAGAATTAAATTTTAATTAATTTAATTATATTTTTGAATATTCACGCAAGATAAAAACATTAAATTTTGATTCACAATGCTGGGCCCTATTTCTGCATAGAATTTCTGGTAGTTAAACTTAAAATTATGCAAAAACTATCAATATATAACTAATAATAATTACTTGAATAGTTATAGCATCTCAAGTATCATTGTCGCTTATTCTGTATGAAATGAAATATCAATAAATGCTCAAATTCATTCATAGATTAGTTGGTCAAACAAGTTTATACTCTAGGGTTCCATTACATTTCGATTATAAAAATAATGCTTTATTTACATGAGCACTTGAAAAATCAATCGTTATGAAGAAATGAGAATTTTAAATGCCACTTTTAAAATGAAACTCCAAACAAAAATTTAAATAAATAGAAAAAAAAACCCTTCATCTTTTTATTTTTTTCATTCGTGATTTGCCTTAAGAAGACTTATTTATTTTTTCCCTAAAGCATTTGAATTTACTGCATGGAAGTATTCGAAGAAAAAAATTGAAAGTAGATGTATTAAAATATTTCTGGAAATGAGGCTTCCCAGCTTGACACTCTATGTATTTAAACATTGCCTTGTACGCGATCTAGGGGCAGTTAAAATTGTCGGTATCAGATATCTTCCCTCTGATATTATGCGCACTGTTCGGGGTGCTTGCTACTGATCTCAGTTAAAATATTTAGGTCCATCCGAAATCAATCCTTGTGTTGCTTCAAAAAAAGATGCAAACGTAGCTGAGATAAATAAATCTAGTTATTAAATGGTTGAACTAAAATAAAATGAACTAAAGTGGTTGACATTGTAACTTTAGGAGGTATTGAGCACATTTTTTCCTTATTTAGAAAACTGCTTTTAATTTAGCGCGAAAAATAATGCAATATTTGGTATCACCTGAAGTAATAAGAAATACTCAAGTTTCGGAACTATACAGCTTCTTATATTTTAGAATATTTCCAAAAAATATTTAGAATATTTTAGAACACAGAATATTTCCAAAACGCCCTCAAGAATTCTACTTTTATGAGTTTCTCTTTATACGCTTTTATGTAAATTATTATATTAAATACAAAATTTTCACAATAAGAATCATGGATTTTTTTCTAATTGAAAGTGAAAACTGATTAAAATTAGTTTAACAAAATACAGATTTATTTTTAATTGTTGGGAATTACTTTTTATTTTAATTATTATTTGTTTTGAGACTACAATTAGCATTTAGTAGGCTATAATTATTTATATGTTATGGAATCTTAAAGTTAATATTTCCTTATTCCATTACATTAAGTGACACTAGTATGGGGCCAACATAAAACTGATTGAACAATTATTTCAAAAAATGTTTAAATAGTGCATTGTCCTTTTTAATTCTTCATTATATTAAGGTTCAGCTTGGAAGGCACATTATTACTATTTTAAACGAATCCTGTAACTTTCAGCCACTTCTGGCTGAAGTGCTTGTAATTCCGACAGGAGAACATTGACCAGCAACATGAGGTTTAGCATAAACATCTCCAGCATATGTGGCTCTTAACTGGCGAAATGAGCTTTCAAGCATGTAACACTCCAGTTCAGTAGTCTAGACATTAGCCTCTGTGTGTAGCAAAAGCATAACTATATGAAGTTTCAAAAGTCTAATACGGAAGAAAAGGAACGTAAAATCGACAAAATATCAACTAAAATTGCGCCAAAAGGTAGTCTGTTGGTTAAATAAAGCAACAATCACTAAATGTTGATTATATAAATAAATAAATAAATAAAAACGTTCTAACTGTTTGAAAGAAATAATGTTTGATCTAATCAGAGAAAAACAAATAACAATAACATGAATATTTATGAAAAAGAAAAATTTATTTACTTTACAAAATTCGAAACGTATATTCAATATATTATTGAAATTTTTTAGCATTAATATTAAAAACAAATATATACTTGGATTTAAGTTGTTGTCAATGAATAAATACACACAAAGTATTTATCTTTATTTTCGGCAATAACTGGAATTTCAGATCTAGCAAAAGAAAAGATACATATTATGAAAAGTCGCTCCAATCAATTCTATTATTTAGAGACTGTTTTATTTGAGCTGTAGTATAAACGAACTATTTCTTATTTCTAACAAATGAGCTGTATTCTGCTTCTTCACTATTGGTCCAATATTCAATAAAGTATCACTTCCGATGTATAAATCGAATTTCCTTTTCATCTGCTAAAACAAACGATAAAAGCCAATACATAGTAACGATTGAAGATGACTTACTGCAAGAGGAGATGCAATTTCTTTTGAAACAATAACGCATATAAATAAAATGAAGTTTAAATTAATAAAAATACATCATTAACTGAATTGATTATAGATAGTGTGCTTGTTCACAATGTCAGAAAAGCGGTACTGTTAAGCTGACTTTCCCAATTTAGAAATATAACCTAAAAAAGGCTCCCATCATGAGAAAATAAAAAAATATATTTCCTTAATTCACTATAATTATTTCATATATGAATTTACGATTCATATTTTATAATTTTTTGCGAAAAAAGTTTAACCGAAACATTTTTTTATAATGTTTGTGCTATTCTACATTAAATCAAAATTGTATTTGCTAATTATGCAAATTTATTTCGAAAAAAAATGAACTGTTTTGCTAAAACGCGCTGAGATTTATGAATGTGAATTTAGTTTTAAAAAACTGTCTAATAAAATTTACTTAGATTGGATTAGTTTTATTGATATCCTTTAGATCGTAACTTTGTTTAACCTCTTACTTTCAGGAGATTTTGCTAATAATTTGTAATAAAATCAATTATTATCATATCGACATAATGGGAGGATTGGTGAAAGATCTTATAATAAAAAAAATTACATAATAAACTGAGTTTTGAATGGAAAACTATTAAAGTTTTAGATATCTTTTATCTGAACAAATGCTCCAAATTTTAAGGCTAAAAATGTTACAAAAATTTATTAGGCAGAATGTTGGGACAGAAGGTAGGCAGCTGGCTAACAGGATTATGCACTGCAAGCATTTATTTCTGATTTTAACATTTAAAATCATCACATATTTTCTGTTGATTCGTAAAAAGTAATCATTAAAATTTAGCTGCCATCATAAAAAAACTTGAAAAACATTGCATTAAAATTTTTTAAGCTTTTAATGACAGTCATTCTCCACCATTTTTTGCAATTTTCTTTGTGTTAATCACAAGCAAAGAAGTTGTATCATTACTGGACGCAGTTACAAAGATATACAATGAATTGCAAAGTAACTGCAATGTTTTTTTTCTCTCTAGCTGTCAACTTCCTGGTGAAAGATACCCGGACAAAGGTAAAGATGTTTGTCAACATTAAAAAGTGAAAACTATTCCCCAAAATTCAGAGAAAACAGAAAGTATTATGATTAAAAAATGTAAAAGACCATGAAATATTACAATTTTAGTTATGATTTAAAAAAAAGAGAGAGCCGCCAGGGCTACTGAAATAGCTCAACGCCTTTATTAAATAACAGACACATAAAAAGGGGATGTAACCTGACATGAAAAATTTCTACTAAGAATAACAATAAAAAATCTTAATATTTATAACAGCAGTTTTGTCTGTAGAGGTACGAAAACAGTAAAGAACACAACTGAGGCAAATGGAAAAATCCTTTCATGCATTTTGGAAAAAGTATTCGTTTTCCTTGAAATGCATTTTTATACATCGTTTCTTTTCAACTACGGTTTCCTCACAGCAGCAGAATTTTCACTGAAATCTCTTTAACCGCATAAATTTTCCAAGTAGCGCTCTTTCTCATGAATTTTCATTTCTCAGAGGCGCTTATAAAAGAAATTCAAAGCACTAGAAAAACAGAAGTCGAAAACAAAGTAGAAGAAGCTGAAAAAAAACCCTTTTTTTCGCCCTTTATTCTTTAAAAAAAAAAAAAAAAAGGATGAAAAATTGCAGATCCAAGTTATGTTGCTTTTTGCTTATTTCTACGGGGTTGAGACATAACCTATCTAGCTCTCCTGGCGCGATAAGCTAGGCGAAATACAAAAGCATGAAACTTACCAGATGTATATAAATATATATGCAAGGTTATGAAAAAGCTCGAATCACTGAACTAAAACTCTCAAACGAGCAACTCTGGTTGAAAGAAAAAAAAAGCAAAAATAAGGGAAATCGTTCTAAGACCCTTTGGGAATATAAACAGTGAATCAGCAATTTGTAAGCGATCGCGAGATTTTTGTGTCTTTGAAGTGCAAAATCTTCCGCTGTGCGTCACATAAAAACGATGAAGGGGAAAAAAATATTCTGATAGGAAGGGTTCAAAGGATCCCTTCATTTTTTTTCTTTTGATAGCGATTTTGTACAATGTTTTTGATATGAATTTAAAGCAGTATTTTAAATAATTCATCACTTTAAAGAATAAGAAATAATTTTCCATATATATAGTAAATGATCTGAAGTCATTAATCAGAATAATATTTAACGATTAAATCTTGAAGGTGTTTCTTTAATTTAAATAGGCGTATGTATTATTTTTTTTCCTTCATAATCTTTATAAATCTTTGTCTATTTCACATAAATAGAGAAATTCAGATAGAAGAGAGGGAAAAAAAATTTAAAATTAAATTTTGGTATAATATATTCCAAATAATATTCTTTAATATGCTAATATTTCAGCCTCAGTAATTTTTTGTGTAGTGGATATAGATGTATGTGTCTCAATAATACGATGATAAAGAATACGTTTTATTAAATGTTTCTTTGTAAAAAAATCTTGATTCTCAATGTATTACCTTCCATTTTGATAACAATAGTGTTGACATAAATTTCATTAGTGAAAGTATTATATTATCAAAATGATGATAGTAAAACTATTAATTTACTGATTTGGAGGAAATGCTCTTCAAATATTCCCAATGTTTTATAAATACTTAAATAAATGAACGAAAGTGATCTCTTCATTTGATTTAAAAGCCATTTAATAGCAGCGAAACCTTTCATCCATTGTCTTTATTACAAGTGCCTAAATATTTTTCATATCAAATTGTATGCAGCTAAATTTTTGACTTTGAAACATTTTTTAAAGAACTAATTTATTATTTAGAAAAATTCTTTTATTTCTAAATAGTTTTCTAATTTATGTAATATTTGAATGAATATTAACGTTTGCTTTTAGTAGTTTTTAACATATAGCTTGCAGAAAATATTTCTTAATGGTTTTTGTAAGAATATCTTCACAAACATCAAAACAATAATTAAACAAGCAAAAAGCATCTCGATTATAATGGAAGGATATTGAATAATTTTTTGATCATTTAAAAAAAAGACTGATTTTCTGTATATTTCTATAAATTTAAATATCAGCTTGCGACAGTTATTCTAAATGCAGTTAAAATAAATATGAATAGCTTATCGCATAAATTAAACTAGTCATTAAAATGATTAATAAAAATTCCATTTTAATCATAAGAAATTTTATGTTCAGATTAAAAAAGAACACCAATTTGAAAAATAAGAACAAAATTATTCAAGAAAATTGACATCACCGCAATAAACAAAAACATTTTGTAATCCAATTTTCATTCATAAATATTTTATTAAAAGACATCTATAGTAACGAAGAAGCAAAACAAAATGAGTGAAAATTTAAGAATCTGAAATAAAATCTGGGTATACATTTTCACAAGTAAAACGAATCAAAAATTGTGTTTTCGAAACAAAACCTTAATTTGAAATTAAGGTTTTGTATTTGTTTATTTTATCTTCAAGCGATATTACTAAAACAGTAGAGATGAACACTATAAAGAACTTCAAAACAGTTTAATAAAAAGATCTGATCAGACATTATAAAATGGTTTACTGCGTAGATATTCAACCAATACATAATTTAAAGCCATATTTTTGTCGTTCCGTTGATAAATTAGGACAGATTGATTTGCATAAATATTCTTTAATTTGTTGGTTTATTGCATTTATATTTTATTTTTAATTTCTTTCTCAGCCAGTATATTAAGTAATATGTATCATATATATTAAGTAATAAAGTGCAAAAATTTACTTTTCTCCGCATAAACTAATGGGGAAAATATAGTTTATCCTTATTGAAATTGTACATATATTAGCTGAATTTCATGTCATGACCGGAGTAAGAGGGAAAATAAAATGCCATCTAACTTTATATTTCCCGATTTGAAAGTCCAAATATAAATAAAATGAAAGGCACTTCATAACCTGTTCTAATTTAGGGCTGAAAGATCTCTTTTGGATATTTATGATGAATCTATCTTTCAATAGAAGAAACATCTGATATTTCTTTTTTTATTTGTTTGGGGTTTTCTGGCGTAAAAGCCTGGAGCCATGCAAGAGCCATGCTGCGCCAAGCAATAGATGAAATTATATCATTTTAAAGAAGTCATCGAAAGAAATATGAGGAGAAATTCTAAAATATAATCAATATTTAAATGGATAAAAATTTAGCAGCATCAGTGATAGAAAGGCATAAAATGATCATATCAAGAGAGTAAAATTGATTTCTATATGTAATTTCGTGAATTTCTAATAAATACAGAAGCATTTAAATGATTTAATAACTCATTCTATTAAAATTTCAGATACTTTGCGGACAAAAAATAGAAGAAAATATGACAGCGATATAGAATAAAATACAGCAGGCCAATCTCTTAACTGCAATCGAAATTTAAATAATTTCGATCGGAGAGTCATAATCCAAAGTCGCCTCCACAACCTCTACTCTTCTCAATCGAATGGAGGCAGCCCCCCTCCCCAACATTTGTATACAAAAGCAGTAGCCTATGTTAGCGTGTAACATTATCCATTCAAGGGGGATTGTCAGCAGAAAATTTGCATATAAGCAAGTAATCGCATGCTTACTCCTGCACGGGGTTGTTGTCACTTACATATGACTCTCCCCCGTTGTTAACATATTCAGGAGAGCTGTCGAGGGAAAAGCGTATCCATTACGGACTAAGTGGTGTTGCTCTGATCACATTCGAGTTTCGTACGACGGACTTTCGTGCCGCAATTTTGTTGATATAATTTTGACGCTGGACACTAAATTAGGACCTCATTATCCTGGGTACAAACAGCTTTGATTAATGAAATCCGTACTGGGAGTATTCATCAAGACTTTGTATACGGGATTTCAAAGTAAATGAAATCTCTGTCACAACTATCCTACAGTCAAAAGAAATCTATTTCTATTCAGTGATTCACAGAGAAATCAATCCCTTGAAGCTAGTTTATTTTTGCGATGCAAACATAATTATATATTTAAAGACAAATAATAGTTTGCATAAACACACTTCTAATCACTAAAAACATTCATGATCAGAACAAAATCAATAAACTCTTTTGAAATTATAATGAAACTAGTTTCAATTATTAATGACATTTTTATAAACATTACCAAATTAACTTTCGCGAAAAATTAAATTAGCTTTTTATTTAATGTCAGTATATGTTTGGAATGTCAGTTTTGTTATGGAAGCTGTAATATTTCAATAATATAAGTTTTCTGGTAGTTTTCTAACTATAATACTTATCTACGACATTTAAACTGAGACTTAAAATAAATGTCATCTTGCTTTAAAGAAAAGTTAATTGATTACAGAAAAATAATTTTAAAATTGGTACATTACATATTTTGATGCATATACTTTATAATCAATGATTTAATATTTAATACAGAAAAATTCTTCTTTTTTTAATCAATATTTTTTGTGGAAAAATATGGTGAAAAAATTTATATTGTAGTTTGTAAAAAATTACTATACGGGCAAAATAGAAATTTTTGTTTGTTATGTTATTTTTGTACAGTTTTTTTTTTTTTTTTTGTTAGCTGTCAGTTAATTGGCATAAAATATTTATTATTTAGAGAAATGTGGCCTTTTGTATTTTTCGTATTTATTTATGGGAAAATGCTTTGAATTGCAAGATAATATGGATTTTATTTTGTTAAAATTAGTACAAAATTTCGATCGAACCTTTGCCTTGTTCAGTATGCAATATGTTTTATTTATCAAAACATTAACAATTATTGTGAAAAAAAACTTTCATTTAAAGTTGTGTTACAGAACCTTGAACTTTTGTGTTAATATCTGGCATATAATTTTTCTCATTTCGTTAAGAATAAAAGAAGAAATATATTTTAGAAATCCTTCCTTTTGTGATCATATATTTTTGGTTTGTGAATGAACATCTTGGTAATATATTTCCGTCCAAAACTTTCTTAGGCACATTTTCTGCTAAATTTCTTTCCTGCTAAAATTTATCAGACATATTTTATGAAGAAAAGACATTAATTAAACTTGATGACTTAATATATGATCCAAATACACAGATGATGAATAAAGTACCGCATAGTTGGAAAACATGTATCTATTTAGCATATTTTTACAAAAGCTATCCAAAGTATTTTCATGAACTCTGAAATCCTTCCTTTTAAGGCTCTAGATATCAAAAAAGATTAAATGAGTATATGAAAGGAAAACTGACGGCTTTACGTCGAAAGGGCTCAATTACCATATGATGGTTGTCAAATTTTTGGCATCGAGTCATAACGCATTCAGAATCTTTATATTAAATCTTTATATTAAAAAATCAGATTTATAAAAGTTTCCGAAATGCATTTTTTTATACCACCCTGCTTGATTTGATCAATATATAGTTAAGGCTATTTTTTTTGCTTACATTTTCTATACCGTTTTATAGTTTTATTTATCAAAAAATGCATTACTATTCTTTAAAATTAATCTGAAAATTTGAAATCTTTAATTTGAAAAGATCTGTCTTGAAAACGACATTGAAATATCGATTGATATTTCACAAATTAACTGTATTTTATGTCTCTTTTTTTGTATTATGATGGTGAATGTGAAATATGTTTGAGATTTATATAGATTGTGTGCTGTAAAACTGAGTTAAAAGTTGTACTTAAAAAACTTCATTTCTTCCTCAAAACACTTGCATTTGTTCCGGGTAGACATGTTGATAATTTATAGCACCTGATGACAAATTCAAATTTTCAGAATTAAGGATTTCTGACTTAATGTGCAATATAGATATCATATTATTGTGATGAATTTTTATGCCTCTATTTTACGTAAATTTCACTTCGCTCTGAATGATTATTTCGAAAACTGTTTCTTCAGTTTCAAACATAGCTTCAGAATGTCTGTGAAATATGCAATCTCCATACAAAGCAATAAATAAATTTGAAATTAATAGAAATAACATTTATAAACTTTATTCTCATACGAATTTAATTAATTAATCAACTATATAATGTTAAAAATATTAAAATAGACTTTAAAAAATACTAAATATAAATTAAAATTTAAAAAAAAATGCATCATTTGGTGGAGAACTAAAGAACACTTTTTCATTATTTCCTTATTTACTTTGCATTTTTAATCTTTCGAAATATGTCTACTTAAACTTCGGAAGAGACATTACTAAAGGTATGTCCGAAAATAATTAAAATATAGTTATATTCACGATGTAGGTAAACTAAACTGAATTATTTTAAGACAAAAAACTTTTCTGGTTCTAAAAATAACTGCTTTTTGTACTAAGAAGAGTTAATAGAAGGAAGCGGGATTCAAAAGAATCAAATTTCAAAGTTAATAAATGAAGAATACGAAACAAGAACATGACCAAATATTGAAAGTCGTTTAACAAAACACCGACATCTATCAATTTTAATATAATAAACTAAATTAAACCAGCTTCATTGTAAGTAATCGCCGTAGTTTTATATCAATAAATGTTAAATAAACGCACAGTTTAAGGAAATTGCAATCGTGTTATTGCGATAAGAATTTATCAAAACTAATTCATTTCTATCTCAGCACGGTGAAGAAAGCAGAACAAATATTTCTTGCGAAGAAGTTTCAAATGTATCCATTTCCATTGCAAATATATACTGGAATTTCTTGAAATAAATTAATTTCATTAAATTTAATTACCTAATTTAAAATATAAAGCAGCGTTTTAAATTCTGTTCATTTCAGCTTTGATTTATTTAGCTGAATATTTCAATGGAGATAAATTAAAGAGCCAATGAAAACTGTTAATTTCGTAAGTATTGTCGAAAATTTAAAATACAGCATAGTTATCGAATTAACCGAAGACAATTTTTTTTCATATAAAAATGTGAAATGTGCGGTGTTTTGTAATGGATAAACTAGAAGTCATATGTAATTGAAGAGATCTTAAGAAGAAATCGCTGGTGTAACTTTCCTGTGGACTGTTCGAAAAATTTTATGTTTCCATTTTCCTTTTTTATTGCTTTTATGCCAATCTTAATGCAAAAAATATGTTGACACACCCACTTTTATTCGTAGTGCTAAAAGTATAATTTTTTCCTGTTTTTCTTCTTTATAAATATGTTCCTCATGTTCCTAATTGTATAACTGTAAATTATGTTGCGTTTGCATCAATAAATTATTTTTTTTTAAAAGTTATAAAGTTCCTTATTCCAGTGATAACTATCCTGTATACGTTAAAAGTAAATATTTCATAAAAAAGAGAGACTGAGGTAAAGTTACAAAAATGAACTGAAAAAAAAATCAAATCCTGTCCACAGTTCTTTCTCTTCTATTTTACAAAAGAAATATTGGATATGGATTAAAAGTTAAAATTTTAGAAATGTTCTTGTGTTTATAATTATGTATAATGACATCATCATTTAATGTATGACACACTTCCAACATTTGATAGCACTGCTACAGTTTCTGTGATTTATATTCAAATGCGTTTTTTTACTTCGTCGCTCGTTTAAGTGATGTTCCTTCAGTTAGAAATGATGGAAGAAACATACAAATGAAAGCTGAATTAATAATCGACGTTCACCATGACAAAGCTAGTCTATTATTTCTTTCATTTAATATACACATTTTATGCTTAAGGCTCAAATAACAGAAATGCTCCCATTTCAGGTAATGTCTTCCATTCATTCATATGCAACTATCTATAGAGATGCACAATATGTTATTCAAATTATATCTATTACTTTTGAAGTGATGAATTATGATATTTTTGTCATTATTTGTTTTTAATACTAATCATTTGGTAGAACCCAAATGAGATTTTAACGCAATAGCATATTTCTAAGAATACTGAATTAATTTAGATGTCTTTAATATTTTAAATGCTAAAAAATTCAAAAATCACGGTTGCTTGAAAGTAGGTAAAATGTTAAATTTTTATATGTGATCTGATTTATTTAAAACATTCGTGCTGAAACTTCAGATGTGAAACTCTTAAAATGAAATTGATGCGTTTATCCAATTGGAGTGTTTCTACTCTGCTTTTATTTAAATATTTACCGCTCAACAAACTGTTATATTCCACAATCACACAATTACTGCACATTTAACGTTGGAACCTTCTCAGCCAAATCTTGAGAGTGGGTTATTTTTATCGGGCAAACAAAAATCAGTTCATCGTCAAACTGAGAAAAACAAAATGCTTTAGATAAATCAGCTTAAAACAGATAATAAAATGGTTTAATTGTAGTAAACCCATTCCATGTCCAATTAACAGACGAAAAACCTGCATTCGCACCATAATTAGCCGTTGTCCAGTGCTAAATCCCATCAGTTCAAGAGCAGATTAACAGAGGTTTAGTACGTTTCCAGGTCTGACTGATTAGACGAAGCTCCTGGAAGCTCCACAATAGGCTAAATCCTACAAACTGGCGATTAATTACAGCCATTGTTAAATCTGGGCTTCTCTATTTGATTGTGCCAGAGTCTAGGTAAATAGTGGAAAGGGGAAACATTTCAATAGTTAACTGCCAAGTTGTTCCGATAGTTAGAAATAAACAGTGCTACTGGACTTTGTATTCAACTCACACCTCTGCTAATTAGAACACTGTGATGCGTTCATTTGTAGGCTATTTTAATATTAATGACAAACTAATCTTGGAAATAATGAGTTATTGTGAGAATAACTTGGTTACTTAAGGGGTAGATAGGAATTCTTGTGGTCTAAAAATCAATTATATAAAAAAGCTGAAGTCCATGAAGAAGATAAATAACATGACATATTTAAGGGATTATTTTGAATGCTATTAGTTTTTGCAATCATTGCTATTAATTTATTTAATTTAAAGTTCCGAAACTGTCTTCTTGAGAACAATAAACCATTGATGATCCCCAATGATGAATGAGCTTTACATAATAAGAGATCACTTGATTGATTGAATTGATAACATTTAAATTAATTGTATTGTATTTTGATAAAAATCGATATTTCTAAGCGGATGTAATTTGCGCAAAAGTTTGAATTAGCCACATAATCCTATTATGGAAACGGTTTCTTAATTTTTAATTTCTATAGTAAAGAGAATGATACTTATGACTTGATACATCACTCTCTAATCTTCAACATAAAACCAAGGAAGAAAATTTGATCCCATATGACTGAACTGCATAAAAAAACCTGCATAAAAGTTAAATTCAGCTTGTTATCAGTAAATATAGAAACCCTGGAGACGAATTTTCAGCTTCCAATTCGCAACATCCAGTTAAATAATTACATCCATCAAGGCTTTCTGTGAAAATCATAATTATTGGATCAGATATATTTTGCTAATAACAAAAGTTAAACAAAAAATACTATTTTGGTATATTAAATGGTTTAATGCATTTTACAAGTTTGGATTCTAATGAATATTTTGCCAACTTTTACAATTTTTCAGTTTGATTTTAACATAGTAAATGATTTTGCATAACGCTTCTAATGCCTTGATTTAACATTTTATGCTTTAACATTGGCGATGCTAAATATAGTATCTGAAAAGTTTAACAATGAAATGAAACCAGTTTTTTAATGTATTGAGATGCGGAAGACTTCTTTAAATATTTATAGACTGAATAAATTACTTCAAAATATTTATAGCACGATGTTTGCTTAGACTGAATATATGTATATTGATGAAAGGTTATGTATTAAAAAATGCAGCTGCCGAATGGATAAATTTTAGGCTTTGAAAACCCGATACTAAGACGATAAAATATCTGAATGTCTAGCAGATAAAGAAATGCGAAGTATAGTAAATAAAAATTTAGGAAAAATTATACTGCGAAGTTTAATTATTAAACATTATCTTACAAATAAAAGGTGAATGAAAAATTGAAGACAAAGCATTTTTAATTACTTTCGCCACTGCCTAGTTGCATTTAAATCGAAATGATATTTTGAAAATTACTTTTCTTTTGACACCGTCCACATATCTTTCTTATTTGTAATTACTTCAATATTACCTTTCAATGAAACAAAATAAAGTCTATCAAGTCAATTTTGTTAACATTTGAATCAACTCATATAGATAAATCAGGAGATGATTTTCATTTTATTTAATGATTTTTTAGTCATTTTTTTAAAATTGAAAACACTTTGAGTTTGTAGACGAAAAGATTATATGTGCTTGAAATAAAAAGTATTATCTGACAGCCAATATTTAAACATGTGCTAATTTCCAAATAAGTGTTCGAAAAATTAATTTTGTTTGAATCTAGGCATAAATGGATCAAGGTATACAAATGATGGATGATTTCTGGGGAAATATTGCACACATAAGAACTTCTTATGTTAGGATTAATCACAATTAGACGAACATTTGATTTTAGAATAAAATCTTAGGCTTAAATTTCTAACATGGTGTTCCAACAGAAAAATGCTTTTTATTCCTTATTTGAATTTTGAATTTTACAGCTATCATATCTGTATTTTTTTATTGATTTTAGTTATGACTGAAATTATTCTTCGAGTGAAATTCTAGAAAAAAATAATAATCCTTTCTTTGTAAATACATTTATATGCTTCCTACTTAATGCACTATCCGACTTGTATACAAAACATATTTTTGATAAAACGTTTAATCCACAAATTTTGACAGAATAATATGTAAACGTACTTCCACATGAATATTGGAAGAAAGCCAAATGTCAGCTCGAAAATAAATAATAGTATTTCGTAAGTTGAAAAAAAAAATTCAAATTGAAGTTATCTGTATTTAAGACATTTACATGTGTATAATTTTTCCTTATAAATACAGTAATCCTTAAAAAAATCCAATTAATATATTCCTCTTAAAATATAAGAAATTTTCATTCTTAATATATTATAATGAACTCCATTGAGAATTTAATTTTTTAAATTATTAGTAACAATTTTTCTAACATTAATATGATTTAAAATAAAGATAAAATTTAAATTTTACTATGCCGAATCATTTTTAAATAGATAAGATATATTTTTGTATCATATTTTCAAACATATCTGAAAACTTGGTATGTATTAATCGCTTAACATGTAAAAATAATTTTCAGTTTGAAATATATGAATTCTTCAAAGAATAATATTTATCTTCAAATACGCAGAAACGCAGTTAAAAACTTTTGTTACAGAAGCTAAAGAAATATTTAATGGGTTTTCAAATGCAATTCGAGGAGATTTAAAATCTGACTTTACAAAAAAAAAAAAAGATAATAAATGCAATCACTTCTTGAAGGAGAAATCTTTAAAGAATATTATATTTCTTATGTAAAAATACATATTGAAAAAAATATTCCATGTAACGTGATAAAAAAGAGAATGATATTCCAATTGCATTTTTAAGAAAGGGAATACTGCGCTCTCGAGTCAAAATATATGAAAATATAATAAATTTGATCTAAGAAAAATAGTCTGGACTAGAAATTTTTAATGCTGAAAGTTTTAATATAAATATATAACATGGTAGAATAAATTTTATGAACACTTTTTTTTGCTTGGAAAAAGATTTATTGAATCGAAAAATAAATTATATCGGATTATATATATCGTAAAATATGTTTCTCAGTCGTAAATTCTAGAGAAGTTTTTTGTAGTATCATTCAAGTTAAGATTAAAAATTTAAAACTCGCTGAAATCCTTATTTATTTTGTTACTTAATGTTCGTAGATGAAAAATATATCCTTAATTTAAGAGAGATATTTAAAATGCAATAAAATATAGTAGAAAATATTGTTTTTTTTTATTAATGAAAAAGATATAGAGTGAGAAATTCTTGTTGAAACATAAAACAGTTCTCTCTTGCTAAAATATTCCTACTAAAGCAAAATATATGAACATTGAAAGCTGATGAAATATTCCGGAAAAACAACATGAGGAATCGTAAGTAATTGCGTTTGAAAAAAGGATTCGGAGTTCATATTTATTTGAAACTGCTTTTCTAAATGTTTTTTTAAATGATTCCTTTTGCATTGATTGCATTCCTATGAAATAAAAACGATATAAATTATTGGCTTGAAAAAAAAACATTTTTTACTTTTATTTATTTCTGGATTGTACCTCTAATTATCTTTATATATTCTTCATAAGACAAGTATCTGATCAAATTTTACTTACGTTTTGCGAGTGAAACGCGAATCTTTCATCCTTATGCTTTTATACAAAAGAATTTTCTTCCGAATTAGCAAAAATTGAAAATATTTTTTAAAAATTTGCTGTTATTTTTACAGTGAATATTTAAAATTCACATTTTACATTGAAATATTAAATATAAGAAAATATATTAGAAGAAAAATATATAAAGCATGAGGAAGCAAATAAGTCTATGCATAAGAAAAATATATAAGTGCATATTTTGCTATACAATGCCATATTTTAACCTTTTATCACGTAAAATTCCTTATAAAGGGTTATACAAGTCTTTTTGTGTGGATTAAGTGATCATTTACAAAAATATTGAATTTTTGATTAATGTTTCTGAATTTTCTGCTATATTCATTCTTTTACTTGTAGACTTCTTTTTCTTGTATACACTATTGCTTGTTTGTAAGTGTGTATAGTTTTTAATGGATCTTTCCGTAATTCTACTTTACTTTGTGTACATATTGTTTGATTTAAAGTTATCGAAATTACTATATTTTTGTTGTTTTTTTGCATGAAGAATCAAATTGAAATTGGATTTTCTTTAGATAAATCGAAAACAGAAAAACACTTTCATTTTCTTTCAAGTAATAAGTTTAGTATATTTATAATAATGAGAATTGAAATCTGTCATTTTGATGCACGCAGTAATTGATTAAAGTACAACCAAGGAATGCTTTTCACTAATTCCAGTCTTGTCACCTCAGTTTTCCCATATTAGCCTTTTCGCCAAACAAAATAAATTACTGAATAAATGTTTAATCAGCTCAGCAGAATCATTCCGCCAATTAAAATAAGCGGATTTTTACTGTCGATTGAACCTCCAAAGTTGATGCTACATTTTTATCTATGTGCCAACAATCTCATAACATGTAAGAATTTCAAATGCTGAAAGACATGCAAGAATATCTGTATAATTGAAGAATTCTGATCAAGTTTTATTTGTATTAATGCTATAACTGTGCTATCTAAGAAAATGGGTACATTTTAAAGCATTTTTAAGATGAAAAAAATTGTCCTTCGTAGCTAACATTGTAAAAAAGTTAAAATGAATAAAAAATTAAAATTCGAGTTAAAAAAAAAATAAGCCACTTAAGGGCGTTTGACATATATACACATCAACTCAAACCTTCGTTCTGGCACGATCGATGTTTTATTTTATCCAATAAAAAATATATAAAATATTATGCTATATCTTTATCCAATAAAAATAAAATCTTACTCGTTTTAGTATTATTTTTTACAACTTTACTATGCAACCTTTGTATTGTCTTCAATGCATATATGCGTCATCACGTATATGCGTGACTTTACAAAATAAATTCCGCAGCTAAGTGGTTAAGATATATTTTTAAAATGAAATTGAGTAACAGAAAAAAAGTACATTTTTCCTTTCACTGAATTCGATGTAAATGAAATCCGCATTATATAAAGATATTTTGCAAATAAAAGAAGTGGTCAATTTTCCTCATACTTGTAAAATGTTTAATTTACATTTAAGGTGCGTGTTATTATAAAAGATTGAATAAAATTTCTCAAGCCATTCCTGATGTTACAAATTTTTTAGCAGGATCAGATAAAATAAAATATTGTCCGCATAATTTAATGCATTTAAGAAATTTCTAGAACCACTACAAAATTTAGAATTGTTTTCTTTTGAAATCGGATAACGTAATTACTTTTTTAAATTCAAAATAAAAAGACTTTTTGCGTTTGTTATATTTGATATCCTATGAACGATAATGATTTTAATAAATAATTTTGTTTATTTTTTTATGGAATTTGATTTTTTCAGAAATTAGCAAAAAATTAAATCAAGGATCAATTGTGCAACAAAACCGCAGTAAAAAAAAATCTCGCTTTATTTAAAAAATGAATTTAAACAAAATGTTCCTTCTCTTGTGGATTCTGTGCTGTTTCAACTATAATCTTCCAATGCAGCTGCCACAAGGGAAATAAAAGAGATTATTGCATATTTCCTTCGAGTGTGCGTAACTGGAACGCAATGCCTCTAGATATGCACAATTGCTTCCACAAACGTGTTTACAATGCCATTATGTTATCTGCAACAAATGCGATTATATGGTTCTCTGAGTATGTAAATCAAGTGGAACGGGCTTCTGCGTCCGGACTAATTCCCGCCTAAAATACTCTTGCTGCATTAACTGTCAGCAACTGTTACAACGTAATTCGTACTCTAAGTATGCCTTAATTTTCAAATTCTCATAAAGTTATCTTATGTAGGAATAAAATTTAAATCAGTGCAAGCATCATTCAAATACCTCTGCTGTTAGTTCCGAATTGTCTTTCAAAACTTAATGCTTTTAGAAGACATTGAATTTATCGTTGTTGTTTTTTTGTTTTTTTTTTTCATTGAAAATGTGGGTTTTTTTTTTTTTTTTTTTTTTTTTTTTTTTTTTTTTACATTTTCAATTTTAATGGATTAATCAGAGTATTGAAAATTTTCTATAAACTTATATTAAATATAAATCTGAAAATAATTCTGAAATAATTGGTATTTTTGTATGAGATGAATTTTATTCCCTGGCCACTTTTACCTTGGAAAATTTAAATTAAAATTTTCAACAAAGCTCTGTATTGTCAGATTTGCAGAAAAGTAGTAAGACGTCGCTAATTAATAAATGAAATGTTCTTTTTCAAGATTTTTTGTTAAATTATTTTAAATTTCTAAATAAATATCATTAAAATATTAATCTATAATAAAATTAATATATTTTTTAGAAATTTAAAAATTTATGCTGAACTTATGGAAGTTACGAAAATGCAAACTAAAAATAATGCAGAAATTTTTATGTGAAATTTTAATTTATTCTATACGAAATAATAGAACAGTAGAGGATTCATTTATTTTTAATAATTGTATAGAATTATTTCATAGTATATTATTGTTTTCTCTACGCTACATAATCACGTTAGTGTTTTGAATAAATGTAGACAAGCAGAAAAAATTTCATAGATTCTTAATAATAATTTTTTAAAAATTAATAATAAAATAAGTTAAAATAATAACATAATATCCAGGATTAAAGCGGTATGTTGGAATATATACTATACTTTTTTACAATGCGTTTTTAAGTCCGAATGCTTATTATTTATCTCAATATAAAAGATTCTTTACTTTTTTTTCTTTTTTCCAAATGAACCTTCTTTTATTTAATTTGAAACACAGTTAAAACGATTCTTATAAATTCCAAATTATTATTTTATAGATCGTTACTTGGGAAAAAAATTCGTTTTATGTTGAAATATAATAAAATCTATTTGCTTCAGTAGATTTTATTATATTTATGCACGTAGATATTAGTTTTTCCTTCAATTAAAAATAATTATTTTATAAGATTAATAATTTATATAATTTTTTTTATTTCTCATAATGACCACTGTTTCTTGATTTTTTAATTCCTACAATCACGCAGTCTTCATAGATTTCACATTACAAGAAACCAGTCCTATTGAAATATTGTAAATGATAACAGGTTTAATTAATTATTGATTTATTTTCAAGGTGAAATAATATTGGTGAACTGATACGTTAAGCGTTAATGAAAAATAATTTCGCATCCAAAAATATAGCTTAATATAAATTGTATAGCTAAATGCTTTGAGAAATATTAATTTTTCTTGATTTCTCCTTGTGATTTGTTTAAAGATACCATTAGTTATTTTTAAAGAAAGGTTCTAAATTTATTTTTAGACCATTTGAATTCCTTTTTTAGGAATAATTTCTTCAATTCTTAATTAAATGTAAATTAATTTCTCTTCGTTTTCAGAAGAAAATAAACGATGCTATTGCGCACTATTTCTTTACAAATTCCTGTTCATGTGAATTCTATTATTATTTTTAATAATTCTATTTATTATTATTAATATCATTTATTATTATTGTTATTGATTATTATTATAATATTTTATTACTCATTTAGTTATTATTATTAGTACTATTTATTCTATACTATTATTAGTAAAACATTAATTGCTTATTAATAATTTCATATAATTTCTCACAGAGATTTATAAAAATCTCAATTTTTAAATAAGCAAAATATTTTCAAACGCTTCATTATTTCCTTGTCGATTTTTTTTGCCTTATTTCTTTTAATTTCCCAAGATAAATCTTGATTAATATTTGGAATAATTTATTTTATTTGTCAGCGGGTACCAAATTACCTTTTCGATCAGAGTATTGCTTTTAAAATGATTTGATGAAAATATTAAAACATAAATAAAACATTTTTTTTCCTTCGAATAAATTATTGTACGTGAAATGGTAGATTTTTCTGCATTATTCATATGTTTATTTATTTTTTTGTAAAAGACATGAAAAAGATCGTTTTGATAATATGTGTCTGGACAGACATCACATGAAATCACTAAAAGAATTTGCATACAATCAGAGAAAAGTACATTTTCAAATAAATACGAAAAAAAATATATTACTGTGAAAAAACTAAATTCTAATAAATATTCTATTTACCATTGTAACATTTTAATAAATGGCATTCTATACAACGATCATAAAAATACTTACCAGTGGATGATTCGACTTGCTTTGCGACAATGTTGAGAACTATAATCCCAAAAATTGTTACAAACATGTTAGAGAAACGCTGGCTGTTTATCATTCTTAAGGAATAGCCGTTCAAACAATCTAATCGGTTATTTTTCATTTTGAGTTTGTTTCAAGAAATGCACACTAGTTGTATTAGAAAAGTTATACAAATTCAGTACGACCGAAACAGCTCCTAAAGTAATACTGTTTAAGAGACTTATAACTCTCACTGCAATTTCCACAAATGAATTAATGACATAAATCGCATTTCATAAAATTAAAATAATCATGAACTGTTTCTTTGCCCACTTTCCACTGAAGCGTAAGAAAGATTTCCATTATTTAAAACTTCTTCAACAAGTTTTTTAGCGATTCTTTAGGAATTTATTTATAATATTTTTCTCCAGGGATTCCAGCTTTATTATAAAATGTTCACTGTATTTACTTGAACATTATAAAAAGTTTACAGAGCATTCTGTGGAAAAGTAGTATCCCTTTACGCCAATGGAACATTCATTCTCTTACTGTTTTACGCGCTGTTCATCAAACATGCCAAACAATCCACGCAGAATGGCAATCATCAAAGCTCTTCACTCATCTCAGAGAAATGCAATCATCTCTCTGGATCAAACATAAATCTATTATGATCGTGCAAGGCGGCTGTCGAAAGTGACAAGTCCCGAATAAGAATAAAAGAAGAAGTTTTCCTCCAACTTCAAAACAGAGAGCAGATAGATGGTGAGCGGCAGGAAAGAGCAGTGTATCTAAGCGACTGGATGGCTGGGGCGACGGCAGCGCCTCTGTAAAGCGCCCCAGGATCGGGCACTGCGCCCTGCTCTCCGACCGTCACGTGGTACTGAAGACTCCTGGAGGTCATGTGATGGGATGCTGTTGCAGTTCTGGTTCGGTCATATTTCCTTTGGTTCTGGTGGAAATGGATGGCGCTAAAACCCCAGTGTCCGATCGGTTTCGCGGATTGCTCTGGTAATTAAATCACTGTCACCCCGAATTCGAAAGAAAGGAAATTTCCGTTTCCTTTCAACAATTAGTATAACTTGCATAAAACGGAAATTCGATACGTATTAATGCTGCTATTTTTTTTAAAGAAAACTCAAGGGGAAAATTTAATTCCAAAGATACATGAGAAGGAATGAAATCAGATTGGCTCTGAAGCAGCAGGCGTATAAAACTTTGATATAAAGTTAGACCTAGAGATATTTTTTACATTAAATGTATTTTACTTCTAATTAGAAAGACATAATTTTAATAAATTAACGATTTGCTTAGAAAAAAGTATATTTCAACAAATATTATCTAAGATTTTATGGTAAGAAAATGTAAGGATATAAACACTTTATATTATAAAATGAAAAACCTTGGATATATAATTTTGCTTTAAAAAATAGGTGGTTTCTAAACGGAAATGTAAATCTGTTTCCTTGATTAGACAACGTGAAAAAATTAGATATTTTTAACTTGGATTATAAAGAAGGTTATTTATTTATGCCGCATCTTTCAATCTAAAAGTGCCGCAATTCGAAACTATATGTAAGAAGAATGTACTTAAATTCTTAATATGTACTTAAATTTACAATAAAAATTTCGATTGTTAATCAATCTTCATCTATATAGCATCTATTTTGAAAATTAAGGGCTAAGCTTCGAACAAATTTGAAAAGACATATTTATTACAGGACAATCTAGAAAGCCATGGTTGTAATTTCATCTAAAATTTATTTTAGCAAAAAGGAACTTGCTGAAAGAAAATTTGACACAAAAATATGTAATATAATTCTATAATACAGTAAATGATATTTAAAATGTAAATTCTTGTAATTTAATCTTCGTATTCAAAGCCTCGAATTTTTCAAGCAATTAAGCACTTTTAAACGAGACATTTTTTTTTCTCGTTTAAAGAATTGTGATTTGCACATTTGCAGGCATCACACAAAAATATTGTTCTAAGTTTTGAAATTGATAAATATTTTTTCAAAAGTATATATTGAAATACTTTTGAAAAGTATATTTCAAAAGTACATATGAAAATGTATCTCTGCATTTCGTTTCATTTTTACTATGGCGCATTTGATAAAAAAACACCGTACCTAAAAACGAAATCAAATCCTATATATCCCACAATATATTGTTCGAAGTAAGTGTGTGTATATATATATATATATGTATGTGTGTGTGTGTGTGCGTGTGTGCGTGTGTGTGTGTGTGTGTGTGTGTGTGTGTGTGTGTGTGTGTGTGTGTGTGTGTGTGTGTGTGTGTAGGATTATTTGAAGATACTGAAGAGACTCTTTACATTTTTAAATTATTTAAATTTTAATCCATCCCGGGAAAGCAATTTATTAACAAGCAGGCGCGGTCAGATCACGTCCACAACAGCGCGGATTAAAAGCAGAATTAAGAAAAGGTCGAAACAAATGATCACTAGTCTAATAAAACATGGGATTTCCGGCCACGTGTCAATTGAATACTCGTGTTCACCTTGGCAAGGGCAACTGATGGCGGAGTAAATTTTACCAAGCTTAAGTTGATTTAATTAAACAGAAAGTGGAATTGGATCAGGAAATAAGAGAATGAAATTAATATGGGCTAAATTAAGATAAAGCTTTGGAAATTAATAACGGCAGCGAATATTTTACTCAAATATTAAATAATTTTTACATGGAATTATCTTGCAGACACAATATTAGCAACGTTTGAATTGCATATTAATAAATATTTCAATATATCGTTTCCCTCTTTAAATAATTACAAGATTTTTTGCTTTTTCAGTACAATTTATGCCAAATGCGTAACGAGATGTTCTTTCAATACATATTTTTCCTGTTTGCATCATTTTACAATTTGTTTTGAATAACCTCCATATATTTTTTAGATCAGAAATAAAAAAATAAAAAAAGAAATATCTGCTCTTTATGATACATATTTTTTTTATAATTTTGTAATTTGGTTTGATTTTGTAAAAGTTAATCAGACCCATATATATATTTCCTATTTTGCAATTTTTATCGATTTATTAAAATTTTTTTATGAAATAATTGACAAGTGGTGTTAAAAAAACAAGATCCTGTTTCTTCTCTCATTCTTAATTATTTGATCGAAGTACAAAATTCTATAAACATAAATAACTTATGTTATTGTGAAGCAGAAGTAAATGCTCAAAGAAGTAAAAAATCTGAGAATTGAGTGAGAAATTTATGTATTGTTATAACTTTGAGTAAACTTTTTTCTCTAACAGAGTGTATATATATATATATATATATATATATATATATATATATATATATATATATATATATATATATATATATATATATGTATATATAGTAATAAAAACCAAGTAAATAGGAAAAAAAAGTATTAAAATTAAACCAAATAAAATAATTTCGTTTCAAAAATATTTTTAATTTTAGATTGTTTTAATTATAGGTTTTAATTGCCTAATGCTAATAATTTTGGTTACTTATATATATATATATATATATATATATATAAATGAATTTGTTATATATCGTACATTATGTGATTGCTTATATGCTTTATGCAATTTTCTTAAAATATTAATTTTAATTCCATTATTAAAATGTATTTAACCGAATAAATGTAAGTTTATTAATTAATTATGAATTTTTACTGCGTACTTACGCTTATAAACAGCTCAGTCAGTTAGTTTCCTTCATGCTTCGGTATATTTTAGTATGCTTAGTAAAAAATTGATCTCTTATAAATTTCAGTAATTAAATCTATGCTTGCAACATAATTTTAACTAAGCAGTGGAAGCTAACTCTACCCAATTCATACCTATTCAACCATGAAACGGCGAAGAAATAGATTAAAAGACAAATTAAAAAAAAAAAAAACTTATAAAGAAAATATTATTACTGATTAACTTCAGTAAAATAATGTTTACAACTGATTCCACATTGCTTTAATGGGGGAAAAATAACTTATTTTATCCGCAATAACAGTTTTTATTTTTTATCTATTTAAGAAAGAATGTTTAAATGCCGAAAACCAAAAAAAAAAAAAAAAAAAAAAAAAAAAATGCTTATTTTTTACTTTTTTTATGTATCTTCTAGCATGAACGAAAACGTACAATTTTCAATTTCTTTTTCCCGAACTATAGATTGTTCTATTTCCAAGCTACAAAGTAAGGATGAAGTTTCCGATTGAAAAAAAAAAAAACTTAAACGAAGAATTAATGTAATAATATATTTGTTATCTCATTTATGTATCGTGCATTTGAAAGAAAATTGAACTATTCAGATTATACTAGTTATATTAAATATCGTTTGTAAACGATGCGAGTATTATTGTGGGAGGAGCGAGAACTGAAGAGGGCGGCGCTTGAATTGTCATCGCCTCTGCTAACTTCCGCAACCCACCAGAAAAGAAGGAATTTGAGCCTCGAAGTGAGATTAATCGTGTCCACATTGACGGTGGAATTTTGTGGAAATGGTTTTCGAACTTGTAACCAGACATACGAATCAATCGTTTTATATAAAACAGAAATCGCTGCGCCAAATATTGTCTTTTAAAGAAATGCAAATGAAATTTATTCTTAGTGCATAATTGATTAAGTTGCGTAAGAAGTGTGTTTGTGTGTTTTATTACAATGAATTCGATCTCTTTCAACATTACATTTCGGAATTTTAGATGCAATTTAGAAATAGTTTCAGGTTGAAGTAAATTTGAGGATTTCTACTTGTCCTTTTTGGAGGAAGTTATTTAGATGTAACTTTCCAATTGAATAATATATTATTATTTGAAGTTATATAAGTTTAAGTATTGAAATATTCTTGTTTATAGACATTAAGAAATTGTATATATGATTTTTCAAATATTCATTGATTTTCGATAGTAAAAATAGTCTTTAAAATCATTAACAATATTTAATTATTTTTTTAGTAATCTAGCAATTTATAGAAGGATTGATTGCACATCGATTAATTTTGTAGATCATTTATTCAGTGCAAAATAAAATTAAATGTGTATGTTATAAAATCCTTTCTGTGTTTAATTACCATAATTAAAAACAAAGTATAAAAAGATGTTTTTTCTTCTATTTCCTTAATTTAAAAATCTGTAAAAAAAAGGTTAATTAGAAATTCATAAATAAAAGTAAAGAAAGTGCATTGTAAATGAAAGAAAAGGAATCTATTTTTTCGCTTAAAATTAATTAGTTCAAATGAGTATTTGTTTACTTCTAAATGAGAAACTAAATTAAATTTTCCTTCGAAATGCGTTCTTCTTTTTAAATTCGCCGTTCAAAGAACAATCAAAACAAATGTCCATCTTAATACGCCGGATGTGAAAATAATGAGAAAAGTTTTTAACCGATTCAAAAATAAATGCATTAGGAACAGGATATTTTTTAATGGAAGCTAAACTTATGTTGAAGAGGATGACATTTACATGATGCAGCTTGTTAACGAGATTTTGAAAAATTAATTTCAGTTTTTCTGACATTTTTTATTGGTTGTCATTAAAACAATTTCCACTTAAAACGTCTGATAATTAACACTATAATATAAGTGGCACTCAAGGGCAAAAAATATTTTTAATGATTTTAAATCATGATATGTAAGAATTTTACAAATGGAAAATGGTTGTAATGTGTCGACAAATTATTTATTTAATAAATAGCTCATTTCAGTATCGGAATATTTATAAAGGTAAGAAAAGAATCACTTTGATAAGTAAATTCGCTTGTAAATTTTACAAGATTTATATATTAAGTGCCAACAAGAGTGAAAAATTGCCATATTATTTCTAAATATATTCCTATCTATGGTTTAAAATACAAAGAAATAACAGAAAATTGAAAACAAAAGCTAATTTATAAAATTCTGTCAAATAAACTAAACAAATCGTAAAAAATCAGAAATAAATTCGTAGAAGCCAATTCCTGGTTATTAAATAATGGAAAAGTTAATGATGAGCAATTAATTCATGTAATATTTATTAAAATTTTATATACATTATTTGATAAGGTAAAAACATATTTTAACGATTTTATCTGATAGAGAGATGGAGTTAAAACAGTAACGTATCTGATCAGGTAATAGTCTAATTACCAATATCGAAAATTACCACGAACATCGATTTTTTCCAAATATTTCTTAAAAATAATTACATCTTATTTTTATTTTTTTTAATGCACGAGAATTAAATGACTTCATGAAGCTGAGCAATGGAGGTCAGTCAAGTTGCCAAAAATGTAGTTGAAATAATAATTTAAATTAATTTTTAGTTTAAACCAAATAATTATGATTAGATTTTTTACTGTTGCTGTTAAGAAAAATTAAAAGTTGCCTTATGGCAAGTAAATGTTTTATTATCATCTTGATTTTTTTTGCATTTTTATTACATTTTCTTGTGATTAATGGAAATGTACAAACACGGTTTTATACGAATAAAAGTTTAACTTTATTGTGCGGTTACTCCCAAGCTGAGACAGTGCTTTACATTACTTTTTTTCAAAAACGCACAAAAATGTTGCAGTTTAGAAGTAAAATATATTATTACTCAGGATATAATAAATTCCAAAATGACTTGCACAAAATTTAGCTTTTGCTTTGAAAAATGTATTAATTTATCCAGATTATAAAAAGTAAGCCTTTTCTTATGTGTTAAATGATTTCCTTTAGGAAAAATTAAAAATCAAAATAAATAAAATGTAATAATTTAAATGAACTAACAATTATCAACCTATTTTAGGTTGATAAAAATATCAATGGCATCAACGATATTAAAATATCATCTATGTGTTTCTTAATAAAATTTTGAAATAAATATTTTTCCGTCTTTGTTAAAAAGAATTATTATTTATTTCACTTTCTTAATTGTAAATTTACAATATAGTGTTAGGCTTTTGTACACTCACAAACAAATTATGTACTTTTTAAATTAGATACAATCAAAAATAAAAACTGTAGAACATTTGCTAAATAGTTGATTATAATAGAGTGCGAGTCATACAAATTTGAATTTTGCATAAGTTATAAAAAAATATTATTTTATTAAAAAAAAAATATTATTTTTATAAACTGTTTTGAGGTGTAAGACTTTACCTCACATTGAACGAACTACCGATAGTACATTAAAGTAATTTTCTTATCTCTTGTTAACAACAGCAGGAAATATTATTTCGACTGTTGAAACGTTTCCTAAGAATTATGTGGAAAGAAACTAAATCTGTTTCACATACAAGATATATTCATATTTTTATTTTTTAATCTTAAAACATGCGTATAAACAAACATTGTACTTGCTACCAAAACAATATTATAGAACAATGGCACTGTCCAATATTTTAAAACAATATTTTTTGGGAATAATAATTCTAAATTTAAAAATATTACTTAAATTACGAAGGGTTTTGATATTTTTTAAACAAAAATGTAACAATTTTTTATCTTAAATAAAGTTTTTAAGAAAATTTAAATGCTGATTTTTTTTAATTAATTTAATTTTGAATTTTTTATTTACAGCTTGAGTAAATGATTGGAACATTGCTACTTCCTGTCATAAAATTGTTTTAATAAAAGGAAACTTTAAGATCACTGTTTGGAAAAGCACAAAATAAAGGATGACGCCGAGATCCGACACTTTTACTTTACAACTAAAGTGAGTTATATAATTTTAAAGCAAACTTGGTATTTTGTTGACGTAATGCTACAATCGAGTTGCTTCCCATCTGTGGTCATTGTAGAGAAAATATCTGAAAGTAGAAATATCCGAAATGCCAAAATAATCTAGAAATTTTGAATAATAATAATACTGTAGATTATTGTAGAAATAATGCCTTTGATTGCGCATTTATCTAAGATTTTATTCATTAATTTTATCTCTTAAATCCATTCTTTTAATCATATTTTTTATATAAAATAATATATAGGAAAGTTACTGTAAAGATAAAAAGCTACTAGCATAAAAATTACAAAATTTATTATAAAAAAGCATTTAGTAAAAAATATAACGCAATTTCTAATTTTTTTCGCTGTCATTTAACATTTATTAAAAAAATAAATATAAAAACCAGGATTTTTTTCATGCATTTTCAATACACATTGAATGAATTTAAAAATATATTTTTCTGAATTCATTGGCATAAATGAATGAATATGCTTAGTTAAATTTGAATTGAAAATATGATATTTAGCAGTAGTTAAACGAATTAATTATTATTTTGGGAAATTGCTTACATCCGATAGATTTTTAATTTTTGAGATTTTCCTGTAGCATTAAACTATTAATTTACTAAATGACAGATATTTATTGTTCCAAAATAATATTCATATAAATATTTTGCTAAACGCAATACATGAATTCCAATTTAAAATAGAATGATGCATAATTCTTGCAGTTTTAATTTGGTAGACTCCACCTTTATGAAATATTCAGAATTCTATAAGCGTATAAACAGATTATAGCTTTAGTCGCGTAATGCAAGTTTAACTATTTGAATAGTATTCTGAACGATTAATATATGAACAAATTAAAGCATTATGGGAGAAATATGCTTAAACAAATTCCAGCTGTTGTTAGAATGTAAAGTTAACATGTTTATAATCTTTTTAAAGTATTGTAATAGAAAACTGACTACTTCCATCTTCTTTGAATCGTTAAAATAATTTAGAAATTGATTTCTGACTATTATTTTCTCGAAACTAAGAATAGACAGTGAGCGAAATAAGAATATACACTTTTGGATACACATAGTCAATAGATCTAGTAGTGGTACTATAGTTTCCAAAAAAGTTTTTCCAACTCTATAGTTTCCAAAAGTTTTCAAATCACTCATTTAGATATAATTATATGTACTTTTCGACTTTGGACTACAAAAAGAAAAGAAAAATGAACTACTACAAAAAAAAGAAAACACACTCTCTGTATTAAAATAAAGAATTATGACATTAAAAATTAATATCATATATATCTTTTAGAGAAATATCTATAAAATACTATTGTATATAATGATTTGATCGGAATATTAACTGTGTTTATGGAAGTTTAAGATACTTACATAGATGTCTTGTATTAACGTTAATTAAAAAAAAAGAAAGAGATATAGCATTTCTCAAAGGGATGAATTGCTATTTATCTTGCATTCCGCTTTTTATTTAATTCATTTTTAAGTGAAATGAAAATAAAAACGATGGAAAAATTGTTTTTATTTTCAAACTAATCATAATTTTTTATTTATTCTTGCCTATTTCCTCAAATACACTTAAAACACCTTTAATTCTTCAAACGGTTAGGAAACGCAAAATTTTATTTCCTGTCTTTCTTTAGGTGGTTTCATTGTAGTTCCTTTTCAGAAATTTTATAAATTTTTGAAGAGTAAAATTTTGCTTCGTATGTTTTAGTAAGTAGCTCAAATATTAAATAAAATTCTATACTGTTAATGTTAATATAAATTCCTATATTAATTCGTATAGAACCAGACTTTGATAGAAACTAACTTCATTAAGAATATAGAACTCAGTAAAGAACTTTGGAAATACTATTCAATTCCTTACCGTTCTACATATGAAAGACAGACATATCTTCAAACTTTTATTTATGATTTGGTATTCCAGATATAAATGTTTTTGTGAGTATGATCATGGACACATGGACGCTTCAGCAAACAAGTTTTGATGCATTTAATGTAGAATTTGTTTTTAATCTATTTTTGTTTATCGGAACCAAATAAGCATAATTTTTAAAACCTGAAATTACCTAAGAATAGGGATATAGTAACATCATAAAACTCCTCACAATTTTTACATTTTAACAGCATTTTAAATTTCCATACTATTTCTAAATTTTGAAGATATAAAATACATAACTTGAAGATATTTTCTGTTAAGAAAGAACTTTGTTATCAACGCATGTTCTTTTACATTGAAGCAAAATGATTAAGAAATTGTATGATTTAATGGTTTAATAAATTAAAATGGATTATTGATGCAATTTTCATAAGGATAGGTTCTACATATTGCTCAAAATACGAATCTACACTTTTCTTCAGAGTAGATACACATTTATAAACTAAAAACCCAATCCATTTTACCAATCTAAAAATATTTTATTCTGAAAAACGATATTAAATGTATGACGTATTTATTATTTAATTATGTTTACCAAGCAACAGTACTATGAATGAAATTCAATATAGTTTTGAAAATCCTCGTCTTATTAGTAACTATGCATTTTAATAATTTAAATGAATGTGTCGTACAAACATTGAGTTGACTCATTTTCTTGAAAGATACTGAAGAGCAATTCAAGAAAATTATAAGTTTAATCGCTAATAGCGTCTGGCAACGAAAAGTGCCTTTAGTGAAATCGAATTTCAGTGCCTGCCCCTGAGTTATTTAAGAGTAATAAATGAAGTAACCTTATTAAAAGAGCTTCTATATTTAGTAATCCTATTAGATTGACTAACTACTAATGGAAAATCGGAGCTGCACTATATTAATAATCACTGATGCAGAGTTTTGCTGAAATCTAATACTGTTTAGATATAAATAAAATAACTTGAGAAGCAATACGTCTATCCTCTATTATAAATGAAATATATCTATTTATAATGAAATTGAAAATGCTAATTATAGTTTCACATATAATTTGAAAATCTGTTATGGAGGAAAAACATATAAAATAAATTTTCAAATAAGATTTTTGACTGCCAGATATTAGAAGGTGAATTTATAAACAATATTTTGGACTTTTTTACAACTCAATCTACTGAAAATACTTTCAGTTACCATAAAGATTTGTATTCCGTGTCTTATTTACATATTTTCATAATATATAATCTGTGAATCGTTTTGTGTGTTTTTTATTGCACTGTAACTTTATAGATGACACTTCTTGTCTCATTACATATTTCACTTTCCTGTCACTACATAGATGACATTCAGCAATTAAAACCTCTGTTATTTAAAGTCTCTTCTGTATTCTGCGAAGAAATGAGTGAGCGCACAGCACTGTGACGCGGAGCTCCATTATTTCGTCTAATATGACAATTCGTTTTGCGCAATTCTTTACAAATACATCTTAAATATTGGTTGTTATATAAAATTGTTTGCATAAATTGAATTTATATTTATTTATTTTTATTATCACATAGTTGCCACTGACGATCTAATTCCATGTCTATTAATCACATCATAAATATCTTACACTTTAAATTTAATAAATGTTTTAAACTGCACGACCGTTTTCTATGGAGAGCTCCATTACCTTTCATTAAATTGCGAATTATATTTTTTTACAAATGAATTATGATTTGTATTTACAGTTGAATTCTTTTTTAAAGCAGCATTCTTATCGATTACATTCACAATGGAGTTGCGATAATCGATAATTTATCATAAATTGCAATCAGTACATTAAAATGAAAATGTATTCACACTTCTTTGTATTTTTACACAGAATTAAAACTTTAGATGAAATAAGTTAGAATCATGAAAGAAAAATCTATCGGAAGAAGAATTTAAAATATTACAAATCTAATTAAAATTGTCTTTTTTTTTCTATACATGAAACATAATAAGTAATTATTAATTACTTAAAATAGTCTGTTTTTCTATACATGAAACATCTATAAGTAATTATTACTCTGTGCAAAATAATTTTATGAATAAAACCATGAAGTAGCCAAATTAAGTTATGACAGTCAAAGTTTGACGAATAAAATTACGATTGTAATAGGCTTTCAATTTCAAAGGAAACATTTTTTTTTAAAAAAATTGTACGCGTTACGCTTAAGCCATTGGAAAGCAGTATTTTCCGAATAGGAAGAAATTTAGTACATCCTTATACAAAGAAATATAAAAATTATCTTAAATACTTGTTTAATAATCCAGTCCACAGAAGTTTAGAATTTTATCAATATTTGTCTTTCAAAATTTCAGAAAAGATGCTCTTTTATTTCAAATTTTCGAATTTATAAGTTTTATATCATTATAAAAGTAAGAAAATGAATAGTAACTTTATTTCTTTTCTTTACTGAGGTGTATCTAATTATTAGAAGAGAAAGTTACATTGATATGATGAGATATATTGCTAAAGCGCAGTTTTCTCTTAGAACTTCAAATTTTAAAGAATTTATAATGAAACGTTTATTCTATTTATGGATTTCATACTTATTTCTAAATAGTTATATGCATGTAAAAGTAATACTCTAAAAAAGCGATTAAAATGCAGAAATATCACACCCTTATTCCCATTTGAAAATTGTGTTTATTTATTTAATTTTGAAATTCAGCATGATAACTTTTTTTATCCCTATTAAACATTGTTTACTCTCGAAGTGAAAATTAATTATTTTATTTTATTTTATTCAATTCATTTTTATCTACGATTCTCATCTTTTGGTGGTTTACCTATTCAGCAGATTTCTGCTCTGATAATCAAAGAAAAAAATGAACTTTCGCTTCTGAGGCCTGGACAGCTATCTTTAGTTCCCATATGAAAAATTATCGTATAAGTAACTACTTTATAGGCTTCCCTGAAGGTACAAAATCATTGAGGAGGCCAGATATGATCAGGCTGAAAACAGTGATGTTACCACCGTCGACACCTCCTAGTAGTTTTGATCTAATACTACCTGCTTATGATAGAGTTTATTTTGTCTAGTCCGAATTACTCTTATTGCATTTTGATCATTCCTTGTTTTGGCATGATTCGCAAAGGCGAGTAATTCTTTATCTATTACAGAGTAATTATTATTCTATACAGCCATTGGTTAGCAGCGATTTTACAAATATTTTTTTTAAATAGTTATACTAAAGTTTTAAATTACTTAAGGATTTTTAGATTTATATTAGATATTTGACATATAAAACATTTAATAAGACATTTAAAATATAAGACATTTAAAATAACTTGCAAGTTGTTTAGTCACAAAAATTTTAAATTACTTAAAATTTTTAAAAATATTTTTTGTATCCTACATTCCTCCATTTTAATCATTCAGCCGAAGGTCAACGATACAAACGTTTATTTTTATGTTTAATGATATGCTAAATATGTAGAAGATGGCAAAACTCTTATGAAGACTAAGCAAGTGTTAAATGAACCAAGAGATTTTATTGGACTTTACACCTTTACCATATAGTATGGCTTTTCCGCTAATCAGATAAGCAGGGATGGCAATCTTTTGTTAAATCATATCTGTTTAGCTAATTTAATTACAATAACAAGTTTTGCGCTGACAAGACTATAAGCTAACAAGTTCATTGTGCTGAAGCTTTTTCCAAAGTTCCATATTTAAATTTTAGTAAAAGAAATCATCCTAACAAGACGAGAAATCGGAAACAATTAAAATGAATGTAAGTTAAAGGAAAAAAATTGCAAAAGGAATTCTTACAGAAAATGGAAAAAAAATGAATGAAACTTAAATAATAATAATTAAAAAAATTCTACTATTAATTTTAACGGATACCGTTTTTATTAATCTTTCTTTCCAATAATGGAATATATATATATATATATATATATATATATATATATATATATATATATATATATATGTATGTAATCAAAATTTTATTCAGGATTCCTTTTATTTTGAAATTAAAATATTAATTTGTATCACTAAAGTAGTTTTAAAATTTCATATACGATGTCAGAGAAATAACATTCGAAACGAAAAAAAAAAAAAAAAAGAAAGAAAAAAAAACTGAATTAGGAAAATATTATTTAAAAAAAAATCTTCATATTATATCGAACTAAAATGCTTAAAATTATTGCTATGCACCATGTTTAATTCAATATACTGGTTCATTTCTTCTAACTTGATACTAGGTAAGGTAATATTGATATAAAATAAGGTAAAGTATAATTTTTTTTGTAAAGCGAAAATTAAATAATTTATTCATTTCAAAATGCCTTTTCATTTAATTTCAGCATTCATTTCCTTTAATTTCTCGTTTTCAATAAGCAGCTTCAGTAAAATAATTTAAAAATTAAAGTTTAAATTAAACTTTTTTTAATTAGAATAAATTTATAGATTATATACCCGTATCCCTAATAGTTCATTTAACAGAATATTAACATAAAAGAACTGAACTGGAAATCATGTCATATATTAAGAAAAAAAAATATTTTGAAGTATTTCAGAAATCAATGAGCTGGTTCACATTAATATAAAGTAATTAAATTAATGACATAAAAGCAAATTTACTTAGTATGCTTAGGAAAGTTGATCCAGAATAAACATGAATTCAGCAAACATAATTATAGCTGCAAAAATTTAAATATTCCGAAAATGTGAAAGTGTTTAGTATGAAAGAACCTTTAGACAAATGAATTCAACTGATGGCCATAGCTTAGTATTGTGTTTTCTTTCCATTGTGAGTCTAACTACTTTCATTAGAGACTAATGTTTGCACTTGTGTTTTCTTTAATTGCTATTTTTAGATTTATCTCTAATTAGAATTTCATTGCTTAGTTTAAAACAACTAAATGACTTTCCTCATTAGCGTTCGAATTGTATTATAGAAGCATTGCTTCTAAAAAGAATTCAGTGTTCCTTTCTTCTTTTATCACCTTCAATCCTCTTTTAAAGAAAACATTCAACTGCAAAACTAATTCATTTTCTACTGGAATTTGCATCTTAGTAGCACAAATCAATATAATATGCTATTTTGTTGATCTGAAATAGTACGGATCCGGGCTTTTTTTTGGATTAAATGTGTTTGCTGTATATTGGTTCTATGGCGTCTTTAAATAAAAATACATTATTTTATATTTTCCTGAGAAATTACTATCAGTCTAATCAAAGACTAATGTTCATTATATGTACATTTAATGTATATTATCTATAATAAATAAATGGCAACACGCATTTGGTAATCATGTGGGAAAGTTTGGTGCCATTTTAGAGAGTCGGGAACAAGCAGACGTGTAATTTTTATGCACTATGATTATCTTTCTCTAAGCAAAAAAATTTCGAAGTTGATATTTCAGCATTACATGTTTTATGAAGATCCTTTTAAATCGCAATAACCTAATATCAGCTAGGGCATACTTTTGTAGGTTAAAGATAATATACTAAATTTTTTGTTTGAATAGAGAGCTGAAAAAGGTTAAATGCATTTTGATTTATCTCCCTACTGACTCAATAGTCTCATATAATAATTTGAATCCAATATTTCCTACTTTATTTCCAAGTGCTATTTTTTAAATAATGTACATTTTTTTATAAAACGTTTTGTGCAGACGAATTACTTACTTATTTCTCATTGGACTGACTCCATGCAATTTTTTTGGAGAATACATATATCGTATTTATTATTATTGCAATGACTTTTTTATTTGTATTAGTCACTTCTTTAACTGGGGAAAAATACTTGTATTGTAAACCTAAAATTCATTTAAATTTTCTTGTGAATAATACATTTTGGTTCACAGAAGCCTTTTTTACTATCAAGACACACATTGTGCATCTTATATGCCTCGTTTTAAATAAATTATACAGCAGAATTGGGAGTAGAAAAGATTTTTCAAAAACTATATTACAAATCATTAGAGATATGGTAAATTTTGGATGGAGATCATATATATAAATAAGATAATTTTTTAACGATGAAGGTGATTTGTGATATTTTTCAAAACTATTTAATTTTTAAGTATCCTTTAATTTATAAGGTTTCGTTCATTCAGAGTTTCTAAGAAAAAATATTTCACGAACTAATCACATTTTTCCTTTATTAATGAGAAAATGAATTCGCACAAAGATAAATACTTACTATTGATCAAAATATTTTCAAATGAGTGGTTTAATGAGACAGTTTTGAGAGAAATTCAGAAATGTACAAGTTATCTTTTTATACATTATCTTATAGTCTTGCGTTTTATTGATGAAATTATTATTTAATTGCTAAAAATGCTTATATTTCGTATACAAATATTTCATAGTTAAAACTGTTCTATAAACTATGAAGATCCATTTTTCATTCCGAAGGGCATTCCTTAATAAGATGATAAATAAGATTTAGTTATAATTTTGGAATTTTTTTATTATAATCAGGACAACCATTTTCCTTAAAGTGAAGCTACATCTTGGCGTTTTATCGAATATTTGAAATGAGGTTTTCATATTTGACTCAACTATTGATGATCACATTTTCCTATATATTAATATGTTAAATCTAATCCTCAACAAATGAGTAATGAAACTAATTGGTAAATATTTCAAATCAATCGAATACTCACAGTCATATTTCTTAGGCAGCAGTTTTTGAATCATACTTAAGAAATGCAAATACATACGTATTTATAAATCTTTTTTCAATAATTGTGGTTCACTTGTAATGTAGTAATAGGTTCAAAATTTTCCAGAAAATCGTAAATATTTTCTGAATTTAAATAAATCTTGACCTTCTTCCCAGAAAAAAATGGATAGTTTTACGACGTGTTAGAATCAAATTCATATAACTAAACGCACTTATGCACCTTTCAATATTACAGATATTTAGAAACTTCGAAGGAAAAGTGATAAATATCGAGCAGTATTTAAATAATAAATATTGTACATTGCCAGAAAAATCACTAAGACCGCTTTCAGTGGAATAACAATAAATTGAACTCAAATTTGTGAGTTGCCTCGACGATTTGAAAAAAAAAAAAAAAAAAAGTTGGAAACGATTGTTGAGATTGTCGAACCTGTTTGCTTTAATATATGCAACTGAATGCAGGCTGGAGTGCGATCAGATTTTTGAAAGGTCATTCTTTGGAAGCTACATCATGATAAGATTCCGACCAGTAGGATATTTCTAGTGTCAAAATCACCTAACTAAATGTTAAATTTCGATTTTTACACAGTTACCTTATTCTTCTGATAAGGGGGTAAAGAAACCTCAAATTTTAAATAAAGGCAGCAAGAAGTGAAGAATGAGGATGAATTTGAGGATGAAGCAAAAAGGGACACCCAAACCCCATTTGCCTCTTTGGATGCAAAATTACGAAAAATGCATATTCTCATAAGATAATTGTTACATTGAAGAAAACGTCGAATATCTACATCTATCCTCCTACAATAAAATGAGTTTTGGAACATTTTGAAAATAGTAGTATTTTGAGGAAACACACTTCTTATGAGCTTTAAACCTCTAACATATATTCCCTTTATAGAAATGGAAATATGTTAAAAGTCTGAAATTTAATATTTTAATAAACAAGCCATCTTTTTAAAAATATTGGAATGAGCTTGGCCAATTTCCAATTATTTTTGAAAACTAATAATTTTATTTCTTTCAAAGGATTACATTTTCCCTATGGTAAAATGAGTAATTTTATAGTAATTAAGTTACAATGGTAATAGAGTAATTTAATAAACAAGTCGATTTCATTACATGTTTTAAATTGACTTAATGAATACGGTTCAAATCTATTAGGTTCACACCCAGTGCTTTTATGCATTTTAAAAGAAACGTTAATGTAAGAAATTGAATCCAATCAAGTTAATTAGAAGTATTAAATTGAATTAAAATAAAATAAAAGTGTGATTTTTTCTACTTGAAGTAGAGCATCATTTTATCGTAATTCTTCCACTTAAGACTTTCACATCTTTGTGTTTAGGACAGAAATTCAAATGTGTAAGCAACTTTTTTTATGATATTATTCAGTACTTTGCTTGTCTGCAGAAGGTCTTTCTTATGATGTGAACGCGATATGATAGATTATTTTGAACAAGTACTCGAGCAATGCTCGTTATACCGAAACCACTTATCGCAAATATGAAGTGTCAAAAATTGTCTTAGAAAAAAAAAATCCCTCGATTAATATATAAAACATCTTTTCATACAAGATTCCGTCTCCATATCCATTATTAAGTGTATTATATTCCATATTAAGTGCATTAAAGTATTTTTACACTTAAGTTTAGGATTATGACCTTTTCTTATGAAATATAAACCTAATTATACAAATGGCGCTAGCAGTTATGCTTACTATTTAAATATTAAATCCTCACATAATAAATGCTCAGAAATAAATACTCTGAAAGAATCAAAAATTTTAAGGTTAAAATAACAGGGATTGGAAAAAGATAATCGGATTGGAATATTTTTAAAATCCATTGCCATGTATAAAATAAAATATAAAGAAAACAAAACTAGAATTTAAAGCGAAATGACTAACTAAAATGTATCTTAGATAAAGTAAACTTTTTAATAATAGAAAAATAAACAATTCATATTTTCTGAAAGAATGAAATTAGATTTATTTTCAACACAATAATAAGAAATACTAACAATATATTAAAATTATATATATATATAAGTTAGAAAAAAGAAAACGTAAGCCAAGTAAATCTTCACAATTATATAGAAAACTATAATTGAGAAACTTTAGTTATTTGTAATTTTATTTAAAGTTCAATATTTCTGGAACTTGAACTCGTAAAAAAACACTGATTCATTTGAATGAAATCAGAATTTAATTTATTTGATATTTGATCGAATATATATATATATATATATATATATTAATATATTTGACTGAAATTCTCAAATTCCATTAGACATAATAATTATAACTTTAAAAAAAATCAGACATTCATTTTTAGCTTTTATTACTACCGTAAAATGAGGTATCTTGAAACTATAAAACCACTCCCTCTCCTCCGAAAAAAGTTAAAACGTCTTAGATCTGCTAACTTGAAGATATAACGTGATGTTCCTATTTTCCAAAATGTAATTATCTTAGTTGATGACTGATGTACTAATCTCTGTATTCTTTATTCAACAACGTAATATGATTCTTACAAATTGTCTAAAAACCATATTTTTTTACATTTGAATTATTAATTTTTTTTCCATATCTATTGCCCTTATTTGAGCGTATCATATAATTTAAATGGATTTATCTGAGTAAAATTTCAATTCATCTCAGGTTTAAAGTAATTATTATATGTAAAGTCAGTGACACTAATTGGGAACAAGGCGAATATGGTAATAGTGACTACAGTATGCAGTCGTGAAACCGTACTGAACTGGATAATTAGGATTTTCCGAGGGCTTTCTAGGATAAAACGATCATTTCTCGCTCCAATTCAGTAAATTTTCTGAGTCCGGTCACTTTGGTTGTAACGGCATTGAAAAATAAGAAAATAAATTAAAGTCTTCTAAATGACGTTATTCATTCCTTATATAGGCTTTATGCAATGTTAAGTTATACATTTCTTGGATCTATAGGGTGTAATGGTTAGTAATAAGGTTTAGTTTCCGATTTTAGATTTTCTTATGATAAATAGGATAGCGCTCTCAGTTATTCCTGTCAATTTTTACCTCGTATCAATTAAGAATAAGCTTTAAATGTAATGAAAACTTGTATTTTTTCATACAATTTTAATAATTTATTGTGCGGTAAGAAATCATATTAAATCTAAGAAACGGCAATGTTCTCTCCTGCTAATAATATTTATTAATTTATGCAAAATCAATAACCGAAATTTTTAAAAAAATCTACCATCATAACATGCATATATAATACTTTTTATATAAAAAGCTGTTTATTAATGATGATTGGATGCTGATTGACATCGAGCATAGAGAACAAGAAAATGGATCCAAAGGAAGGAAGGAAAATAGGAAGCTGAATGAGGAATCAAAAATTGATGACTTTCTCTCTTTTCAATAAGGTACGAAATTTGTAGATATGCAGAAAGAAACATCTCGAATCATTGAAGGTTGTTTTTTTTTTTTTCAATACATGTGAAAATTTTTATCGATTATGTTGAAACTGCCACAATGAATTACCATTATTGGCCCATCTTAGATATAATGGAGTTGATGGTGGTCAAGTGAATAATGCAGGCTTAAAGAGAACATGTTTGATTAAATAAAAATTTGTTTTGGTGATTAATAGTAGTATACAATTGGGTAAAAGCTATACTGCCAGATCATAGAGTTGAATTGAATTTTTTTTAAATAGAGTAAATGACAGGTAAAAATGAACTGTAAATGGAATGTTCTATTCAAAATGAGAATTATGTTTTCTAAATCTGATATGTAGTAATTTTCTATTCTATTTATTTATTTTAAGGTACGTTTCTAAATCTTTCATATATCTCTCTCGTGTCTCATATTATTTAACCATTCACATTTATATAAAGGTTCGTTTCCTGATTTTTCACTGAATAACAAGATTATAAATTAATCCTAATGAAACATATTAAATAGTATGATAGGTTAAATGCGATATTCCCTATGCTTTTCTTATTGAAAACCAATAAAAAAATATTTTGAAGTTGTTGAAGTAGCATGAGTTGAAAAATAAATTCTGATGCAATAAGGAGTAGTTAACATCAATTTAAGTCTATTCTCTTCAAATAAATTCATTTCTTTGATCAGAAGCGAAATCACGTGTTCCCAATTATTCCATATATTTCGGGATAATTAGTTATATAACATGATAATTATAACCCTTACTATAATTATGGTTGGTCATTTAATACATTTATTTCGAAAAAAAAACCCTGTTAAATGATCCTTTCAAAGAATATTTACGTATTCACGTAAATTACAGACATTTACTTTCACATAAAAATATTTTAAAGCGAAGGAAGTGGCAGCTTTTGTAAAATTATTTTTAATTGTTCTAATTTACTTTATATGAAACAAAATCGCTGCTTCAAATGGAAAATCAACATCTGAGGTCTTAAAAATCAATTAAAATGTAATTAAATTAGTTTGTTAACTTAATTCATACTTTTAAAACCATCATTTAGAAGAAATTTTTTTTAAAAAAATCACTTTTTTGTTAACACTTTTTAGTTTTAGTTAACCGTAGGTCAGGCTTTAAATTAATGAGGGATACAATAACATGCGATCTATAAAAAAAGTCGAATTTTATTATTGATTTCATAAACAATTGAAATATACAGCGATGGAAAGTAAAGTAGTGTATAGTGTGTTGCCTTGAAAACGGAATATCTCCGTAGTACGTGAATATTTATTTTCGAATATGCGCAAAACAAACTGTTATCAATGGGAATGACTAAAAGGGGACAGGCTTATTTTAATTTACGAACTTATTAAACCAATTTTATTAATGAAATAATAACTTGATGTTTTCCAAATAGATCCTTTATATATATATATATATATATATATATATATATATATATATATATATATATATATATATATATATATATATACATATATATATATATATATATATATATATATATATATATATATATATATATATATATATATATATATATATATATATATATATATATATATATATATATATATATATATATATATATATATATATATTAGAATCCAAACTAGCTTTCCAAAAATTCGAATGGAATTCTAATTAAATTTATGAAATTAATAGGATTTCTAAGGATGACGCTTAAATGAGTCTTATCATCTTTTCAATGGCGTCATGGGAATGATAACACTCAGTAAAAGAACATTATCTTAAATCCCAAAATGATGAATTGGATTTATTGTACAGAACCATACAGAATTATTGTATTTTTTTACAAAATGTTAGGCATTGTTTGAAAACAATTGAAAAGTAACATACGAAAATTATTTCTAAATTAAAACTATTTTGTTACATTGTCAAAGCCGCATTATTTTAAAAATTTCAGGAATGGAAAAAAAATTAACTTTTAATGAATTAACTTTTTAATTAGAAATTCCTGTTTCATTTTCATTTGTATTTATTCTGTATTTCAGTGAAACAGGATAATTAATTGAATTATGAATTTATGTTGGATAGGTATTAGTCTTGTTTTAAGATGTGAAGATTTTAATATGAAATTGATTTTACATCCTTTTATTTTTTAATTTAATTTTATTTATTTATTCATTTATTTTTTTTGTTAATTTTCGAAATATATATATATATATATATATATATATATAAGGATTCCTGATTACAAAAAAATAAATTATTGGTAAGTATTTGCGAAATGATGAATGTTTATTAATGTCTCAAAATTAAATTTTAATAATAAACAACATAAATAGCTATCTGATTTTGTCCCTCAACTTTTTTTAAGAAATGGAGCATTGCCATATAAATATATGTTAAATGCATTTAGGGAAAAAAATTGTTTTTTGTAAGATATATTTTTCAATAAAAATACAAAATAATTCTAATTCATATTTATTTAGAATATTGAAATTATTTGGATCTTTAAATAGGATTCAAAATTTTCTAAATCATATAAATTAAGACGCGGCAATTAAAAAAATATTTAATTGCTGAACGTTAAAGTTTAATATTAATTAACAAATCACTCTGCAGAGAAAGTAAAAAACATTATCTCTTGTTGTAGTAAAGTAATTCACAGTTCAAAGTAGTGGATAATATTCTTAAGTTGCTTCATTTTAGAAAATTAATTATAGATATCAAATGTGATGTTGATCAGTATAGTTATGGATCAATTTATTGTAATAATATTTTCTTAGTTTATTTTTTTATAATAAGAATCTGTACTTTTTTTCATAAAATTATAGGTTTTTAAATTTTTTAAGTAGAAAAAAAAAATCTTTTTTGACACACAATAAAAGAAGATAATCAATTATCTTTTTTTATAGTATTTGACATTTCATGGGATTGAACAAAAAAAAAATCTGCCTTATTCAATCATTCGAAGGTAAGTATTTTAGTTAAGCCTTATTATGAATGAATTGGTTAAATATGGAGAGCAGTAACAAGAAAAAAGATTATTTGTTGAAAAATATCTATTTTTTTTTTTAATATGAGACATATTTTTTTTTGTTAAAGCAGGAAAATATCCTGCGAATAAAAAGTGTTCCACTAGTTCCATGTTCCAGGTCAACACAGCTATTCTAGATCAAAGCAGATTATTCGGTAAAGAATTAAAAAAAAAGGATTTAATTTAAGAAAATTGTACTTTTATTGAATATTTTGTAGTATATAGTTTTGTGCCATTTTGTATTTGTTTTTCATATGCTTTGTATTTCCCTTCTATAAATATTATAGAACTTTTTTATAGTTTAATACTTTTTATAGTAATAAGAAGAAATCCTTACCTATTTATTATAACATTAGCACGATTTTAATATTCAATAATATCAAAATGCTTTTTAGCTACATTCAGTAATTCTCAAGGATTTTTATTTTAAAGTTTCAAAAACGATTATTTTTTGTAACAAAATTTTGTAAATAAAATAATGATTAGACTTTAATTATAAGTGATTAAAGAATGTCAAGAAAAGCATTGAAGAGAAATCATATTATCTATCGTTTTAATTCCTATTCAAACTATTCTATAATTTTTTTCTCATCGTGAAACATTATTGCAGATATCCAACAAATTAATATTATAAGAAAAAGTCAGGCCGCATAACATTAATACATGTTACAAAAAGATGATAAATTAATAAGTTTAACCTTATTGAAATCTAATAATTGACCTACTGATTGAAAAAAAATCATGACGAATTTTTTTGTCTCAATTTTAAAAAACAAACGGTGGTTCCATTATTTGAAATATGATCCTCAATCTCTGAAAATAATTAAAACAATAATAAATTAAATAAGCTTACTTTAATTCTAATGTGTTTGAAAAAATTATTTAATAAATTCTTCACTATAAATTTTCAAAATATCAGATGATAGATTTTTTTAATATCGTCATGATTCTTTGAAATTATTTGAACAAATATTTCTTGCATAGATACATTTTTAATTCAAATGTATATAAAAATTAAGTGATAAATATAAGTATGCCATAAAATAATTTAAAACCATTATTTTCCCATTATAATCTTATCTATTATTTTAAATTTTATCTATTCTATTACTCTTGATAACATTTCTCTTAAAATAATAAAACATTTATTATTGTTTTTCAATAATGCAAGAAATTATTCAATTGCCATATATTTAGCCAATGTAGTGTTCCCTTCCAACTGTTTCCTCATTTTCTACCAAAATATAGGTCCTTATCTGTTACATCTAGTCATATTATAAATCTAATCGTAATGCAAAAAACGTACGCCTTTTTAATAACAACCTCTGGTTACTTTGGTTGAATATTTTGATCCAGATCTAAAGTTTTTGTGTCAAATTAGCGTAGTGAATTTTATTTATTAATTAATTGCGTTTCTTATTATTTGCATTTAAATACACATATATAGAACGATAGATATTCATAAAAGATATATCAAAAATTTGATAAATCATTCTTCAATTCTGAGAACACTAGTTTATCCTGAATTCCATTGTTCGACTTTTTTTTGTGTTTTTAAATTAACGCATTTACATGCATACAAAGAAATATACAGTTTTCTTTTTCTAACTGAAATTCGTTTACCCTTAATACAAGTAAAATGTTTTTATTGCAAAGACCACTCACTGTATTCAATCCCCTTAGAATATGTTATTTTTAGCCGTTTTGTTAGCAGACAGAAAAATATTATTCAAAAACTGGCTTTGCCTGATTCACAGAATTGTTAAAACAGAGATATGTCACTAAATAGAGACACCGAGTTTTTATTTTTTGAATAAGAATATAAAAAAGAAAATATTTATTCTAAAATTGTTTTATTACACTGTTTTTTTACACAAATCCTTCAGTTTAGAAGCATCAATTTATTTTTTTCGTTGAAATTTACTTTTATTTCTTTTTAATAAATGTGAAGTACTCGTATATATTTATTAACTTTATTAATTATTATAAATATATAAAATTTAGCACTTATTCCATAAACCGGTATAACATTTTTCCAATTTATTTTATTATAAATCTAATTATTATTATTTTTATTAAAGACCAAATCAAATTAAAAGTTTTCTGCTGGTTACCTACTTTAATCTGAAAGAACGAATACGCTTGCTATTTCTTTTAAAGAGACTAATCTACATGTATTCCATTTCATAATATTCTATTTTCATTATTTCTATAAACACTTTATAAAAGTATTTTATTCAAAATGCTAATTTCTGGATTTTTTTATGCTTTTAAGTGAGGATCAAATTAAGATGCATGATTATTAAATATTTTGAAAAGTAATGAATAAATTCTAATGAATAAAAGTAATAAATTATTCTTATTTTGATTTAAAAATATTCATTTTAAAAATAAATCTCGATCGTTACAGTTGATTTTCTGAAATTTCCGCTGAATAAACAGGCTTTCTTTCTTGTTCATTAATATTAAGAAACTTATTTGATATATCGTCCTTCTTATATGTGATTATTCAAACTGATTTTCTTGAAAACCAAATTAATTTTATCACTGAAAATATAAAAAAATTTCGAAGTGAAATTTGACGTTCACATAAAAAAGTCGCGTCAGATCAAATATTGAAAAATCTGTTTTTTCGTTGTACAAAGATTTCGAGATAGTAGTTTATTTTCTATCTAAATAATCTTGTCTCCTTAAGTATCTTCCATTCATACCATCATTGTGAGAATGTGACAATAAATATTGATTATTTATATTTATTCCAGCTCCAAACAAATACATTGTACTTTTACACTTAGTTTAAAAATCTTAATTTATTCAAAATATTAGACAGGGAAAAGTCTTGCAAGACCCATTAACTAAGAAACGAAAACCTACTTGAACTAAATTATTTAACTTAGAGATACCAGATTCCTGATAAGTTATAATTTTATTGATTTTTTTATAGAGAAAGTCAAGCTACCTATCTTACTCAAAACTTGATGGAAATAAAGGGAAAGGTATATTTAGCGGAAAGCAACAAGCATATTTACAAGAAAATTCAAAAGAACTATTTACAAATTTCGCATGTAAATTAATTGATTTTTTTGTCCTTCATTCCATTTTAATTCTCATTAAATCAGTGAACCCACTTTCCACATTGGATCCATCCTTCTTTATATGATTATACATCATACACCATGTAGGGAGGTAGCACACCATAGCAATAGAAACTACAAACAACTTATCTATTTTATCATATTGATCAGATGTTAGAGACAGTTCCACTGGTAAAAGGTTTTCAATCTAGCTGATGCATCGTGTGGATGCAATGTGGCGGCCAGTTGAACAAAGTAACATCGTTTTCTTTAGCTTATTGATCAATATCGAATCTCTTTGTATGGGTGACACATGCATCCAGAAACAAAAGAACTGGTTTTACCAGCTGATAGCTTAGAGAACTGAATAAACTTCCTAAATCAATGCATAAATATTTCTTTTTATCTGCATCCATCCAAATGGAGGATATTGAGCAAAGCTACCTGATGAACATTATCAGTGAGATAGATGCTAGACACCATCATGAATTTTTCAGCAATAACTAAAATATTATGTTCATCGCATATCAATGCTCTCCCTTTTTTGTTTTACTATTAAAGCAAAGACTTTTGATGACTTATAAGAAATAGTGATTCTTTATTTTTCGCCAACTATGGGAATAGAAAGAAGACAATTTATGTTTCTCGTATTAGTATAGTAGCAATAGCCTACTGGGGAGTCCATTAAGGTTCAGGCGTTTTCTAGGAATGACCGAGACACCTTGTTCTTAGATCTTATTAGAAAACCGTATAATCGATCAAATCGACCATTTTTATTGCTTCATTGAACAACAAACATAAAAAAAAAATTAGAAAACAAAATTTCAATCCTTACAACGTTTCAACAAAATTTTGGCTGGTAAATGATAAGACAATTTTTTAACATATTTCAAAGTTGAATACCAAAGCCTTTTTACATTAATAATATACTAATTTCTTTTCTTGTTGCTGAAAAAATTACCATGATGCATGGCCTCAGTCTAATTTTAATTGCCACTTATTTAGAAATCCGTTCACTTTCTCTAGTGGATTTCCTTCAATATTCCAAGATGCTCATTGCAATTTTAAAGTACCTACTCATCTTGTTTGAGAATAATTCGTCTTTACACCCTTATATGATTTAGAAGTTTTCTATTTGTGTTCTTTTGGTAAGATCTCGGTACATTGAATCTTTCAAAAAGTGTTATTTAGTCTTAAATGATTGTGCAACATCTGATAATTCACAGACTTATCCCACTTGACCATTGGTTTTATCCCAAGTACGGGCGTTTTTAAAATTAAATAGAATTACTTCATATTTTGGCAAAATCCTTATTTTATCCTATAGAAATATATAATAAGATGTGTTAAATATATTTTATAACTGTAATGGTAGTAAAACAAGGAACGTTTACAAATGAAAATATTGATATCATAAAACAGGTTTCTATCACAGAAGCACAGAATCCAGCAACAACCAGATTGACTTTTCTTCATGACTAGAAAAATGTCGTTCAAAATTTACCCGCTGGGGGAGCCCATAATTATCCAATCATGTCTATACCTGCTCTCCTCTACATTTGAACGAAATAGCCTGTGTTTTGATATCAGTTCGTTAACTACACTTTACCACATTTCCGACATCGTCAGATTGGTATTAAATATTAGTCAAAAATCGATAGTTTTTAAAAACATCAATTATACGTAGGAATCGTGCATTCTCCACTATCGAAAACAATTGATTATTCGTCCTGATGCTTTGAATGATTATTTATTCATTTTTTGAAGCTGAACTCAAGCTTTTTTGGAGAACAGTGGATTTCATTGCCAGTGTGATTTAATAATAATCGGCATTGTTTAAGAATTTAAACTCTAGGAAGATTATTTCACCCTCTCGTCGAGCTACGAAATCTATTTTCAGTCAAAATCAACCAATTGCGCTAGACCAATATTTGTTTTTATGACGAAATCATGTAAGATGTCTAAAGGACTTAGTACTAAATTTCGGTTTAAAATAATGTATAATGAAAATGAGTATATTACGATATGATTAGAATAGTTATGTCTTCATACAGCTCAACTTGTTTAAATGTAGGAATCTCTATACATGAATATAAGACTAATAGAAACATAAATTCGATCATAAGAGAGTGCTAGGAATCTTGGTTATGGCTCTTACTCTCGTTTGATTTTTTTTTTGTCAACCGACGAAGCATCATATCATTTAACATATCATAATATAAGAATTCCTCAAGAAACTCGATTGATATCAAATATAATAATATATATTGCCTTTTTTGTTTATAAATCTTTTAAATAACATATGATTTTAATAAATGTATAATAACTATGGAAAACCAATTACATAATTATCAACCGAGCCAAATAATAAATACAATGTTCATGAAATAAATATCTTGTAAAAAGTCAACAAACATTAAAATTCATAATTCTATATTGCATAGCCTTTATGAAACCTGTAATCCATTTCTCTTGATACAAAAATTATTTGAAAAAATTGAAAATATACTTAACAGCACAAACTAAAACAGTGAAATGTTATTGTAATTTTTGGATGGAAGGGAGGGGACAAAATTTCTTTCTTTCCTTTCACTAAGATACCAATAAAATAGAAAGCAACTACAATCAACAATATAAAAATCAATAACAAATTGTTTTCAACATGGGAAGCAATTTTCAAATTTAATTTAAGGCCGCATATAATTTTGGAAAATCAAAAGAAAAGTTTAAAACAGCAAAATTATGTCATATATAATTGTGTTAAAGTAAAAACTAATTTATTTGCAGGAATTCAAATATCATTCTTAAGCTTCTATATAATACTTATTTATTTATTTTTTCATTTTTGCTTCTAAATTCCAATGCCGTCATAGTGAGCAAAAGCAACATCGCAAAAAAAATAATTTTTGAAGACAATATAATAAATCTCCAGCATCGAAATTACGAAAGCTACAGCATTTCGCATTCTCAAAGCCAAAAAGATTCAATTTAGTTTATTCCACCTGATGTACGAGTTATTCCAACAGTCGAAAATATGCTTAAGGGCTTCAAGACAAATTGCCTTGCATCACACTTACAGTCAGTGATTTCCACCTCCTCGAGTCGGAGCGCTCCGAACCCAATTTAATATCAGATGCTGAAAAAGTTTGCAAGTTTTTTTTTCTCTCCTGGACTAAACGCACTTTCTTCCCCGCCCAGAGGCAGACAGTAGTATTTTCCACACGGCAGCGATTTTTCCGTTTCATTTTATGCAAAAATAAGCTTGATCGACCTAAATCCTGAAGTTAAGAGGGAAATATGAAAGGAAAGAAAACACTGCCACTGGAATCCCTTTTATGCAAAAGAAATGCCCATTTTCCTCTGCTACCCACCCGAATTTCCTATTCACGGCAAGAAAGAGCCCCACAGAAACAAAAAGTAAAATCTATAATCTTCATTTTCAACAGTCCTCGGCTGTTTTATCTTCGAAAAGGTTCTTTTGACTTATGCAAACGACCATCCATCTGTCTTCTAATCTACATAAATAAAGTATAAAGAAAGATAAAGGAAAAATCCGTTTCCCAAGAAATAAAAACTACAGAAGAGATTCTTCTCGAAAAAAAGGAGACAAAAATTAAAGGACGAAATGTGGAATCTGCTGTATTGGCATTACTAATACAATGTTTTTAATCTCACACATTTTTTTTCTTTTTGTGATGAAGGGTTTCGATTACTGAACATGTACATACTGTTGGAATGTGACTTAATTTTTGAAAATAAGATAATTTCTTTGTGTGTGGTTTTTATGGTGAAAGAAATTTATAGATTTTTCATTTTATTATATTATATCATTTCAGTAGCTTATTTTTATGCAAAATATCTTATTGAATATTATTGTTTCAACTCAAACTTTTGTATGCTATTTTTTTTTGTGAAGTGCTTAGTATTATTTCATTTTATGATAATGATTTATTCATCTTTACATACATGATTTTTTTTTTGTAAAAGAAAACTGAGCAAAGTTTTCACGGAGATAAGAGCGAGCATTGAAGTACCAAATTAAATACAGTATAATTTCACTTTAACTGTACTTAATTCATTCAAAGGAGCGGAAAAAATCAATGCTATATGGAAGAAAACACTTAACTGGGGTATGACAAAAACAATACACTTATCCTAAAATAAAAACTAACTCAGGTTATATATTTTTCATTTCTTCATGTAGAATGGTTTTAATATGTCTTTTTTAATTATTTTATATCCTTCATTATCATTTTGATTATCATTTGAGCTCTCACGTTCAACGTCTATCAAATCACTTAGAGTCTAATTCTCTGACATAAGGACGTGTACATTACAAGCTATAAAATACTCAAAGTGACATTAAATGAGAAATAGCTTTGATTAGTGACGGTCAACAAAGGCAACTAGTAGTGAATAATGAAATTTTGGTAAAATCTCAGTCTACACTTATAATAAAGGTGAATGAGTTATGTGTACATCGGCACACTACTGACCACATTGTTCGATCTAGTGCTACCAAATTTAAACAGATATATTTTGGAAAGGGAAAATGTGCACGTAGAAGATATTATTTTGAAATACTGATTAGCAGCTATTTTATTTCAATCCAGATTTTGATGTTTTTTTCAATACAATTATCGAAATATTCTGACACAAAAATTATTTTTACACCATTTTAAAGTTCTACTAATCTTTTTTTTTTTTTTTTTTTTTTGCATGAAACAAACTCAGTTGCTATGAAATTCTTTAATCTAGACTAGCTTTTAAATACATTTTTAGGTATATTGAACAATCTTATATAAAATCTGGGAACGAAATAGTTTTCACTGTTCCTCAAACATTCAATAGGGTAATTTTCTTCGATTGTTGTAAGCTAGTAAAAAAAAGGTTTTGTCTAATGTCTATGTATTTTAGATATAAAAAACAAATGTGAAACTCCAAAATAGCTTCATTCAGAAGATAAATTAATCGAACACGTACTCTTTCTATGACACTGCAATGTCATGGAACTGTACTCCATTAGGCAAGTTAATGTACGCAATAAACAGATTATATGTAAGACAATAAAAATACTACGACTTTGATATCTGAAATTTGACAGAATTACAGACATGAAAAATAGGTTTAAATAATCTAACCGAAATTTTTAAAAAAACAATATCTTCAGCGAATCAGCTGGTTTCTAAAGGAGCTAGTTTAAATTAAAAAAAGATGATTGATTGTTTGAAAAATAATCTGATTGTGAATAATTCTGTCTAAATTTCTATTGCATATACCTATAATTTGAAAGATCCATTAAAATGCGAGCTTTTAATGGACTTTAATAACTGAATTTAGGTTAATTTAAAAATATTTAACTGAATTTAAAAGCATTTAACATATAAAAGGTAATTGTTTTTAACACCGATTTGTATATTTTATAGAACGGAAAATTAATAATGCGGTGTTCACTAAAGTTTTGAGACTTACCACTCAACTGTCATGCAACTCCAACTCCATGCAATGAGGCCACATATAGCGCTACTTTGTTTCACATTCTGAGTTACCATTCCTATCATAAAAATGGTAAAAGGTACAGAAAAAGCTTAAATTAGAAAAGAGCAGCGTATCAACGATTTAGTAGAAAAACACACCCTTGAAAATTGATAGTGAGTAGATGATGTATAAAAAAGCGCATACTTTTTGTTTACGATTTCTGGTTTTTTTTGGGAGGATTTGAGTGAGCCTACCAATGTTTCAATTCCAGAATATGTCGGTAGTGACTTGGCAGTAAGTGCTTCCAGCATAAAAGAGTCAAATAACAAATAATGTTCCTTTCATTCATATTTCGAGATGTCGCAATTTTGGGATTCGTGACCAAACAAAATACATTTCATGTGTTCAACATTTGCGAATAGTGTGTGCTAAGTGACATTGTGCGCTTAATCTTTGATTCAAATTCAATCGTTGTTTTAAAACATATTTCTAATTATTCATTGCTTCCAATATAAAAGCGGCAAATCCGAATATGTTTGCAATAATATAACTTCACAAAAAAATTTTAACACATTTTTATATCGACATTTCCTTTTTTATAACTATACCTTTTTTCTACATGAAATTAAAAACGAAGCTCTTAGAATTTCAATTGCATTTGCATAGGGAATTTTATTGCCGATGAAATATAAATCAAAGTTAGAAATATGCTTTATTTGCAAATATTTAATTTCTTCAACACAAATGTTTTATTGTAAAGTGATTAACAACAAAAAATGCAGGAATATTGCCCTAAAGTGATCAATTTGTTCAAAGGATTAATTAGTATGCTCACTCGCAGAGAATGATATTGTTCAATAGTAGTTATTCGAGCATACGATTATGAATGATGACTATAGAAAGCACGCGGAGATGTGGGAAAGAAACTATTGTTGAGATTTCATAGTTACACAGTGACAAAATCATAAAAGTTTCAACAAAACTCTCTTTTTTTTTTTTTTTGAAAATGTGATTTTCATAAATAAATACTGATTATGAAGTTGGAGCGATATTTTTCACGAAGAAAATGGCAGAAAGCGGCATTGATGAAAAAAAAAATAAGCAATAGTAGACAAATATTTCCAAATTTCATAAATTTTCCATGTGTCCTATCTCACAAATGATAAGTATATACATGCGATACCTGATACATAGTACTGCAGCACCTATGCGAAATGGAAACTTGAATTTCAAATCGAATAATATTTTTCAGTTCAGACACAATTTCAGAATTTGATAAGCAGACTTTGAATTTTAGGTATCAACCATGAATACTTTGGAGTGATATTTGTGACCACAGAAGCATGGAAAAAAGCAGGAGTTAATTCTGCCACAAAGGTATTGTAATTACAAATTTTTGGCAGAAGTCCTTACAAATAGAGTAGCTCCATCTTGCATCCACATTACGTCATACAAAACAATTATGTCCTGCAAATCGAGAATGTCGTAATTGGCCAACACTTATTTATAAAAAGTAATTACTACAGTACACAATTGCAAAGAATGGGCAGTAATTTCTTTTAAAAAGTGAGTGGTAAAGATAAAAATACTGGCTATCTTGCATGGCATAATGACTTTTACTTCTTGTAATGGAAATAAGGCCACTTCTTTTGAATATAAATCTTCGAAATTTAAGAGCTCTTAGAATTAAGGCAATCATTTAACGAGATAAGTTCTACTTCGTGTGTTTATGGAATACATAAACGCCATATGTTAGCATTACTTTAGCATATGAGAAATTCATTGATGAAAACGAAACGCACTTAGTGATCAAAGTTGTACGATCTGAACATTCTCAAACCGGTACGGAAACACGCGAATAGAGTGCAGAATTTTGGAAACTAAACAATTTGGCACATACAGCACACATGTAACACTGCGTACGATAGAGAGGTGGTATTTATTTATCGTCTTGTGCACTGCTGCAGCAACCGCAATAAGAGCGGAAGGTCGCTCAAGGACGAGTATCAAATCCCGTACATCTTGCATTCAATGTGGACCTTGTGGCGGCTGATTATTTCTAGGTTAAGATTGCAGTAGTTTTGCAGCATGATATTGTACAATTTTCCGTACGTTTATTCTGGGGATAAAATTTTACTGTTTTGCCGCAGTGTTCCCATTTTGCGACAAGAGACATGTCAAGGAATGATATCAAAGAACAAAGAAATACACCAAAACACTGAAATGACAATGAATTTTTCACTACGTACAGCGACAGTAATAATAGTGCCCTACATCAAAACTGGAAATATGCATACTACACGCATATTGTTTCTTCATTTGGTTTCGAGATTTATTCATTTGGTTTGGTTTAGAGCAGAAGACTCGATGTAGTCTGCGAAATTTCATTGGAAAAGCATTCGTGTTCTAGTGATCGTCATCGTTATTAGCTTTACTTTTATTTCTCTCAGCCTATTTAAAGTTTTATTTTCACACAAAAAATAATTTTCTAACGATACACTTTCTCAAGCACAAATCACGTTTTCCTTGTAAAAAACTTATTTGCAGTTTTTGAGAATTTCAAAATTTTGAAACTTGATTGAATTGCATCGATGAGGAAATGACTATTTTCATTATATTATATTTTGGACATATTTTATAAAAATGTATTCTAAACTTATTTATTTCCTTGGAAAAGGAATAGTCATTGAGGAGTCACATATCCGCCTCTTTTTTTTTTTTTTTTACTTTCCCCTTTTTTTATATTAGCACAGCAAGAAATAAAGAATAATTAATGTTAGCTAGCTATATAAATCCCTTTCCTATATTAGTATCAATAAAATTTACATATGACAACACTAAAAATTTTAAACATCTAAACATTTAAATCGCTAGTATTTATTTATTTATTATTATTTTTTTTTTTGAAAATTAGCTGTCATAACAATGTTTGTTTTATAATTTAGATACATATACCATCACAATTTTTCAACAAAATCATGAAACTTTAAGGAAACATATCCTAATTTTTCAAATAATTCTTTGAGTACAAAATTTAATAACATATATAATAATTAATAATTCCATTCTAATACACAAAGTGTCATTAATCATCACTATCTGTATTCCAATATAAAAAAAAGAATGACAAAAGAATGCAAATAAGTTCCTTATATTAAAATACACATTAAAGAATTTATTGACTTTAAATATGAGAAAGTATTAAATTTTTTCAGACATTGTGTGCATAATTTAAATTAAAGTTAACTTTAATTGTACAGTATTTACATAAATTGTATTAATAAATATGGTATTTGGAATTTATTTCAAAATAACCTATCGCAATGTACAAAATATAATTTAGATAGAAAGAATGATTTTGAAGATACAGAATGCAAATAAGCACGAAATGATTTACATAAATTAATAATTGATTGCAAGTTCAAAGTGATGAAACAAGCACGTGAGAATAAAACCTGTTACAAAGTTGTTTCAAGCTGATACAATCAACTCAAAAGGATAAAGAAATATTAGTAAGTAGTCAAAATAAATTATTCAAATTTGTAAACCAACTTATTTGCATAGTTTTTTAGAAATTTCATTAGCATAAATCAATCTGTTCTTCCTTCAATTTCATATGAGATAAATAAAATTTAATTTCACATCAGCCTAAGGCACATCTTAAACTATATTCTTAACATTTTTACAGCCTTTCTAAACAAAGATGGTTAAATAAAAAATTTTGAATAAAAAGCTTTCATGAAAATTTGTCAAATCATTTTGAAAAGATTTATTTAGTTTATAATCATTGCCTTTTGTTATGATAATTTTTCAGCTCTAGTTTTATAGTGGCAATAGTAATTGATGAACTAGATACTTTTTCATGCAAAATATATGTGAAGAAAACTTTTTAAAGGAGCTATGTTATGCAAATGATTTAATTGATAGTTTATTGAGTGTATTATAATATGTTCAGAGTAGAAATTTAACTTCCGTTATAGGGGTTTTTTTTTTTACCAAAGGTTTTTGATGATAATTAGTTACAGTCCGTAATTGTTTTGAGTTTATTAAGATTAAAACACATTTACGGAATAGAAATAGGAAATTTTTTAAATGCAAAAAGTAATTGTACTACTCTTTCTTACTTCCATGGCATGAATTATAAATACAACATAAGCACTATACAACTGCGGAACTGTTTGCCCAATGTATAAATCGGAACTCGTGTATTATTGATTTAAAATGGGATACTGCTGTTAATACAGTTTGTTTTAAGCAAATAAGTATTTTGCAATAATTCTGCAAAGGAAAAATTTCCTTAAATCCAAATTTGATGCACATTCTAGGAAAATCAGAAGCTGTAAAAACTGCCACCAAAGCTCTTACCATAATGATGCCGGGCATTTTTGCACGCAATTCGATATCAAACGAAATCAATATTTTCATCCACCGAAAAAAGTATGACACACTTTTAAAGACAAATTCTATTTTTCATTGTCATCTTTAGATAATAATATGCTAGTGAAGCTTTTTTTTTAATTCTCTATTTTTGAATAAGCATTCATACATTTGTTGTATGCATCTTTTATTGAAACTATTGTAGACATTCACTACGATGCTTCAAAATTGTACGTTTTTCAGAGTCAACAGATTATATTTTGTAGAGTAAAAAGTGCTAAATTCAAAACTTTTTATAATTTTTGTGGCAAAAAGTTACAAAATTTTTCCTTTAATGTTAAGTTATTTATGCTTAATTGTTTTTTTTACAAAACGTTATTTTAAATATTTTGCAAAAAATTCTGAGGGAGTTGATAATATATACATTAATATAATTATTAATTAGAATATGCTACACATTAGTAGTTGGAATTTCTACCTGGTTATATTAGGAAATATATTAATAGTATTGAGATGATTTGAGTCGTAACGGTCTATTTGGTAAAACTGTGTATATGTGTTCTAGAAAGTATGTAATTCTTCAATTCGAGTTTTCTTTAATCTTTTGTTTTCCAATTTTTTTAAAAAAATATTTTTGAAGTTGATATAAAATACAGTTCCGCATTCTTTTTTTTTTTTAACTTCATTTATTTCCATACTATGTGTAGCGAAATATTATGCTAATTAATAATTTATAATTTTTTTTAAATTTCAATTCGAATTAAACGTTTGTTTATAAAAAAATACTTAAATTGGTAACAGACATGGACTTTCACAAGTAGTTTTACTGAATTACTCTACGCTTTCTTTTTCTGAAGTGCGGAAGTCATCTGCTTCCAGTTCTCCGAAATATTTGTCCTTATTTATATATGTTACGCCAAAACCCGAAATCGGCCAGTTCGCGAATCGACCGACCAATTCGCGTTTTGGCCAATGTTGATGTAAATTTACCTGGCAATGTCTGATCTTTTTTTGATTTCGGCCTTTGGCTGGTCAATTCGCGAAGTGGCTTGGGACGATCGGCCAAAGTACGAAGAAAGAAATCAAGAGCAGATTGTTTTACACACTATTAAAACTGAAGCATTTAAAAATGAGTACTTCTGTGTACTGTTTTTTTTTTTTTTTAAGGACAATTATTTCAGAAAAGAGTTAAAATATAAATGACACCTCTGCGTTAAAAATAAGTGCGTAATATATAAAAATATGATCTCGTGATATTCTGTTCTCGTATTAAGGCCATAATAGAAATTATTCAGTGAACGTATATGCTGTAATAACGTGATAGCGTGAAGAAGATTAGATTTACGTTCCTTAAAATGACAAATTATATCTTGAGCAAATGCGTTGCGTATTGTGTATGAATAGAAAGGCAAATTGAGCACTCAATTTATCAACTACCTTTAAGTGTGATCCTTAGTCTTTTTCTGCTCCATAGACCTAATGTTAAAGATCCCAGATCACATTGTCTCCCAAAATATCGCTTCAAAAAATATGAAATTTTTTGCAGAGGCAAATAGCAAATATTAGTTAATTAAAACAAATATGAAGAAAAAATAGTTTTTAATATTATTTAAAGACATTTCTTTGTTGGAACCATCTGTCGAATTTCATCTACAGCATATCCTTATTTATATTTTATATGAATGTCATTACATTTATTTTAATTTTCTGTTAATATTGTTTTTTTCTCTTTGTAAAAAAGTTCGTATTTTATGAATTGATATTTCGGAAGAGAATGTAATCTCGAAAACTTAGCATTAGGTCTAAGGGGCAGAAAAAGAATGACGATCAATCTTAAAACATTTCTTGGAATGCGCCACTCGAACCGCAGCCAACTAGGCTTGTGCGATCTAGCCTAGTTGGCAGTCTTGGGCTGCAAATTGAACGGCCTGTTCTCGAATCCCACGGGGTCCAACCATGTCAGTCGAGATTTCTCTTTGCAAATTTAGGTTTGCATAATTTCAGCAGATTTGAAAAAAAAAAAAAAACATTCATATTCGAATCCCTGCACGTATTCAAAAAGTGAGTACATGCATTTCTCAAATTTAAGTCTATTGTACTCGGAGCTATTATAAACAACATGAAGTACTCGAGAATGAGTACATTTTACTTATTTTTAAGTATTCTGCTTAATGTGCTCCTTATCTGTCAATTTACCATTATCACATCGGGCTTTGGCCAAGGATTCCCAGCCACTTCTCGAAATGGCCAGCCAAAGTAGAATATACAATATTAATTGAAAGTACTTCGGACTTTAGCCAAACCTCTTGGCCAAAACGCGAATTTACCAACCAATTCGCAAACTCGCCGAACTTCGGGCTTTGGTCGTAACTTATATAATTCAAAATGAGTATTTCATCTAGTCTTAAAATTTCGAAAAATGCAAAACGCTAATAATATCGAAAATTCTTAGTTGTTCCATTTCTTTTTTCTATTTATTGATTTAAATAAGCAGAAATAATAATAAAAAAAAGTATTAAAATTTCCATTATTTTGTGGAGCACTAACCTTATTTCCAATATATTTTATTTATAAATTCATTTGTAAATTAATGGAACAATTTCATGGCTTCTCATTATTTATTACCCGTTATTGTCTTTTAATGATACATTTTAATAAATAATGTAAAAAATAATTTTCGATTAGTTAGCATAATCTATTAATTAAAACACTCATGATTTATTACCAGTATTTCAATATTGATAAATAATATCAAAATTAAAAATAAATCAGGACTACTTAATATCAAATAAATGAATTCTACTTTGAATGAAAAAAAAATCAACATTTTATCCATAAGATTCTATTGTTTTTTTTCTTTGGTGCAATATCGATGTCATTAAATTGAATTGATTTACTCTCTTTATAAGATGGCTTACTAAATACGAGTAGATATAGAAGTTTTCTTAGAGTGCAGTGCCTAAAATTTTAAACAAATTAATTCGTATATCTTTTCTTCAAGTATTTATACATATTATTCAAATAACATTTACTACTACTATTCATAAAGATAAACAGTTCAGGAGAATTTTTAATCAATTTAGGGATTTGTAATTGTAAGGCTTTTTATTTTTCTAGAAGTTTTTGAAGTGGTATCAATATCTACAGTTGAGAACATATATATATATATATATAATCAAGTCAATGAAACATGACTTCGGTTATCTGTATGTAAATATCTCTCCAATATATATATATATATATATATATATATATATATATATATATATATATATATATATATATATATATATATATATATATATATATATATATATTGGAAGGTAAAAAGTGTGCTTCTCTGAATCTTGTGGTCCATAAATATTCTTAGTTTATTTTGCTAATAAGTAAATAATTTATAGTGAATAATTTAATTTTTTGAAGAATAGAACGTTTATGATGTTCAACATAGATTTTTATAAAATCTCATATAAATCTATTCATTATATATTCTTATTTTTGTATTTCAAATTAAACAAAACTGCTTTTTTCCTATATTATAAATCATTATTTAATTATCATAGAACAATATTCAATTTTCAATAAATGAACGCATCTGTATTAATAATTACTACATTGTTTTTTTTTTTTAAATGTTCCATGGAAAGTGTAATGTGTAAAAATCTTATGTGTAAAAATCTTCGAACTTCTTATTTATATCCATTTATCACCATATTAATTATAGCATTTAATTAATAATAAAAATGTTATGTGATTTCCATGTGCCTTTAAGGGTTAGTTAAAATAGTTAATATATTTTTGTTATATTTTTATAATTAAAAATAAACAGATGTTCAGCCTTCTCATGTGTAAACATTAACAATTCTGACAAAAATGTGAAACATTTACTTGTGAACAATGGTCAACAATATAAAAAAAAATACTTTAATTTTGAGGATACTGTAAATATAATAAAAAAATGAAATGTATTTTGAGAATTATTCCAAGTTAAGAAATATTGTGCCTAAAAATGAATATGGCGTGCCAAAACAAAATAAGAACATTTTTTTTTATTTAACTATATTAATAGGTAATAAAAATGAAACTAATTGCAAAAATAAACCAATATAAAAAACCAAAAATAATAAAAGTTTACAAAAATTAAATAACTAAAAATTAGAAGATTATTAAAATTAAAAAATTCATTAAAATGTAATAATTTTTATAAATAATTTACAAACTTTAAATTTAATTAAATTGCAAAGTTTGAAAGTAACCAGTGAGGTTAATATTTAAAAGTTTCACTGTTTTTCTTTAAATCTTCCTAGAGAAAAAGATGTCTGAAAATCTTACGCGATAAAGTTTGCTAAGGAAATAAGGCTGAGTATAGTTAAATTGAAAACAACATTCAAAAAAAGACATTTTTTTTTACGATTATGTGTCGATTAACCAAAACAAATTAGATAATAACAATGAATACTTTAACATTAAGCTAGTAAGAAATCCAAAGGGACCAAAGAAACCAGCTGAATTATCTACGAACTGGAATACTCAAGTTTACCAAATTTCTTTTTCATAGTAATTCTGTAAGTATATCTAACCAAAATATTGCTCATAAATATCGATATATATAAAATGCTGACATTCTCAAATGAAAGTCAACATTTACACATTCGTCAATCGGCAATCGCTGGACGATAACATCGATATTCACCGGGGAATATCGAATTTTTAACTTCTGTTTTTCACTATAACTGAAACATCTCTAAAACATTATTTGGCATTATTTTAGTATCATCAAATCAAACAAATGATGATACAAAAATGATTAGTATCATTTTACGATATAAAATTGTTTCATACCTTTAAAATTTTTATTTTCTGATATTAGTTGATCAAAGATTAGACTATCAAATTTAATAAACACGTTTAAATATTTTCAGTTGTAATTTCTTTAAAGAATTATTTGCATCGGGCATGCATGAGGAATTTCAGTTGCTTTAATAATTTTTAGGCGCATTATATTCCTCTCATAGAATACAGATTACATTTTTGATATTGAGTTTTCTCTAGTTTAGAGTATCCATTATTGTTAAGAATAACAGTATCCGTGATATAAATTTTACCTGGTAAACTAAATAAAGCTTATTCTAATCTGATATCACAATCCGTACTATATTCACAAAGTGAACATTCAGGGTTTTTGGAAAACAATTGCCATTTATAATGACGCAGAAACTAATGCGTTTTTCTCCTTATCAACTAAAGATTCCCTCTGAATACCTACAGCAGAGGATTTTGTAACGATTTATTTGCACCATTCAAATGATTTTGTGCTTATCCCAAATCTTTCTTTTTCTATCATTTATTCTGCATCGGAGCAAATTTGAAATTACTCTGAAAGAACGACCTAATTCCGAGACAATCGATTCCAGTGAATGAACTGTTTTGTTTAATGCATTTTTCATTCCTTCTTAAAGATTTTTTCAAAGCTATTCAATTATTTACATAATTTTAAAGTAATTAATTTTTTTATCGATAGTCAGTATGATGATATTAGTATATGTTAAGTGATACGGATAAAAATGCAAAAGAGAAAATTAAAGAAATATATTTTAGTCTTCTTAGATATATTAACGTCTCGTTTCAAAGCAACTCTAGGGCTATTTTGGGACGGACCTTGGAATTTTGAATCCCAGTCAGATAACGAGGACGACTTCTAACTTGCCACCCCCTCTCCAAATCTACACATCATCACAGCTGGAGGACGTTTGACCCCTTTGGATTTAACGAGCACCAGATCCACTTACACGACGGTTTTTCGGTGGAATCGAGTCTCGAAGCTAAAACCGTGCGGCTCCGAAGACGAGACCTTACCAGCAGGCCACCGTGACCTCGCTATCAAGTTATTGGCGTGTCGTCGAATGGACTATTTTGCTGATGAGGAAATCCTTTCATTTTTTTATAATTGTTTTATTATTACAGGTCAATATTCTTCATTTAGTTATTAGTACATTGAATGGTGTTTAATTTTACCTCCTGATTCTACTTCATGTTTTGAAATAACACAAGGATTTTTTCGGCAGAACTTTTAATTACAAATTATGATCAATAGGGAAGGATATCAAAGCCGCGCCCATTTCCCTTCAAAATTCCACTTCCCACAATCGAGAAAAAGCTTCATGCTCGTTGCAAGCTACATAAACTGTTGATATGTTGCTGGTTTCCAACATTAAAATGACGTTTCTTTATTTAGTAACCGAAGCGACCACCAAGCTGAACAGTTGCACACATTTCTTTTATTCCTTTTAAGGTTATGTTATGTTATGTAAATTCATACTGTCATGAAACATAATCCCGTTGATCTTAATCGTATTTGATTCAGAAAAAAAAAAAAAAAAAACATTTACAAATAAGCAAGATTGTTTTTTCTATGAACAAGCTAAAAGACGAATTTTTATGCCCAGTTACAATTTTATAACCAATAATTCTGAATAAATTATTATACACTCGAACCCTCACACATATTAGTTTGAATAGGTTTAATATACAGATGAAAAAAACTAAGATTTTTAAGTGGTTGCAAATGGAATAATACTTACGAGAAATGGCTTTTACCAGCAATTTTTAACAACAAACAAGCAAAAAAAAAAGTTTAACCCAAATTCCAAATTGTGAATTTGGGGAGCAATTTCAAAATTTGAATTGAAAATATTTCTCATATAATTATAGTTCAAACAAGAGAATTTAAATATTAAACCGAATTTCAAGTTAAAAACATATATCGATTTCTTAATAGCATTTTATTTCAGGAATCTAATCTTAAAACTTTCTTGATATATCATGCATGTGTCATAAATAAATCTACAGTAATAAGCATAACGCGACTTCTCAAAATCTAATACAGTTATATAAATTGTAATTAATATGTATTCTTGAGCTCATAAATGTCAGATTTCCTCATTTAACAGGAGATTTAACAATTAGAAATAGACTTTCTATCAATTACCCTGTAAAAACAAACTCAAACTCTACTGAAAATCTCATTTTTTTTTTCATATTATACAGATAAGACATGGTCACAGACGCAAATAATTCTTAATGTTGTTCTATGTTCTATGTTGTTTTTAATATTAAACAAATGACTATGAGTTGTGAATGAACTAAACTTGGGTTATTCTGCTGAGAAAGAAGAAAAAGAAATCAGAATTTTTTAAAAATCTATACCTGAGAAAATTTACAAACTGGCATAGAAGTCAAAAGAGAAATAATTGAACAAAATTTTATCAACATTTCATTTGCGCATGAAAATTAAATTTCATAAATATCAACAAAAATCAGACGTTATTCATTATTTTATAAATTTATTCTTTTTCCCTTTATGATAGCATTTATTTCACTTTTTAAAATTAATAAATTTATAAAATAAATTTGGAAATTCTCGTTGCATATTTACATCAAACTTCCTACAAATGTATGAAATTATTTCAATATGTAACTATTTTTTTCTCAATCATAGGAATCAATTTTCCTACATTATCTCCTCGATCGATATATATGCAAAGTAAAAGGTTATTTAGATTTGCAAAATGTCATCTTCAAGCATTTTATTTTTTACTTGAGCATTTGCAATTCTCAGAAAAACAATAATTTTTTTTAGTTAAGAACGAATGGTAAGTATACAGAAAGTACCAAAAAAAAAAAAGAGTGTCTGAAATTTGTTGTATGTTATTTTATTCTTTCTTTTTACCAGAAGTTACTTAGAAAACTGATTTATGGAAAAAAAATCTGTCATTACAAACTTAACCCTATTGTTGGCCAGAAGATCGGTAAGGCCATTCAAAAACGATAAATATTGTTTTTTGAACATATCATTTGTCATAAAATCATCAAGAGATATTGAAGATTTGTCTATCCGCGATACATACCAATTGCCATATTTCACAAGGATATAGAATTAAAAAAAAAATGCAACTTTTGACTTAATGAAATAAAAACTAATACCCTGTTTATTACTTACATTGAAAATATGATGTTGATCATTTTCGAGAATAAAAGAAGACTTCTAAAAAATAGACATTAGACAAACTTTAAAACCTGGGCTGTCATCAGAAGAAAAAGAAATTTCCAAACCTTTGAAAAACACTTTATAAATTAATGAGTGTATGGGATTTATTCAAATGTAAATCGGCCATTTAATTCTGTTCTCGTTATAATATAACATTAGTAAACATGGAATCCATTCCATTATGCAGTCTAATACAGTATCTGAATGGAAATTTGAAACTATTTTCATCTTACAATCGAGCAATTGGGCGATGTATCAAGTATCAAAAGCATTATCTCATACTTGATACATCACGGAATACCTTTTACTGATACTGATCTGTATTGTTCTGTTCAGAAGTTATAGCGGACACTTTATAATTTTTCAACCTCCATTTCACTCCCTAGAGTCCTAGAAATTTTTAATGCTACAGTAAATCCTTTTATGTGAAATGAATATGTATGCCAAATGCTGTTTGATTTTTTTTCTTAAAACATGTGGAAATGTTTCTTCAACGAACCTTTAAACTTGGAATGTAGATTTTGGTTGACATTAGGATGGCGAATTAAAGCTCCGGAACGGATGCCATCACCTTTTTGCTATGGACTTTGTAACGCCACTAGTTATAATACTTAACAGCACACCAAATCCTTCACCTTCCAACATGGCCGGATGATCTTTGCTGTATGTCCTTGGTGCAAGGTAGATTAAGCCTCCTCCAATCCTATTCTAAAATGTTTAAATTTTACTATTTTTGAGATTTTAAGGGATCCGCTTTTGTTTTTTAGTGATCTTTGGTTTCATGGAGGTGATATAGTGCAGCTATACCACCCAGGATCAGAAACAACAACACTATATACATAACAGTAAAATTATTCATAAATTAAAAAAAAGGAAAAAGTAGTGTTTATTTTCCATAGAAAGAACAGACTTTGATATAAGATAAAGTAAGAAAACAATATAAATTTCCTTGCTTCACTATACATAAGAAAATTATTAAAGCTCCATTCATGGAGAAAATTTTCAGTGTCGAAAACAATAATAACGTTTAAATCTGATTCGTTACTATGTGAGAAACAAGTTTAAAATATAAATCTTGAAAACTCTGTGACTTAAAGAAACAAAATTTGTTAAATATTGCAGATGTAACACATTCAAATAAGAGTTGGCATTTTTAAGATGCGGCAGAATTCCACTGAAAGAAATTAATTCTATTAAACGAAGGAGAAATTTGGTGAAACTTTCTGGGTAACTTAAACAGGAGAAAACATAGTAGCACTTTGCCTATTCTTTTTAAATATTTTACTTCTATTTCGTTGTTTTGCTAATTCCAAAATATTTGGTGTAGATAAAATAGATAAAGAATCTATCCACAATATATTTTGTTGAATTTGTTTACTTCATTTTTTTACATCTTATACCAAAAAAGCTTGTGTTTTAGAAATAGCTTCGAGCTCCAAAGTGAAAATTGCAAAAAACGTTTGCTTGAAACGTAGACAAAAATGCATCAATATATAGAATTTCCAGATGAATCCAAGGCGGCAACGCTATTTCTAAGATTTCTTAGTCATTTATTCATTTTATTCATCTATTATAGACATAGTTTTTTTAGAATGTCTGTACATCAAAGAAATTGTTTCATATAAGTTGAACCAAAGCTTATTTATTTGAGATTTTGAAAGAAATTTGTGACAAGACAGTTCTGATAATCATCAAGTTTTACATGTGATTCCATATCAGTTCAATAATTTTATAAAGATTAAAAATACGACATAATTTAGAATGTTTATAAATTTTAAGTCGAATTGTGCGTCTCGCCTTATTTCTCATTCTTCTTATTTGCTAGAAGTCCAAAATAAAAAATATATATATTTTCTTGAATCTTCGAAGGAGGTAAATTATATAATATCAAATCTAATTACTTGGAAAAAAACATTTTTGAATGCATTTTTCTGGTTTCTTTTTATAAATGACAATTTCTTTGACAATCGTACAATTTCTCATCTGTAATAATTTTATCTATATATGTATAAAAATAAATTTTATACTAAGTTCTAATTTCTAATATTTTAATTATATAACAGTATTATATAACAGTTATATAACGATAAAACCTTAGTAAGTTGTCATTCGATTAAGCCATCATTCCCTTGGATTCGTTAAGTTCTCATACATGGTAATGTAAAGTAACCATCCTTCACCTGCCATTAAATTTCATTCTACTTCGGATAACTCGTCACCATCAAAATTGGCCAACAGCATTTTTCTTCATCTTTTTACATGTCAGAAATTTACAATCGCACTTGTGACTTCAGCAAAACACCAGTTGGTCTCTATTGTGTTAAACATTCTATACAACACTTATTTTGGAGATTTTTTTCGTGAAATTTTTCCATGTAGGTTGAAATTTCTCTAATCTTCTCGCTACTATTCTGTCGAGTGCAAACATTTTTCTTGACCGCACCTGCATGTGACATCATTTCATAGCAAGTAAGCCACGGAATAAGGTATTTTTATCCTACAATTTAGTGGCTAGATTTCTTTTTAGCAGGCCAGGGAAACGAAAACCTAACTTGTTATCGCCTAAAGAGAAAAAAAAAAGACTTAATAGTACTTTTTGAAAATCAAATGTTCCGAAAACAGCTTTTGCAAAAGAACACCAAATTCTCCGCGCTAGATTAAATGATATTCTAGCATTAAAACAAGTCATTGAAGATGATGAATTCGAAAACAAAAGAGAGAGACTATGGAATTCGATGCTTGACGAGATCGCGGATTTTTTAGTTCAAAAACTAAAACATCCTAGTTTAGTTCAAAAACTTAAACATGCCAGAGCAGAAAATATGCCAATTTCTGTAATGTTTCAGAAGAAAAGGCCATGCAAATTGCTGTGAAGTACATTAAAGAAAATTAAATATTTAATGGTTTAAATTAAAGGTTTTTAGTAATTAAATATTTGAAAGACAAGATCAACGGTTTTCACAAGGACATTTTATCTAGTTTCAATGGATTAAATGATTTGAATCTTGATGAAACTGATTTATTTTGCCTTATATTCTCTAATAAAATTTTGCAATTTAAGAATGAAATTGCATTTCTGGAAAAGAAAGCTAACAATGTTTGACACTTGTGCTTGGAGCTGAAATGGGAGACTAAAATCACTTGCGATAGGTAAAAGCAAAATGTTATGCTGCTTTAAAAATCTTGAATCCCTCCTAGTTGATTGTGAAACAAATTCAAATGCACAAAGATTTGGGAACGGTTATTCTTAAACTGGATTCTCAGTTTCAGCATCATAAAAGAATCTATTGACGGTAATTGTATCGTCCATAACCAATCTAAAAATTTAAAAGAAATCGAAATTGTTTTTTTTTCCTCTAATTGTAACTGCATTTCTTCATCAAGGGATAATTCAAGACTTTAAACAAAAGTATCAGGCAAAAATGCTTGTAAAGGATTTTCTGAAAGCATTGAATAAGTACGAAAAGTTTGAAATTTCGGTTTTAAATGCGATTAACTTACAGCAGTTTGTAACGAAATTTACATTTCATTACAAACTGCTTCGAATGGTTTTCGCCATGGAGGCTTCATAATAAACGCAGAACCAGAAGAAATTCTCAGCGAAGACGTCATTAAACCGGAACTCTTACAGACTTTGCTGTAAATCTCAAGTGAAAAAGGTTGCAGCTTCAGTGACGTTAATACATTTAACAACATTGATAATGACATCGCAATCTGCTCAAAAACTACTGTAAAAGTTTTCATATTTTGATTTTTGGAAGAAAAACAAGACAATTCAAGTAAGAATAGTAACATCGGGAAAATGGATTCAACTCCACCCAGTTAGGCAGAACCAGCTTTGGAGAAAGTTCGGCCGCATTTAATATTCATTCTAGGTACAACAGGCAAAGAATTTAAAGCCTTAAGTGTATTAGAAGCTCTAATTATTTCCAGTAATCGGCACTGCTATTTTAAAGTACCAAAGAAATTAAAAGAAAATAAATTGTGGTAACAATAAAAAGTATGGTTTTTTTTTTAATTTTCCTCTAATTAATTTGCATGTATTGATTTATGAAGAACTTGTTATTTTTCACTAAATCCTACAGTAGTTCATGAAAATATTTTAATGTTTTTTCCTTCAAAATCCCTACTCTTTAGGTCGTTAAAAATGTCTTGTCCTTTGAGTGACGACTTAACGAGGTTTTGATCAGCATAGAAAATATTATGTAACGAATAACATAGAAAATGGGATATCCCAATATCTTTAGATAGAATTGAAATATTTATATATGGAAAGGCACATAGTACAATTTTTGTTCCAATTAATTGAATAGAAAATATAACATTTTTAATGAATTGTTGTTTAACTTTATATTTGTAATATTTTTGAATTATAACGAGTTAAAACTTGATTATAATTCAAATAATCGATTACGGTAATTATAAATAATCACCATATAAATATATCAAAATCTGTTTTGTCCTATCTCGCGCAACTCATTCAAATTCTTCAGGATTCTTTTTATCAATAAATTAAGACCATGATTTCTGTATAATTATTCAAATAAAAAGTAAACTAAGGATCAGAAGATACTTAAAGCTGCTCTTTTCAACACCAAGCATTTGGCAGGAAAATTGGCAAATATTTATTTCATCTTGACAGACAATTTTTTCTGATAGTTAAGATGAAAATAAAAATTGTCATGCAATTCTCTTGATTTAACGAAAATGTTATTTTAAAAATCGCTTTCTATATGCTAGTTTCTTTTTCTTTCATAATAAATTGGCCAGATATGAACTGATGATATGAACACAATGATCTTTTGATTGAGTTTAATAAAAGCGACACCCTGTAAACCTTAAATTCCTTGACATAGAGTTAGTTTATTTTTATCTGAAATGATTCTTAAATCTATTTATTTTAGCAAATACAATTCCTTAAAAAGCATAAAACTTCTGCATCTATGTTTATTTTAAGTATTAATTTTAAGTATTAATTTTAAGCAATGAATTAAGTAAATTGTAAAAATGTTTTTAAGAGATAAAAAAGTTAATAATGTTTATGCAGTAATGCTTTTAATTTTACTGAATTTAAAATTGTTAAAATTTCTTCAATGTGAATTGTATATTATTAAACTATGACATACTATTTAATGTTAATTATTTATCTGAATAGAGTTTTTCGCATTGTAGTTGAAGTAATATTGTTAAAATCTTCTATTTTGACTTCAAACACAGTCCAAGCAGCTAACAACTTACCTCTAATATTCCAAAGGAATTTGTAAAAACTTTTACAGATACGTGCCGACGAATATATTGTCTGCCTAACGCCATCGATATGAATGCGCATATTTCAAACATTGCCTTTGGCCTAAGTGACGATAATAAAGACCATTTCTGACACTCCATCAAAAGTTTTATTTATCCAGCAACTCCATAACTTCTCACAAAATGCGGAATAATCCAACAAATCGGCTTTTATAAACCGCAGACATCTCCGCTTCATCACTCTTCGGAACAGCAGTAACGCATTTCATCACAAAACAGCACTCATCGCTTTTAGCATTAATTTAAGTTAATTTACAGCGTTTGTTGAGCTTGCTTGCGATACACGAAGCATTAAGGCCCGAACCTGACCCTCCGAAATCCATATTCTCCCTATTTCCCGAAACCCTGTCCGATATATTCATTATGTTTGAGTTGCATAAATTTACGCCAGTAACTCTAGCTGTCGCACAAATACGTGACTCCTGTTAAATTGAGGGCTCCGGTACATAGATGCTGGGCAGTCCTTGTCCATTAAGGGGGAGTTCTGGACAAACTGGAGGGGAGTTTCTCCGGCCAACTAAGTGTCTGGGCTTTGATTGGGGGATTCTGTGGGTTTCTGCTTGGACGGAATATGACCCTTTCAGGACGTTATACTCCACTTTGATTACTCACTCACCGGAGGAATGGATGTGCATATGGAGCCGGATTAATCTCACTTTCATTGAGCGCTTTATTTGCCAATGCGCCCAGCCCGCTGCTCGGAGGAAGCGATGTTTAGATATTACAATATGCCGGAGTCGCTTGTTTAGAGTGCGTTTGTAGTAATACTAATGCACCGTGGACTTGGGGGATGTGGTTGAAATTGAACTAATTAGCTTACATACTGCTTTTAATGTTTGTTTTAGAAGTGCTTTATTGGGTTTGTAAATACCATATTGGCTCGAGAAAATAATTTGGATTTGTAATTATGTAGAAAATAAAGAAAACTTCTTAAAACGATAAGAATAAATGAAAAATTAAAATGAGTTTGAATTTATATAATATTCCATATTTACTTTTTTTCCAAAAATTCAGGAAAATTGTAATTCAAACTCAAATCGATAAATATCTAATTAAAGATTTAAACCAGTGGAATGAAGGAGTTAGGAACAGTGGTGTAGAATTAAAGAAAGTTTTTAAGGAGTTAAAATTTTGAAGGAGTCATATTACAATTTTAAAAAGTTTTATGTTTTACAAAGCGGTGAGTTTTGAGTTGAATAACAGATTCTTAAAATATATACTTGGACTTCTCTTAAGTCATTTACTTAGCGTGGAATTGCAGTAAAAATAATAAGGCAACAAAACAAATGGTTTAGATAATACTAATAATGTGTGTGTGTGCGTGTGATTCTCTTTGGGTTGACTTTTATTTGCTGGAACTTATTGTCCACTTTGAAAATAAATTTATTGCAAATGGCGGAGGAAATAAGTTCCTTCAAAGTTAGTGAGATATTAATAAAATTTTCAGAACATAAAAATAGCTCATTATATCTTATTACAATTTGTCTAATGCTGTACTTGTGAATATATCTTGAAAATCACAATTTTCTATTGTTTCACGTTTATTGTTTTGAAAGAATATTCAGTATAATTTCATTTTTTTAATTGCAGAAATTTTATTTTCCTCTTCTATGAAGCGGAGGATGGTATTGAGACATTCTGAGATAATAGCTCCAGTTTTTTATCTTTTTTTTATATAAATATTAGTTTACATGTTGTTACTGATTTTAATACTTTGTCTAAAATATCGAGATGGAATTTTCTTGCATATAATTGGATTGTCACAGACTGTTTGATTTTCCAAAAATTTATAATACTAGTCATGTAGTTTGAGAGTATTTTATAATAGAAATAACTCAAAGAAATATAGATAATGATTAATAATGAAATAACATTAAACCAGAATTACAATCAGTTTCACTTGCGCCAATTTATTTTACATATACTTAGGGTTTAAGTTTCAGAAGATTAAAAAGAAACACTGTATTTTTCATGATAATGACTTTTTTTTTTTTTTTTTTTTGTAAATTTGCTTCAAATTTTTTTAAAAGTCATTGCACCTATTTATTTTTTGAGAGAAAATACGAAGCAATTAAATGACATGTGCACTTTTGCTATCATTTGTATTTCCAATTCTTGTTTTGTAAACGTAAACACAATTACTTTATCTCTCTGCATTCCGCTTGGCTTCCGGCTCCTTTCCAGTTTCAATGAAAACTTTCAGTCCAAACAAAACGCAGAATAATTTGCCAGATATCTGCAATGGAAATAAAACTTCCCTATAAGCTATCGAAACATCTTGAGTGTGGCAATGCCTAGTTATATTTTTCAGTAATGGCCGAATTTCAGGAAACCTTTTGGAAAAATAGCAATAGCATTCATAATAGCAATGGTATTTACCCTAATACCATAAAATTATGCATCATGCTAAATGTAATTTAACTAAAATTGTAAAGCATTAAAATATTTCCAATTATTATTTTTTAATTATAGCCAAGTAACCAGAAAAAAGCACACCTGACTTTTGGTCATAAAATACACGTTTATTTTCATTTAACACTATGAGCCCTAAATCGCCCGAGATCGCCCCGTCCAACAAGGGACTGACTCAGTCGCTTTGAGGCGTTTACAGTCTGTGTATTTACAATAGAAGGTTCAAGGTCACATTTTATACCTCGTTCTTGGTTGTCTGATACCAGTAACGCGGTGGAAAATGTAACCTTGAACCGCCTATATAAAATACACAGACTATAGGTGAATTTAAGGGGCGACAGGTATTTCGCGAGGAGCGCACCTTATGCTCGCCATGGGGAGTCCGCTAACCTTGACATTAATTGATGAGCGTCTTTTCAAGTCTGCTATGATTGCGATTGGAAAGGACACGCCCGAAAGTATAAATAGCATAAACATTATTTATCAGTTAAGAAAAACTAAATTCAATTATTTTGTTTTTTTAAACATTTTAATAGGATTGGAATAAGTTTTTCATTTTTTAATGCATAACATTTCAAAATTTTTAATATGCTTATCAATTTAACACTTAAATGAAGGCGTGCAGTCTGTGAGACCGCTAGCAATGAATTTTCCGTCATCCCTATTGTATTTTTAGCTCAATTGAATGGATTGACCCTGTAGCTTCCTGTTTTGTGACCTTCAATACTCATAAACTTTTTCAACCGATTTCATCGGATGCTTTTTAAAATAATTCAGCTATTTCTTTGAGCGCAGTCTCAAAGACCGCAGCTCCCTGTTAGTGTCCCAGTAATAAACAAGGCTTAGCAGATGGCACTAAAACTTGGGCCCCGAAATATCATCCAATTTACGGATCCTATTATGAAGCAGTGCTCCAGACACATTGAAATGAAGTAGAAAGTGATTTTAGTGATAAAGATACTGTACAGAAGAGTTTTTCGATGAAAGTTCGCATTGAACTGATTCTGATATGTATGTTCAAATATAATTAATTTTTCTAGTGATAATGTATTTTGAAAAATTTATAAAATATATTAATATACCAAGGAATATATATACAGAATTTATAGGATGATTTTTACACTAGTTCTTAACCTGTATGCTTAAAATGCCCTAGAAAAGCGTGCTATGAAGGTCACACATGTCAATAAAAGAAAGGTCAATTTTTCCCACTGTCATTTTTTTTTTCCATATAATTGTGGAATTTTACATTATATTGTCTTCTATACACCTCAATATACTGTAAAAATAAATGTGATTTAAAAAGTAATATGGTTTTCCAAGAATATTATTCACTGTAACATGTAATTTGGAAAGAAAATGTATGTTCCAACGCATTTACTTTTTTCAATGATAATATATATTGAAAAATTTCTAAAACATATCTAGATATCAAGAAAAATATCTGAAAAATATATTTTGGCAGTTTTTTTTTTTTTTTTTTTTTTTACCAATACATTTATTAGAAAATTTAATTTGAGTGTAAATGAAATGCGGTCTCGTAGACCGCACCTCCCCAGTTAAGTCCTAAAATCCCCCCCAGTTAAGGGTTAAAAAAATCTATTTTATTCCTCTTTATTTATTTTTATTGACACTGATTATTCAAATATTTTATCAAAATCTGTTTCCTGGTGTTTTTTTCTCTGATACCTTATTTTATTGAAAATTGTTCTTTCTAAATTCCTTGCATTATCAAAAAACCTCAGTTAGATATTAAATAAAAATTTCGACAATTACTGTTTCTTTCTTTACTTTATAAGTAGTACAATTTACAAAAAATATGGTGACTGTTAATTAAAATCAATTGCTGTATAAAATTAAGAAAAAATGTAAATTTTGATGCATTCAATTCCAATTTTGAAGGAACTTCCTTGAAAATAATTGAGAAATCATGATCTAATTCATAAAAGTCTACATGCGAGTGAAAAGTACAAACAATTTTAACATATTTGTTACCTTATTTGTCAAAACTTTTCAATTTTATATAAATACAAAAATCTTGCTGTTTGGAATAAAATTTATTATGCTTTAACTATGAAATTAAATTAAATATATTAATTTTAATTAAATTCGAATTGCTGAAAAATTTCTGCATGTACTAGAATTTTTTATGAGAATAAATAAAATGATCCTTTGAGAAACCTATAACGATATTTTTTTTTTCTGTAAAATATCGCCAGAGCATCCCCCCCCCCGCCCAATTATGTACTTTATGTACTAATATAAAAATAGTTTTTTTTTTTTTGATGAAGCAAAAGAAGTTAGAGTTGTGTTAAGATACTCTTCGCGATCATCTCTATTGAATTAGTTTTTCAGGGAAATGTACAATACAGAAAGGAAGAGATTTTTACAAATTGCATTGAATATTACTGCTGATATTTGGTAAATAGAGATATTTTAAATTTTATATTGGCAAAATAATACGTTTTAAAGATACATTTTTTTTAAATAACTTTTCATTAGATTCCCTTTAGTTTTTCGAGCCACCAACACCTTATTTAATATGGCACTATATCTACAAAGTTTGTAAAAATATTTTGGGGAAGTCAAAAAGCAAATAAAAGCATACATAATTTTACTGTAATAAATAAATTTAAATGATTTTATTAATAATTATAAAATAAAAAAAAGCTTGAATTTTCAAGACTTTTGTTGCTAAAATAGTTTCCCATTCTTTGAAGACTTCATGATAATTTTCATATGCTTTTTTTAAAGATTTAAAAAATAATTTAAAAAACACTAATTCTAAAATATAAACTTAAAATCCTAACTTTATTTTTTATCATCATATGTGTTCATACTTCATAAGTAAAAAAAAATACACTTTTGAAAAAAAAAATATCTGAAGGAAATTCGAAGATAGTAATGTTTTATGTTTAATTGATTTATCCTTATTTTATTTTTAAAATTCACCCTTAATTTTTCTATAGCAACGATAAAATGCAAACAAAAAATTCACCTAAAATAGTCAAACCACGTATCAGTATTAATTCAGCAACAACAAATTAAGCAAACCCTTCCTTGAAACCGCAAACGACAGTCACATGAGGTTGAAAACTGAACACGCATTTCAATTACTGCTCAGTAGGAGTCTCCCCCCTCCTGTTATCTCTCTGAAGAAAAAGAAAACTCTATTCTATTTTCGTCCTCAAAAAATGGCTCAGGACTTTGAGGCACTGGAATTCTCACGCCAGCCGGGCTCATAAAGTTAAATGTAGCCAATGAGCATGAGTGTTCAGAACAACCAATAAAATGGTATCTTGTTATCAGAATTTTGTGACATATTGTGGAGCAGAGGAAGGTCATATTTCTATAAATTTTGTGGTTGCTGTAAAGTTAGTCAGTTTTTTTTCGGGGGTGGGGGAAATTCTTTCATTTTGAGAATTGACAAAACATATAAAATACAGAAAAAGTACAGAGAATGCACAAGTCATCCAGAAATCGATGAATGTTTTATTATTGCATGAACAAGGCCTTGGTTATAAAGAAATTGAAGGAAATTTGGTGAAATTCTAACTAATGACTGTATTTTTACTTTTGAAAAAGCATTAGAAAAATCAATCAATCAATAGATAACCTAACTGATACATTGAGTATACAAAGGGAAATGATGTGAATCAATATGAAGTTCAGTGCAAATACTATTTGTCACAGATTGCAGGAATCTGGTCTAAATGTAAGAATTACACAAAAGCGATTTTTTTTAGATTAAACCATGTTAACTGTCTCGAAATACATTAATAACTACTGCCTTCTACTTGTCATCTTTTCCCAGATATTGAAAAACATGTGTTTCAAAAAGATTCAACTTCATGCCATGTTGTCCCCGTATATAAAAATTGGTTTCTGGGCAATTATATTTCATTACTTGAATGACCGTGGCATAGCACAATATCTTAACTGAAAATCTATAGTTCCTTCTAAAAAAGCTTGTTACACAGAAGCAATTTAGTAATAAAACCCAATTAATTAAAGCTGTATTTCAATCATGATAATATATTATAACAGCTGAAGATTCAAAAGCATTGGCGGACTTTTTGGGACAGCGAAGCCAGGCCATAACTTTTGCTAGAGGTTATCCAACTAAATATTAATTGTCATAAGTGAGAAATTCTGCTTATGTCATTATTCCCATGTTTCCCTTTTCTTCGTTATGTTCCAATCAAGCTAATGATTATAAAAACTACTATATAAAATTCCTGATCAAATTATCTTTAAAATGATATGTAACTTTACAGAATTTCTTATAATAAAATTGTTATAAGGATCCATCAATTTTTTTTAAAAAAGAAAAACTGTTCGCCCCACTATTGTAGACAAAAATGCTTATAATAAGATCATAATTGTTGCCACTACTATAGATAAAAGAATTTGACCAATGAAGTTGATTCTACTAAAGCTAAGGTCACTCTGTCTAAAATCAATGTCAGAAATTATTTATGTATACAGAAACTTGTTTATATGCACAGAAGAATTTCAAATATTTTCAATTTCACGAACATAATTAGTACAGAGAGAGTCATATCTCCCTACGAAACTAAATCATGACTTTTTTCCATCTAAAGTAGAAATAAAAATACATAGGAAAGCACATGACAAAATTTAATTTGCAATCCACCCCTCCACCCCAGGAGTTGTTCAAACGGCTTCTGCAGAGTAAAAATCGAACTTTTATGTTTATGTCGCTAATTTTAAAATTATTTTTTAGAGTTTCTTCGTTATTTGATCACATTACGAATATATAAACAATTCTTAGCTTACGCAAAATATTGTAATACTCTTCGCATCATGTTTAAAGCCAGATTTTGCGATGTAATAATGTAATGCGATGTAATAATGTCGATAAAAATGTAATAATTCATGTTATTTAAATCAATTACATAATAATATGAGTCTAGAAGCGCAGGTCTTGTCATATAGTAGGAAATTCAACAGGTCCTTGAAATCTATCCATTTGTCAGGGAATTCAGTCATTACCTAGTTGACCTGTGGTGAGGAGAAGAGAACATAATTGCAAACATACAAAAGCAATTTATGTACTAATTCATGTTATTTAAATCAAATATGTAATATATGTAATAATACGATAAAAATGTAATAATTCATGTTATTTTTAAATCTCAGTATTTCATTTTAGTATTTAAAATTTATTATAACGTTTATATTTTAAGAATTCTCACTCAATTTTCGAAATTAATATCTTCAAAGTTAACACATTTTATTAACAATTATTATTACTTTGTTGATTAAAATTATTTACTGTACTGAGTGTATTAATAAATAAAAATTTTAAATGCAATTCTTAATTCTGATTTTATTTTTAAAAAATGAATTCGCATTCTTGGGATAAACCAGTTTTTATCGCAGTCTTTTTATCACGTAGAGTTACACTGCATCTTCCAACTTATGCACCTCAATGGACGGTGGCTTCCCGATTCCCCCACAGAGCCATAGCGAAATGCAGTTTTTATAAATTCATTTAAAATTTTGTTATTCACATATATTCGGTGTTCGTATATAAATGGGCATGACTTTATGTAATAACAATTAATTACTCTAATAATAATTCGTTTAGTGTCATCAATCTAAAGGGCTTAGCCCTAGAGAATTTTACTAAAAGAGGTTGGAATTTGAGAGCGGAATATAGGTTGATAGTGTTTTGCAGCTCACTCATTTTGCCAGATAAGAATTTAAGTAAAGAAAGAATCACTTTCATTATTTGATTGTATAAAGAAGAAAATACTTTTTTTTATCAGCAGAACTCATTCGTTTAATTCTTATATTGATTAAAATTTGTTATGAAATATAGATTTTTTTTTTAATTTTACCGAATCAAAATAAATTTATTAACGATTTTGCAAAGAGCATGTGCAGGTTTGAACTAGATTCCTTTGAAATGCTTGAATTAAGCCAGACCGTGAGGAATAAAATAAAAACAAATTGTGCTGAATAACAGTATTTAATTTTACTCTAAAAATAATTAATTATACGATATCAAAAAATATCAAGTAACTTCAAAGAAACAAATATTTGTATCCTATTTATTGATAAAAGAAATATACACCTTATTGCAAGCTGTCTGAGGAACCATAGAATGTGAATTTGAAGCCTCCTTTTTTATCGTTTACAGAGTTGTTCATTCAAACAAAGATCTTGAATAAAGAATCAAGTATTCTAACGATTATATCTATTGAAAGTCCACATGTTTTGCTTTGGAATTTCATTAAAGAACAAACACAATATGTTTAGTAAATGAATTAACTATTTGTTTGACTTTAAAAATAATCCTATTTAAATATTTCTAAATCTCTCTATGAATATGGATTAAAATGGTTCTTTGAACAATTCTCTATCGGAAATAGCAATTTTATCAATTCAGCTTTTCAAAAGGAATTTGAATATTAAAATTAACAGAATATAATTGAAATTCATATGCATGTAAAAGAAATATATCATAGGAATTTTATGTTGGTTGTCACCATTAATGAGAAAAAGGGAACCAATTAACGAGAAGATTATTATGATTTCATGAGGCATGAAATTAAACTAAATTAAAATGTAAAGATGATATAAAGAATATATAATTAATGAAAGAATTTGGTTTAGTTAGAATATATTACAGTTTTGATAATGTGGAATGATATAAAAATATTCTTTTCTCTAACGGTCAAATATTAAAATTAACACGAGAAAATCTTTATTGTTGGATCTAAATCGTTTTTTTTTTCATACAGGGTTCCATTTTTTAGATAGATGAATTGATCAGAATTTTCATCATGAATATCACACAAACAAGTTTAAAAACGCAAAGGTATTACATAAAATTTATATTGGATAACGCAGCAATGATTGGAAGGGTTTTTTTATGAAATATGAAACCGAAATTTTATTATATACAGTATTGATACTAAACAATAAAGAAAAAAAAACATTCATTCACTAAATTGTTTCTAACAAATATTTTTGTTTATTTACGAATACTTTTTTAGAATTCTTAAAATAAGAATGTTCTGAGTAATGATTTAATGAATAGAACTCTATTGATCTTCACCTTTCCCGTATTTTAAACGGTATTCCTGCTCCCAGAACGAAAGTTCTATTAAAAGATCATATTTAATCTCTGATCACCAATACCACACGATTTAAACTTTGCATTGAAAAGAAAATCCAAGGTAAGAACAAATCAAATCAGAAGAGAAACAGAAAAAGGTATTTTTCGAAAGAATTCAAAATTACTTGTAGAAATTCCATTTGTGATCAGCCTTACATTTAAAGAATTGAATTCTTGGTAATCGAATCAGGTAGGACGCTTTTGAAAATAAATAATCCTTCCCTGAAGAATTTAATCTTAATATCAGAAAGGATTTAGCCAATGTAATTGGATATAAAGTGCTTGAAATAATATATCATCCAATCTATTTCCACATCCGATATCGTCAGATACCCAATCATTACATTGCAGGTTAGAGAGCCCGTGGAATATTGTAAGAACAAGATTGCTAGGAGACAAAAGAGGATTAATCACGTAAAAGAGATAACGAAAATATTTATACACGAATAGTTTGTTTTCTGAAGCAGAAGAAACAGCAAGTAGAAATAATGTATTCCGTGTCATCTCCTTTAAAAAAAAATACATAGTGTCGAAATCGATTTAGGATTGTAAATGGTATCATAAATTTTAAATATCTTGTGGATTTCCAATTGAATGTTTCCATTCGATCGCAGTTTTATATTTTTGTAATGCTGTGATAAATACAAATAAGTAAAGAGAGTTTCTGTGAGTAGAAAACTTTCTGTTTATTCAACTGTTTCATGCATTTTCTTTGACAATTGGCGAGCAAGGAATTAAAAAAAAATAATCATTTAGTAATATGAGTAGGACTTATAAATAATTGAATTTATAGTTTTTGGATGTCAGTGTAAAATCTGATTACAAATATTGCTTATGGTAGAAAATAATAATTAATAAACAATTTGAGTAACAGAAATAAGATTTTCTTTTTTTATAGACCAGCACTGCTTATTTTCGGTTGACGAAATGATAGAAAAGTGATTTCGTTTCTTTTCATTGGAGGAAGGAGGATTCATTCAAGGAGAGAAGGAATTATTTATTGTTTGAAGTCATATGATTTGATCCAATATATGTTTAAATTTAAGAGGACGGTGGCCTCTATTAGACACTTTTGCAAATTATTTACTTAGGGTTATGACATTTTTTATGAATATGTATGTCAGATTTCTTAAAAAAACATATTATTTTCAAAAAATTAAAAAAAATTGATAATTTTTGCATATTTTTAAATATGCCAGGAGACTTAATTTTTTTATTTTTTCTTATAACCCAATGTAAATTTATTTGGACAAAATTGTGTATAACTTTGCAATTCCAATTAAATGCTAATTTTTTAGAAATATCTTTATGTACGCTTACTAAATTTTTACAGGAATTTTATGTTTTTCTAACTTAAAATTGACTTTTAACTATTTAAAATTAAAATAAATAAAAAAAAAATTTAAAAAAAAACCCTCGAAACATAAAATGCATACCCCATTTTCTTTTAATGTTTGACTAAAATCTTATCAATTTCATTTAATTTCTTCAAAAATTAAGACTCCCGGAACATTTCAAAGATATTTAAATCTAATTACAAATCATTTTGAGAAAAGAATAACATACTTTATTAAGCACTAATTAATATACAGTTAACATAGCAATGCTTAGTTGCTTTTCTCTATTAATTTGCCAAAATAATATTCTTCAGATTTGGTACAATTATCCATTTCATTGGATTCCTGATGCCTTCAAACATTTCATAACTATAAATAAAAGATGAAAATATTTGTTTCATATTTTATACATCCTTTGTACACTATATTTTAAGTAATGTTTATGTCTTTTATTTCAAAACAATAATATAAACACCTTGGAAAAATGTTTATTGCAGTAAATTGAAATATTCAGAGTAATTTATAATAAATGCAAATAGTTTATTAGTTTTAGATAAAATTTATTTCTGGTTTTTCTGAATGAGTAAACTACCATCTTTTAAGCGTAATTATATTTTTTTCTTTAAATATAATTAATTGAACAATAATACAATAACAATTATTATTTGCTTATTTTTCAAAGAAAAGAATTTTATGTCCGTAAATGCAAAATTATATAATTTGAAACAAAATCTAAAGGCCTTTAAAACAAATATAACCAAATTTTTCAGAATAATAATGCAAACAGTCCTACTTTCATTTCCAGTGCTATAACAAAATATTGCAATTTCGAGATTTAATGGCCTGTTTTAGGAAATAATAAATACCAGATTCTCAAAAATTCTACTAAATTCACTCACTATCTTGTTCAATATTTTTTAAAAATTCCTTACGTAGCTGATTGTAAAATAATCCATAAATTTGCATTCGTAATCTTATTTAACCATTTAAGAGTTCTACGTTATTTGTTTCTGAATGTTCGACGTATAATCCAGGGGAATTTACATTTTTCCCGAAGTAGGAAATTTTCCGCTCAAGATTCCAAAGAAAAATGTAAATTTGACAGCACAAAAACAAATACTCATCTTACAAGAAAGAAATAACTTAATAATTCTCTCTTTTTTCAGGGTAACATACTCTGTTTGTTTGTAAATTATTTTTATATGGATCAAATGAATATTAAACCAGCTTTAATTTGAATAGCAGTAACCTTAGAAGAAACTTAGCAGTAACCACGAAAGAATATCACGCCAATATAATCAAGTTTGAAGAACAGACCAATAATATATTTTTGTAAATATTTCTAATACATTTTTATTGCTTCTACTTTTACATTACAAATGCTTAGACGAATCTATTACCTTCCAAGAAAAGTAAAATATATTTGTTTGAAAGATCATATTCAGTAAATCTAGGGAAGCTTTTATCTGAACAAGGATTATTGTCTAATTTTTTTAATGTAATGACTTCTACAAAGATTTTAAAAATTTATATTTGATTAGATTTATTTCAGCGAAATTTTCATTGTTCATTAATAAGATATTTTCGGATGTATTAAGTAATAGACACACTTATCGAGAACTCACTATATTAAAGTTTGATTGAGCAAAATGACTACACATTTTTGCATAGATATGTATGTATATAAATAACAAGTTAAATCAAAAGCATTTCTTTAACTACAACCACGACGAGTTCAAAAATTCTTATTTTCATATAATGGTGCGTGGAACACACACACACACACACATATGTGTGTGTGTGTAACGTAGTTAGTACAATATTTGATATACATCTATAATTTTTATGTAAATGAAACATTCCAATTATTTTTATCTTCCCCATTGTATTTTTGAGTTATCGTTTTCACATTCAAAGGGAAACGCGCACTCTGACGTAATTTCTTAACCTTTCATTCTTCAGAGACATGCATTTGCTTGAGATGAAAATTTATAGAAGCCTGCAATTTGTAAATATCACTTTCTTTTTTGTGACTTTATTAATTTTTCAATATATATATTTTTTTTACTTAAACTTACGAAACTTACTTACGAAAACAGAAGATTGTTAGTCGTTCACTTTAAAAATAGCTTTTTTATTCAATTTTTCATCGAAGTATGCCTATTCCACTGCTTCTTGCTTTCGTTTAATAATCCTAATGACTGAAAGGCTGAGTGAATGAAATTACAAATGAAAAAGCTATTTATGTTTTGTTTAGATGGAAAAGCTGAAGATTAGCATGTTCGAGGAGGAAGAAACGTTTCTTATTTTGAGTTAGTTTTAATTATATACATAATATAATGTGTGTATGGATACAGAAATAAGTTTTATTTTTATTTTTTTATTTATTTAACAGAAAGATCTGCGTTTTTTCTTAATCTAGGAGAAAAAATTTAGTAAAAAATAATGTATATAAAAAAATAATGGAAGAATTGAAAACGGAATATGAGAAAAAAATCATTTTTAATTAGAACTTAATTACAGATGGTATATCTATATAATGGATAGCTTGTCTTAATTTTGTATGACAATGGATGTTGAAATCATGTGCGTGGATTCCATTGGCCTGAGTTTTCGAATATTATAAAAACGCAGATGTATCAAATGTGGTTCGAATATTTTCTGATAATTATTAATTTAATTAAAAATAATTCAATTTTACAGCACATATTTAGTTACGACATGTTGTAAAAATAAGTAAATATTGTGTTTTAAAATGCAGGCAGCAACTAAATTCTGATTTTCTCTGCAATTTCTTTTCAGTATTAATTGTTTATCTTTTATTATTCCTTTTCTGAAATAATATTATTAATAACATCTTTTTCAATCAGCATTTCTATTGAAGCCCCTCAAACTCAGAGAATACAATTTTTATATACGGATTATTTTTATTCTAAAATATAATAAACACGATTTTTCGAAAAATAAAAAAGAAGAAGAAGAGAAAACCCTGCAATTTCACAAAAGTTATTGCATTACTCAAATTAATTTCTTATTTACAAAAACATGTGAATATTACTTAAATGGTAATATTAAACAACTAACAATAATGAATTTAATGCATTACTCTAATCAAAATAACACAAAATTAAACAGAAAAAAAATTGATATCATTTGAATTTATTTCTGATGCTTTGTCAGTGGATCCTGTCATGTAGGATTAACGTCATAAAATATTCAATTCTTATATACTATTCTGGTTGTTGATATTTTGGGAAATGTCTCATAACGTGTTGCTTGATAAAATACTTTCTGCTCCAGAAAAGAAAAAAAAAACTGTTTTGGCACGAATAGATTCCATTTCTGGGTTTCAGCATATCAATGGAACATCTCTGGCATTCACAATCTGATATCTCAGACACAAAAGGCGTAGAAATCCAAGACGTCTGTTGCATGTTATTTAATACACTTTTCATATAAGGGTAAGCTGGTAAAGCTTCGAAATAGAACTGAACCATATTGCTAAGGTTGTCAAACTGAAGGATAAAAATTATGAATAGAAACCGTTTATAAACATGTTCTATGGGTATACGCAAAAAGAGAAAAAAAAATGCGTTTCATATACATTTCAAATTTAAATATTTTGTTATTTAATCTATTAAAAAATATAATTATTCTGCGGACAGTTTAAGGGGAGAAAAATTAAGATGGCAATCAGTGTATAATACACAATATAATTATCTAAACCAAATAATGGAGATTTATGTCATAGAAATGTATAGCTAAGATAGTCTGCATATATCTAGTATCAACGATTTTAATCGAAAGCCAATTCAAACATTAACCTTGAAAAGTGAAAATGTGTTTCTAATAACCCTTATATCTTTATAATTAAAGAATTCACTCTAGGAATATATATTTTCATCTCAAATTTTTGATAAGAAAAGAAAAACTGAAATATACAATAAAATATCTGAATATCAAATTGCCATAAAATTATATAATTCATTAAGCTTTTTGAAAATTCAGAATATGAGTCAAAAATATAACATTTAAACAACAAAATTATTTTATTAATATTAATATAAAAAAAAAGATTTTTCCAGAAAGTTTAATGAATTATACGTCCTCGGAAATAAATGAAACTTCTGATTACGATTATATTAATGAAATACATTTCTTTTAATTTAAACATTTATTTTGAGTGATTCCTAGTTGTGTAAAAATGGAGGATTTTTTTTTTTTGTATGAAGCCATTTCTTTTCTTTAATACAAAATTTAAAATTAAATGATCAAACGGAAATAGAATCTGTATCCAGAAACGATTAATAATCTTGATAATAATATCGTTCATATTTAATAATTAAACTAAGTTCTTCAGAATTAAACTTTTCACCTAGTAAAACGTTTCGCCTTGTGAAAAGTCTCTCCGTGATCGGAAAATGAGGCAAGAAACTCGAACTGACACTGTAAGAAGGAAAAAGAATGCTAATTCGTTTCCCAGGGGTGGTTGCCTTTGCAAGTGGATGTTGATGATCAAATGACCGGAAGTTGTTGCGGATCCACCATGAGTGACCGAGAGGCTATTCTTGGAGTGTTTCTGATTTTCCGAACGATAAATGTTTTGCTAGATGTTGATTCCTCGGTTTACTGTGGACAGGAGATTCTGAAGAAATGGAAGTCAAATGGACATTCAGCAGCAAGATTTTCTAAATTTAATCTCTATACATTTTGAAAATGGATGGATACAAAGAAAACCGATTTTCTGCCTGTGAAGTTCTAATGGTGGTTGAAAAATCGGTTATATGGTTGATTATTAAAAAAAAAAATGTTGAAGAAATGAATCACTCGCCTTTTTAAACTATCGCAATTTTTCTAATTTTGGGGGAAAAAAATGACAAAAATTTCAAAATTTATCGCTATTGTAAAATTATAGGTTAAGGATTTTGATTTCTGGTATACTTAATTCCAATTGTCATATAGTATAGATAATTTTTAGTACAGAATTCTTCCTTTTTGGTACATGATAGTAGATAAAAAATTAAAACTACAAAACCAAAAAAATAATTTTTTGTTATTTTTTTAAATTTTAAATCGGACAGGAGAACTTAATTTTATAGGTAAGGGACTAATTAAATAATATTCGTGATTTTTTTTTAAATTAGTGTATTGTAATTTTCAAAGTGTCTAGTGCATAATCCCGCTGATGAGGAAGAAACTAATTATACTTCGTTATTATTTGTTATACATGTCTAGCTTCTATAATACAATTTTTACAATTATTCTTTCCATATATATATATTTTTCAGGTTAATCCTGTTAAAAGATAAATCTAACATTTAGGTTAATCCATTTTAACGTTTCAAGTTGGAGCAAGAAGACTGAATATCTTTATGGCGTTTAATACATGTATTACTTATTTTATGCAATTTTCTTGATCAAAATTATCTACAAACTGTAAGTGCTATAGACCTACACATACTTTCATAATCTCAGTTTTGGAAAATATGTTAATTCCAAAGGATTAACATAAAAAACCAATTCAAAACTAAAATAATCACAATGCAAAAGCAACTATTGCTGGATATCAAGGGTGCAAAATAAAAAGGAATTTTTGTTAAAAAATTGGAATTTGTTTCCCACTACTTATGACTGAAGCTGAATCTTCCTAAAATATATATATATAAACGCTATCAAATATGTTTTGATATTCCACCAGAAAAACAGGATTGTTTTTTAGAATTTTAGGAATCCATAAGAAAATATGATAGACATTTCTTTGTTATAACTATACTTGGTGTCACAAAGAAGACTAGAACCTTGTAGAAACTTTGTGTTGAATTTAAGATAATAATAATAATAATAAATATATTAATAATTTATTTGAAGCCAGAGTTTTAAAACCAAAAGCCTTTTCATTATACATTATTTCAGAAAACGTAAATAGCAGTGATTAATTATGTAATGAATTGTTTTACATATTCTAAAAATAATTATATATTCAATTTTGATCAAAATTGTCAGTTTCTATTGAGGTTAAAATTTTCTCACACAAGCACCAGGGCAAGATGGCATTTTCATATTATCTTTTCATAACTACGAAGTAATATTGATTGTATTAAAATAAAAACTTATCTATCTAGGTACAATACCAGAAATAACTATTCTAATAATAAAAGCAAAAAAAAATATATATAAAAAAATTAGTTAATCAAAAATGATTAACTTTTAATATCGTTATCCCGCCTCAATTTTCCTTATAATTTTTCTGTCTATAAGAACGCAAATCCCTAAATGTTAGCTCTATAATTTTTCGATACTCGAAAAATCTATTTTACTTTTTGCTCCACTTTTAATTAAATATTAAATAATATGTTACTTACACAATATTAAATGTTTCCCCTTTTTCGTCACATGTTAATTGGCCTTCAGACAAAATGTAACGTCAACCGTTTTTCCCACATATTGTTACGGACTACCAGATATGTATTCCTTTCATTAGTAGAGTCATTTTGTCTGGTCATTTGTTATATCCAGGTGAGGGGACAACCGATATGTGTCTCGTCGTTTCAAATAGATCCACCAAGTCTTAAAGGGAGAAGGACATCAAGAAATCCAGATTTTAAACTTTTTTTCCCTTATGAAGAGATTCCTCAAATCATCAAGAAATGATCGATCACCAGCAACCGTTGTCATTAAGTGTCGGATCCAGGTGGACTTCAGCTGGTATTAGCTGTGAATTGATTATAATTAACATATGTTCGAGAGGGATCAGCTATAAATATGGATCCTTAACAGACACTTCCATGATCGAGTGGAAGGAAACATTGCTGAGCAGTTATTGGGTATAAGGGAACTTAAGTTTACCAATGAGAAATTGGAGGCGGATATCTAAAAGAAATATTTTTTTAGGTGTCAGAAAGAAGAGAAGTGAAAGGCTTCGAATTGGAATTCAGAGAGGCATCGGTGTTCAGAGAAGTTGTTCCTGATATTTGAAAAGCTCCGTGTGATACGGAATTCTGTGTTAGGATCCACCCGACAAAGTGGGTGGATCGGTGGATTTTTGGATGGCCCCTGGAGTAGCTGTTTAGAGCTAAAAGCCTGTTAGCATGTTTTTTTTTTTTTTTTTTTGACTTATTCTCTAATTTTATTGAGAAACTGCTTCGCGATTGAACTTTCAACTGCTATGACTTTTTTTTTTGGTAAATAATGTTAACCTAGATTGGAACAAGGTTTTGTGTACATATATAAGACTGCAAATAAAAGAAATGTTTGTTACGCTATTCTCTTATTTGATTGGTTTGGATCAATATATTGCAATACATATAAAATATCCTTGCATATGTTGTAAATAAATATATATTATAAAGTACTATATTCAACCCTTTTTTATGATTTGTCCGCTGCTTGGGTACGTCTCACGATCTCATGAAATTAGTTCCACAAGTACTACCATAATTTTAATTAATTGTGATTTTTACTTTCCTTCCTCAGTTTAAAAGATGAAAATGTTATTTAAAATCTGAAGTAATAATGTAAGCATATAGGAGAACTTTAATATAAATCTTTGAATCTTATGAAAATACTCATATAAAAACAATGGGAATGGTTCTAATTACAAACATAATTAGTTAAAGAATTGATATAAAAACGAATTAATGGAAATATTAAATTTAGTAGTGGAGAGTTGAATTTAGATTTCTAAATTTTTATTCAGCAATTTATTTTTTAATAAAAATGATGATCAATCGGTTCAGTATGTTGATTAAATCATTATTAGGTCAAGGATTTGCAGAATCTATTCAGAATAAATCATTACATATTTGTATTAGATTTTTATTATGTTTTTCACAAATATTTACAAAATTCCAATTTTTTTGTGATAAAATCACTATTGCCTTCTGTAAAGTAACATTAAACATCATCTATAAAAGTTGTTATTAAATAACATAATCACATGTAGAGAAATTTACATTTATTTTCAAAATGTTTTAGTAAGCTTCTTTAATTAATCTCTTGTCATTTCAAGTTTTACATATTCAAAATAATAAGTAATCATATTAGTCGAAATATATTTGCACTGCAAGTGTCTTTACTGTAAAATAAATAAGTAAAAGAAATGCAAGCGATAAGTTAACTAATAACTATTGAAACTATTAGAAAGTATTGAAAGTCCTTTTAAAATATTAGTGTGATATTGGGTCAAAAGGAAACAGCTATACGACGCATAATCATACAACTTCAAATCTGTAAAACGCATATAATAATTAACTTCGTAACTAATTAGATGGAATTGTAGAGATTGTACTTGATAATAATAAACTGTCAGCTGGTAGTCATATTAAATCACTTCACTCCATTAAGCGCAATTGCATATCATATCTTAATTCTATTCTATATTCAACCGTCTTCTGCAGAATGAGCAAATTAATTAAGAAAGTAACCAGAAGGATTATTGAAATATGTTTATAAAAATAATTGTTTCATTAATCTTACACTATATTTATTTCCTTTAAATGAAGTCACATATTGTATCCTCGAAATCCATTGAGATATCTTCCTCTTCATCATCATCATCATCAACCTGAGGCGTTCTCTCTCAGCAAGAGAAAGAACATGGCAAGAGGGATGATTCAAAAGTCAGGTAATTAAACTTCACGACACAGTAAACAGATTATCTGGCAATTACTGCTCTTCTAACACCATGATGGAACACTCAATTTCTGACTTTGGCATCTACTATTATTCAAGTGACTGATTAACCGTCATTGAAAGTGATAGACTGCATACACACGGTTGATAGTCTAATTCTCGTGTATTCTGCTGGCTCTTTGCACTCGAAGCGGCCCATTTAGTGCCGTCCTACTTCGCCCTAAATCATCCACGAGCAAGGGTGGGACATTAGAGTGTATTTCGAATGATTGATTCGTAAACTTGGCCGTGTTCTTCCGCCATTCATGTTTCAGTTTAATTGCCCACATGAACAATGCATGATGAAATATTTGTATTGAATTCATAGTTAAAATAGAAAGAGAGTAATTGCTTTATTCTGTTTTAAAGTAAAATAAATGAAAAGTAACAGTAAAAAGGTTACAAAAAATGCATCCCTGTTATATAAATTAAAATACTAATAGGTCAAAAAGACTTTGACACCAAAGGGTAAAACACATATTAATGATTTTTATTAGTTGCAACATTTTTATTGAAATAATTGCACAGCAACAATATCTATTTTCATCTAATAAACAAGCATAAGTATCAACCATTCAACGAATTTCCAAGTTTTTTTTTCGATTAATTTTTTTTTCTCAAAAAATTGCTTTACGCAGATCAAAACCTGTGAATACTAATAATGATTTCAATTTAATCTATTAAACAAAGTTTTTGTGAGCGTAAAAATTTTATTGAAGCGCTATGTACAAAGCTTTACTATCTCGGCTTGATAACTTTAAATGCAAAAAATGTATATGGTAATTTTTCAAAATCCGTTTAAGATATTCAAATTATTTTTATAGAAATTATTTACTGAGAAAAGTTTGCAGACTTGGAAATTATTTTTTTTTAAATCAATTACTTAAATGATAACTTTCAAAAATGTTTTGAACTAAGTTAATGGATTTGCACTTTTTAAGATTTTTTTTTAACATTACTTGTACTAACAATGCCAATATTTATTATTTTAACTTAGCATATAATTATATGGGCTTACAAATTTTGAAGCATATAAATATTTCAATACCTTCAAAGATTTTATTCTTTTGCTTCATGAACAACGATATTAAGAAAAAAACCCTGCAGCTTTCTAAAATAAGTATTAATTATTACCATTTATTTCTTAATACGCAACAGTCAATGAATAATCAAATACTATTTATTAATATTGTATAATAAATATATATTAATAATTTCTTTAATTTGAGTTTATTTTTAAAGCCCAATCCATTCCGTCATTGTATTTTTTGTAAATATATATTCTTTTCCTTTTAAGATATGGAAACATATTAATATGTCATTTCATATAGCTTGATCATGTTAAAAATCGTTAATTTAAAAAAAGAATTGCACATTCAGCAAATATAGTTTCATTTTAAGAAATAACGGATGATGATTCCAATGGTTCTATGATATTTCTTTTGTAGTATTTCGTTGTAAAATCACTACTATATATAAATAGGAGACTGATGAATTTTCACATGAAAATTCTCTACAAAAAAAATTACAATTTATTACAAATCTAATATATAACGTAAATAGTCAAACACAACAGTGACATTTCCATATCAATAAGATATATTCGCGTTTTGTCAAAAAATGCACTTAAAAGAAAACTAAAAAAGACAAAAAGACAGAAGAAGGATGGGAGAGCCTCTCTGCATAAATAAATTACTTAATATGAGAAATTCTTACTTTAGCAAACATTAGTTTTAAGAGGAAGAAAATTTGTTAAAAGGAAAATTCATTTATGTAACTTCAGAAATTTAACTTTTGAATTTAAAATTTCAGTGCTTTTGAGTTGAAAATAAATAAAAGAAAAAAAATTATTCCTATGAATACTGAAATCACGTTTTAAAAAGCTGCTATAAAAGTAATATCACCATTATTTTATTTTTAACGAATAAAAGGGAAAACTATTTGACACTAAGAGAAATCATATTGACATACTTTAATAAAAATAAGGTTTTACAAAGTAAGGTTTTATATAAAATGAGCTGTTTTTAATATCTGAAATTTCTTACATTTCTAGAGACATGATAGAAACATATTTAGGAATAATAGGAATTTATTAAATGCATAGATATCCATATGAATTCATGTTAAATGCACTACGAACTGCGTACCTACATATATAAATATATTATATGTGTTCCCCAAATAATATTTTCGTTTTAGAAACGCATTTCTAAAATTATATGTTTGTTTGCATTTCCGCTTGCATACTGATATGAAATAGTTAGAAATTAGAAAGAATTTTCCTATCTTGAACAACATTTTAAAAAAGTGTTATTCATCTTTTGGAAAGAAAAAAGAAACTAAATATAAATATCAAAAGAAAAGCTAAATTCTCGTTTTCAAAATGTTTCTTTACAAAATATGCAGATTAGACTTCAAGAGGCTTAGAAATTCCGAAGTTTATTTTCCATTAACATATGTGTGTCCGTTTCCGTGCGAAAATGAATCCATAAAAAATAATGACATCAATTTTTAATGGCATTTTCTTGTATTTGGTTCGCATTTACTAAGGAATGGCATTTTACTCTTCTTCGAAATTTAAAACTAATAAATTTCGCTATATTAATTTTTTTTTTTTTTTTTTTTTTTTTTTTTATGTAACAATTGCACTTCCCAAATGTGAAAGCATTTTCCATCTGTAATTTTAGTTTAGTTTAGTCATATATTAACGTCCCGTTTTAAAGCAACGTTAGGCCTATTTTGGGACGAACCTCGTCCTTTTGAACCATGATCAGATGAGAGGACGATACTTGAGCTGGCACCTCCCTTTTCACACCACGCCTCGCCAGCCGGAGGGCGTTTGGCCCGAACAGATTTAACGTGCACTGGATCCGCTTACATGATGGTTCTTCGGTGGAATCCGTTCATGAACCTGAGACCCTCCGGTTAAGAAAACGGAGGAATTGTTGGGAATTCCTATGGTCAATTTCAAAATTACATAGAATGCAGCTGAAGTGAAACTGAAGTTTAACCATTGAAAAATAAAACGATAAATTATGATATACGCTAAAAGGTTTCGGAGACAGTACTTCTTTTCTCAAAGAGAAAAAAAATTATCGTACAATCATTTTCTTAATAGTTTTTTGGAAATATCATCTTGAAAAACTGGGAATGCCGGATAACTTCATTATATTAGATGAGATTTCTTTAGTGCTTTTATAAATTAATTCTTGATACATCATTAAGCGATTTTATTTTTTTTAAATTTATATTTAAAGGAAACTTATAGCATACATATTTTTTGTTTATATGTATAGCTTTGTTTTGTCTGAATGTATAACACACTGAGCATATTTAATTGTCATTTTGTGTAAATATTACCAGCATTTATAACTTGCAAAATTACGTTCATTACATCATATATTATTCTTTTTCTTGATATTTCTCAATTTTGTACAGAAGTGTTCACACTTAATGTAAGAAGCAGTAAATTCCAGAATAGAAATCATTTATTCCTAAAAGGAATGAATTGAATTTATAAAAATATCGAATATTGCCAACGATATATATATATATATATATATATATATATATATATATACCCTTCTTAATTTATTTTTACGAACAACAGATAAATCAAGACATCAGTTTAAATAATTAAAAATTAATAAATTTAAAAGAAATTAAGTAAAAAAAAGTAAATTTCCTTTATTTACATTATTTCTAAACTTTAAGTTGAGAAAAATGATTTGCTTTTACATAATTAATAAAACATTTGAAAATATATTTTATGGATTATTTTAAGTCACCTTAAGCGATAATTATTTAAATTCAATCAAAAACCGAACGAGTCAGAATATAAAATATGAACAGTTGAACTTTTACTTATATTTACTGCACATGATTAATTCATGAATGGCAGTTATGTCTCTTCTGGTACTTTCTGTAGTTCGTCTTCACTGTATGGAATTTCTTTTTCGAGAATGCATATAAACTGTCTCAAAGAAAAGGTTTCACACTGATGAATGTCAGGATCGAATCGGAGTCTGCTAAAATTACAGAGTGCATACTTAATTATAAATTTAAATCGCTTTTAAACTCACCAGATCAAACGTTTTGATCTGGCGTGGATTTGGAATTTATGCATAGTTGTTACAATGAAGGAAATTCCCATTTGTTTTTGTTTTAATTCAACCATTTGGCTCATGAATTTTTGCTTTGATTCGATTCTCAAAACTAAGAAAATAAATCATATAAAAAAAAACAGATAAGCATTCGAATTGCATAAGATGAATAACAAAGTTTATTGAGATGCAAGTGGCGAATATGATGGAAACGATCTACCAGACCGGATAACTCAAAACAGAACAAATTTTATCCCGATTTTTAGAATTTTTGTCAGGCAGGAAGAAAAGGTTATTCAGTCTTGAAAACAGCCAATAAGAGTTTGAATGCATTTGGAGTCTAGACAGGAAAGACTTCACTGAAAAACGGCCTTGCATTGGTTCTGCAGAAAGTAATAGGATATGCTCAAGAAATATTGAATGTTCGCGAGTGCCCTGTGCGACAATCTCTGGTGACAGCATGAGATTTCAAGTAGGTTAAGCTGATAAATAAGATGAAATAATAAACTATAAATTACACTGATTCTGTGAAGTTCCCTATTCAATTCTAAAATGTACCTCCATTTCTGAACATAATAACAGATAATTTATGTGTATTATTTTAAGAATAAAAGATTGCAGACATGTCCTGATGTATATTTGATGTTCTTTAATTTCTCAATGCTGCTTTCAGCAGTTCTGTCCTTTTGAAAATGCATGGACATTAAAATTGCATGTAAAATATCTAAAGGGATTGTATTCTAAAATTTTTTATTTCTGTTAGAAAATCTTAAGAACATTTACTCTCTCAATTCACATATATTTCTTGACTTAATACATATATTTGTCTTACAATTATTTTTTAACAGTGGAAAACAACTATATCGTTTAATAAAGGAATATGTTATGCGAATATAAATAGTATTATTATTATTATGAATTTATTAAAACTATTTAAAATACAACTACATTAAATTACAAAACTACTTTATTTTACATTCCTACGTTCGTCGAAGGAATATCTTTTTCCTATTTGCGAAATCATAATAAAGCTCTTTTTTACCAAACATTTTAAAATAAACTATGCAGATAATTATATATTTATAAATAAATAATTTGTAGTTTTTGTTATTTTAGTTAGATATTAAATGTAATATTATTAATATCTAGTCAATGATTTGTTTATAATATTATGTATACAACACATTGATTTAATTTTTAATTATATCTTATGTAAAAGATGAAGCTTTAAAATAAATGAATTATTGAATTTTATATTTTCAATCCCTAATTTGACGTGATAAGTATTATTTCTAAGAATTTCTCAATCGATTCGAATGTTTATTCTGTAATAAGCAATGCCGAATTCCGATTTTCCAGCAAAGTATATATATATATATATATATATACATAGAGAGAGAGAGAGAGAGTAATTAGTAATTAGTAATAAATACCAATGTGAAAGGGAAAAAAATTGGAATAAAAATTAAACCAAATAAAATAAGAATCCGGCCTGAAAGCTTTTTCTAGGGTCACCCTCAGGCAGGGATTCAAAATAAGGGATTTTTTTTCTGTGAGGAATCTGACTTTAGTCCAACAGTATTGACCCCTCGGGATCCGAAAATCCCATGAAATTAAGACCTACGCGATACACCGTTTTTTACAGAAATGAAGCAAAAGAAAATTTATAAAAGAAAACGACTACCAATTAAGCAAAAAATACAATAACATAAAATAAACTGTATAACTGTATAACAATTTTTAAAATAAAAAGGAAAGACCATACCAGCAGCAAGTAATTTTGTTTTTTTTACAAAAAGTGTCCTGTCTTCTCCTCCGCGTTTAATTTTGTTTCTACTTAAATCATTCAAGGTAATGAATAATTGGAGGGTCTAAAATTTTTAGATATTAACTTCGAAAAACTAAAATTACCTTTTTGTTTCTATAATTGGCTGTGAGTGTTCTTTTAACGTTTATATTCTGTTATTATAATTTTCGCTTAAATTGAAGATTTCAATTTTTTGTCTCATTTATGCAAATAATGTTTTATCTGTAAGGCCTCAATTTCAGGGGATGTCACGAGGTGTCAATATTGTTGATACAAAATCAGACCCCACACAGGCAAAAATCCTTTGTTTGAATCCCTGCCTGAGGAAGACCCTCGCTAGTCTTGAGGCTGGATTATTAATTTCTTCCTTTTGAAATCTATATTTATTCTTTTCGCTAATATTGACTAGGTATTTTTATTGATTTGGTTACATTTATATATATATATATTTCAAATCACCTTATTAAATAGTTTTATTAAATAATAAATTATTTATTACAATTATTAAATTATTATTAAAAATTACGTCAAAATATGAAAATTATATTCATAAAAATAAAAGCTGAAATTAAAACCTAAAAAAATTTCAAAATTAAAATACATTATACATTTTTTTATGATTCCATTTGTAAAATATTAGGGAATAACTTTTTTATAATCAAGAAGACTCAAATTATTCATTTCAGTAATTATGAATAGTAATGTTTACTAATTTAAAACCAAATTAAATAGTATATTTTTCTCTCGGTTTCTAGGCACTTCTTTAAATGTTTATTATTGAATTAAAATAACCTAATTCTTTATTTATAGTAATAAATAAATATTTATATTTTTGTCTTTTGAATATTGTTTTTAATGTTTTTCCACCACCAAGTCATAATTTAGGGTTCAACACTGCAGTACCTTTTTACTTGTATACGCATGGGATATTTTTAAGTCGTTCATGAAAAAAAATCTAGGAATCTAGAATTCATTTTGAAAGCCTGCATTTGCTCCTTCGAAGCTTTCATGAATGATCTAAAGAAACAGATGCAGAATACATGGAGTACTTTGTTTTTTCACTAAGATGTTATTATCATGCTTATTCCATTTCAATTTCATTTTCTGTCATGACTTTGATGGAGAATGAATAATCATATAGATACTATTACTTAGATACAAATAGAATACAGAGTAATGGAGTCTTAAATTAGGCTTGGAAACAAAAATATATAGAGAGACATAAAAGGTGAAATACATTTACCTTGATCTTCTTGAGGAGGCTACCACAAATAAATAAAAAGATGATAGATCTGATTATTAAATTCGTATTTGTATCAGATATGCATAAAACTTATTTGCATAAAAAAAATTAATATATTAAATGTCCCTTTTTTCGTTTAAGAGATAATAAATGACAAAAATTCCCAATAATGTGGCACCAAAATAATCCTTAGTTTGTGCGAATGTTACAAAAATGCATATTTGTAATATTAAAGAGCAAATATTAATTACAACTCACATATATGCAGTAAGTTAATTTAATCTTAAGTATTTTTATTTTATTTGTCTCAAAATTTAATTGAAACTCTATAAATCCGTATTTTTTGTTTGTCTTTATCAATGCATTTGCAGGAATGATCATACCCAAGATAAACAACGATAGAACATTTGATGATAAATTTGAAGCTGGCTGCTGATTGGGGTCATTATTAGTAAATTAAATAAAACAAAGGATACATCAGATAAAGCACATATTAATAAAAACAAGTAACACATGCATCTCGTCGAACTGAAATTCGAAGTCACACATTACACGAATTTGTTCTATTCGTGTGATTTGTGACTTTTAATGCTGTGATTCCGCAATTGTGAAACAATACAGTTGAGAATTTGCATTCCAGTAAATTATTGTTGTAAGTTTTATATTTTATATTCGTTCCGTTTGCATTTTTAGCAAAACGCTCTCATTAGAGGTCACTCTTTGCATTTAAAATGCTTAAGTCTGTTTCAAAAATTGTTTCATTTATCGTAAATAATTATCTCTAGAAAACTATCTATAGAGTTCTGGATTTCCCTGTAGAAGACAATTTCTTGATACTGATATTACTTGTATGTAAATATTTGGAAGAAAATTCTTCCTTCATATGGTCAGATTCCTTTATTTGCGTTTCTTTTAAGGGTGCCCTGAATAACGAAAGAGAATTATTCACTTCGCTTTCTATTGCAATGTTCATTTGGAAACCAGTCATTATTTGTCTATATTTCTTTGAGACAATTTTTGTTGAGAGTAAATAAGCAAATTATATAAAGAAAGCGTTTACAAAAAAAAAAAAAAAAAAGACCAAGAAAACCTTTTGGAGTCAAATGCCAAGAAATTCATGCTGCCATTATATTCTTGAAGAATTCTAGCAAGGAATGACTAAAAATCATGAAACGCGGCATGTATAAACAATGAGTTTTAACGGTCCCATACATCGTTTAATATTTCCATCCAAATGCAGTATTAATGGAAGTTCGGTGACTAAAGTCTGTAAGATCAAAATGCCATGTACAATGCTCCGTGACTGGAAAAATAAACATCTTTCTTATTTCTTCCTCTTTCTATATTTTTCTTCCCCCGAGAAGTATTGTATCCGTGATATATATTGATTCCTGTTTACTCAGTTTCAGTAACTGCAGAGAAAGATACTAACTTCGGCGTCACTTCAAAAGCAGATTATCTGACATTTGAAAGGGTAAGAGTTGGAGCAACAGAAAAAGTTCAATATAAAGTGAAATCTTTTAGCATTTTGTTATTTCCATTTCACTAAATGCTCTTCCTTCGGGGAAGCTGTCAAGTGCGGGTGAGAGGTCTTGACAAATATTAGAGAGAAGCCTCGCACGAGCCTCACTGAGAAATAAATTTATAAATAAATGGATAGCAACAGATGGACTGGAATTTGTTTCTGTATTACGAATATCGATCTGCTATTAGAATCAAATTAAAACGAATGCTGCTTATTTATTTTAATTTGTATCAGTGATAGAGTGAAAGTGTGCACCGTGAATCTGAAGGTGGGAAATCGGTGATTTTGAAATGCATTTATCTGTATCATTATTTCTGACGCTAACAGCAGGATGGCTTAGAATAACAAATAAAACATTTCAAAAGAATGATTTATACTGACTATTGAAATCGTCATCTTAGTTCCAAAATCGTTAACATATAAAACGTACTCAGAATTAAAAATATATTTCGCATGCGCTTTGAATTAAGTAAAGACCAATTTAAATGTAACACCAATTCTTCAGGAAATAAAAATAAGTGAAATCAGACATTTGAAATTGTCTGATTTTTTCACACGTAATTTGTTTTTCAGAACTGGAAAGTATGATGTTGAATATCTCCTATTAATTCTCATCATGAAGCAAATTTTTAATGACCTCTTATATAGAAATAATATCATATAATTATTTCAAAGTATAGTTATCATTTATAAATTGATTTGATGAATTTCCAGTTTCTCTTCGTATTTTTCTTCTTTTAAACTTTTACCAAGAAAGGAACTATCTATGTTTGAATTTTTACATTTCATTACAAATGCAAAAATGATAATTTTTTTGTTAAAGATCTTGAAATTTCATACTTCCATTTCAATTAAATTGCTATCAACAGAAAATATGTTATTACTTGCTTTCATTAAAATTAAGTTGTTTCCATTCATGTAATTTTTGAAAAAAAAAATTTATGATATTTTGTCATAATTCCTAAAAAGTAATTTTGTACCTTTGACATGGATTTTGGCAAAATAATAATAATAATAATAATTCTACAAGTAATTCAAAAATGTACATGATATATGTATATTATTCTTGATAACTTTATAAGATTTCTTAAATTTTGTTAGTCACCAAACGTATTTATAATCAAAATTATTACACATAAGTTTACATCTCATATATTAACTTTTCAAATTTTACAAGAGCATTAAAACTCAAATGAAAGAAAGAATTCAAGAATTTGTTCTGCTATATTTTTAAGGATAAGTTTATTTATAATGATACTTTACATACTTTAAGTTTCAAGATGATTACCATCTTCCTTCTGATGCATGTGTAACGTAATACTTACTGTAATTTTTTCTTTTATAATGAATATTTTAATTTAATCTCAATTGGAGTAAAATTTTCCCTTAAAAAATCCGCAATGATCTTTAAAAAGCCATATCACCATTATAAAAAGAATTATTCAACCATAAAGCTTAATTTTGCACAGAACTATTATTGCTTTATTAAATAATTGTAAGCGTTTTAAGCGTTTTCTTCTAAATTTTATAATTATTACAAAGCAGAAAAATAGAATTAAAAAAAATAATTTTAAATAAATTTTCTGAAATAAAATGTGTTTACGGCTATTTTTGAAAATTTAACAGTTATTTACACTTCTATTTAAATTAATCAAACTAGTTTATTATTAGTCAAACTACTTAGTTGAAATGACAGAACAATTAATTGATGAAATTAATATATATTCGGTATAAATATAAAGACTTTTTATAGACATGCAATGTAATTGTTTTAATTCTAACGATGTAACTTTCACACTTAACTATTTCTAAGATAGTTACGTCTACGCATAATCTGTTTTAACCTTACAAAACGTATTGCAGCCACTTGGTTACACATATTATTTCTCCTATAGCAGCTCCAATAAATGTTTCCAAATGGCAACAGTATGCAGAAAATATGGGGGAAAACCTGGATTCCTCTGATTAGCGCCTAAATTTGTCGATATATACAATAGCAATTCTATTTTGAGTAATGTATCTGCAGCTGCAGAAATGCAAGTTAGAAGCAGAGAACGTCATACTAAAATGACAAAAGAAATCAAAATAATAAATGTTTTAATGTTTTATTTCTTTAAAAAATTTTACCCAAAGACCAATTTTTTTTTGTTTGTTTTCATTTTAGTGGGTTTTTTTTTTATTTCTTAGTTAATTACATTATGGTGAAGTTTATTAGTAACCGTTTGACAATACCATGCAGATGCGAATAAAAACACATCTCTTAGATAACTTGATTGGAAGGTACAAAATAATTATGAGAAGAAAAAAGTGGCATTTTTGTCTCTTCTATCATTCAGCTGTTGATCTTGCTGTCATAAATGCTTGGTTATTATCCAAATATGTAAAGGAGCAACTTGGAAGTACAGATGTTGAAATGAGGCTTTTGCAGTTTAAACTAAATTTGGATGAATCCTTGGGCTCTTACTGTCGAACTTGATCAACAAAGTGAGGCCGTCCCTCAAATGGAGAGGAGAAAGAGCATATTCCAAAAAAAGGGAAATTTGTTTCTGCAAGAATCCTACCAACAACTGTTACGGTCTGACAAAATTGACCATTGGACGGAGCATACTGAGAAGAAAATGTATAGCAAAATGTCGTCTTAGTTTTAATAGAATAAAATGCACCATATGTAATTTTCCTCTACGCTAGAATAATAACAAAAATTTTTTCAAAAATTATCGTTTAAAATTGATTTCAAAAGTGCATATTATTTAATTTCTATGTGTAGCTGCATTATCTAAAGTACTATTTCGATTTATGTAACAATAAAACTGTATGTACTAATTTAAACTTTAAAGCTATTTTCCATTCTAAACTAATAATTTGAATTATATTAAAAATATTATGTTGATACTATACTTAAATATCATATTCTTTTGTGATGGTTTTAACTATCTTATTGTATAGCATAAAATAATAAATATATAAAAGTAATAAATAATAAATGTATGTTATAAAAGTTCATAAAAAAGCTTTAGAAATATTTACACAATATTTGAAAAATTAATTAATAGGCACAAAACAAGTGTTCCTGTATGGTGCGGCTGACTGGCACAGTTTAGCTTTGTTAATCAAAATCATATAGTAAAGTATATAGTCTATTTTTGAAGTCATTTTTCACTGAAGTACACAATTATAGAAAGGAAATATTGTTTTTCAGAAGGAAATAAAAAATCATGAAGGGTTAAATAGGCAGGGGTAAAATAATTATAATATTTTTTTATTATGTATGAATATTTATAATCTTTTAAAAAATATAACAGTGTTGCCCATATATTACATAAAGAAAATAAGGAATATTTTGCGCAAAAACCAAACAACAAAATAAATAAAAACAGTCTTATCTTTCAGAAAATTTCTTCTAGAGGTTAAACAATAACAAAAATTTCAATACCTCTCCTACCAAGCCTTACCTCATGTTAAAAACGTTGTTTCCTGAATGCTAAAATATAAAAAACAAAAACAAAATGACGAACAATGAAAACAGCGAAGGCAAAAATGCCAATAAAAATCATCATTAAATCAAGAACAATGAAGAAAATAAAGATTAACAAATAAAAAAAAAATGTGAAGGTGTAAAGGATCCTTATCACTGACCTAAACTCCAATGATGCATCCCACTGTGCGCATTGATCCTGTAAAGTGGCCACATTTTTTTTCTTCTGAAATTTCTGCCACTCTTATCATATTTTAATTCTATTTTCTTGCACGCTAAACACAATTGGTTGAATAAGAAGATGAACCACTGATAATGGCATAAAAAGGAATCTAATGATGATATCTTCTGTATTAGCCTATTTCGTAAAAGTGATAACAAAATAAACATTTATTACTGGAAGAATTCCTTTTTCCTTTTATAACAGTAAGTTATATTTATTGAAAAAATCTATAACATAATAAAACAAAGAATTTTCGATTTTTCTCATAATAACATATCTTTATTTTTTTCAATTAGTCCTTGATTATCATTTGAATGAAGAATTACTTATAAAAATATAATTTCATTTCATTTTTTAAAAGTATTCCTTTCTAGTTGCAAATGCAATTTTGCTACTTGACGTTTCACATTTTGCTTATTGCAGCTTTTGTTTTTCTTTCTTAAGATTGGATCTTCTTTTAACTTTTAAAACAAAATTACCAGCATTATGACTAATAATTTTTGGAATTGCTTAAATAAGGAATTGAAATTTGATATTATTTAAATATTCCATATTAATGTAAAACTTTCTATTTAGTGGTTGCCATCAAAAGCACTGTATTAAAAACTGATAACATCTGTTACCATTATTTAATTTTTTCATTAACGTAGTCTCTTTGCAAATGCAAAAATAAAATCCTATAAAAGCTCTATAGCACTAGAAATAATAGCATGAAACATTCTAACATAAATATACTAACAATTAGAAGAGTGAATTTACATTTTGAAAATCAATGTATATATATATATATATATATATATATATATATATATATATATATATATATATATGTTTATAAATGAAAGTAAGAGTTAATATTTGCAACAAAACCTTTTATAATGAAGGTGATTTGGCTTTTAGAAAATTCCGTTTTAGTTTAAAAGTACTTATCAGGATGTTATCATAAATATCAATATATATTAACATTTCGATTTAAAAGAACTCTTCCCTTTTTAATTATGATTCTTTTTCCACATATTGCCAATTTCAAATTAATTTTTTAAATGGCGTTGGAAATAATCATCAATTACTTTAAAACGTTTTTTTTTCATTATTTATTTAATTCAAAGAATTAAAATGAAAATTTATTTGTAAATTATATTTTATATTTCTGTATTCATAAATATTTTTTTTCTTTAATAAAATGGAATTGAATATCCAAACTTAGAGAATCATACTCATAAGCGTTTTATATAACATATATACAAAGTTTATATATTGTATACAACATAAAATACTGTATAAACGTTATTAATATTATTCATATTATATAATATTAACTATATAACATTTTTCCAAATATTACAAGACATTTTCTTACAAAATAAATCTGAAAACATAAGAAATATTATATTAAAGAATATAAGACAAGAAATGTTCAATAATTTTCAGTGGGACGTTGAATATTTCAAACATTTATCATATTTATCATGAGATCTAATAGCAATGAAAACATATATATATTTTTAAAATTCAAATAAATTTATGCTTGACACATCTTTTCTAATCTGATATACTTACTTAAAAAAAATTTTTGATGTTAATTCATTCTCAAAAATATGAAAATGTAATTTTTTGTTTTTATTTCACTTTGCATTTCGATTTCAGAGTAGAAAAATTACTTTGATATTTGATAATAAACAAGATACATTACTTCTGATATATTAATAAATATTGTCTTACAATTTAAATTTAAAGGTCTGGTACATCTCGTTATAAAGAATAAACTTGCGACAAATAATCGTTTCAAAATTTTCGACGACACCCTTTTTAGATAGAGAAATCTGTTTAAAATGTAGATATCTTCTGAAAAGGACAGCGCATTTCGTAAGGAAAGAACAAAATGAAATTTCCGAATTACAGTTGATAAATAGGAAGTGCCCCGCTATAAATTTCACCAGCTTTCCGCTAACATCCCGCAGAACCATAAAAATCTGTAAATTATGACTTTCAGTTGCGGTGCTTCTAGGCGGCTACATGAACCGAGGACCGATCTATTTCTGAAAGGAGGGGTGCGGAGATGCTTGAAGTTTCTGATTTTATACTAGACCTTAATGGCCAACCCTCCCGCTCAAATAAATAAAATGTGATGTATCTTTAGCCATTTCTAGAGTATAAAGAAAGAAATATCTTGCTACTGAGTGAGTGCTTATGTGGACGCAAATAAAGAAAAATTGCTTTAAAGGGAGGAGACATTTCTTCTCCCTTCTTTTTTAAAAAAAATATATTCTCCCCCTGCTTCCTTTTTGCGGTTATGTCTAAGTTTATAAAAGGTTGTGGAAATGTCGAAAACGATTGATAGTATTCCTAGTTTCAAAAGGGGTCAGCTATACAATGGAAAAGCATTTTTGCTTCTCCGAAGAAAAAAATAAGAAAAAAACTGAGGCAACAAACATTTTCTATAAGCTTCGGAAATGATGTGAAAATGTGTATTCCATTCAATAAATTTCATATTACAGCAAAGAAATTTAAGAGCAGTTTTTCTTCAAAGCCATCTTGTAGGATTGAGTTGTTTTGATTCGTCAATGTATTGAGCATGAATAAAGTGGATTAATTCTTTCAAATGAAGGTAGTAGCAAGATAAAAATGGTAATTCAGTGGCAAATAATAAAAGTTGATATTGGTCTTTAGTAATGTTAAAAATGTTTCCTATTTAAAAACATGCTATTTGATTATTAAAGAGTTAAGATTTAAAGAAGGCTTCTTTTATTCAATTGTATAATAACAGATATCTTAAATATAAATCTAATCTTTAAAAGACCACGTGACTTGATTATAAAGTCTCGCTCTGGAATCGAGAGTTTATGGACTTTAGATCCCTGAAACGCCGCATCAAAGAATTTTAAATATAGCTATGTAATATACCTTCCCGGGAAAGTTGTGTGTTGTCCGGGAATTCTATGAAAAGGTCTTGCTTCGTACGTAATGAGATCTAGTTGTAGAACATCAAGCTTCGAGAAATTAAATTTCTTATATGTATATGTATAATAATAATAAAATTTTCAATATACAAAATAAAATTTAATTATGAAAACTATATAATTATGAGGGTAAAAATCCTTTGAATCTATATAACTTATTAAGAAAATGAATATTTTAAATAAATAAAATTCCCATTGCTGAATTATCAGAAAAAAAAGAGAAATTTGAAATTGTATACGATAATTGTCTGAAACGGAGATGAGGTGTCCACAAAAAAGTGAATTATTCTTAATGTTAAAGAACGTCAATAACGAACAGATTATTTAAAAAGGACGGAAGGGTTATAATTCAATTTAAATGAAGATAATTTGACTTACTGAATTTTCCTTCGGTAAATCTTTTAAGTATAGAAAATAGTTATATTATAGAAGCTTTACTGTACTGTTTTAAATAATTATATGTATCAATATTACGTACTAGCTTTGAGCTAATATGCTTTTCAACTTTTTGAGAGTAAATTAAATTACCAATTTAAATTGTCAGGTTGAAGTAAGAAAAACTAATATTTTAAAGAATGAAAATCAAGAATATATGGATTATTTTTATAATTATATATTTTAAAAATGTTTATTACGTTACATGACATTTTTCACTACATATCAAAATATCATTTAAGAACATCAAATAATATTCATAATTTATTTCATAAGAAACAACAGAAATCAGATGAATAGTTTATTTATTAATGTCATATGAAGTGAAGTATGAATTTCTAAAACAATATTCAAATTATAATTTAAAGATAAACTTTACTGCAGAATAATAATTGCGTAATTGCAGTTGTTTCCTTTGATATCGCCACTTTATTTCGAGAATAAACTAATATTCTTGAAATTCTGAGTATAATTTTTTTTAATCGACATATTAAAGAACTTTTATCCCTTAAAATTAGAACCATCGATTTTCATGATGTTAAATGCCATTACTTAACTTAAGATATGTCATTTAGTAATGGCATGGAATATTTTATAAAACCCTAACCAAATTACATACTATCCCGCATTTTAATAAATAAATTTATCTTTTGCAAAAAATTAAGATCTGAAAAAAAATTAGTAAATACAAGAAATATTTAAGAATACTTACAATAACATTTTATTTCGATCGAAATTTTTTTTAAAAAAATGTAACGGCAATTAATTTAAAGATTGCATATCTACTTAGGGAGATTTCAATCTAAATAGATAAAAAAAAAACTCTGAAAAATATGTTTTACTGCAACATTTATAAGTTATTACATTTTCTCTGCAGGATTTTTTTTTCTTTTCCCACAGCGTTTCTTAAGCAAACATTTTACTTTTTATAAAATCTCTTATATCATTTATGTAAAATTAAAATATTTTTGTTGTTTCTTTACAAGCTTAATGATATTTTAGATGAATTCATTTTCTTTAAAGCTACATTTTTAAGTTTCCAATTAAATTACTATTGAAAATCGGTAAAAAAAATGTTTACGTCTTAATACATTTTGTCTCAGCTTGAATCTTTTTAAATAATAAATAATGGTTAATTCTTTTGAAATGAATGAGTTTAAATTGACACAAAATGAAACTCTTAAGGTTATTGATTTAGTTTTTCCACAAAAAAGAGCACTGAAAGGAAGTAAAAATTAATGTGTAAACAAATAACGTTTCTTTGATAATGAACAATGTTTGTGTTAAATAATTGGTCTATTTCTAAATTTATGTTGCCTATTAATTCGCTTATCAAGCCATTTAATGCATGGCATTAAATCTGTGTCTTTATCTGGTCAGATGAAATAATCTCTTTGGTTGTCTTCTATGTTGGATGCCGAGAGATGATGAAATAGTCACAGAAATCGAGGTATATTTGTCAAATTATGTGAAAATGGTAATAGAGTTGACAATTTCAACGAATTATTTTTCAAAACTACCAAATATTTTTTTCAAATCACAATTTCGTGCATATTTTGTAGATGTAACATTTGTATTAGATATTGCGTTTCGACTATTTTATATTATTCTCCAGTAAGTCACTATAAATCAATTGAAATTAATTATATTTTATTATTGCAGAATTTAATATATAATTTATTGTACAATATAAATTTGCTACAATTCTATGGACCAATTCTAGAAATTATATTCAATATTGGTAGAAAATGTATCAATTTTGACTACAACTATAAGTTGAAGTTTATTACCTCTTATGCAGCTACTAGATCTTCAATGGCATGAATTATTTTTGAAACACAAAAATAATAAACTATGTTTAGCCTAGTACTGTCTAACCATAACTGTCTAATTTCGAGCAACACTTATGGGAAGAGGGTCCTAATTTGTACTATGATTAGATGACAAGACTGATTCTCCCTCTTTTGCAAACATCCATTCCACACTAGAAGGACATTTGTCCTTCGACATAAAAAGTAATCTATACTTGGCTCATATTCATGTCAGTAAGTTTTTGTATCCAAAAATGGAAGAGTAACATGATTTTATTCCTAATTCAGAAATAAAAATAAGAAAATAACATCCACTGATTATCTAAATTATATCAGAACAGGGGAGATATCCCTCATATTTCCAAATATTAGGAATAATGCAGGAAAATAACTGCATCTGTGGAGGAATTTGGTACTATTTACCATTATTTAAACAAATGTGTTGAAGTTTAGAATGTACAGAACTAAGAAAAAATCTATAAGTTGAAAATAATGACTTAAGATCAGTATTAATGGTGCCAGAAAATCCTAAAATACTGAAAGACGTGATGTTGAAAATTGACAATTTTTACCAAAAATTTAATGTTTAAAAGTGTTTGTGCTTAAAGTTTCTTCTGTTGTGGGACGCACATTTGGAGGAATGTAGAGAATTTTGAAAAGGTTTCTCAAAGTGTTGACCTGCTGCTCTTTAAACAGGATGGCAAATGTAGAGGAAGACGAGGAGGAAGGTCAGAGATTGACTACCTGTGGACTAGGTCTAACTGCCTCGAATAGGATGCAAGTTCGGTGAATTTGTAAGTAATATGGATGGATTATGTTAAAGACAGCAGTCAGCCACAAGAAATCCTGTCGATACTGCCTCGTTCAGTGGTGGAGAGGTGGTCGTCCATAAACAAGAAAAAGAAATAGGTTTTTATATTCGGGTTCTGAACTTAGAGCTCTCCGCACAAATTCAGACTTTAATACCACATCACATCAGTCCTGAGAAAGTGTATTGGATTCATATTAAATATCTTCCTTCAATTTATTGTAACTATAAAATGTTATTTATATCAAACAGTTGCATGTCTGCAGAATATTTAATTCAAACTGATTGAGAATCTTGCTTTACTGCATGCAGCCTAAATAAAAGACCAAAAAATAAAATCAATCGATCAGAACTTTCTCTTCATCATAATCCGAATCTTTCTCCTTTCACACTCAATTCACAAAAAGTAATTACTTTTGTTTTACTTAACTTTAAAATAAGAAAATTACTTGCTGAAAAAAAATAATATTTCATCCGACCATTTATTCAAGATTTTTTTCTCTCTCAACTTTGATAAAGTGAAACTAACTCCTCAGACACGCGGGGAAAAAGGAAATCCACTATTCATAAATGTTTAATTTCAAACGGCAGATGGTCAAAAGTACCGGTCTTAACTCTAGAAAACTTATAAGAGGATCATACATAAAATATTAGAGCGTCTTCACTTTATCTAGAACTAATAAAAATAACAAAAAGCTGTTGACCCTGGGGAAAGATCTACTCCGGATATTTACTCTTTTACTTTAAGAAAAAGAATCTAATCTAAGAAATAAACAAGAAATCTTTCGGTAGTTCTAGACGAGTAAGACGGGTATACAATAATGATATCTGAATAGGAAGATTTTTCATTTTTATTAGTTCCTGCTTTGCTCTGTGTAAATAAAAGCATTTATGATGTTCCACGTCTTTTGAGATTTGTATTACTAAGTATGTACAGAAATATTTTCATTGCAAAACCGCCTCTGTCTTACTTGGTTTATTTTTTAAGCCTATAATTAAAATAAATCTCTAAAACTAATTAGTTATAACTTCATTTAAAATACAAAATATGATGATTTATTATTTATAATTTCTTAGACATTTCTCAGAAACTAATTTTCTTATCTTCATTTAATATGAATTCATTTTCGTTGTTCAATTTTACATAACTGAATTATAAATTTAAAAAATACATTTCATAATGCCGACAGCAAGAAACATAATTTAATATGTAATTCTAACATTAATAAACTGTTTAATTTTAAACATCTCATTAATTTAATCACAAAAAATATTTACCTTATCTTTGACATTTGAAGTAATAATAAAAATACAAAATGAATGTCATATTTGAAAGAATGCAAGCAAAATTTGCTCAATGTTGTGACCTATTCATAAATGTATGAAATAATAATAATTGGAATCAGTGCTTGTAAAGCTAATTAAGGGTTCTTTTTGATATTAAAAATTGATATCAGCATAAGAATGTTTTTTTTTTAATTTTTAAAAAGAGAATTATAGAATAAAAGTAAGAAATTAGTAAAATTAGAACAATAAAAATTTCTAAAATACTTCTCACTCAAAACGATTTTAAATGCTTCAAGTAACATTTTTTATGAATTATCATATTCATTTTGATAATGCTTGAGTCTACATTTATTTAAGATAGAAGGAGCTAGAAATTGTCGTTTCTTTAATTATTCACAACAGAAAAACATGGAAGAGCTATCAAATATTTATTCATTTTATATTGACTAGTTTTGTATCAATGTCCTAGGCATTTGTAATTCTATACATTTAATATTATTATTTTTATAGTGAAAGAAAATCATGGTTCATCAAACAAAGTATATTTTTGTCTGCTTAGAGTAAATTTGTGTCTATCCACTTTTCTTTTCATTTTATTAAGAGACTACAAACATAAAATCAAAACAAAATTTAAAATAGTATAAAATAATACATTTTGGAGCCATAAGGTTAAAAAGATATATTACATTTTCATGAATTAATATTTATCTCACCGATTGCTGGTTCCGAGCAATCCAATTCTTTTATGTACAGCATTTATACAAAAAATGCACAGTAAAATTTATATGCTTTTTAAATGTAAATTTATTTTCGTTAGCATTTTTAAAACCAATTTAATTTTATTTAGCTGCAAACATAATTTTTGAGCTCTAATCTCTAAAACGGTAAAAGATGCGACATTAGGTTAGTTGCAATGTTTTAGAACATCGTTCATATTGTGCGAAAAGATAAGTAGTAATTTTTGGTGTTGACAGTATATCGAAAACACGTGATATCATGCGTAGAGTGTGAAACTGTAAACGAAGTAGATACTAATCCTCACTGGCCGGTATGCATAGCTATGCAAGAATTATTGGACAGGCATTTTGGGGGGAATTCTTAATGTTGTAATTTTATTCTGAATTATTTAGCAAATGAATATTCTCTGCGCACATATTAGAACAGAAGTAAATACCATTCGTAGAATGTCGTATAAAATTGGCGAGCAAAATTATTACCATATCCTTTAAAATATCGACTGCTAATATTGCAGATCTTCACCTCCTATTATGTTAAAAAATGTATTATAGTAGCAAATAAGGTAAATGATTGGTAAATGTTTCATATATCAGAATTTCGAAATATCACAGTATCGGAACTTCCAACGAAGCAAATGCATATTTTGTGTATTCTTATGTAGCCATTTATATGAGAAAGATATAATGATATTAGTTATATTCTATATCTTTGCAATTAATTTTCTTCTTATCTATACTATTTTCAAAAGAGAGAGGGTATATTTGAATTCCTCTGCAAGGTGGCAATAAGAAGTTGCAACTCGCATTGTATAGATACCTTTTTGAACATAGCTATTACAGATAGGTGAATAAAATTATAATAAAACTCTTGCATACGGGTTGTAATATGTCAAGTAAACTGATAAGGAAATAGAATGAAATTATTAATGAAGAGAGTAAATAATCTCAAATCAAACCGTTCAGGAAATTTTTAACTATCATTGAAAATGTTTGAAAAGTATTTGACAGAAATAAATAAAATAATAACGGTTTTTTTTTCAGAATTTGATTTTAAGATGTTTTAGTGCTTTCAATGAAAGGTATGAACTTTAGGAATTAAAAAATTCAATATATATATATAATGCACATGCATATTTTTGAAAATGCATAACTACTGCTTTGCTTGTAATTTTTTTTATATAAAAAGTATATTTTATATATAAATATATTTTTTATATATTTTTATATATAAAAGTTTTTATATTTCGTATAAATTTTATAGAAATGGGAAAATTGATTTAAATTTAGGAGTTCTAATAAACTTCAATTATTTTTAACCTATCAACCGATAAAATTATAAAGATTTTATGTATTTCAGCTAGTTTAACCTGGAAAATTTGAATATGTATTCATATTTGACATTTGAGCTTGTGCAAGTCTAAATATTATTATGATGGAGTAAAAATATTAATATTTGAATAAAGCAAACCCCTTGGATAAAAAACATATTATACACATATAGGGAGAATAATTCTTTCTTTACTTGCAATTTTATTCGCATTAATTAGTTTCGTAATAAAGAGCGTTCTGATACTCTTTTTTGAGACTACACTGTATTCGAATGATTTAATTACAGGAAATTAAAGAAATGCCTTTTCTGAAACAAATGGATATTATTTCTATAGGTGTGCAATTTTGTATCAATTCAAAATTCTGTTCTTTCCTTTAATTTTTATCAGATATTTCATTACAAAATAACCAAAAACCATATTTAGAGTTAAGAATAAAGCCATCGTAAATCTTCCGCAGTTTTTATTATCATCTGCCTGCATGCGTTTGTTTAAAAGATAAATACCAAAGTCCAATCCTTGGAGCTCTATAAGTACTTCGATCGCAATTGTCTCCTAAGCAAGCTCTTCTTTAAGAAGAACCATAAATCATAGTTTAACGTCAAATGGCTTTGTCTTGTCAACAGTGCTCTCTTGATGGGACATTAAGGAATACATTTTAAAGACCGGAGCATTCTTCATTTGAAATTGATGAACAGCCTTTCTAGAGTCTTGTTGCTTGCTGTATGAATTATAAAATCGATATTTTGAATAAAATTACCAAAGTATTTACTTCAAGTTATATGTATTGGCAATACATTTTATTTTTTAAATACTAATGACAAATTACGTAAAGCATAAAGGCCTTATGCTTAAGTTCCCTTTTTTATAGCATCAACTAATGCGCAATTTGATCAGAAATTATAACTAAAGGTTACAGGTTAAGAAAAATCATAAAAAATTTGCAGATCTTGAGTATTTTGTCGTTACCTGATCCTTTCTATTCATCAAAAAAAGAAAAGAACTAAAACCCAGTTTAAGTAACTGTCCAAGAATTATAGAGTAAATTGTTGTCAAAATATTCTTTTTTATAAACGGAATCATTTTTTATCGTTTAAAATCAATTGTTTACGACTCTGTGATGATGGAATGCTTTGAGTATTGCAGTTAAAGAAAGGGGCACTCATTCAATTATAAATGTTGGCCTTTTTTACAGTGGAGTAGTTTTTTATAAGCAGAATAATATTGATCTTCATGAATAAGATTAAACAAAGAAGTTTGCAGATGATCAAGACAGATTAATTTAATTTATTATTAATTTAATTTATTTTCTAGTTCTATGATGTAATTTGGCACCACTTTTATAATCTACTTTATAAAGCAAAAACATATCATCGCAAGCAATATTGTTGATCTTGCTAGCTTTTAACTGCAAATGATTTAGATACAAACGGATAATGAATTTAATTTTCATGATTAAATTTCGATGAACTTAAATGCCGTAACAAATCGAACCACCCAGATTTATACTGATATCTTTCAAACTATATTAAAAGTTATTATAGGTGACCGAACTTCAAAATTCTAGGTACATCAATTTAAAAGGGAAAAAATGTACCTTTTTAGCTGATATTTTGGTCTTTTATTACTATTTTGAAAAACGGTATTATCTTTAAATCATTTAGGAATGGAGGCAAAAGAAATAACAAAAAATCATACATAATTATCATTTAAAAATAATTTTTAAGGTGTAATATAATATCTCAATATTAATGTTACAATTTTTGTATGCCAATACATAGAAATTTCTGTATGAATCAATGGACAAGGCCGTTTCATGAGAGCATGTAAAATTTCAATTCACTTTTATGATTATTTCATTTTCTCGTTGCATTAAGTTTTCAATGTTTCCAGTAAAACTATGCATTTTGGAGCAATATCACAAATATCTAAATTTCGACAATTTTTTACATTAACATTCTATTAATCATGCAGTTTTTTTTTGTCAAATTATGTTTAATTATGTTTTCCACATCGTTATGTAAAAATATACAATATTTTTATGAACAAATAGGATACATTAAGAATATATTTATTATTAGGGTTTCAGTACATTGCTATCCTTTTTGGTAAATGATATTTGATTGGTAATTCATTAGCAGTCTTTAGAATAATTTTAATTCATATTTTTACCCCATTTCTTAATTTTATTTCTTCTCTTAATATACGTATAAGGTAATCGGTAATGCACTTTAGATTTAATGTGACTTCTCATATAACCAGGACAGTAACTGGGGCCTGTAATAAAGTGAATATGATGAATTTATTGAGTCCGATTATAGTGTTCTTAGTAGTGAAATAAAGAAGTTACAAAAATACTTAAAAAACAAAGGAAATCAACCATGAAGTCCAATCAGGAAAATATAATCTATATTTTAATAGAAACAAAAGAAAAATTTCGTAGAATTACGTGTAAAAATACATTTGCGATTAAAATCATGAACCTTTTAAGATTTGAAAAAGGTTCATTCAAAAAGTGAAAAATGTATCCGCCGATCCACTCCCTCCACGAGTGCTTTCGACAGTTGTTTTTTCAGTTATTATTTTTGTTTAAGTATTTTGTTTCTCAAATTTTACTTCCCTGCAGCTTAACTTGGAAAAACGGAAGGATAATACCAGGAAATATATGTTTCAAATTTGGGACGAAACCCTTTTCATGATTTTAATCTCAAGTATCAATTTTACAGATAATTCCATAAAAATGTTTCTTTTGATTTTTATTATTATATAGCATACATTTTTCTAAATATACTTTTTGGCCGATCTCCTATTATTTTTGAGTTATTTTCTGACTGACTAAATTCGCCGCTTGGGACGCTGTAACTGTCTCTATAAATATAGTAATTGTTTCTATAACTCTAAATTACCGGCTATATATATATATATATATATATATATACACTGCGTAAAAAAAGTAGAAGGACACTTGATTTTGTAACAATAACCGAAAAATATTTTATTTTTACTAAAAATTTTTATTAGAAACATATAACAAATATTTCAAAAATACAATTTTAACATCAGAATTATAATGTTCAAACGTAAAATATTAATGGCAACAAAAATAGTTTCTCTTTTTTGAAACTTTGTAAAAAAAGTAGAAGGACAGCATTATAATGAATGAAAAAATAGTGACTTTAATAAGGAATGGTCTTCCCATTGGCCTTTATAACTTCAAATATTCTGTTTGGAAGTGAATTGTATAGAGTTTGAATTTCAGTTTAACAAAAATTGTCCCAAGAGTCATTCAATGCTTCTCGAAGCTGAGTTTGCGAATCAAATTGCCTTCCATCAGCATAAACTCGACGAACTAGCATTGCCCAGATGTTTTCCACTATATTAAGATCAGGACTTTTGGCTGGCCATGGTAAATATCCTAATATATTTGTTAGGAACAATTTTTGACTCCAGTCGCGGTGTGAATGGAAGCTCCGTCTTGCTGAAACTTCCACTCTTCACCCCCCATGTCAGAGGCATAAGGAAGAAGCTCGGAATTCAGCACTTGAATGTAGTCTGTATGTTTTTGCCTACCATTTAAGAAAACCAGACTTGTTCTTCCTCCGTATCCAACAGCCAACCAAACCATTAAACTCCCTCCTCCCATTTGTCGTGTTGAATAGTATTCGCCTTCAGTCCCCAGACAACGCCAGTAGTGCTGATATCCGTCTGGATCGTCTCAGTTAAGTTTGGATCGTCTAAGTTTCTTTTCATCGGAAAATATCACAGAAGTCCATTCTGTAGTCCAGGACATGTGCTCCTTAGCCCACGCTAAATGGTTATCAATGTGAGCTTGTTTCCACTTAGGATGATGTTTCCGTTTTTTGAAAATGAATTTTTTAGATCTTTTAATATAGTTGTAAACTGTTTGTTTCGTCACATGATTAAGTCCTGCTTGGTTTCTTGCGTTTGAAACACTTCCTTTGTTCTTCTTCAGCACGCGAGCAAGTTTTCTTTCATCACGTGGTCTTAACTTCTTCGGTCTACCAGTCTTCTTTTTATTTCCATTTTTATAAGGATTTCTGATAAAGTGTGAAACTGTATTGAGGCTCACCTGCAACAATCGAGCAATCTCTCTGACACCTTTACCATCATTTTGATATGCGGAAATTTGCCCTTTTTGTAAATCGTTCAAAGGTATTCCTTTAGGCATTTCTGAGAACGGAGAAACAACGCAACTTTTAAACAAATTAGATTTTTTTGACAGAAAAGGATAAACAAAGTACAAAATCACTATTTAAATAAAGAACAACTCACTAAATTAAATATATTAGCAAGTGTCCTTCTACTTTTTTTACGCATGGGAAATTATATATACTAATTTTCTTAATAATGTTAGTGGTAGATGTTTAATTTTTGCCTAAAATGAAAACAAGGATCATTAAACTAATCCTGCATAAATATCTGGTAGTTAGGAGAAAATAAGAGATATTAATTGGTAAAAAGACACTGTCCTTCTACTTTTTTTACGCAGTGTATATATATATATGTGTGTGTGTGTGTGTGTGTGTGTGTGTGTGTGTGTGTGTGTGTGTGTGTGTGTGTGTGTGTGTGTGTGTGTGTTATTTTATAAATATTTTGGGACGTTGATAATGAGGATAGTATTTTATTATTCTGAAAAGAATTTTCTTTTTTCTTTTCTTTATCGTTTTACTATATTTTAAACTTAGATTCATGTATTATTTGAGTCAATATAACCCGACACCTTTTTCTCTTAACAATGTTTAAAAACTTGTGCTGCATATAGCTATTTTAACATCAGAGGGCAAAAATAAATTCTTTCTGGATAATCTCTTTAATAATAAACCAATTCGTCGTGAAAAAACAGTATCACAGAAAAACTTTCTATTTTTCCAGTAATATGGGAAGAATTGTCTAGAAACTGAGCCAAAGCATTTTATATTACTGTTTAAAATACTGGAATTAAAATACTATTTTTATTTTCCGTCATTTTACACTACATTGTTGCACAGTTTTTTCCCCTTCGTATTTTGAGACATTTATTCTCCAAACATAGATTAAAATTTAAGTTTTCCAGACTAAGAAGTAAATATTATTCATAAAACTTGTGCAGATCTTGCATACTTTCCATTATCATTTGATGATATCTACTTGTCCACAAAATAATAACGTGTTTACTTCCTTATGCAGATACAATTTTTTTTTTTTTTTGATCGCAAATGTTTCTCAAACAAATGTTCCTTTTGAAAGTATATTTTTCTGAGATTGTTATTGAAAGGCTCTTTTTATTTTGTCAGAATTGCTTGGTTGATGAAACGTATTTCTGGCTTTGAAATCGATGGATACTGTTTTCATTCTCTTATTGCCACTGTTAATATAAAACTTTCAAATCATGGACAGTGAAAGATTAGCGTAGAAATAATTACAATAAACTTTAATATCAATCAATAGATTCAAAACATATGAAATCAATAGAAAAATCAAAAACATACGATACCATGTTTTTATAACATCGTGGTAATACTTATTTTTCTGCTGCATCATCAGTCTTTCGATACACGATTTAAAAGGCAGTAGGTTAGATTATAAAAGAATAGAAGTTAAAAATAAGGATTCTACAGATGTCTAGTAATTCCAATATCATTTAATTCGGCTTGTCAGTTTCCAAAAAAGAGAAAGACATTCAAACCTTGTCCATTGTCCAAGATGTCCTTGTAGCTCTACGAGAACAAATAATTGTTTTTCAAGGACGTTTTACTATTAGAAGAACCATAAATCATAGTTTACAATAAGGATGGTTTTTATCTTGCGAACAGTTCTCTGCTGATGAATCCTGTTCTGCGGAATTTAGAACAGGACATTTTAAAGACTCACGCTACTAAATTGTGATTGATAGATAGTTTTATAGTTTCTTTTTTCCTGTTTTCAATTATAAAAAGGTTGTTTCTTTAAAATTTTCCCATTATATTTTTATTATAACGTCTGCTTTAGGATGTTACCATTTGCCATGAATTTATTTATGATTATTTAAAGTGTTTTTTGCTTCAGTAAATAAAAAAATAAATCAATGAGAACTGAAAATTTTGTTGAGAATGTATAATAGCTAATTTCATTATTTTCTTTGAAAACTCTTCAATGAGAATCACTTAATTACGCATCTTAATTTTCAGCATTTATTTTCTAATTGTGAGAAAAGTTCGCGATAAAAAATAAACAGTTTGCTATTTAGAAAGCAATTTTCAATATTTTGATATTATTGAAAATTACATTCAATTTAAAAACTTTAAAACTTATTATTATAAATACAAAATCATTTGCGAGAAATTGATCTTTCTATGTGTTACCTTTATGCCAAAAATGAGTGGATTATGATGTCCGGGTGCTTTTAAAAGATTTTTTTGGTAAATTAGCTAATTGCTAAATTTGAAAATTGCAAGATTTTGAAATTAATTGCCATTTTATGTTTTCTATTGATAAATTCTAATGACGTAATATTTAAATAAAATTTATGATAATAATATATTTTTATTTTGAAAATAAGATTGATAAATCTGAGGTATTTTTATTGTGTATCACATAAATGATTGAATATCATAATTTTTTAGATGATACAAGCAAAGTAAAATTACAAAAAGATTAAATTATGCATCCAAAATCTAATAGTATACAGACAAAAATCTTCAGATTCCTCAACTAAAAATTCAAACGACAGACTTGTAATGAATGTTATTTCCATTTGCCATTTCCTAAATATTATAGTTTTAAGCTCTCAAAAAATCTTATCTCATTACTATATTAATAGAATAAAGTGAAATAAATTTTAATTTCAAAGAAATTAAAATGCTATAATTCAAATAACTCGATCCATTGCAAGAAGTTATATAAAGAATAATTATACAGTTTCAAAAATTATTTATCTTAGAAAAAATATTTGGATGCTTTTCAGTTTAATAATATATTATCTATATATTCTATTTGTGTTATTGGAGGCTTGCTTGGTACGTAATTTATATAAAGTAATTTCATTAATTAAAAAAGACAAGCAAGGCATTAACTGTAATATCATATACGTTCAAATGTGAATAAAAACGTGTGAAGAACTCTGAAAATCTTAAAAGTAATTTGAATATTTTCTTTAAAATAGTTCATTAAAATGTTAATTTTTTTTCGAAAAAAAAAACCTTCTTTCAACATTGAATTACTAATTACGACTCCTGATCCTTTCGCCATTGTTACCATAACCACTTATTTAACAATGAAGAACCTACTCTTCTCAGGCTTTTCACATTTTTTTCCTTATCAGCAAGAATATGATCTAATTTTTGAGCGTCGATGAAGAGAGTAAAAACAAAAATAACTGAATATAATAAAAGACTACAAAAATTTGAAATATGCATCTTAATGTGTTACAAAATTATGTTGACAGTTATTGAATAATCCTGATATATCGATTCGCAGTATATAATCACGGATATATTTTCCTCAAAAGCGCAGAAATCTCAAATATTTCTGAAATGATACGCAGAACTAAATAAATATTAAATAACTTTGGTAAATGCTTATTATGATAAAAATAATTTTGATCTGAAATAATTTAAATTAAAACTGACTTCTGAATAATTTGCATTAAGTCTTTTCATTCAAAATTCCTTTAAATATGATTTTTCGTTGAATATTCAATACATAATAGAATCTTTAATAAATTTATATTCGAAGTAATACATAAAGGAAATATTAATTGTAATAGCTGTGAATATATCTATGTAGGTGTATACAGCTTTAGCACTTCCTCAAACTGAAGAATGAAGTTACCTACAAAGATTTCATTTGCATCTTATTTTTGCCTACCTTTTATTTTCTGTAAGCATTTGATGAATACCGTTTTGCATAATTAATTCAGTCTTAAGGAATTTTTTTTTCGAGAGATGCATTTATTATTAATGAAATGCATTTTGCAATTTTTTAAAAATTAAGTTATATATTACAATTTTTAGTAATCAATTATTAAAAATAAAAATTCGGAGAAAAAATTGTAATTGCAATGGGATTAAACAAAGAATTATATTAAATCAAAGTATCTATAATCGTAGTCTCTTGATATATTTTAGCGTGCAGAGACTCATTTTAAATATTGAAAATTTCAATGCTTTCAATTCCTACCAAAAAATTAAAAAATATATGATTTTTACTGAATTTTTTATACGCCATAAGATTATTATTATTATTATTATTATTTGCAGTTCTAAAAATATCAAATCATTAGCTTGAATATTAAGGAATTTGGTTTCGAATATCTTTGATAATTTTAAAAATGTCTAATATGAGAGTTAGAATATTTCACAAAATAATGTAAAGCCCGTCACAGAAAATATCTTCAATTTGAGATAATCACATATTGACAAAAGAATTGGAATTCTATGAAATAAGTCATGCCTACAAAGAAAGGAAAATTCCTGAAAAGAATGAACAGTCCAATTGACAGCCTTTCCATCGAAAATATGCAGCGTTGCTCAAAATTCACGTGACCGAGGAATAAAATGGCACCCGCGAAAGGAAATCGAAGAAAGGAAAGTAGTCTTCTTCGTGACCGTAGGAAGATTATTTGACCACATGGTCACCCGACCTGGCAGATGTCGTTCCTGGCCGCTGGCACCCAATATTTTACGAGAGGGGTCCAAACATCTCGACGATAATATTTTATGTAAAGAGAAGAAAAGGAAAAAAAAAATCTCCTCCGTCGTTGAAATACGAATTACAAATTTTATTTTCGATGTATTTCAAAGGAAGGAACTTTTAGAAAGAACGCCATTTGTTGTAGTTTATTTTATGTCTGACATGGTTTTGGTTCAAAAATTGCGAGAAATAAACAAGAGTACAGTCAAAATTGACATGTAAAGGGTTTTTGATAAAGAATGCCCCATATATTTTACAGATAATGCTCTTTCATAAATGAAACAAGATGAAACACTCGAATTCGAAATGAAGAACAAGATACTCTCTGCTTCTCGAAGAATTTTTCTTTGATTTTTATTTCATTCTTGAGCGGATAGTTTCATAAAGAATTCATTTGAAAATTTTTCATGGATTTTATTTTCTCTGAAAGCAATATTTTGTCAAAAACGCTTACCAATAAAAGATTGCTTTGCAAAAAGTGCATGCATTATAAGAAAAATGTGTCCATTAAAAATTTTCATTTTGAAACCCTTAAAATAGTCGAAAAGCAAAAGCAAAAAAAAAAGGTAATACGATAGATAAAAGACATGCATATTGCCCTTTACCATAAAATTAACGAGGATATCAAGTTTTGAATAATGCGGTGTCTCTTCAAATTTAGCAAAAGAGTATTCGATCACAGAATAGGTAAGATCGAAGTAAGATAAGTAACGACTGAATGTATATTTAAATTGCTCAAACACCATTTTTTCATTAATAATGTTTCTGCCCATACAGCTAAACACCAAACATTCGTTCATTGAATCCACTGCTTCCAATTCGTTGTTTGTTAGATGATGTTTCGCGTATTTTGACATTTTGTAAATTTCAAAATTTACAACGCAAGATCTTTCTAACTACGAGAAACGATATTTGGTTATCCTCAGTGATACATGATTGCCTTAGATAATACGCATTTTATAGCCAATATTTATTTATATCTCATTTTTGTTAATTCTCTCCCCCCCCTCCGTTATCGAAAAAAGACTTTTAATGTTTCCGTTTTGGGTAGGGTAACTGGACGGTAAATGGACGAACTCCACACACCTTTTCTGAAATGCATCGTATTATTTTCTGTCATGTTGGAATTCATATGCATTTATAACATTTTTTGTACGATTTTTTTTTTTTTTTGCCAACATGAAGCACAAATTGTTCCAAAGCATTCATTCATTCGCATAGCAACATTTTTTTTTTAACATTTACAATTTAACCTTTGGACACACACAAAAGAAATATTTAAAAAAATGAAATTTTATTCCTGACATTCATGACCTAAACTGAAATTTCCTGTGATAATACACAGCAATTCCTGTATGTATTGACAGATATTCTGAACCTTCCTAAAGGAACTCGGAGAAAATGTGAGACATGTTATAAATGATGATTGACACAAGGAACACACAAGATTAAGAGCTAAATTTCTTTTCAAGTTTTGACATTAAAAAAAAACCGTCGATTCTGAGTTATATTAAATTGCTATCAGCTAAAGTTTTAAATACAATCACACTTTCATTACAGAAAATATAATTGTTTAACAACACTGAATGAGCCAGGGCACCGTTTTTCATTTTGTAAGAATAAAATTATATTCTACTTTTTTCATGATTATCATTTTGCCCCAATACCAAGATGGCACTCATTCAATATTTTCTTAAAATAGCAAAATAGGATTGATTATATTTAAATAAAAATGTATCTACTTAGGTATGATGCAAGAAAAAGCCATTCTTATAACAATTGCAGATAAAATCAATTTGAAACTGTTGAAAAAAGGATAACTCGTAACATCATCATCTCTCTGATCTCTCCTAAGTGTACCAGTATTGTTTATTCCTTCATTATTTGCAAGTAATGAAAAAATAAAGGAATAAAACAGTAAGGAGGATTTAAGCTGAATTAGGTTGTGTATATATTCTTATTCTGCTGAGCTGAATTAAGTTCAAATTATTTGTGTCTGACAGAGCGAACAATGGGTGATACATGTTGTTCTTGTATGAACTATATATCTAGCTAATCACTCATCACCAACCTCTCCATTTGACGGCTCCACTATTAATAAGTAAGAGGGTTTTTTTTAAACTTAATTAACTTAGCATACGAAGTATTATGATGAGTTTCCCTAATGAATATACAATGATGATTGCAGCCCTTGATAATCACCTCTTTAAGATGCATTGAAAATGCTCCATGAACATACATTCCCGAAAATAATACTGAAAGTGGAATAAGAAAAAAAATAACACTAATAAAATTTACTACAGTATCGAAAATTGATTCTTGAAGAAGAGTTAACTTAGAAAAAGGAATATACCAATGTATTTAATTTCATTGCAAATTGATAATTTAAATGCAATTGTTTATGCAACAAAAAAATCATCTGTAATTTTTTTCTTAAACAAAAGATCTAATTTTCAATTCATAAGTTTTACTAAAACATTTCATTTTATGTCCTAGAGGAATTATGTTTCATTTTCTCGATTTGTTGCTATATGACTGATGACTTTTTAAAGATATATTTTAGTAATGAATTCGTTGCTAATTAGAATAATATAATATTTTTAAGTCAAATATCTCTCATATTTCCTTCCCAAGAGATCTTCAAAAACAGTAAAATTCTTTTAATTCGAAAAATGCTTCCATGTGATTTTTTCTTTCTTTTTGTTTAGAGAAACACAGGAGAAAAATCCTTTAACATCTGCATAAACACTTCTTGCTTATGCTTTGATTTAATGTAAGCAATAAATGTTTCAGAACAGAAAAGACTATAGGAGAAATTAGACGAAGAAATATTTTAACAAAATGCAGCTAAAAATGGTTTATTTTGGTATGCATTTGTCTATTTATGATGTTATTTTTATGACGTTTTATAGATGGAAACTGAGAGAAAATACATATTCACTTGAGACATCCTTCTGAAAAAGATTTTCTGAAAGATTTCTGAAATTGTGCTTTTAAATTTAAAAAATTGTGGTATGCTGATATATCTAAGCTTTAAATTACGAACCTTGGAGTATCTGATGCAAAACTGTTTACAAAATCTCTTCATTAAAATGTCTTTCATCCTCTTAGGAATTTCTTATTTCGGTTTCCAAAATCTATAAGGTATATTTTGTACTAAAAAAAAATTAGCTTTGTTTTGTTTTATTCAATTTATGAGGAACAGTAAATACTACAAAAGTAAATCATTGTTTGTATTTTGTCTTTCCTATCTTTGATTATGGTTCTTTTTTTCTGTAATTTGGTGATTATCACTTATATTAAAAACGTATTAGATTCTTTTATAATTAATAATGGTGGTGCGCTTAATCGTTACATTTTTCCAGCACATTTTTAGTTTTAAAGAAAATTTTATCAAATATTTTACTTAGTTACTTTGTTTCGTAAGCTACATAATATCCAGATATTATACTTTTAGTATAATTAGCATTGAAAAGTAAAATAGCTAAAATTAATGCAGCCATAAAACGGTAACAGTAACAATCAATCCTTAAAATTCCTGACAATCCTTCTTGACAGAGATGCATGTCGAATGACTAAGAAAAATCACTGAGATAAAATTCACGATAGGTTGATGCTTTTATTATGGACCTGAAAATTTATATATTTTTGTAGCATTATTTATACATAAATCAAACTATAGAATTTCTGTCTAATAAAAAGAAAATAAGTAATAAATAATGGGCACACTAAACTAACTGATTAGAGACAATATTCTATTTCAGAAATGAGTTGAACTGAGATAGTAATATTCATTTTTTTTTCTGAAATATTAACGATTTGACATTGCATTATTTTATACCGTCTGTATATCGAATAGCTGAGAATAAACCTTTCGAATAATTTAAATTTTCTTTATTTTAAGATACAACACTGATATTTGCACTAGAGATTACCTATTTAAAATAGCATAAATGTCGCGACTGACTGTGAAAAAAAAAAGACTTGAAATATTTTTTTTACTAATAGTGGTCGAATTTTGAATAATCAGGTAAGTCTTACCCAAGCATCTGCGAATAATTAAATTAAAAAAGTCTTCAATTTCTATTTACAAGCCGCTTCCAAATATTCATTAGAAATCAAACATTTTTTAGATTTATTTTAAAATATGATTAAAAGAAAATCTTAATCCTTTCCTAAAAGAAAAAAAAAAATAATTTTTAGTCTTGGATCAAGATATAAATGTGATACTGAAGCTCTCAAACCATTTTTCATTGGGAAAATCTCGAGAAAAACGATAACGTTTCATCCCAAAGAGCAAGTATCGACTAAACACTGTTGAATATTGCTCATTAGTGTTTCATTAAATTCTGTGTTTACACGAGATCGATCGGCTTTGAAAAAATGAATATAATTTAGTTTTAATCAACAGCAACTATTTAATTACAGCTAACAAAAATTAGTAATTAAAAAAATATTAGAACAAATAAAAAAAAATTTTTTTTTTTCAAATTTTTTTAACAGTTTGATATATTTTCCTTCAGAAAGTATCCTTTTGAGAATAAACCTGTCGTATAATTTAAATGTTCTTTATTTTAAGATGCAACACTGATGTTTGCAATAGATATTACGCAACCATAAAATTGAAAATTATGCAGAATGCCTTCCCTGATTATTTAAAATGTCCCGGAAGTAATTAGTTCTTTAAAGACTCACACAATCCCATCAGATCATCAAAGAGACCTTCTGTAAATTAATTTATCCCAAGAAGCGGAGCATTTTATGCCTTTCAAATTTTTCTCCAGTTTTTAGACAGCTTATGAATGACTTCTAAGTATTTAAAATTTCATTTACATAATCAAACAAACCTCTGAAAAACTGTAGTTTTAAGGATTCAAAGCATTTCATTAAAGACTTAAATGGCATAATTAAGAAAAAGAAAAAGATAATAAACTCGCTCTCTGTACATTTCCCCAAGAGGATAATAAGGTTTTTGATGGTGGCGCTTTTAATGTTCATTAAAGAAGATTTAACACATATTGTTTTATTTTATTACTTTTATTTATATTCTTTTTTGAAGTTTTGAAAACACAGAAGTAAGGTTTTTACCTCATCACGATTTTCAAAATACTCCTGAAATATATCATTAGAAAAACATTACCTTAATCCCGTACTAACATAATACTATTTCACGAGAATGGTAATTAGTACGCTCAGAGGAACTGTTTCTTCTTTTTTTTTTCCCCGAGTCTTTTTTTTTATGAGTCCTCTCGTGAATTACTCGAGAGTGGAATAAATCCAAGTTTTGGAGCTTTCATTTCAATTACAGTGAACAGCTTTTCTCCCATCTCAAAAAAGAATAAGACATTCAAGGAAAAATTTTTATTTTTGTCATCTATATATATATATATATATATATATATAAAAGATGTAGTTGACATAAGTGAAGACCACAAATCACTTTGTAATATTTTTAACGAAGATGCTTCTTAATATCTATACGCAATTATAGATGTCTATTTTAACTATAAGAAGCTAAATAATCCTGCTAGAAATTAAACAAAATCCCTTTATTGTATTGCAGCGTTCGGTGAAATAAAATCAACAATGTAGTGTTGTAGAACAGAGCCGATGATAAATCAACCTGACTGCAAGTAGACGGAGTACTGAGTTCCTCCAGAACATTTGGAACATAATTGCGACGACAAAGGACCTAAATAAAATTTATCTCAGGAGGACACATAAAAATAAATTCCAATTCAATTCTCTAGGGCAATATTTGAATACAAAGAATTTTGGGAACGCAAATTATATTCAGAAAATAAATCTGTGTTGAACTTCTCTTTAGATTTACGGGGTGTGTACACTGAAATGTTTTGGTTCTATTTTAGCTGGTTAAGACAGAATAAGAGTATTCTAGCCGATAAAATGGAGATGGTTTTCCCAATCATTAAGATCTGAATTTCTTTTGTCAAAGTGCAAAAATGTAAAAAATAATGTTCTATTTTCACTTAGCATAGGATTACTACAAATTTCTTGATGCTGCTGAAATAAGGTTTCTTTTAAAAAAATTGAAATAAGTAATATAAAAATAAGGGTTTGATGCTATCAAATATAGTTTTATTAAATTTACCATTACATTTTAGTGATTGAAAATTATTCTTCCTCATATTATGGGTTACTTTCTGAAATATTATTTCCTCAATCATACCTAATTACTTGTCCATAATGGTACATTGCATTATTTCCCACTTTAATATAATCTACATTTCTGAATACTAAAATTAATTAACCTTTAACGGGGGAAATAAAATTTTAGGACTTAACTGGGGGGGGGGGTCTGCGAGACCGTATTTCATTTGCATTGAAATTAAATTTCTAATGAATGTATTAGTATGAAAATCTGTCAATATATTTGCAGATATTTTTCTTGATATATAGATATGTTTTAGAAATTTTTCAAAATACATTATCATTGAAAAAAGTAAATGCGTTGTAACAGGCATTTACTTCTCAAATTACATGTTACAATAAATTATATTCTTGAAGAAATACATTACTTTTTTCTTTTTAAGTCATATTTATTTTTACAGTATATGAAGATATATAGAAGACATTATAATGTAAAATTCAACAGTTATATGAAAAATAAAAAAAAATGACGATGTGTAAAATTGGCCCTTTTTTTATCAACTTGTGTGACTTTCATAGCTAAATTTTCTAGGATTAAACATACAGGTTAAGAACTAGTATAAAAATCAACCTATAAATTCTGTAAATATATTTCTTGGTATATGAATATATTTTATAAATTTTTCAAAATTACATTATCTCTAGAAATATTAATTATGTTTGAACATCCATATCAAAATCAGTTGAATGCGAACTTTCATCGAAAAACTCTTCTGTACAATTATTCTTATCGCTAAAATCACTTTCTGCTTCATTTAAAAGTATCTGGAGCACTGCTTCATAATAGGATCAGTAAATTGGATGATATTTCGGGGCCCAAGTTAGAGCCATTTGCTAAGCCTAGTTTATCACTGGGACATTAACAGGGAGGTGCGGTCTTAGAGACTAAAAGAAATAACTGAAATAATTGAGAATTAAGCTTAAAGAAATAACTGAATTATTTTAAAAAGCATCTGCTGAAATCGGGTGAAAATGTGCACTTGTATTGACGGTCACAAAACAGGAAGCTACATTGTCAATCTATTCAATTGAGCTAAAAATAGAATAAGGGTGACCGAAAATTAGTCGTTAGTGGTCCTCGGTTAAGGGTTAATACAACCTGGGAAAATAATTTAAATTCCTTTGATAATATTAACGAGTAAATGAAGACGAAAATGAATTTATTTCTTCTAAATTCCCAACGTTTCTAAAGATTGGAAGATTTATTACCGGGACATTCTTAAGCAATAGAATTCACTCATTGTAAAACCTGTCGTTATGCTAGACAGGGCACTAGTTGATACTTCTACAGTCAAAAAGTCATTACTGCAATTTCGATTCATCATTTATTAAACAACGTGAACAAGTCAGATTAAACGTTTATAATGGCTCTGGGTCGCCGAGTCATGAGAATAATCAGTTTTATAACAACTCATTCACTCATTCACTTCAGGCAAAACAAAACAAAAACTTTTCGAAGATCGAAAGATTTTTTTTTAAAATCTTGTTCCACTATATCAGTTTTGAAACTATTTAAAACCATTCATCAGGTTATGCTCCAATTTTATATAGTTATATTAACTTCTTCCATGTTGTCAAGTTAAGATGATATACCAGTGAAATATTTTTCTGTATATGGAATGGTACAAATCAGATGCTGTACCAATAAACAATGAAGCGTCCATTGCCTTCATGTTACTTTTCTTTATTATTCTTTCGCAATATTTCTTACAGAATTGTTAAATATATTTTTGTAGGAGGATGGCGGCAATAAGGACACAGAAACGATCATAAAAAGTAACAGACAGTTTTTTTTTATCAGATGTTCTCTTTTGAAGAGATATTTTCCATCTCATTTTTCTTTTATTTAAAGTTTAATTACTTTTAAATCTTCTTTTATTGATATATAACAAATGCTAATTTCAGAGGAAGTAGGTGTACCATAAATTTAAAAATTAAGTTTTTTTCCGTTTTAAAAAGGAGTAAGACTTGGCTGGAAAAAAATATAAAAATTGATCTTGTAAAAAAATTTCCATTTTTCAAATAGGATTCTGAAAATGATAAAAAATTGGTAGAATGATGAATTCACGGCAATATGAATGGATGTATGAATGATATATAAACACATCCTATATATCTGTGTCGTACGAATCAGATGGATCAGTATATTTTTTCAAACTGTTTTTCGAATATTTCGCCTTTGACTGCTGTTTTATAACATAATTTAAATAATATTCATAAGATATAGCAGAATATTTAATACTACACGAAGCTATTCATGCACAACTTAAATTTATGTAGGTCAAAAGATGTAAATTATTCCCATTGATGGTTCTTTACCCTACCATTGATTAGCCATAGAGTGAAAAAGGACTTCGAAAATTGGGTTTCGATATCGAACGTTTAGATATTGATCAAGGTGACATAAAACGCGTTACCTTTTCCACTCGTAAAACTGGGGGAAAAAGAAATATGATGAAATAAAACTCGACTTCACAACCAGAATAGGAATGAGGCCAGTCTTCGGTAGAATATTAAATGAAGACCGATTTTCGAAATGAGAGAAAATATCGAATAAGTTTGGATTTGGGGAAAGAATTGGTTTGGGAAAAGAAACGATTTATCTACCCTGGGGTTTTCTCGTTTAGTGAATTTCGATTTTAATGGGGGGAAAAAAAGAGAGTGTCTGGTAAAGTAGAACTCCGATATAAGTTTTAAAGTTATTGCAACCACTGTGACTGGAGTCAAATTTAACGATGCAGTCGTAACTTAGTCGTGAGATAAATCTGCCCTGAAGCGTGGCTTTAAGAGTTGCGAAATATTATGAAAATATGAAATCAAATGCTAACAGCATGTAACGAGGCTTTTCCATCCCTATCTGCGTCTGGAGATGAAGGCCTATAAAACTGGTTTTATCATTTTTGGAACTACGTACATTCAGGGAAAATGTTTAAAGGTTATCGCGACACTAACGACATACATCAGTGCTATTTTCATGGGGAAATATAAACAAGTTATGCATAATCGTAAATATCCTGATGAAATTTATTTTGATAGTTATATGAAAGTAAAATAAATATGAGTCATTGCTGGTTTACCGAAGACATGGTCGTGAAACGAAATGATCTGTGATTTATTTCAAAAATTATTTTGATACAAAATAAGGCATCAGTTTAAATAATGAGCTTCTATAAATTAAGAAAATTAAAATCTTAGAAATTAATTTATAATAATAAGATATGTGTGTAACATTGAAACATTCTTCTTAGAGCTCATAATGACAATGTAATGATTTTGGGCAATGTGAAGCAGAGTTGTATGAAACTGTATCGAAACCAATCTCATTTTTTACGAGAATATATTCTGGTTGAGCATCTAATACTTCTTGGTTTAGGAATTCAAATCAAGATGACGAGTTAAATTCTCGCAATAAAGGAAGTTGGATTGGTTTCGTTTGTCGAATTTTAGTTCAATTCTTAGGCAGCGCCAGGATTTAATTTAACTTCAGAATATCGGACCAAACTATTTTTTATGAAGAACTGTATAGGATATTAGATTACATTTGAAACTGTAATAGATAAGAGCTTGAGAAACCTCAGCAACCCACCTTATCACAACAGGGAATTCCATCATCGGCCAACCATTTTTAAATGCTGTCGGCTGCGATCCATAAAACAAAACCTATACATTTTCCATCAAATAATGAAGCATGATTTGTCATGTCTTAACCCACTAGACCATTGGTATATATAAAGTAAGGTAGTTTAATCTAGTATCATAGTGAAAATACAAACTACAATATTTGGTGGTCGTAATAAATATGATGGGAAAATATGTAGATATGAAATTGAATAATTGAAAGTTTCTGTTTAAGATACTATCCTAAGATCTTCCAAATAAGAAATAGAAAAAGTTCCAGAATAATATTTTACTAGAAATCCGCATGATTTTATTAATTTCAATATAAACAAAGATAAAAAAAATAGAGTGTTTTAACATAAATTTATATAGAGAGCATTAAGATAGTATACTGTATTTATGTAAATACTTAAAATATGTCATTATTGTATCAGTCCAATATTTTCATCAAATATATTGGAAATTAGTAGAATTATTAGTAGAATTCATATAATTTTTATTTTTAATTCTTTAGTAATGATGTGATTATTTCAATTTTATTATATAAATTAGAATTATTAGCAACATATTCTTTTCATACTCCCTGGTTAAAGATATCGCATCTATAAGGAATAATAAGTATCATAACTCTCTGACATTTAGCTTTCTAGGATTAATCATGCTTCTGTCTTTTGATGTTTATTTTAAATTACACTGTTAAAATCAACTTTTATGAATTTAAATGTAGTTAAAAATCTAAATGTTATCATTCGTGAAGCTTATTATTCTGAAATTACCTCAGTCTTAATGAATGAGGCACTTGGCGGTAACAGGTAGCCACATGACAGTTTTAGCTGTTCATGTCAACTATCATCTAAGTGTAAGTTGCTTTATTCCATCCTGTGAGAAAATATCTCATTCCCTTCTAAAGGTGCAAAGCGAATTAGGATATGATATAAATGATATATACTTGAAATATATTACAGCAGTTTGATTGGGCTTCATTATATTCAAATTCTTCTATATGAAGCGTAATATTAATTTTGAGGGGTATGAATTTATTTCAAATACATCCATTGTAATGCTACCATTGAAAATTTATAAATTCTCTAAGACATTTTGCAACTGTGAAATGTTATACTTTTTTTTTGCATTGTGTAAAAGTAATTACAAGTAAGTTTTTCTTTTCAGTAATAGTATAATTACTGCCTTGCAACGTTATATATTTTTTTTTTCGCTAAAAACAGCGGAATTACGATGAATTTAAATTTAAGCGTCAGATAAATAGGAAAATAAAATTTCTAATAAATGCTGAAAAAACAAATTCAAAACATCATTCTAAAAGTATTTAAAAATGTTAAGAATGCTTAAATTTATGAGTGCTGAACGCTCATTTAACAAAACTATTCCGAACGCCACAGATGCCTGAATATCACAACTAAATGTCTATATTTTTTAAAAAATGAAATAGAAAGTAATTTTAGAGATGAGGATAACTGTACAGAATATATTTTCGATGAAAGTTTGCAATCGACTGATTCTGTTATGTAAGTTCAAATATAATTAATATTTCTAGTGATAATGCATTTTGAAAAATCTCTCAAATATATTAATATACTAAGAGAAATATCTAAAGAATTTCCAGGCTGATATTTTACTAGTACTTAACCTGTTTGTTTAAAATGCCCTTGAAAGAATCCCGTAGAAATGATGCCGATAAAAAAAAGGGCCAATTTTACCCATTATCATTTTTTTTTTCTTCATATAATTGTTCAATTTTTCGTTATATCATTTTCTATATACATTTGTATACTGGAAATATAAAAAGGATTTTAAAAAGTAAAAAGTAATATATTTTTTAAGAATATTATTTGTTGTAAGATGTAGTCTGAGAAGAAAATGTATGTTCAAATGCAATTAGTTTCAATGCAATATATATATATATATATATATATATATATATATATATATATATATATATATATATATATATATATATATATATATATATATATATATATATATATATATATATATATATATATATATATATATATATATATATATATATATATATATATATATATATATATATATATATATATATATATATATATATATATATATATATATAAAATTATTATCTGCGTTCTTTGCTTCTTCAAAGTTCGTTTCTGAAACATAACGATTTTGTTATTCCATGTTCTTAATATATATATTCGCCATTCGCCATTATCTGAAGAAATAAATGATAACATTTTTCTGTTGGAATTCCTTTCTTCTTCATTATAGAGGATGATTAAAATCCTATCAGGAACAGTGTAATCAAAAGAAAAATGTACAATTTAAATGGATTTATGTGAATGGCTGAAAAGTCTGAGTTTTTGCAATTTAATGATCAGAATAATAAGAGTTTTCAACTGAAATTTGATTTATGAGGTACTGATAATACTGCAGCTTGATCCCATCAAACATTCATGTGCTGAAATATCAAAGGAATTAAATGACACAATTCTCATATTCCACCTTTTAAATTCACCAATGTGGAGAAGAACGTATTTTCAGTGAATATGATCTCAATTCTTGCTTAAATGAGTTTTGGCTGGGATTTTATTCTTAGAGCTTCAATTGATTCAGCTTAAGCGTTCATTAACTTCTTTCACAACGATGTCTTATGAAGTGTAAGTGGTATATTCTTGAGAATTTAATTAGATGAAATAATTAAAAATCTCAAAAATCCTTTTCCATTGCAATAAGCGCGATATCATGAAGACTGTGCCAAAATATTTTTTTTTTACCAAACAAGTAAATATATAAAAGTATTATTTATTAATTAATAACCTGTGTACATTTTCATTGACAACAGGCCATAAAACTGTCTAAAGTAAATTTCCATAAACACAATCCCTAGTCATTATTGAAATGGATCCTATCAATAACCACATTTATTTCTACAGAGTTTTATTTAACTTGAATTACATTAAAGTAATGAATATAATTTTCAGTCGATGTTTTCCTCTGTTTCTTAAATGTAAGAATTTTGCATTCTTATGCCTTCTGGATGCCGACCCAATATTTTAATACTTTGCCAGTGGGAAATAATATCTAGAAGGAATTGTTTCAGAGAAAGAAAGTTTCGTATGCTTGTCAAAACAATTGAAATTGATTATTTTTTTAATTTTTCCTTTTCAGCTAATGATAAATCCCTACATCATGCCAGTAGGAATTATTGACATGAAAAACAATGTTTGCATTATTTATTACACACTTTCTTCAAGCATTATTTATCTTCAAGAGATGTTGTTGTTGCTAATGGTATACTTGTCATTGATATGGCCGCTGACAAAGTCAGCGATTTTAAGACGAGTTTTAGCCTCTCTGGTTTCACTAGCGCCATCTAGGGCCAAAGCCTCTTAGGTACTCATGCGTCACAGCCCTTTTCACGGGACGGTTTACATTCTTACATTCCATTCACAGATCGTAAATTAGACCTGAATCAGAGAACGATCATCTTTGATCCAGAATAATGAAAAGAAAAATGTACAATTTGAATGAATTTATGACAGCAGAATGAATGTAGTAGTATGAATGACCTGTAGGGATCTTCGATGAATGCCGTTTCTGCCTTAAAGTCAATGGAGACCATGTGAAATTAGAAGAAGGTCAGACGCTTGTTTGAAACCAAACTGCTTGAGGCATAGGTAAACTGAAAGTAAATCAGGATGATCTGGGGAGCATTTTCTATGGCAGCTTATCCCATCTTTATTTAACCAGCATGAAAGCAATTATGCTCAGACTGGTGACTGAAGTGATTTTTTTCATCGCTATTTCAGAGAGACAGTTTAACAAGAAAGAAAAATTAGTTCTCATATCATTGTTGTACGGATGATCCACATTCTACCATAACCTTTAAGATAGTTATATTTTTCTTCCTTTCTTCATAATGGAATATTATTGAATGAAGAATCCAGTATCACTCCCATCCAATACGTACCATTAGTGACTATACTAATTAGGGATTGCAATACCGGTATACCGGGATACCGAATACCGGTATTTTGAACCATTTGTACAATTTTGTAATACCGGTATTCACAAGTTTAAATACCGGTTTTTCGGTATTTACTAGAAATTTTTAAAATTGTCTCCACTATATGTTCAGGTATCGCGAACATAGCAATATAGTATACCTTTTTGTTTTTATGTCTCCCTAACGGATGAAATTAATTAGCTAATTAATGGCTTAATTAATTGCTTAAATCTAAATTAGCGAAACATGGATTATCCCTGAAAGAAAATATTGTATCCATAACGACTGATGGAGCAATAATTATGAAAAAAGTTGGAAAGTTGATTGGTGCAAATCAGCAGTTGTGCTATGCACATGGAATTCAATTAAGAGTAATAGATGTATTATACCAAAAATATAAAGAACAGAAGAATCCAAATACTGTGGATATGGAAACTTCGGATTCCAACTATAATAAATTGAAAAATCGCACAGAAGAAAGGCATACCGAAATAGAAAATGTCTTATGGTATTTACATAATTCTAATGATTTTAAAAATGAAAATGAAAAGAAGAAAAGAACATAACCAATTCAAATCTGATTAAGTTAGAGTAAAGTTTCTAAAAAAATATTTCCCACAAACCTATCCACATTCAGAATTCGGTTCAATTATCGAAGATTATGATGTCACTACTGTCGATAGTGAAAAGGAATTGTCTCTTGAACAAAAATTAGAATTAGCAATAAATAAAAAAATTTCAACTAACCAAAATACAATACAGAAATCAGCTGTATCCAAAACCATCCAACAAGAAATCGATTTATTTGAAGATGAGGGATTTAGAGGTAAATACTTGGAAAAAGTATATTGCGCATTGCTAACAGTACCACCAACTAGTGTAGATGCCGAAAGAGCGTTTTCGACAGCTGGTCATTTTTACACAAAATTACTTTTCAGGCTTAATGAAAGTACAATTGATGCATTACGCTTTTTTAGATCACATTTCAAAAATTTGTAATAGTACCACAAATTGAATAGAGATATTTGCACTTTTTTGTGATTTAAATAAATAAGATGTTTCTTTACAGTTTTGTGATTATATACTGTTATAATTTATAATTTACAAATTATTTTTTGTGATATTTACACTCTCTACCAAAATTGGCAAATAAAAAAAAAAAAACCTGTGTTTTCTTTCTTTTTCCAAAATTTCTAATACCGGTATTAAAACCGGTATCCCGGTATTAAGATTTAAAAAATACCGAATACCGGTATTGAAATTTTGGTTCGGTATTGCAATCCCTAATACTAATAGCGTGCAACAAGCATGCAACGCTATCAGTCAAAATGACATAGGGCATTTGACGACACAATGCCTAATGATACGTATTGTGTCCTCAGTGCTAGTGCAACTAGGGATCACGGTGTATCAAATAGTGATCAAAATACTGATTACGGCAGTTACTAACAGTCTCAACGAGCTTTTCACTATGAATTAATCTACATTTGATTTTAAAGTCTGAAGGTACTACTAATTTATAATATCACAGAAAAAGTTCCTTTTGCTCAAATTTTAATCTATGACATTCAAATTTTTATCAAATAAGAAATATTATCTATACAAAAGGTTTGTTCAAATGTCATTCCTCTAAACTAATTCATTCTTGGTCTCGGGATGTCATTCCCCTTAGTGTATTCCTAAAATAGGATTTAGCATATATTAAATATTTTTTCGAAACTTCATTATTTGCAAAATTTGATTTAAATTGATTATCATAATGGATTTTCATCAAACACGTTAAATCTTGTTTTCTGATTTTCAACAAACTTTGTTTTCGTATAAATGTCGATTTTATTGAATTTGACGAAAAAATTATTTTAATGATTTTGTTAGTTTAAAGATTAAAATTAAAACAATTAAATTTAAAAATCCTACCTTGTAGCTCTGATGCTTAAACCTTAATAGATTTCGTTAAAAAATTGATAAGAATCTAAATTTTAGATACTAAACTTGTGTGTTAAACTTTATCTATCTAGGGTTATATGCTTTGCAGCTATCAAGTTCACCTGTACTTGATCAGCAAGATGGGCAGACAAAACTTTTATGAGTTTGAAATTTCATAGAAATCTACTATAGTCTGTAATCAATACACTAAATTTCATTCTTCCAGCTCAAAGTGATTCTGAATGAACTTGTTAAAAGAAAAACAGGTATCTGGATAGGCAGACATAATGCCAGAAAATAAATTTTTCGAACTCAAGGAGATTTGGCGATTCTCGAGTTCCAAATTTTTAAAAATCACATTACATCTTCTGTACCTCGTATATCAGAAAGCAAAAATAGTGAAGAAAATCTGAAATCCTTCAATGTAAAATTTTTCTTGTGACCTGCTGGCAAAAAAAAAATAAATAAATGAAATCACAACACATAGTTATGCACTTAATACAAATTATGTAAGTAAATTAGTTTGTTATAACTGAAAATCTTCAACATCATTTTGGTAAATTTCTTCATATGACTTTGTTATTGCGCTTAATAAGATAATAATCACATTTTGTTTATAAACCGAACAATACTTGCTGAAAGTGCATGAAATCTCGCAATGAATTTCAGGGAAATGTCAAAAGAAGTTTCATTATAAGTCACATTTATTTCGTTTATCTGAGTCTACAATAATTAATGAGAGATTGATTCACCAGAAAAAAGTTTGATTGGAACGACTGGTAGAGATGATTTCTGTACGGAAACATTCTCTTACTAATTCATGTTGCAGTGTAATGATCCCTTCCAATTTCTTTTTTGCTGTCATACCTTTTCGCAGATTTTTAACAACTTTACAAAATCTGAAAAATAATCTTTAACTATAATATTAGTTTCTGACTATGGATTATTATTGCAAATCAAATTCTAGTATTAAGTTAATAGTAATGCACAGTGGTCTCTCACGAAATAGCCTTAGTGTTGCTTAACACAGGATAAAGAACAACCATGTCCGAACCAGGACTCGAACCTGGAACACCTAGATCACAGAGAATTCAAGCAACCCTAGGCCAGGATGCCTGCCCTGCGATAATGGGTCGAACCAGTTATGAGGGATGTAGATGTCTCGTGATAGGTAGCTAACCTCATGTTACTCTTCGTAGAAACTAGTCATTTAGTTGTACAGGTCATTTAATTAACGAGAAGGGGATTCTTCCTTTGAATATACTTAATCTGCTGTGTTTTGGAATTATTTTGCTTACTAAAAAATTTAGAGACAATCAAATTTTATTTTAAAATCTTATTTAAAATCGACTTCAGATGCAGATAAAAAAGGAAAATCTAGAAAACCACTTTTTGACTGTTGCAAAATTTTATTTATATATCTAGAAAATTTCAAAAATCAAAATACAGAAAAAAAATTATACTTTCATTTTAATGATTTCGAAATGCAAATTATATATAATGCTGTAAGGGAATATTTGGTTAAACGATAAAGTTACTAACACAATGCAATAATTGGTATCCCCATAGTTAATTTTTGGTTTCAAAATGAATTAAAATAACAATCAATGGAATATACCATTCCCTGTATTTTGATATCCTAAACATTTTAAAAATTCTTAACCACACTGTATTTAAACATTTCTTATATCTTGCAGATGGAAAAGAAGGAGTTGAACTGATTATTAAAGAAAAAGCGATTGCCCTTTAGAAAATGACAACATATATTTCATGAGATACTGAAAGAAGATCAGGCATGGATATTTAATGGATTAAATTATTTTGTATTAAAAATATCCACCATCATGTTAGGATATCATCCGATAATTCACGTATGTCATAAGATACTTATAATGGCAAGAAGATATTTGGATAAAGAAAGAAGTGGTCAAAAAAGAAAATTAGAAATATTATCTTTTAGATTTCTTCCCAAATTCTGTACATATTTCTACCACACAGTTACAGTTGCCATGTTTAGAAGCGCACAAGATTCTATACAGCAACTTCTCTTCGTAACTTTGAGAAAAAGATTGAAACTTTCTAGCGAAATTACAATTTCCAACACAAGTTTTTTTTAAACGAAATGACAAACCATAACGATAAATAATTCTGTTTAATATTCTGGGAATAATGTCTGATTTTGCAGCATTCATCATCCGATGATGTTTCAACACTTATTCATCTTTTCTCAATTTTTGTGCAACTTCCATGTTTCAAGGAATATGAACAAGCAAAAAGTGATAACCCAGAACTCAACTTCACCCACCCCCTGAAATGGCTAGAAAATGGCAACGAGATCGTCTGATAGGAAATGCACGATCTGGGAAGATATGAAATCCAGTCATTAGTTGAAGAAACATTACAAAAAGTAGAACAGGGAATCGCCATGGTAAGGTCTCGGCTTCGTGAGTGGAGGAATTCAGATTCGAGATCCGATTTCAGCGAAGAGTCTGCAGCACGCGGGTCTGCACTGGTGTGGTGTGATGTGGAAGTTTGGAGAGGAATTGCCAACTCAGGTGCCATCCTCTGCATCTGACCGCGGTTCAGAATTACGAGGTCTGTTCCAAAATGCCCCTAGTGTTGCTTTAAAAAGGAACGGTAATATAATTAAACTAATCTAATCTGTTTTTATATTCTTCAATCAACGAACAAAGTCTTATCGATTTACATTAATTGAAGTGAATCTCTTCATTATGCATTCTCAACTTAATTTCAACATCACCAAGTTATTATCCTTTTATTTTATCATACTGTAAAATGAACATCTTTATTTTAAGATATTCATTTCTCTATTATAATCTACTTCTTATTTTCGTATCCATAAATAACTCAATTTTGTAAAAATTTTAATTTAAATTAGTCGAGAATTTCTAAGGCAATAATAAAATATCTGATAGGTAACGATGACTTAACCGTTACCTAACATACGTGTAACTTAACTTAAACGTGTTAATGCAATTGTGATCCAATTAGTATATTATGGTTTCTTTGTTTACTCATGAATACAATGCTTAAATTTATCATCTAAAATGAAACTACATTAACCTATTAGTAATGCAATAACAAAATTTTAGAAAAATGTCACATTAAACGTTTTGTGAACACAAATATATTTGTAACTCCTTCTACAGATCCAGTTCCTTATCCCATAATAAGAAATCAAAATTATAATTGACATTAAATGTAAATAAAAATTATATTATCCAGCACAATATTCATTTATTCAGAACAGTATAGATTACTACAATGACTTGTAAACTTACCAAAATTGAAAGTTGTAATAAAAGTAAAAGTGATTATTTGTACATATAAACTAAATGTAAGGGAAACAGTACAATATAAACAAAAAATAATCCTGCAATTAAAGGCACAATTTTATTGAAAATAAGAGTGATATTAAATTATTTTTTTAATTGGTGGGAAAATTTTAAAACCTTTTTGGATGAAACCATTTGGATGATGCAGCAATAGAAAGCAAAATATGGATAAAATCAATAAGAAAAAGAAATAGAATATACAATATAGGCGATAGAAAGCAGGATATACAAATAAAGATCTAAAAAATATGCTTAATATGCAATTGCAAACCTGAAATTCTTTGCAATTATGATATTTTTTAAAATCTTTTGTAGGATATATTTTATCTTTCTTGTATACAAAATGTAAATTGGAAGAGAAAAACCTAAAATATTATTTTTCATTAAATTCTTAAAATAAAAAAAGAAAATTAGATAATAGGAAGTAAAAAACATCATACTCATTTTTTATTCAAACTTCTTCATGTCATATGATTTCCTATAGCACACATTTAATAATTAAAGTATTTCATTCAATTTCTTTAATTCAAGCTTATTTGGGGAGCATACCATCTATAAACTATTAGGAGTGGATTTTAAAAGTGGATTAAGTAAAAACTGTATACAAAATAATTGAAATATTAAAAGAAAATTAAAGTATTCATATTTTATTCGTTAAATATGAAAACAAATTACGTAATTAAATTGGCATGGATTTGAATTTCATTTTTTTTAAACTTTAATGCGTGCTTGGATGGAAAATTTTACTTGCTTTTATCACATGTAATAATCAAGAAATGTCAAATAGGAAATAAAAAAAAATTCATTTCCACTTTTGGAAACTTTTCAAGAAACGAATTCCTAATTTGATTCACTTCAACTTTTGAATAATCTCGTGACAGAAGTTCTTATTCTTTATTCTTAAAGGTAACGCAGTTTAGAATTCTCCCTTTTTTTTCTCAATTCAAGAGGTTTTTAACTTTAAGAGTTTTATCCAAGACTTGTCGCAATCGGTGATTAATTGTACTTCTGGGAGATAGAGCTGTTTCAACGTCTGTTTGGAATGAATTTAGACTTGAGATTAATGTGCTGATGGTTGCAATAAAACTCGAAATTTAGCTTTTAGGACATTCGCGTTAAAAAATTGTTTCTTAGAATTGTGATTAAGAACATAAAATAGCACAAAAACATTTCCAATTTAATTTTAGTCAGGGTAATGCGGATAAAATTATTTTCCGATTCTTAAGCTTGTTTAAAGTGCTTCACGTATTAGGGTATATATAAAGCAACGAGTATTAAATATGTATATCATTAAACATGAAAAATTTAATGTATATATAGAGAAATGATAATCAAGCAATTACCACCGAATATTATTTAGCCAACATAAATCATATATATACATGATAGCACAAAATCATATCATTCTGTGTAATATTGTTCGATGCCATATTATAATATTAAATAGTTGTAATAGATTAATATCATACTGCAGTTCTCAATTTATATATGCTATTAGAGCAATACCGTTCAAAATTGCATAGGCTCTCTATCTTTTAAAAATTTAATATTAGTGGGTGTAATAAGTTAGGGGATCTCCATTTATAAGGATATTACACCCACAATACCATAAGAAAAAAAACCTGGCACATCTATATAGAAGGAATAAATTATTTTTTGCATTTTTTTTTATTAATGAGAACTGACATTTTAAGTGGAAGGGAATAAGGCAATAAAATGTTATTGTTTGGAAAAAAGGGATTTATTTTTTGTTAATTACGACATGGCTGCTTCATTTTCTTCAGAAATCTACTGCTCATCTTAAAATTTAATAAAGGGAATATTCAATCAGTACTCTACTTAAGTGTTTTGAAAGAATTTTTATTTTTCATAAAACTAGAAGTTGGTGACTAGCTTGTTCGCCTAGATTGTTGATATTTTAGCCGTTAAATGACTTACATGAAATGCATTTTAGTAAACAAAATTCACCTTGTTAATTGATACGATTGAAAAACATGAATCCAAGTGAATTAATTTTCTGTTTAATACAAATTATTTCAGGAAAGCGTTCAAATTAAGAATAACGCACGTTATAAAAAATCTAATTAATGCGGAGATAATTTGTAATTGCTGGTTATAGTATATACAATAATCGCCACAAAGCTTGGTAAATGTCAAGAATTTTGAATATTTACCAAATTAACCTTCGAATGAATACAATTCTCAACTTGCAATAGGGAATGTTATAATTTTCACATTATGTATAGCAGAAATCAGTTTAAAATCTTTGAAGAATAATTTATTTTGTTTGATCATTTTCCTGACCTATTAATATCACTTCCAGAATATGTTAGAAAAGAATGGCTTTCTGAATCTGCAGCTCAAATATATCAACAATGCGTTTGCATGCGTAATAAACACTTATGCAAAATATCTCGCAAATTTTGTAATTATAAATATTATAACAATCTAATATGTTTAAACAAGTAAATATAAAATATTTAATAATTCGTGGTAGTAGCAATAAGCGTTATTTAGAAAAACTTTTTTTTTTCTCTAGAACGTAGATTCAGTTTCATTTTTATTTGTAATTGCTTTATATGAGTTTTGAAAATAAAATAATTATCTCTACTTACATCTTTCATTTGAAACGACATTCCTTATTCAAATTTCATTCAGGTTACATCCACGTGACTTAAAATAGCCATTTCTTGAATAAGCAATTGTAAATTATAAAGCAGCCTCTCGCATCCTAGAGTCCAACTAAAAATTAGTAACTGTTCAAAATTCTGCTGGCTCATTCAACCAAAATATTTACCATTATGAATTGGAAATTATATAAACAGGTAACTTAATTTTATAAATATTCAAAGATTCATCACATTTGCCAAACTTAGAGTTGACTACGTATCATTACCGGTAATTATATATAATCTACACATTAATTACTTTTTCCGTTACATATGTAATAAAAACAGAGGTAAAAATTTTACTTCGGAGTAAAAAAAAGAACATTTTTTAAACTTTAATTTTAAGATTGACAAAAGCTGCTTTTGAATGTATTCATGAATAAATTTGAATTTCATAATAACATTAAAAACGAGGTTACATATTGTGCATCAAAGAAAATTAAAAAAAAATATTAAAATTTTTTAAAAGTGCATGGAAATTGAATTTTTTAAAGGTAATTTTTAATGATATTTGATATATCGCAAAATTCATTTTTGAGAGATAATGGTATTGGAAGGTATGAACAACATTATCCATGAGCAAATGAAGGGGATTATCTACACAGGTATGGTTTGCTTGTATCCAAGCTTGAAAAAAGTTTCATTTAATGATTCATCAAATCTTTTATTGATCATTTCTAATAATTACTTTTTGTAGCTCCATAAACTGATTCAATTAGAAATTGAAATAAGGCCAGCTGTTAAAAATGTTTAATGAAACAATTTGAAACGTTTCTGAAAAGTTTATATATATTTGATGATTGCCATTCGGCAATAAGTTATAAAATAGATTTCAGTGATAATTAGTTTGCGTTTTACATTTATATATAATATTTTAAATGTGAGAGTCCCCATGCACAAAAAAATTCAGATATTATTAATAAATATTATAAAATACTGCTGTATGATGTTCTTTTCAGTTATCAAAGTAAACTAATTATTAAATTAATTGCAATATAATTGAAAATGAAGCGAGTTTGTTAAAAGGAAATCTTTACTTCAAATGTATTTTTATTGAGATTAAAACAAACAATATCGCTTGAAAGATCATTCAAATTTCTTAATACTACATTTCTAATTGAATAAGCATTCAAAATGTTCGTTTAAATAAATATTTTGTTTGTTTGAAAAATATTTTGTATTGAATAGCAAAACTATAGTAACTATGCAAATTACTGCAAATAAATATTCTGTGGAAAGCTGCATTTTAAATTTAATTCATTCAATTGGCTTTACTACTTCTAGTACATCTAAATATTTAAATACGTATTTATCTTTTCATCAGCTAACCAGTATTGAAAATTTTGTGCACTAAATTTTTCAATAAAGTAAAATTTTGATAAGTTATGATAATTATTGAAATTATGAAATATAACTCTTTATTTCTCATGAAGATAGGTGTATAATAATTATGAATGTTTTAAATGGTTTAAAAGGAAATAATTTATTAATTAAGCTTTAACGTGCTCCATTGTTGATTTAAAGGTTGTAAGCAAAATAAAATTACTATTCATAACATTTTTGAAAACTAATATATAATGAGCAAACTATACATCTGCAATTTCACATTTTATGACATTGTATTTTTTTTCCCTTTAAATTTATGACGTTTATATGATAAGTTGTTGAACATAAACTTTTCGAATTGTATACAATTTGAAGTATATTTATAGTTCTACTATCCTGTCAGTTAAAATACTTAAGAATAATATGAAAGAAATCAAAGATTTTAACTGAAATTTAGTATTGAAAATACATAAATGATATATTATATATAATTTACATGAAAAAATTTATATAAATATAAAAATATTTTGCATAGAGTATAGCTTACACAATTTATTTTTCATTGGCATATTTTTTACAAGATATGTTAAATATTTAACAAACAAATTGAAAACATATATAAGTACACATGACTACATAATTTTGTGTAGTTCAAGTCTATCAAGTTCACTAGATATTCTTAATGATTGATTGATTTATTGATTGATTGGATTTTAATGGCGCAAAAGCCAGACATAGGCATTCTTAAGATACTATTCACTAGGTTCCTTGATAAGTAAATATCGCCTATCACAAAGTACACTAGCATCCAAAGTTAGGGTGCAGATTTTGAAATTCTCATTTTAAACTCTGCATTTCTCGCTAACTGGAGTGGAATAATGAAGAACTGGCTTCTTTCTGAAAAATTGCTCATTAAAATTATTTATTAAATATTTTAAATTAAATTTTTCAATTAAATTTATTTTGTAAGCGCATCATCCCAACATCATATTTTATTTAACAACAAAATTTACCATTACGTAAATATGGAAGTGACATATAAAAATATATAAAAAGATAATTTTAAACGCAGATTTTTAGTAAAAATTTATTAATTTTCAATTTATACAAATTTATATATTATCTATAAATTTATATATAGTTCTAATATCATAAATTTTAATTAGAATAATCAAAAGTAAGAAACGATTAAAAGATTTAACTTAATGTTTATAAGTAGTTTATTAAAGATTAATTAATATTTTTGGCTTATTCTCTTACCATCATAGTTTGTACACTTTTTCAATATTTTCTTGTGAATACGATGTTGAAAATATCCATGCACTTCAAAGTAGCATGAAAGGGAAAAAATAAATAAATCTGGATGGCTTTTTATGGGTATTGAGCGAAAAAGTAGTTTTTTTTTTCGTTGGAAATTCCAAATCCATTTTTATCCCATAAGATTAATTTTCTTGAAGTTCACTTGCTTCAAAAACATAACTTCACATAAGAGTATTAAAACAGACGATAATAATAGCGATTGTCTCTCCCCGTCTCCTCTTTTCCTCCTCTTTTTCCCTCGAGTCAATTCAACAACTCAAAGCCAATTGAAGTGGATTAGCCAATAATTACCGATAAAGTGAATCTAAAAAAAAATTCTCCTCCCCCTACACCATTACCGTTCCGCCCTCTCCGAGAGGTGAATGCCGAATTTTGTCCTCCCCTTCCGACAAAAGGGAGAAAACATTAAAGCACCTACTACAAAGCCATCTATCCCAATCCCACTCTGTTGCCTGAATCGAAGTGAAATGGGAGAAAAAGCAAAATATGCTGATTCAGAGCTTCTTGAATTAGCATAATTCTAAGACGATGCGGGGCCGCGGGGGATGAAATTTATGCGCAGATGGTCCTAAGTCTAATCGATAGAGCCGACTTATATAATACTCTCTGAGCCAGAATTCGAATTGCATCACTGCTGTAAGGAGAATGCGGATTATAGCCGGCAATAAAGACTCTGCACGGATATATTTTTATGCAGAATGGAGGCAGGAATGGAATCACTCAACTCAGAGATTTTGAAGGAAAGTATTTCGGCCTCGTCGGCATGAGATATCACTCTCAACTTCCAAAAGAGAACAGTAATCCTTCTTCTGAAAGAAATGGATTTTTCGCCGGATTATTCTATTTGTAAAAACTCTATTGGTGTGTTGGGGAAGTCTGAGTGGATTAATATAGCGTTGTTTAGAAAGCCATGCATGAATTCATGATTATCAAAGGTTGCAGTTATGGTTTCAGTGTAATTTTATGTTATATATATATATTAATTTGTTCTAAAACAGTAAGTGAATGAATTATAACGGTTTACTAAAAATGAAGGATTCCACTATCATTTAAAAATATTTAATGCTCATAATCTTTCACATTTGTGAACATTCGAAAATGAAATACATTTCGAAATGTAATTATTCAGTTAGAAAGGGAACTGTGTTATTATATTATTTAAGAGTTTCTCAGAATAGTTATTTATTTATGAAGAAGAGGAAGAATATTAATATTTATTTATTTTCTTATTATTTCTCGAAGTGTTTGTTTTATTACTTATACATTAAGCTATTTAGACATTTGTGTACATATAATCAAGTCTTATACTATTAGCCGATATCTTAATAATTAGGTATTCCTTTTCATTACCTCTTCGGAGTAATGTGTTTTTAATATATTAATGCATCTTTCATTCTTTTATTTTTTTTATAAATGCACATTAATCTTAATTAAAATAGATTCTTGAAAGGCAAGAATGCCATTTATTATAAAATTTGAATTTTTAATGAGAGAATTAATAATTTAATGAGCAAACATTTTAGGGAAAGTAGCAGCATTGCTTCTGTTTTGTTTTCTTTTAAGATATATAGTATCTGATATGGTATTTCCGTTTTGCTGAATTTCTGTTAATGATTTTAAAGATATATTTTTCTGTTAAGCACATTTAATTTTACTGAATAATAAATTTATTATTTACAATATGTTTTGTATCTCGTCATACTTTTAAAAATCAACATATTTTTTTATTATTTTTCGTAATAAATTCTTCCCCTTTTTTATACATTTATATTACAAGGGGTGTTCAAATGAAAAGATAAGAAATGTCCCAACAATATAACAGTTAACAAATTTACTTATGTTGCTATGGCAGAACGTAGTGGGACATCTAGGGATGCGATTAGAGTCTCTGGCGTAAATCGGAGAATGGGCGGGCACCAGCATGCGCAGGAGATAACAGACGCTCTTATAAAGATCGCCACCCAATTGAAGCTACTTTTAGAATCCCTCGAGCACAGAAGAACCATTAACTCCTATGTGTACTGTGAGACACTCCGAAGACTGCAGGTCCATCAAGAACACAAGACCAGGGCTACTCAAGGAAGGTGTGGTTGTGCTATATGATAACGCGAGTCCACACGTCTCCAGGGTCAAACAAGTGGAGCTGGCAAAGTTCAAGTGGGAGCAGCTCGACCAAGTGCCCTACAACCCGGATATATCGCCCTGTGATTTTCAAGTGTTTGGTCCCCTGAAAAAGAATCTCAAAGGGAAGTGCTTCAATTTGGACGGTAAACTTAATGACGCTGTGAAGGACTGCGTCTCGTCACGACCACAGAAATTCTGGGAACAAGGAAACCTTCGGCTCGTTAATCAACGGGATCGTTGTGCTCAGGTCTATGGTGTAAACTTTGAATAAAGTCTTCATTTATACCTTCGGTTTCGTTTCGTACCTTTTCATTTGAACACCCTTTGTATTATAGATACTTGCGAAATATGAAGAATTTCACTTCAAGCCATGTTTACATAATTAACATTAAATACGTTGATCGAATTTCATTTTACATCCCACTGTGCATTTTCAAAGAAGAATAAAAACATGATTTCAAGGGAACTGAATTGAATTAATAATGAAATATGATGAAATTGGAGATGCCTATATTATTTTTCCATGTAAATATTGTAGCATATGTAAGTAATACAATGTACTAGCTGTCATAAGCAACCAGTTGGTTCGCCGGAGTGAATATTTGCTAAAAATGAGTATTAAATATTTTGAGTAACTTGGCCTCAATTAGTTTTCTCAACAAATTATTTTTAAACTTGAAATTTTCATAAGTGAATAATTCATGCCCCTTATTTTAAAAACCGTTCGCTGGCTTTTAGAAGGCATAGTGCGGTTCATTTCCCTAATTTTAAACATTTCTTTATACTTCGAAAGTTTTTTACAGTTAATTAATTTCAAAATTGAACTTCAATTGTAAGTACGCAAAATAATCTTTTTCTAACTTGCCTTATACTGAAACATTCTCAGCGTGGAAAAATAGGCTGAATTTCCATTCCTTACTAATCAACAATAGAGAAAACCCGTAATGCAATATTAGTAAAAATATAACTATCTGGTTTTACTTTTCAAGTGAAACATAGTGTTCTAAAATAAAGTTTAAATATTTGAACAAAAATTTAAATATAAAATATTGAATGGCAAATAATTGGCATATTAAACAGACTATTTTCGCAATTTTCAAAAATAATGTAAATTATATTTGCGAAATAAAATTTTAGAGAATTAATAAGAGAAATCTCCAAAGTTTCCCTGAATTTTAAATTAATTAATATTCTATTTAAAACTCATTCATTATAACTCGCATAACTATAAAAACTCGCTCCGATGTAAATATTCTTTCCCTTCAAATTAAATATGTTTCAGGTTTTGTAGTTGTTTGTCAATTGATTTAGCCTAATGAACACCAACATACACACACACATTCATTTTTATTATACGTATAAATGAATATGCATGCAAGTGTGTTTACAATCCAGACCGTTTAATATACAGCTGTCAAATTCGATGCATATATACCTTGAAGAGTAGAATGAACCTCAGAGCGATTTTATTTAAATTATTAATATAAATTTTAGAGTTTTTTCGCGATAATTTTAGAGAATATTATTACACATAAACATCTTTAACACATTTCAAAACTTTAAAAAATGTCTTTATAATAATTGCAATTTAATAATTTTGGCATTTTTTAATTAATTTTTACTTATTTTGCAAAAGAAGATTATATAATAACTCTAAAATTTAAACCATTTTCTTTGTTTCGTCAAATATTTAATAGCATGTTTTTTTCTCTTGCTGAAAAGGATAGATTTTGTTTAATATCTATTTAGTTCACAAAATAAATAAATAGTGAATTTATAAAATTGCTAAATTTATAAAAGATATAAACTGCACTTTTAAGTTTTTAATAGCCTTGTAATGTCATGGGATTGATTTCGAACAGAAAGTTGCAACTACACGATTAACATAACATATGTAAAACAATTAAAATAGTATGTCTTTCATGCCTGATAATTTGGCGGAGTCATAGAAGTGAAGTTACATCGAAACGAATGAACTTAAATTCTATATAACCAATAATTCTGGCGAACTAACTGGTTACTAAAGCAACCACCAAACATAAGAAACAAAATAACTTGTTGTTTTCTTTTTAGTTGATTCTATTTATTTCTGACTTCAAATTTAAATAATATATATTTAAAAGAATAATTAATCGAATTATACTTAGAAGAAGATTAATGAAATTATTTTTAATTAAAGAACTTTTCTCAGAATATATTCAGGAACATTTCATAAAATGCCTATAATCTAAACTTGATGTTTTTATGTAAATAACGCTACTATCGTACGGTGTAAATTGAAGTTGATCGGTAAAATATTAACGTCTTATTTTTATTTAGATTAAGCAAATGTGCATAAATTCAGTTATAGTATTTCAGATACTAAAGCATCTGTTAGCCTTTTATCTTTGGATTTTAACTGAATCCAAACCTGCAACATTTCCATGCCTTTTAACTTTTATAAACACTTCTTAAACACCTTGTGAACGAGAGATGAATAAAGATTGTAAGCATTCGGAGCAATGTGTTGCAAATAAAAATAAAAACCATGCAAACTTACTGGGATTTTTTTATGATCTTAAACCATACCTTTATGAAATGTAGAACAAATATAAAGCTATTTAAAAAAATACTATGCCATTTCAAACTGAACGTATTTGAAATAACACAGGAAAGAATTCATCAATTTCAAGATTAGAAGAAATGACCTCCTAAATCTTCCTTAATGATATTAGACACTGAAAATGAACATGGTACAACAATGTAATGTAAAACTTCAGTGAAGAAGCAATTTCTAGTAAGTTATAGGTTAAACATATATCATTTTATTAGTCTTTATATACAGATTAAAAAAATGTCAGTAATGTTTCATGGATATGGAAATTCTTTAATCAGAAGCATATATTGATAAAATCTCTAGAAACATATATTCATTAAATAATGTTCAATATGTTTAAAACATTTTAAGGACATATATCTTGCTAGATTTATCGAAACATAATCACCTGTGGTTTGACATCAAACAGTTTGAAAAGTTATTAGCATTCTTAGAATTATTCAGAAGAACCATATGATTATACAGAATAGCAAGATTGGTTTTGTTTCTTTGGCCTCTATTGCAATATATTATTCAGAAAACTTTTAATTAAATTTTGTGTATTTTTTATATTGTATTTTTTGCAGAAACATAAAGAGTAAGTTAGGAAAGCAATATTTGTTTAAATGATTCTTCATATTCTTCTAGTAATTAGGCGGAAATGGAGTGAAATTTTACAAACAGTTGTTACTATACGTTTGAAGTTTACTTAAATTTATCTTGTTTGAACTAAAAAGGCTCTATTTGCAATCCAAAATTAATTATAAAATGGCATTTCAATCAGAGAAACTTATCACTCGGGCTTTCAATATGCTTTCTAGACAATTATAACATCTTCAGACCCTTAAAAGGCATTTTAAATAAACAGCAAATTGAAATTTGGAAATAATTTGGATATTTTATTTTAACAGAAAATCCTACTCCAGCACCTAGAATCATGACGATTGCTAATCAATGGCTACGCCCAAATGTGACAGGAAAAAAAATAATTGGTGCATATTTAAAATAAACAATCTGCGAAGGAAATCAAGCGAAATAGGAATACTTGGATATATTTGACCTCTGCACCAAAATTTACAAGTCCAAACAGAAATCTTGGTTACGGAATGAATTTAAATGTATATAATATTACTAAAATAAGTAAAAAAGAATTAAAATTAAAATAACCGCAGTCGAAATTTCGGATAATAGTACAGATTATCTAAAAACATAGCTTTAAAAATTATGTGAATATGTGAACATATAAATGTCTTTCACAAACGAAATAGTCAATGAAAGTATCATTTACTCTCTAATGAAGTAATGCGGCAGTTTTCTCACGAGTCGTTTTTGGTAAAGGCATTAATCAAATTCAACTCATAAAAAGTGACATCAGGCATTGATTTCGCTTGCAACAGTTCTAAATATATGTTAATAAATTTTTGATTAATTAGTTATCATTTTAATCTACATTATTTATCAATATCAATCTACATTATTTATCAATATCAATCTACATTATTTATCAATAAAATAGACTGATAATTACATTTTTTGGAGAACATGATTAAAATACAATGGCAAACAAACAAATGTGAAAAAAAAGTAAAACTATCCAACCATTCATTTGATAACATTAATTCAACAAATAAAATTAGCCATTAATTACTTGTAAATTAATTAAGGCTTCCCTTCATTCTATACATTAGGCTACCATTTATGTTTTTAATAACATAAAACTTTTTAATATCTTTTATAACTTTTATTTGTAAGCCAAACCAAGAAAATGTTAAAATTTTTATAGCTGGAATATGGTTTATGCCGCAATTAGTAAAAATCAATAATCCAAACCTTTTTTCTTAAATTACTTTGTTTTCGCTTTCAAAGCAAGAGAATTCGGATGTTCCATTTATTACTATTTGAGTCGATAGTAGATTCTATTATTCTTTGAGTCGCTAATGGAATCTCTTATAAATAAATAATAAAATTTTGAGGATATGATCGTGCATCCACTATTATACTTGCACAAACAATGCTACCACTTTTAATACATACACTTTTCATACATTTCAAATAAAGACTGATCCTGTTGTGGCAAGCTCTGTCATAAGCTAAAATTAAACAATATTATGCCCAAAATAGTAAAACTTGGGAATTTATCGTCTGCAGAAAGCACTCGGACTAGCTCTTTTGGACGAGGAAAGTCTGTCCACTGTCCTGTGGAATTTGAACAGCCTACGATTAGCCTACGAAGAGGGAAAAGACGAAAGCGCCGAAAATGATCAAAAATGGTGCAATCAATAAACAATGCTATTATCCTGTATATCTATTTAAAGACACTGAATGAGACACACGAAGCAGTATAATTCTTTGAAATGAGAGTTAAAGTTGCTTATGCCTGGTCTTACACAGGTACGAGTGAAAGTATGTAATCTATCAGAATTTAATGGGGAGGAGTGAAGACGATTTTTAACTGGAATCCATTATTATTGATGATGAGAACTCTTCAATTTTGCCATCCGGAAAGAAAACACGAGATTCAGTTTGGAAATTGCTAGGTTCCACAACTTCAGTTAGTTCAAGTTTGTTAGATTGGAGAAAGAGAAAGGTGATTACTTTCATCTATTTTAATGGTATAGGTTTTCTAGCGCTATTTATCTGCGCATACAATCGTTGCTTGAGAATATCAAGTCAAAAATTTGAAGGAATTAAGTAAGCAATTTCTACTGAAACGTCTTGAACTACATCTACTTGTATGGATTTTTATGCTTCAATACGCACGTTTTTTGTGTTCCCGCTTTTCTTGTACAATGTTTAATCCAAACAAATAATGAAATCTTGCTGCACTCTGGATTTATCGGTTCTTTGAAGCAAGTAGGAAATATATGGGTCATATATTTAATTAATTGCTTTTCAAAAAACACAGTGTCCAATGATGACTTCCATAATAGGTTCCACTACTAGCAGGAACGATATAAATACCTTAAAAGGCATTACTTCGGTAAAAGGCTTACCAAATTGAATCATATCTAATGACTTGCCCTCTATTTACTTGCCCTCGAAAATTCAAGTTGATTGTATAATATATTGTGAATTATATCATATGTACAAGATGAAAGCTTGAAGTTAATTATTTATTGACAGTAATTAAGGAGGCTTTGAGAATGAAGTTTGATATTTCGAGCTTAAGTAATAAATATTGATTATAAATTTAATCCAGCAGCTATCTCTGTTGACTTGCAAGTTATATAATGTTACTAATAAAAGGAAATATCCCCCTTTGTATAGTTTTTGTAAAGTTATTTTTGTCTTTTTTGTTTGCTTCTTACTTTGATTACATTATGTCCTGAGCAAATTTCGAAATATCGTAACATTTTAAAAATCCTTCTTAGTTAATTTTTCTTGGGCAAAAAACATAGTTGCATCATAATTATATTTTTGACCAAATCTTAAACAAAAAGAATAAAAGAAAAATAATTTCAAAATTTTTATTGATGCCAATATGCAAATATATTATCAGATACTAGTCTATCTTTACTTTCAACATATTTTTTTTTTGCCATGCATCAGAAACAAGGCAATATTTTTTCTCTCTTCCTGTTTAAACAAATCATTGAATAATCTGCAGAGCGCTCTGCATTAATTAACCCAATCAACTTTCTCAGTCTTCTCTTCCAGCCTATGATCGTGAATGCAGGAGACGGCTTATGGCCAATAATGAAGTGTGATTAATAAGGTGTTAGTGGGAATTAGTTTGGGGCGAACATGCTGGGAATTTAAATATCAAACTCATTTGCTCGATAAATTCTGACTTATTGACTAAGGCTTCCCAGAGACGGATGGGGCTAGAAGCTCCAAATTGGGATTCGCTCTTTAATAGGCGAAATTTGTTAGCTTAAGTGTTTGTGCTTTAAACTTTAAGATGTTTTTAGAAATTGAAAAAGTTTCTATATTGTAAAGAATAAAACTTTAAATTGGCTGCTGTATCCTTTTATAGCAGCTTGAGTTAACTTTTGATTCTTAATGATTAATTAGGAAATCAATCCTTCTAACCTAAATGCAAAGAAGAAGAATTCAGTTTACTTATGTATAGATATTGATTTAATAAAAAAATCATTAAAATGCGAAGTGGCTAAGATTTTAATTTCCTTTTGTTTAATAGATTCAAAACCTTTCATGAGTCCAATATTCATGATAATAGAGGAAAGCTGAATTTTAAAATGAATCTCTTAGGAAAATTTATCATTTAAATTATGAATCTGAAATAGCTCAGATATGCATCATACACAAAAATATTTTAAATTCTGTTTCAGGTTCTTATCTTTAACCTTATTAAATTGTTGCTCAAACGCTTCTTTAGTTTCATTCCAAAGTCACTTTTGAAAACGATAAATCCTCTTTCTGAACTGTTAAAACGCCTTGATTTTACTTCTCCTCTCTCTATTTGCTTCAAAATCTTAGCGGAGAAACTGCGCTCTCCTGTGGTCAGGGCTCAGATTTACTGACAGTAATTTTGAAATTTCATTTAGATTTCCTCTTAATCATTCAGGATAACAATGCACGGATTTATATTTCATTTGGTCTTCTTTCTATTCTTTCAAGACCCAAAAGCATAGGCACCGTTTTCTAACGTTAAAAAAGGGACAACGTTGGTTCCTTACAAACGGAAAAAGGCTTTGGATTTTTACCATGCCTGAATATAAGCTGCCTATTCCTGATTTCTCTGGTTTGAAATTGACTATTATTTTCGTGGCAACTCCAAAATTTAAAATTACAATGTCTTTTACATTTAATGACTGCTTAACAATTTGTTCCTGATATACTTTTCAAACATTGCCCAAATTTCACTTCACTGAATTTTATATTGTGTTCCTCGATATTTTAACAACTTCCAAACGCCATTTTGATAAGTCTATCCATAAGTATTTCTTCAAGTTAAAAACAAAAACAAAAACAAAAAACTTTTCCAAGCAACTAATTATTCACGTATCAAAAAGAAAAAAAAGTGTAATGGGGGTACTAAATTGGAAGTACTAAAAGAGGATCAAATTATTCAAAAGTTTTCGAAATTTCGTTGTATAATAAAATAACAATAGCATTAAAAAATGCAACTTCTTTGTAATGTCAAAAATAATTTCGTAATGTCTCTAAAATATGTGAACTCATTTTATTTGTTACACAATTTTGGAAATTTATGCAATTCATTGATTTAAACATTTTGATTTTTAAAATAGTATTTTATTGTGAAAAATTTGGCTGGTTTCACTATATGTTGAAAGTTTTTCTTTTTAAAATATTCCATGGTGAAAAAATAGGAAGTTCTTTAGTTTCATTCAATTTGATTTGTAATTTTTTTACTGTACAGCATTTTAATATTTTAAAATCAGGAAAAGAATTTTTTTTTAATTTTAAAATTATTATGGTGTTTTGTCATATTAAAATGAATCTTTCTATAATGTTACCAAATAAAATTCAAACAGTTATGTTTTGAATTAGAGCTGCTTTGAAAATTTTTATAAATCAATATTAGGTATTATTGAAAAAAAATATTTATCAGATATTGGGTAAACCAAGTTTACAAAATTAATTCTAAAAGATGTTGCTTTAAAAAAAATCCAGAATATTATTTGCTTTAAAAATCTAATATGGTGCAAAGTTATAAGTTATAAGTGTCATTAAAGTATGGAAAGATAGTGTTATTCATACAAGAAATATTTCACTAATTTCCTTCCCTCTCATGCCCATAGAGATTTATTTTACATTAGATTGCGAAAGAAAACTCGGTTTTCCTGTTATTTTGCAAAAAAGTAAATTTTATTTTTGTGGAAGTGAGCTATAATACAACATTTTAATATTTTTTCTCAAGAGAAAAAATTTCATAAATATCAATTTTATTAATTTAATATTCTGTTCCAAATTTTCGTACTATAACCACAGCCCTCGCTAGAACTATTAAAAAAATAATTTTAACCAAATTTAAAGAAAATGACAGATGTAAACAAATATAATTTTAAAATAATACTAAAATTAAAAAAAAATTAAAAATAATAATAAATATTAAAAAAATGTCGATGGCAAACTTTTCTATTAGCAAACAGAGTGTTTTACTTAACTAAAATTATTTTTTAAAAATTATTGCATGTAATTGATATTATAACTCTTATATAAAAATATTTCGTACTGATTTATTTGTGCTTTCATTCCTCTGCTACTTTATCAATTGCATTTAAAATAATTTTGGCATGTTTTTGCTTATTTAATGAAAAGGTTTGTGTATGAGAAAATTTCTTTTATGTAAACAAAAATCGCAAGATTCCATAACAATTTCTTGTCTTAATATATATATATATATATATATATATATATATATATTGGATTCTGATTTGGTTCCTTGCAAGATAAGCAAAGAAAAAGTTGTTCTCGAATCAGTGAATAAAATCTTTTAACTCACAAGGAAAACAACTGAATAAACTTTCTTAATTTCAAATAATGGGACGTTTTCGAATAATGACCACAACAATTTTTTTTAAAGGCAGCGAAAATAGAACACTGGGATTTTAATTGAATTCTGACTTTTTTTTTTGGAGAAAGAAACTAAGCTTTTAAAAACTTCTCAATTAAAATTTAATTACGTGAGAGATGCAAAGATATATTTTTCAGAAAGCCGGTGTTTTATTCTCTTAAATGTTACGCCGATATTTTTTCTACAGTTATCAAAAAACATACTAAGATCAAATATTTCCGGAAAAACTATTAAATAAAACACAAAATATTAAGTTGAAATTTCCTATATTAAATTTGAAATTCCTAACTCCTAGGTCCACCGGATCATCAATACTATCTATGCGTGTTATCTCACCTCTAAGCATGGCTGGGCAGTCTCCCACACTACTTTTATTACAAATACAGACTGATTTAGAATAATTCAGTATTTCTTTCCTCTTATATAATATGGGGAATTGAAATTATTATTATTTAATAATTATTTTAATTATTTCATATCAATCACAAAATATTCTGATCAGATATAAATAACTGAAATCTGTTAAATGAAACTTTTAAATAATGAAGAATCACTTTTGTTTTTTGTTAAGGTATGAAACTTCATCATTTCTGCTCAGAAGCTGCGCATTTAATCAATATTTTAATGAATTGCAGACGTATCTAGCAAAAGTAGTAGCATTTATTAATTACTAGCCGCCTTTGGCGACCAGCCGGTTCGCCAATCTTAATGTTCGTTAAAATTTTAATAATTAAATATTTTATGCAATTTCTACTTTAATAGCTTCTTCATCAAAATATTTTAAAACTTCAAATTTTGATTATCATATAATTCATTCATAATATTATAAAGGCCTTCAATCATAACGTAATATGTATCTCTCTCATTTTCTGTTAGCACCCGTAGAATTTATGCTTTAAATTAAAGTGGAAAGAATTTATCTTCAATTAATATAATAATATTTTTTACTGAAACAAAGCATTTTTTTTAATAATCTGATTACTGAAAATAGAGTCACTCAGCGTTTAAACTTTATGGGCACTAAAGAATATCTTTTTTAATTTATGTAATATCTCAAGAGTTGGTCATCAAAATTTTCTTAGATTCATTATGAGCAGATCGATTAATTAACAATGTTTAAATTTAAATGCATAAAACACTAAGAAAATAAAACGAATCGTTTAAAATAAACGGTTGAAAACAGGTTTTAAAAAAACTACTTAAAAAACGATGTACTTAAAACTATAAGCATATACAAAAAATATATAACTAACATAAATACAATTTACTGACAAACAAAAGCATGCAACTAACCCAAAAATAATTTAAATCATCCATTGATAACGTTGCCATGGCAACAATCAGAACAGAATGCGCATGCGTGAATTTTCTTCGCCGGTTACGTAACGCAAATGCGTGATTTTTTCTACGCCAGTTGGGGTAACGCTATGCGGATTAGAAATTTTTAATTTCCTTTATTCTGTTTCATTTTAATTCAAAAGTACTTCAGAATGAATCTGAAAGATTGATTCATTAACAATGTTTTATTTTAAATGCATCAAACATTAAGAAAATAAACAGAACCGATTGAAATAATCCGCCGAAAAATTTTAACCCTAGCCTCATTACTGTTGGGAGAAAAAAAAACTGAAGCCTTTCTCGTTTGGCGCTAGGGAGAATGGAAGATTTTTTTGGCGGAAAAGTTGGCGGTGGGGAAAATGGAAGATTTTTTTGGCGGGAAAGTCAGTTTTTAATTAATAATTAAAATTCTAATTAAAAATTTGAAAAAAGAAACCCCAGGTGCACATTCCTAACCTCCAAGGTATACATGTACCAAATTTGGTAGCTGTATGTCAAACGGTCTGTGCCTGTAGAGCGCTGTCTGGCCTGTAGAGCGCCAACACACACACACACACACACACACACATTGAGCTTTATTATAAGTATAGATGATTAAAAAAATTTAATGTAATGGTATTGTAGATAATTTTGAAAATCATATGCTTTTCAATGTTTTTTTAATGTTGAAATAAAATGGTGCAATTATATAACTTTAAATAATAATAATAATTTTTAATCCCGCATTTATATATTAAGATTTACATTAAGAGTTCTTTATTTTTTTATTAGGATCTTATTTTTAGTAGTTTTAATTAAGCAAGTTAACTTAAAAATTTCAGTTTTTAATTAGAGTTACATTTTAAATTCAATTAATGCTTTCTATAAAAATATGTTTGTAGCAAACTTTTATATTATTAGAAAACTGGTCCAAAAACAGGAATGTTGTTTCTTTATAATTAATTCAACTTATAATTTAATTAATGAAAAGCAAAAATGTTGAGAGGAATTTAATAAAGGATTAGGAATATTTATGTTAATTAACGGGTTACATAATTATATGATATTTCAATCATCTTCGTAATTCTAGATTTGGTAAATATTTTGAGATTCATAGCCTTGTTTTAATAATTAAAATCTGGCAAGTTATAAAATTATTTTTCTCTTTGCAACTAAGCTCAAAAAATGATTACTCGAAAAAATTAATTGTAGGTTCTTAAGAATTGTATGACAATTTATAAATAGAGGTTTGCATTACAATTTGTTTTGAAATTTAGTAATAATAATTTAATTATTCAGTACTCTCATATGTATAAAGATATCAGCATTTTATCTTATTCTTTCAAATTTGAATTGCAGATATTTGTATAAGCATTTTAAAATGCTCTTGTTGAAGATGTTGAAGATTTGCTTTTATAAAAATATGAATTTGATTCTAAATTACTTCTAATAGTAATGCATTTTATGTCAAAGGTAGCTTGAAACAACATTAATATATATATTTGTTTTCTAGCAATCTGAAACAAACTATATAATTTCTGTTTAAAATATTAGATGATCGAAAACATAATTTAATTCCCTATATTATGACATTAATTTGCCATTTTGATATTCTTAGTGACTAAGAATTTTAAATAAATATAAAGATTTTGTTTGAAAATGGCTGAAAAGTGAAAAATTTATTCTAATCATAAATACATTTTCAGTTTAACAGAAATTATGGATACAGAAATATTGATATCCTATTCAACCTTTAAAGTAATCTACATAATGTTGCTAATCTTATGGATATTCTTTCTTCATATAATCGCTGTTATTTAACTGATTCGATAACATCAGTTTTAGATGAAAAATCTGAAATATTCAGATTCTGACGCTGTTTGAAAGAAGGAACGTGTTTGGAATGCCAACAAATATTGACGAACGAAAGAGCCGTAACGAAAATACTTCACATTCAAGTTTTGATATTTAGTAATATTTTTTTCCCAAAAGTTAACACATGATTAGTATTATTCAAAGTATATCTATTTATTTAAAAAATGTTTGTTTGTGATTAAATGTAGAAAATTTTTATTTCTGCTGAAAGCTACAGGTCAGGAAGGCTAATGTACTATATTTTAATTCAATAATCATTTTCAAGTATGAATGAATGGTGAAATCTTCAAAATGCAGTTTGTCCATATATATATATTTCAATAAATAACCAGTTCTTTATAGTTTCATGAAGAGGCTATTTGAAATTTATTGTCTTTTCCTATTTTTCAATGTATGATATTAGTGTACTTACTATATGAAAACACAAATGCAGGAAACAATTTTTTAAAGATTTCTGAAATAACAATGTCAGGAGAGATTTCTAAAGTTAAAATAAAGTTTTGAACTTTTATTCGTATATTAAAAAATTATACAGTTAATGACCACAATGCTTTTTTTTAATGAAAATATAAGGTATTCTATGTATATTGCAAATATATTTATCTTTAAAAAGTAATTTCTAATAGGCGAAAAAGTTTCAAATTTAAAGTTTAAAAATTCTTTAAGTAGCAACACATTTAAATTTGTGTGCTAATGGAAGGACTAGATCATTTTCTGTGGATATGCAAAATTTCAGCTCACTCCTAAGAATGGCTTTTCCTTTACAGTAAGTTTTCTGTTTTGCTTCTAAGAAGATGGTTTTAGGTGTGCATTCACAAATCTTAAAATGTCAATGACATTTTATTTGGCATTGAAATACTGCTGATCCTAGATTTCGCTCATAAAATTTCATTTATAACTTAAGTATATATAAAAAAATATTTCAAAAGTGGAAAAAAATTTGAAATTAAAATTTAAAAAAAAAAATGCTTTTTTTGTCATAATGTTGTTGTTTGACTGATGGCACTTTACAAGCCCGCTGATAGTTGTCTGTCAGCGATTTAAGCCGAGTGAGAGTCTCTTTTTCAACTAGGGCCAAGAGTACAACTTAGCTGCTTCATGCGTCATATTCGCTTTTGCACAATCCCTTTTTACAGGAGGGGGGCACATTCACACACCTCACAGATAGACATTGCCATAATATTTTAGTAATAGTCATTGCTTTTAAGTTTGGAAGAGTCTCTGTCTTTATAGTGGACAAGAATGTATCCTCTTTAATGCATGAAAAGTCATTTAAAGAGTATAAGAAATTACTGAAAAATGGGATTTTATTATAATTCTAATAAATAATCTGTAATTATTTAATTTTACAAATATACTGCCAACGTTATTTCTCTTTATAATTAATGCGTAACAAACTACCTATTTTGCAACAAGAAAAAAGCCATTTATGTTTCTTTTAATTTATTGATGTTTATGTGCTTGATATTTATTATTAATCTTAAATTTCAAACAATTTTTCTGCTGTAATTATAATTAATATATATTGGATATAATTATAAAGGAAATAAAAAAAGTAGAATTTAATGGATAACACATTTATTTTTAATATTTTGAGTGCAAAATTCCTCTGACAATTATTTCCTACATAGTAAAAATGAAGAATTTAAAATAATTTTAACAATTCACGTGATATAGATTTGTATTATAACTTACCACGATTTTTATAAGCAGGAAATCATTCAGATTTTACTAAATATTTATTGAAAGATAGAAGCAGATCGAATAACATTTTATAAAATTTTAAAATTTTATAGTTCATTTGATTGTTGAAATAAATAAACTTCTTGGAAAATGAAGAAGAAGAAGAACTTCTCTTCACAAAAAAACATAATCTTAAAAATATTATTCAAAATTTCAAATAAAATTAATTTTTAAGTTAATACTCTTCTTAAAGATCTGATACTTACAAAGAATGCAAGAGATTATATGTGACAATTTTTATAAAATATTTTCAATCACTTTTTATTTGGCTTCATCTATATGAATAATCGCATTGAAGCGTTAATCATATATTCTTTCATTCTTTTGAAAAGAATTTTAAACGTTTGAGGAGGATTACAAAAATTACACATATATAACACAAAATTACACATTGTAATATACATTTTTAAACTGGATACTTCTCAAAGGTATCCTATAGATTAATTATTGTCATAATTTTATAAAAATAATAATCATTATTATAATTATATAAATTATAAGCATTTCTATTATTATCTCTATTTTCCACAAAATGTTACAGGAGTAGGATTTTATCAGTTACTGCTATTTGTGACAAACAAAATGCAGCTCTACGCAACTAGATTTCATTATAGAGGAAATGATTTAATAAATCATTAGCTATACACAGTATGTATAAAAAAATCTAAAGCACTTGCTTTAAAAATGGTTATTTCCTTTTTAAATTTTACATTTTTAAAAACGGTATGTGATCAAATAGGATTAATTTTTATTAATAAATATGTATAAGCACTTCCTTTTAAATTTTCGATAGAAAGCTAACTAACCAAAAAATAAAGCAAAAAATATTACTTATGGTAGGAATAACAAGTATTATATCATTTCTAATTTCATTTCAAAGTCTTCTTTCTGACAATCTTTTTATAATTATAAGTATTTTATTGAAATGGTTCCTTATATATTCTGTACTAATTAGATTATTTATTGTTTTTAACAACAGAGAAAACTCTCGTGAAACCATTAAATTATATTATACTAATTTCCACCCGCTATATTATTTATGCAGAGTTGTAAACGCTATATTTTTCTTCATTGTCTGCAGTACATGGAATAAAAACTAGAATTACGCTATTCATTCCGAAATTTTTGTCCATTTAGTAAAATTAAATTTTAACAGTTTCTTAAAGTTTCTTGGATTGGGTTCTGAACTTTTACTAATTATTTGAATGCAAATTAGAATCTATTATAGCTATATATGAGATGAGAAGAAATTTAAGTTATTGAGATATTTTTGTCATTTAATTTCGGCGATATTTATAATTTTTTTTCGAATGAATTGGGAAAAGAGATAAAAAAATGTAGATAATATTAGAATAAATATTTTTACACACTAAATTACAACAATCTGAGAAAATTTATCTAACATTTTACTTTTAAAATATTCATGTATGACCTTTTCTTTATGGAACATGGAGATGAATTTCCATTCACAATGAATTATGAAAATTTCTAAAATATATTCTATTTTAATATAATTATTAAAAATAATTGCAATTCAATTAATATTCAATTCATAATTAATTTAACTCAGTGTAATTAATCTATTTCAATTGATATCAGCATTCTTATATAAAATTTTGGGAATGATTTCTTTTTTTATTATTTTATTTAATCAAATTAAAAATATTTAAATAAATCTAAACATTTATGAGAAGCACAAATTTCTGTTGTAAATGTTAATATATTTATATTTGAATTTCTTAAAACGATTCGAACATTCATGTCCACAGAAATTATATTTGTTTTCTTATCCTAAAACATATGATGTACAGGGTGTTTATAAAGTCCTGGACCCATTTTGATGTTTAATAACTCATAAAATAATGAAGATATAAACAAACTTATGGCATTTATTGATGGAATAATTCATATATTTTCCTTTTCTGGTTTGAATATTTTTACTTTTGTAAATATCGTCTGCGCATGTGGTTAATTTCAGATAATTTCATTTTCCAGTCTAAATATCTGTACTTTTCTAAATATCGTCTACTTATTAATTGCATTTTTCTCTCTTTTTGTTTTTGGCAACTATTGCAATGTTATGTTTACTTTTGATGTGTTTGTTCTATGTAGTACTTTTGTATGTGATGTTTTATTCGAGCGGATATTAAGGAGAATGCATACACCACAAGAGAAAGCACAGCTTTTATTGTGGTTCATAGAAACGAAATCGATAGTGCAAGCACAGAGAAATTTCAGAAGAATTTACCAAAAAGATCCTCCATTCAGAAACAGCATCTTGCGGTGGAAAAAATGTTTTCTAGAAATTGGAAGTAGAAAAGAAACGTACCGGACGTCCTTGCAAGGAGGATTGGGCGAGGAGGTCCGATTCCTTGGCCACCCAGATCACCTGACATAACTCCGCTAGGCTTTTTCTTTTGGGGGTTTGTAAAATACAACGTTTTCAGGAGGAGAGTGCTGAACATTGATGACCTAAAAGCCAGAATTACAACCTCAATAGGCTCTGTGGATGCCAACATGCTAGCCGCTACCTGGCATGAAATTGACTATTGACTTGATATTCTCCGTGCGACGAAGGGGGCACACGTGGAAGTTCATTGACAAGGGTCATGGAACTTTTTGAGTCTATTTAACCATTTATGTTATTAATTTTAATCTATCTTTATTATTTTATGAGTTATTAAACATTAAAATGGGTCCGGGACTAAATAAACACCCTGTATATAGAATTTATGATCTTCCAATGTAAATATAACTTTTTCAAATAAATAAATGCTGGAATTTACATTTGATTTTCATTAAATTAAATTCCTAAAAAATATCAAAAGATTTTGCCAAAATGCCATTAAAGAAGAAAAAAATAATTAAATGGTAATTTGAACAAAAAAAAGCAAAGAAACAAATTTAATGTTACCTTTTGAAATTTAGAACTGTAGTAAATTTCTTTGTGGTTTTAGTTAAATTTACACAGATGCTCAGAGGTATTTAAATAGATTCAACAACATTGCTATATTGAAATATTTCCTAAAATTAAAATGGTGTAGTTTGATACAAGAATTTTTTCAGAAAAAATATTTGTTTGTTTATAAAACATTAAAATAAAATGTTTCGTCAAAGAAAAAGCTTTTAAAAAAGATTCATTATATACTTAAATAAGGTGTCCCAAAAAATTGAAGAAGAGTATATTTCCCTAACTATTGCCTATAGACATATATTTCAGACTAGAAAGTTTAGGAGAAATTGTATGAAAATACTGTGAAGGTTAATAATAAAAATAAAAACCAAAAAAATTCCTGATCACTGCAATATAAAATTCCACTGCCATTTAGTAAAATATTTATCTTACATTCATCGATTCACGCTCCTATGCATGAAATTTGCATAGATAAGCTGATGTTACTATTTAGTGGAGCCTATCTCAATATTAAAGATAAACATTTATTATATACAAATTTCGATATAAACATTCATCACATTAAAGTTCGAGAGACTGAACATTTAAGATATCGTAAAAAAGTAGTGAAATATCAAAACAGAAAAGTTTTTTTTTCTTCAGTTGTGTGTATGATATTAAGTTTTCGAATAAATTGGTATATTTCAGATGGTAGAAAATTCTAACATTTTCAGAATTTACATTTCATATAATTATATGCCCTAATAAAGAATATTAACGGCTCTAAGCTTCCGATTTTTTTTCCTAAAAGTTATTTATATCAAAGGTTGAAAAAAAAGAAATAGTTGGGGTTATAATTCGTGCTTTGCTGGAAAAGTGATTTTTTTAAATATTTTTATGCTGAATAGAGAATGTTAACAAGGGTGCATGAGAGTGGAAATCCTCTGTCTCATGCATTCACCTAAAGGGGGACAATACGCAAAATAAATTACATTTATGATCAAAGCTCTTATCTAATAAGAAAAATAGCTTCACTCAATTCCAAAGTAAAAGTAAAGAATGGCTAACTCAGAAAATTAATAGATTAAAGTTCTAGTTTTAATTACAGCGCATTTTCCATTTCTTTTTCGCATTATATGTACAGAGTGATCATTAAAAAAAAACTGTAAAGTATATGAGCTTCTAATGGCCGATCCGTTCTACTGATGAAGATGAAATTTCAGTGACTGTTATTCAGAGGCATGTGCTCGGGATTCTATGAAGAGAACAAACTGGTTTTCATGGAATTTTTTTTCATTTTCGGGTTACAAAAACTCGACATTTTCTGATAGCAACACCCACTTTTATTCGTCGTAAAATGCTTAGCACAGGGAAACAACTTGAAACTGTGTTGGAACGGAAAGTGTATCACAAAAATCGGACGCGATATGCATGCACAAATCAGCTTTGTGAACAAAAATCAAAACCGAAAAACATCGAATAAATTTGCATATGATATAGACAAGACACAAGCTTTGATGAAATAGGAGAAAAGAAGACTCATATTTGGATAGCATATTTCCATACTGTTGCCATCACAGGCAATTATGCATTGCATGTTGGAGACTGTGTACAATGAAGTTGAATATAATGCAGTATGATGTATGTTCACAATCTCTTACCTGATGCACTCTTTCAAATACAGAAAGGGGTGCAGATTGAACAGGTACACTCTAGATTTGAAATAACCCAGACTTGTTCATACTGGTATGAAAACATGCTGATAACATAGCACAGTAGTTTTGGCGCTATTGTTTTCTATATATCCAATACAAGACAGGTATCTCTTGCAGTTTGCATATATCCTAAGGTCATTATATGATGCATTTTCGTAATTGCGTACCTCGAGTTCAGCTGGTTGCCCAGATCACGGTCCATCACAGGTTCATTCCGTTTCTTCGACTTTTCTTTATTAAATAAAGCAGAGCTTTCCGGTAGATGGGCCACATATTTGACGCAAGGCTTCAGCGACATTTATCTAATTTACGTAATAGTTATATCAATTTACAAAGAATTTTCGCTGCCTGAGTCATTTTAATGGCCTGTGTGAGCTCTCGACCGAATAATCAATTTTCCCATCTCACTTTTTATCAATTTTCTAGTTGAATATATAAAAGCTTTTAGTTAGTTAGCTAAAAGTTAGAATTTATAAAATATAAATTCTAACAATTTTACTGGTAACAATTTAGAATTATTTTGAAAAATATGTTTGTGACTTTAATTTGGGACATGAATGCAATATTTTACTTACCCGTAAATTTTGCCCCATGTATTCAAGGAAAGCCTATATGTCTGAATGAATATAATATTGGGACAATTAATTTTTTTGGTTGTTGTAAAATAATTTATGGAAATGAGCAGAAAAATTGTGCACTCAGTTATTTGAATCATTATTACTGATGTAAATTAATTTCAAAGATTTACCCTCCAGCTGCTCTCATTATTCCCGCGGGTTGACAATCAGTCCATTTTCTATTGCATTCTGCTTTTTTTCACAGTTTAGGGTGTTTAGTTTTACGATTGCAGATTTTTATTATATTATATTTTTATCGTGTCACATATAGTATCAGTTGACTTTGTTTGAAAAACATTTGAAACGTGATTTAAAATATAAATACGGTTTTCAAAAATTACGGAGGGCTGAAATAACAAATTTTTTAAAAATCATAATTTTGCAAAATAACAAAATAGATATGTGCAAATGCCTATTCCAAGCCTATCATATACACTTAGTAACTTCCAAATTCTCAATAAATTTTAAATTTTATAATTTTTTTTGTTTAAACCACATACTGAAAGCAATATAACATAGATGTGAAAACTATTATTTATTTTATTCATTCTTACCTGGATCTTCGAACAATAAATAATTTATATCACGTATTAAAACAATCCATGTATTTTACATTTGCACTTACCATTGATCATTTTTAGCATACATTACACCTAGATCATGTCTTGATCAAATTCAATCTAATAGACGGCAGAGAGCAGCTGTTTCACAGATCCGTATCTTCAATTTGCTTTGCAAGCATTGGAGAGAAATTCCCTATTAATTTTGCACAAAACCAAAGGACGGTATTAAACTCGTATTAAAAAACCAAATCTGATTCACAAATATATTATTTTCAGATATTTCGTTACTATTAATTATTTTTTTCAACCATAAAAGGATAAAAAAAGAAAGTTTACACATTGTAACAAAATTTATATGAAATTGTATGAGTTTCCTTAGTTTCACAATTCTAAATTCAATGTTTCAATAAAATCACATCGATTATGTTCTGACATTTATAAGATCTTTTCAAGCGAACGTTTTCTTTCAAAATTTTGAATCGTCGAACATCCTTAAAAATATTTTCTCTTATATCTTACAAAATGCATTTGACTGTGCAGATCATCTTCTCCTTGCCTAATTTATTTCCTGAAAAAATATATATTTTTTTAAAAATATAACTTCAATTCAATGTATCGAATTCTTAACTCCAATCGAGTTTATTCAATTATTAGCCTTTTGCTGCAAATGATTTTTTTTCACATATTCAATTTATTACAAAAATTAACCATTTTGTCTTTTAAATTTTAGTTAATGTTGCGATAATTCCTTTTTACCAAACTTTCCTTAAAATAAAATCAAGAAATTATCTATTAAACCTAATTCTTTTTTACGAAACTTGCCTGAAACTAAAATCGAGAGAAGAATTATGTATAAATGACCCAAAATTGATTTAGATGACGTTTGCACCTGATCATCAGATCAGAAAGTTGTTCACTTGCATCCAACCACACTCCTTTTATAATGGCCATTAGCTTTTTTGTAAACAGATAACCGCTTTAGTTATTTAAACACAGAGAGAATGTGCCTAAGAAGATATATCCAGACTTTAAACCTTGTTTGCGATGAGTACTGCATTGCAAATACTGAACTGCGTGCTTTGTTGCTACTTTAAACGGTAGTTGACACACAAACCACGTTTTTCAGTTATGGCTCTGGCTTTGTGTTTTAACTTCCCCATAGCGGAAATAGCATTTTTTTTTCTTCTATCTATTGTTTAGTAAGTGCACGTGTTTTTGCTCTCTTCTTTTGGGAAGAGATAACGGAAGATAGGGAGTTTTGAAAATGATGGCAGTATGCGTGATTCGGTCACAGACGGGTAGTGTGAAATATTCTTATTACTTCTTGAGTTTATTCTATATAGAGCCAGACAGAGTTTATGAGATCATAAGATATTGTATGATGATAATGATTAAAGGCGATTTAATAGAAGCACATGAGTATCTTTAAATTTATGTAAACTATATTAGAACTTTCTACGAGAAGAAAATGCAGCACAGCGGCTGTAAACATATTTGCGACTCACTTTACAGTGACAAATTTAAACAGGCCTCATTTCAATTATTTTTCTTTTATTTCCCACAAAAAAAAAAAAAAAATCCTGATAAAAATACATTACGTGCTTTTTTTGTTGTTGTTTACTTACTCATATTCTTTAACGAAAAAATAAATAAATTTAATTTTATTGTTATCCGATAGAAAGTATTATATTTTGCTTAGTGTAAGTAAATTTAAATTTTTAACAATTTTCAGATATTTTAGCTTTATTATTTATTATATTTCTGTTTCTGTAGAAATAATTTTTCGGAGGCTAAAAATATATATATTAAAAAATAAATATTCTAAAAATATTGAATTAAGTTCAAAATTTAGATTTTTGAGTATATTATAAAAAAGGAACTTTTTACTTTGTTCTTTCCCAAATCTGATATTTTTATCGTATTTATGATTCTAAAGCGGAAAAAAGTAAATTAAAATATTAAATTTATTTCAATTATATGTAATATGATATGAATAATATTACAGGATTAATTAATATTATTGGATTTTCAATATCATTAGCAAATGTAATAAATTAAAACAAAACTATGAATAATATTATTTGTCTGAATATTTTCTCTGTATTTATTTAAATAAAATACATTTTATTTTTAAGATGACTCCCAATGAATGGAAGAGCGTTTGCATTTCATATTTATAAATGCTTATTTCATATTCATAAACGCTCATTCATATTGCATTTCATATATATATATATATATATATATATATATATATATATATATATATATATATATATATATATATATATATATATATATATATATATATATATATAGTAGAAAATGCAAATTCAAGGTATTATTTCTGAATTCAATCATTTTTATCTATTAAGAAATGAATTAGCATTTTGTTAAAGAATACAATTAAGGATATTTTCTGAAAACAGCAAATTGTAGCATTTAGTTCACAAAAAATGATTCACAGAAGGAACTAGTGCTGTTCAATGCACTGAAAAAAATTGCTTTGTCACCGTTCAGAAGTCACAGTTACGTTTCTCAAATAAGTATTCATGTAATGTTTCATCATTGACTGCATCGTCTTCATAATCATCGTAGAGCAATCGACGTCCTGGAACTACTACAAAATCGGAGACCAAAGTACTAGGTACCATAGCATTTATATTTTCCCCCTAATTAATCAATGACTGACTAAATGGGAAAATTACTTTCTCATAAGATTCAAATATTGAGTTTGCGTTGAGACGATGATCTCGAAGTAAACTTTAAGTAAGCATAACATTTCAAATCTTTTGTTGCGGGGGGGGGGTGCCAATATTTTGTATATCGTTTCAATTTAAATTTTCTGCTAGTTTTCATAAATACAGGCGTTTTGAGTTTGTCAGTATATAACACTTAGCTCCAACGTAAGTTGAACGGACCTGCTTAAACAATTTTATTTAATGATGTTAATATTACATTAAATGTTACATCAGAGACACGGAAATTGCATTTCATTTTCATTTTCACAAGATTATATATTTTCTTCAACATGCAGTTATAAAACTCAGCACATGTCTTGAAAATTTCTTTTCTTAGAATTCTGAATTTTATTAATAGAGAAATGTCCTTTTGCTTAAACTGAAAATACCCTTTGGAAATTACTATGAAATGCCAGAACTAATTGCTAATAATTTCCGTTATGAATGTTTCCCATACACTTGCAGAAGCATATTTCCGTCAGACGCAAAGAATTATTTTTACACTAGGAATGTTATTTATTCTAATCTTAAAAGATCTCTGAGAAAACATGGGGAAATGCTTTATGTTTTGATTTGCATTGTAGCATTTAGTTCACAAAAAATGATTCACAGAAGGAACTAGTGCTGTTCAATGCACTGAAAAAAATTGCTTTGTCACCGTTCAGAAGTCACAGTTACGTTTCTCAAATAAGTATTCATGTAATGTTTCATCATTGACTGCATCGTCTTCATAATCATCGTAGAGCAATCGACGTCCTGGAACTACTACAAAATCGGAGACCAAAGTACTAGGTACCATAGCATTTATATTTTCCCCCTAATTAATCAATGACTGACTAAATGGGAAAATTACTTTCTCATAAGATTCAAATATTGAGTTTGCGTTGAGACGATGATCTCGAAGTAAACTTTAAGTAAGCATAACATTTCAAATCTTTTGTTGCGGGGGGGGGGGTGCCAATATTTTGTATATCGTTTCAATTTAAATTTTCTGCTAGTTTTCATAAATACAGGCGTTTTGAGTTTGTCAGTATATAACACTTAGCTCCAACGTAAGTTGAACGGACCTGCTTAAACAATTTTATTTAATGATGTTAATATTACATTAAATGTTACATCAGAGACACGGAAATTGCATTTCATTTTCATTTTCACAAGATTATATATTTTCTTCAACATGCAGTTATAAAACTCAGCACATGTCATGAAAATTTCTTTTCTTAGAATTCTGAATTATATTAATAGAGAAATGTCCTTTTGCTTAAACTGAAAATACCCTTTGGAAATTACTATGAAATGCCAGAACTAATTGCTAATAATTTCCGTTATGAATGTTTCCCATACACTTGCAGAAGCATATTTCCGTCAGACGCAAAGAATTATTTTTACACTAGGAATGTTATTTATTCTAATCTTAAAAGATCTCTGAGAAAACATGGGGAAATGCTTTATGTTTTGATTTGCATTGAATAGGATACTAATTAAAATAGCAGTGAATACATTTTACTAGCTAGAAAGAGAAAATCGATTGAAAGGCATCTTCACATTTTATCTCATTTTTGAATCAAATTCCTTTAAAAGCCCGAGGAAACATCTCTCGAGGGGGCGGAATTTCTTACTATTCAAAACTTATGAAAATGGATAATGAATTAATGTTTAAACATGCCAAATATTTAATTTGAATCTTCACTGCAGGTTGAACAAGTCCGAAAATCAACAAAAAAGATTTAGTAAAGGAGTTTAATTAATTCTGAATATACTATATTTATAAATGTAATATTTTTAAAAATATTTTACTTGCATTTTCTGAAATAATGCTTTTTAATGTTGTTGATGATTTGTATTATTTATTCTTTTTCTTCTGAAACTTTGCATTTAAATATTTTTTATCAAGTATAAAAATATTTTAAAATGCAAATTTTTAAAAACATTTTTTAATGATTTTTTTTAAATATTAATTACTAAATTAATACTCATATGAAACTTTTTAGAATATTTACATATTTGCATGCCATCGATATTGGACTAATTTGTAGAATCAATATTTTAAAGTTTTGCATGAATATTTAAATCGCATTTGCTTCTTTTATTATGTATAATTTAATCAAATTTTCGAACACACATTCAAAATAAATCGTATATTAAAAACAAGTTTATAGACAATTTTAAGGTCTGAGTAGCATTTACTGTAAGGAAAAACGGTCTTGAAAATTGTTTTGTAATCGTAATTTTAGCTAGCACATAAGATTACAGTGGTGGCCAAAATTGTGGACATTTTTGGAGATCGTTATGTTTTCTAACTTTATATTCTCACAGAAATTGTTACATTTCACAAAATGCAAACTCTTACATATTATTAAAAAAAAAATTAATGCTGGTTTCAATACGACAAGCAAAATTCAAATATTTGAGATACCAAAAATGTTTTTCTTACTTTAATATGAATAAGAAATACAGTGATGAAGTGGGTTGTAATTTGTTGTGGAAACTAATAAAATGTTAATAACTGCTAGCAGAAGCTGTCATCATGTTTAAAGTTGGAACAAGTCATTATTGTGCTTTTTTCTGTAGAAAAAAGACTGTTTTTTATGTAATCAAATTGAAAGTTAGAAATTTTCTTAAACGTTTTAATATATAGTTGGAGATTTTGTAAAAATTTCTAATATTTAGTCACGAATCAATGGCATTAAATAAAAGAATATACTGGATATCTAGGAAGAGAACTAAGATTATTGTGTTACGTAAATATGGTATTTCCTATGCTCAAATTGCAATGCAGACGGGTGGTTTTAGTAACTATATCTGGAATCTGAAAGTTTTGTTTACGATATCAGGAGTTAAATTCAATAAAAAACAAAGCAAGAAAGGGTCTAAAAAAGGACACCACATCTGTTGATGACTAAATCATAAAAAGACTATGTCTCCAAGATAGAAGAAAGTCATCAGAGGCCATCAGAAATCAAATGGATGATGCTGGCGTTTCTGTCAATTCCAGAACAAACAGAAGATTATTAGATGTTGGATTAAGAGATAGAATTCCTCACAAAAAACCTTATCTCAATTTACAGCAGCGCTTAAAAAATTACTGTGAGCAAAGCAACAGATTAAATGGACAGATGATCAGTGGTGACAAGTTATACGGAATGATGAAACAAATATATTGTTATTCGGTAGTGATGGCAAAAATAAGTAAGACGTAGAATTGGGGGAGCTACATCTTAACTGCATTCAGGCAACTATAAAGAACTCAATTAGTGTTATTATTTGGTCATGCATGTCAACAGACGGTATTGGTCTCCTTCATGTTATCGACGGGGCCCTAAATGCAAGAAAATACATTGTCTTCATTGCAAGAAAATAAATTTTCCAACAACATATCATTTATTTTTCAGCGGAATTTAGCCCCTTGCACACACAGCAAAAATATCGGAAGAGTGGTTTAGTACAAAGAGCATTGGATTATTATCATGGCCAGAAAAAAATCCTGACAACAAAATTATTGAGAGCTTATGGTACCATTTGAAAGCTTTTATACATATGAAACTTTCATCAAATAAAAGAGAATTAATTGAGGCTCTAGTTATTTCCTGGCATCATGCAATGACAAAGGAAGAGCTTGAAACTCTCGCCTGCTCAAAGAAACATCGTTTGAAGCTGTAATAATAATAATAATAATAAAATTTAAAAAAAAAAAAACGAAGTCTACATTACTTAGTACTACTGATAACTCACTGCAGTCATCAGCATCTAATATATTTCGATAGTTATTGCAGCTTCACTTTTTTTGTATTGTAAATATTTGAATTGTGTCTTTTGTATTGAAATTAGCATCAGATTCTCTTTAAAATGATATGCAAGAGTATGCATTTTGTAAAACGTTACGTTTTTTGTAAGCATATATAGTTAGAAAACATAAAAAATTTTACAATTGTGTCAATTTTAGCTCCCACTGTATATGATAAGAAAAGATACATGGACACGAAATTAAAACAATTACATTATCAAAATAGAAATTGTTTCTATTTTTGAGAAGTTTTACGTTTACTTCATTACTATGCTTCTCTTCATTATTTTATCAAGCCGATAGAGCTCGGTGGTCTAGTGGTAAAGTCTCGGCTTCGGAAACGGTAAATTTCAGAAAACGATTCCACCGAAGAACCGTCGTGTAAGCGGTTCTGGTGCACTCTAAATCCGTCGGGCCCAAACGTTCTCCCTCTGGTGTGGCGTGGATGTTTGGAAAAGAGGGTGCCAGCTTAGGCGTCGTCCTCGTCAATTGACCGCAGTTCAAAAGTGCGAGGGCCGTCCAAAAATAGTCCTAGTATAACTTTGAAACGTGACGTTAATATAACTAAACTAAACTGAAACTCAGTTAGTCAATCTGTCTCAATGACACGATGTCATTATGATACATTAGTGGTGCACTATGCTATCCTATTCTTTTCATCTATCCATTTCGTAGATCTTTCACAATCATAAGACAAAGACTTCACACATCTCTCTTTTAATGAATGATCTTACCTAAGGGCACAGAAATTCCTTTTCTTCACCCATCCCGAGCTTTAACCCCTCCATCTGACTTCAGTAAGCACCCAATCCAATCATCGTATTGAGAATGAATTCAGGAGAACTTGGGATAGATTGAATCTCCGGACTTTCAGCCCTTGCCTTTTCGTACTGGTGAGAGATTTGTGAATGGAATAAATTCACCAGAGTGGCTTGAAGTGTGTTTGAATATCCAACTTTAAATTTCGTACCATTTTAATTTCTTAACATTAAAAAAAATATATTAAGATTCTTTTCAAGGGCACTAACATCGGTTATCGTTTTAAGTTTTATGAATTAGTTAAGCAACAATTGATCATTCACAATGTTAACTAAATATATTTCTCATTGATATTGAGTTTCCATTTAGTTCTTAAAGATTTGAATAAGACAGAGAAGCTTGGAGATTCATGGGTATAATAGATAAATTGATAAACTCAAAGAGAATGGCTATAAAATAATTTAAAAACTATTTGCAAGCTGTCCAACCATTTATTAAATGATTTTTTTAAAATTTTTCGCATTCAAAGGCCCCTCATATTTCTTTATAAATTCTGAAAGTAGGGTAAGCTCATAGAAACGGGTCAATTTTATAAGAAAACGTAGTATTGAAAAGGCAAAGGGTGCTGTTTGACAAAAAAGATAAGTTTTCCATAACACAAAAATAATGAAATATAAATTTACAATAGTAAAACAACCCATTTGTATTTATAATAACATTAGAAGTTTTTCATATTGTGGGAGATATGATAATAGTAAGTAGATTGTGATATTAAGCAGAAACTGGAATAGCACCACAAAGTACGTATTTAAAGTTTTTATCATCTGAAGCTTCGCATGTTCATAAGGTCGAATCAGCAGATATACAATTATAATATGCTTCATTGTCCAACAAGCATATTGTAATAATATTTGTTTACAATTTTACCTCATTAGCCATCTGCATCATTGAGTTCTTAATGATATATTTGACTTAAAGCAAATTTTTGAGGCATTATGATTCCACTCATTCTAAATACAGATTTTTCAGATAAGATGCGTACCAATAAGCCTAAAATTCCGGTTTAGGACCGACTAGTTGGACTACAATAATTTTTCATTCTCTCATGCCACGATGCACTTAGAAAACCTCACATATTTTATTTTCTCTCATACAAAGTATTTCAAGAAAGAAAATTTCGACTTAAAGATTTTCTTCAGACTCTTTTTAATGCAAAATCTGTTTTTTGGTCGAAGAAAGGGTTGTCCTTATCAGTGTTTTCGTAAATACGATAACTCCAAAACTCAACTAACAAGATGATTAATATTTTATCTGGTTCGAAATTTGTACAAAAATTTAAAAATTATTTTTTTAAGTCTTTATGCCCTCTGTGTCAAGGATTTACATCAAAAATGAAAACTGAAGAACTGAAATGAACTGAAGAAATATAAAAATATTTTTAAAGCTTGAATTATAACTTTATAACTAACAAATTCAAAGATCAATTTTACCTTTTTGTGTAGAAGCGCTGGGGATCAGTATAAATCAATCACTTTCACAGTATTTGATTCAAAACAAAAAACTGAAATCATTAAAAACGAAAAAAATGTTTCTAAAAATATAAGTTGAATTTTAAAATGGTACGAAAAAAGGCAGCGAATGGTAAGTCATATCACTGACTCTCCAACCCGCTCGAAGACACACGGATAAAATAACTGAATGACAGAACCGCCGCTACAGAAACACTGATAAAAACTGTGGCTAAGTCCTAAGGGCCATCACCAGCCACGGTACCTATCACCTTCCCTAAGGAAGTACGAACCGTCATCGACGGGAGGAGCCAGCAGCAAAAGTTAAAGAATGATGCGAAAGTTAATATATTAAAGCAAGGATGCATATAATCTTTTGCTAAATTACTCAAAATGAAAAAAATGGTGTAATAAATGTAAAAATTTAAAAATGGACAAATTTACAAACGATTTCTTATTTATTTTTGATGAATAGAATCTCTTCTTTCTTTATTTTTTCATTTCTATCAAATTTTATTTTTGTAATTTCAATTTAATTTTTCTCCTTCTTTCTTACTTTATGAGTATTAACTCAAAATTAGTATATAGCTACTTTCAAAATTCTGAAGTTTATAAAAATAGGTATTTAATTTGAATGCAATGGTTATTATTATATGTTATCTATGCTATTAATTGAAAAGAAAAGCTAGAAAAAATAAAAGTACGGATTTGCAATCAAGTTAATAAAATATTCATTTTTCTGTCAACATGAAGAAAGCTACTACGAGAATCAACACTTCTGAGAGTTAAATGTAAAACATATAATAAATTTTTGTTTAATCTAAATATGCTTGGTTGCAAGCGGTTCTAAAAAAAATCTACGGATTTTCTATAATGGATTGTTTGTTTATTATTTATTCTTGGAATTACATTAATATAATTTTAGAAACGAATAATACTTTAAAAACTTTATACGTTCCTTTTAAGGAAGCAAAGGGGCGTAAAATTGAAAAAAGTCTGCTATTGAAAGTTTCCGTTAAAAGCTGCTTTCTTTCAAAAAAAGCATAAAAGTAATTTCATGTTCTTTTTTTATCCATTAGCTTCAAATCTGAAGCTAATAGATATATTGTTTTGTTCATTTTCTTTAAAATTCTCAAGGCATGGTAAAAATGTCAATTTATGATCAATAAAATCTGCAGTATGCAAGAGCTTATAATTATTATTATAGAGCTTCTATAATAATTATAGAGCTTATATTATAATTATAGGGCTTAAAACTATTTTAAATTATGTTATTGGAAATACGAAATTATTCAAAATCAGAAAATGCTACAAAAATTGTAGTGCATAGCACTATTATTATTGAAAAAAGAGATATCGTGATAAATAGTGTAGTATAGCACAACTAGACCTTTAACTGAAGGCAGTGTGCATTTGTTTTACCACATTCATAACAATTATATTTTTCTTATAATCTATGGGTTAAATCTTAACTAAAGCTGCATGACCTGCATACAAGCGTGATATTTTCTGTTTTCGTATTTGCTACAATTGTTAGCAAACAATATATATAAGAGAGATAAAGACAAATTTCATAGCAAATTATAATTCAAACAAAAAATTTTACTGACGCCAATAATGCTTTTACTTATTAACCGGAGACCAAAGAAGGCATTAAGAATTTCAAAACACGTCCATACTATCCTAATATACTGAATGAATGATATCGCCTTTGAGGGCGGACCATTTGAGGAAAACTATGCAACTGCTTTTTTTTTCAGAATTATTAATTTTATGTCTAAATCAGAGATATAAGTTTACTTCTGCATGGGCTCTGGAATGTTTTAAATTCCAAGATAGTGTGAAATTTAAATTAAACTTCGTAGAGAAAAATGCTATATTTCAATTTATGGGAAATGATATTTGAGCTCGAAATCAAAATTAAATTTAGGCTGCTTCCCGATATTATGTTTCATAAAGAATATAAGTTATACATTCTTATATTAAGCAATTTCCTTTTATAAAGATCAATGTTTTTTTCAGTGCCTACGCAACAATTTTTAATTAAATCTATCTTTTTTTAATTAATTAAAAATGACAATACATGTGTTAAACTATTTTCAGTCCAGCTTTAAAAACAAAATCATTATTTTAGAAATATGTAATTAATATTTTGAACTGTTTACACCAAAAATATACATTCTAACGGAAAATAGGAACAACTATAATAGAGCTGATGTACAACTGAGCATGTTTCCTTAATTGAAATTAAATTATAAACATTTTGTCGTTGTTTCTTTCAAATATTTATATTTTAAAACAAATTGCAATAAAAATGTATAACAAAATAATTTTCCTCCATATACTCTATTTCATAAACAACAAAATAATCACTTATCAATATTAGGCGTAACAAAAGAAGTTCAGTCATGTCATATGTGAAGGTTGGAACAAGGCAGCATCTGCTTTGATCCTATTTATATCCTCATACCGCCACATGCTAACCTAATCAAGATATGAAGCATGGCATGAACCAAGAGTAAGCGGTCAAATTTCGATTGATTAGGGGAAAGCTTTCTCAATAGCCAGTGCTCATCATCTCATTAATGATTATAACTATGTTTGCTGATAACAAACATTGACATAAATATTTTAAATAAATTCAAACTTCTATTTTAAAATATTATATCATGCTAATGTTTTAATCTTAAATCGACTGTATTCATATTATTTTTTAAAATCTCGATACACTTTTGAATCATGCAAATATAGTAGATATATCTAGTGTAGTTATGGATAGTACGCAAGTCTATCGTGTACATTTCCAAGCACCTACACCTCGCATTATTATGTTAAAAATGTCGAGGAAATAAAATGAAAGTCGCTGCTAAATGAAATAAAATTTTGCCAACGAATGATAAATGACAAAATACATATTTAGGATAAGAGAGTCGTTCGAAGTAATAAAACTTTTTACCTAAGTTATTATGCAGGAATTCGTGTAATGGTTTTCTTAATTCTACGCACTTCTTTCCAAGAATCATTGATTTTCGTTCCATTCCAGCAGTTTATGCTTTCATTGTTATATAGAACTGGATGATTTTTACACAATTTGCTAAAAGTTATTTTCAGTTTGCCGCATTCTTTTATTTAAATTTACTAAGCGAATATTGCAAATTAATAATATATATATTTTTTTTCGTTTGCGTAGTAGTGACAAAGTGTTGTAATCATTGATGAATCTCCCCGTTTTGGAACGCTCTGAGCTCGGAAACTACATTTAACCGGCGGGAGTGGTCTCTCCAAAACTTCTTACTTCTTCGCATAAAGGTGTCATCTCTGAGAAAGCTTTGCATGCCATAAAGTCACCTGCACTTCTCTTTGGTGAAACTAAACTATCCCAATGATATGAGAACGATAAATAAAGAATTCCAAATATAGCTAAGTGGAAGTTAAAAATGAGGGTTTTTTTCTAAAAGAATCTTAAATTAAAATCTAGAAAAACATTTCCATAGTATTCAAGTAAGAAGTTAAAAGCAAATATACTAGCTATAGACGCTTCTAATCCATATGACAGGATATAAATTCTCTGGTATTGAAACATTCAATATACTACGGATTTCTATGAATTCTTCTATAGATATTTGCCCATGAATGCTTCTATCAACAATCATATTTTCAAATAATTTGAAGAGTTCTCACAGTTAGGCTATTTTAACACAAAGATACAAGAAAGAAATTTACTGTGCACAAATCCTTTTAGGTTTTTTAGTATTATATTTTAGTAAGAATTATAATAGCAAAATATGAGTCTTTATCATTTTTCTTCGAATTCTTAAAAAGAGTTTTATAGGAAATAGTTGTTTTTATCATATGCAATTGTTTGATGAAAAGTCTTGTGTATGACTTTATAGTTTTTCTGAATACTTCGAAGGAAATATTGAAATAGCTTCTAAAAATAATTTTTATCTCCATTTCGCTGAAAATTTAATTAAATATTCGTAAAAATAAATACATATTTTAAAAAAAAAATTAAAAATTTGAAAATTATTGAAATAATTATTAAATAATTTGAAATTATTGAATAATTTCAATATTGAAATTATTATTTTTTTAACATAGCAAATATACATCACTTCAAGAAAATAGAAAATTTAAAATAGTTTCTACAAAAATTAAAAGTTTGAATTAACTTTAAACTGAACTAAATTTTCTTCTTTTCTAAGTTAATTTAAGCAATCAACGGGATTTTTAGTTTCATTTTATATTTTGAACACAGGCAAAACATTTTTTATATGCACCATAAAATATGTTGGAAATGTTGAAAAGAAATTAAACCTCGAGAAATGTTTGTAGAAAGTATTTTTAGAAATTTATAGATATTTAAATATATAATATAATTTGTAACTTTAATAACATAGACTTTATGATATTTCTGTCATTAGTTCCAAAATTCATGAATAATTATCATTCTGTATATGATACTTTTGTTATAAATTATAAAATAATTTACAATTCCGTAAATTTGCAATTCAAATTTCGGTGATTACAGCTATTGAGGTTTCCTATTTAATTATTATAGGACCATGTACTCCTTATTATTTCGTTTTCTTTGTTTTTTTTTCTAATCCTGAAGCTTTTCATAAAAACTTTATTCGCCAGATGCAAAAATAAAATTTTAATAAATGCACTTGCGCACTCCAAATGCAAAGATTGATTTTATGTGTTAAGAGAAAATGCAATATTATAAACTCTTAATTCTTTGGCGAATTATATTTGTATTTCGTGTAATTTTCAAGAAGAAATAAGTCTTAAAAATGACTTCGAAACCAAAACAATCTAAATGAAATAGAAAGTCGCTTTTCTACAGGGAATCCAAGACAGAAAGATTATGTGGTGAAAATACGTGGAATAAACCGGAAACTTGAAGAAAATAACAAAATTCCATGTCCATATGGGGTTCCTGGAATCTGCGAAAAGAAGGGCAAGAGAGAGAGAGAGAGAGAAAGAAAGAAAGAAAAAAAAAAGAAATGAGATTGAAGGATCGCGAGCTTTTTCTGAACACACGTGACGTATAGAAAGGTTTAGGCCGTAAAACTGTGACTTCATAACATTTTCCAACCGTGTGCTGCAACATTCTTTTTCAACCTAGCGTGAAATCCGGAAGCGTCAAGAAAATATTTTTTCTCTTCTGTTTATTGTTTGTTTTGTTTTCTCTCTTCCAGGATTTTATTCTTTGGTATCCGTTGATTTTTTTCAGTTCTGTTTTCTTACTTTCTTTTTCTCATTTCTTTAAACTTTCTCAAGCATTACATTTCCATCTACTCAAGATAAGGTGTACAAAAGAAAAGAGCTGTACTGGTATAATATATACATAAATATGTCAATTTTTTAATGACTCTAAAAATGAAAATGAAAAAAATAATTTAACTCCAATATAAATCATTTATTGCCTAGGAAACAATTTTATGTTAATTTCTTGCAGGAAGTTCGTATTAAGGAATATACAAAATATGCTTTAGTGTCATTTAAAAATATAACAAATCATGAATTTTAAGCAAGGTTTTACTATATTATCTCATATATATGAATTAGAGAACACACCATGATTCACATGAGGCAAAGGTTCACATTTCACTTTTTAGGCCAATTAATTCAGGCAAAAGAATTTTAATTAGTAAGAATTATTTAGAATTTAAGTATATGATTAGAAATTATATTTATTGATGAACATTGAATATGTTTTAACCAGGCAATGATCAATGCTGTAATCATTTTACTGTATATTAATGTGCTTGCTAACAACACTGGTTCTAAAACTATTGTAATCTCCTACGGCAGATATTCTCAACCTGTGGGGCGAGCCCCACTAGGGAGGCGCGAGCACACTAGAGGGGGGTCGCGAGAATATCCAAGATAAAATATTATTTAAAAAAATGATCAATTGACAGAAAGGAAAGCACACATACACATAAAAAATAAAATACATTTCGACATATTTAATAACTTGTTAAAATAAAGCAACTTACTAAATCAAAATTTACTTAATTAAAAAATACTAAATTAAAAACAAATTTAATAATTATTAGTGACTTCCTTGGACCTGTCTTTCAGAGCAAAACTTTTCGAAGGAAGGCTTAATATTAGAAATAGCCAATCTAAGTTCTGTTTCTATATTTTGCCGAGATCTGTATTTTGTCTTCAAAGAAGCTACAGCATAAAATCCAGTTTCACAAAGGTAAGATGTTGAAAATGGTAATAGAATGCTAAACGCCTTTGTTTTTAGTGCAGAAAAATCATCCTCTACTCCTGCCCAAAATTCAAACAGTGATTTATTACTAAATAGTCTCTTAATTTCGGCACTTGTAGTGAAGTCTATGAATTTTTCTTCCTCATCAATTGAGAGTCCTTCGGGAGTCTTATGAAATGAATCCCTAACCCACTCGTAACTTGCTATCAGTTGGTCGCCAACAAGAAAATACCTTTTAAAATTCTTTGCCAGCATGGCTAAATGATTTTCAATTGTTACAAAAACAACTTTTACATGTTCTTCTTCAGCATTGTAAGTTTTAGTACAATCATACACATTTTGCAAAAATTGTTATGTTTTTTTTGCTTTAAATTAATGTTCCACAATTCCAATTTTCTACAAAAAGCATTAACTTTATCACTCGTATCCAACATATGTCTATTTGCTCCTTGGAATTGAAGATTCATGTTATTTAATTTCTCGAATATGTCGACCCAGTAGTTCAATTTCATCACAAATAAACCATCACGAAAATTCTCGGCTTCCGGTCTGTTTTCTTTTTCTAGGCGAATTCTTCTCTTAATTCATAAACACGTTGCAAAAATTTCCCACGCGATAACCATCTTGCCTCGCAATAAAATAGTAACACTGAATGTACTGAACCCGTCTTTACAAAGTGCGGGAAAGATTCTCGATTTCAGAGGTCTCATTTTTATATAATTTACTACGGTTACAACCATACATAACACAATAATCAGACCAGGACGATTTATTTCTTTCGAAACCAAAGCTTCTCTGTGGATCATACAATGTATCCAGACCCACTGATTCGATTTTTGTTTTACAAGTGCTTGTATACCTTGCAATCCTCCGGACATTGAACGAGCACCATCGGTGCATATTCCGACTCAATTTTTCCATTCTATGTTTGCCTCATTCATAAAATCATTTAAAATAGCAAATAATGCGAGCGCTGTTGTTTTGAGTTCTATTGGTTTACAGAAAAGTAGTTCTACTACTGAAATATTATCACAAAATCGAACATAGGCAATTAAATAAGCATTTTTATTACTATTTGTTGCTTCATCAAGCTGTACTGAAAACAATTTGTCATGCAACTTCAAGAAAAGCTGATACTGTACATCTTCAGTTATATCACCAATTCAAAGAGCGCCAGTATCATTTGAAAGAGGTATGGAATTGCAATTGTTTTGAAAAATTATCGCCAAATACAGTTTCTGCAATCTCAATTGCTGCTGGCAAAATAAGCTCTTCACCAATGGTGTGAGGGTTTTTACACCTGGCTATTTTATATGAAATTTTGTAAGATGCAATTAAAGCTCTTTTATTCACAAAGTTTCTTTAAAAAGTAATTTTTGCTTTTTATATGATTTTAATTTTAATTCGAAGAATTATCTGTGTTTGTTGTACTGACTATGAAGCTTTTCCAAATGTCGTCGTTTAAGTTTATTAGGTTTCATGCTGTCTGAGGCCAACAGTCTTCAGCAAATTATATACATGGACCTTTCTCCTTCATTTACTTCAGTACTGATACACCCAAATTTGAAGTATTCTTGAGAATATTTTCTTGGTTTTATTTTCGGAACCACGCTCGTCTGTATATTTGTTGGTGCTTGACTGTCGTCTTATTCTCGCTGACTTCAGCATAAAAATTTATCCACGAGTCTGCATAAATTTACTGCCGTGAATATTTAATAATGCAATTAACACGAAAACATATAACATACACATTCACGATAGATTCGATAGCGATAGAAGGATCGACTCGAATGAGACTGGCAGGAATTGAAACTTGCGTTATCGAACATTTTCCTTCTTTCTAAGTGAAAACATTTGCTCTGCGCCTGCTCAAGACGGCATCGGTCGTGTGGATTCCCTTCCACAAACATCGCTTATTTTTCACTTTTATTTAGTCATGCTTCTGTCTTATTTCTTTTATTATTCCAAAAAATGTATTCTCGTTTTCTAAATTTAGCTCACCCTGTCTAAATTAATTTTCATTAACGAATTTTTCTACTTTCATATTCTTTTAACGTTATCTCCCGGTTTGGCTTTCATTTCAAATATAATATTTAAATTTTCTCCGCTTTCATTCGCTTCATCTGTTCACCACCCACTTTGCAAAATGCCAAATGATTGAAAACTGGGCCGCGAATACTGAAAGGTTGAGATTATATAACTATCTATTTCGATCTAAATAGTATTTGATAAATATTTCAGGTAAAATTAGAATTCGTAGAATTGTGAACACTTCGTTCCTTATGTTCTCAATCCAGAAACTAATGAAACTCGCTCTGAAAAGTATGGTATAATGTATTTTATTTTAAATTTAATTCAAAAGGCTGACAACATCTTACAAATATTTCCAATTTCGACGATAGTTTTCACCTGAAAATGAATGAATTATCTCTTTAATTACTCTCTTTAATGTCAAATGACAAATTTAAACACACAAAATACTTGATTTTAAAACGAGTTTTATTTTAGAATTAAATTTTAATTACGCACTTATAATAAAAAGTCTTTATGGGTTCGCCAGAAGAATTGAGATGTAAAAGCCTTCTGGCAGAAACTATCAAAGGAGTGCGAAAACTATTTTAGTTTTAAATAACTTTCTTTCTGATCCTGCTAAAAGCATTTCAGGAAACAAACTCCTCACAGAAAACAATTTTTAATGCGTTTAATGATTTAATTTTTTAATATATGCTTCTATAATTATAATTTAATGTTAATGAAAACAAATAATAATCTCCAAAGACTATTAAATTAATTAAAAGAATCTGAGTAGGAACAAAACCAGTATCTAAAACACAATTGACAAAAATAATAATTCTCATTCGGCTATACAAAAGTGGACTTAAAATATAAAGTAAAATTTTAATTATTTCATCTTTGAATAAAAATATTCTTTTGATTTGTCTTCACCTTAAACTTCAAGCCAATGTCCCTGTCAGGTCCAAAAGTACATAAAATAGGAAAGTTAATGCCTCACTTTACTGATCCAGTTACGATTTGCATAAAAGACTTGCCGAAACCTTCCGGTCATGAAATAGGCCAATTAGCCTGAGAAAATCCTTTACAAAGGCACCTCGGCTGTGTACACATCATTTGCCTAATACCCTATTTCGGCAAACGGAAGGCATCCTGGGACTATTTTATGATGAAATACAACCGGCCTCTAATATTTCGACCGGTGCTTAGATGCGGTGCTAGTTGATTAGCCACGAGAGTTGATACCCAAATATGCATCATACCGAAGATTTATTCGCCTCTTTTCGTCCCACTGAATATATTAATTTCAAGAAAGATTTCATTTGTTGATGTTTAATAAAGTTTGATCTGTTTATCTTTTATGCGAAGGTGGGTGTAAAAGAGATTAAATTTAAGTGCTTTATTTACTTTCCTGTGCCAGTGAAATGGAACATAAATCCAGTTACTTATATTCCGACCATTCCAGCTTCTTTGAAAATGACGATTTATTCAAAACAGAGTATAAAAAAATTGAAATAAGTTTTATATTTCTGTCAACAACCAAATTTATAGCTTCATTAAATGCTTATTCGAACAAGTATCAGTTGAATGAAAATTTAATATATGACTACAGGGATGACAGCTGTGGGCATAATGACATGGATGGTCCGCTATTTCTATAGCCGAATGAGAATTACTATTTTTGTCAATTGTGTTTTAGATACTGGTTCTGTTCCTACTCAGATGCTTGTAATTCATTTGATAGTCTTTGGATATTCTTGTTTGCTTTCATAAACTTTCTAAAAATTACGTGGACAAGTCCCTCCCCTCCGCTTTATACATTCTTCATTTATGTCTGTTGAATTGTCTGTGGTGGCTATATATCATGGACAGAGATACCATGTTCAACTAGAATCAACTTTAATAAAATATGATTCAAAACTTGGACCAGTTTTGCAGAAATTAACTATGACACTTCCGTGCCGAATTCACTCGAAGCTATAGAAAAACTGATATGGAAGAATTATATTTTTATATTTATAAGATATTATTTTTCGTCACTCAAGAATGGGCATAATAGAGGTTAAATTAATCAGATAATTTATTTATCCAGTTCTTGGAACTTAAACATTACGAACAAATTTTCATAACTCTAAAAAATCCAATGCCTGCTCTTCATTCAAATTTACTTATATTATTTATAACATTGGTTTAATTATATTATTATCCCACTTTAAAGCAACACTAGGGCTATTATGGAATGGACTTTGTAAATTTATCAACGACCATAGCATCTTGCCAAACTATCATAGTTTGGCAAGATGACGTGGATGATACCTGAGCTGGCTCATATTCTCCAAGTTTCCACTCTATAACAGCAGTAGGACGTTTGACCACGAAGGATTTAATGTCCACACAACCGTTCTTCCATGGAATGGAGTTTCGAAGCTGAAACCCTCTTGTTCCGAAGCCGAGACCTTACCACCAGGTCATCGTGGCCATAATTCATAATTTATGCGATTTTATTGAAGTTTACCTATTGTAGAGGAAACGTTTGCACCCTATTACCATTACGATCATTATTCCTTATGTTAGTATAGTCAACCATCTTGTTTGGAATGGATGAACTTTCTCACACAGTTGTCACTAAATAGAAATATGTTTTTGTTCACCGTGAAGTTGTTGATCATGAGTTCAGCTATGAATTTGCTGTCTTGATTTAAGCTAAGAAATAGTTTCGTAAAACTAGAAAAGTGAAATATTTTTAAAAAAATAACTTTCGATCGAAAATTGGAATATAATCTGTGAATATTGTCATTTGTTCGAATTCAAAAAAATCTCTTCTGGTACAACGTATAGCACTATCATTTTATAAGATGGATAATTTTTTTTTTCTAATTACGGAGTGTGAATGCCATGGCCCTTTTTCAGATTGTATTACGAGTCACAAAAAAAAAAAAAAAAAAAAAAAAAAAGGAAAAAAAAGCAAAATCTTGAAAATATTGATATTGAAGCTGTAAAAATTTCCGATTAATATCAATGCAATCTATAGCTCTAACACGAAGAAAAAAAGAAAATATCAGTTAAAGAATATAACGAAATTATTAGCTTAAAAGTTGCAATATTAATTCGGTATATGACGGCTTTCAGAAATCCGAAGAAGAGAAATTTAATTATAATGCTACCGCTACAAAATCCTTTTCTGACAGACAAGAACTTATAAATACATAAATATATTATATTAGAGAGAATTTATAAATTCTGCAGTAAACAATGAGCTATGAATAATATATGATTTCTGATTCTAGGTTTTAAATGTGAAATGGGAAATAATGAAATTAGAACTAAAGAAAAAGCACCAGGAGTAGAACGGTTAAGTCATGACAACATAACTAACTAATAAATTATGCTGCAAAATGAGACGTTTGAATGCCAAAATAATATGATGATGCTTGTTCTTAGGATGTACTTTCAGTTATATCAATATTAATTCCTTCTTTAAAAACCTGGAAGGTCTACAGTTGAGATTAAGGCCTTTACCGACCTGGCATCCCTATAGAAACCGGTGTCACCTAATGTGCAAAAGGCCTTAGTTCAAGGAACAATTTCATTTTGTAAGATGGATCAATGATCATGTAATTTTCATTTTCATCTTTTAATTAATTTTCTTTTTTTTAATTATTATTTATAAGTGGTGGAAATTTACAACGAGTAGATGTTAGAGAAAACGTGACGCTTATAATTAGGTCTTGTCGATAAACGAATATACTTCTTTTCTGGAATATATTTTTTTACTAAATCCACTGAACGCCTTTCTCGACCTACTGATTCTCCACTACATTAATAGTACTTATTTAGTCAATTAATGCACTTAGAAGAAATTCATCTTGTCCCAACAAAAGAGAGCGCATAAATATATTACTAGAATAGTAAACTTAACCGATTCTGAATGCTTAGCGAAGTTTTCGAAGTTGCAAAATTGATTGCTGAATATAATTGGCAAAATCAATTCAGTTGTTGTGGTCTGAGGTTTCTGTCATTCATCTATTTTACGGTATCCCCTGAAAAAAAGAAGTATTATTTTTGGGATTTCTGACATATATATATATATACCGGGTGCGGCATAAATTCGTGCAAAATTGAAAGAATCATAATAAAAAAAGTAATGCTCGAAAAAATTGCGTTTGCGGGAATATGTTCAGAGAGCTTTTGGATTTTGTTATTTCCATTAAAAAATGTATTTAAAAATGACCGATAGATGGCGCTCACGCGTCATACCGAGACTGTTTATGCAAATCAGAATAGCTATAAAATACAAGGCTGCAAATGGATCTGTCATTCGACGCCAGTAGTATGCTATCGCTACCGAATCGAGCATTAGTGGTTAAACTGTGCTATAAGAACGGTAAATCCGCGACTAAAGCATTGAGACTGTTACAGACGTTGAAAGGAAATCAGGCGAAGAAAAACACAATTTCATTGAATGGGATATTGAATTTAGTTCCCGTTTTCAGGAAACGAGAAGATTAGAGGATTGTCCACGAAGTGGCTGACCATTTGTCAGCGCTGACCGCGTCTTTGTTTTTCAAAGGGTTATGAGAAATATGGCAGCCGAGACTTCAACGGGGAGTTCCAGTGCACGTTATGCAGGTAAAATAACAGGAATTCCAGAAAGGTCAATCCGACGCATTCTGCACGAAATCTTGAAACTGCATCCGTACAAGATAGAGGCATTACACCAGTTGTTGCCAGCAGATTGCGAGAAAAGACAAGACTTTGCAACATGGGTACTTACACAAATGGAACGTGACCCAGAATAGTTACTGAACGTCATGTAGACAGATGAAGCCGACTTTCCATTGCATGGTGACGTCAATACGCAAAACAGTCGTATCTGGGCAGCATCAAACTCTCGTGCGTACTCGACCAAACTACTACATTCTCCATATGTGACTGTTTGGTGCGGTATCACTGCGTCCTTCATTCTAGACCCTTTCTTTTTTGAAGAGCGTTGTCCTGTATCCGGTTGGAAAACCTGTTCCGTCACTGCAGAACGCTATCTTACGCTTTTGCGCGACCACGTTATGCCTGCTTTGCAACAAAGATGTGCATTATCTTCCGTCACCTTCGTGCAGGATTGTGCCCTGCCCCATGTTGCTAGTTCTATTAAGACGTTCTTCCTGGACACATTCACTGAGGACAGAGTGATAAGCAGAGGATGTAAGAATGAGTGGCCCTCACCTTCGTGCAGGATTGTGCCCTGCCCCATGTTGCTAGTTCTATTAAGACGTTCTTCCTGGACACATTCACTGAGGACAGAGTGATAAGCAGAGGATGTAAGAATGAGTGGCCTTCACATCGCCAGATCTTTCTCCACTTGCCTTTTGGTTGTGGGATACCTGAAGTCTCGTGTCTACCGGGGCTCTCCTGCCACTTTGATGGAATTGAAAGATGCCATTCAATTGGCCGTTAGTGGCATCGATGCCGACATGTTACACGCAGCTGTAATAGGCTTATTTACGCGCCTCACTTGCTTAATACCTTGTGGTGACGGTCATGTTGAGCATCTATTGCTATAAATAAATTGTACTATAATGTTATTGTGCTCTGTTCTCCTGATTTGCATAAACTACCTCGGTATGACCATGTGAGCTCCATCTACCGTTCATTTTTAAATACATTTTTTAATGGAAATAACGAAATCCAACGGCTCTCTTAACATATTCCCGCAAACCGCAATTTTTTTCGAGCATTACTTTTAGAGAGAGAGAGAGATTTGTGTTTTTTAGTGCGATGTTAATATTAATATAGCTCAATTTAAATTTATTGTATAATTGATTATTGCTTCTGATATTTAGTTAAAAATCAAGAAATTTATCTTGATGTTTGTCTTCAGAAAAAGTTATTTTACAAAATGTAAAGCAAAAGTATATTTAATTCTACGTGGGTCGTTTTCATAAAAATTACTACCCTGTAATAAATAGATAATGTCAACATAATTACGCTGTCATTTGAATAATAGAAAAAAAATATTCTATAGGTAAATGCAAAAGAAAAAATATAAATTTTTATTTGCGATTTTTCAAGATTTATATGGTGAATGTAAAATAATCTTACTTCTATTACAGAAAATATTATTTTTTATTTCCTTCTTTCTTTTTAAATTATTTATTTCATCATAAAGATAAATTCGTAATTAATAATTTAAACTCAAATATTCAGTACAATAAAAAAATTCTTATTCGAATTCTTCGTCATTTGTTTATGGAAAATTAACTAACATATTATATATTTTGTCATCTAATGTTATCTTCCTACAAAACGTGCAAAAAAGTCTAAATATTCTCCCATACTCATCTAATATTTAAATAACCAGGTTTTTTGCATATCTGGGAAATCAATAATTACAGAGTATTATTTTAACTTTTTAAATCCAAGTATAATGATTTATGCAAAATACTAAAAATGCAAATATTTCAGGCGAAAAATGTAAGCGTATTTTTTTAATATTAATATATTAAAAAAACAGACGTATACATTTAAATCAATAATTCAAAACCAAATATTCAGTAGAAAAAGACAATGCCTTGATCCAGTTCAAAGTCATTTGCTATTAGGAAAAGAAACTGGCAGTTTACATTTTTGTTGAATGAATGCACATCTTAAAAACGTGCGAGCAAACTCAAATATACCCACATTTTCATTACATATTTAAATAACCGAACACTCATCCATAATAAATGAATCCTCATAAGGAACTCCTTCTTATATTTTATTTTCTGTAAGCATTAATAAAACCGAAGAATTTCCCTTGAAGTTCAAGAACCCTTTTGTGCAAAATTATTTTCCACATTAAAAGAAAGGAGCGAGACGCTTTGTTGTGAGATGGCTCGACTATCCCTGGAACAAAAGACTTCGATCTTTGTGAAACATGCTCATTCATAATAAATTAACCTCATTCATCGCGGAGTACGATGAATTTCAGACGACGTTCCCCTCTATCGAGAACCATGTCATCCCAATCTCTGGAAACGATTTTCAAGAGCCAATAGTGGAAAAGCTAAGTTCTAGAAAAATCGATCGAAAGGGTTTAATATCTTTCACGGGGAGCCAACGTGAAGTTGATTGGCTGCAGCAGGCAAAGCTGTAATGACCCTTGAAACGGCCCAAGACATTTCCTTGCTCCTTCAAAAGCTTTTCATATTTTCTTTTAATGATCATAAACTTACTATCTCGTATTTCAAACGTTGCAATGAGATTCTATATTCGGATCGGAATAGAAGTATCTTGTTGATCGGTGGCTCAGTTTTTACTATCGACTCCTAAATAGATAGGCTTTAGAAGGATCGTAAAAGTGTTAGACATCCTGTTTAATGCTTATCAAGGACAATCTACAGAATTTATTTAATGAATAAGAGGAAAAAACAGCGATTAGATAAATTGCTCAGCATAAAATGATGCAGTGTATTTGAATACGTTATAGAGGACATATTACTCTACGCTAGGACACATATTAAGATTGAGGCTTTTAAAAACGTATCACAGAAGATCAGCTTTTCTGTAGACAAACTGCGTTTTCATAGTAGCTACATTCAATGGTATTTAGAAGCTAACGAAGAGAGTGTCAGGAATCTTCCGCATTCCCCTCTCCCCGAAAAAAAATAGAAGTCCAGGCCTGTGAAGACCGATGTGGCCCTAACATTTCAGCCTTAAATTACTTAGAGGAAAGTTGTTATTAATTTGTATTTTTAATTTTGTAAAGTAAATTATTTGTTATTTATAAATAATAATTTTAATTTAAATGTAGTTTATATCTCATATTTTACAGTTTCTGAATCGCAAAAAATCTTTAAATATATATATTTTTAAAATTATCAACTTAAATATTTTTAAATGTGGAACTTTAAACATGATATTTATCTGAAAATATTATTTTGTAATCAATGCCTTTGTGCGCCTAATATTTTTCTTAGCATAAATGTAATATTGTTACATTTATAAAAAAAAAAAAAAAAAAAAAAAAAAAAATTAATAGATATACTAGGGTCGGTGTGGCTCCTCAAATAATTGCATCTTCACAAGTTAAAATAGTTTATTTTGATATTATATAAATAATAAATTATACTGCAGAAGTAGAGCCATATAAAAACTATTAAAATTTATTCTGATAACAACTTCGAATCATAAATAGATCTTCTTGATTAGAAAAAAGGTGTACGTTTCTGCAAGAATAAAATGTTACAAAAACGTCAGAGATCTATTCATATCTTCTACAAAAAGCAAAAGCATTGGCAACTAACTGGAAAAAACCCCATTCAAAGCTGACAAAATTATTAGAAGAAGAAAGTCCTTTGACATTCCTTATCAATACATTAACTTCAAATTAATTCATTCAAATGTTATTGAATGAATTAATGAAGCAACGCTAGTTACTTCATTCAATAACTTTTTAACAGAGATATTAAATGATGTTTATTCAACCATCATAAGATTAAAATATTCCCTTATAATCTTCTTTTAGGAGATTTCCGATTTGTTTAAGCTCCGAGGTGGCATTGTACATTTCCTTTTCTAAAGCGTTTATTTAGTATTGTGCGTTAGAATCGCAGGAAGAAGTGATTGTCTGAAGTATTAATAAAAGAGATAGTGCGTGTGTGTGCGCGCACGCGCCCGCAATCTACAGGGTAGAACTTTGCCCTTTATACCTTTAAATTTAATACATAATTTGAGCGAAAGTACCAGATTTTCCAAACAAATTGTGGAAGTATCCATGAAATTTACTTTTTTTTTAACATTAATTAAAAATTATTGGAGATTTCAACCATGTTCACGCAATAACTATCGATCAGCACGATATTTATTTTAAACTGTAAGATTATCTTTTGTTATTCATATAAATATTATTGCTATCTATTGTTTTCCAAAATTTTAATAAATTTTCAAATATACTTTCTGACAACGATACGTTTCATTATTATAGTTAAATTCAAACTATTTTCATCAATTATCTTGAAGTGCTTTTTTTTCTATTTAAAGACAATAAATGAAAAAATATTTTCATATTCAAAGCAAATATCATAATAAATTCTTAAATTCTAATTCATTTTTTTCAATATTTGAAAATCATTAATATCTTAAGTGTGCTGGAAAAGGAATTTGGTGAATTGAATGATTGTACTTACCGTATTTTAATGTTTTATCAGTATGTTTCAAAGCAACTTACTTGCTGCCAGGAGCGTTCATATTGCATGATTTATTTTAATGATGGACAACGCCTTAAAATGATTTATTCCCCAAGGATGGAGCAACATACATACATACATTTCGAAAACAATAACTCTTTCGAAAGTTGCACACATTTTAAAAGATATAGGATTATTATGTGAAACATTTTATAGTTGTATAGCATATTAACATATACTATTTTTCTCATTTTGTTGTTCATATCCTTTTAAAATTTAATAACTTTTTTGAAATTCCCAAGAATTCGAAAAAAACATTAACCTCATGAATATCATATCCACTGAATATCATAATATGATATCATCACTTCATGAATATCATATTATTTTTTTATATTATGCTATTCTGGAAAATTATTTAGAACAAAATTATTTATCCACATTTAGTGGAAGTAAATATAGAATATTTCTTCGTATATGAACTTATATCTTTGAGAAAAAAAAAATACTTCCTATATAAATTCAGTGAGCCGAATACGTTAAGCTAGTAATTTAATTTTTTTCTTATAAATGTATTTTAATTCTTTTTATAATTCCTTAAGAAGGGTAAGAAAAATAAAAATAATAATGGAAAAAAATTATAAGCATTATACCTAAATTGTGATTACAAAATATTGAATGTTAGGAGAGGAAACTTAATATATAGACTTCCTAAAATAAGATAATAACATATTCTCTACATTTGAGGCCAATAAGAATTTCATTATAGTTTTATGTGTTCCTCCTCCATTTCTTTATATTTTTATGAATAGCTAAGAAATCATTTTACTAAAATTTTGTTTGTTTTCGTCTAGGTTTTCAGTAATGTTCTTTACTTTAATATATTTATCTGAAAATATGTTTGAAAGATTATCAAACAAAATACTCATGAAGAGTACAGATAATGACCCATTATATATATATTTTTTACAACATTTTTACACTTTTTAAGAAAGTTTTGCATTCAATTTTATTGGTCATGAATTCTTTTGTCTCAAGTAATCAAATAGTTATAGACATCATCTTTCTAAGTATGTAGGTATATTTTAGTAGTTATATTAATTCATCAAAATATGTCTAACTACTTAGGCTAAATATTTAATCTGACTATTTAGAAAATTCAGTCTATACATATATCATTATAATCTCGTGTATCATTAATATTCCTTTTTAGTAAAAACAATATTATACATACTTTAAATTTATATTCATCTCATAACAATAAGCAAAGATATTTAATACAGTTAAAATTGGCCACCATTGGCAACCAGCTGGATCATCACGAAAACTAGATGTGTTAAATTTTAATCGAATTTCTTATTTTCCTACACAAAGTATTTTTAAAATTGGGATTGTTACAAACACAAATGTGAGGTTTTAAAATTGAGTCAAGTCTTATGGCATCTTAGCGCCATTTTAAATCTAATTATTCCGGTAATCCAATTACACGCTGTCTTTTATAGTAATGTAATTTTCCATTCTAAGTCTTCCTACAAACTGAGCAAATGATAAACAGAATCGTTATATATAAAGATATATGACGAATTCTTTATATATTCTTATATATATAAATACTTTTTAAAAAAGTGTCCGACGATTATAAAATCCAAATTACAATTTTTTTTAAATTAACTTTTTTTTTCAGTTTTAGTATTAGTTTTTTTTAAAATTATAAATTCCAAATTCATGGGCAAGATGTCAAAGAAGCTACACTTTTCACGACTGTAAAACTATTTCTTAGGATATAGGAGACTCTTGCAACCGACCTGCGGTATCTTTTAGTGCTGACAATGGATGTTTGTTATTGGGAGATATTTCATTTAAAGAAATTTCGGCAACCATCAGTTACAAGTGTGTGATCGAAAGATATAGGAGAATCGAGTGTTAATATGATTCCTTACAAATTTTGAGAATAACGTTTGCATGCGCGCTAGGCACTTTTAAGTGAATTTTCCATTCTTGCATAATCATATAGCAAACTTTTCCTTGAAGTTGTGCATTTCTGAAAAAACAATACTAATGAAATTTTGCATTTCTAGTAAAATAATACTAATGAAATTTAAAATTTCTGGTAAAACAATACTAATAAAATTTTGCAGTTCTTAAAAAAACAATAATGAAATTTTGCATTTCTTGAATCTTAAAAGTACTAATGAAATCAATAAACGAAACTGTTCATATAAATGTTTCTATGATTTTAGTGAAAGAACACGGAGAATCTCTGAAATAGAGTTGCAATCACAACAAACTGTAACTCTGGCTTATGTAAATCGTCGAACAATAGCATATAGCATATATATTTATTGCATTCAGTAAACAACAATTTATGTTAACGTAGTCAGAAAATGTGACATGTATTCCGTCGAAACAAGGTACATCTATTCATACTCTTGTTCCATGTTATTATATATCTAACTGTCAAATTCTTGGCAACTGATGAAATGTTTCCCCGAGCTATATTCTAAAAGTTGTTCCTGTTGATATCAATACATTACCTTACAAAATGCTACTGACTGAATATTTCTCGAGAATAGCATTCCCAGTGTGCTACATCAGCATCATTCATTGCGCTTTCAATATCTAAATTTCAATATCTAAAATATCTAATTTATTGGTTTTCAATATTTTAATATCTAAATTTATTGGTTTTTAATCTTATGAAATTGTAGTTTTCAATTTTTTTTTATTCACCTTTTGTCAATACAGAAAATACGTCTGATTCTTTGTTGTCTTACATGCCATTGATGCAGCCATATGCCTGCAATAACCCAGGATACTTCCTTAGGTTTATCTAAAATGGCTTCACCAACTAATGATATCATTTCTAAACCCATATATGAGCATGAAATTCCCATTATCAATATTTAACAGAATTTCTTTTCTTATATAGTTTGATAATTTACATAATCTATAAATCTTGAACTTCATATGTTATTCAAAAAAGAGCCATTCCAGTATTAAATTTTGATTTTTTGTGAAGAAACTCGATCGCATTTCCATTTCACCTCATAGATTAAGCTATCTGCATCCATGCATCATTATAACGGCATCAGTTTTATCTTTGTTAAAACTAGAATTATTGTTTTTAAGCTTACATTATTTCAGAGTAATTCAGTTCAATTGAACTGATTCTCTAAGTTAAAATTACATGATGTTAGGTGAAAATAAAACAAGCAACATTAGATTTTTTTTTAATAAACTTCATAATATCCGTTTACAGTTTGATGATTTAAAAAATAAATTAAATGGAGGATGGGCTATTAGAGTGAGGATTTCCTCTACAGAGGATACTTTTAGGCTCTCATTTCCTTGCAATTAAAGGAGATTTTGACTAAAGTTAAAAAAAATATGTTTGTCATTTTTCAGTCTAATTACAACTAATGTTCCTAATGGATATTAAGCGTGTCTACGAAACCAATCGTTTTCATAAAAGTGAAGTATGGAAACTTGAAAGATGGTTACTAGCTAAGATTTCCTCAGTGACTGTCATGAAAAAAAGTTGTCATGTGGTTTTAAAACTAGTGTAGACCCAGTGTTTGAGCCAATTCACAAATTTATAGTTGTAACTATGATAAATGAAACCTATGTATGATTATAAACTATGTCCATGCAAATTATTATAAGTCGAAGTAAATAATAACTAATATTTCCATCATTATGAACAGAAGATGTTTTTAAATAATTTTTTCTTTAAATGTTTTACGACTGCTTTGCAAAATGTTTTGAATCATAAAAATCTTCAGATAAGGAATAAGAAATTTCTTGATGTTTCTTGAGTTTAAAATCTTTTACTGCAGTGAATATTAATAGAAAATGAAAAACAATGTATCACAAAATATTATAACTTTCAATTATTTTTATAAATAAATTCGTTTTAAACTGAAATATTACATAATTTTGATTAATGTCATTTAGACTGAAATTTCAAAAATAACTAAGAAATCGATTTAAAATAAGTTCTATTGTAATAACACTTTAAAATGATCTATTAAAAATCTTTATAATGAAGAAAATTAATGAGTGCTTCAACAGAATGCAATAAGTAATAAAAATTATTTGTTAAATTTAATAAACATCACAATATATTTATTAAGATGATAATCAGGAGGGGACAAAAATCGCAACACGATAATGATAATACAGCAACATGATATTTAAAAATGCTAAGAGAAAATGCTTTCAACCTTAATGTTATATTTTACATAATTTATATACGTATATTTGAACTGCATGTATATTTAATGTAATTATTTTCTATTTTCAGTTTATTTTTGGAAGAAAACTTCCAATTAACTTCCGAAAACATCCAATCAACTCTTTGCAAACAAAATAATATCAGTTTAAACAGTTAATATTTTTTCGGAGTTGAATTTTCTTGTTATTGATATACTTTTTTAGAAATGATACATTTTTTATAATAAAATAATTCTATTAACTTATTTTAAAAGTATAGGAATAATAGAAAATATAAGCAAGCATTTTATATATTTAATAGATGATTTATTACATTAGCCCTTAATGCTTTCAATAAGGATCCAATGTCATGACTTTTTTTTCAGTCAATGAATTGAAGTTGTGTGTTTAGCTTTTTGTTCCACTCATTTCTCATTTAAAAATCTTTATTTAATATCGCCAGTGTAAAAATAGTATAATTGTACAAGTAATCAATCGCAATTGCGCAATTTCTTACAGAGAAGAAAATGCAAATGAAAAGAGGAGTTTTAGAACACAGAAATATTAACAAAATGAATATTATAGTAGTACTCTTACTTAAATGCATGTCTAACAAGTTAAAATCGTAAAAACGTGTCTATTTTTTGTGTCTTTTAAACATTTATAAAAACACATTTTATGACTTAATAAATAAAAATTATAATTTTTGCAGTGAAAATATCAAAGAAATCTGTGATGAAGAATTAAAAAAATTAAATTTAAATAAATAGCTTGTAATATGTATATTTTATTTTGAGAATTTTATATTAACATATCTTTTTTAACAGAGTCACATCTACTATAAAACCATTATTGTATTAATTTTTCATTTACAGGCTTTCTCAAAATAGAAAATCGACTACAAATTATCTTTATTTTTCGTCTTTAGTAGCTGATTGTACATTTTTAAATTCAAATCAAGAGGAGAGGTGATAATTATGAGGCAGGTTTCGTACAAAATGAATGTTTGAATACGATATATAATAATCTTTTTTTATGAATTCCTTTAATTCATTTTTAAATGAAATGAAAATTCATAAATTGGAACTCAGTGAGTAAGGAACGCCTAAAGGGTAATTTATACTTATAATTATATATATATATATATATATATATATATATATATATATATATATATATATATATATATATATATATATATATATATATATATATATATACATACGATGATTTGTTTTCGAAATGTTAAATATCGTTCATAACGAAAGATTTTAGTTTTCAACCAGGAAAAAGCTCTATATTTATCCTACACTTGCATAATTACTGACAGACTTATTTTGTACTTATTGAAGTCATGCAAAATTAAAAACCATGTTTCAAAATGGAAAAATATGTCGTTAACTTCTTTTTCAATTCTCAACTGAGGATTATAAACCTAGTAAGTTTTATAAAGTAAAAAAAAAAAGAAAAGAAAAGAAAAGGTTTTTTTTATGGCAATATTAATAAAAAGTTCCTATAAGATTAAAATTTCTAATTATTCAACAAAATCTAAAAAAAAAGAATCTAATACAAATCTGTCCCAAGATGTAAATATTAAAATTTAAAGAAACTTCCTTTAAACATCTTAATTTTAAAAAAAATTAATATTAACTTCATTTTTTTATCTTAAATATTATATTTCATCTTTTAGCATAAAAGTAAATTTAAAATAAATTTTGATGAAGATATTTACTCTTGTGTTTAAAATAAGATGATACAATATACATACGAATATACGATACACATAAAAATATAGATAAAAGAAAGGAGAATAAATTATTTTGATATTATTTATATTTTTTATTCTCATATTCTTTATAAAATATTATTAAAATTAACTTACCTTTATTAATAAAAAAATCATGATCCCGGTTTTTTTAGCATTTTTAAAGAAACTGAACGGATAAAATAATTCCAACGAAATAATATTTGCATTCTTTAAAACACAGCTAAATAAATGGTAAAAGATAAGGAAACAGGGGATATATTTTTTGAAATTTTTCCATTTGCTTGATTCGTTTTAATAAATGTGCAAATATTTGCATTGGTAGATTGACTTATTCAAACAGAAATGATATTTATTTTAATAATCGAGTACTAATTTGAATAACAACATTAATTTCATATACTGTATATGCACTTATATTAAAAACGAGTTAAAAAAACAGTGAGGCTTACAACAAAAAATACAAAAAAAATTTTCATTTTTAATATGTTAATTTATTAATGTAAATAAAATTTATCTGCATCATAAGACACAATTCAAAACATAATAGAAGTATGACACCGATACTAGGTTTACATTGAAGTGATATAATTGAAAAAAACAAAAGTCATACCATCCTCCATCAAAGGGCAACATTTCATTAGCAAAGGAGAAAAATTTGTCTGAGTTTTATTTTTAAAAATTGCCGCGTAATATCCAGGCATACCAGATATATAATTCATTTATAATCTGTAGGAAAATTTCATCAAAAAATTTTAATTTAAAGCAGTGTCCTTGCTTAAATCAAGAATATATGGCTATTCAAAAGTAAAGAATGAATGATTTGTCTTTTTATAGTTTATTTTAAGGGGCCTTTTTATAAGTTTTTATGAGAATCTTTCTTTTGGAAATTTCAAATAACTCACTAAAGGGCCTATGCGTATTTACATCGAAATTTCTTTAGATGAAAAATTATTTGTGCCATTAACTTGAAAAAAAAATAAGTGTCATTTCTTTGATATTTTACAAAAAACCGCTGTTTTTATAGGATTTTTATTCATTTTAAAATAAATTTCCATTGAATTTAAAAATTTTAAATTATGTTTCATTTTAATAATTATTTCATTATAAATTAGTGCAGAAATCGGCGAATCAAAAATTACTTTAATTTTTCCGACACATTTCATAAAATTAGTACACAATTCTGGAAATAAGCATTACATGTATTATTTTTAAAAATAAATGCACAAATTAAATCAGTATGAATATCTGCTTTAAATGCTAAATATTAAATTTTCCACTATTATTAACATCCTTTTTTACCTCCCCATCCTTTACTTCCCCATTCCTTTTACTTCCCCATCCTTTTACTTATCCATTCCTTTTTAATCCCCCATCTGAATTTCCCCATTCCCAGAAAACGGCATATTTATTCGTCTTTTACATGTAAAATTAAAATCAAAATAAAATATTATCAAAACTGAAAAATAAACTGAAGTAGCAGATCTAGAAAATTTCTGGATTTTGTATAAAAATTCAAAAACTTTACAACCAATTCCCTCCAATATGAAATTAAAAAAAATGTGTAATGAAATAAGATCTGTATTTCATATTTTTAAATGAATCTACATAATAAGTAAATTTTTCTTTTGCCGAAGGAAAATATATTTAATTGATCATTTTAATTTTTTAAAGCAGATTCATTATTTTCGCTTCATAGAATATCTGGAATAATTTTCCTTCATTTTGCTTCTACTTAAGAATGACATATTTTTTTTTTTATTTATCTGCAAGTTTTTAATAATTTTTTTTTTTGAATTCTAAGGATTGATGGTTGTAAAAATAACACTTAAAAATTTTGTGTAAGCATTTCTTCATAACTTCATGAAAAAATTATTTTTAAACTACAAATTTTAATAGTCATATTACTCATATTATTTAAAAAACCTTATACTCTTTTTTTCACTGTGCTTTTCATTTTTTAATCACTTTTTATTTATTTATACGTTTAATTATACCTCAAGAAGGTGTTATAATCTTTAAAAATGACATCATTTAGTTTTCTTTTACCAATACTTGCCACAAAATTTAACTCTGAATTATAAGTACAACAAAAGTTCAAAACAAATTCATTAAAAGCATTCCTAATATTGAAGCCTGCTCGACATGGGAAAATAAAAATATGGTACTCTCCATATCATAATCATGAACAATGAACTAAAGCCAGAATGAAAAGGAGATAAAAAATGATTGAAGTATCACTTCAAAAATAAAATATATTGTTGCAAAAATGCGATTAAAATAATTTTGGGACATTTATTGGAAAATAGAAAACAAATAAAAAAGTTTAAAAAAATCAATATAAATAAATACACATTTTTTCTAAGTTTAAGGTGATTTAAAAACAATTTCATTCTGTAATATTTTCAAAAGTTTTTGTGAAAAAAACATCAACATTTTTCTAATTTTGAATTAATTTAAATTTTGAAAAATGCTTGGAGTCTCAAATCTCAATATTCAAAGGTTTCATGTACGAAGGTTAGTAACTTTATGATATGTAGGTTCGAGACGTTGGGCATCAAAACACACACATATATACAAATATTAGAATTGTTTATAATGATCGGAGATAAAGATAGAGAAGGCACAGAGTAGCATTTTTGAATAAAAATTTACCGAAATTTGCTTTAATTAAAATGCTGTTATTAATTTAAAAGTAGAACTCAAATTTAAGACCACTATATTCTTTCTTGGTACAGAAGTTTTTTTTAAAAAACATTTCATTATTAATTTCTCTCTCTCTCTCTCTATATATATATATATTACTTTCAAACAATATATAAAAATTAAAATTTTTATGCTCGAAAGAAATTTTAGCGTTTGGTTTCAAATCGAAATGAAACAAAAAAAAAAATCTGATGAATTTCCAAGGTAATCTGATATCATTTTAACCTCTGAAAATTACTAATACTCAACATTATATTTATTGCATTAAATCTTGAGCACGAAAACAGCAAAAGAATGAATTATTGGAGTAAGAGTGGAAAAAAGAATGATAAAAGAAAGAAAAAGAATAGCTTTTTAAAAGAATGAAAGAATCACAAAGCGCTACTTGTACCGAATTCAATACAATAGTTTTAATTGAATTTCTCTTCCGTTTTTTTTTAACCAGTTAACTTTTCAGATTGAACAAATGCTTGTTCTTTTTGTGAACGCTCTTAAACTTGACTTTTCCTTATACTTTCTTTTGTTCTTGACACAGAAGAGGGAAAATGTCACTTTTAAAGGAGAAAGGTTTAAAGAAAAGAGGAAGATTAAAGCTCAAAAGTATAATAACGAAAAAAAAATCTCCCTTTTCTCATTTAAAGTTAAGAGTGAAAATCGATTTTGCAAGAAATAAAAGAAATTAATGCATGCAAATATATCTGTCAAAATGAGAAAGACAGCCAGTTAATCAAGATATTCCCAGTAGTTATTCATTTTTTTCCTATTTTTTATACACCGTGTTTCGTTTATCGGAAATATCAGTTATTGATGAAATATAAATGCTTGGTCATTTGTCTTAGATTTTATAATTTCCAAAAGATTTCAGAATCAAATCATTAGATAATTTTTTAATGACTGATATTGCTTAGTTTATAAATCGCTTTTAAATAAAAACGTATTCATTAGTTTTCAATTTTAATGACGTTTATTTAAAATAAAAGAATGTAATGTGCTTTGAATAGAATATGTAAGAAATCCTCAAAATGTCTCTCCTTGTTTGCGAAGTAATGAATGTGAAAAATATATAAACCGAAATTATATTTGTTTTGAAAAATACTTCCCTATAAAATAATTTGTATGCTTTTTCCAATTTAAACTTTGTTTTTTTACAGATCTAAATTCAAATTTGCGTGTCCTTAGAAAATCTTGTTAAAGTATGATTTTTAAATATTGTTCATTTGAAATGTAAACGAAACTTTGCTTGAAGAAATTAATTTATTTGTAGTTTTTATTCTATCTCATAAAAGTCTAAGTAAACTATCACACATACATATAAATTTTATTTTTAACCATTCACGTTTGGTAACAGGTAGTAGTTAATTTCAATTAAATATCTCATGCATAGCATTCATTTGGTTCATGAAAACTTGGAAAAGGTATTTTTTGTGATAGACGTTAGAGCTTTGTTATTTCTGATATTCTTTTACCCATTGGGTAAAGTAATATTCTTAATAGAGACAAACTTAATAATTCCATTAAATTCTCTGGATAATCTATCTTCTAATTTTACATCGTCTTTCATGAACACTGCATATATGACAGAATAGTCCTTTTGCATGAATTTTAGGCAAAAATTAAGGAATTAAATATGTAATGAATTAAAGTAAACAGTGTGAATTTTACTACAATAATTATACTGGTGAACATTATATAAAAAATAATTCTTTAAAAAATATTAAAATGCATTGTAAATAAATTGCGATTATTTAAAAGATTAAATTTGAACAAAAATAACTTTATAAATTCAGAAGAAAAAAAACACCAAAATTCTGTTTAACTATTTAAAATTCAACAAATATATATTTGAAACTTCTAAATAATAGCTCTAACATGCGCATTCCCATTCTCCCAAATGTATTTGCATCAAATATCGTAAAACAAATCGAGCGTTCTTGTCTAGAAAGAGCCAACTCACACCTATGCACACATATTCCTTTTTTGAAAGAAGAAATTTAAAAAAATTTCTCTATTCTAAAAAAAACTTCCTAAAAAGATGTATTATATTGACATGTTCTTTTTCTGATTAATATCGTAATTTTTTTAAAGGCTTTACAAATCTTGATAAATTCAATCAAATTCTAAGCAGTATGTCATGTTCTTACTTTTCATGATAAAAATCGGATTGCTAAATACTGCTAATTGCTCAGATTCGTTTATTATGAATTGTAAGAAAACTTTAGATGTGCATTTTTAGATGAACAGTAAACTATAAATCAGAAGTGAAGTAATAATTTTATTATTAACAGTACCTCTATGTCCCTCTTTCTAAAAATATTTCAGCTTCAGAAAAATTTAAAATGAATTCCAATTACTCTGATTATAATAATTTATTTCTAAAATTTAATATTTCTTGCTTGATTCCCGGTTTCAGTATTTGATTATTATTCTTAATTTATTTCTCTTTCTGAAAATCAGAAACAGTACACAATTCTTATAATTTCTGTTGGCAAAATTAATTAAGAGAGAAATAGATGCATGCATTTATAACATATAAATTACGAGAAAGAATTCATTAAATTTATTATATTTTGATAAGATTTAGTAACTGGCATCATCTGGACCTCAGGGAATTTTCATTAGTGTTATTCTTAGTTTTACTTATATCCTGGAAGACGTTCAAGCATTCAAAGACTAAACAATCCAATTCAAACAAGAAACAATTTCTTTCATTAAAATTTCCATACTTTAATCGCATGTTATGGATGTTTCATTCATCGATGTATAATTGGTGCACGATTCCTTCATAATCAAATAAATCAGCTAAATAAATGTGTACCTTTCAGATGCATATGCTATTTTTTAATTATTATTTAGAGATATGAATAGTTTTCTGCTTCGAATTGTTCTGAAAAATAATTATAGTACATAAGTGCGGGATAAGTGCATTTTCATTTAAAATATGTCAATATTTTGAAAACAGCAAACATGAGTTAGATGTTCTTCTGTTAAATTCTATTAAATATTGAGATGAATTTCTGGAATTCAGATTTAATAAGCAAAGTAAGATTATTTTACTAATTTTCATCATCGTGCAATATTTCATAATCACATATTTGTAAGATTTATATTTTAAAATAATTTTAATGAAAGCTGTGTAAAACAAATAATATTTTCTAAAGTTCTTCTTTTAATTTTGAAATAATTCTTGAAATTACTTATTGTAATTTATACTACTTATCTAGTTTTCAATTAGAGAGTGAAATGTTTTTCATATTTATTTTCACATCAATATCATACATTTTCCACTTCCTTCACTGGGGTTCTTAAATGCAGTCGCATTTAAAGAATCGTTTCTTCATCTTTCTGTATTGTTTATAGAAATCACAATCAAGATATAATATTCTGATTCTGATTATCAAAAACAAATAATTAAATTTCTATTGGTGATATTACATTATATTTCAGACTTCAATTCAAAATAAATTTGAAATTCTATTAAATTTTAAAATATTCTTGGTTTGTTTATTATCAGTATAAAAATGAAGGCAATAATTATTTTATTTTCATCTAGCTAATTTTCGTGAGCAGCAAAATCGTTTAATCACAGCACTTCTAATTTGCGCTGTTATGAATAACTTTATATTCATTGTTCCCATAACGAAGTTCCTTCAAATTTCAAATTATGGTAATCATTTATTCCCTGTTCATTTAGTAACCTTTCATTTCTTCTATTCATGAATCTCCCCAATGTACAAAGAACATCATTTTGTGACTCAAATTCTTATTCTACGAGCCATTAGATACAACATGTAGATAATGAGATTCTTTTCTTAAACACTACTGGCATGTTGAACAACAAAGAAAGGAAGAAAAAGGAAAGACTAAAACATGCGTAGAGTGAAATAATGAATTTTAAGTATAAATATTTATCGTACACAATATATTTCTCAATATCTTAGAAGACATGGTTTATATGTTCAACTAAAATTTTCGATGAAATAAAACAACAAAATAAAAAGCGTTATATTGTCAAAAGAATGTAAAGGATCTTTACAGCTCGGGTTTCAAGAATAGGAGAAAAACATCAAGGCATATTAGTGTAAGTCATGTAGAATTTGTTAAATTAACGAAAACAAATCACGCTATGATTGTATATATATAATTAAAAAAATTATTTCGTTTTTAACATGATAAATAAAATCACTTCTTGGCGGTAATATTTGTAAATTTTGGCAATGGAAACCGAAAAATGTTTCTTATATTTTATTTAACAAAAAAATTTAAATAATTTCTTCACGATGCACATTTTAATCTTCCAAAGCAGGTTTGTGCCGAATTTGGTACTCCTTAAATTAATAATCTGCATTTTAAGCAGTTATACAAAAAGAGCAAAATTTCCACAAGTTCTTCTTTCAACTCTATAAATATGATGATTTTTAATAGAATCATCAACAATACCTATTTGAATCAGCAAAGAAATCCTGATATTTTACAGTGAGACCAACTTTAGTGTTATATCGATTCCCAAAATTACAGGATTATTTAAAATACATTTTATTTTTTGCCCTGCACAACAGTTAAGTTTTGAGTATATCTTAAATTAATTTTTCATCACTCACATTACGTAAGCATAATTATATTATTTAAAATAAATTATTATTATTATTTTATTCATTATTTCTTTATCATTCTTATTTTATCAACATGATATTCGAATTTTAGAAACAAGAGCAAAGTTGTTTACTCTAAAACTATTTAAAGGCAGCAAGAAAGAACAAACGCGAACGAACGAAAGCAGAAAAGAAAATTCTGAGTAATACATACCTTTATTTTCGGCAAATCCTTAAGAGAATTCCTATCATATAGGCTTTAAAACAACGTATCCACCCAAAGGCATTGAAATTGCTTCAACAAATTCGTGCATTCGTGAAATTGGCGTTCGAGTCTGAAGCACGAACATTTATCAGAGAGACTTAAAGAAAGAAAACGCTCTTCTCCCCTATCCTGCTTCCTTCACTTAATTCATTGTTTCAACTTACTTTCATCTGTTCACTTACGATCGCGTGCAACCCCTATTTAAAATTTCACACGCCTGTCCCCTTGAAAAAAAAGGGCAAAGAAGTTGCTGAAATTGCCTCTGAAATAATTAAAAGGAAATATCCCAACAGTGCAACTGGTCAAATTCCTTCTTTAAAACTTCTGCTCTCCCCACACGAGAAGAGACTCTTCTTAATTTCCAAATTATTGTTGCTGTGAAATGACTGCCGGAAAACGCCATTAAGGGAATTTAGTTTAATGTGACTTCAGTAACTTCACTGTTTCTTTTAATTAATCATCAATCTTTCACGGCGTTCATTTTCTTTAATCAAAAAGAGAATTGCGTAAGTTAGTGAAAAAAGTACCTGCTGAAAAATTTCCTTCAGATCATTTGTATTGTAGCAGATGTTTCGTAAGCAATTCTCCGTAATAGTGGAGTATTTGTGAAGTGGTTGTAAATATTTGAAGAAGCGGTCCATGTTTTATTTTCAGGGGTCTTGAATAAATTCAATGGCAGTTGCTTTTAAAAGAAGTAATTTAAAACTTATTATTTTTAGTACGTAAGAAGCTACTTCATTTCGTACAAAATGTAAAGTTAATTTAATTATATTAACGTTCCTTTTTTAACCAATACTATTTTGGGAAGGATCTCGGAATTTTGAATCGTGGCCAGATGGTGAGGACGACATTTGGGCTGGCACCCCTATCCAAACTTCCACACCACACCAGTGGGAGCACTTTTGGCCATGGCGGATTTAACGTGCGCTAGACCCACTTACAAGACGTGAATTCGGGTCTCCAAACTGAAAGCCTCCGGTTCAGAAGCCAAGATCTTACCACTGCCATTGGACAAAATGTAAAGTAGCGAGATTTATACTATACAAAAGAGTAGCTTCCATTTAATTTCAGACATTAGACAATGTTGGGAGATTAAACAAATTCTTCAATTATTTAAAACCATTTTTTATGTGATTCAGAACAAGAAATGATATTTTGGTCCAAATGGATAAGGATAAAAGCTTAAAATGAAAATTTCTTAGATTTAATTTTCCTTATTTTTGTATTTGTAAAATTAATCTTGATTCATAAATTCATTTCCAGATATTTTCACTTCTTAATGCAAGTTATTTAAATTATAAATCTCTAGGATATTAGCTGTTCTATCTCCAAATATTCTAATATACAATTCTACTGTCTTTACAATAATTGTAACGTCATTTCGACAAATACTTTAAAAAAATATTTGCTCTAAGAAAGTTATAACTTTTGATGAATTCTCAAGTAAATACAAGTTTTCACTTCTGTATCGAGCTGATATTTAACCAATAACTGAAATATTATATTACACATTTTTCATCCCTCTTTCTCATTTCGTATCCGTGTCTGGATTTTTCAAAGTTTGAAAATTGTGTATAAGAAAAGAAACAATTGTAAACATTTTACTCAACTTGCGTTTAAAAGGATTTTACAAGTACTAAATATTTCTTATAAAACTTTTGATTCGAATATCATAATTTGTATTGGTGAATGAAAAGAATTTTTGATTCAACTTTTTGTTTCTTACAGCAAATTTTATCATAGAGAATGTAGATGTTTTTTTTTAATTAAATAAATGTGTATGTATATATATATACATATACATACATACATATATATATATATATATATATATATATATATATATATATATATATATATATATATATATATATATATATATATATATATATATATATATATATATATATATATATATATATATATATATATATATATATATACAGAAATAAGAACTTTATTTTTAAAATTGTTTTCACTAAGAAATATGGATTTTTTAAAATATATGTTTATAGTAAAAAAAAAATATGAGGTTCATTTTAGATATTGTTACATATTATTAATAAGTATTTTATATACATTAATTAAATTACTGTTAATTATAGTAATAAGACTGAAGTTTAATTTTGAACGTGTTTTTTTTTTTCACATGAAGACTCAGCAATAATAAGCACTGGTCCTCAAACTTTCATTTAACATAAAATATAGAGTTGCGTCACAAATGAAAGCAGATTTAACATTGTTCAAGACTTTTATACATTGAGTCTTGGAAAGAATAGATTCGATAATTGTAACGCAATTTATAAATGTATTATATATTGCTCCAATAACTCTTCCACTTGTTTTCTCGATTTTTAATACGTACTTTGATTTACCATTACGTAACGTATAATGACAGTCATAATAAATGTAATAAATAATGATCTTTTTATTCTAATTCTGTTAATTAAAGAATCTTACCATTAAAATGAATTAAGACATTTTCACTTAGATATTTACACTCTATGAAAATAAAAATTATTTATAAAATATTACTTTTGTATTATTAAATGTAAAATTATATAAATATAATTTTATATAATAATTATATAAAATATTACTTTTGTATTATTAAATGTATAATTAAAATATTGCATTTGATATTTTCATAAAACATAAGGCAATCGTCAATTTTTAAACAAATGTGGCAAATAAATATTAATTTGATTTCCGCTATTAGAATTATCACATAAGTTAACCTTTTAATTTGGGAACCCTTTTATGACACCTTTCCAGGTTCAGAAATGTTAAGTCTTGTTGAGTAGCTATTCTAAAATGCCTTTTAGTGTTTGATATTCTTTATATTAAATTTTGATTAGTTTCTTCAAAAATAAGATGGTGAAGCCTACTTCATTGCTAAATGTAAATACTATTAGGAAACTTTATTAGAATTGAATAATTTGATATATTATTCCTTTAATATAATATTTATTTACTTTAAATGTGATGTTCATTGTAATATAAAATATTATTTCAGGTACCATATGATTATAATAGTTATAATTTACGCTTTCTATACTATTCGCAAGTAATATCTCTGTGCAATCCAGATTATCTATCGTTACAATATGTTTTGCTCATTTTGCTAGGACCAGAAAGCTCATGTTAAAAACATTACAGATGTGGAACTTTGTATAACATGTCCTAATGATAGAATTTGAAATTTAAGATGTATTTTAATTTATTTCTTTTATATATTCTGAACTTTTAGTTTACAAATATTGATTTTACTTTCCTTATTTTCTAATACATATAAGATTGCCTTTTTAGTGTGATAATTTTGTTTCTTTTGCTCGTTTGCATACTTAATATTTGTCATTTATGAATTACATGAACGTTATAGGAATAATGATAAATATTTCTTAAATTAATTATGAAATTACATTTTAAGATTAAATTATTTTGACTTGTTTTATCAATTTATTATTCATAAATATGTAATTTTATATGCACGCTAATGTTCTAAAACCTCTCTATCAGAAATTATATAAATTTCCATCAAAGCTCATTGTATTATTAAATGTATTAGAAACGCTTTGTTCCCGACTATCTGTCCATCTTGAAAGAAGAAAACTCCTAAAAGTGATTGATCGTACAAATTCGAACCGAGTCAAAATACGTGATCTGCAATTACTTTCCAATCTCTCATTGAACGCCTGTTTGTGAACGCATTATGTAGTCCAATATAATACGTACAAAATAACTACAAATTTAATTGAATCCTTGTCAACTGACAGCAAATCTGCCTTTCAGTCTTCTACAAGAATAAAAAAAATGTTGTTAATTCAGCATAAACTTAAGAAAATGCTTTTTATGGATATATATTTCTTAAAGGAAAAAGTTATGAATAATAATTTAAGCTTAGTCTCTAATGGCATTATAAAAAAGTTACACATATTCCATAACAAGAAACAATTATAGTCACCAATATGATATCTCTTTGAGTAGCAGGCACGTTTTTATTTAAAAAGTACTTTTAGTTAATTCAATTAAATTAACTTTATACAAATTTTAATTAATTTACCTTATAACCGTTGAGATCATAACTTCTATTAAATTAAAAGATACTATAATACCTGAAATTTAATACCATCCAGCAGAAGGATAAAAAAAAGTGAACACCGATACACATGTAACCAAGAGCGATGCTTCATGATTTTTTTAAAAAAAATCAATTATCAATTTGATAAGGATTATAATAAGTATATAATTAAATATAATAAGTGCTCGAATGAATAGTTTCAGTTTAATACATATTTGATAATGGATTTCTTATTTTAATCCCGTCTAAGTAATAAAGGAATAAAAGTGTACCAGAAAGTTAGGCCTTATAGTTCTTCAGTGTATTTTGAAACTAAAAATAAATTATCTGAAAAATCTTATCTAGATTAAAATCTTATCTTATCTAAAGACAAAACAATAGATAATTCTAATATTTTAAACCTGTTGCTAGTCAAAGCGAAACAAATATGTGGGGTTTTCACTATTTGTTTCAAACTATTCTAACAAAATAAAATTCAATATCAAAAATAATTGAGAGATTTTAAATCGATAAAATAACACTTTGTAGTAGTTTTAAAATTATACTTAATCGGTAAAAGGATATAATAGCTATTTGTAATTTATGAGAATAGAATGAAATTTCTTGATATTTTTTTTCAAATATTAAACACATTTTAATTTTCAAATCAAAACCAATAAGAAAAGTGAGAGATAAATTGATATTTATTGGTATGGTATACTTATATTCACTCTAAGAAATACAGATATGTTAAAGAAAATTTGAAAATAAAATACTTCATGTTTCAGTTCTTCTCAATTATCAAATAAAGCAGTTCTTAAGTAATTATATAACCGTTGGAAGTAACTTTGAAAATATGAAAATTATACAATTTATTATTATTAAAATTGCATAAAATTTATCAGACCTCGTATAGAACTCTAAAAATGTGCTAAAATATTTTTATAAACTACTTATTATTTTAATTTCTTTAAATTCTATTACAAGCTTTATGCATAATAATTTTTAAAATGTCATAAAAATCTTGCAAAATTTGTCTTATGAGATACATACATTCCGTACAGAATACACTTATTTTTTTTTAATCATACTTTTTCTTGAAGTATTTGATTAATAAAATATTAAATATTTCTATTAGTTTTTTTTTTTCAAATTCGATGAAGAATTGTAGAAAAAAACAGAAATCACTTTCGATTTCTAATTTTTTTTTTCCTCATTTCTTGCTGGATATTAACGTTTCATTAGTTTCCAGTCAAATTAAAGAAATTTAATCAAAGAAAAATAAATATGTTAAAAAAACATGAACTCATTCAATGATACATCTATTATTTATAAGAAAAGTCTAAACTTAAAATCATTACTTTACCTTTTGTTGTCCTTATAAGTCACGATACAACTGATTTAATCATTTCTTTCATGTTTTATTGAAGAAAAGCTGAGATAAAAAAATGGATAATAAAGATGAAAAGAAAAATATTTCAAAAACTAAAGGTGTTCTTCTTTTATCAACGAAACCTATCAAAAAACGATTACAGTCAAACGATTACATTATGGCTGTTGAAAATAAAGATAAAATAGAAAAGGAGAAATTCTTCAGAGAAAGGACAGCAAAATATTTTCACACGCACAGAAACCCCGACAAACTTTATGGCACAAATCTTTTACTAGAACGTATGTGTCTGTATATATAGACACACACACACACACACACACACACACACACACACGCGCGCGCGCGCGCGCACACACACACACACACACACACACACACACACACACACACACACACACACACACTCTCACACACACACATATATATATATGTATGTATGTATGTATGTATGTATGTGTGTGTGTGTGTGTGTGTGTGTGTGTGTGTGTACGCGCTCGCACGTGTGTGTGTGTGTGTGTGTGTGTGCTCACGCGCACGTGTGTGTGTGTATGTGTGTACAGAGAGAGAGAGAGAGACAGATAGATAGATATAGAAATGGATGAATAAATGTTGATATATATATAAAATTTTATATAATGCACAGCTCCTTTTCCATTTGATGTATCATAAGATTCTCTAATAAGGTCGGAATATAGCACATCTGAAATGAATTGCACAGATGCACAAATATTTAACAATTGTAAATTTTTTTTTTTGATATATTGATTTTCCGTTTATTTCTAGGCCAACGAAAATTAGTAGCTTCACACAACAGCATTGTTGTGATACGAGGAGCATCCAAAAAAAAAAAAGATTACAAGCAGCAGCATTTGGAAAGTAGAAATTGTGGATGGGGATATCGTTGCCCAGAGACAAATGGCCCTTGTTGTCTTAGACAGGTCGTTTGAACAGATAGTGTTAGTGCTGTGACCTGAAGAAGCGACAGTAATGGCAAGACGTCTTGAGAAGTGGTCCTGCACAGAGTTGCAAGTGATACGATTTCTATGGGTCAAGAAGGTGTCCCCATTGGACATTCTCAGACAAATCGCTGAAGTGCACGGGAGCGAAGCAATGAGTAGACAACAAGTGGTGAAATGGTGTCGTTCTTTTGAAGCGGACAAAAAGATTACTGGAAACGTTTAGGTGAGAGGTCTGGACCCATTCCCCATACAGACCCGTTTTGGCTCCCATTGAATATTTTCTTTTTCCGGTATTGAAGAAACACTTATCCGAAACAAAGTTCATATCAGAGGTTTATGTTAAAAAAGGTGCCGAAAACTGGCTCAATATCGGTGGGCCTGATTATTACCAAGATGGATTAAACAAATTGGTCTAGGGGTGTGATAAATGCCTCAACAAGTTTGGTGATTAGAGAAGGGACCGCCACATATGTCTCCTAATTACCATTTGTATACTGTGTCTATTGTTGATAAAGCATTTTTTCCTTTGCTTTTTTTGGATTAAACTTAAAATTAAACTCTTTTTTTTATAGCCCCTCGTAGATCTATAGAAAGACAAAACCCTTTTGGCAAAGCCAGAAATCGAAAATAGATTCATTTCACATAGATATATAAAGGAAAGCATTTTTTTTTCTCTCTGCCTAAAGGGTGGCTTTTACAATCTTAGTGATATAAAAACAAAACAGGAATAATGAAAATAATATAATCAATGAGGGCTGTAGAAATAAGTATGAGCAAGCTAAGATTAAATATGTTAAAAATCAGTTTTCAGCGCTCGACATTTATGAAATCGCACTGATCGAAAACTTTAAAATAAAACACATTATGAATGATGAAACGATTATTTACATCAATTATCTTTCTTTAATTAATTATATGTGAAGTATTATTTATTATTTATTTAATTATATATTAGGTCGCTTTCCATTTTAAATCACGTAGACAATGGTTCAAATATTACTCTTCAATATTACTCTATCAATATTACTCTTCCTATTGATAAATTGTCTTGGCATAGCTCAGAAAATTATTAAATTATTAAATAAAAGAATATAAAAATGGGGAAATAAAGACGGAAAGAGTGTTTTGCTTAGATATCGTTGAAAGCAGTTATGAGATGTAAATTCCCGCATAAGAATACAAAAACGGAGTTCAAACTTTACATGAGGAAGTTGAATAGCAAAATATTTCTGCCAGAAAGGAAATGTAGATTTCAAAATCCTTTTGAAACATCCGGCTGGTTGCAAAACTGCACATTTGTATAAAATAACTTCTGCAACTTTTCAAAGGAAAAATCAATATCAGAGGGGACTATTTATACTTTTCAAAACATTAGCATGGCGATATTATGTTAAAAACATGGGAGTATTACTTTGCATTTTGTTTCAACTGGAATATTAAGAATGCATTTCTGAAATTTTAACAAAAGTGAAAATGTTTTAATTTCATATTTTTGACTTTTAAGATTTGGATAAATGAATTACTATGGAGACATAATTAAAGTAATGAATGCGAATGAAACTGCAAAAATATTAATTGAGCAAATTTACTCAGAACAAACATTTGGTCATTAAAATATTTGAAAAAATGAGGGAATGAAAACTATGAATATTTTTTGATAAAATTTAGCAAATTATTTTTGTGTCACTTTCAGCCACACCTTTCAAAAACAGTATTTGCAATAATTATTTATTATTGAAAAACACTAAAAGGCTCTGCTACTATTATATAATTATTTTAAAAAATTAAGCTATTAAAATTAATAAGCCCGCATACGTTAGGATTATTTTTTATTTTCATAAAAAAAATAGACCAATTCTTGTGCTATGATAAATGAATGCATAAAGAGACATATAAACAAGAGTCAATAACAGAGTAATGAATTTTTTTGTTATAACTCTATTAAAAAAATATCTAATAAATTGAATAGCGAAGTTATTCTAGTATTATTTAGCATCCAAAACCTATCTTCCTAATATGCATTTAGTTAGTTAAATCGTCTTTTTCCGTATTCATGACTAAACATATCCGTACCGATAGAATAGGTATTGTATTTCTTCTTCTTCATTCTTGTTTATTTGTAAACTAAGTCGGTTAATCAAGCAAGCAATGGCTGTCTACCAGCTCATTAATAACACAGTGATAAATTATAAATTGCAATTGATGTTTGAATTTGTCGCGGAAAAGTAAACAGACGTTCTTGTACCCAACAATTAAAAAACAGTTTTTTGAACTAACAGCACTGAAAATAAAAGCATTTCTTCATCGTAAATTTTTTTAGGCATGGGTATAGTAAAATAAAACGGATTTGTCTTATATTATATGATATTCATTATCTTCCAAACTTATTCAATTTTTGTATACTTTTATTGTACTAATCTTTGAAACCCGATTTTGTAGTCTAATAATTCCAGTAACATATTGATGGAAAAATAAAACAACTCATATTTCCTTCAGGAAGAAAAAAATCAAGGCTAACTGCAAATTTATTTTAATATTCTTTCTCCGATTTTGCCTCATATATGACTCCTTCAGGGGTTCAGAGTCATTAGATTGTTACGGGTGACTCATTTATGCGTTTCTCAAAGACTTTAACTCCTTTTAAGTTTACCCTCCCCTATGTTTTATGTTTTATGCATCCTTTTTCTGTCCCTTGACCGTAGATAAGAAAGCTCTCCTTGAGAAGAAGTTGCCTCGCTGTTTGCTTCTTGTTTCTCATGGAAAATACCAAACTTCACCAGTTGGTGGTGCGTGGTTACCCATTAGATTGGTTTTATTGTGGTTCCCTTCATATCAATTAGCTGGTAGATATCCTCTTGAGTGGTTAATCTGGTAGAGATCAAGCTAGAAAGTAATTTCTTTGAGTGTGATTTTAGAATGGTCACTGTCCCTGTTGTGGCTCCTAGCAATAAGATAAGCGTCGAGGCTAGGGATGCCAGAACCTTTTTAAATGAGTAAAGGACATTTTTGGACAATCAGGAAAAATATATATACACTTCGGATTAAATAAGCTGCCATTTTAAATTTGACAACTTTTATTTATAATACTGCCATTCGGTATAAAAATAAATATGTTCTTAGAAATTAGCTTTAAGTTTTTCATAAGTCTAAAAAAGAGGATTTTTCACTTTTTAGAATAGCAAAAAGAATAAAATTGAAAATTAAAGATATGAGCTTTAAAAGTTTTGTCATAAATATTTGCAGCTCTCTGTGAATCAAATATATATATATATATATATATATATATATATATATATATATATATATATATATATATATATATATATATATATATATATATATATATATATATATATATATATATATATATATATATATATATATATATATATATATATATATATATATATATATATATATATATATATATATCCGAGATGCCGATTTTATATAATATGATTTAATGGCATCTTTACGGATCCTTTCATAACTTCTAACCAAAGTTTTAAAGATCACTTTCTGTCGCTTCGCGATTCCCAGAGACTTTCCGTCTTCTTCACGGTTCAGCGACTCCATGACGTAAAATTTGTCTCAGAACGAGCTTTTGAAGCGGAGAGTTTATGATTTCGAATCAGCTCTTATCGAAGTTCTGCGGCTTTTCCATTCGGGGAATGATGGGGTTTGGAATGTTGGTCTTCCATTTCATGGGCTTTAAAATGACCACCACTTCTATCACAGAGGCATGTCCCTTTATTAGCCATACAAGGCGCCCGCAACGAGTTTATGGTTTCATGTTGAAATGTGAACATATGAAAAAGATTTAGGGAATGTTCTGATTCTTCGGAAGAACTTTTTTTCAAAAGATTATTTATTAGATGAATTATTTATAGTAACGAAAAAAAAGGAATTTAATGATTACTTTCGGATATTTTAAAACCATATATCAGTCTATAAAATTCAAACATCTCTCATTCAGTTTGGATTAAATTTGTCTTAACTTCTTTTTAAATAAAATAATAAATAAAATTTTTATTAAATAAATCAATAATATTTTTATATCAAAAAGTTGAAGCATATAATCAAATATTTTTTTTAAAATTTAATGTGGGCTATTAAAGTCCCTTTTTAAAACTATAAAAGAAATATCGTACTTTATTTTTCAAATTTATAAAAAAAAATGTTTCATCGCACCTGAATATGGCACACAAATATCTAACACAAAAGACTTTTCAAAGCCAAATATAATATATATATATATATATATATATATATATATATATATCCAACATAATATATACATATCCTACATAATATCCCTTTTTAAATTTATTTATAACAAAAGTGGAGATGATTTTGTAATTCCAATTAAAAGTTAATTTTTTACAAATATTTTTATGCACACGCACTGAATTTTCATAAAACTTTTGTATTTTGTTGAACTAAATTGACAGATTTATTTAAATGTTTACCCAATAACTTTCCTCATCAATTTTATATACATTCCTTGAAAATTAAGACACCTAGAAATTTTAACAAATATTTAAAACTAATGTGAACGTTGTTTTGAGAAAAAGACAATAAACTATTATTAGAATATTCTTTTTATTTAGCATCACATTTTATGACGCTATTTTCATACATAATATAACATAATAAAAAGAATATTTCATATTTTAGTTTGATTAGTATTATTATTGCTAATTTCAAAGTCCATTCTCTCCTTAAGCAAGTTTATGTAATTTTTTTTTCTTTTTAATTGATTAAAGAATTTTTTTTTTTATTTCTATTGTGTTTTTTTTTCATGCACATTGTATATTCTATTTTACACGTTCATATTCATGTAATCAACTATATCACATTTGTGCATACATTTTCATATAAATTTAAAGCGTTTATATTTTTTAGCCTACAAATCACTTCCATTCTTTATTGAATATTACTTACTCCTGTGCATCCATACCTTCTATCTTTAAATCTATACTTCAGTAACTTTTACTTTGTCACAAAAGAAACCTCAGCTCATGAATTTAAGCAAAAACAACTGATGTCTTTAGTTTCTTTCTATAATTCAGCTATGAATTTTGTTCTGAAACCTGGATATTCTTGAATCCTTACAAAGATACTATTAATTTAAGATGTAGATAAACACGAAAATGTATTACGAAATATTAAAAAAAAAACATTCGCTCTAATAAAAAGTATTTTTTTTTGAATTTTAATGCGATCAATTGTTATTCTAATTTTTATTATAAATTCTTATATTTTAAAACAACCGCTTTGGAGATGAATTTTTTTAAAACAAACAACTAATGATAAATTTTATTTTTCATTGTTTTCCTTTTTACGAAGGAATCGGAAAGGCATTTGTTCTTTTATTTGGAAGAGATTTAAATACTAAATTTCAAATCCGAAAACACGAATGAAAATTCTTTAAATAAATGTATTACTTCAATGCAACCCGACTTCATTTTTAACCTTTAAAAACCATGAAGTCTGTATTCCACAGTAACCGTTTTAAATTTGAAGCACGAAAACATCAAAAGAATGAATTATAGTAAGAAGAATGAAGAAAAAAGAATAGAAGTAAAGAAATAACATTTTGAACGAATGGAAGAATCACAAAGCGCTACTAGTACCGAATTCAGTACAATAGTTTTAATTGAATTTCTCTGTTTTTATAACTGGTTAACTTTTCGGATTGAACAAATGGTTGTACTTTTCGAGAATATCTTAAACCCGACTTCTTCTTTGCACTTTCTTTTGTTCTTGATTTTAAAAAGGGAAAATGTCACTTCTAAAAGAGAAAGACCTGATAATAAGAGAATTGATTTAAAAAAAACATAATAGTGGAAAAAAAGAATCATCCTCTTCTCATTTTATTCACAAAAGTTATTATCGATCACTGAGAAAGCAGGAAAACGTAATGCATGGAAATTTATTTGTCGATGTAAAAACATTATGGTATTAATTTAGCTATTTTCAGAATTTAGTTGTTATTAGCTATTTTCAAGAATATTATTCATATTCTATTGATTTAGAATTCAATAATAACAAATTTTATTTTGTATTTGAATTAAATTTATTTTTATAAAATAAATTTTATTTATATGGATAAAAATTAATTGCATAATATATTTAAAATTTTTCTGAAGAGCCTTTATTCTTTAGCCCTATTCTGTTTTCGTATAGACATTAAATTAATTGGTTAGAATTCCATTGCCAAAAACACATTTTTCTATAGTTTTATTTCTTTCCTAAAAAATAGAAAATAAAAGGTGTTTTGGGAAATAATCACAATTCTAAGCTTATTTTTAGAAACTACGGCAACTATTAAAATAAAAACACCAAATACTTTCTGTAAACGAAATATCATGCTTAAATAAAATTGTTCAACCAAATCTGGGAGACAAGACACTGAAATAATTGAAATTTCCATGTAAAGTGTTTATAAGTACTTTTCAAAGAATCAATACTGGAAAAGTAACAACACTATAAAAGGATAAAGTAATAGAAGATGTGTTAAAAAAATAGTGCCTTCAGTATTCAGATAGAAAAATTCTATGAAAATAAGAAAAACAATATCACAAATTAACTGTAATGGCTCATGAATGTTTTATAAAATATTTTCTGTACCGATGTTTAAACGATAAAATGTGCAATACTTTCTATTACTGGCTAAATGGCATCGTATTTCGTTTATAATAGCAGTAAATCTTTCTGTTTAACCGAAATTCGGTGGACATCGAAAAGTTTTATATAAAACTTCACATCAAATGTTATTCATTTAATTCTTTGCAACTCACAGTTATGTTGATTAAACGCTGGGATGGAAGGAGAGATCTAGTGACAAAATCTACTTAAAACTTTAATACAAATCTGGAGATTTTTTATTAAAGCCACATATCAACATTCATTCAACTGCTGCTGAATTTTTTTAATCATGATTTCTGCATAAACAGATACATTGCAGATTTTTTTTATCTTAATCATGGTTATTTAGCAAAAGTATCATACAAATTTCTTTTTCTTCAATTGATATTAAAAAAATAACGAAATGCATGGTTGTAGTTTAGTGTACTTCCAGTAAATTACTTTAAATATAGAGGGACATTAAGGCATTTAAATATTGCCTTTAATTTTGGCTAACCTTTTACGACAATTTATTAAACTATCAATAAATAGACACTGGTTTTAAAATTGCATTTAGTGTAACGCAAATATTTTCTTCGCACTTGAAGTATCTCATTCTGCCAAAACTGAAATTCCAGATATAGAGCCATAATAATGTAAGTCGAATTTATTTTGGAACTGTTTGAATTTTCAGAACACGTTTCTCATAAAACCTTTTTTTTTAGATTTAAAAAAACTTATTTATGGAAAATTCAGTAACTTTAAACATTTATTGGCTTATAAATGAGAGAAATAAACAATAAACACAAACAATACCATAATAGTATTAATAAAATTTTGCAAAGTAAGAATAAATTCTCCACAAAACATTTACAATTAAAAGAATCAATGAAAATAAATTTCTTTGATTCCTTATTATGAGATTACACAGATTTTTTGAAGCACCGAAACCTAAAAGGTTTTCTTTAATACATCATAGAACACTTTGAAGAGTTGCAATTCTGAAAATTATAATAACAAGCTTTTCCAGCCAAAGTGCTTGGAGAAACATAGGAACCCAAAAAAGTGTAACAATTCTAATTACAAAATAGCAAAGGAAAAAAGGTTGTTTGACTTTCTCTCTCTGTATTGGGACATATTTTGTTTCTTCAAAATCTAATAAATATGAAGATACTTAATATGAATAATATGAAAAGAAAGGAGTAATTATAAATCAAGGTCTTCTTTAAAATTCAAAGATTTACTTGTCAATGCTACATCTACCAATTAACTTAACAGTAAAGCTAGTGTATGAGAGTTTTAGCAAAAAAGAAAAAAAGCAAGAGAGAAAAGAAAAGAAAAAGAAAAAAAAGGCAGAAATTATTTACTAATTCACAGGCCTTGGTGGTGATAAAACAATGGTTAATACAAGTTCTAATACAGTTTGTAGACTGTGGAAAATCCATTTTAAATTATTTGTTTATTTATTACGTATGACTGAATTACCATTTTATCATTTCTTGCATATATTGGATAAACTGAGAAAAATGTTATAGCTTGCAAAAAATAATTAGCTTTCAGTCCTTAAAATCTTTTAAAACAATTATTTGTTTTTGTGTTGTAAGCTTTGAAAATTCCGAAACAAATTATATGGACCAGAAAACAAAACTTAATAAAATATACAATAATAACAGAAAGACAACTTTTTCTAACAAGGAAAGTAGTCATAATGACTAGAAACAGAAAGAGCCACAGCCAACTTTTAAGAGAAGGAGGCTGTCTCTGCTCATGTAGAATGCGTGTTTGGAAGGCAAGTATTTAGAATTCAAAAGTCATACTAAATGTCGAAATTTTAATTTATCTATTTATTTATTTACAATCATTCATGAACCTATGTTATAAAAAGTTTGAGTTTTCTGACAAATTATGTAAATAAGCTTATGTAAATAAGCAATATTTAATTTGATTTCGTTGAGATTTCATTTTGTGAATATGCTTTGTAACAGGCAATTTTCCCCCATATTAGGGTTTTAATATGATGGTTTTGATTTCTTTTTCATTTTATAGCTCTCTTTCAACCACAAACGTATATTAAAAAAATAAATAGTAGATTCAACCAATTCTTTATCAATTTTGATGGTTTAAAACACATATGAGCTACAGAGGTAACGGGGCTACAAATTTCTTAAACAAATCGCCTACATATTAAGCTCCAGAAGCTTTTTCAAGTGTATCTTTTGTAGATATAATCACTCGTTGTGACAGAAAATGTGAAAGTAGTTGTTGAAAGGAAAAAATAAACCCACCGAATTATACCACGAATTTTCCTTTAAAAATTCCCTCCAGGAGCAGATAAGACTTAACTCTAACAACTGAACTCAGAATATTTTCCTGGTACTTCAAACGCTTTCTCCTAAGAAATAAAAAGCATTATATGGTTATTTGACAAGGAAAAAAATGTGTTTAAGAAACTTCTAGGAACTCACGTGGCACAAAATAGAGAGTATTATTCAAATAAATTTTTAAGCCAATCCAGTGTCATTGCCTCCTAAAGAAATTTGGCGGATTTTCCGACTGGTCCCAGTAACACTTCCTCCTTACACAAATAATTGAAATCAATCCTTCTGATTGGCAGAAAAGGCAGGCGTTAATGTGTGATAAGAATAAAACCTTTTTACTTAAAAAAGTAGTGGCAGAAGAAAACATATACAGAGATTGATGAATAATTAATCATTAGACAAGTTGAGTGTTGATACATTAGGAGAAGGAGATGCATATTGTGTGGATACATTACTATCTGTGTAGATTGAATTGTTTGTTGAAAGTTGAACTAGTTATTTTCACTTGTTGAAGAAGCGATATTTAATGATTTTTTTTAATCATTAGGCCGAGGAACATGTTGCTGGATGATAGATAAAAATAGATAAAAGTTTTAAGATATCAAACTATTTAATTCGTAATTTTATTTTTGTTATTATTGAAGACTCACTTTGGGAAACAGATCAATCTCATATATGAAACAATCATTTGTCATTGGAAGCAATCCTTTGTCTCGTATATGTGATCATCCGGATAAATATTTTCTTAAAATCTTTTGTATAAGAATAGCATTATTATTATTTTATAAATAGAATATGAGACAAAGGCGAAACATATGTTATATAATTTAAAATTAACTAAAGATTGAAAACTTATTTAAAGTTGAAACACAAAATAGACTGGAACCAGACGATCAGCTACATGCAGCCACCATATTCCAACTTTCACAACGGTTTCACGGTCTCAACGGATTCACCTCGTCCAATCCAGAAGTTTGATGGAATACTGTTCAGAGAATTTTGTAAATGGAGGAATTACATAAGACAGAATTTCTTCCATATTAAAAAAAAAAAAAAAAAATCTTATTTTCTCAAATTTAGTTCAGATTAATTTTTTTCACCTTCGCGTTCATTTTATCTATGTCAAATATTCAATAATATTTTTAAACCAGCTAGTTCCTTCAAAAATCTAAAAGCCCTATAAAGCCCTAACGTAAAGACCTATGAACTCACTGCTCCTTAACAAGTATATTTAATATTATATAGTTTTTATTGTAATACAACATTTTAATATTATTTCCTTTTTTTTAAATAAATTCTTCAGTGAATACCCATTTAAGAGACAGGGAGTCTTAAAGACTCTATGTCTGGAGTATGCATCTGCAAAAGGAAAAAAAAACATCAAATCATACCTTTATGTTTATTTTATCAATGGGTTCCTTTATCATTATTTTTACTACTGCCATAATATCTTTCTTTCATTATCTTTCTCTCTTACATTCTCTTTTATCAATACATTATTTTTCATAGGTATCAAAGTTTGCTAATAAATTTGTACTTCCGAAGAAAAAAAATGTGTTAGATATATCCATTTATGTCTCTCTTTAAATATAATAAATCTACGGTTGATGTCCTTACAGTCAGATTCTTATCACCTCATTCCAGTAAATTCAAGCCTTAGAGGAGTTCGGCATTTGAATTTGAACAGCAAAATACTTTTTTTTATATGGTTTAAACAATGAAAACATCTTAGCCTCCTGTTTTAATATATTATTTTAATGGCTTGAAACCCCAGTTTGAAATTTTCCACCCAGCATTTTTATAAAGAAAAAAAAAGGAACTTGTTAGTTTTTTTTTTTCAGAAAGAATTATAAGAAAATATCCTGATAGTTCAATCAAGAATTTCTTTTGAAAATATGCAGTATACACTATGAATATACTATGAATGATAATGTACAAACTATATGGTTTTCTTGTTTATTTCTGTGTTTAACTGTTATTTAAATCTTTAATTTCAACTCAGAAAAATAATTTAAATAAAACACTGAAAAATCTTGAATGTTAATGCTGTTCGATTTCATTTTCATCCTTTAGAAACCACTGAATTAAGCACGAGAACCTTAGAAAAACGAATTATTAGGGTAAAAACCAAAGAAAAGAAATAGCGTTTAAAAAAATAGAAGCTCTCCTTGTACCGAATTCAATACAATAGTTTTAATTGAATTTCTGCTTTTTTTTAAAAAAGTTTTCAGATTGAATAAATGCTTGTCCTTTTTGTAAACGCTGTTAAACTTGACTTTTGTTATTGATTTAGAAGAGGAAAAATGCCACTTTTAAAGGAGAATGCCTTAAGTAAAATAAAAGACTCTGAAAGAATGACAAAAAAAAAACCCTTTTCTAATTTAAATTTAAGACTAGAGAAGCAGATAAACGAATAAATACATACAAACATATTTGTCAGTGTGAAAATGCCAGTTCATTAATTTAGAAATATTTTTTAAAAAAATAAGAATTCTGTTCTTACTTTGTATTCATCAAATGTATTTTCATTACTATTGTATATTTTATTAATTATTGGCATACATTATAATTTACATTATATTTAAAACATTTTAGTTTGTTTAATAAATCAAATGTAAAAAAAGCTTTGTTTAAATCAAGACATTTTGGAAAATAATCCTTTTATCTTTTAAATTTGTTTTTAAATAAAAATTTTTGCTATTTCGGATTTTACAAGTATGTTACGAAAAATATATTTGAAATGATAACACCTTGATAAGGCATTGATAAATTGTCGTATAAGGTTGGAAATAATCTAAACTCTTTTATCGGTACTACAAAGAAAGTTAAAATATGAGGAGAAAGATTATTTTGAACGATTAGTCTTATTTATATATTTAACAATAAAGCAAAAATGTTAAACATAAAAATATGTTTTTTTTTCTAGAATTTTCCTAAGTGCCGATATCTTAGATTATATGGAACAACAGTATGCAATCTACGTTAGGTTGCTGACTTCGTATCATTTTGTTTAATCTAAAGATGAATATTTTAAGTAAGTTCACAGGTTGAATTCCCTCAATAACAAATAAAGGTAAATAATTTGCATGAGACTGATGACCATCTTAAACCTATCAGCCAAGTTATTTCAGTAACAGAGAGAAAAATGAATTTGAAATATTTGTTGCTAGTCAATTCTGATTTTTTTATCTGATATTCTCAGCTAATTCGAATTAAAAAACAAATGAAAAGACGTTATTAAATGTAAAAAATAATTATTATTAAAATCGTTATAATTTTAAACAACGTTGCATACAATACTATAATAAGGACCTTATCTTATGAATGACTGATTAGAAATATAGAAAATTAATAAAGGCGCACACGCGCACATAAAAATTATATTTGTGCTTTGGCTTTTCTTAAGAAAACTTGCCAAGCATTTGAATATTTTTAAAGCATCATGTTTTGCTTAGATTACTCATAATTTATTTCAGAATATATTTATATATTTTAGACAAATTTGCTATAAAACACAAAACATTTTTTTCAATAATTATATTGCCAGAAAAATGAAGACGTGAAAAGTTTCTTTAAAAAAATATAAAAGAATATTTGTGCAAAATATATGTTGTGATTTATTATATTCTGTATAATTTATTAGTCCTTATGAAATTATCTCTTCTTTCAAGCTTGCACATTTACGGGCAGTATCGGTTCAATGCAGTGACAGTTCTATTTGAATGATAATTTTATTTAATAAATTCCATATTGAAGGACAATGGTGATAGTTTTACAAATGGTAAATATATAAAATTCAATACATTACAGCTGATTGAAGATAAAATAAATTCTACTATCACTTTAATACCGATCGTGATACCCATAAACAATTGCTGACATTATCTTTTCGACTATCTTGAATGTTCTGGTAACCTCAGTCGTCTTTTCGTTATTCCCCCCCCCCTTTATTCGGTAGGCTTGCTTTTGCAATCCCTTTCATTTGTTTCGAACATTATTTTATAATTTTATTAGGGGGCTTCCGGCTTATTTTACACAAATCGTGAACTTGCCTCTGACGGTTAAATCTGTACAATATTTATGGATATTGAAAGGAGTAATGATTTATTGACAAATTTTAAAAATCCTAATATCTTACATATGCAATTTTTGATTTTACCAATTTCAGATTTGAATCACTAAAATAACAGCATATTTTTTTTCCTAACTATTTTTGAAACACATCTGTATCTCTTCGTTTTAAAAACAATAAAAACCTCAGGTATGTCATAAAACTGAATTAAAGTGATTTTTTTCATGCTCATATGATTTTGGAAATTTTACATGATACAAATTTAAAATACTTATATTGATTTTAAATTAATTTCAAAGCTATCTGATTTCGGAAGAGTATGTTGGCTATCTTAAAGTTTTGTACGTAGTAGTCTTTCTTGGATAACACACACACACACACACACACACACACACACATATATATATATATATATATATATATATATATATATATATATATATATATATATATATGTGTGTGTGTGTGTGTGTGTGTGTGTGTGTGTGTGTGTGTGTGTGTGTGTGTGTGTGTGTGTGTGTGTGTGTGTGTGTGTGTGTGTGTGTGTGTGTGAATATATATATTGCAATAATAGTTGGTGAAATTTTGGTTTAGTCATGAAAAAATAACTATTAAAGCTGTTTTTTTCCTTATGTGAAGAGCAAGTTTTATTAAATTAAATTATTTTAACTTTATTTTCATGAAGAATTTTGTTTTCTTATTTCTTAGTGCTTGAAATATCCTGGAAATGTAATTTTATTTGATATTTTTAAATATTTGCTAAATAAAGGCAATTTATCTCTCCACTTTTTGGAATAGAGCAAAGTAAATTAAAAACATGTCAAAAAATCATATTTATCAAAAATCATTTTAAAAAATAATAGATATTTGAAAGATGAATTAAGATTAGACAAAATAAATTTTGTAAACAATAAAAGAATTTTACTAGAAACAATTTAAGTTTTCATAAAATTTTAATATTGAATCAGCTATGGGAGATATTTATGGATGTTACTTAACCTTTTCTTTGTATTGTCTTGCACTAGAATTATCTACTTAAATAGTTAAAGTATATCTAAATTATATGTTTTAATACTTCCATATTGTAAAAGTTATCACTCTAATGCTTAATAAATTTATATAAATCATTATGCTCAGAGATGACTTTCATACATAAAATGCTTTTTGATATGTAATATTAAGCTATGATATACAAAGAAATTTTTTCATTTTTAATTGATAGATCAAAGAAATAAGACATAACTCTTGAAATATCTTCCCATTTATCTAAAATATCCTGACAATGTATTATATATATGCTTGTAGCATTTTATTATCTGAGTAAGAAATAGCATGAAGTATTCAGATAAAATGTAATGTGTATCATCAATAATTGAGCAGAAAAAAAAGAATAAAATTCTTTTATGTCTGGAATTTCAGTAGCATAAAGAAAAATCAATTTGAATTTCATATTCGTAGATATTTGGTTTATAGCGAAAATATTTAAAGCTTTCGGAAACTGCACATGAATTTTCAGTAGAGTTTCTCTGCATTTCTACATAATTCGGTGAAGAAACATTTTTTTTTAATCTAAAGTTCGCTCTCAGATCTATTTTATTTTTTAACTAAATATTATGCATATATTAATTTCCATTCACATTATCATCATATATATAACTTATTTCAACTGAATTACTTCTTATGATTTCAAATAAATCCAGAATTGAATTCTTCTCCTTCTTATTCTCAGCATTTCAACTCCCGGGACTTAAAATCATTCAATCAGGTAATTCATGTCTCGGTTCCTTACAGAATTCGATAAAAATAACAGCTAAAATAAACCATTTTCGAGTAATGAAATAATAGAGGTTTAACTCACATATTATTTGATGTTAATAATATATATTAATTAATTTAGGATATTGGTAAAATAAAAATATAAAACAGCAATTGTTCTATTTTCAATTAGCTAATATCACAATAATATTTTTAAATTTCTTCTTTTAATTTCTAATCAGACTTACAATATTTTTTCAATTTCATATGTATAGCAATTTTAATTAAGCAACTTAATATCACATATATTCTTTCATTTTCATATCAGCTGTTTTGGCACCATCCACTCGTCATTTATTTTTATTTAGACATTTTGATAGTTAAATCTTATCAGCGTAACAAAACTATAATTCTATTTTAGGCAAAAATAGTTGTATATATCAAGAAGGTAAAAGAAAATCAAATATTTCATTTACATATCTGTATCAGCATAAGGCACGTATCATGTTCTGAAGTATTTTACTTTTATGTTAGAAAAATGAGTTTTTAGCTTTAATATAAGCATTTTTGTATTTTCGTAAATATGGCTTTATTTTTGTTTGATACATTAAACCGCAAATTGCTTTTGCAAAAGTAATTGCATTTTTTATATATGAAAAGAAATTTTGATTAAAATTTTCTGAAATTCGAATAAACGCTTCACGAAAAGTCTAACATTCAGAATCTAAACATTTGGCATCGAAATAGCTTGAGAAAATTCCTGCACCCATCTAGGCGACAATTAAATACGAAATCTTGAAATATTATCGCGTAGATAAACCGTGTGTAAACTAAAGTCAATGACAACACTCGCTAATCTCATTTCGAGACTTTATTCAAGGAACTAAACCTTACATCTGTTTTTATCCACAAGACGAAATGACTCGACTCTTGTAGATTTCGAAAAATACAGAGATTGTAAGAACATTCTAGAACAAAGGAGAAATAACAGAAAGTAAATAGGCAACAAAACAGTTTTTTCAATGAAGTTGTCTGCAGTCATACTTGCGAGCGGTCACTTTCAGTTCAAAGTTTCGCAACAATATTTTTCAAAATGAATCCATAGGTAAAATACGTTCTTCTCATTATTGTCTCTTCCATTTTACAATAATGTATCATAGAGCTACCTCGCCAATGCACCGGCAGTCCCACTTAACATCGCGTGCAATTCCTATCAAAAACCCTCACACCCTTACTTTGCTTTTAAATAAAGGTGAGCAACTTGCTGAAATCACCTCTGAAACAATTACAGGAAAAAATATAGACTGTATAAATATTCAAATTTTTACTTCGGCCACCTGCTTGTTCCCCAAGCAAGAAAACCTTTGTAAATTTCTCAAATCAGGGTTGTTCTAAAATGACTGCCGGAAAAAGTCATTAAGGAAAATCCATGTGACTTTAGTAACTTCAATGTTTTTTTTAAATTAATCATTAGTGCTTCACGGCACTCATAGTTCTTCAATGAAAAAGAAAATAACGTGACTGAGTGAAAAAAAATTCTTTCTGCTGAAAAATTTCTCTCCGAACATTCGTAAGGTAGAAAGTATTTCATCGTCCATTTTATGTAATATGAAAGTGTTTGAAAAGAGGTAAAAACAAATTCGGTTTTTAATTATAAAAGATTTGGAATAAATTGAAATAATTCATTTTCTGAGAACAAAGTTAATTTGAATTTTTAATTTATGTTTAGATTATTATTAGGATGATAGAAGTTTTATTAATTAGGTGTAAAATACAAATATATAATAGAAGAGCTATGCTCATCCAAACATTATAAGCTACTTGAAATTGACATCCTCGAAAAAATTCTCATCCCATAATTAACTGAATAAAAAAATTTGAATAGTTAGTTTTAGTTAAGACTTTTTTACTCATGGCACTTCAAGCTGTTTGCTTTTTTGGAATTTGATGATTTTTTAAAATGAATCCTAAGAGATTTTGATGTAGCGATTTGGAGATAAAACTATTTAACCATCTGTATATTCCATTTCAATACTACATTATCTTATTTAATTTCTAATGAATAAATATATTTGTATTCACTGTTTAACACTAATAAGTGGATAATAGGCAATATATATTTATTTCCTATAAGCCTAATTTTATAATTGTCATTTCAAAAATTGTTTCAAATATTTATTTTTAAATGACTGAACTTCAGGAAAAATGATAGCTGAAAATATTCAAGTGAACTGAATGAATGTCTGAAATAAATGACTTTACACAGAGCAACATATTTGGAATACTAAATGTTGAGAGTTATTTTTGAAGTTGACTTTTTGTTGTAAGTACAATGTATAAAATCCTGAGACGAAAACAAAGTTTCAGAAAGCGATGAAATTTTAAATAAAAACGACACATCTTATGATGCTTTGTATTCGAGATCTAAGCCCCATTTTTATGCAAAAATATTTATTGTGTTTATTTGTGCATTGCTTTTTGTATTTTGTATTAAGTTTCAAATGTTTATATATTGTGTATTATGGAAATTCACGGAATATTCGACTATGACTTACATATATGGAATTTCCTTTTGCGTTTCTAAGCGGATGTAAAAAAAAAAGAATGTTTCTGTTTGGCTGAATGGCGCATAAAATTTATAAATGTTCTTTTTGGACGTAGTGCTTAAGAATAGTTAAATTTGGCAGTCTTTCGCTATGCTTCTTGTTATGTTTGTTCAAATGAAAAACAAAGATATATCTTAAAAAAATTTCTTATTTCATTTTAAATAATTCATTTATTTATTAATTAAATCACTATTCTTCAGCTGAATTCTTCAAACTCGCTGAATAATACAGAAAATTAATGCCTCATTCTTGTTAAAAATGTTACACGATTGAAACCGATAAAATAAAAATGCATACTAAATAATTTAAAAAAAAAGAATAATAGACTATTTTTATATCCAGAAAATACTTGGGAGTTTATATTGCAAATCAGTTCAATAAATTTAATGTGTGTCCTTTTATGAACTTAAATTTTAGTGCTCGTTTAGTCATACAGTTTTATTAATAAGATTTCATAAAAGATTTCGTTTATAATTCAAATTAATAATTTGACGCACTTTTTTTGAATCTGAAAAATATATCGTTTTCTAAACTTTCTAGTAAATGCCAATATTAAAAATAAATAAATAAAATAAAAAAAAAACAGTTTTTAAACTTGAGGCAAAAATTATCTTATCTAAATCTTTAGAAATGGGGAATAGAGAAAAAGATACTTATTTACTAGCATTTCGCACGCTTCTGAAATATTCTTTTGGTTGGAAAGCCTAAAAGAGGAAAAATGAAAGAAAATACAGGAATTTTTAACTGAGTGGTGTAAAAGTAAATTCCATTTAAAGAATTTAAAAATAGCTTTCAATTTTTGCATGAAGAAGCAGAATAACGCATTTTTTCTGTCAAAAGAGAAATATAGATTAAATTTCTCCTGAACGTTCTAGCGAGGTGAGAATTTGTAAATGCATAGATAGAAAAAAAAATGACATAAAATATAGAAGGCATAGAAAAATGCGGACTATTTATATTTTATTTCGCTTGATATTAATATTTGAAAAATATATCGGAGAATTCTGAGCTGATATTTTTTGAAAGCAAATCTATGTGAACATTTTTTGCTGAATTCCAAGGAAAAGGTGAATATATTTTGTTTTTTTTAAATGTTTGTAACTATAGATAACGTTTTACTCGGTGTGAAAGTCACGATAATTGATTACTAAGAATTTCAAAATGAATTATTAAAATGTTTGCATCAGCAAATATCTCATCAAATTTTTGCAAGATACAAATATTAAAATCAAAGAAGAATATAAATCTTAAAGAACTTATTTTTATGCTTTTATTGCTTTATTTTTATGCTAAATATTTTGAAAGAATAATATTTGAATCTAAGATAATATTTTAGAAAATTTCCAACCTTGAAAAAATTACTCATTTTATTTGCAATTATTCTCAACTTTAATTTATGCAGATTATTCCATATTTTTGGCAGATTAACAAAATTTTTCGTTTTGGGGAATATTTAAATATTACAACTAAACTGGAATAAAAAAAAATGGTAAACCAGAAAAAAAAGGACCTGTTATAAAAAGCATTTTTGTATTATTTTAAAAGATAATTAATAGATAATTAATAATAAGATAAGTTGATCCACCGATTTAAAAATATTGATGTAATATCGATATTTTAACTTATTTTAAACAAATTGTTGAAAAAGAGTCCACGAAAGTAAATAAATGACATGTAACTGAACGATCCAATGAATGGCCCTGTCTGCCAAGATCGCATTTCTTGAAGTTACAAACCTTTGACAAATATAATAAAGGTCGTATTGACGTGGGATTTGGCCACACAAAATATTTCCATAGGTAAGGATTCTTCGCAAGTGAGAGGCGTATATACAGCATTTCCCAGCTAAACATTTTTTCACTCGAAATTTTATTTCTTACAACTGGATTCAGTTGATTCCCGTTAATTTATGAGTATGTAAAATAAGGTAATCCATTGGATAAGATCTGCTTTCGGGTTGTTTTCTTTTGAAAAGGTTCTTTATTTATTTCCATTATGGAAAGTTTATCGGTATGATATCATGCGAGTGAGGACTACGACCAGAAATAAAAGTTAATCCTTGTGTTCTAGCTTGCAAAATACTATTTTACATAAAAATCGAGTTTTCGGTGCTGCGTTATTAATACGAGTAGAACCATATATGTTATCATCTGATCTTATATTATATGGACTGAGGAAATGGCTCAGATGTAAATTTTTGGCCATCTGAGAAGATAAGTATCTATCAAAATCATTACTGTGAAACGGTCTTATAAAATATTTTTGATGCCTATAAGATCCATTAGAGGAATGTACATTTCATTTTCTGTTGTGCAAATGAATCAATTTTTACATTCTCCTCATCTTTCAGATGAAAGTTGATTTCATGTGCAAGCGGAATATAACAGTGGAAGCTATCACTATGGTCAAGATTATGCATTTTATATGGTTAAGAATGCGTAGCGATGTAAAATAGAATGTTATATAGTAAAAATTTAAAATAATTTTTCAAAATTAAATTTTTGACATTTTTATTTTTTAATAAAAATTAACATCTTTCAAATGAATTTAGTAATTTTAAACAAGCTTTTATGATCGTTTTAAAAAAGGAAAAGTAAAGGATAATTTCTTAAATGTAAAATGTTAATAATTTTCTAATTTTGAAAAATGACTACTTTTTGGTTTGGAGTAAAAAATGACATTATTCCATGGATATTCACAGTCCCTTGTCAAATGTTTAACTATGTAACTTCTTTCAACTGTTGGCAGATAAGGAAGAGATTCTTCTTACCGTCTGCTTAGTTAATATATGGAATAAGAATGTAAAATTACAGTACCTTGGAAAACAACGCTCAATGATGACTTTTTCTGACTGACTGAGAATAATCATGACTCTTTTAGGATAGTTAAACGTGCATATTAAATGATGTAAGATTACTAAAAAAAACTTTATTTCAATTTCTGTTACAAATTTAATATTAGGGTGTCCCAAAAGTTTCTTTCTCATCGCGCTACGAATGGCCTTATCTAGCTCTGCTGTGCAAACATGCAGGCTTATCTATTAGCCATCTATGTCAATCTGTTTTAGTCGTGCCAGAGCTCTACTACACCCCAAAAAAGTTATTTTGTCCATTTGGCGGGATTGGAAAGGTGTAATTTTCTACCTCCTCAAGGTGAAACAATAAATCATATGAAATATTGTCGTCAACTTTCTTTCAGAAGAGGGAGCCTTGTTCTTCATCATTGAGCAAATAGTGTCTTCAACTGGATCAATTGAAAACTGTAATAGCAAAACACACACACACACAAATGGCCAAATTAATGCACCGACAAGGCGATGCTTTTCATTAAGACAACGCGAGACCACATATTGCATTAGTCGCAAGAGAGAAGCTCTTACAGTTTGATTTACTTCATCCTGCATATTTTCCAGATATCGCTCCCTTTGATTATTATTTCTTTGTTTCTTTAAAAATATTATCTTCGTGATAATCGCTTTAAACTCATCAGCGAAATAAAAGCACGCCTCGAGGATTATTTCTTGCACAAAACACAACAATTTTGGTTTTTTGGTTGTGAGTTTTTGTGGCGCAAGAGCCAACTCTGACTAAACTTCGCCAGTCGTATGATTAGAGTATCGATAATCGTGGGTTAGAAACAACGTTAAAATTAATTGTATCAAAATATTTTTTAAAGAATTATATTAAAAGATTGAATGCCACACAGTAAAAAGTTGAAAAGTGTTATTAGATAAAATAGTAAAACTTAGATATATTCGCAAAAGTCAATGGCCCTTAAAAACTGAAAATAATTATCATGGGGATTATCATCAACAATTTCGGAAAGAAGGCATGATGAGGTCTCATGAGAGATGGAAGAAGATAATACAGCAAAAGGTTTCTTATTTAACAAAATAAATATCTTAAACAGAACATATTATGTATTCATTTCATATTATAAATAAGAAAAACTTTTGGGACATCCTAATACTGAAAGATGATGCTTTCGAATGAAATATTGAAAAGCAATGCGCAATAAAAGATAATTGAGATAAATTTAAAAAAAAACTTTGAAGACATGATTTTGAACTAACTCCTGCTAAAACCTCCACATAGATAATGTTTCATTGTCTCTGCTTCTTTCAAAAGAAATTGAACATATTTTTATAATTCAGAATGAAATGAGTTATTATTTTTTTAGATATATAGGATGTTAAATTATCTTCAGGATTTTCATTTTAAAAGGCAGTTCATTTTCGAAAAATTTATTACTATTCTTTGTAATGCTATGATTTATGGATTTTCACCTGAGATGCTTTCTATTTGGTTGATAAATTGAATTTAATGCAGCAAGCTTACTTAACATTAATCAAGAAGACATTTCAAGTGATTCCTATTAGAGCTGTTTGGTTGACCCAAAATATTTTTTTTATTTAAAAATGTGTTCATAATCCATGCTAAATAAAATAATATACCATATGTAAAAAATATGCCTTCAAAGTACGAGTTACTTAAAATATTTCGAGGAATCATAGTTATTGCAATTATTAATATTGAAGGATTATTAAGAATGCGCATATTATTCAAATCTAATTCCTAATATTTCCTAATATTTAAAGAAAATATATTCTAAAATTATAATATGATGTTCTCTCATTTTGCCAGCAATTCTTGCTAAGGTTGCACTCCTCATATACACTGGTCAGATTTCGAAGAGTTTTGTATGTGCTTTCCGTCATTCGTAACCACTCAGAATTTTGACATAAACTTCTAAAATGAAATCAATGAATTTCTAGTACCAAGTGGAAACTTTTGCACCGTGACCTTTAATTGAATTGAAAGCGTTCCATCAGTTGAGAAAGTGAGTCATGACTGATGAAATACGAAACGAAGTGGGCCTAAAAAATGTCTTTCAGTTCATCAACTATCCTGGAATTAATATATTTGAATTTTCACCGCAAAAAAGGGTAGAAATAATGAATGAACAAAGTTGTAATCTTTTTTAATTCATAGATACGTTTTTTTTATTGTAAAGTTTTAGATGTATTAGTTCAATTAAGGACAAAAGTGGGATGTTGTACAAAAATAATTGCCAAATTCGGAATCAATGATCTCATCCAATGCAAAATCTTGGGATTTTAATTCATAATACCTAATAATAAATACAAAATAATTTTTAACTTGATAAACAGATGGCAGACAGTTAAAAAAATAAGAAAAGTCATTGAGACGATATTTAACTGCGATTCTATAAACAAATGCATGATTTCTGAATACAGAAATGATTTGTTCTTGTGAAATATTTTATTATCTGGTTGAGTAGCTTGCACTAATCAGACATTACAACAATCCTCTTTAAATTATGAGGATTTTGTAGCGAACCTGTTTTGACTTGAAGACTGTAGTTCACTTCTCATGAATACTGCGGCACACATCAGCGAACAGGAAGGACAAGGATATTTCCCTCATCGGAAAAGAAGGCTGATCTGGAGTTTCACTTGCAAACAAAAAAGGTTTTCATCTCAAATTAAAGAGGAATGCAACTATCCGAACCAGTGAAACAATAAGAAATCCTAATGTTTTTACAGGAAATTAAAACTAAATCCTTCTCTTTCTAAATAGTATGTTAATGCTCACTAAAATTTTTTAGCACTAACACGTTTGGTGTTATGTTTATGATGTACAGAAATCTAATTTAGATGATCGAGGCAGATTTAAGTTTTACTTATGTGATCTTCATATAGAAACTGGCTTTTTTAAAAATTAAAACCGGCACTTCAGAAGCGAATCTATCACCATATATACGATTTTTGCAATCAAATTATCAAATCCACTGAAGCAATCAATTAAAAAAGGTCATTCAAAGATAAGGTTATCCCAGTCATTAGAAGATAAGGTCATTGGAAGAATATTATTATGTTGTAAAATATATATTTGTCATTTTGTCATTGACTTGACTCTGGACCTGTTTTTTAAATGTAAAATCTTAGTCCTCATATTTTAAGTAAATCCTCAATTTTTATTGCACAGCCATTTACTACGAAATCGCATTGCCATGCCATTAGTCTATTCATCTGTTCTGTCCGGAAGTTAAGAACTTTGAGTTCAAGCCCTTCATGATGATCCCCTGAATTAGGTAATCATTCATTGACACTAATATCCTTTGAAAGAAGGATGCTAGTATAATATTTGTCGAAATTGTAAGACCCTTGTGCTTATTATTTCTAGAGTTTATTTTCCTTCTAAGACAATTGTAATTTGTGAATGTTGCTGATCATCCTATTATTATACATCATGCACTAATCGAGACTATGTCAGAAATCTAAATAAATTATCATTTTGATATCCTTTATCGATGCATTTATTGTATTCGTGTGTCAACAAAAATAAAATGTAGACAAACTTACTATAAAACTAAATCTTATTACATTATAGATAATATTATCAAATTTACATCAACTTATTTTCATTCAAAATTCTAGCATCGTTTTTAAACAACAAATTAAAACTTCCAAAAATATCATTGTTGGCAATCTGAATTTACATCTATTTACAAAATAAAATTTATGATTATTAAAATAATCATTAGCTACTTTTTAAATAAAATATTTATGATTTATGTCGCAACATATTCTCCCCTACCAGTAACGAACGTTATGTTAGAAAGTAGGAAGTAAATTTTTAGTAATAGTATAAAATAGGAAATAAGTGAAAATTTAAATTTTCATTCTCAATGACGTCTTAATAATTCTACCAGTTCGAGATTGTCTTAAGGCTGATTTAAGATCAGGTTGAGACACAGTTTCCTTGGTTTGAATCTTCTAATCGAGGTATAAGTTAACGATCTGGTATGGTTAGAAAGTTCGGTAATCCACACATGGTTGGAAGGAACCATCTTTCTTAGGCACCATGTGAAGAGGGCTGGACCATTGCGATTTAGATGGTCGAATATTATCATTTTCTAACATCTATTATAATTTCTGTTTTGTTCTATGTAATCGCTTGATTTCCAGCTGTCTAGCTTTGGAATAAGTAGGATGTCCTTTTGTTGTGATAAAATGCTCAACATCATGTTCAAATTTAGATACTGTTAAATTAGTTTTAGTTAAATATGGGTATTGTTGTAACAAATTAGCATATTTAGACGTTTTATCCAAAGTACTAATAACATCATCGACAGATACTGTTGTTGCTTGGTGTCGAACGGACAGATTTGTTTATTCATCATTATGTTGTTTGTTATGATTATCTATTAAAAGTTTAAATTCATTCAAAAAATCAGCTCCTATTATTGCTTTATCAACTTTAGCTAAAATAAAAGGAAATTTAAATCCTCTTCTAAGTCCTAAATTTAAGTTAAAAATTTTAATTCTATAAGTAGGAATTTCTGTTCCATTCGCCGCATATAATTTAAAATCATCTATTGTTTTATTTCGGTGAGTTGCAGGAATAAGACTAACATCAGCTCCTGAATCCACAAAGAATCGCAGTCCTGTGTTTTTGTCCTTTAAAAATAAACAAAACTTGCGGCTTTTTTTTAATATCAGCAACAGCGGTAGCCGCTAATCCTGTTGCACCCTAGAGATTCCCACCTTTTCGCTCCAAGCACAAGGCAAATAATATTTATCAGGTCGACAACGATCGCCAAATTTAAAACGTTAAAAACAATATTTACCTTTTTGGTGAAATCGTTTAGTTGAGCGACTGCGATTTCGAGATATATTCCAGTGATGTTTTCTATATTTGGATCTAGAACAGTCATTTATTTGCATAGAATCAATTTTTTGTTCTAATGCAGCTATTCTTGCAAATAAAGCTTCAGTATAATTAAGATTTAGCGAAAAAGCACAAACTTCTTTTTTAGATTTCCTATCATTAATTTTATCATAGCCATCATAGCCAGTTTTTCTAAACTTTCTTCACTTACAAGAAGAATGTTTAGAAGAATCAGAAGGTTGCGTGTTCAAATCACGTCCGGGTCACCAATTGTTGTATTCGTGTGTCAACAAAGACAAACTTACTATAAAACTAAATCTTATTACATTATAGATAATATATGTCGCAAAACATTTATCTTTAATTTCTTATTATACCTCAAAATTAGACAAATTGCTAAAACAAAATTTCTGTATTTGATTAAAAATAATTTCAACATCCTAAATAAAATAAAAAAAATGTTAAAATCATTTGAGACTTATATACAACTATAATATAATTTTTTCCCTTTCTCCTAATAAAATTGATTATTTTCTTTAAAAAATTGTAAAAAAATAAAATTAAAAAAATAACATGAACAATGCTTCAAAAAAGTACTTTCAGAAGAAATTATTCAAAAAAGTAATTGTAATATTTTTTTCAAAACATTTCTCTTAAATTGACGAATTAAATATTATTTTACTCTCTTTACAAAAGATAAAGAGAATCTGAAACAGTAATAGTAAGTGATAAGTAAAATAGGATGATAAGTAGAAAATGATAAAGCCATGTCTGTAGATACACCTAGTTATATAAATAGCCGCGGTGCCGATTAAATATATATTATTCTGAAGTATATTTTCAGATCTTTCACAGCTTCTAACTAAAGTCCCGGGATCACTTTCTGTCGTTTCGCAATTCCAAGAGACTTTCTGGCTTGATCACGGTTCAGTGATTCCATGGCGCAAAATTTGTCACTGAGCGGGCTTTCGAAGAGAAGAGTTTATGATTTCGAAACAGATCGTATTGACGTTTTACGGCTTCCCCATTGGTGGAATGATGGCATTTGAAATGTTAGTCTGCCACATCATGTCTTTCAAAATGACCACTGCTTCCGTCAGACAAGTTCTCCCTTTTATTATTAATATAAAAGCCTTTTTGAACTGACTTTTGGCTAAAAAGTCAGGTGTGGCAATATTAAGGCAAAAGAAAATATTTTAATTATAATTATTTTTGAATATAAGATGACATTTAATGATGTATTTTAATTCTATTAACTAATAAGTAGTTATAATAATTAATTAGGAAATTTTACAGACACATGTTGCTTTTGGGAAAGAGAATTTTACAATTACAAGCGAAATAATAATTTCTATTATAATATATTAATATTATTGTTCAGAGAGTAAAATGTCATTCATGAAAATCCTCTTCATTTGAAGTCTGTCAGTCTCTGTCGTTTTGCCAACAGATACCAAGTTACCAAACTCATTGATAAAGATTAATAGCTTGAAGTTTCATCAAATTTTCAATTATAGAAGGGAATAGACATTTTCTTTATTTCTGAAACCTTATAGGATGTGTCTGCTTTATTTTCGAATTTTTAAGGGCCACAGTTATTTCGTCAAACTAAGTGCAAAATGTTATTTATTAGAAATCAAAATAGCTAAATTAGAAAATAAATTTGATTGCACTACCTAGGACATTTAGGACAAATCTCTTGTAAAGTTTCTCAGTACATAAGTTGAGTTTTAAGCCTTGTTATACTCTATTTAAGGTGAAATGCCTAATTATCTAATGATAACATTTCATCAGAAGGAATTTTTTTCTACTTCTTTCAAAAATCCTGCATTTCAACATACGATATTTTGTATTTTGAAAAACAAGCTTATAACAAACCTATCTTGTGAACAAATCAAATACAACCTAATGAATTTCCAATAACATTAAACAAAATCAATAAATTCTCAAGTAAAATCGAATATCTTCAGTTAAATCTATTGCACTTAATGCCACTGCATTTGACGACACACCTTTAGATCATTGTGCCTCAATGGTTAAATTTTAAGATAAAAGCTAAGAATATTCTTTTATGTTATGTTTTGTGTCATTTTGCGATGAGTTTTTGCACGCATTTTCTTCTAACATAGCTTATAATGGAGGAGGAAATGCCATTTTCATAAAGAACAAATAAAATGCAAAAAGGAAAAAAAATTATTTTCCTTCTCTAAAGCTGTTTATTGAAGATTTAATTTCTTTAATTCTTTGATTTTTTATTTCACGGATCTATTTAGTGAAAATGATAGGTGACTCTCTCAAGAAATTTTGTTTTTGCACTGATTTGATGTGTTGATAATTTAGAAAACGAAGAATGAGGAAAGCTTCTGTGGGAGAGTGTGTTATTCCTTTGATAGATTGTATATTTGACCATTTTCATCGTTGTTGGCAATTGGTAATAAAATATGAAACTAAAAATTATGTTTGATACAACGATTAACCACAAATTAAATACTTTAATTCCTCTCTTTTAATATAATTAACTAAAGAACTGTTTACTTTATTAAATAAAAATATTTATCTGACTTTATATCTATAAAGAAATTATTATAAGCATTATCTTTTGCTTCCCTGCCTTTTTTATGCTGTTGAAAAGATATCAGACCATACGTATTGCAGACAGTATAATAGTTTATATTGTGCAAATTTTAATTAAAAAAAAATCCTAAACAGAAATGACAGATGACAGATAGAGGATTCAATGTAGAACTATGATGTTAAGTATTGAAGTTGTTATAATTAGTTGTAATTATTATTTATTTTTATTGTTCATAGTTTATTCTTTGAATGGCAACATTTTTTACTGTATGGCAACATTGTTTGAATTCTACAAAATGATGTCTTTTACTTTTAATCGAAAAATAAAAACGTGTCGTTAGTAAAAGGTTAAAATCACAGGATCATAGCGTGGTTATTTTGATTTATTTTAATCTTGCTCAAAACAACGATTTAGTTTATAGGATGATGGTATCATCCAGTATTTGTTAAACACTTCATTACATTTTTGGCGTCCGTGGCAAGAAATTGTTTTGAGTAAGAAAGATTTTATTATATTTTTATTAAGACAGATTTTTTTACTTTTATTTACTTTCGTATTATGGAACTTGGTAAGATAACAAAGTACAGGAAGGCCTTTAGAGCTGCCTTTGCTAGAGCAGTTTCAAGTTTACAAATTCTTTTCGAGACTGAAAACCCAAGTAAACATAAAATTCAAGTGCAGATGTCTGTAATTGAGGAGAAAAATTCCGAGTTAAAAAATTTGCATGAACAGATAATGGCGCTTTTATTGGATGATAACTTAGCAGATTTGAATGCTGAATTACAAGTTGCCGGAAATTATGACGTGAAATTTATTGATATTCAAGTAAATGGTATGCCAATTTTGAATTCTTCGTCATTAGTAAGTGAAAATAATGATGCATGTTCGGAAAATAAATATACAAGAAAGTTTAAATTGCTGACTATGACAAGCTGGAAGTTCATTGACGGGCACTTGAAACGTTAGGTATCACTACAGATAAGTGTTCTTCTATGTTATTTCCGTTCGTTGTATCGTGCTTCAAAGAAATTATTTTAAAAGCTTGGCATCGAAATTCAACTTTCACATCAGCTGATGATTCAAAAGCTCGGTTAGATAGTCTGATGAATTTTCTTAAATGTGAAGTTGAAAATGAAGAACGAATTAATCTTGCAGTATCTGGATTTGGTTTATTAAAAAAATGATGGTTCAAAAGTTATTCACTCTAGAGCTAAACCCATGATTAAATATTCTAACAATAGAATTAATACTGCATCAGCTTTGATAAATAGTTCAGCAGTATATTTTCGAAAATATGTATTTTGCGTTGGTAAACATTTTAGTTTAGCTTGTTATTCTGCTCAAAAAATGAATCTATCTAATAGAATAAAAATATTAAAAGAAAAGGGTTGCTGCATGTTTAAAACCGGGGCATCAAATTGAATCATGCAAAATAAATTTACGCTGTATCATGTGTGGTAATAAACATGAAGCTTTAATGTGTAATAAATTAAATATAAGTTCAGAACCTCCAGATGGACAGAAACATTCTTCTAATGAGAATTCAAATGTTGCTATAACTAACACGGGTGATTGTTTACCAAATTTTGTTTTACCAATTTTTAGAGTTAAATTAATTTCGGAATGTAAAGAATTGGAAGCGCAATCAGTATTGGACATTGGATCACAACGATCAAATATATTGAAAGATACTGTTGAAAAAATAAATTCATACCTAATAGAGAAGAAACTAACGTACATTCTTTATTTGGAGGTATTGATAGTGACAATCGTAAACATAATTGTTACACTATAAAATTGGGAAATTTAAACGGAAAATTTACTTGCACTTTTGAAGTTTTGAATCAGGATGTTATTTGTGGAAATTTATATCCAATTAAAAATGGGCCCTGGTTGCATGAATTGAAGGATCTGAATATTTCTCCCACAAATATATCAAGTGTTCTAAAAAAAGATTCATATTTTAATAGTATATTGTATGTATATTGAAATAATACTGAGTAATAATATACTGATGTATATTGAAAACTAATTACCTGAAGGCACAATATTTTATTTACAGGTTTCAATTAAAACACATATCGGGTGGACTTTACTAAGCAAAATTTCAAGAGAAGATATAGATTCTAATATGACGATGATGGTCACTTCATTGTTTATTGGAAATGCATAAATTGCTGATCTGTGGAATTTGGATTTAATTGGTATTAACGATCCAACAGAAAAAGCATCAAAGCTAGAGCAAGAATCAATTACTAAAGAGCATTTTTTGAAAACAATAGAGTTTGTGAATGGTCGTTATGAAGTTAAGTTACCTTAGTTTAGACATCTCGTATAATTTACCGGATAATTTTGAAATGGCCAAGAAAAGATTATCTAAGAGAAAGAGAAAGTAATAGATGGAAATTTGTATGAATCATATGATGACATATTTTTGCACTGGCTAGACGATGGCATCATGGAAAAAGTTCCTGTCTAAGAAATCGATTTAGTTGGAAATTACTTGCCACATAGAATTGTTTTGAAGGATAGCAGCACAATTCCTTTTCGGCCAGGGTTTGACGCTTCTGTTTGAATGCATAACCAACCATCTTTAAATCAATGTTTACAATTTGGACCGAACTTGATAGAAAGCATCCCAGAGTTTCTCATTAAATTTAGGGGGAAAAATGGGGTAGGTTGTTGACATCAAGAAAGCATTTCTTCAAATAAGAATTTTTGCAACCGACAAAAACTACTTGAGATTCCTGTGGTGGAAGAATAAAGACTGTAAAGAATATAAAATGTTTAGACATACTAGAGTGGTTTTCGGTGTAAAGAGCAGTCCTTTTCTTTTAGAGGCTGTTTTAGATAAGCTGTTAAAATAATATGGAAGTGTATCCCTTTTCCACTCGCATCCTTTCAAATGGACTTTACGTGGACAACTTGGTGCCAAGTCTGGCCAGTAAGGAGGATGTGAAGAAACTTCAATCAGAAGCTGAGGAATTAATGCTTAAGGGAGGTTGCGAACTTAGAAGATGGGAAGAGTCATTCTTAGAACAAGACTAGAGAAAGAGAAAATGAAGATATTAGTGTTCTATTTCTAATGTGGAATAACCAATTAGATGTTTTGAAATTTAATATGAAGTGGTTGGATCAGGTGAACACGAAAAACATAACCAAGAGAACTATGTTAAAAACAACTCATAAAATATTTGATCCAATGGGTTTTATTTCACCCTTCCTAATCTATCCAAAATTGATTTTAAGAGAAATATGGAAACTGGGACTGAATTGGGATGAAGAGGTTCCTGAAAACATACGCAAACAATTCATGCATTGGTTACAACAGCTACCAGCATTAAAGGAAATTGCAGGTCCAAGATGGGTCAAATTGCTCACACACGTCTTAGAAGCATGTTCTTTGCATACGTTTGTCGATGCTAGCAAACCTGCTTATGCAACAGCCATATATTTGAGGACTGAATTGAATGAAAAAGTGTTTCTTTTAGGATCTAAATCTCAAGTTTCACCACTAAAAGGCATTACTATGGAAATTTTGGGTGCTGCAATAGGAGACATGCTAGCAAAATCTATTACCGATTCATTAAATTGTGAAGAAATTAGACTTTATTTCTGGGGCGATTTGACGACCGTACTTTCGTGGATCACTAGATAAGACAATTGAACTGTTTTTGTGAAAAACAGAGTCAATGAATTAAGAGAATTAACTCCTGCACCAATTAGGGAACATGTTTCTGGAGATGCAAATCCGGCAGATTTACTATCTAGAAGTCGCAAAGTCAGTTTGCTTTGAAGTTGAAAAGCTCGGAGGGGCTACAGTGGTTGAGAAAAAACGTAGAAGAATGGCAGTGACCAACAACTGATTTCCCACACATACATAAGGAAGAGTTGAGGCTGAAAAGAAATCATCCAATTTGCTTAACGCAACTGTTCCATCGGTAAAGAATTGGTTTTCAAGATATTTTTCGAAGTATGAACAAATCGTACGTCTAGTAGCTTGGATATAGCGATTCAAGCATAACTGCTCGGTTTCAAAGGAATGAATAAACATTTATAGATGAAACCTTTATAGTCGAAACCTTTATAGATGAAAATGATATTATTCGAGTAAAAATTAAAATAATTTATAGAAAAGACGAAAACAGTTTTTAAATCTAGCATTAATTCCTGCAAATCACGATGTCATCAAAAGATTAATAATTCATGAACACGTGAAAAATTGCCATGCAGGAAGTAAAATTTTGTTAAATATACTCCGAGAAAAATATTGTGTACGTAATAGAAGAAAGAAGATGGATTTTATCTAAATGTGTCATATATAAAATGTTCTCATGGAAAAGTCCAGAAACTGCCCCTACATCTCTTCCTAAACGTAGAGTTCAAGATGGTGTTGTATTTCAAACGACGGAATCGACATGGCAGGCCCGTTATTCCTTAAAGACGACGAAAAAAGCTAGATAATTATTTTTACATGCGCTTTTTATTGGGCTGTGCACCTAGAGCTTGTTTCTTCTGCTTCTAACGAAAGGTTTTTGACGGCTTTAAGAAGTTTCATTTTCCGACGTGGTAGAATATCTACAATATATTGTGATCATGAGACACATTTTACAGGAACATCTAATCAGTTCAAACAACTTGATTGGAAGCGTGCTCAACAGTTTGCTGCTCCTCACTTAATTGCATGGAAGTTTAATCCACCAGCAACCTCGTGTTGGAGAGGTTGGCGGGGAAGACTTATTAGAATTATTAAGGATCTGCTGAAGAGAGTTTTAGGTCTTGCTCTATTATCATACAAAGAAATGCTAGCTGTGCCGAGTGATTGCGTAAACATAGTTAATTCACGCCCATTAACCTATTCTTCTGAAGATGAAACCCTGAAACCATTGACACAATTTATGTTTTTAAATGACATAAAGGAATCAAATGTACCTGATATTGACATGCTGTAACAGAAATCTTTAGTTAAAAGAGTTAATTACAGACAAGTTCTCAAAAAGATTTGAGAAATAGGTTTAGGTCTGAATATTTAGGAGAGCTTATGTAAAAACCAAAATCTAGATTACAAAATCCAATCAGGATTGGTGACAAAATCTTGGTTGGAAGTGACAATCTTAAGCATATTAACTGGCCCTTGGAAAGATTATTGAAATCTTACCAGGAAACGTTCACAACAACCGGGTTGTGAAAGTCAAATCAACCCATTCAATGTGACTAAAATAAATTCAACGAATATATCCTTTGGAAGTACCACTTGGTGAATTAACAGACTTACTCCTTTTCAATAGGAAAACTCGAAAATAAAGATGATAATTCTTTTGAGGAAGGAGTGCGAAAGAACAACAAAAGTGTGTGTATATATATATATATATATATATATATATATATATATATATATATATATATATATATATATATATATATATATATATATATATATATATATATATATATATATATATATATATATATATATATATATATATATATATATATATATATATATATATATATATATATATATATATATATATATATATATATATATATATATATATATATCACTGATTATTATATCATTGTATCAAACCAGGTTAAACTGGGTTTCCACGAAAAAAAAATCCTGGCATCCAGAAAAATATTTTGGAACTCTATTGATTTTGAGATGGTAGAAAACTACCGCTTTTTTAAACGTTGGCAAGAGTGAAATATGAGTCATGTGAGAACATGACATTGTTTTTCCCTCGAATTGATAATACATAACTTTAAAAAAAATAATGTTCTCACATGATAATTTGAAATTTCAGAAAACTGATTTCAATTTTTTAACATAATTTAAATTATAATAGTATCATTTGTGACACAATTCTTAAATAAATATTCTGCTGGTTTATTTTAAAATATTTTCCAATTTCAGTGCTTGACGACAATAATTTTAATACCACATACTATTATCATGAAAAAAAAACAAGCATTCAAATTCATCATCAGTTTTCTTATTTCATTGTTATATATTTATCTCATGTTTTTCTAGTTTTGATCTTGCTCATACACTTCTTCGATAAGCAACCCCATGCGAGTTCTACCATAAAATGACAAACATATTTTTGTGAAACGATCCATTTATTTATAAATATTTCCTTGAATTTTTGTTTTTTAATTCGTGAAAAACATGATCCAAGTCTCGAAAATTATTCTCTGAGAAGATGATTAATAAGCCGGGATGCTTTTGAAGGTTCCAGAGTGATTTGCATAGCAAATCCAGGGAGATTCAAATCTCGAATAAAAAAATTAGCATTATTTCACAGAAATAAAATATAGTACAAATATTTTCGAGAAATAAATGACAAAAGCTAGTAGTCATAAAAGTTTAATTCTAATTTATTAAAGCAAATTCCATCGCTACAATCACCAATTTATAGTATAACTCTTGTTTATATAATGTGAAAGAAATTTATATTAACTTCCAGCATGGATTCTTAAAATTCTAAATTCTACATATTTTAGTTCTTAAAAAGTTCCTTTTTTTAAAAGACAGAATTGAAAAAGAGTTGATTATATTTTTTGATAGATACTTTCATAATAGTTCTTACATCACCAATGATTATACGTGCAATCATTACAAAAAATGAACTTTTTAGATATTTCCCTTTTTTAAAAAGATACCTTCAGAACCTATAATAAACTTTCAATGTAACCAATTAAACGTCATCATGACCTAAACTAAATGATACTTGCTGCAACAACAATATAGGAATTGAAATTCTAATACCAATGGCTGTGGTTCAGCCTTTCGGACGAGAGTCTTCTTACATCATCGAAGTGGAGATAATTCGGTCCCAAGCCATTCTGTACCTTTAATTAAAGAATGAGCTTACTTTTTTCAAAATTGCTTCTTTTCCACGAAATAGCAGTCACTCAGTGGAAGAGAAAAATATTTTGCAAAGGAAAAATTCAGTTTTAAATTATTTGAAAGTTTCGCTGAATGATGCATTATTCTATTGGTGCTTTACTTAAATTATTGTTCTTTAAAAGACATGGTGATTTACTGTATAGATTCTGAATTGTATGGCAATGTTCATAACAAAATTTTTCATTTGATTACCGCTTCTATATATAAAGTTTTTAATCTCAACGCTCATGCTAATTTACCATATGAAAATGTTGCCCAAAAATTATTTCTTACAATCAACACATTTTACTTTAATGCTCCGAATAATATTATTATTAGCCGCCTTTGGCGACCAGCCGGTTCGCCAATCTTAATGCTCGTTAAATTTTTAATAATTAAATATTTTATGTAACTCCTATTTTAATAGCTTTTTCATCAAAATATTTTAAAGCTTCAAATTTTGAGAGTCATATAATTTATTCATAATATTATAAAGACCTTCAGCCGTAACGTAATATGCATCTCTAATTTTCTGTTAGCTCCCGTAGAATTTATGCTTTAAGTTAAAATGGAAATGAGTAAAGTGCAATTGATATAATAATTTTTTTTTTAACTGAAAAGAAGCATTTTTTTATTTCTTATAATATGATTACTGAAAACAGAGTCGTTGAGAATTTAAACCTTATGGACACTAAAGAATGTCTTTCTCAATTTGTATAATTTCTCAAGACGTTTTTAACAAAATTTTCTGATTCATCATGAAAAAATCGATAAATTAACAATGTTTAGTTTTAAATGCATCAAACCCTAAGAAAATAAACAGAAACGTTTGAAATAATCTGTCAAAAACATGTTAAGCCTTCAAAACCAAGTCCATATCCGTTGAAAATAGTTGTCAACAATCAGAACATAAGGCACATGCGGGAATTTTCAACGCTAATCATGGTAAATTTAAAATCAGCGTAACAATCAGCGTTTAAAAAAAAAAAAAATTAAGCCTTACTTATTTGGCGGTGGAAAAATAAAAAAAAAAAGATTTTTTTAGCGGGAAAGTTAGTTTTTAATTAATAATTAAAATGCTAATTAGAAATTCAAATAAAGAGACCCCAGGTGCACATTTTCGACCACCAAGGTATGCATGTGTCAAATTTGGTAGTTGTTGGTCGAACGGTCTGGCCTGTAAAGAGGCAACAGACATACACACACACACACACATTCAGCTTTTTTTATAAGTATAGATATAGATAAAATATTCATTCTTCCTGAAATATTAAAAATGCAAAATAGTAAACAAAACTACTCAGAAATTCGAGAATTGATTGGAAATATTTATTCATATCATTTATTTTGAAATTATTTAAAAAAAATATAAGAAATTTATGAAGCAGTATGTTTCCGAAAAGAATGTTTATCAACGGAAATTGAGTAACGCATTCGATTAAAAGCTTAAACTAAAGTTTATCGAAGTATAAAGTTTAGCGAAGAAAAACATATTTAGACCATTTTGAATCCGTTCATTTTCAAAATGTTAGTAGATAAAAGGGGAAAACTGAATTTAGAGTAACAAGATAAAAAAAAGATAATTTTAAGTAAAGGAGTTTCCCAATTCTGTTTTCCTAGAATCTTTGGAAATATGAATATTTTCATTAAGATTATTATAGAGATATGAAATAAATATTTGATTAAGCAGTTTGAAAATGCGCATCTGATTTTTTTTAATTACATTCTTCATATGGTACAACCATGCAATAAGAAAAATATTGTTATTCGTGATACGTTCGGGGATTTCATAAAGTGTTTATTTAGTTAAGCGTTTTAAAGTTGTATAAGAAATTATAATAAAAGCATTTCAATAAAAAAAATTACCAAAAATTAACTTGCTTTCTTATAACAAGATAAGTTCATTTTAACTCACTTGCATTTATTTAATTCCGGAAAATAAAATGTGCAAATTTGATAACTTGCATTAAAAAAATAAATTTAACTCACAAAAATCATGTTTCTCATAACAATGCTTTATAGATGACTTTGTTCAATTTTCTATCTCCAAATATAATGGCAAGATATAAAATGTTTATCTCAAGTTTTTCAATTCATTTTAAATAAAATAATATTATTAAGTTAAAATGCCTGAGGCAAATGTAAAAAAAAATACTTAGATTAAATTAACTTCTTTCTTTCGAAAACAATTTTATAATTTTGTTCTGGGATATAGAATTAAGTATCCTTTGATAAACAGTTACTAATAATTATTAATGGTCGTTGAGTTTATTATTTGACATGTACACTGTCTGACAGTTTCAACACGATCAGAATAAAGTAATCATATTAAATCGGAATTCAAGTGCAGTTTAAAATTATTTGTAAAAGCCACCATTTCTCTTCACACGGATGCAGTATCCATGATGTTAAAATTCCTAGATTAAGATTAATGTATTTCTCTTTCTCGCTAATTACATGTTTTCATATATTTCTCCAACATAAAAGTTCACTCATTGTGAAAGAAGAAAAATTCTTTACAACTCTATCTTATTATAGAATATAAAATAATTATTTTTGGGGGGCATTCGAAGATTTTTTTAATTTTTGAGTATTGTATTCCAACATTTTTATGCTAAAATAAAATATTTCAGTACATTTCATGGATAAATTTTTGTCTTTCAGAAAAAAAAAATTATAACAAAGGAATGCATTTAAATATAGAAGAACTTTAAACTAGTCCTAGGACATCAGTTAACTATATTATATGCAATTCAAAAATTTATAAGATAAAAAAAAATCTAGTCAAATGTATTTCAGTATTTCAAAACGTGCAAAAATTTAGATCGAAAAAATACTAATAAATTGTTTTTGCTTGTAATAAACATGTATATTGAGCAAGCATGATAACGGAATTCAAAATAGAAAATTCTACGTTGCGTTTTCAATTATTTCAAATATTTTGTTGGCTTATAATTTTGAACTCCTTCATTTTTGTCCATTATATCAATTTTTATTTCCTTAGCTTAAATTTAAAATTCCTTCAGGATAGAAGAATGATTCAAACTTATATGTTCTAATTTCTGTTTTGATTCAAAATTAAAATACAGCAAGAAATACAAATTGAATTAGGCTATATTTGTTATTATTCTTTTTCTCTTTTACAAATATTAATATTTTATAACTAAGTTTTTACGATTTAAGCATTAATAAATGCTCTATAAGACAAATTGTTTTATTTAAAACTGAAGAATTTTATCACAGTTTTATCAAATAGTGGCAGTGAATACATAAAAGTAAATAAACTAAATTACTGAATGTAGTGCCACATTCATTTTGGTGCCCCAAATTTCTAACTGGTTTTACATGAATATTAAAAATATGCTAGTCAATTTATTGAAATTGCGAAAGATTAATTGACATTTATATTTATATGGGTACGAATTACTGAAATGGAAACATATTTGTATTAGAAGCTTCTGAAATAATTGAAACTATCCCATCTGTTGTTGTTTCTTATGGCACTCGCCACAGACAAGCCCGTTCTTCAAAGACAGCCGATTTAAGCCTAAGGGGGAGCGCCTCTTGTTTTTATCATAGAGCCAACTTGGGCGAAGAGTACGACTTGACTACTCACTCATCACTCATTCGCTTGCACAACCCCTTTTTACAGGAGGGCACATTCACACATCTCAAAGATTGAACAGGAGGAACAACCATGCCCAAACCAGAACTAGAACCCGAAACGCCCAGATGAGGGGGAAGATGCGCTACCCCTATGCCAGGACGCCGGCATCCCATCTCTTAAGTGATTAAATAACATTGATTTTTTTTTTGTTTTGTTTCTTCTTATGCTGATTTCCTTATTAAGATCAGCGAATTAAGCTTTTCACATCATGTTCTCCGATGAGAATGGTCTGCATGGTATTGTTTATCATCAAATGCATATTGAATAATGTTTGTGTCATAAATTATTGTTTTCAGCTCTGAACTAAAATAATAAGTTAATTTAAATATTTTGTTACCTGATTTAATTTGGAAAACTTTTTTAAAGAATTAGATTCTCAGATCAATTTGTTTAATAAAGTTTGAAGTGGAAATGAGAAAATCTAAATATTTTATCAATTTTTGAAAATATATGAAAAAATTAAATTTTTCACTAAATACATCACTAAGCTTATTAATGCTTTGGTATTTGTACCGAAGTCATAATAGAAAGTTCTTAAATTTACCCTTTTTTCATTAAAATTATTATATGAATAACTACAAAATAACAAAGAAATATTACATAGAATAAAAATGTTTACCAATTCGAAATCCGTTGAGAATATTTAGAGTGTTTTAAATCTTATTGAGGTGGAGAGGCCCGGGCTCTTTACACTTGCAACTGTAATAAATGTATTAAAAATTATTAAGCAATAGAACAAGCATTTAAACATTTTTAAATAACTGGAGAACACTCCACTTCTAAAACGGAAAATAATCTTCATTTATATTTATAAACTGCAAGCTTCGAGAGGGGACGCAGTATCACCAACTTATACTAGTGAAATGAAAAATTCCATACAAGTTAATATGCATTTACAAATTGATTTTTATAAAAAGCTGATTAATATCAAATAATCTCATTAACTAATTTTTACATTTATTTATGTTTTAATAAATTACAAAAGTAACTATATAGAAAATTAAAGTTAGTAGAATCCTCCTAAAAACAGGGTCTGTGTATTCGCATTTTGCTCGATACTTTCAGACACAAATACTTTAAAACTTTCTTTAAAAAATTGATTTTGAATGTCATGAAATAAAACAATTCCGAAAAATTAAAAAAACTAAATTTAACAAGTTTGGATATTTTATAAAGTATAAAATGTCCTGAAAGTTGTTTATATTTTTTAAAACTGAACCAGATAGACAGAAAAAGTCATTATTACGCAAGCATTTAATAAAGCATGATGATGATCATACCCTAAGCCCTCAAGAATTGAAGGTTCTGTACCAGAATATCTTGCTTCAGCGTGCTTAAGTCAAAAACACTTTTAATAATTGACTACTGAAAATAATAGCTATGGGTGAGAATAATTTAGTGTTTTAATTTAAAGCATGAAATCTTGCATAAATATTTTTCACTTCTTTTGTCGCATTTCAATCTATACGTTAAAAACATATCATACATTTTCTCGCACTTTCTCTTGATCATTAGATCTTTTATATCATCGAGTTTCCTTATCCAAGCTATTCAAATCCGCTTCATATCCAAAATTGTTAATTAGAACTTATTATATATAATTTCATTCCCTTAATGTCGAGTAATCTCAGCAATACCATTTCCTTCTTCTCTTCTACAAGAAATATTTTCTTAATAATTCCTTGCCCCAAATGTCTATGAAATAATAAAGAAACTGCAAGATCAGTTCTTTATCATTGCTAATGCCCTTCATTTGCATCGCCCTTTCATATATTTCGCTGGGAATGAATCTGCAGTGAAATCTTATTCTTTTAATATCCCAGCACTGAATCAAAGGTCAGATTAGAAGGCAAACAAAATAATCGGGAGAAAAAAACTTAAAGCCTGTTAATAATTTAACCTTGTATCCAATAATAAACTCAATGAGTATTTCATCTTCAATAATCGATATACTCGAGGAGTCATTATAGACAAAGAGTAAAAGATATATTCTAATCGATACCTTTCTAGTAGTTTTGCATATTTCAGAATAGGAAACACACTATTGTCTCATTTTGTAGTGGGTGTCATGTCATTTAAATAATATGTTTTGTTACACAAAAACGATTTATGTCCTCTGTGAATGTTTTGTGATACATTTTTAAATTAATTAGTGGATAGCTTATTTTAGTAACAATCAATGTCGCTTCTTTGCGTTTGAATGAGAAAAATGATTTCTGTATTGTATATTTAGAATATTTGAATATTGTATAAGTGAATGCTTGTCAAGAAATTTTATATTATATTATATTATATATATATATATATATATATATATATATATATATATTACTAAAGTTGTTAGAATTCTAAGTACAGCATGTGTAAGTTAAATTTTCTTAATAAACATATATATATTTTAGCATCGCTATGAAGTTCCATAAGGTAAGAGTTTCTATTGGATGCATTATTTATTTACTTTTCTTTACTTTTTTAATCTTTATAAATACATAAAATCTTCGTTAATCATTTTTTATGATAATAAAGGGTTTTAGAATGAAATTTTCTTCATATCAGTGTTATGATTAAGCAGCCAATACGGACATTCTATATATTGATAATTCATAAATTAAATTTTTTTAGAAGTCATTTAAAGTGATTTATCAAACTTACTGTTACAGCATAACATATGACTTTTCTTAACCTACTTATCAATATTAAAAACTGAACAAATTATAAAAAAAAATCATTTTTTATGCATCAATAATTATAATTTATTATAGTTATGGACGAATGCAAATTTATTTGTATTGCGTTCTGTGTAATCTATTATGCAAGAGCAATCTTCGTTTGGGACATTTAAATCGAATCATAAATTTGTAATATATAATCATAATAATAAAAATGTAAGAAAAATGTTCCAAAGAAAATTGTTTGCCCAATAAATATAGTTTAAAAACAAATTTTTGGAAAGTGCAGTGGGAAAACAATAGCATGTGATACACAATTTTTATGATAAAATAGATTGAAAATCATTTCATTCTTGGAACATTTATATTTCGCTCAAGAAATACATTTAAGTGTGAATGTGCTTTATACAGTTCATAAATTTACATTCATTCATAAATCAGTAGAAATTTCTTTTTCCTGCCAACAAACACTCTTTAATAAAGCATCAAGCATCTGAACATTGTCCACGAATGTCATTATTCTATTAATCTTTAATTAAATTTTCTTTCAGAGATAACATTATATAATCTACAAAAACAAATAATTAAATTTTACAAAATCAGTGGTACTCTCACATATTGTTCTCATCAGATGAATAAGTTAGTAAGTATAACTTTAATATAGTTTATTATTTTTTGATAACAATTTATCAAATCAGACTATCATATAATGCTAATGAAAAATGCGTACATTATAATATATATATATATATATATATATATATATATATATATATATATATATATATATATATATATATATATATATATTCAAAAATAAAACTGATATGCAAATTATATTAATTACACTTATTATAAACATCAAATACAGATTTGAGATTGCAATACTTTGAATATATCATAACAACATTAATTGATAATTCATCTTTTCACGCCATCACCTGACTATCTATTTTTTAATTATAAGTTGCCAATATTTATTTTATATCAGTTATAAAAATGTTTGATTATGTCAGATACAGATATATATTTCAAAAATGATACTTGAAAAAGGAAAAAAAAATGTGTCCAAATAAAAAGTCGACTTTCGACAATTTTCACAAATAAACAGAATCAATAAAGAATAACATGAGATGAAATGAATGAAACAGAATGAAAAAAAGTTTGATTCGTGCCAAATAATTTTTCATAATGGACATGATATTCTTTACCTGCAATAGTAAGTAACCAGAATTGGAAAATTCCTTTGAATTTTTGCTTTTCATACAATCAGCTTTCTTGACATTAAAATCCGAATTATATATCAATAAGGATTAAAGTAGAAAACGCTCTTCTCACACTTGCTCCTATTGGCGAATAGAACGTCTGTTTTCCCTCCCCAATAATGTATTATTTCAGCTTCGCTTCTTACATGCATCGCGTGCATCCCCCATTAAAAATCTCCCATACCCGTCTCTTTTTTTAAAAAAAGAACAAAGAACTTGCTGAAATCATCTCTGAAACAATTAAATGGAAATATCCTGACAGTACAACTGATCAAATTTTTCCTGCAAGCCGCCCACTCCTTCCTCACGGAAGAAGGAATTCTGAATTTTCAAAATTATTGTTTCTGTAAAATAACTATCCCGAAAAGCCATTAAGAGGGCTGAGTTTAATATGACTTCCGTAACTTCACTGTTTCTTTTAATTAATGACCAATCGCTCTCGGCGCTCACATTTCTTTAATAAAGAAGAGAATTGCGTGAGTTGGTGAAAAAATCAACTTTCTGAAAAAGTTCTCTGCAATCATTCGTGATAGTAGTTTTACATAAAAGGGAAGTATTTGCGAAGTGTTGAAAAAAAGTACTTTTACGAGTAATCGTTGTTTTATTATAAAGTTTTTGAGTGAATTGTACAGCCATTCGTTATCCGAAAAAGAATTTAAACAGTTTGGGGCTTACCTTGCTAGTGCAAGATATTCTTACGATACCTCTATGATGTTGTATAGAGATATTGCTACAAAATCATTTAACGTTTTACATTATTAAAACAATAATCAAAATCCTTTTTTTTTGCTGTACTTAGCGATGCAAGTTTTTTTTTATATATAAACAAAAGATAAAAAATGTTATGGAAAATAATTCTATAAAAATATTATTATATTTAAGGTAGAGAAAATAACAGTTTAAACAGACTCATGATTATAAAATCACAAATTAATAAAAAAGTAGAAAAAATTGACAAATTTATTGTTTCGGCTTATTGGATTAATTATGCAATTGGTTAAAGAAGCATTTTTAAAGACACTTTTCATTTATTGAATTTAGAAAGCATTATTAGAGACTTATCGTTTTACTAATTTTGTCGTCTATATTGTAGTGAAATTGAGTTAATGAATCAGATTTTGTAATATAATAAATTAATTTTAACTGCAAGTACTAGGACTAGCCTTATTTTATATTCTATTATAATATATTAAAATATTTTATGAACTGAAACCCCTAAATTAACGCATAAAATTTCTTAAAATGTGCAGTTAATTGAAATGTATAAACGAATTTAGGAGTATTTTGTCATAAATGCTTAGTAGGATGATACTTAATTAAACAGTTAATAATTTATTTCAATTTTTTTGACACAAGGCTCTTATTTTTCTTTCCTTTTATTATCGTGTGATACTGGGCAAATTTTTCTTAGACATAAAAGTTAAACGAAGATTCATCCAGTATGAGTTAATTAAGATGTTAAAAAAGAAAAATCTAAAAAAAGAAACAATTTAAATTGTGCATTTACTGCTCATAAAAAGAAATTATATGAATTTGCTATAAAAATATTAAGGGACATCTTTCGTAAGATATTTAAAAAAAACGAAGGACATTTTTTAACAATAAAATTAAATAAATGTTCGTTGGAGAATGGCCCTTTTGCAATCCGAGCAAATTCTGATGGCATTAACAAACTGCAAAACGATTCGGTTTTATTCTAAAAGCTGTAAGTTAAAACATTGCATCAATTTCTCCACTTCTTCAGCTAGCAAAACTGAGAATCCGGGGTGCTTCTTCTAACTTTTAATTAGAATAGTTCCTATACTTATGTTCTGAATTGAAAATCAGGAAGTTAAATTTGACATCCAATTTCTTTAACAAATTGTAAGTTTTCTGAAAAAAGAAATATTTTTCAGGTTTTTTTTTTTTTTCTGAAATTGATAAGTAAATTATTTGATATCATATCTAATTTCTGAAGGATTTGTAAATATTCTTTACATAATTTTGTTAAGAGCTTGATTAATAATAAAAAGGAATTGTAATTACAAAATAAAAGAATAACATGTATTAAAAAAATACTCTTAACCAATAAAATAGGTTGCATTAATATTAACATTTCACCTAAGAGAACTTCATTATGATGAATAATTTATTTACTTTCACTATTACTATTTTCTCTTTCATATTCTGTGTGAGGCGCTGTCTGGAATTAGAAATTACTGGAATACCGAATTTACTTTTTTTAAACCAAAAACCGCTAAAATTCTTGACTCTGGACTAAATGCTACAGGTAATTCCATAATGTCTTCAGTGGAACTGATGAAATACTCTGGTTTTTCTTTACATGTTTCTTAAAATAATTAAAATATTAAATCATTAAAAAAAGCTCTAACTGCTGGTGAGTTCTTTATATATTCTTTTACATGCATTGCTATAAGAGACAAATAAACATCTTTCTGTCAGATACCTTTCAGATAAATAAATGCCAATCGGCAGACGATTTTAAATAGAGATAATTTAAAGTAACAAATCACCTCTGTCATTATCTAGTATACTGCATATTCATTGGTGGTCTGATTTTGATAAATATCCTCTCAATATAAACTATACTTAATTCAATGAACCCTTGATAAATCGATTTCACTTTCTCATGTTTCAAAGCATTGGAAAGGTGTTACAAGTTCTTTCACATTACTTCCCCGGAATAAATATTTCTTTTAAGTATTTACACCCATTGATGAAACTTTTCTTTTCAAAATTATCTTCTTCTCTGATTTATTTAAAGAAAACATCATCACATCTATTAGCGTAAAATTACAATTGCTCAAAAATTCTCTTCAGCATTAATAAGCACATGTTGTGCTGGCATGCAAAATACGTCATTTTTCGATGTATATGCTGTTCAAATATAATCTGACCTTTGATTCAACAGGTACTGAGATAGTCGAGACAAAACGGAAATTTGAGCACTATCTTCCAGTCTGCAATCTTTCAAAATGTTCCAGACTCTCATATATTGCTCCTTCCCTCACGAATTTTCTAATTTTCGCTTTCGAACAATTGTTCTTGATCTTTATATATAAAATTAAAGGTAGCCTTCCAATCATCTTTAAAGCAGATAACAATTCACCATTACAATGAACCAATACAAAATTAGAATACTCTTAATAGCTTTTGTCTTGCGGAAGCATAAAATATTGGAAAACATCTCGATTTACTGGACGTTGGGTCCTAAAGACTCCATTGTAGAACCAAGAATAAAAGAGTTATTTCGTTATTAAAACGACGTCCATCGACTTTATAAATTAGTCTTGGAGTTAAAAAATTTCATTTAACATACATTTTTCAACTCTAAACCCATTAATGTTTATAACAAATATGGATAACTTCTGATGAAGAACGAATCTCATAGAAACATCCTTGATATCCTGACAATTCTTATCGAGAATATAAATATCAAATTTTTAGCAGAAATATCCCGGCAATTATCTGTTCCACTCCCTCCGCCAACATTTCTCTTGCTCTCTTAGACTCAACATTTTGTTTTCTCTTATTCATACTTTATATAGGTTGTGAGCTACATGTAGAAGTATATTTACGAAGGTTTCGACAGTGCTGAAATGATATTGTGAGAACTTCAGAAGAACCAGAATATACGCCAAATAAATGAATGCATTGTAAGAAAAATTAAGATTATATAATACCAAAATGCACAATCGCTCTCATGCGGTGTTAAGCTGCCAGTGTACATTTCAAAGTAACAACACATTATATTTGAAGGCATGAAGAAGAAACTTTGCAAAATGTTCTCACTGTAAAAATTTAGTTACAGTCGTGATTTCGCTTGAATCAAACATAAGGGACAACTGACACTGATGTACTTCTAAGCTATTTGTATTTTAAACACAAATGAAAGAAACGTTAGAGAGGAAAAATTAAGTTAGCAGCAAAATGCGATTCAGTTTTCAGCGATTTGAAAGAAAAAAAAAATTGATTACAATTAAAAATACTATTACTTCATATCCTAATTTCTGAACGCTTTGACCTTTTACGAACTATGAATACCGTTTTTATGCAATATATAAAGAATCAGCTTATTGTCACTTAATGGAATCTAATGAAATTTTGGAACATCGCTTAGAAGATACCATAATTTATCAAATCCTAAAGCAGATATGTGAAATCTGCTTTAGAATGTAATTATTGATCTGATTAGGATGAAATGATATATTTTTGCATTTATCCTGTGTTGCTACAAACTAACTGAACTAATACACCAAGCGTGTGGGATAAATTTGAGTTGAAATATCTAAGTATATCATATATAATAACGCAGAAAAGTCTTCTTTCAACTGCTGTCAGCATGAAATTAACTCAACTTTGAAACATCATTGACTTTCCTGATCCTCTTTTCATCTTTCTTTTCTAACAGGAGATGCATATAAAGCCTTTAAAAAAAGTTTAAAAAAAATTATCTTTTAATTTGTAGCATCCTCACGCCCTTAAGTGAAATTATTTGATCCATTTACAACATAGCGACAGCAGCTGATATTTATACAAAGATGACCTTGGAGGATACGAAAATATCTCGCTTATATTTTGCACTACTATCTTCCATTTGTGGAAGAGGAGATGTATGTAACTATTAGCATTGCAGTGACAATTCTAAGAAGTGAAAGAAATATTCTCAGCGGTTTCAAGATGCTTCCAGTTCTAGACTATTTTTGTACCACCAAACACACCAGCGTCAGCAGATATTTCGCAGTTATAGCTATTGATGAAATTGTTATATTAATAAATGATGGACTTCGTTGTATCGGTATTCTTCTAAAAGAAATCTTTAATAACGATTTGCCTTTCGAAGGAAAACTTATGATGATTGGAGTATATTAGGAGGTATTCGTAAAACTATTTTCAATAGTCGGAAGAGGCATTCGTGTTGATGGAAAATTGCATAAAATGAAGCCTACAATGATCCGTTTTCCATTGCCTCATTCTAATATTCATCGCAGTTTAAGACAAAAATCAGCATAATTAATGGTTTTTCAATACTGGAACTGGAAATCTTCCAGCTATCCCAACTTTGCCTCATGGTCATGCTGTGATTGCTAATAGAATGACTGAAGAAGATCGTTTGATTTATTGCATTTACGGTAGTTTGTTGATTGAGATGGATGAGGAGCAATTAGTAAAGTGAATGATTTTAGATCCAACCAGCAAGAAGATACAGGAAATGAAAGAAAAAATCATTGACAAATCTATGAAAAGCGATGCATGTTTGATAGCTCATATTCAGTCCTTTCTGAAAATCAACAGAATGATCTTAACCAACCGCCAGAATTTTTATCGAAGCATATCTCATCCGGTACTGAAGCTAAAAGAAAGATCTATCATCATATTGTTTAGGAATTCAGATCCCAAAAAAGAACTTTGTAATAAAGCCCTTATTATCATTACGGGATTCTAGAAGAATGGGGTTCTTCCTGAATTCAGTAGGGGAATATAGTTTATTGTCTAAAATTAATATAGCTCCATTTAATGTCTACCTTCTATTCGTACTCAAGAGTTGCTAATCTCTCATTACTCCAGTATATGCGATGGCCATCAACAAATCACAGTGACAAACTTTCGAACGAATATTCACTGAGCGAATTTGCATATTCACAAGGACAGCCTTATATTGCATTATCATGATACCGGATTCCCAACGTGTTAAAATTTGAAAAAAAATCTTCAAAAATATTCTTCAATTCACAATCAAAGTGTATTTGTAAACGAATAAAATATATTTTACTAATAACTGCTTATCATGAAGTGCTTTAATTATTAGAATTCTGGTATCTATAATTCACTCTTAATATTATATATTCACAGCAAAAATTAATTAATTTTTTTTTCTTGTGCATTGTGCCAATGTCAAAATATTTTCTCCAACAGTTTTCATTCATTAATCAGAGATATTGCTTGCAATATAATAGCAGGCATAGAGATTATATATCCTAGTATTTTATTATTTACCTAAAAATTCTTTTCAAGCAATAATTAAAATATTTCACGAAAAAGTAAAAAGATTGTTGCAAATTCAAACTGTATTTTTTAAGGCAAAATAAGTCATTAATTATTTTTTTGAATAGACTTCGTTGCTTTTTTTAAAAAGTTCTTTATGTTTATTAATTGAAAAATGATTAGAAACGTTAGAAGGAAGTTCCGCTGAGAAAACAATATCTTGCATGTTCTTTCTTATATGAAAAATAGTTACCGAAAATGGATTGAAAAGGGCCACAATTATAAAAAGAAGTTTTAGATTATTGCCGTCATTTGATATTATCTTTCATATGGTCATGAATGATAAAAAATGAATAATTGGCGGATTGTGATAGATTTTTCACATTATATGGCAAAATAACCGATCCAAATGCTACATTTGTTTTTACATTGAATATATTATTACCAGGAAAAAACTTTTGATTAGTACTTTTAGACATCAGAAATAATCTGCTTGCATGCATATCAGAACCTGCAAAATTTCCGATACACAATATCTCATCAATAGATCACACTAGTTACTCACACAATAGAGCACATTATTTCATTTTTTATTTATCGTGGATGGTGAAAGAATATTTTTTAACTTAATTTTCAAGTATTTTGCATTTGAAAATTTAGTTTAAATTCATTTCATAACTTAACATAAAAATCCATTTCAACAAAGTTTTCTCATGGTTTAAATTTTACTATCTTTGCAATTAAAAATTTATTGTTGATGTGAGAAAATTAAATGATTACTTTCAAACTTGATATATAAAAATATAGATAATATAGCACTTTCTTTTATCCATTTTGATATTATAAATTAAATCTCCGTGACATATAATCTGAATATTGCATTCGCTTTTGTCATATATTTTAGTACGTCATCGAATGCTATAAATTCCAAGTTTTCTAAATGCAGTAGCACAAATAGCAATAAAAGTTCTAGCTAACTTTTTCTTAAAAAAAAACTTCATTTATAATTTAATTACAGTGACACCTCTAACTTTTAACAATATTAATTTTTATAAATATGATAGAATTTTGAATTTGGTTTTCTTTTTTAAACAATGTTTAATACTAAAAGATTTGAGTTTATAAATTTCTGACTATACAAAAATCTTAATTTTAAAATTAATTTTACTTAACATGTTTCATTAGAAAATAGCTTTAGTAATACAAAATGAATTGTAATAAGAGAAAATAAGTTAAGAATTCAAATAATTTTTGAAAATAAAGTGCATTATTAAAATGAAGTATAAATAGGCATATCTTTTAAAATATAGTCGGAATTATAATTCTTTCTTGTACTTTGCAAATAAAGTTGGTGGAAATTATTTAACAGCTTCAATTGTTTGTCTTCTAAAAAATATATAATATCGCTTTCAAATTTTGAATTAAATGTGGTTACTTATTTATAAAATTATAATTTTCAGTTATTTATGTCAAAAAAAAATCGTGAAATTCTGAAATTTTTCCTAATAAAAACTAACAAAATTGTAACGTTTAATTTTATTATATATATATATATATATATAACCACAAAGCGATGGAGACAAACCTCAAACTTCTAATAAATTACTTTCTTTGATAATTCTAGCTGTTTCATTAATTAAATATTTTTTTTCCTTCAGTTTTATTAGTTTTCACCAATAAATTTATAACTCTGTATCAAATGAGCAATTTTCCTGAATTTTCAAATATAGATTTAGATAAAATCCGTCATTATTCTAAAATTTTGAATTTTATGATTTTTTTTTTATTTTAGTGCAAGTAGGATTTATAATTTAAAATTAAATGTTGTTCAGTGAAGAATTATTTTTCCATTAATGTTTATTATTTTTGATGGATAAACTATTCATTTAAATAATATTTCTAACAATTAGTTTATTTACAATATAAATAGACGCATTCAGCACACCCCATGTCATTAAATAACAATTGGAGAAATTTATTTCTATGCTATTCATTGCTCATCTTTGTTATAAAAGTATTTCTTCTTAGACGGAAGCACCAGAATGTCTTATTTTTTTTCTAATTTCTTTCATAAAAAGGCGGTACGGCTTTAAATGATATGATATGTATAAAAAAGTGATTATAAGTTCAAGATAGAGTCAGATTATAATTGCCTTGCATTTAACAGAAGAATGCGCAACCATGTTTGATAGTATAGATTACAAAAGTGATAAAACACTTCCGCTGTCTGATACAGACAAGGCATATTTCATTTAAGTTTTATAAGAAAAGCTAGATTCATTTATTAGGGCCTTCATTTTTATCAGGAACTTATTATTATGGAAGAATAAAAATTTTAGACGAAGTGATACATATTATTATTATTCTGCTTTGGATACAAATTTATACTTTATATAATCACTTCTATGGATTATTTTCAAAAATATTGGCTGATAATATTCATTAAAAATTATGACACTTTGCCATATATTTGAAAAGCATTGACGCTTTGTTTCATAAAACTGCGCTGAGAGTTTTAAAAGAATATTGTTGTACACTGTTATGAATTTGATTTAATTGAGTTAATGAGCAACGAACTTACATGATCATTTGTGTTTTATTATGCAGGGGGAACGAAGAAAATAGATTTTTTTTATTATTAAATTATCAAAAGTTGAAAATTTGCATTCTACTTAAGAGAACAATATAGAAATGAAATTATGCTTTGAATCGTCAATTCTTTAAAAGAGAAAAAAAAAAAAGCTTAAAAAAAACGGTGATCAAAAACGCCAAAACTTTCCTTAATGGTATATTTTAAAGACGAAGATTTCTAATAGATCTTTTAATTTTGCTTGCCTTATGGTAAGGAAATAATTCGTTTAAACCTTGCGTCGCATTTGAATTCGAGGAAAGCGTTGTTAGAATTCAGAAAAAAAAACTTTTCATCGCTCTTTTCAGAAATACCTTAAATAGTCTAAATACTTAGAAATTTTGAAATGTTAATCATATAATAAAATTTGAATGTCTATATTACTTGAATTTTTGAATTTTTTTAAATGCAATTAATAATGTAAAAATAACTTTAAATTAAAAGAAAAACATTCAATCAAAAATAAAATGTAACAGGGTTTATTACCCCGTATATGTGCAAAACAATGTTTTACGATCAGAGCTAATAATTTAAGGAATTTAAATTCTTGACCAGATTAAAAGATTCTGAAAAAGATTTTTTTTTAAACTTTGGTATGGTAAACTTTGGTATGGTATTAAAATATACCACTATTATTCTATTTCGAATTTGAGCACATTTTTTTAGATGAAATTTTCGAATTAAAAAAATATTCTCTTGAAAATGATTCACATGTAATTCTTGCATAACTGGGTTTTTTTCCCGCGACTTATAAGATGTAAGTCAATAAACGTTTTTATTTCCCACCACAATTGATTCTGATCTTTCTTTAAGGCAATGTTTAAAGGAATGAAAGAAATTTTTTTGTCACTGAAAGTTCTTCGATTTTAGCTATACTCCATGTAATAATATCAATGTGATTTTTAATGCCAAAATTGTAAAGGTTTTAATGCCCCACCTGTATACTATTTTTGCTTTTTGAAATCAGCACATATACAGTATGGAAAAACGAATATTTTTCGTTTTTTTAAAGGAAGAGATGTGCTATTTAAAAAAAATAAAATCAATAATTAAATAATGTCGGTAAGAAATAATTTTTCTAATGCATTTGAAAGGGTTTGCGAATAAAAACTACAGCTCACTGCTAAACCATTGATGGACATAAAAATTTACGATATATTTAATCAAAGTTTTGAAAATTTAATAGGATTGTCAGTTACCACATACAGGCGAATTATTCAATTGCAAACTATTTGGAGTTATTGAGTTACCCAATATTTGCAAAGGTAAGTCTAACGGACATTTATTATTAAATATAGCAAATAATTTCCGTCAAATACTTCTGAAAATCATTTAAATTGCTTATAATTTCTACTGATGGAAGCTTATGTCTAGTTGCCAAAAAAAAGTGTCAGATAAAGTTCAATAAAAGTTTTATAATTGCTTACCAGTCCGCATTACATTTGACCCCTTAATTTTTGTATCTAAACAAATGATACCCCAACAAATTCCGTAACAATTGATTTCACTATTTATAACAATTCGATCAAATACAATTGTAGTAAAATTCGCAAACTGTTTGTTGTCTTACAAAAACTGAATTACGCTCTCTGCGGCATCGCTTTGTGCATCAAATGTTGAAGTTACACTTCCAAAAATCTTTCTATGGTTTTTCTATAAGTGAAAAGTGTTTTTTAACAATAATCATTTGCTGACACTCATTTCCTTTGTTTTTTAAATATCTGTTTTGTCCAACAAAATGGAATCAATTTTGATTATAAAACCTCAAAAATTTGTTAAATATTTTTTCCAGTTATTTATTGTTGTCGTTTAATTTTTTCAGATTATGTGCTTTACTTTTGACTTTATTATTTAATAAACTCAAATTCTACAAAGAACACTTATTATTATTGAAACAGTTCGATCAGTTATTCGTGTGGGATCACGTAAGGAGGCAAGAAAAGGCGGATAATGTGCATCTGAGCTTTTGTTTTTTATGTAACGTTATAATACTGAAGGACCAGCTGAAACTTCTTCGTCAATGCCAAATTCTCTTATTCTTCAACACAAACTGTTAACTTTTTTAATGGCACGAAAACGAAAATTGAAGCCTTATTTTCCAGTTAAATACATGTCAAAGAAATAATTATAAATTTGAAAACAATACACGGGTTTTTTCCATAGTTCATTTTTTCAAATTTTTTACTTATATTAGTATTCTAATTTTTTACCGTTATTCATGGATTTAAAAGCAGAAGATTATTTATTTGTCTTTTAAATTGCAAATAATATATTAGAGAAAGAAGTTGAAATAAGGAACAAAAAATTAAATTGGGGAAATGTTATCACTTCTTATATTTTGAATTGAAGAAATCTGATCAATTCTTACAGTATCTCAAATTTCTATAACAATCATATTTTAATTTCGTTCTTTGTGCATCAGATAGCAAGTTTTCATATTATTTAAAATTGAAAACTATTTTTCCGTTCAGCCTCTGTATGTCTGATACGGCAGAAGTATTTTAAACAGAATAATCATTGAAGTTCTTTTTGCATTTGCAGCTAGAACTTCCAAATATATTTTCTATTATCTTTTCGTTATTTCCCACAAATCTTCTGGTGATATATGACCACGGGATATGATTGTATCCAATGAAATTTGCGAAAATCATTTAAGGTTTTGTCATGAATTTCGTTAAAATAAAAAAAAACTATTATTGCCAAAATAAATTTTTCTATGTAAATTCTTTATGGCAGCTAAAATCACAATCTCGATCGACACGAATTATTAATAGAATGGCGCCGCTTGCTTGCTTTCTTTTAATGTATGTTTACATAATTTTTCTTTCAAAACAGAAAAAAAAAAATGCAATTTTGGTTTAATGCGGATGAATTATAAATTAGAAAATTAAAAATAATGTTGAAAAATTTCATGGAATTTAAATATAATATTTTATAAATTCCTTTGACTCCTTTATCTAAAAACGGTCGTGGCCACAGAGGATATTTTAAAATCACAAATTGCTGAACACATATTTTGGACCGCAAAACATGTAAATGTTGTTTTAGGTGATGAATACTTTGAATAGGGAAATTATTTTTGCACACATCAGTATATTTATTTACTTTTTTTAAAATAATCTTGTTAGAAAATTTAATATATAACTTAAAAACTGTTTTCTTTAATTTGATAAAAATTAATTTTTTGAATAAAATAAAAATTAATTAAATTCTGATAGGAACGATTTATATCTGCATACCATGTAGATTCATAATATTTTTAATCGGGTTATTTTTTTTTCTTTTGAATCTGGAAAATAAAAATATTTATTATATATTTGGAATTCGGTAGAAAATAAAACCGAAGAAAAGTCCAAAAAAATATTTCTCCAAGATTTTTAAATACATTTGAAATATAAAAACGATAGTTTTTATCTTTACTTGCTTTTATCTTCAGTATAAAAGTTATCACAGTAATAAACTTAAACAATTATATGCGGAAATGAAAGTGCATAAAAAAACAGAAATATAAAGATATGGAAACGATATTTTAAAATTAAACAAAAATTCTTATCTGAATATACAATCAAAATATGATTATCAATCCTTTTTTTAGTTGATGAAACGAAGTAAAAATAAAATAAAGCTGAAAAAGCATTATAAAAGATGGAAGTTGTTTCCAAATGTAAAGAAGTACCGACAATTTTAATGACAAAAATGTTTTGCAATGAAAAAAATTCAGTATCATTTCATAAAACGTATAGGTGATCATCATTTATTTTCACATTTATAGATAGGTTAATCTAATAAAAACTTTATGGAGCTCGTCTAAAAAAGCTTAATCCGTTTTTTTTTTTTTTTTTTTTTTTTGCTAAATAAAATTTGGTTCTCTTTTTTTTTAGTTTTGATTCACTGTTGTATATGAAATCGTATAGATCAGTTAATACTTGATTTAAAAAATAATAGCCGTGTATATTGCCAAAGCAAGAAGTACCGACAATTTTAATGACAAAAATGTTTTGCAATGAAAAAAATTCAGTATCATTTCATAAAACGTATAGGTGATCATCATTTATTTTCACATTTATAGATAGGTTAATCTAATAAAAACTTTATGGAGCTCGTCTAAAAAAGCTTAATCCGTTTTTTTTTTTTTTTTTGCTAAATAAAATTTGGTTCTCTTTTTTTTTAGTTTTGATTCACTGTTGTATATGAAATCGTATAGATCAGTTAATACTTGATTTAAAAAATAATAGCCGTGTATATTGCCAAAGCAAGCAAGAATATAAAGCGATAAAAGACTTAGTTGCTGACCTTGGGCTTTCGGCAAATTTAATTTCTGGAATAAAATTCCGGTAAAAAGGAAGGAAAACTTGAGAGTTTGGAGATGAATAGTGAGAAAATAAATTTCCACGGAAGAATACAAAAATAAATTCCTTTCAAAAAATTTCCAAAATAAATTCAAAAACGCTGAACTACAGAATTTACCTGTCAAAAGGAAATGTATATTCAAAATACCTTTTGAAATTTCCTTATGTTTGAAATCTGTAAAATAGTAAATCATATCACTGTATCAGAAACTGAAATATAAACAGAAAAAGGACTGTTTACACTTCTTTTTTAAAAACGTAAGCATAATGTTATATGGAAAAAAAACATTTTTGCAAAAAATATTCTTTGAATTTCCAAAATACTGAGAATTTAATCCTGTGCTGCGAAAAAAACATTACTTAAATTATTTATTTTAGATTCTTTGAAATAAGTTTCAGTTGGATGAATTATTTAGTACAATGATAGAAAATTAGCAAGAATAAACTTCCAGATAAAACAAATAAACCAATGTATGTTTCAGTTTTAGATTAATAAACATGTAACAAAATTAAAGAAGCTAAAAAAATACGCTGATATTTTCTAAAAACAATTTATGAGACACTAAATTCGATAAATTCGAAATATATCCTCATTACATTCTATTGATCTAAAACAAAATATTATTATTATTTGAACTTGACATGCATTTTTCTAATTAAAATAAATTTTAATAAAAAACTTTGTTCAAATTAAAAGTTTTACATGTAATTAATTTATCGAAATTTAAAAGATCGATTAAAAAAAATGTTGGAGATACTGTTAAATTTTACTTTGTTTTGTTCTCTCGCTATAAAATATTCTTCGTTTTGGATTTATCAATATTTCAGAATATTGAAGCATAATATTTAATACATATACATAACTTGAGAAATGAAAAAAAATTAATTGTAAGCATTTTCGGCAAAATTTATCAAAAATAATTTAAAACTCAAAATTTAACATGGATTTTTGTATGAAAAGTGTTTATTGATAAGAATTAAAGAAATATTAAATTTTTTCAACATTTCAATAATTCCAACAGCAAGAAAAACATGTTTACTTTTATCTGTGTTTCACTATATAAAAAAATGTTTGAAATTTAATAAATAATTAAGTATGAATAATAAAAAGTGGGATACAATTATACAGAGAATAATTATAAATGAAATTATTTTCTTCTCAGGAAATTTTTAAAATATGTTTTATCTTTTTTTTTATTTTGCATTCTAGAAAAGAGAAATAAATATATGATTTAAAATATGCATAAGCTGTCCATTTACTGAAAAATTTTGAAATTAAATTTCTTTTCATGTATCATTTATTAATCATGATTTCACCAAATATTTTATATTTTTAAGGCCTTGGATTTTTTTTAATATTATTATTATTTCAAGTAAAATTTTTCCGATATATTTTGAGTAAAACTGTTAATTTTACAATTAATCTTATAGTTTGCCTTATGATATAATCTGTTTATCTATAAGGTCTTACCTATCAAATGATGCCGGTCCATAAATTCAAATATATATTGGATGATAAAAATTTAAATATGGACCACCATATTTTTCTCCCAAATTACATGATATTTGAACAGTACATATAAAAATATTCAGGGATTTAACATGCACAAGGGATCAGAAATGCAAATAGAAGATCGTCATGGAAACTTTGCATGTTAAGGAACCGTCTTAGGAATCGTCGAAGGCTTCTGATAATGATTTAAAGTGAATAGATGAAATTTAAAATAACTTCCTTGTAGGTATAAAATGTATTCCTTATTTCACTAACAGGAACTGTGTTTAACGGTTTACGTATGATTCGAAAGAAATTAATATAGTAATATTATTAATTACTATATTACGGTTTACAATATAAACGGTTTTATAAAAAGGAAATAATCCTAGGTATCCTAATTTTATGCGCAGGAAATTTTAATAAATCTCTTGTCAACATCGCATGATGAATTACAGCAGTGTCAGCTAGCATATTGTATGAAACCATGAAACAACAAAAATATTTGAAGGATTTTAGTAAGATAATAATTTTAATTTCCAGTTTTTGAAATTTGAATAAAAAGAACTAAGAGTTGAATAAATAATACCAGGAGATATAATTGTTAGAAATAATTATGCAATACAGGAAAACAAATATAATTGCAATGTTTTAGGGCAAAGAGTCCCTAACTGTTTTAAAGTTTAAATTTACTGGAATTTTACTGATGTTATATCAAAATCGTGTAATTCATTGACTTGCCATATTAGCTTATTATATTAGTACAATTATATTTTTATCGAGTAAATAATTGCAAATTATTGTATTTCGAATTATAATTCTGAATGAGCACCATAAAAAACAGCATTTATAAAATTTCATACTTTTAGAGAATCCTTCTGCCGCAAAATAATTTTTAGCATTTGGATCCAATAGCAGAAAGCAGTAAATTTTATATATATATAAAATTTACTGCTGTGTGTGTGTGTGTGTGTGTGTGTTTAAAGAGAAAGATCAGGTCCGGTGATTATTCTTAATATTTGCTGCCCTTTTGAAAGAATTAAAACTAACTTACTTGGACTTAAATGAATCTAAAAGTTTATATTTATTTTGACTTTATTAAAGCGTTATTATAATACTGAACAATCTTGTTGATAGTCAAACTATATACTTTCACTCTTATGGAAAGCGTTTTGGTATGCTAACCATTCTTTGAACTAGAAATCACCGACACGTTCTCGATTAAACAAACGAGAACAGATTACATTATGATTTTTTTAAACAAAAAGAAAAGAAGTAATTTGAAAGTTTTAAAAATACATGTCAGTTTAGCCAATTTCTACCGCCGCGGCGAATATCTTAATACAACCTTTAAAAAGGAATTTCAATATTCGCTTCGGTAGTTTCTTTCAACCTATATTATCGTAATTACGGTATCCAATCTCCTCAACCGCTTTATTCGAACTCACATCCTATCCAAAAATTTTAATTAATGTTCATTATATTTCATTTCATTCAATTAATTCTCAAGCGAATCTCAGCCATCTTATTTCTTTCTCCCTTCCTCCGAGCACTGTCAGGAGAAATTTACTTAATAATTCTCCTCACGCAAATGTCCATGAAATAATAAAGAAACCGCAAGACCGGTTCTTTATCATTGCTAATGCCCTTCATTTACATCCCCTTTCCAATCCTTCTCTAGAAATGAATTCGCAGGGAACTGTTATTCTTTTAATATCCTTACATCGAATCAAAGGAAAAATTCACATTAGAGGGCGAAAATAATCAGGAGAAAAAACTAAATGCCGGTTAATAATTTAACCTCGTACCCAATAACAAATGCAATGAGTGTCCCATCTTCAATAATCGATATGCCCGAGGAGTCATTATAGACAAAGGATAAAAGATATATTCTGATCGATTCCATTCCAGTTGTGGTACCCCAATCCAGTAGTTTTTGCATACTTCCGCAGAGGGAAAAAGGACTGTTGTCCTATTTTGTAGGGTATCTCGTATCGCACAAACAATTTATTTTGCAATACAACATAACAAAAACCAAATGGATATTGATACCTTTGTCAAGCATTTTCAATTAATGAGGATTGTGTGCTTTTAAATGAGAGAAATTATTTTTTTTTAGTAAGTGATTTTAGTTGTTATGAAAGATAAGGTCACGGAATATTCTAATGAATATAATTTGTTCCGATGGGAATTTTTTTATTGTTGGCATATAGTATAAAGAAAGCAAGTACATGAAATAATTGTTCTTGTGGTATTTATCAAACTTAACTCATAACTACGATAAAAAAAAACCACAGGATATATACTAATGAATAAATATGCTCTAAAGAGATTTAATTTATAAATTTAAGTTACAATTCATACGGATCTTTCGATGAATACTTATTTTGAATGCACAAATATTTTAATTTTATTTAATCTTTATTTTACATTTATTAGTATTTTAAGTTAATTAGTTGTATCACAGAGATTATGAAAACAATTTTAAACTGACTCTTTTATAAACTGGTAGAAATGACTTTAAGATATATTTCATTATAATACAATTCGAAATGAAGTTTCATCTAATATGTTCATTTTTAACTTCAGTAAATTGTACATTGATATTAAGAGTATATTGTTGTTTTTTTCAAAAAACAATTACATGCACTAAAATTTGAACATATTTTTGATTATAAATAAATTTATCATAATTTTTTGTCATATGCACTGATTTGTTATTTCTCAGTTTTTCAGATTCATTACAAATTAAGTAAAATGTTTTAAATTTTGAGCGCCTGAGGAAAACAAAATCCTATAAGTTCCACAAATTATTTATTTTAAACATCTGAGAATGCAATCAACAATTAGAAGGTAATTTGTATCCAGTTTTTACATTTAAATAACATAAAAAAAAGCCATTCTTTTTCTTTTGATGTATGTTTTAGCTTTTATTTATTCATTACTGTCCGATAAAGATTGAATCCTCTAAAATATCAATGTTTTATTGGATTAGATTCTCTTTTCTGTTATTACACACGGAGTTTTTAGAGAAACTGCAGTATGATGATGTTAGTGCAATTCATAAATTATCAATGCAATTATGATTAACAAAATTCTACGGTGTCCAACATCGGTGGAGTTGGCATGACTCATAAATGACATTAGAAAATCTGACCATAAGTTTGTTTCATAATGGATTCACAAACTGATAATTCTTCGAAATTATTTGGCCTTTGCATCACCATTTCTCAAACTCTACCTCGTTCGGGAATTAAGATCTTTGTCTTTGCATGTGAGAAAAGTTCAATTTTCAAAAAAATGTTTTAAATTAAATATATGAAAAAAATTTGGAACAAACTTTTAGTGAGAAATTTAAGATTAAAAACAATTGAAAAGCCATCAAATGAGTTTAAAATTATTTATATTTTTAATCACGAGTTAGAGGAAAGCAGAAATAATCAACATTGGCTTTCAAGACTCGCACTTTTTTAAAAGACGAAGATTCATTTTCCAGAAATTCAATGTAAGTGACAAGCAATATTTTCGCACAAAGTATGAGAACGCATAATTTATAAATAACGAACTTAACACCTTTAATACACAATGCAGGAAACTGTTTTAAAATGCGGTAAAGCTAAAGTTAAGAGTAAATAGTTTATTCCGAAAGAAGTAAACATGTATAAGGCAGATATTTTTTGACATATAGTTCAAATTTCTTTTCTGCCACATAAAGAAAAAAAACCTCGCATTACACGCCTGTCTATTTCCCACAAAGCGGCTATAAAAATTACTGCTCGCACCAAGTTGCAGGTTAGTGCTTATTGCCCTGTAAAAGAGAAGGCAATGTACATTAGTTCAATTTTTGATAAATTGTGGTACCGATACAGTTCAAAAGAATGTAGCGAGTTACGCAGAGTTATTCTTTGAACCGCGATCAATTTGTCAAAGGGCTAGACTTCCCATTTACGTAAGTTAGAACTCAATTTTTCATGAACTTATAAAGGGGCTGGTAGTAAAGAACGTGCACCAGCAATGATACGGGGACGAAACTGCTTTTCTATTGATTCTTACGGACTCATCAATTTTCGAACAAACTCTTCCTCTAAAACGAGTTTTCATCGATATTTTAATCGAGAAGGCTGCATCGATTTCGGCTGAACGTTCATCGTTTTCCTTTAACTTTGCAAAGGAAAATTTTGGCAAGAATGATACAGACTACTAAAGGATTATCTTTAAATAAAAACATGACGTTGGAAGCACTATGATGCTTGCTATTTATGTATAAATAATGATATACATCTTAGCAAATTAGAAATGATTAGCCCCTCTTCACTAGCTATTTGACAGCTCTGACGTTTTCATTATATTTATACATGCAAAAAATCTTTAAAAAGATCCCTGCACTGATATTGATTAGGAAAAACACATCATAATTTTTTAAATAACTGTAAAATCTTACTCGTTCTCGTGAAATATTTATAAGAAACTGTTTAAATTTATAAACACCAAAATTCTTCAAAATGAATGATGACAAATGTTTCAAATCTAAATTAAAATGTATTTCTATGCAAAAGAATATAAAAAGGAAGCACAATTTTGTTCGTTTTAAAATTCTAACACTACTTCATTTAAGGATGATATTTTGGGGAGATAAAAAATATTTTTTGTTATTTTGTAATATTATATATTAGTATTTTTATATCAGTAGAAAAAAATAATAAGAGGTCTAAGGTATCGAAATAAAATTTATTATATTAAATAAGAGTAATTATTAAAATCTAAATATTAGAAATTTTCTTAGGAAAACCTCTTCAAATGATACCTTCTTTTTTGCTCTCATTTTGGGGAGGTGCTGATATTTGCATTTACAATAAACAAATCAATCTTCTAATGAATAAGCATTAATACCCAATTTCCCTTTTTATTCAGACATTAAGTTATTTTCCAATAAAATTCGTTTTGATCAGTATTTTTCATGCACATGCCGCATTCGTATAATGTTATTCATGGAGATTAGTTTGGTTTACTTACGTATATTAACGTCCCGTTTTAGATCAACAATAAGGCCATTTTGAGACGGTCCACGCAATTTTGAATTGAATTCAGATGGTGAAGACGACTCCTGAGCTGTCACCTCCTTTCCAAGCTTTCACATCACACACCAGCTGAGGGACGTCTGGCCACGATGGATTTGGCGTGTGCACCAGGCCCGCTTCACGCACGTTCTTCGTGGATTCGGGACTCGAGCCTGAAACCTGCCTGTTTCGTTGCCGATACCTTACCACCTGGCCACCGCGGCACCAACTTGCAAGGAGAAATTAGTTCTTTCCGATATTTTTGCTACTCAGTATTTTCTATACAGACATTTCCTCTTCAAAATGTGTTATTATGTTGTGATGTAATCCTTTCATCAGATTCTATTTAAACTGATGTTCTCTTCAATGAGATGTTTATCGCAGAATCTGCTTTTTTGTGTCATTCCAAGTACATCAGTGGCTATCTAATTACTATATTTGTTCTTAAGATATACAAGCGTGAAAGTAAGAGTCTTTCAATGCCACAAACAATTCGTAATAGTGAAAAATAATTGAAAAAAAGAAGCCACATGAATTGATTAATTAAATACTGTAGGTATTTTAACATTCTAATATAAAATTCTTTATATTCTAATATAAAAAATTAGAATTTATTATTAACTTTTATTTTCAGAATTATTTTTAAAATACCGCAAAAAATAAGTTTCTCCGAAATAAATAACAAGTAAATCTTTCTGATCGATAATTGCATTACATTTTGAAAATTTGGTTTTATTGAAATGAAATAGCTGTTGAAAAATCTTTTTTTATCAGTCTCAAGTCGCAAATAAAAAAAAAATCTATTCCAAGAGGGAATTTTTTTAGATTTTCGATATTATTATAATATTGATTTCAAGAAAAATGTCAAAACTTGAGTTTCAAATTAACATTTTGTCTTAATTATTGAGCCTGAACACATTTCCCGATAATCATCAATCTTGCAGACACGATCCTTTAACTAGAACTAGCTTCAAGAACAAGCTACAATGAAGTATTAAAATTTTCTTTTATTTTCAAACATTTTTTTTTTTGAAAAATAATTTTTAAATCATTTTAAACCTTACAGCAAGAATATTAGAATTATCTTTCGACCCACGGATTCTTCTTTTCTCTTATTATTTTATCTGACATGATAAAATAATAAGTATTTTTCGAAGATCTTGTTTTCATTAAACAAATCTATTTTTCAAAAAGTTATCTATATTTCGATCAGAAATTTTTACCATTTATTCTTGTGAATGTAAAAGATATATATGGTATCTCGTTTCAACGGTAAATACACGAATAGCAACGTAAAAAAAAACGAATTTTCAACTAATTCATCAAAATAGATTTTATGCAATCTGATATTTCTTTCCTCTACAATTCACTAATGATGACATCGCTCGTATGGTAAAACAAATTAATAATTGTATAACTCATAATAAGCTTTTAAATATATTAAATATTGCATTGCCATCTAAAAGTCAATAATGTACATAATTCGATTCCCTTTCAGGAAGGTGATGAAAAATTATGAAGCAAGTACAAAGAAGCATGTAAAAGTTCCATTTAATCTTAAGCTGCGATTGCATTAAAGAATAAAGAGAAATAGTTCAATTCTGTGCTATAGAAATTATGAGTGGTGATTTTCGTCTTTGAAAATAAAAGTTTATAGTAGCGGCACGGATTGTTAGATATATCATTGTGCCAATTTCAGAAGCTCAGATAATATAATTTGTAACAGATGTAACAAAGAAAGAATGGAATGTGCTTACAAAGGGGGAGATGAAAGCACCAAACATCTCATATATTAACAAAAGAGAAAAAAAAAACTATTATTGGAGACAAATGGAGTCCTGGAGTTTATAAAGTGTACAAAGGAAAATCTTGAATTATTTAAAAGTAATTATTACATCTGAATGGAATTAGATATAAATATCCATAATTTATATTAATTTTTAGAAAATACTCAAATAAAAAGTAGCTTAATTGTATCTACATGTACTATATTATTGCACAATTTGTATTGAAAATATAATTGTTTCGATCAACAGAACGTATTGAGGTATTCTGCTTTTGATCCATTTCCAACATAATAATAATATGTGAAACTATTTCCGAAATAACTTTCAAGTTAGAATTCCAGAATAAAGTTTTATCAAAGCAGATCTTAAAATTTAACAATTTTCTATTTAAATTTGTCAACAGAATCATGTTTTTTCATTTTTTGAATTTAATAATTCGAAGATGTATTAAAAATTAACATTTCTTTTATGAATTTCATTCGTTTTAAAAATATGGATGCTTTAGTAAAATATGTAGCACCTTTCACAAAACTAATAACTTCAGTAATTGTTAACTGATAACTAATAGCATGATGAATGATATGATGATATTTCAATAGACTTTAAAAATCTCTAATTACAATTGTTATTAACTGAGTTTCAAATACCATTTCACTGAAAATTTAAAAAAAAAAAAAAAAAACTTTGATTTTATAAACCGATGATTGCAAGCTTAGACATATTCACGAAATATCGTTCGCGTAATTGAACATTATGTATTTACTGAAGACAACTGTCAGGACTCAACGATTCTCATGTTGATGCGATTTCAAAGATTTGATGCTGGGTTTCCAATTCCAATCTCATCATCCAAACATAGTCCAAAATTTATGAGGTACGTCGACAAAAAGTTCTTTAGCAACTTCAAACTGCAACGGGAATCTAATTAAACTTTTCTGCTTACATAGTTACAATGTTTCATAGTTTCTTAAAATACAAGTAGATGGCACCACCTTTCCCACATTTAAATCAAACTAATTCGCCGTTAGTTCTGATGTCATTTTGTTCAATAAACAGCAAGGGTATTACGTTAATAGTGCTTTTTAAATACTCCAAAAATAATAGCAACTTAAATATTTCATGGCGAAACTTGATCCTTAATCCCGCATTCTTGTCATTCGTCCGAAAGCTATAAAACAATCGAGTATTCTAACTCGACCCTCAAGTGTTTTCTCCTCTCCAACAACTTCTCTAAATCGTAAATTCGTAATGCAACCCTCCTTAACAAATCTAGATCTTCTACTGACCGAAATCAGAAACGCCCTGGGCATCCTTCTGCTGACGTAAATTTGTTATGAACCTCCTGGGACGGAGGATCGGAGGTTAGCCTTTGATCTTCCTTCCTCGGATCTTTTTTGTATTTTTTTCTCCATCTTACCGAAAGTTTTCTTTGAGGATAGGGCTGAATGTTTCCGAAGTAAATGCCATCCTTCACTGACGAGATTGGTTTTGTTTGTATATAATATATTAGCCTCGCAGCAGCTATGTAATTATTTTTTTTCATTATTATTATATTGGAAGGATAGAATATGTTAATTCTCTACCAATCATCAACATTACAAAAGAAAAGTAAACTAAGGGAGGCATTTATAATAAATTTCCATTAAATTATCGTTAGAACAATTTTCCTACAGGTAAAATAATCCAGATTCTTTTTTATTGAATTTATCATTCAAATTAAGCATATATCAATTAAATTAAACATCAAACAACCTAGCTTAGTTTAGTTACTAACGTCCCATTTTAAAGCAGAGCTAGAACTATTTTGGGATGGACCATATAATTTTGAACGACGATTAAATGACGAGGATAATACCTGAGCTGGCACCCCCTCTCCGAACTTCCACACACCACCAGTGGGAAGATGTTTGGCGCCGACTGATTTAATGTGTACCAAACTCGCTTATATGTCAATTCTTCGGTTGAATCGGATTTCAAATCTGAAGCCCTCCGGTACCGAAGCCGAGACCTTACCACCAGGCCACAATGGCCAAGCATGAAACAAAAAATAAAATAAATATTAGGAGCTAGGAATAGTAGAACTTGTTTACATTGTCAAATGCACATCTTTAGTGAATGAAATTATTAAAAATTAAAATTATTACCAATTATATAGTATATTAACTATTGTATATTATATAAATATAATACTTAGCATTAACTTCTTCCAAATGTAGTTCGTTTATTTATATTATGATGCTTAATTTGTAATTTTATATCAACATTATTATGAAACATTTGTAATTTTATATCAAATCTCTTAGATTTTCGCGATTGATAGATATTGGTGGAAAGAAACTTAATAAAGTGAATCAATATTAAGTTTATTTAGAAAATATATCTACAGACTATGTAATCTTTAGTGCAAAATTCTGCAATATAAAGATAGAAGTGCCTATTTTAAAATGTAAAGCTATTGTAAGGGTAAGGGAAATAAAATTGTTTTTATATACACTCTCGATACAGAATTAATTATTGCATTAATAGTTTTGTCAAGATATTTTATCCATGACTTTATCACTATAGTCCATTCTATTAAATAATTCGTGAGAATTTGATAAGAAAAATTTGAGATATAAAAATTTTTTCATCTGTTTGATTATGCATTGCGAAGTATGATGTAGCATATTAATATAGCGGAACATATAGCTATCAAGGCTAAATTGAAGAAAGCCTCTGGTAATTTTATTATGCATGATTACTAACCAAGTCTACTAATAATAAAAGCAATATATGTACTCTCTACAAGGCAGATTCTTTGACGAAGCTCTAGTAATTTGGCAAAAATACGCTTTAGAATGTGGGATTGGGCATCTGGGAAAAATCACTTTTAAATTTTAAATATGTTAAAACAAAGCGAGATTTTAACATACCACCACAGAATTGGTGTAAGATTCTTCGCAATAAATTCTGAATGGATTTATTGCGATTTTGGATTTAACTGATTTTACACCATTTAAAACATTTTTTTAAAAATGTCAACTGCCAAGTGTTTTTGTCCTAAATTTTTACAATTATATATTTGTCAATATTTGTTTCAAATATTTGTTTTATAATTTCCTTACATTATTGAAAGCAAAGGAAGAAAGATTGGTTTTAATATATGTATAATTCGCATAAGGAAAGTGAAAATGAGTGAAATTACTTGGAAAGACAACGCGATGAACTGTGTTTTTAATATTACGATTACGTTATGGGAATGGCATCCGAACATCATTAGGATTGGCCGACTTAAACGACCAACTTATTTGCCTAGATAATTGACCTTTTATGTTGTTAATAGATTCGTATAAAATGCTTGTTTTATAAGACTAAAAAACATGAATTCAGTTGAATCATTTCACTGAAGAATAAAAAATACAAAAGTTACAAAATAAAAGCCGAAGTTAGAACCCTATTACTGAGGTAATAGTTGGCAAAATCAAGCTATTGAATGTTTTGAAGGAATGATTTTAATTCCATCAGAACTTTTTAAAACTTTGTATCAAATCAATTGTGTATCAAATTGAATTAGAAAATATTATCAAAATTAAGGAGGAAACTGTATGAAAATAAAATTGATATTTTAAAAAGATAATTTTTCGAGTCTTAAGATAAAACAAAACCATTTTTGCAAGGTAATTATTTTGAAAATTATTAATATCAATTACCATGTTTATGTCGTAACTATTAACTATTTGCTTATTTTATTTTTGAAACTTTCTGTTTTGTAGCCTAATTCTTCATTTCATTGCTATCTTCATTTTTTCTGAAGGAATGAACTGTTTGATCACACGGCGAATACACACTAGAGTATTAAGCGCATTAATTACGTGGGAAAAGCATTGAACACAATGCAACTGCAAAAAATTCAGCGAAACAGTTTGAAATTCATGCGACAGTTCGTTTACATTTGATTGTTGCTTTTCGATAATAAATAATAAGAGCAATATCTGTGCCACTTAAGTTAACGCCTTATATACTCAGATGATTAAGATATACAATAAACGGAATCGGTTTAAGATTATCAAGATAGCACCGCAATAATTAGTATTTGACTACCACAAATATGATGTTTAAAAATAATTTATTGAGTGAATTATGAACATCAGTTTATACTTAATCGATTTAGCCGAAATTAAACAAAATCAATATTCATGAAGATCCAACAGTTTGCCAAAGACCTCCACTTAATATATGTATAATTAAAAGAATCGATAAAATGTATTTTTTTTTTAATTCTTGGCGTCTTTAAAATTTATTTGTCAATTAATTAAAATTATCGTCCTAACTATATAAGAGTAATATGTAAGGGGTTAAGCTGGCCTTACTGAAGTTTTCAGCTAGGTTTTTATAGTAATAATTATTCAATTCAAGCGTTTGCTCTTATGCAGCTTCCTCTTCCGCTCTTTCGAACGAGCCTTTAATATTCCTATCAAAAACAAAGCAGTAAGTGTGCCTATGTACACTGGTTCTCTACATTTCACATTTTTGGATTTACAGCTGTGAAATTTCGCACTGCATAATATATAAATTGTATAAGGCAAGTAGCTATTTTTTAAAATTATAACTACTAAAAAAGTAGATAATATTTTGACATTTTTCAAGGATAAATTCGAAAATGTCATAGTTAAAAAATAAACAATTTTTGAACTATTTAAAAATTAAAAAAAATATTTTTCCTATTATACCAATATAATTGTCGTACGATTTCTTTAATCTAATTTCAATAAATTCGCTTGAAAATATTTTTATTTTACAATTATTCTCGTTTCCGCAAGTGATCATTCAAATCTATTTCATTGTAAAAATATTTTTCCCTGGATTTTGTCACAATTTTTGATGATCAACGCATAACGATTTAAATTACTTTCTTTCCAAATTAAAAGGCTATTTTAAAACAAATTTGCAGTAAAAGTTTTGAATTTTACTGTTAGATTTCTGACGGCAATGGAAAAGATTTAACTTCAATAGCAAGATTGCTTTTTTGATTTGTGCATATCAAAACGTTGTTGATTTTTTCTATGATATAGTATAAATATCATTCTGTAATGGAGTATATATATATATATATATATATATATATATATATATATATATATATATATATATATAGTAAAATGATAGTATAACCATTGTTTAAATTTGAATTTCAGCTTTCTTACAGTAATTTACTGTGAAATATTGCCTATACTGATTGATTCTGCTTAAAATTCTTAGATATTTTATGAATACAGAGAAAACAAAAAAAATAATAGTTTGGTAAAACTTTATTAGTTTTCGTTCCATATGAAATTTCAAATTTTAGGTAGAATTCTGAATGTGTATAATTGAAGAGAACAGATTTAGTCCTTTGAAATAGCGCGAGCTACCTACCTGTAGAAAAATTATAAATTTAAAATCCTTGATTTTATTAACTATTAAAGAGAATATCCCCATTTATGATTTTATTTAAATATTCCCCACACAAGAATCCCAGTGAACCAGCTGACTGTCATAACCGTTTTGTAACGCATAATATATACTGAATGCCAAAAAGTGTACAATATATTTGTTTTGATTTAACTTTGATTTGGACTTTTGTTCAATCAATATTTTTAAAACCTGTCTTTATATTAATTCAAAATTATGTTTTCTATAATTCAGAGATTTTTTTATCCAAATCAAATTTATGTTGCACATTTCTTCCGTTCGTAAAATCAGTATTCCGAAATAATAATTAGTAAAGTATTTACACAGCATATTTCTGGAAGCACTAATTTAATATACTATTTCAACAAAACATTGTTGAAGAAATATTTCTTCTTTAAATCCGCTTAATATTTGTATATTTTTAAAGAATCAGACTTTAATCAATTGATTTACATATAATTACTGGCCACTTTTAGCGACGAAATGATTCAGAAATTTAATTTTTAAAAAAAAAAATTCCAGCCACTATTTTTTAAACCTCTGAAGTTTTTGTTTATTTTGGTTTCAATGGCCTCACCAGAAAAACATTTTCAAACTTTCATAAACATTTTTTTTCAAAGACTTATACCCTACGGCTCATTAAACTACTTCACTAATTTTCTACCTGTATCATCATTATATATCTAATTATATTACTGGAAAAACATCATTATTTAAGTTCTCATTGTTGATTCGTTATGAAGTTAAAGTGCAATTCTAAGTCAAACAAAATTTCAGTATATATATATATATATATATATATATATATATATATATATATATATATATATATATATATATATATATATATATATATATATATATATATATATATATATATATATATATATATATATATATATATATATATATATATATATATATATATATTATTTTGTTTTATTCTAATATCTAATCAATGTGGAAAAGCACGCTCTTTCGCCATGCGACACACACATACAACACAACATAACGCATACACACTCATCTTTATCATTAGTAGATATAGATATTGTGTTTACTCGATGCATAAATTCCCCCAAAGATAATTTTATTAAGAAATGCCTGACACCTTTGTTTTTCTGCCCGTGATTAATGTAGTTCTAGAAACATTGCGAAGAAGAAAGCAGCGGGTGGGGACTACTCGAAAGTTTCTCACGTATTTTCCGATAATGATTTTATACTCGGCTTAATCCGCATACAGTTGTGGACCTAAGATAAGGTCGCGAATTCCTTGCCTGTCATTGGTGAACGAAAGTTACGAAATATCAATTGTTGGAAGGAATCTAAAACTGTTCTTGAAATAATCGCAAGGTTATGTATTTTGAATGCCTTTTTGCTTGCTGTTTGACACCAAAATATAACACAAAACTATAGTTTTCGTCACCAGATAACATACCGAATTTCATTGATTTAGGACGCTTCATCTAGGAATTATTGAGTTTACAAGCAGTACAGACTGACAGATGGCCGACTGTTTGGCGTATTTGGTTCAATATTGATATCGATATTTTAAATTTTTAACCAAAGTACCAAATTTTATTTATTTAATTCTTAAAGTTTTTCAGTGATTGAGTTGACTTGTAATCGAATAGTCAGACAGACGGAGTTTTTGGGAAAGGGTTTCGTCTAACATTTCACAGAAATTTTCAATTTGGTCATTGATTACTTCCATCGAATTTCATTCTTCTAGCTCAAAGCGATTTTGAGTTGCCGTCTTCACAGACAGACATACTCATACATAGAGTACTAAATATGTGTTTTCAGCACTCAGGATGGTCTGAAATGTGGAGATTGATCAAAATATTCAAATCTGTTGACGATGACAGTATGAATTACTTAAGTAAAAATTATGTAAAATAATTCGAATTCCGTTTACTTGCTGGGTTTGCTCTTAAATTAATGCTCTTAAAATTATCTATTTTATTTATAAAATTAAATTATTAATTTTAGGTAAAATTAAAGGAATTAGAAATACATTCTTGAAAACTAACTATTTGAATAAATATCCTAATTCAGAAATTGAAGTAAATAACAATGAAAATTCTATGTAAAGGATATTAGAGATGACATAGCACATATTCATTTAATGAAAAATATTATGACAAATTATATGAAACCTGAACTGCAAGGTTTTCTGCCACACAACTCAAATTAATTAAAATGAATCAAATTTTTCCTTGTTAAATCATTTATTAATTTTCAAAAAGATTTTCAAATTAGAACGATTTATATTTTTCTAATTTGGATTCTAGAAAATAGGAATTTTTTTACTAGTAAATAATTGTATTTAATAAATTTTTTCTAGGAAATAATTGTCTTTGACGACTTAACTACTTTCAGAAAATTTGAAATATCACCATGCCTGATTATTTGTTGAAAAAGGCTGGAAGTTCTTCAGGACTACTACTAGAAGCGAATGAAATGACACATATTTAAAATATAAAAGAAAGAAATAGAGATTTGCCGGTTAGCATAGCTAAAGAACAGTGTTCCATTCCTAGAACCATCAGCCAGCAGTTTTTGAACAACGTGGCCAGAATGTTCATCGAACTTGAGCCATATGGCCTTTGGCTCTTGGGACGTCAGGCGATCGTTACTTTTATTAGAAACTTAATGGAACTGAAAGTAAACATTCGGATCCACACCGCCGCATCTTGACGGCGATCCATTGTTCCCCATTGTTTTATGACGTATCAACCTGCAACAGAAAACTAGGAAAAAAATTTCCGAAAGAGGCAGTATTCTTAGCAACATCCGTAAAAAGGACAAAGTTCTTTGCATCCGATTCTCTCTGTTATAGTGAGTAGTCTGTTTATGCGCTTTATTTTAATATGGCATATTCCAAGCTTGTGAAAATGGAATTTAGTAAATGACTTTTCACATACATATTTTAGTCTAATAGATTTCCAGATGAAGATACAGCATTTTAAATATTCCGAACATAATTAAAACTCATCATGTTTCTCGCATTTTGGTATGGAAAGGAAGGAAAAAAATATTAAGTTCCATAATAACAATAAAAATAATAAATGGGATTCAAAATGAGCAGCTTAAATATTTTGTAAACCATAAAAAAATCCAAACTATTTATATACAGGGTGATTATAATTTAAGTTGCACTTTCAAAAGGCTGTAGAAAATGAACCCCTTATCCAATGTGTATGTCCCTTCTATTTCTTATCAAAACTCGCCCTGGTTGTTTTAATTTTTTTTGTCTCTTTGATTTATTTATGGAAATCAATTATTAAATTTGATTGAATCTAGGAAATAATTGTCTTTTATTGGTCTGCCTCTAATTTCTATTTTTCAATAGTTAAGAAAAATTGTGTTGATGATTTTCTAAATAACAATTTAGTTAATTGGAATTAAAGCATATTTCTTCCTTTTAAAAATATACTACTTCTTTTTTTTGTCATTTGCCAAATGAATTTACTTGTAAATTATTTCTTACAATTTTGTTTGTTTTTAATATGAACAGGTCGTTGCTTTTTTCTCATATTTGAAGATAATATTGAGACTTAAAAATATTAGATAATTAATTTAAAACTTATCTGATTTATTTATCTTTTTTTATTTATATCTCCTTTACTTTTAAATTAAGAGTAAGCAGATAAAAGCATCATTCTTGCAACGAAAACTTGCTCAAAATATCATGCCTTCTCTTTCTTTTTTTTTAGCTGTTGGAAATATAAAGGTATAATCATCCCCTACCACCTGTTAAGCTGTTATTTTTTTTTTTTTTTTTGTCTTTTCTAATTAGTACTCAGGCTTTCCTCATATAAAATTTCTTTGAATGGAAAGGTTTACAATGATCACCTACTTATTTAGAACAATTTAATAGAATAGAAGTGGTTTAATTTTTTTTTTTCCATTTACCAGTATAGCAGTTGTATCATATCGCAGGTAAAAATAAAAATTTGGCTAATTCATTATATGCTCAAACTGTAAAGAAAAGGCTTATATTATTTTGGACATTGGTTTTATATACGTATTATATAATTATATTATTAATTCTGAAGTTCTTATGACCACCGCAGAATAAAATTCTTCATTCCTAAAAAATACTTGTTTCTATTATTAACACTAAAAAAAAAAGGAAGAAGAAGAAGAAGAAGCAAAAATGCTATAGAGCACTCATATATCTTTTATTTAAAGTAACATAATTATTATATTATGAGAACATTTTTTATAAAAAAATAAAATGTTAAAAAATAATGTTTGTTTTTACATTGAAATTAAGTCCCTTTTATCGAAAAACACATTCGAACAGGAGCTTTTGGGGTTGAAATATTAATAAAAACCAAAAGGGAATATTTAAGAGCATCAATATATTGTATTCAAATAAATAAAAGCAAATTAAAATAAAGGTTTTTTTTTTGCATTTATGTTTACATACGATACATTATTAATGCCAGTGCCATATATTTTTTCAGATAACACAGATGAATTTTGAAAAGTTATTTGATAGTTATTTTTCTTCCTGATAATAATGAATAACGTTGTCATCTCATATTTGAAAATAATATTTTTCAAGCAATTCAAGAGCACTGAAGAGTTTTATTTTGTCCCAAAAGAACACCAAACATGACAGATTCAAGATCTTTCCATCACCATTTCTTCTTCTCCAGAAAAGAGAAAAAAAAGCCTCACTGCAACCTTATCAGTGCCATTTATCTCTTTTTCTGTTTCTGAGTATTATTTTCTAATGTTGTTATTACTATCGTATTCCTTATGATTTATATCCCCTGTTGTAACTCGATATCTACAGAACAAACTTGACGAATATTCGCAGCCCTAGAGATTTCATGTATGCGGCTGCACTGGCAAAGTGACCAGAAAATTGGCTTAGAAACACAATGCCGAAAACCAATTTTGTATTTTGACAGAAGGCAGTCCTGGTTTTATTTATTCCGCTTGATTTCTGGGGCCACTCGGAAATGTGTTAAATCTGATACGCAGCTGACTTTTTAAGGGGTGACTTGGATGCTGTCATGGGTTCTAGAGAAAGAAAATGAATGTATCTGTCCACTTTATTGGATTGCTTTCGAACGTTTTATTAGCTTTTCAGATTTAAAGATACTATTATAATACATTAAAAAAGTATTTTTGTCATTAAATCGTATTTATATCAAAATGTATTTAAATTAATTAGTCTATGTAAAAAGATTAAATAGAAAAGTGCAATATCGATATGCACAATAAAATATAATACAAATTTTTTTTTCAAGATATCATATTGTCGTATTTTGCTTTTCTTTCTTAGTATCTTATAAATATAATTTTATTTTTTTAACCATGTAAATATATTTTTTATTTTTATTTTCCCATCATTATTTTACAAACAACGTTTTGTTTTCCTTTTCAAGCGATTTTATGAGTTATTGCCATTTGGAATTTTTTTAACATTTGCCTAGTTTCTTTTGTGACAACATAGAAATTTCATAAAAATTAACTTAATTTATATTTTTATTTTCATAGCAGGTTTCAAATGCTAAAAACAAAAATACAAAAACGCTTCGTAAAATATATAAATGCCGAAGTATCATAAAAATAGTTTTATTATTGATATAATTTTATTATTAACAAGTTAACAATTAATTTTTAAATGTGTTTAAAATAAACGCGATATTATTTTTTTTCCTAAATAAACAAACCAAAAACTTAAAAGCATTGATAAACTTGTTAAATAACTGTGACACTTGCTAAAGGACAGTCAAATTCATATCTAAGTAACATATAAATTAAGTTAGCATCATTTTTTTGTTTTAGTATTCGGTAAATTATAAAATATAAACTCTAATTATAATGCAAATATATTTTCTATAAAAAATTAAAATTTAATTTCCTTATATTAAATTTTTAAATTTATCATCAAAGAATATTGATGCTTTTGTTGTTCTTTCTAAAAAATCATTTCAACTCAAAAGAAGTTCGAAACTAGATTTGACAATGGCGGGAAATTATATGATTTTTTTTTTTTTTTTTTTTTACTTTTTCTATGAATATTTGTTTAAAGCTACAGTGAGATTAGTTGAAAAGGGGTTGGATGTAAAAATGATTTATCCTGGATCTTTCTCTAAAAGATGGCTTATTTTGTTTATTTCAAATTACAAATATTCCTTCTTTAATCCATTTTAGAATCATTAGGATACTAATAATTGCATTATATTTCATTTTTCGCTTTACGTAAAATCAAAATTTAAAATAAACCTATTTATTTTATATGATTGAAATCTTCGAAATACGCGAGCCCTGATATCCGAGTTACAAGATTTTGCCTTTGAGGCTGAAAAATCCCTAGATTCCTAAATCCTAGATACCCCCCGGTGATGCACCCTTTAATGCCCACGGTCCGTTAAATCTGATACTGAGGGCCAAATTTCTAGCTAAAGCATGCGGAAGTTTGGAAATTGAGCTGATGTGGATGATACTTGAAATATCTGCAGCTGAACACGATCCAGAATTGCGAGTTCTCATTCTGTTAATGCTTCAAATAAAAATACTAAAATAACTAAAATATAATAAAGTACATTGGACATGAATGTTTCATTTTATATAGTACGGATGCAGACTACTATAATCTATACTGACAGCGAAAGACATTACTGTACTTTTTTAATTAGGATAATGAAGTACACGATAAAATAAATTAGGAAATATAACGTGGTATTTAAGGATTTTTATACGATAATTAAGAATGCAATGAAAATATGATAAAAAAATGATAATTTTTACGCAAAAAGTGAAGAATAGCAATGATTTTTTATAAGTTCAAAAATCCGATAAAATCATCGTATCATCTTTGAAAGGGGAAGAAAAAATGAACTCATATACTACGTGAAATAAAGTAGAAAGGCAGTAATATTACGTAAAATATAATTTATGTTTTAAGTTATCGATTTAAATTTTATCATTAAGTCATTTGACAATTTTTTCTTTAACTTGAAATGAAAATTTTTTATCTATGATTAATAAAAATTTAAAAAAAAATGTGAATTACGATTTTTGGTGCATGAAAAAAGTGGAAAGGCATGTGCTAAAATAACTATTTTAGAAGATACTGTAAACCTTAAAAGTAGGAGTTTCAGTCTGTTTTTGTTAAGAAAAACATAATATTTTATTGAAAATTGTCGTTTTCATCGTTTTAGAATTCCTAGAGTAAAACCTTTAATTGAGTTGAGTAAAAGCCAAATAGTCGGTTACAGAAATGATGACAAAGATCGTAGAGCGATTGCACGCCAGTTATTTATAAATTCAAATACTTTTTTCGAATTTCCTAAGAAATTCTAACAGTCAGGGAACTGGGAAGAAGACAAGCAGAATTAGAAAAACTGATGCGAAGCGATCAAAGAAAAAAAATTGGAAAACTTAAATAAAAAGGATGTAAATATTTCCAAAGGCAAAAATATGCAGACATCACACGCGTGTCAAGAATAGTCTAAAACTGCAGAAAAAGATAAAAAAATCAATTCGTATTTCAGAGAAAGGAAGCACCCACCTGATTGGATTGAGAGGCACAATCACCGCCGACTCTAATTGATAACAAACCACATGTCTGAATTAATTTAGACGGCCCAGATTTTTTCCAATATTATTGACATTTAATAATGATGAAGAAAGGAATTTTTCTATACAACAGATGGGAGGAAGGCATTTAATGTTTCGGTTGGCATACGGGTACTGAGGAAGAACAAGCTTAATTTCCTGAGAGACAGACAGAAGCCCATAGACTACATCCATGTCTTGAATTCAAACCTTCTTCCTTTTTTATAGGAGAAAATGACTAAATTTTCCCACATCATGGAGCATAAATTCATACAGTTAATGGGGCTAAAAATTGGTTTGCAGCAAAAACTTGAATGCAAATGAATGAAAACAAAATTCAAGTAAACTAAAATTAAAAGTCAGATTCACCACATCCTACTTGGTGGAAAAAGTAGAAGGATGCATTTTGGGCATTTCTGTATACATGGGTTTAGCTCAAGCTGCTAAAAGTCTGGACCTCAACATTATTGAGAAAATACGGGCGAGGAACTTACGGAGAAAGCAAGTAGTTTGTATCTGTAGCAAGTAGTTGGACATTAGCTTACAGACGGAATATGTAAATAAATCATTAAGGGAATTCAATATAACATTCAGTATGACTGAAATTATGACAAACTGCTTGTAAGGATTTGTTTAAATAATAATTATAAAAAAATACTGTATAACTATTAGAACTGTTTTATTAACAAACTATTAGAATGATTGATGTCATATAGTGAATCTTCATATATGCTTTTGTATCAATCTTTATATCATAACGAAGTAATGCGTCTGTTACATCTGACGCAAGGGAATGCAAAGAAATAGTTTGCTAAAAAACCTGCATTATGTAAAAAGAATAATATAAAGGAAGATACAAAATAATTCATGAATTTATATAATAGTGTTGACTTATTTTTCAATCAATTATTTTGGTCAAACACGCCTTTAATTTCCGATATCCATTTTTTTTAATACTGATCGACAGCCAAAAGTTGCTTCAGACAGGTAGTTAAAACTGCAGACTTTCCATTGAAGGGTTTTGTTTTTTCAACTATCAGGGAAAGTTAAATAGATTGTCGTCTCAAAATGAATGCAACTATGGATTTCTCCACAAGTGTAAAATTAATTGTATCTTATGTTAAAAGGCTAGAGGAACATTGAAAAAGAATCGTTGTCTATTACAATAGTTTATCATCGATTTTAAGAAACCCGCTTGGAGAGAATCCTTTAGATTATTTTAAAAACTTTGCAATTTTTAACTTTTTGTACCACAAAGTTAGCTATTATCTTATTGTACCTTTTAGATCGTATTTTAAATATTACTGTATTTTACAGCTTACGAAACAATATTCACTGAAGGGATTTTTTTTTTTTTGAGATTTATTTAGACATTTCTAAAAGTAAGGCTGATTCAACTTAGAAAGATATTTGTATTCTGAGCGGAAAGAAATTGGATTCTTTAAATTATGTCATTTAGAGATCTAGAATAGCTAATAAAACTGATTGAATATTTATCCAAATCTTAGGTTTTCTATTCTATTAACTTGAATTACTTATTATTTCAGCCTTTATTATTTCGCATTAAATACAGCACGGTACTTCAATCTTTCTCGTCATTTCAGGATTTCAGTATCTTTTTAACAACCTTCTGTTCATTTCTATTTTCCTACTTCTTTGAAAAAAGGGTAGGTTTTTTTTTCTCCAAGTAAAGATTTAAATTGTTAGAGGAATTCAACCTTTTATGTTGAATACTAAGGATCTGACGGTAAACAGTTTGGATTTATTTTATTTAAAGATTAGTTTATTTAAATTAATGTCTCGTTGTAAAGCAACACTAGGGCTATTTTGGGACGGACCTCGTAATTTTGAACCGCTGCCAGATGACGAGGACGACACCTGTGCTGGCACCCCCTCTCCACACCAATGGAAGGACATTTGGCCCTGACGGATTTAACGTGCAGCAAACCTCCTTACACGACGGCTTTTGGTGGAATCGGGTCTCGAACGAGCTGAGACCTTACCACCAGGCCACCGCGGCTGTTATTTTATTTAAAATACACATTGCTGAAAAGTAAAATCTTAATAAATATACTTCATTTTGTCACCCCTAACATCAAAAAGAATTATGCGTGGCATTTTTGCAATCTTCCGGATATTCTGGATAGAAAAATAGCCTAAACTAATTATTGCAGTATTTTAGAACATCCTATGCAATTTAAGACATTCTTAAAAATGTTAATTGCATATATTTTGTAGCCATATGTAACTAGCTGTATTTTTGTAGTGAAAGTGTAACGAGCAAATTATGTAAATGTCTTATGCCTGCTTTTCAATAAAATATAGTAATAATGAAGAAAAACATTTCACGAATTCAGCCTTTTATTCAATCTAGGTATTACCAAGAATATTCAGAGGCAGAATTATTGAGATTGGTTGACATTGGAGTTATATATTATTCTTATTTGTGAGCCCCCAATTTCATTTCTCGTTCTTAATCACCCCTAGATATTTGATAAATTTGTTTTTTCATTTATTTAGAGCTTATGTTTAACATTTAGTCCTGAGACAATACTCAGACTGACATACATTATTGTTTTCCTTTTAAAATAAAATTCCCATTAAAATAAAATTTTACTGTAACTATAAAATAAATGTATGTAATTTTTCAAATTTCAAAAGATTTAAGGTACTTAATTCTAGATACTAACTCTTATTGAGAGTGCTCGATTCTCCTGCGATGAATACACACTTCTATTGGAGTTTATTCTAGGCTCTTTTTTTTTACTGTTAAGAAATTCTTGATTCTTGTCTTGAACTATGTATATGGTATCTTGCATACATTTAATTATGGTATTGGCTAATATAAGAAATTAATATCATATCTGAAAATCAGTTTGTAAATAAAGGAGATACAAAAATTCTCTTTAATCTTCGTTCATAAATAGCTTGAAAGCAAATTTCTGATAGCTTGAAATAGCTAAATATAAAGGTGTTTCTCATTAATGAACAAAGAACACTCCATATGGAACAAAATCTTTGAACTAAAACTAACTTTTTCCTCACTGAGAAGAATATTTAGTCTTCTATCTTCATTAATTAAGGTTTTCTGGCATCAGTAATTTGCGATACTCATTTTTGACTGTCATTTTGTTTGCCAAATTAATGAGTTGTCTTTTTTTTTCACATGCTTAGCAATACTCTCGCATCAATTTGAAGATACAGGAGCATTTTTTAAAGACAAAAAGGAGCAAAGCTTCTTTAAACAATTTAATTGAAGTTGATAATGGAGTTCTTACTCTAAAAGGAGAGTTCCAATACATAAACTTGCTTATTGAATTGTTTTATCAATAAGTCAACTCCGGTGAATTCATTAGCAAAGAAAGGTGAACAGAAGAAGATGAATCTGTCTTTTCAAACATCTATTATTAATACTTAGCTTTGATCAAAATCATAATATTCCGCTTGAATTAAGAGAGCTGCTTCATTACTTAGGAAGTTCACTACCACGAAACAATTAACCAATAGCACAGCATCTTACATCATATTACGATCGAGGACAAGCTGTTATTGCATATATCTTTGAATACCCGCTTATGGGCATTTTAAGTGTTGTCACTAAACATCATGGTGATCGGCTTCTAAGCAGCTATATTGAAATTACTGAGCAACACCGGAAAATGTCAATGTCATATTTTTGACGTCACATATGTTGATATATCTAACAAATATGATTTCATTTAACCATATAATTTCTTTTTTTTTATTCTAAAACTAAGACGCAACTTATATTTGGAGTCGATACACCTTTGAGCGAAAAAAGAAAAGATGGTAAGATGAAATTAAAATCCAAAACAAACAAATAGTTAAAGCGTATCAGTGCATAATAATTAATTTTGTATTAATATTATTTTAGATAAAAACGTGAAATTCTTATTTCTTTCAATAAAAAATATCATGTTTCTTTGCAATTGCGACAGAATCATATTGCTTTGCCACCATCAGGGAGGGGAAAAAATAGCCCCAAAAACAACAAATGAGTTAGGATCAAGTTCCTAACACTACAGTAAAACAGATGACACGATAAAGTATTTGTTCTTTCAAGCTTCTCTGAGATATATAAGAAAAGAAAATGGCGAAATAAAAGTGGGAAAAGTCAGAAATTCTGTTTGCTTTCTTTTTGTTCTTAGTTTTGAGCTCAGAGAAGAGCTTCTTTGTTGTTTTCTTTTTATTTCGAATCGTATCTCTTTTTTACAACCGCCTCATCGTAAAGTATGTAATTCATATCAAAAGTTTGAAAACTCAAAGAAAATTCGATTTTTGGTTCCCTTTATTGCTTTTCCCCTTCTCGGATTACGCAATAAAAGGAATGGAATGCTTGATACTGCGTGAATTTATTACCATAAGTGGTTCTTTATTCTAAAGCTACTCGTGTATTACGAAAATCATGGAAATGTTATTACTTCACATACTGTAAACTTTTCAGTTGGTATGAAGCATTTTTTACATCTGACACCTTTACGCTGTAAAGTAAGAAATACTGTAATATTTTCTCAGAGTGCTCTGCAGCGCACTTCGTTTATGTGTGGGAAAAAATCATATTCACCCAAACTTGGGAAAAGCAGATTCTTATCATATCACAGAGGGCAAAAGAAAGCACTTAAGGAGGATTCTGTTCGGGAATTTCTCTTCAGCCATTTGCTCGATTTTTTTTTTCTAATAATCAGTGAATTTGGTGAACTCCATACAATTTGAATTTTAAAGTGGTGTTATAGTTTTCTATGCAAAGAGAAATAAAATTCATATTTTTACATCATTTAAGTAAAAAACAAAAAAATAAATCGAAATTTTTATAGGAGGTTCTTCTATTGTACTTTAAAGTATTAGAATAAATTCTACTAACAAAAATATTTTCTGAGAATTTTCAACGAAACGTAATCAAGAAAATTCAAAGTGAAGCAAGAACATTTGATTTTCAAACTCGGGAGTTAAAAATTGTTTTCATGAGTATAATCATCAAGTATATTAAGGTACTTTTTTCTGTTATTTTTTTAATGATCATCTGGTTTAATAAAGCTTCCTAACTCATTATGACAACTCAGGGAAAATTAAATAGGAGTTTATAATATAAGAGAAAAAGCGAGAAAAAATAACTTAATTTTTAATATTTATTCACCAAATATTGAATTGTTATCTGAAGCGATTAAAATCAAAACAGTTGGTTGGAAACTTTTCATCATAAATGAAATCGCTTGAAAAAATATTGTGACATTTTTCACTACACACTCCACAGTAACACTACATATGTTAGTGACCCATTGCCTGAGAATATTTTTTTGACTCGATGCATTTTCATTGTGCTTCACCGTTATCTCACCCGAAGTTCTAATGATAATATAAATAATGATAATATAATTTTTTTTGAAGATAATATTTTAGAAAGCAGTGAGTTAAATTCCACATATGTGGAACTAACATCTCAACAGCGAAGAACAACGGAAATTGTCTAAATGATAAAAATAACTTAATAACTTAATTAAAAATAACTTAATGATAATAACTCGAATAACTTAAAAATTAAATGAAAATATGATAGATGCAATGATAATCATTTTATTTATTATTAATAAGTATTTACAAAAAACTTAAGAAAATTTACATTTTACATTTATTTACATTATATCTACATTTACATACATTACATTTAAAATATACATTTGTTTACATTTTTCTTATCTGGAGCAATTATTCCTTATGACACACAGATGCGCACATAATTTTATGCATCATACTCAAGTTCTTGAACTACATGCTGAACTACACACAATCGACATTTGGAAACACTTTTCTTTTCTGGGTAAATCTTGGCAAATGCCCTTCTCAAACTAGTCGCCCTTTTTTCGTAAGTCAGTTCACAACAGTTCTATGCTTCACCGATAAAATTTTATAATTCTTCATGCTCAAAAATCTCCTCTTCGGTGGGCTGGTTTTGTTTCCTTCGCAATTTAGAAGATCAAAGGTAATTGCCATGTGATATTCAAAAATTTGCATATATGCCTTTTTCCCATTTTTGTAATCTGTCCTAATGAATACGCAGTTGTATATAGCGAGATCTGCAAAATGTCGAAATATTCACTCTAAGAAATTTTAGGTTTTAATACATCTGTAAACCGTCAAATGTCGGTCCTGCAACTCAGCCCTCTTCCTCACACGTTAGTGCACAATGCCAATCAGTTGTAAGCTGATATTTCACTTTCCTTCTTTTGATCACCTGTTGCAGCTAGAAACATAACTCACTTCTTGCGCATGAAAATAAAATGGAAGAATTAGTATCCTTCATTTTTAATTATTTTTTTCACAAGTGGAAGCTCATTGCATTCTTTGAATCATTCTAGTAATTTTCATATTTTCCTTTGCCGTTTTGTTTCCATTCTATTACTATTTATATGATATATTCATTTCCCCATTATCAGGCACACTAATGAAATAAGTGCAAATAAAAAGCATTTTAATAAAATTGTAATGTTTGTTTGAAAATTTATAACTATTTCAAAAAAAAAGTTGTTTAAAATACGTCAAAAGAGAAGCAACATCAATTTACATTAAAAAATGGAAGAAAATGAAATAATAGAATATTCAACAGAAACATTCTATTTATTCCTTTTTTCCTCAATACGCAAAATAACGCAATAAGTTCAACAAATGCATATATATGCTTCTAAAATAATTTTAGGTATATATATTAAAAAAAAGGACTAAATATAAATTATGATAAAAGTTGTGGGCTTGAATATAACTGTTATCTTAATCTGTATACAAATGAGATCCACATATGTGGGCCAGAACATAAATTATTATACGGTTCCTAAATACGGAAAAATAAAAATTTTAATGGCTCTAAATATGTTTATAATGTACAAATGTTATTATTATAAAGATTTAATTATTTTAAAAGATTATGAAAATTGCTTACTCTTTCGACCACACTATCTTGAAATCATTTTGCAAAATCAGATAAAATAGCTATTTATTTAATAAATAATCTCAGTATTGTGTTGCAAAACATTGATATTTTTGAAGCTAAATAATTCAGTTTCCTAGAAACTAAGTCAAAATTTCAAAAGATTAGAGAATTTAGATTTAATGAGACAAAGAATTGACGTGCACATGTAGGTCAGAAGATTTTAAATATTAAAAAGAAACGGAATGCTTCAAAATATTTTTTGGTTATTGAAAAAGTGCAAGATATGTATAAATTAGCACGCTGAATTAATTTATCTTAAATATGAAAAATAATCTTTGGGCAATAAATAATCTTTAGGTAACAAATTCATCTTCCACCATAAGTAAATCTGATGCAAATATCCATTATTTATGAAAAAGACTATTATCAAACTAATTATGAAATAGCCTAGAACTTTGTATTTATTTTAATTTTTTAACCTATCGGCATGCAGTTTTTAATATTCTCGCCATTTTCCAGTGGTAATTATTTTAAACTTTTACTTTTAAATTAATGATATATTGCATTTGCATAATTTGTTTTGAAGCATTAGAAATGTACATTAAAAAAGGGAAAAATATGGATACCAGGAGAAAAGATATTTTCTCATATCTAAAATAACATACATAAAATATTAGAAATTTCTAAAACTCTAAAAAACTGCCTAACGAGGGCCAAAAATCAGTAAAATTTGTCTGAAATAACTATAGATGAGTGCAATGAGTGCAAATATTATTTTTTTCCAAGAATACTGGAATTAAATTTCATTAGTATCCATTGTTTTAATTTCTGTAGAATAATATCTCAAAAAGTATGTCTTTCAGATGCCAAAAATATTATTATTATTATTATTTTATTATTTTGATGTCCTTTAAAAAGGGTAATGAGGTCGTTGGTCCTCAATTTATATTAGCGTAGAAAATATTTATTTTCTCGAAGAATTTTAACACATATTTATTTATGAACTTATTATAGGCCAAAGAGTGTAATACAATTTATCTATAAATATCAACATATTAACAATTGATGCATATTTTTTCTCATAAGGAATAAATTTCTTGTAGGTATTCAAAATAAATTAGACTCGAAATTGATAGTTCTTTGAAAACAAATTTTTGAGATGTTATTTATAGACCAACACTTCTGACTGTTATTTTGTAACTTTAAAAACAAGAAGTGCACAATTTAAAACAATGTTAACTTTTTCTATTTTTATGATATAGATTGCTAGATTCAATTATTTGATAAAAAATGTAGCCAAAGAGACTTTTATTAACTTAGAAAAAACATTTAAGGGTAAGTAAAATTTATTTATTTATAATTAAAATAATTTGAATACACTTTTATTCAACTTAATTTATTTCACGCTTTTAATACCATTTTTTTTTTTTTTTTTGGTCTTAGTCACCAAAATTATATAATATCGAAATTCTGAGCATTTACGTGTTATTGAAATTGTTACATTACGCACTATTTCCTTTTACGTGTTTTAATATATTCTGAATTTCACTTTCAAATGATCTAATATTATAATTAAAATTTTATTCCTTACAAATAACATCATATAACATGAAATTGGAAAAAAAATTCATTCAAAAATTGTATGATTTTTCTTACAATGAATGTTAAAAAATAGACAAAGAAATAAAAAAAGACATGAAAAAAATTATTTTAAGATATTAATAAAATGTTTAATATATATTGCTTTTATTATTTTTTTATGAATAGTATAATTATATTTTGTTAACTTTTATTAATATTTTAATATGAAAAGTTCCAATTTTAAAATATAAAAGGTAATGAAATATAAATTCAAACAACAATGTGTAGTTACTTACACATTTATTAAATTATACTCAGATGAACTTGTTTAAAATCCATTGCATGAAGATAATTGACAATTTGTTAATTTATATTAAAATATCGCTTACGAAAGCAACATGAACTTTATCTTTGAAATTAAAATCTAAACTTCCAGTTGCAAATTAACATACATTAATTTCAGTTTAATAAAATAGAAAAATATATTGCCTTAAAACGAAATATGAGATCTCATTTATTGCCTTTTCATTCATTTTCTTAAAATCATTTGATTTCAGAAAATTTTCGTAAATCCTTTTCATATCGATCTTTCATATACACATTTATCGGTAAAATTTTAAAATATTTTAATTTCTATTGTATGAATATATTTGATTTGATAAAACATTAAAGTCAGATCATGTAAATGCAAAAAAAAAAAAAAACATTTAAAACTGAATCGATATTAGATAGAAAATGCAGTTGCCAAGCCTTATATTCAGTCACCCCAAAGTTTAACCCATTTAGAAGAAAGGAAGTTAAACGCACTATCAAGGATAAATTTGGATAGATTTGCTGAAGAAAATTAGCATAAAATCTCTTAATTATGGCTTAAATGTTTTTTGATTATTGAAGAGAGTAAAAGTCGTTCTCTTAACATTTGATTATTTTTAACTAAAAAATTTAATTGATTATAGCATTTTTTTCATAATAATTACATGGAAAGTTGATATTAAACTGATACAAAATATGTTTTGAAGCAGTGATTGCTAAAAAGAGCCGCCATGATTATAGAATTTCCCAGTCTCTATAGAAATTAAAATAATAAAAGCATAAGATATATATTCATTCATATTTTATATTTTTCCTTTTGAAGGACTCAAATCCTGAAGAAATTATTTACATCAATTTTAAATGCGTTCTAAATTTGAATTACTGTGCTTTGCAAAACCCTCGATGGAAAGCCTTGATTGAAAAATCCACATGATTTCTACTATTCGCGTGCATCTTGCACTAAATTCAATCTCTTAAAAAGATGAAGCAGTTTATAAAAATATATTTTTCACACGATAAAGAAAATTTTTAAATTTAAATTATTCCTCAGTTTTTATTCTTATCATTCATCATTCATTAACACACCTTCAAACATAATATAGAATACTAAGACATATTTCTTTTGAATTTATATTGGAATGGAAGTGAAACTTAATTAAACCAATTGGCTGTCTGATTAGTTAAATTATGAGCAAAATTACCTGATGTGTTTCTAAAAATATAAAAATAGTTTAATGCCATCATGAAGAGAATTATATACGAAATTTACATCCAGAAGTGGGTAAAAATTCCTTTAAAAACCTCAAACAAGTCAAATTAAATAAGTAAAAAAAAATTCCCTAGGTCTTGTTTAAATCCAGTCTGCTCTTGCTTTTAACGGCACTTCTCAGCCGCCGAGGGAAGCTATCAATCTTCATACTGAAAAAAGAAACAACGGTAAATATTTTCCACGCAGGAGTTACTTACGTAATAATCAATACTGCATGAATACACTTTTTTCCTTTTTGTGCTTAATTTGCCTTTCTCCCACCTGCCCTCTTTTGTTGCCGCAATAATCAAGACACTTTCACTCCCAGACATCAAACAACCTGCACTTCATCTTGATTAGTTCGCCCCCACCCCCGCTCGTATAACAACACTCCAAAGAAAATTTCCGGCACCATATGGAAAACGTTATTCGACTCATTAATCTCAGAAAACGCTTACGGCGTCGCTAAAGCTATCCCGCCGCTGAGTTAAGGGGGTGGGGATAGTCCACTGTTTTTCTGCGCGCCTTTTCTGTAATGTTTGTTTTGTGCTGCAGCAGAAGACGGGGGTGGAAGGTAGATTTATCGTGGCAAAATCGCTAATCGCGATAATTAAGACAGGCATTAGGTAACTTAATTATGCTAATACTTTACATTTAGGATGAAGTGTATAGATATATTTTTTTTCATCAAAAGGGCGGATTATTATTAGTAAGTAGGAGGAAAAAGCTTAGGAAACGGAACACAGCTGAGGAGATTTACCTGGTTATTAATCTTGTAAGCTAATCGTGTTTGCTTAGATTGATTGATCTTGTATAACTTTTTTTTTCTCCAACATTGTCGCTATTTTGTGGTTAGAGCGTGCTACAAAGAGTGTAAGGTAATTAATACTTTCCAAAATCCTTGAGAATTTATGTTATTCTCTGTTAAGCAACATTTATGCACGTGCAGCATCTACTTGATCCTTAAGAACAGCATTTTTTTTTTTTTTAAATTGAAAGATTTGCTTCTCATTTTTGTACTAGCATATAAACAATAGTCTGTATAAAATAAATCTTTAGTTGGGAATGATGTTTTTCTCATAAAATAATAAAAATAATTAGTGATCTAAGTAATATATATGGGTGGTTTTGGGTCCTCGGGAGCATCATATGTGAGTTGTGCAAAAGTTTTCCTGACCTCATGTTAAGAAAACCATTGCAGTTGTAGTTATGTAATAAGACATTTATCTAAAATTATTTTTATGATAGTAATTTCATTTCTCTCTTTATTTATTTTTATTTCTACTTTCAAATCTTAAATTCCTTGTTTTAGTGTTGTAGTATAAATAAAATTGGAAAAAAAATGTTCAGAAAACACAAGCTGCATTACGAAACATCAAATGTCATCAATTTTGTCAGTCATTATTTGAAAGAAAAAGGGCTACACGAAAAGAATCTTAAACGCATAACAGATATGTGTTTTACTAATCTAATAATTACAGGTACGCAAAGAAATATAGATTAATAATATAAAATAAATGTTTGACTATTCAAAAATGATGCCTTTCATTCTATGATTTTATAACTTCATATTCATATGAAATATTTTTTTTAATATTTTGTTTAATGCGAAAAAAGATTTAAAGTATTTTTCTTAAGAAAGAAAACTGTAATTTGGATATTAAAAGGAACAAAATTGAATTACGATAACTTAATTTTTTTCGGGCGAAAAAAACAAGAAACCCAGAATATTATTTTAAATTTGTAGAATCATTCAAAAGGTAACAGATTTAGGAAACTTCCTCTATATATTATTTGTGAAACTGTTTTAAAAGTTTATGAATTACTAGCAGTAAAGTATGTTTTAGTTAATATGCTTTGAAAACTTAATAAAAATTACCATAAGACTTTAAAAATCATTAAATTGTATAATTTAAAAAAGAAAAAGAATTTATAGTAACTTATAGAACTTATAGTTAGTAAAAGAACTTATAGTAGCACTTGATTTTTTTTTTTATTATCGAGAAAGGAAATAAAGCTAGTGTGATGCACAAAATATGTCTATTACAATTATAAATTAATTAAAAATATTTGCATAAAAATAATGTTATAAATGGAAAATTAAAATTTAATGATATTTAATTTTTAGTCAAGATTTCTTCCTGTTTAATGTTACAGGAATCTTTCTAAACTGTTCCGAGGTTTTTTTTTTTTTTTTTTTTTTTTTTCCTTTTACAGAGAACATTTATAAGACACGCACAAACAAATGTCTCAATTTTAGTGAAGAATTAAAGAAGTTTTATCTAATACCTAATGTTTTATTCATTTCTGTTACAATTTACGAAAAAAATAATAAAATCCTGATCTTATAAATTAAGCTACAAATCGATTTTATTTTCTGAAAAAAATAATAAATGTTTGTATTATATGATATTATCACTTCCATTCAGCGTTATCAACACTATAAATAAAGAATCGAATTTCTAGAGATAGACAGATTGTTTTTTACTTTCTCATACAGGAAGCATATACAGAGAAAATACTCTAATCATCGATTTAAATTCCTCATAGAGATATTGGCAAATATCTAAGGGCTAAGTTCTTTGAGTCCGAAAAACATACTTTTGAAATTGTATAACTATCTCTGTCTGTGAAACCCTGACACAAAAATGTTTGGAGATAATTGGATAAAATTTAGTACGTAGTTATTTCATCATATAGCTAGATTTCTAAAAACTTTCAAGTGAAATTTTTTCGCATGACGTTTATTTGCGTGTCCGAGTGCATGTGAAATCGTTAACTATAAAACATAATGATTCGGACGTACCAAGTATAGAGCACAATTTTAATACTAAAATGCATGTCCTCCATATCAAATATTGAAGCCAATTCAAATGCAGTTTGAACATCTGCCAGTATGTTCATTCGCATGCATGAAAAGTGATAAACACAAAAGTGTACTGGTGTAGATAAACTACATTTTGTATGTGATTTTCCTAACAAAATTGTCATTTTCTCTCAAATTTGATTTGAGTAGGTTGAAAAATATGTATTTAGCTTTCTTCATTATAAAACTGAGCAAAAACCGTTCATTTGGGGGACATTGCAAATAAAATGTTGAGTTCCTGTAATACATACAGTATTGTACAATAATTACATTTCTTATGGAGGGGAGAGCCGGAGCAGAGAAATGACACTTTCATTAAGCTTATGCTAGAATTTTTTGAGGAAATTAATTCCATTACTGAGTTACCGTTTTTGTAATGTTTCAGATGATTAAAGCTTAAATTTGAAAGTGTAAAGTATTAGAAGACAGACATCATATTAAATAGAAAAATATATTTGATATAATTATTTCTTTAAATTTACATAATTTATGAAACTTAATTGTTTCAAATTTAATATGATAGAATTTTAAAAGAAATTTATTGTATATAAAATTAACAAAATAAAATATACATAAAAATTTCTGGTCACGAAAAATTCTATATCAAATTTATATTTCGAAATTATTCTAAAATTGTACCATGAAATGAATTATCATTTTACGTACAACTAAATATTTAATATATACTATCAGAAAAAATAAAAATTCTCATATTTCATTAAATTCATTCAATATGAAATAAATTCTAAACAGCATTCATTATTTTTCACATTTCGCTTTTTCTAATTCACAAATAAGAGTCATATACATGAATATAGAATTTTTATTTTAAAATTGTTTCCAATCCCATTCCTTTCATCACAACGCACTTAATATTTTCAACACAAATCTTTATTTTTATATCATTCAATTTCTAATCAGACAGCTAAATAAAAATAAATAAATCAGAGATAGAATCATTAATAAATATATTAATAAAAAGCAAATGCGGCAATGATTATTATATGAAATGATTAAAATCTTTTGCAAGGAGGAAATATAATATATGCTATAGGTTATAGTCTTTCGCACAAGATATTATTGGTATGAATAACTTTCTACATTAGATAAGAGAAATTCTATCTAAGATTGATCAGAGAAGCCTGCATGATTGGAATCCGCCATCCGTAAAGTATTTGCTCCAGACCTATTAGTAATATCCTAATTAATTGTATTCCCATTATATGCATAATTATTGTCATAACCATTATCTCACCATCAATATCGGGACAGACATTCTTGTCAATGTCATAATTTTCAGACATTATAGAATTGAATTACTAGTTATTACTAACATATATTATTTATTATCAACTTCGAGAAGATAGTATGAAATATTCTACTTGTAAAATACTATTTTCTTTTACAATTACAATTTGCATTATACTGGTTCTCTGTAATTATATATTTATAATTGGGACTTAAATTGATATTATTTCTGACGACTCTTTTTTCTTTTAAATCTTGATATAAAAAGCAGTCTTATTAATAGATTTATTCATACTTTGAAGCAAATCAGACTTAGTTTTCGAATGTTTAAATGAAATTATGAACTTCGAATTAACATAATCCACTAAGATAACTAAAATTTGCCGGACATGTTAATTTTAAACAAATGAAATAAACAAATATTGGTATCAATTAAATTTGACTAAACTACAATTAGACTAAATTTCCATACAGTCATATACATTTAAGACAAAGTTCGTTTTATAATTCCAGAATCGATTCAGAGAAAAAAATTTGCTTATTCGGAGAAATCAATATTTTTATATTTTTTAGAATCAAATTTACTACATCATATTTTTAAAATTTCCATTAACCAGTTTTCCTTAATGTGCATAAAAATATGCATTTTAAACCCATTACAAAGACATTTATCAGTTCCAAAATTAAATAAAAAATTTGAAGTAGAGAAAAACTATTATTTTGGACTGAAAATTAAAATAGAAGAAATCAGCATTTCTCCAATTAGAAAAAAGGTGAATCGTAATAAAGAGACAGATTCCAATTTCCAGTGTAAATTAGAATTTGCTTTTAATACGATTATGAAATATGTGTAAAAAATTTTCATTCTTCAAATTACAAGTAACTTTTTTTTTTTTTCATTTTGGCTCATTATTAAATAAACATGATTCTAGCGCAATGCTTATTTTTTCGATGTGCATTAGAAAATTACTTTTTATGTTTTAAATTTCTGCTACACTAGCTTTTGTACAGCTTTTTTTTATTGAGATGAAACCTTTATTATACTATATTTGAGTTTTTATTTTTTATATTTCTTTTCCTGATAAAAAAAAAATCACAATTTATAAGTATTTTACTCAAGAGATTCTTCCATCGAGACAGTGAAACACATACATTTGAAATCAGCTTATTAAAATATTCTTATTTTCCATTACTATTAACACGTTTCTGTTAAAAAAAAAAATTCATTTATTAAATTCTACTTTTCATTAAATTTAACTAATGAAAGCAGTACCTGGGCACTTTTATGTCGAAAAAATAAGTAGCAAAAGCTCTTATTAATTAAAAAAGAAACTAATTTAATGCAAAGGCTCTATTGGAAAAGGAGAGAAGATTTATGCGCAAAATTATTTCAATTCTTTACAAATTGCATTACATTATAAATTTCTTTAACTTCTTCCTTAAGGTTTGTAGGAATGTTTCATCAAGGTAATTTTTCCTCTTTAGTTGTTGCACCTTTAAATGATAAAGCTTTCACTATTTTATTGAACCAATCTTTCTTCCATCCAATCACCTTGTTGATATATTTTGTTTCATCCTTTGTAATCATCGTTTTGCAATGAGTATGTAAAATTTTTGAAATGTGGGAGAAAAAAAAAACCAGGGAGAAATATTTTAAAAAGAGAAAGATAGGAAATTTTCTTCTGTTCATTTAGTAAAAGGAATAACGTTTTCAAGTTACAACTGTCAAAACTAAGTTTAAAAAGTTGTTTGAAACATTGTTGCATTTTAAATTTAAGAATGAATTTAAATCTTAATATTCATATTTATTGAATGCAATGCATTTAATAATCTTTGATAAATCGCCATAGGAATATAATGTATTTAATGAAATCCTAGAAAATGTATTGAATAGGACAATTTATTACATAATTATCCTAAAAAATCATCTTTTAGTTTTTCAAACTAATTTACAGAATTTGAATTGTTTCAAGTGTGTACATATATAATTTTTTATCCAACTTTTCTTGCGCTTTCATGTATCCCCTATTTTTAAAAGCATATCTACATTCTCAGCAAATACATGAACGCACACTAATTAATGTTGATATAATTTAACTATATGTTTCTTAATTAATTTAATAATATTTTAATTTCATAAAATTGGAATTCCCAAGAAGTGAATTTAAGAAAAAGAATTTAAGATGCTTTAATTTTTATTATAAGGACTGAAGGGAAAAAAACAATTTAAATAAAAAAGATCATTTCATAGTGCACTGATAAAAGTACGTTTATATATATATATATATATATATATATATATATATATATATATATATATATATATATATATATATATATATATATATATATATATATATATATATATATATATATATATATATATATATATATATATATATATATATATATATATATATATATTGCCAAAATAATACACATTGCCAAAAATAATACATTTAAAAACATTTATTTCCCAGATTTTTTTTTTCCTGTTTTGAATCTCTTTTTCAAATCATTCATAAATATGTTTTGGTTTGTATACCGCCATTTTCATCTTTTGTTACGCAAAAGACAGAAAGTAAAATCACGTTCAACAAGTTAAAAATAGCCATGAAATATGAATGATATTGTTAGTTTGTTATTTATGAAATTTTTTTTGCGCAAATTCGGTTGTATTTTTTTGTTAGGATGGTAAATGCCATTAAAATACTACAAAAGGACAAAAAACACAATTTTAAAGCTATACAATCTTTAAGATAAATAAAAAAAAGATTTAAATACATATGAAAATTTGTACAAATGATATTCTTTTTATGACAAACCTGATTCCGAACAAAAAAACCTAACTTATCTGTGCAAAAGAAGACATTGTATTTGAAAACTATTATAAATTTTGATTAAATTATCATTAATTTCTGACTAAAATGCATTTTACATTTCTGCAAAAGAAATTAATTCAACTTTATATTACTTTATACAAATGATATGCTAGCAAATAACAATAGATGAATAGTAGATCGATTGATTTACTATTCATTGATTTTGATTTGCCATTGATTTTCCTTCTACCATTTAATACCATTAATTATATCTTATGATCAGTATTTTATGCCATTGATTACTTCTTAATATGTGAAATACATTTCTTGATTTATAATGATTGCGGATATTTAACTTTATAGTTTAAATAACGTTATATTTTGAGTCTGTGAAAATCGAAAGCACGAAAAAAGAAAAATAAACATGTTGATTTCATATATTTATGAAAGGAAAATATTCAGTTGTAATAAATTAATAATTGATTTAATGGAATCACATGAAGTAATCATTTAAGTTACCATTTTTTTATACTTTTCAGTGTTTCTAAAAAATATTCGTAAATTTTTGAGTAAAGCTTAAAGAGTATGAATACAAGTTTTTTTTTTTAAATATTTCAACATTTATTTTCTTATGTTATTATTTTTTGAAAAAAGCCATTTTAAATGCAAAAAAAATCTCGAAATCTGTTAAAGACCACTTCTCGCTGTAAAAAAAAAAATTAAGGTTTTTTAAACCAGTATTTGGTATTTTCTACAGCCCTCAATAAATAATAAACACTTGGAAAAGGACAAAAATTAAAAACCTTTCTTGGCAATCATGAATTTTTCTGCTTATCATATCAAATAATTATTTATTTACTGATGCATGTTTACAGTCATTTTAATTGTCATTTCATTATAATCTAGAATTTTTGAAATTTCAGGTAGTTAGTTATTCGGAGGAATGGCTTCAGAAATTTAGCAATAAGTGTTTTGATCAACATTAAATTTGAAGAAAAATTAATCCAATAAGTGAAATAATAAAAATAAATTTTCAAGAATGATAATTGAATAATTACATAAATAAGAATATTAATCAATTCAATACCAGATGATAATAATATTGTTTTCCAGTTACTGATAGTATTCATCTTAGAGATTCGGGGTTTGCATACGTTTCTTTTGCTTTCTCTTATATTAAAAATTTAAATATCTTCAAAGATTATGATGTTTTATATCAAAAATATGTACAAATAAAATCCTTTAACGTTTATAAATAGTTTTCATACATTTTATAACATAAAAACTTTAATATTTGTAAGGTAATTTGCAAAAAGTAATGAAATGAAAAAAAACTATACAATTAATTCCTACGACGAATTATTTTCATTTTAAGAGATATAAGCACTCTTAGTCTTTGTTCTATTATGTTCAGTTTGTTTCATTTCAGCATGAAAACAAAAGATTAATTTATTACAAAAACAATGTAAAACGTTTTCATTTACTTCTGAATTTTTCTCCAAATGTTTTTCTAATTTTATTCTATAAAATCCTCTTTTATTCTTCCTAAGCCCTTAAAGGTTGAAATATTAAGAGATAGTTTTGATTATGTATTCAAAATGTGACAATAGAAATATGTTTAAAAATAATATTTAGCTAATTTTTTGCAATAATTTTGTTAAATTCTTATATGACAAACACAAAGATGGTATTATATATTACATTGCACAATCTCTTAAGAAATATTCTGAATACAATATATCGATTTGGGCGATAGTCTAATGCATTGCACTTTTGGAGAAGTTTATATGTAATCTAACAATCAAATTATGTAAGAATGAGAAAGATTTATAAAGACCTATATAGCATTACTATTTTCATATATTTATATGAAATTGATTGTATTGCATAAATTGATTGATTAATGCATCAATATTTGAAAAAAAATATTTATGCTTCATTTTTTTTATAAATAATAAGCAAAAAATTACTTTTTAAATCAATTTATATACGGATTATTTAAATTTTCTAATGCGATAGCAAAAACTTTCATGTCAATAAATATAGTTTATAGTCAATAAATCTGTTATTTATGTTATCAAATCATGTATAAAAACATAACATTTCATTTTATCATTATAGATTCTAAATTTTGATTACCCACATTTTGATTACGAAGAAACTAGAAATAATAAATAAAAGAATGAAATAAAATATTATATTAGAGATAAATAAATAAAATATTAAATTTTAGAAGGAGTTTTGGAACTATTATACATTTAGTGAGAAAATTGGATTGTTTAAAGAAAATTTTGAAGTTAATAATTATTTCTGTATTTAAGAAAATCCTAGAAAAAAATTTTCACTTCACTTTTTTTGCTAATGTATATAGGTTGCTTATACAATGTTTAAAATTTTAGAATATATTTTTTCTTCGATGTCATTAACGTTTAAAATTTCGGAGCAAATATTTGAATTCCTGATATAATCTGGAAAGTATCAGACATTTTTTTAATAATATGGAAAAGGAATGGGGAAAAAATTAATGATCGTGATATCTGAACTCAAGTAATGCAAATCATAGAATATCATATGAGTAAATAATATGATGGTTCAAGGCTATTTTAATCTGAATACAATTTTTAAAAAGTAAAATGTTAAAATCTTAAGAATCGTATTGCCCTTTTTTATGAACAAACATAAAAAGATATGCACGTGATAAGAATGATAAGTTGACATAAACTTTAAATAAAGCCATCTGTGAATATAATCCTGCGTTATACATTTCTCCTGTATCCCGAAAACAGAATTTCAATCAAAACAGATTTTCATGCGCATAATACAAATATAACATTTTATAACATGTTATAAAATTTTATAACATGCTAAATCCCCCCCAGCAAATAAAATTAAAAAGAAAATATATTGTTCAAATACAAGAATGTCTGAAGTAATGAATACTAAATTCTAAGAAAAGAAAAAAATATATATCTACACTAAAAAAATAATTTAAAAATTTGGTAATTTATTTATTTAAATTTAAGTGAAGTAAATAATTAATTTTTTTTATCTAATGTTTTGTTTCGAGCAATTACTAAATGAAACAACAGGCAGTATATACAGCTTAGATATTTGATTTGTTTCTTTTTTCGTGTGAAATAATCAAGAAAACGTAACTTTGGAATAAGAATTCAGTTCATGGGCCGATTAACGGGTGATATTTATTGATTGAAAGTTTTTGGTAATACTTTCGAATGATGCGGACGCGTTAGTGCTGATAAGAGAAATAAGTCAGATAAAAATTCAATAAAACATTTTGTTTTTGTACACACTTTTTAATTTTTTTCTGTTACTTGTTTATTTATCTTGTAAGAGTATTCATAAAAAGGGTGACATCTATTAAGAAATGGAGAAGATAGAAATCTATGTATTTAATTTTTACTTTATTTAATGTACTATTACTAATTATCATTATTTTACTATTTTTATATACTCTTCTTTTTCGTTATAATAGTTTTATTTTTGGGGACATGTTTTGAAATTGGTTTTAGTTCAGTTTTATTATATTAACGCCTCGTTTATAAAGTAGAAATAGGGCTATTTTGGAACTGAACCTCCTAATTTTGAACCGCGGTCAGATGAGGAGAACGACACCTGAGCTTGTACCCCATTTCCAGGCTTCCACATCACACCAGCAGGAGGATAATTGACCCGAAATGATTTAGCGTTCACCGTATCTGCTGACACGACTGAGTTTCGGTGGAATCGGGTCTCGAACTTGACAGCCTCCAGAACCGAAGCCGAGACCTTACTACCAGGCCATCGCGATAAAGTTTTAAAATAGGAATAATGTAATTAGACCATTTTGATCCTATTTAAAATATTTTGAAAAACTGAGCGACCAATTATGACTGACATTTTGCGCATGAAGAATATACTCCCCCCCCCCCGCGAAATCAAAATTCTTTATCAGGGGAAAGGCTAATTTGAGTTTCACATAACTTTCTAAAAATGTATGGAAGTATACTTTAATGAAATTATCACCTTTAAAGGAATAAGAAATTTTGACCTTTCTCATGCATTGAGTGGATTAAATGTTTTTGTATGCTTTGGGCGTTTTTCCCCCTCAAAGATATGCTTATATTTTAGTTTTTTAAAAACTAAAACATAAATAAACAGAGTAACAAACTAAACAGAGTAATGGGATTTAAAGTTTCATCTTGACAGAAAGGAATCTTAGAAATGCATTTATTTCGTTAAAGAATTCTAAATAAAGTAAGCTTATATTAAGAATATTGACTGATAAAAAGAACATCTTATGCATAATTTCAATAATGATAATGCATTGGAACGTCTTACAGTAGTTGAGATAGTTGAGTTCGAACATTGTTCGAATCAGTTTCAGTTTGTCATATATGCTTAGTTACAGAAACGTGCCGTATTTTAACATATGACCTCTTTTAAAATAAGAAAAAATATCAATTTAGTATTGTTATTAGTCGTCCCCATCAACCAATTTATGTTTAATTTATCACTTTAAATATTTAAGGGCTTTAAAAGCTTTGAATGCAATATTTAATAACTTCACAAATTTAAGTTACTCCTTTAAAGGATAATTACAATTTTAAACAACCAAGTTTTTTGCATATTTTTTTATTTATGTTAATGCATGTAAAATGTCCGAAATCGATTAGGATCCTGAAGAAAACAGAATTAAATTTTCATATAACTTTACCCCATTGTAATTGAATATGAATAACTCCAAGAGTGACATTTTAGTGACATAAAGCTCGGTAATCATGAAAACTCATATGAGATATAAATCTCCCTTACATATTAAAAGCATTAAACATAAAGGTTGAAATATTTATTTTGATGCTTTAAGTTTCATTGTTTGAAGAGCAAATATTCAAATTCAATTAACTAGACTTAATGTTTAAAAACAGTACAACTTATTAGATATGTAAATATACTGCATCAGAGATCAGATATTGATACCTTAAATTTTTCAAAATGTGATATAGTGTTCAAACTTGCATAGATAATTTAAAATTTTAGTGAATATTCCATAATTTCCCTCAACCCAGTTTAATACTTTTTCCAATTATTCGGCTGCAGGAAGGACAGATATTATAGCATTATGTGATTAGTAATATTTCCCTTAGGGGACGTTTGATACCGAAGAAGCTTGGGCGATAATCATACTTCCTCATATATGCATGGATTCTTTGGAGTCAAATAAACACTGTGCTTTAATTATGAATGCTTTCTCAATAAATAAGAAGATATTATAACATTTATATTAATTTTTTTCTTCAAAAACGTATGCTTAGACAATGAAATAAGTTTAGAGAGCATTTTCCTCTACAGAAAAATAAGATTTATCCTTTAGCAAAGGGGCGAGAGCATCATTAAATATTCCTATTTCAAAACCGTTTTTCTTAGTTGGGAATCCTCCTATACAGATATTTTAATTGGATAAAAAACAACACACACACACACACACACACACACACACACACACACACACACACACACACACACACACACACACACACACACACACACACACATATATATATATATATATTCAAAAAAAATTTCTGTATATATATATATATATATATACAGAAATTTTTTTTGAATATATTATACAAACACTCTCAAAATTAGTCTGGGATGCTTAGAAAATTGCATTTACAAAAATTAGGAAAAAATGAATCGTAGAAGTTTTTTTAAAAACACGAAGTATTTTTTTGAAAAGGTTAATGAATTTCAGACACGGAAATATAATTTCAAAGAATAAGAAATTTGTCAGGGTATTATTTTAATTAATTCGAGATTCATCGGAAATATGATAAAGAATGGTGTTTTATAAAATCAAAAATGCTACAAATTTATTCTTTCAATCGATTCCTCCTATTTAAAAAAAGACATCAATGCTTAATTAAATAAATTTTTTAAAACTAATAGACTTTATAAACTTTTTTCATGTCTGTTGTATTTATATATTTATAGTTATAACATTGAACATTTTTGCTGCCAAATATATAATTAATTTTATTTCACGAAACATATCAGATCCCAAAATAAAAAGAAAATAATTTAAAAATGAGTGTTTCCTGCTCGGAAAAAATGGTTTGGAATAAAACAAAAAACATCCGAAATTCAAAACTCTAAATAGAGAAAAATATTTCAATAAATTATTATGTTGCATATTTTTTTTTCTAAACAATACAAAGAGAAGAATTCATACTGAATTCATTAAGAGCCGTCATTAATGGTTGAAAAACAAATATAAAAATAACGCAGGCAGATAAATGATTGAAAGAAGATTAAAAGAATTAGAAAGCGAACAAATATTAATTCCCCTCTCGTGGAAAAAGCTATTTGATTAATGAATCTAAGAGGAAGTATCTATTCATTTCACCATTGTCTTGAATGACTAATATTTCTTCTGTTGTTGATATAAAAGCCGCTTATGTAGAAGAGTTCGTTCAGTATTTGAATGTGTCTAAAAGAATGTTTTTGATGTCGAATAATATCATTCACACAAGGAAGACGAAATAATGAAAGAGAAAGATTAAAAGAAAATTAGTCCGCGGCCTTTAAAACAGGCTAGGTTTTTTGTCCTTAGCTCCTAATGAATGAAAAGAAGTTTGTATAGCTGCCTAAAACTGCATATTGTATGTAAAATAAGCAAATTCAATTTATACTACTTAAAAACAAAATCCATGTTTGAAAAAAATTTTCATTCAATAAAATTTGGATTCTTTAATGTCTCGTAAAAAACTATTAAATTTAAAATGTATCGGCTTGAAAAGATTTCAAATGATCAATATAGGGGCAATTGTTGTTTTTGAAGCAGGTAAGTATTATTTGAAATACTTATAAGCATTTTCTTATACTGAGAGGAAGAAATTAATATCTTTGTGCTTGCTGAAAATTTCTTTAACTCTTCCTGAATTTTTAATGAATAAATTCCCTGAACACAGATTGATTTAAAGTTATGATCTAAAATTAAAGAAATAACGAAATTTAAATCTTTTCTATATGTATCTAATTTTTCTACAATTATTTAGTTTTCTGTTCTTTTAAGATATTATTTTTGATGAGTGTATCGTATTAATTAATATTTTGTAAAAAGGCTTAATATTTATTCATCTTTAGGCTTCTCTTGAATTGTAAGAACGAAATTTTAACTTTGTTAGGAAATTTTTAAGAAATTTCATGATATTCAGTGTTTTGATACTCCTGAATATATATCGATAAATTAATAAGAATATCAGATTTAATTTATGTAGGAATGTAATTTTGAAAAAGAGAATAAAATTTTTCAATATCATATTGTTTCTTCTGCTTTTTTTATTTCTTATTAAATCCAAGAGTTCTCTTTTGTTATTAATCTACGAAATCAATTAAGACAATAAAAGTGGAACAGATTTAACTGAACATGATTACTTCTTAAAATGAGTTAATGCGATATGCTTTAAATAATCTTTTTAATCCTTTTTTATAGCAAAGGCGAAATAGATAAAAGTCAACAATTTTTTTTATTTAAAAATTGTAAATTTAAATCTTATTATATTTTTGTTTACAATCTTAGCTCTAATCGTCATATTATTTCAGTTTACCAGTTATGAAATAGTCTTTCATTAAATAAGTATGAAATTACAATGCTATTATTATCAAAGGAATGAGTAATTGTGAGTTATTTCTGGTTTTCTATAAAGAAAACAAGAAAAGAGCTTTTTGCCAAAGTAGAGTACAAGGTTCAACAAAATGTTTAATTTTAATTTCTCATCTAACATGTCTTTTCATAGCTCTTTATATTCGTATAAAACATTGAAACATATATTTTTATCATTTTCATAACATTCAGTAAATAAACACAAAGTATGTATTTATAAGCACACACTTTTCACTTTTATATTCTGTTCTTTTTCAATTTTTTCAATTATAAATTCAGAATTCGATGCAAATATACTGCTTGAAACATCCAAATTTGAAGCATGAGCAGATTAAAACATTGAGGGATTCAAAATATATGGAGAACTTGAAAAGGTGATAAATTAATGCTTATCACCTGAATTCAATATTTATTTTAAATCGACAAAGAATTTTAATCTTATATGATCTAGCATTTCACTACTTGTATTCGGGCTCTTTAAATAATTATTTGCAAAATTTATATTAAGTTTTTGAAGGACACCTTTTAGAGAAGTTTAGTTTAGTTATAAACGTCTCGCTTTAAAACAACACTAGGTCTATTTTGAGATGGCTTTCATAATTTTGAGCCATGGTCAGATGGTGAGGACGGACTCTGAGCTGGCATACCTCTCTCCAAACTTTCACACCACACCGGTGGGAGAGCGTTTGTTCCCGACAAATTTAGCGTGCATCGAACCCGTTTAGACAAAAATTCTTTAGTGGAATCGGCTCTCGAATTTGAGGACCTCTGGTATCGAAGCCGAGACCTTACCACCAGGACACTGGGACCCCTATTATTTCAATTTACCCTTAGATTATTAAGAGGCTGTGAACAGTTGGTTTTGAGCTCTACTGAGGTGATTGATGTGTTCTTTATGAATTAAAAAACCCCAACGATTTTGCTAATTTTCATATCTCACTTAATATCTCTATCATTTTAAAGTTTAGATAAATACTCAGAATATTTCATTATTACTATGCAACTTTTACTTATTGTGCCTACAATTTTACAGCTTTTACTATGATAAGTTGTAATTCGTGAAACTGATTAACATGACTAAGTTATTATTTTTAACATTTTTAATATGTGTTATTTAAAAGGGGTTGGCAGTCAGATAAAGGTAATCTGTGGCAATATTTTACTATGTTTTATTCGTACAGATATATAAAAAGTATATAACTAAATTTCTTCATCTAGAAGAATGTTATTATTTCTAACTTTATTCACGTTGATGCTAATAACAATATCTTTAATTTTTGTGAAAGAATATATAGAAATGTATAGAGCAGTTTCTTCTTCATCTGAAATTTCAATAAAAATATCCAAAACCTTTCTTTTCGGAAAAAATTAGTAAAAATTTAGAGAGGAATTTCGGAGTTTATCCTTTTTACTCACACCACATGGTCAAAATATTTTGTCATGAGTAAACGTTACAATTTCATTTCTGATCTTTTATTTACTCGTAGTTCAAAACTAGCATTACGAGATTCTCTTTCCAATACTATAGCATAACGATCCATTTTCGGTCCTCTACTACGACATTTTTGCAAATATTAAAATACTTTTGATCTACATACCATATTTTTGTGAAAGAATATATAGAAATGTATAGAGCAGTTTCTTCTTCATCTGAAATTTCAATAAAAATATCCAAAACCTTTCTTTTCGGAAAAAATTAGTAAAAATTTAGAGAGGAATTTCGGAGTTTATCCTTTTTACTCACACCACATGGTCAAAATATTTTGTCATGAGTAAACGTTACAATTTCATTTCTGATCTTTTATTTACTCGTAGTTCAAAACTAGCATTACGAGATTCTCTTTCCAATACTATAGCATTACGATCCATTTTCGGTCCTCTACTACGACATTTTTGCAAATATTAAAATACTTTTGATCTACATACCATATTTTTGTGAAAGAATATATAGAAATGTATAGAGCAGTTTCTTCTTCATCTGAAATTTCAATAAAAATATCCAAAATCTTTCTTTTCGGAAAAAATTAGTAAAAATTTAGAGAGGAATTTCGGAGTTTATCCTTTTTACTCACACCACATGGTCAAAATATTTTGTCATGAGTAAACGTTACAATTTCATTTCTGATCTTTTATTTACTCGTAGTTCAAAACTAGCATTACGAGATTCTCTTTCCAATACTATAGCATTACAATCCATTTTCGGTCCTCTACTACGATATTTTTGCAAATATTAAAATACTTTTGATCTACATACCATACTTTTGTAAATATTTACACATTGAAAAAATTAGAATGGATTGATCCGAATTGAACGGTTTGTGGCAAAATTCCTCCAGCAGTAGGAGATTATTTTATACCAAAGAAGGAAAAAAACCCTCAAAATTCTATAGATAGAGATTTGTGTGCTCTAACAAATCTCCAGATTCCAAGGAAATATACATTTACTTGCATGCAAACAAAAGTTCACAAGCGTAGAGCAACACTAAAGTATTTGTCTGATGTGCCTGACAGCATCACAGATGACAGTTTGAAGGTGAGTGACAATATCATTAACTTCAATTTCGGGGAAAACGGCGTTTTTGAAACAGTAAGCGTATATAATACTGTTATTAAGTAAAATGCGCTATACCTGCACAATCGAAGCTTAAGCTATTCGCAAGCTAAAAATCACAGAATGTTAATTTTCGGAATGGGGCGGGGGAATCTTTCACTTTTTAAAATGACGATTGCTTAATTCTTCTTCTTCAAAAGTTCATCTCAGAATCATTATGTTAGGAATATTATATTTCAATAAATACAGTTTCACATTCTCCATAAGTATCTGCAAATAATCAACAATCAATTTTCATCCATTGAACACTCCTGCAACCAGCTTGCACTAAGCTCCTTAAAGATAAATTATCCTCAATAAACTTGAACCCGTAGAACTTCAACAAATGTTGTTGTGTGATTATTGTAGGAGCTCCTGAATGTAGGCATGAGGATTTTCTGTCCCCAGATTCTACAATTAAGAGAAGTGACCCTCCCATGCTTTGGAAATTGAGTTTGATCTGTTCACAAGTTATTGAACAGCCGTTGTGAAATTTCGTCCATTTTGATAGAGCCTAATTACCGAATTCCTCTTGCTTAGGTGGGTCATTTGCCGAGGGCTCATAACCTAATTGCAAGTTTTGAACACAATTTAGATATGCCAAGCAGGATTCGGAAAACCGATGTCTTTAGTAAATCAATTTTTCGTACGCAATTTACCGTATCTTTTGATTTTTTTTTTCTTTTAAAAGATGTATTCATTTCTGAAAAGACGTAAAAGGTGATCTGATAAACAAGGGGTATCGCTAAGAGAGCGACTTCACAAACTTACTATTTCTTCGAATCTTTGCACAAAATACGGTAATCTCACTTGTGCAGTTAGTCATAAACTCAAATCAGTATACCCTGTGTTGGAAATCTATAACTGACAATTCTTTTATAAGGTAAAACAACTTTCGCAAAAGTGCTTCCTCCATCAATATTAGTATCATAATTAATGTGATTATGTGAGAAAAAATAACAGGATAATCAATAAATATTATGTACCCCACATTTTATAAACATCCGATAGATATATTTCTTGGGTTTAGAGCATTCTATCAATGAAAATGGTGAAATACTTTCCTTTTTTTTTAATTAAAAGAAATTATATTTGGTGATAAAATATTTGTCACAAACTATATTCAAATATTCCCTTAACTTCAATCCACTGAAATTTCAAAATATTTACAAACATATGAAGCACATTATATAAATATTTTAACAAAACATGGAATTCTTTTCAATACACAACTAATAATAAAAACACAACTTATTCAATTTCACCCAGGAAATTTCGAATGATGATATTAAAATAAGAGAAAGAAAAATAATAAGTGAGGGAATATGAGAACAAATAATATGAACTGATAAATTAATAGAAGAAAATGAAAAAGTATAACGGGACAACATTCATTCCCGCTGAATTCCGTTTGATTGATGGAATTCCAAGGAAATAGTCATTCGTTTTCCCATTGTGTTAAACAACAATATTTCATCTGTTATTGATATAAAAGGCATTTATGAGTACGCTTTCCATCATTATTTAGTTCTTCGGATACCAAATAATCCCTTTTAATGCTTTCATGAAAGAGAGAAATTAAAGAGAAAATATTCCATGGCTTCAAATGCAAGCAAAATATCTTTGTTCACTTTCTTAAAAGACTGAAAAGAAACTCGCTTAAAACAAAACTGTGCGTCATAAATTTAAGGCAGATAAGCAAAATCAGTATAATTTGTTTCAAGTAAAGTCCTTTCATTGAAAAATATTCTTTTCAATCAAATTTCGATCATTCATACTATTGAAACCCATTAAGAGAAGTTGCAAAATCTTTTGATAGAGCGTAAAAGCCTCGGTATCTTTCAGAATGACCGATCATTTTACTTGCTCTTTTTCTAAAAGATGAAGGAAAAAGAAATTTTAAATGAATTCCTTTTTATGTGGAGAAGAAAATGACATGTTTGTGTCTACAACGCTAAGCTTATATTTACAAAACGAAAGGACGATGCAGATTTTCCTTCATAAATTTCGAACATGAATTCACTGGTTGAGAGCAAAATTCATTTTATAATAATTCAGTATATCCAAATAAAATCAAAATTGAAGATAATATAGTTACGATAAAAGTAAAATTATGGACAAAAATTTTTACTTACTTAAAAGCCTATGCAGAACTACTGAATGGCTTATATAAAACATTTTTATAAGAATTATTTTACATAGGCTCACTCAAAGATAATAACAAACATAATATAATCTAAAAAGTCTTCATTCCTGTGCAAGTTTATGTGAAGGGAATTTAATTTGTTTGTTTTAGGATAAATTTATTTTATAGTTCGTCCAAGTTTTGAGTAAATATCAATTTCTATTGACATAATTTCTTCAAACATTATGTAGTGTAAGATGAGAAAAGAGAAGCAAAATATTAAAATTTTCCTTCTTTCATTTTTATTTAAATAGTTCAGTTACTTTGATGCAACATTATAGGATCAAAATAGAAATCAATTTTGAAACTCTTTTTATTTATTTATTTACTGCAGCTCTGAGTCATTAAAATTATGGGATCCCTTCACGTCCTTGATACTTGCATTAATAATGAAGTAGCAAGAATGCAAAGGGTGGAAATTGTTTCTGAATTTGATTAATATCACATTTTAGTATTATAATAGCATGTCAGCGCATATATGGCACACATAATAGCAGAATAAATATTTTACTGATATGCACATCTCATTTATTATATTTTATGAAAATGTTACTTTACTGTTTCTGTGTTCTCTTTCATAGCATAAGAGTGTGATGAAACTACAATATAAAAACAATAATATATATATATATATATATATATATATATATATATATATATATATATATATATATATATATATATATATTCAAAAACTTGGTCAAGTTCTTTTAGTGAAACAAATCATCGTGCATTTCTTATCTGATTTAAGATTTTAAATTTAATATTAATATATATCAGATAAACGACCCCTTTGGACTTATCATTATGAATATACAAGATGTGAATTAACGTAGAAATAATAATGTCTTAGTGTATTCTGAATTCTAGATAATTTTCAATATTATAATATAATTCATTTCATATATTCAGTTTAGTATTTAATATTTTTATATATAATCAATCAACAAAATCTTTCAAAATATAATTCTTAAAAGTGAAAAAAGGCCTGCAAATAAGGCATATTAATATAATAATAAACCTTAAAATCTCTAAACAATCTGAAATATAAATCAAGATAGTCTTAAATTCCAATTTCAAATAAAGACCATAAGTATTTTTGACCATTTACGAAATTTTCTTGAATACTTTAAATAAATTTATATTGATCTTTATAGTGATCTTCAGTTTTTCTATTATAAATTGTTCATATAATATATAATTCATATAATTCTAAATATATATATTCTTATTTATATTTTATAGAGTGTTTTTATATTCATAAATCTCGATGTTTCAAATATAATAGTAATATTTTACAATGAAGAATACAAACACATAAGTTAATTTTAAAATCTTATTTGATTATAAGTTATTTAATAATTATTGATCGTTAAAATATTTCTGCCTCACAAATTTATAATTTTCTAATATATCCTTTAAAGAGATGTTCTTTATTTAAATTGAGAAATAATATATTATTTTTTAAAATTTCTTAATCTTAATCTAATCAGAAAATTTCTACATATTTTGGTCATACGATGAAATCACTAGTTTATTATATTTTTATCATTTGCTGTGATAATTCCTTATGACAAATGACATCATTTATGAATCCATGCAATTTTAATACCTTTGATTATTTTTATGAGAGTTCATTTGTTAGAATGTCAGGAAACTCATCCATTTGAATTTCAGATCCTTTCATCCCACTTGCAGAAACATGGAAACAAATTCATTTCAATAGCATTGTGAGACGAAATAATTCACTTCTTTCAAAATAGGGTAGTTTTCCAAAGCGAAATTCTTACAAACCAAATTTCTTACAAAAGAATATGATTTCTTCTTCTGGATGCTCATTAGCATAATCTTACAGGATAAGAGAAATTCTTTATGGCATTATTATCACTGACATAAAAAATAACACTTATTTCTTTTCTTTATGCAAAAGACATCCATTATTAAAGTTTGATCGTAATTAGGTTTCAAATATTCTCATTTTGATTAGTTTAAAATTTGAAAACAACTGGCTTAAATTACTTTAATAGGTAATGGATTGAGTTACTAATTTCCCCTTGTTGTTTAATTGAAGTTTATATGAGAAAAAATGGTGGAATTAATTACTTAAAATGGCGATGAATTAGTATCATCATATATTTATAAAGTAAAATAATTTTAGCGTTAATGAAAGTGGAAATTAATTTGATCAACGAGTTCTATGTTTAATCAAAAATGAAACAAATTGCAACGCTGAATTTTTATTTTAAAACTAAAAACATTTTTTCCCTCATGGTCATAATTTTAAAAATGAAAACTTCTCAGTTACGCACAAGTATCTGGTTATTTATATTAATTAAACACATAATTAATTTCCTCTCAAAAACATAATATTTGAATAGTAAAATAACCACTGAAAATTTAAGTTTAATAATCTAGTTTAAAAGTCAGAAAATGAAAACAAATTAATAAAATAATTGCAAAAAAAAAAATACAAAATCATTGATTTTTTTCGTTTTTTTTTTTTTTTTTTTTTTTTTTTAGTAAACAGCAAAGATAAATTATAAAACTACATAAAATAACGATATACGGCTGTATCATAATCTAGCATGAAGGGAAAGTTTAGTTTGTTATATTAGCGCCCCGTTTTAGAGCAACACTAGGGCTATTTTGGAACAGATCTCGTAAATCTGAACCACGGTCAGATGACGTAGATGACAAATGAGCTGGCATCCTCTCTTCCACACCACGCCAAGAAAAGAGTCAATGGAAGAGTCTATACGGGTTGTTAAAATTCATTGCAACCTAATTCTCCTTTAACCATTTATTAATTATTGTGAATAAGTAGAAAAGTAGAACCAGTTGAAAAAGAAAAGCAATTTCTATGATCTCTAATATATCCACTTTAAATAGTAATCTGAAAAACTTGAACAAATCCTATTGTTCGATACTATTTCCATCAGGATGTTTGAATTTATCACCGAGACTATAAGTGATGAAACATTGTCAAAAGGCAATAATGAATTAATGCCGGGATATAACCACCTGTATCTCAAACATCCTCCAGAAAACATGCCAAATTTAACGAAAACTTGTTCATACCCCGCAGTTTTAGAACGAGTTAACCAAACACCAATGTTCAGTTTAAATAAATATATATATATATATATATATATATATATATATATATATATATATATATATATACAGGGTGGTCCAAAAAAAACTTCCCCTATATATGAAACCCTATCGGCCTATCCGCTCAACCAATCGAACCGAAATTTCAGACATGGTTGTTTGAAGGTATGCGCTGGAGATTGTGATGATTCTAAACAACGCAGAGCTCACGGTTACGGTTACAGTGAGAGAATTTTGAAATTTTCGAATGGCAACACCCTTTTTTTCCTAGCTCAAATTGATCAGCGTATTGAAAAACCACAAATGGCGTTAGAACAATTAGCGTGTGACAAAAATTGCCGCCGTAAAGCATTTGCAAAGAAGACCATTATAAAGGACTAATGACAATACAGAAAGGAAAGAGAAAAAAAAAATTATTGGAATGGAAAGTTATAATTACAGGTTTTCAACGTGTTCACCTTCGCAGGCGATAACGCATTACATTCGGGAGATTGTGAACAACAATGCCGAACGTAACATGAAAGGAGGAATCTGCATAACTTCACGTGTTATGGCTCCTGGCAATTCTGACAAAGTTGCAGAATTCCGTTGTTCCTGAATTGCAGCAACAAAATGTCATTAGGGACATTGTATGGATGCAAGATGGGGCTCCTCCACACGTCGCCCAATGTGTTCGACCAGTTCTGCAACAACACTTTGGTGATAGAGTCATCTCTAGTAACTTTGCAGTTTCGTGGCCACCGCTATCCCCCGACTCATTCCTATGGATTTCTGGTTCTGGGGTTATCTGAAATCTAAGGTGCACACGCCTAGTCCACGAGATGTGTCAGAATTGCAAGATGCCATAACACGTGAAGTTATGCAGATTCCTCCTTTCGTGTTACGTTCGGCATTGTCGCCCACAATCTCCCGAATGCAATGCATTGTCGCCTGCGAAGGCGAACACGTTGAAAACCTGTAATTATAAGCTTCCATTCCAATAAAAGCTTTTTTTCTCTTTCCTCTCTGTGTTGTCATTAATCCTTTATAATGCTCTTTGCAAATGCTTTACGGCGGTAATTTTTGTCACACGCTAATTGTTCCAACGCCATTTGTGGTTTTTCAATACACTGATCAATTTGAGCAAGGAAAAAGTGGGTGTTACCATTCGAAAATTTCAAAATTCTCTCACTGTAACCGTAACCGTGAGCTCTGCGTTGTTTAGAATCATCACAATCTCCAGCGCATACCTTCAAACAACCATATCTGAAATTTTGGTTCGATTGGTTGAGTGGATAGGCCGCTAGTGCTTCATATATAGGGGAAGTTTTTTTTGGACCACCCTGTATATATATATATATATATATATATATATATATATATATATATATATATATATATATATATATATATATATATATATATATATATATATATATATATATATATATATATGTATATATATATATATATATATATATATATATATATATATATATATATATATATATATATATATATGTATATATATATGTATAACTTCTTTCTTTGCAATGCACTACTTAAACCGGCGTTCTTCGAAGCAAACTTGAGTCGTATATTCCATAAATGAGCCACAGCAATAAAATGGATACGGTTTAGTATCACTAATACAATATCATGATTTGCATAAGAATATGTAGATACTTCATATCTTTCCCGTGCATAGATATACTTCTGGTAGGTATCAAATGGAGACAATTAGCCTGTTTATTAGCTTGGAGTGATTGATTATGTCTCAACTTTGTAAATCTGAAGTGTAAAATAAACGCGAAATTACTGGAGTATGATCTAAAGATGTTGATATCACTAACGCAATACGAACAAGGGGGGGGGGATAATTAACAGCACACTGGAGCCCATGCACAATATATTTCATATTCCTTTCAAATCTAAGCTCTAACGGTGATGATTTGGCATTACAGAATCTAGTGCTGAGCACATAATAAGATGGGATTCTCTGTAACTTCTTTGTTTTGGAACAAGAAGGATTCTTAGCATTTGCTAAGAATATCATGACATCTGAAGCCGGGCATATATCACATATAAGAGTCACTAAAACAAACGGTGGCAGTAAGTTTCACATACCTTTTCAAATTCATTAAGAGAGGCTTTTCTGATATATCATAATCATTATATTTTTTTCTGTTTCTTTGAGCAAAACATGAGAAAAAACAACAGATATATCCTAATTATCACATTTGGCATCAAAGTTTCATTTTTATTTTTGCATTTTGCAAAATAATAGGCTATGGGCTGACAGCAAACCTAATCAGGCACTTGCACATTACTGACCTTGAACTGAAATTAGAATGACTGAACTTTGTAAATTGCAAATATAAACCATGACACTTTGCAAATTTTCTTTCTAAATAAATGGGGATTTTAAATGTAATCTAAATTTTCTTCTGAACCGTTGATATGATTTATTTTACAGCTATTTGAAAACTATTTAAAAGGACTATATTAGTTAATTTGATCATTCATTACTAAAATGATGTATTCAATAATTTCAGTTACAAGTTTCGCTGAAAGTACAATTTTTCTTTTCAACATTGTACAGATTGAAATGGAACAATGTGTACTGCAAATGGAAACAAAATACTTTTATTTTCAACATTACATCACTAGTAACGCACAAATATTGTACATTAGTGTATTGTATATTATTGTATTGTTTTGTATAATTGTATAATTTGTATAATATTGTCTAATTTTATGGAATATTGATTAATGTCATATAATATAGAACAATATTTTACAATATTTTGCAACATTCTGTGCTACCTGGGATTAGAGAAGACAAAGTGGGATATTGATATCACTCTTCAGAGATGATGTGCTGAACATTTTTTTTCTACAAAGAAACAGAAACAAGTAAGTTTATTTGGAAGAAGACAATCAACATGAAAGTATTTCGATTTGCATTTAAAGAAGTTTAGGTGAAAAGAATTATTTTGTTGAAAATTCATAGGAAACATTCTGGAATGTTTTCTATGAATTCTGGAGTTTGATAGATTTAATAATGTTTGAATAGCATATTAGGTGCTCTAATAGATGTTAACTCCTTATTTCCATCAGTAGTTTATTTATACTATTAAAATACATGCAATTTATATATTTTTTTAAATATAAGCATAGGACCATTTCTGTATCGATTCTTAAAAAACTGTAAACGACAGAGAATATAGTTATGAACACTTTTTAACTCATTGCTTACATCAACAATATAAAAATAAACAATGAGAACCTGCATACTGTTTACGTGCACTTGATGATATCGGTAAGAAGACCCTTCAAATTGCTTTAATGACAATGTGTGATAATTTCCGCTTCATTTAAGGAGAATCATAATGATGTAAGTGGATTTCCGATTATAAAAACTGTTATTTACACATTTGTGGGTAGAAAAGTGTTACGAAGATTCCTCTACAACATTCAAGTAACAGTGCCCATTACTTATATTAAACCAAGTTGCAATTCTAATAGTTTTAAAATAGAACTTTCATGGTTAATGGAGTATGCTACATTAAGGATTTTATGAATATTAAAGATAAGAAAAGATGGAATCATGTACACAATGCAGTCAAGGACTGGTAGCAGCACATGCATATAAGAAGGAAAAATACTTTAGTAAGTTCTCAATACCATACATAGAAGCCAATATAAATTAACACTAAGAGGGAATATCTCTAAAGTTGAGTGCAAAATAAGAAAGGCTATTGTTACCAACTCCCTTTACATATTTAAATTAAAATGTTTAAAAGTTAAAAGTATTTTAAGTATAATTTAATATATCAAAACAATACACTCCATAAATATTAGGATACACGATTCTAACATCCAAAAGGAATTAAGAAAATAATAGCAGTTAAAATTCCAAGTTAAACAATTGAAATCGCTATATAGGGTAGCAACATATTGAAATCACTTAAGAACAAAAGTGAAGCAGTTAAAATCCCGTCATAAGAAATTAAAGTCACCCTAAAGTATAGAGTAGAAAAGTTAGAATGACAACTAAAAATGAAATCGAAAACACACAGTAAAAGATTAGACAGTGAACACTCAATCCCAGTTCAATAACTATAATCACTACAAAAATACATATTAGCATAATTTTCCACCAATGTTCTTGTTGAAATTGGTATAAATACTTTAATAAGCAAAGGAAACTCACCACCGATGAAGCCGTTGATAGCACATGTACAAAGTAATAGACTGTTCAAGTATATGTACAATTAAAAGAAGCCTAATCTCAGTTCTGAAACAGTTATGAAAATTTAGATTTAATGCAGAATAACTTGTAGTCTGATGCATTTATAGAATTATAATAAAGAGGTGATGACTTTCAGATGGGCATTGCCAAGGGAGATAAGATCTGGATTTTGCACTTTATACCAGAGTTAAAAACTAAGAGATTCATGTAGAAACATTCAAATTCTCTTATTCGGAAAAGTCAAAGTTTCATGTTCCGTTGAGAAAATCAATGTCTTTTGGGACATCAGATATGCTGGAGTTTCATTCCCATGGGAATATTGTCAATACTCAAACAGAATATGCAATGCTAATAAGTTGTGTCATGCTTTTCTCGATAAATGATGTGCCATATAAAGCCATTCGTGAATACTCATTAGTTACTCTAACCTCATTCTTGAAAAACAGCTGGAATTCTGTATGGAAATTAAGAAATATCCATCATACAGCCCAAATTTAGCATTCATACGTTTTCATCTGTTTGAACCCATGAAGGAACTCCTCGATGGTTAGAAATTTGAATATGACGAGACTGACTCTATTCGCTCTATGAGAGAAGAATTTCCCAACTGGTCGCCTTTTCAGTGAGTGTTTTTTTTTCTTGTGGCATTAAAACTAACGAAATTGGTCTAGAATTAGGAATTTTAGGTCTAGAATTTTATTTGTCACTCATTACATTTGTTATTGTGTTCAAAATTAATTGAGTGTCTTATTAATACTCCCTCTCATATGGCGAGATGACATTGTTCTATCTTCTATAAAGATAATATTTATCAGCTAATAATTAAACGTCTCGTAAATCGAGAGTGAATTCAGTGGTGAGTTTAATAATCTCTGGAAAAGTTCAAATATTTTCCCATTGGATCTTTGAATTTTTTTACTCAAATTAAAGCTGCTGCGATTTTGAGTTCATAGCACTAAAGAAAGAACCGATTCGTGGTTCTTTCCTTTTTGCTGTTGAACTGCTGTAATAGAGATAGATTTCTTCATTCAAACTAACAATAAAACTGGCATTGCTTAGGTTATTATAAGACAATCACATTGATAGTAATAAATTACCACCCGTTATAAATTATATCGAAGACATGTGCCTTCCTATGCTAAAGTTTTAGTTGAAATTATTAGTAAACTATATTAAATTTCTAACTTTTGACGAAGTGTGAACAGAAAATAGAGAGCAATTAAATTGATATAACTATCAGAAACAGCTAGATAAAAAGATAAAAAAAAATTGTTTTTACACAATGTTTATATTAATTTAAGCGAATATCTAACAATTTATTATTCAGTGATATGTGATTAATACAAGATAATAAACGAAAAATTATAAAATAAAATGTAAATAAATGTTTGTAAAATAAACTGGATTGAGATGTTATGCTAAAAGGTTTGTTCATGAAAATTCCAGACAAGTATTGGACAATTTTTTTATAAGTACCTCAGATAAAATCTACATTTTAAATGCATAAAAGGTATGTATCGTAAAAGCAGTCATGCATTTTCAATTTGAGAAGGGTTACAAAATAATTTAAGAAAAGACGTTTTCATAAATTATTTAATAATAGAGAATTCAATTCCAAATAAGTTCTTTTTTTTTTTTTTTTTTTTTTTTTGTAAAATCATTTCGTAATAATTTTAAATTAATTATTCTAAAATTCTTTCCTTAAAATAAATATATTTTAATTGCAAACTTTTGAACAGAAAACTAACTCTTTTATATTATATATTCATGTCAAATAATGCATTACCCTTAATTTTGTATGGTCAACTAAAGACTTTTTTGTCGCAAAATTACGATTTTCACATATTGTAGAATGAGCATTTTATAAACTTTAAAGATACTTATGGAACAAATGTATTTTGATAAGAAAGTAAGTATTTTGCTTATGTTTTCAGATTGGGTGAAATACAATCTGCACTAATATTGTTTTCATAAGTTTTAACAAACGAATTTCAATTTAGTTAATGATTCTTTCCAGATTAAAATTTTCTAATAATATCTGCTTACGCGAAGACAGTCAAGAATAAAAATTCAATTGGATTCAGTAAAATGTTTTTATGAATATACAATGTCAAATATAGGTGAATATACTATATAATTAAGTTGAAAAATCACTTAAATTAAATTAAAAGGAAGCACATGCAATTGTATTGCATAGAAGAATTAGATGATTAAAAATTGTTTTTTGTTTGTTAGAGATATGTTTTATTGACTTTTCAAAGAAAAAAAGTAATTATTTACATTTAAATTATTTATTTGCATATGATATTTTCAACTCTGAATAATAAAGAAGTTTTATGAATATTTTATTAATAGCTGTGATTTTTATATGTATTTTTTAATTTCTTTTCTTGAAAATATCTCTGTGATTAGAAGAGTCTGCCCCTCCGAATTTTATCAATTGATTTATCTAATTAAATTAATCAGTTAATGAAGATGAACTTTAAAACCGTTCATAACACCATTTTATATGAAATAATTCTATTAATACTTTGATGTAGGTGAATTATAATATGTGGAAGAGAAAAATAATTCTTCTTATTTGATCCATTACTACATATGTATTATTTAATTATTTAGAAGTTATTGGAAGTAATATGCTGCTTACTTTCCTTCTATCTGCCTGTTTAATATTCGTTAAATCAGAAGCAATTGTGATGACGTCAAACCTAGGTTGCTGATGAGAGGTGTAACATGTATCTTGCAATTCCATTGTCAAGTAGAACAATTATTATGATGTGATCTCTGTACTTGTAACTGTAAAAATCTTTATTTTTAACAGTTTTTATTACTTCGTCAAACTTTTAATGTCTTTAATTTGCCGCAACAGCTTAATAACTTCTCTAATTTTATTCATAGATACATGAATGAGAAAAAAATTAAATAAAAAATTAATTTTTAAAAAATTTATTTAAATGTACAAGAAGAAGAGCCCCGTCTAATTTACTGAAAGGAGAACTCTCTGGAAATAGTTCTTGTGTATTCTTCTCTGTGATACAAATATCAAGCACGAACTAGTTAATTATTCTATTAGAATATAACATCAAACTTAATTAGATTTTACAGTAGAAGAAGTGAAAATTTTGGAAACAAGATTGTTTTATGGATCAGATCGTTGCCTGTAAAAATTGGAATAATTGAAAAAGGAATGACCTAAAATGATTCGTTTTAAAATGAATCTGCTTCAAAAATCCATCAAGTGTAATTAAGTTTAAATTAAATAGAAAGAAGAAATGCATAGAAATTTGAACAATGCATTTTTAGTGGTTCATTAATGAGAATAAAAATTTTCGGTTATTATCTCAAAGTAAAAACAAATCCTCCAATTATGAATTATAGTTCGAAAAAAATAAAAGAAATTACGTAATCGAGAATAATTTAACTTTCAGTTTTATTTCTGTGTTAGTTTTGGAACCTCAACTGAACCTTAAATCCTCGTATGTTTGAAAATAATGTTATATAAGATTCGAGAATATTTAAGGTCTTTTTCCTATATTGCAATATTAATATTAAAACATTTTCTAAGGAGGTCAAATGGAATGTGAAATATAATACAATCTCGTATTTGAAATATTATATTCCTTAAATTTAAATTTTTGCATTTAATATTCAATAAGAAAATAGCCTAAGAGCGAAGAATGATTATATTGTTTTTAAATATCAGGACAATACATTTAATCTTATGAAGTAAAAATTGCTTCATAACTATTTTTTCTTTTTCTACTTATTGCATTGTTTAGTAAGATTTTAAGAAAGATATATGTAGATTATAAATTTGCTCAGTATAATTCTGTCTATGAAAAAAATTATAATGATAAATGTCAAATTTCATGACAAAAATTTAAAAAAAGATAATATCGAGTTTTATATAAAAGCATTTTATTCTATAAAAGAAATTATTCTGTGTGTAATATTTAGATCCAAATTTTACAATAATATCTTAGCAATCCAATGAAATATGGTAAAATCACTTATGAACCGATAAAAATACGCAACTAAATTTTTTATCTAGTAATTAATTGCATATAAATTCGTACCTAGAAAGAGTAAAATCCAGCAGTTTCTTTGGGTGTCATTAATTTTTAACATTGTTCAGTTTTGCTGGATTCCACTATCAAATACTAGAATATTACTTGTTTAAAAATGTGGGCCACAGTGACTTGGTGGGAAGGTCTCTGTCTCGGAACTGGAGAGTGTACGCTAAATCCGTCGGTGGCAAATGTCCTCCCATTGTTGTGGTGAGAAAGGTTGGAGAGGGAAGGGGGTGCAAGCTCAAGTGTCGTCCTCGTCACCTGAAAACGGTTCAAAATTACGAGATCCGTCTCAAAATAACCTTAGGTTTGCTTTAAACCGGGACACTAATATAATTAAACTAAACTCTGAAACTTAAAAATGTCGTGTAAAAACATTTTCATCTAATTGTTTCGAATTCACTTCGATTACCCAGATTCGAAATCAAATTAAGTAATGCACATTTTTAAATTGCTACAATCTTGACATAAGGATCTGAATCTAGGAATCAAAAACATAAAATAGAAGTAGAAGGTCTAAAATTCTTTCTAGAATAAAAGAGAAATCTTGAAATACCAAACAAAAAGAGCTCGAAATTTACACATGAAAACTTTTACTCTTCGAGCAACAGAGCAAACATTGATAGGATAAGCAAAATACAAAAACGCGATAAAGTTTCTACTCAGATATTTAAGACATACGCAAGCCCATACACACAAAAAAAAACTAAAAAAACTAAATTGAAAATTCTGTTGGGAATAGAGAGATTGAGAGAAGTAAGCAAAGTGTCAAGTTTTATTAGGACGATCTGAAAAATATTGTCTCTGAAACTTTCACCAGATCACAGTTTCTCAGCATTTGTATTTTTTTTTTTTTTTTTTTTACTTTTTTATCCTTACTGGGTTTTTTTTTTCAAAATATTCTATTTATCTCTCTTTTTTACTATCTCTTTTTTTGGCAATATTTCTAGCAGTACACATTTACTGAAGAATACTTATAGATGTGCGCATGCGACTGTGTGAAACATTTCTTCAATTTCTAAATCTGCATCAAATCAAGCTCGATCTAAAATAAACAAGCAAAACTATACTCGCTAAATTTATTTCAGAAGGGAAAATATCAAATAGTAAATCTCTTTAATCTTTTTTTATTGCACATTCTATTCTTTTTTTCTTTTTTTTCCTTTCACAGGCTATCAGAAAAAAGAAGCACTGAATTCGGCGACTGCTTTCTTCATTCCCATCAAATATGAAGAAGGCAATTTGCATTTTCTTTTGTTATTATATCAAAATAAATTGCAGATTGTGTATCACTCGAATAGCAAAGAAATATAATTCCGACGAAATATTTTTTAAGCTCTTTCTTTCGTTCAGAATAAAATACAATATTCAAATGAATAGAATGTGGCAAAACTCTTTTCTACAAAAAATATGTATGTACAAAAGATTTATTCTTAGACAAATTATTAGAATTTATAAGTATAGAAGTCAGCTATGATGATAATGCATTACGGTGGCGAAAGTTGACATCATATTTATTTCTCAACAGAAATATTAGTCTCGAATCTTAACAGCATAAAATACATTGTATAGCCTAAAAATAAAATGAGGATATTTCGTTCTTTTATTCTTTATTGTGTTGAAATTTTTTATTAAATTAATATGAAAATAGATTCGCTATGTGTATATATTGTCGAATGAATACTGTAACTTTGTACTGTATGGAATTCAGAAAATAGTAAAACATAAGAAAATATCTTTAAGAACATTTATGAACGATGGTCTTCTTACAAACAGAACAGAGTTTGGATCCAGGATTATATTTATTGGATTGATTTTTGTTTAATGAAATTCAGTTAAAACCAATAAAAATCCGCGGAACGCAGTGAATCTAATTATTGTGGATCAGAGCAGGCATGAATAAAACATCCAGTACTTTGAACATTTATTAGCAATGATAAATAGTAATAACGAAAATCATAATATGCGCTTGAGTTAATTTTCAAAACGAAATTAATTCTCTCATAAAACAAATCATAAACCGTTGATTCGAAATTCATAACCAGACATATTGTAATATGCTATTAAAGTTGAATTTTAATATATATTTTATTTCCATTGACAAATAACTGAATGTCACATTAATTGGCTCTAATTAGTTCTAATTTGAAACCAGGGTAAATATTTAGATACTGCACAAGTTCATTTCTACGTCACCTTCGATAAATTCTATTTAAATGCATGAAAATGGAATAAAATAATTAAATACCTAACAATTCAGTTCAGATTTCCATTCTTTACACAATATATAAAATAACCCATATATATATATATATATATATATATATATATAAAGATGGCCTGTTTTGGAACAGTTCTCGGTTATATATATATATATATATATATATATATATATATATATATATATAACAGATAACTGTTTCAAAACAGGCCATCTTTAGCATTCTAATAGGATTTAAATTTAAATTTAGGAAAATTGAAATCAAGTATCTTAAATTAAATGAAACACTGTATTTATTCCTTTACATCTATTTCTCTTAATATCAAGTTTTATAGTTTCAATTCCTAATACTGTTTTTAAAAAATGTACCCACGTGGTTAAAATAAGAAACAATAATAAACAATTAAAACGATTTAATCTTTTAAATACTGACTGAGAATTCCCTTAAAGGAACGTTTTAATATATTATCTAATTATTAGAAAATACGTCCCGAAAACAGAGACACATGAACTCTAAACATATAGGTGTGGTAAATTATGAAATTGTTTTCTTGTCTCAAATAAATAATATATAAATATACAATAGTTTCATATATATATATATATATATATATATATATATATATATATATATATATATATATATATATATGGGGTACAAGTTTAGTGGGATGATATTAGGAATCAAGAGAATAATGAATCACCATACAATATGGGGTTCCAAACTACGTTTAATAGGTAAAAGTAGCAAAAATATAGAGAGTCAGTAAACTGTTGAAAATTGAAAAAAATTAATAAAAATATAATAAATATTATTTCAACTATGATTTTTTTTATGTGAAAGCGCATTAAAAAAGATTGTTTTCATGCTGGTAACATGCGGATTTGATCATCTAGGGGGTAATTAAATTAATGAAAACGAAAAAGTAGTTTAGAACATATTTACAAAAACATTAAAACTTGAAAAAAAATAAAAGCTTGAAAATGTAAGGAATTTTACATTCTATAATTTGATATTGGCGACCACATAGGCCATCAAATACGCATATTACCAACACAAAAAAAAGCTTTTAAGTATGTGCTTTCACTTAAAAAAATTCATAGCTGAAACTCCATTTGTTATTTTTTACATTTTTTCAACAGTTCTCGGACTTCGTATATTTTTGCGATTTTCACGTACTGAAAGTCTTTTTATGCCTACTCTCTATGCCCTATGCCTACTCTCATCCCCCTGAATTTGCTGGTGGAATTCGGCATCCTATATATATAATAACCAAAAATAAAAGCATTATGAAATGAAAACCTATTATTGAAACAATCCGAAATTAAAATTATTTCGGAAACAAAACTAAAAAAATATTTCGGAATCAAACTATAAAATTACTTCGAATAGAAACTAAAAAATTATTTCAGGATCAAAGTAAAATCTAAAAAAAGAGTAAAAAACAGGAAAAGCACTATTGTATTTAGAGAGCGCAAATGCAGCTACTACTAAAACACAAATAAATCTAGACAAATAATAAACTTAGTTAATAGGAAAATAAAAACAAGTTAATAGGGAAAAAAAGAAATTAGAATTAAACCAAATAAAATAAGATTCCGGCCTGAAGACATTCTCAAGGGTCACCCTCAGGGAAGGAATCAAAATAAGTGTTTTTTTTTTTCTGTGAGGAATATAGATTTTTATCCAACTGTATTGAATCCTCATGACCCGAAAATCCACTCAAATTAGGCCAAAGAGATATGCCACTTTTACTGAAAAGAAACAAAACAATAAATTAAAAGATTACTACCACTAATAAGCAAAAATATAATAGCATAAAATAACATTATAATAATTATCATAACCAATTATGAAAACAAAAAGAAAGAATATATATCAGTAGCAGGCAAAAAAAAAAAAATTAGTTAAGATGTCCCATTCTTGTTTCCTGGACCCTAAACTGTTTTTGCTAACGCCATTCAAGGTAAAAATAATTGGAGGGTCTCAGCGCCATCTACTGAGTTAGTTAATATGCAACGGAAAGTCTATTTTTATTTTAGGCAAATGATTAATCCCAAATGATCACTTTTTTTATTAAAATATTAATATTGCAGTAGTTTCTGGGAAATTCCTTATTAATTAAATTTTTAATGAGACTATTTGTATAATTTCATTAAAATATTCTATCTATTTTATACTCTATCTATTCTATCTCTAATATAATTCTCTCTATTATTCAATATAGGAAATTTTGTTATCACAAACTCTTTTAATATTGTTAAATTCTGAGAAATTAAAACTTTTGAAAATTTCAATTTCTCAAGTTTGGATTGGAATTATAATTACAAAGTTTCGTTATTTTAAAGATGAATTCATCCCTTTTATCGTAGATACCAACTATTGTTTTATGATAAAGCTATTTCGATTTTTAAATCCAAAAAGGTAGCTTCAAGTAGATTTTTATTTGTTTCTGTTAGAATTAAATATTTTGGATAGCAATAAGTAACAATACTTTTATTGTCTAAGTTTATGAAAAGTAATTCATCAATATACCACCAACCGTTTATTAAATTATATTTAATTATTTTTTGCTCATAGGAATGTAGGAAAATATTAGTTTAATCACTTGAGGAAGCTGTTCCCATTGGAATATCCTTTACTTATTTATAAAAATTAATTCCATTAAAAACGTAATTTTCGGTAATATTAAAATTACATAATTCTAGTCAGTTATTTTTAATAATAACACCTTCATTTAAATAATCGTCATATATAAAAGTACAGACCTTTATTAATTTTTCATGAGGTAGATTGGTGTATAAATTTTCGAAATCAAAAGTATTAAGTTTATTAATGTTGTTATCTTTAAGAATATCCAAATCTTCGTTTTTAATATTAATTATAAATTTATCTTCATCTTTGGTTTTGTCCAGGGTAATTTTTAAGTATTTAAGGAAATGTTTTCCATATAGTAATTATAACTTCCAGTGCTACAAGTCTCGAATCTGAGTTTTAATAGATTTTTTTTAATGAAATTCAACTGTTGGAAACAAATGAGAATAGTTTAGAGAGAAAGGCTAAATTCTGTGTTTTTTTGCGAAAGCTAGCATTCTTTTATCTAATTCCTTTTTCTCAGTGTTCTTTAAAATATAAGTTGCATTAGAGTTATATTCATTAATTAATAGTTCTTTATAATAATATTTACAAATTATTTGCTGATTTATATATTAACGTAAAAACATATTTTTCTTTTAAATTTTTTATTTCTTTTTTTAAGGTTTTGCTAAAATAAATCCCTCATTCTTTAGATCTGCCAATATCTGCATTTATTTTTGTCTTAATTTCTTTTAAAATTCTCACTTTCCATTCTCCGAAGCCTTCCGCAGGTCAATAGTATTTTCTAGATAATTTAGCAATAAAAATATCCAAATCTTTTCCAATAGAAAGTGATATTTTATTATTGTTTATTTTTTCTCTTAATCTAAATTTAGTTCCTCTTTCCATTAATTCTCTTAAAGAGCTGGATTCAATAATTTTTAAATTACCTGTAATAATAAGACCTTTATCCATTATATGAGATTTATCTGTATTTATTATTTATTATTTATATGAGAATCCGTGGCACATTAAGTAACTCAATAGATGGCGGTGAGACACTCCAATTATTCTTACCTTGAAAGGCGTTAGCAAAAGCAGTTTAGGCCCCAGAAAACAAGAATGGTACACCTTAACTAAAAAAAAAAAATTGTCTGCTGCTGGTATGTTCTGATAGTTATTATAATGTTATTTTATGCTATTATATTTTTACTTATTAGTGGTTGTATTCTTTTAATTCAGTGCTTCTCAACCTTTCAGTATTCGCGACCCAGTTTTCAATTATAATTTTCATCACGGCCACCCCCCGCTTACAAATAAAAATTATACAACAATAATGCATATTCAGTATTTTGAATTCTGTTTTTAAATTATTTTTAACTAACTGCCAAAACAAGAGTAAAAGCGGGCTAACGTTGGCGAGAAACCACATTTGGCATTTTGCCAGCGGGTGGTGAACAGATGAAGCTAATTAAAGCGGGGAAAATTTAAATACTATTATGAAATGAAAGCCAAACAGGGAGATAACGTTAAAAGAATATGAAAGTAGAAAAATTCGTTAATGAAATTTAACCTAAACGGGATGAGCTAAATTTAGAAACTGAGAATGCATTTTTTCGAATAATAAAAGAAATAAAACCGAAGCACGACTAAACAAAAAAGAAAAACAATAAGTTATGTTTATGGAAGGGAATCCACACGAACGATGCCGTCTCGAGTAGGCACAGAGCAAATGTTTTCTCATAGAAAAAGGAAAATGTTCGGTAACGCAGTTTCAATTCCAGCCAGTCTCATTCGAGTCGATCCTTCTATCGTTATCGAATCTATCGTGAATGTGTATGTTATATATGTTTTCGTGTTAATTTCATTATTAAATATTCACGGCAATAGATTTATGTAGACTTGTGGATAAATTTTTAAGCGGCAGTAAGTGAGCATTAGACGATAGTCAAGCACCAACAAATACACAGACGAGCGTGGTTCCGAAAATAAAACCAAGAAAATATTCTCAAGAATACATAAATTGTGGGTTTATCAGTACTGAAGTAAATGTAGAAGAAAGGCCCATGTATATAATTTGCTCAAAAATGTTGGCCGCAGACAGCATGAAACCTAATAAACTTAAATGACGACATTTGGAAACGCCCAGAATTTTCGCGATGGTTTATTTGTGATGAAAGTGAGCTACTGGCTCGACATATTCGAGAAATTCAATAACTTGAATCTTCAACTAAAAGGAGCAAATATACATATGTTGGATACGAATGGTAAAGTTAATGCTTTTTGTAGAAAATTGGAATGGTGGAACATAATATTAAAGCAAAAATAAAAAACCTAGCAATGTTTGCAAATGTGGATGATTGTACTAAATCTTACAAGGCTGAAGAAGAACATGTAAAAGTTGTTTTTGTAATCATTGAAAATCATTTAGCAATTCTGGCAAAGAATTTTAAAAGGTATTTTCTTGCTGACGACAAACTGATAGCAAGTTACGAGGGAGTTAGGGATTCATTTCATAAGACTCCCGAAGGACTTTCAATTGATGAGGAATGAAAATTCATAAACTTCACTACAAGTGGCGAAACTAAAAGACAATTTAGCAATAAATCACTATTTGAATTTTGGGCAGGAGAAGAGGATGATTCTTCTGCACTAAAAACAAAGGTATTTCGCATTATGTTACCATTTTCAACATATTACCTTTGTGAAACTGGATTTTCTGCTGTGGCTTCTTTGAAGACAAAATACAGATATCGGCTAAATATAGAAACAGAACTTAAATTGGCTATTTCTAATATTAAGCCTTCCTATGAAAAATTTTGCTCTGAAAGACAGGCACAAGGAAGTCACTCATAATTATTAAATTTGCTTTTAATTTAGTATTTTTTAATTAAGTAAGTTTTGATTTAGTAAGTTGTTTTACTTCAATAAGTTATTAAATATGTCGAAATGTATTTTGTTTTCTGTGTGCATGTGTGCTTTCCTTTCAGTCAGTTAATCAATTTTTTTTAAATAATATATTATCTTGGATATTCTCGCGACCCTTCTCTAGTGTGCCGCACAGGTTGAGAATTGCTGTTTTAATTTATTATTTTGTTTCTTTTCTATAAAAATGATATAACTCTTAGGCCTAATTTTAGGGGATTTTCGGGTGACGAGGGGTCAATACTGTTGGACAAAAGTCTGGATTCCTCACATAAAAAATCTCTTATTTTGAATCCCTCTCTGAGGATGACCCTTTAGAAAGACTTCATAACCGATTCTTCTTATTTTTTTTTTTTTTATTTTGATTCCATTTTTCCCCCTATTAACTAGATTTAATTTTCCTATTAACTAAGTTTATTATTTATCTAGATTTATTTGTGTTTTAGTAGTAGCTGCATTTGAGCTCTCTAAATACAATAGTGCTTTTCCTGTTTTTTATTCTTTTTTTAGTTTTTAGTTTGATTCTGAAATAATTTTTTAGTTTCTATTCGAAGTAATTTTTTAGTTTGATTCCGAAATATTTTTTTAGTTTTGTTTCCGAAATAATTTTAATTTCGGATTGTTTCAATAATAGGTTTTCATTTCATAATGCTTTTATTTTTGGTTATTATATATATAGGATGCCGAATTCCACCAGCAAATTCAGGGGGTTGAGAGTAGGCATAGGGCATAGAGAGTAGGCATAAAAAGACTTTCAGTACGTGAAAATCGCAAAAATATACGAAGTCCGAGAACTGTTGAAAAAATGTAAAAAATAACAAATGGAGTTTCAGCTATGAATTTTTTTAAGTGAAAGCACATTCTTAAAAGCTTTTTTTTATGTTGGTAATATGCGGATTTGATGGCCTATGTGGTCGTCAATTACTGAAAACGAAAAAAGTAGTTTAGAACACATATTTCACTAGATGATCAAATCCGCATGTTACCAGCATGAAAACAATCTTTTTTAATGCGCTTTCACATTAAAACAATCATAGTGGAAATAATATTTGTTATCTTTTTATTAATTTTTTTCAATTTTCAACAGTTCACTGACTCTCTATATTTTTGCGACTTTTACCTACTAAACGCAGTTTGGGACCCCATATTGTATGGTGATTCTTTATTCTCCTACTATCATCCCACTATCCTACTATCATCCCACTAAACTTGTACCCCACTGAATATATATATATGTATATATATGTGAAACTATCGTATATTTATATAGTATTTATTTGAGACAAAAAAACAATTTCATAATTTACCACACCTATATGTTTAGAGTTCATGTGGCTCTGTTTTCGGGACGTATTTTCTAATAATTAGATAATATGTTAAAACGTTCCTTTAAGAGAATTCTCAGTCAGTATTTAAATGATTAAATCGTTTCGATTGCTTTGTTTCTTATTTTAACCACGTGGGTACATTTTTTAAAAACAGTATTAGGAATTGAAACTATAAAACTTGATATTAAGAGAAATAGATGTAAAGGAATAAATACATTGGTTCATTTTATTTAAGATACTTGATTTCAATTTTTCTAAATTTAAATCCTATTAGAATGCTAAAGATGGTCTGTTTTGGAACAGTTCTCTGTTTTAGAAACAAAGTTTTAAAAAAGCAAATCTAAAATATCACTTAAATCTAAAAAAATTAACCCTAATCAAACCAAACCATTATCATCTTGAAACAAAGCATTTTTGGTATCTAAACGATTCACAAATACATCAAATGTAATATTCCTTTTCTGAAATTTTCATTTTTGAAATTAGAATATTGTTATGAATTCGTTATGATACTTACTTTGAAATGTCATTAAATACTATGTGCCAGTTATGTGGAATGAAGCTTTCTTAAGAAATGCCCTTAGCCAAATAAACAGTCATTAAAAATCTAAATACCCTAAAAGAGCTTTACCTTATGATAGAAGTATGCAGGTTCCGAGTTTATTTGATCTCGGATTTCAAATACAGTTCAGAAATAAATTATTACGTAAAATAGTCGTTTGCGAACTTCTGAGCACCACTGTTATAGACGTACATGCAATATTAGAAATAATTATGCAACAGAATTCATTCAATACTTTATCACAGAAAGATAGTTAACACAATTATATGGATGAAATATTTCATTACTTCAAAGAGATTCCGTCATTCCTTTCCTTATTCCATTTTAGGCAGGCAAAAATAGATTAACTATTATGAGTAAGCTATTCAAGAGAAGAAAGATATTTCACTTGAAATATGCAATTTTTTGATAGTAGCCTGTTTTGTTTTATGCTGGTATTAGTCGAATAGCTCTTTCTCTCTCTCTCTCTATATATATATATTCAAATATGTGGGGGGATGTGCTAATGATAAAATCTCTCTATAATGAATTGTATTTAACTAATATGTCAAAGTTAAATACAATATACAAGAAATACGCTTATACAAAAAAGTAAATGAATACCGATCTTGGAGCAACCGGCATTTAAATTATGGATAGTATTAATTAAGGAAATTATTAACTTATGGATGACATTAAAAGGTAAAATGTATCGATTGAAATGATATACTTAATTTTTCCTTGAATTAGAAGGAATAAATGCCGTTGAATTAGAAAACTCAAATAGAAAATCAATGAAGACAATAAATGGTTGTCTTTTTGTTTAAAGGAAATGAATAATGTAAGGCCAGAGGAATATTTAAATCTTCAATGAAAAAACAACCATACCACTAATATTTATTGTGAGTCAAAGCAAATTCTGAACTATTTATTCATTGAGATTTGAAATAAAAGACTTTAAAATTATTTTCACGGAACAGAAAAGAAAAATCTTTAAGTTCAACAAGAAAATAATTTATTAAAAAGCAATAAAAAAGAATATTTTGCTTTTATTTCAAATAAAAGAGAAAAATTCGTATAATGATCTAAAATTAAAAATAATATAATTCGCATGTCGTAATGAATGAATTTTAATATTTATTCTTTAAAAAAATGTAAGTGTAAAATTGTTTATTTTAAGAAATATTTACCAAAATTCCATGAATTAATTGATTGAGGTACAAAACAAAAAAAAAATTAATGGTAAATAAGCGCTTTTCCACTGCCGCACTGATTACTTTCTTCAGTAATCAGCAAGAACAAATATGACGAGAAAATTCAGGCAAATAACTGTTCGAAAAATATAAAATATTAAATAAAATGTTTCTGAATAGAGCTTTTGAATTCGACTTGAAAGCGAATTTAATATAGTGAGTACCTGTGGACTAAATTTTATAGCTGTAAATGAGATAAAATTTCCTGGAGATTATAGATATGAACAAAATATATTTTTTGTAATTTAATTTAGCCATTTTTAATGTATAAATCCAGACGTATTAGAAATTTAACATACCGTTTGTTTCTTTATACTCAAATTTTTATTAACGATGTTTATAACTAAACCCAATTAACATTTTTCAAATGTCTTTATAACAAAAATATTCCAGCACTGTATTTAAACAGTGCGTGATGAATTTACTTTTATCATAAATAATAAATAACATTTAAGGAATAAAGTGTTTAAGTGGATTAGTTTTTTTTTCATTTTTATCTTTACGTTAGTATGTTTTAAATAAAAATATATAAACGTAAATTTACAAAACTTATATGAAAAAAAAAACGAATTCTAATTTAAAATCAATAAAGTCACTTCTGTTAATGAACAAAATTGTATTACTTAAATTTTAAACGAATTTTATTCTCACAATTTTATAAGACATAAATATTTTTTTTACATAAAAGGACGCTAATTTTCCTTTCAGAAAAATATCTAGAAAATGAATGCATTAAACAAAAATAAAAATTAATTTTTTACCATTTAGTATTAAATAAGTTTTTAAATAAAAAGCAAAGATGGAACTCAGCATCTAAAAAATTGAAAAACGAATCATGATATAAATAAATATTAAAATGAATATTATATTTTTTTAATTTTTTTTCTCAAAAGAGCATCAAACGGAAATGAAAATACATCAAATATCCAACATGCTAAAACCCAATAAATTATTTACAGAAATCACATAAAATAAGATTTAAATAAAATTTAGTTCGCATTTAAGGAGAAATCTATATGATTAATAAAAATACAAAAACAATCTATTTAATCCATCTTTCTTTTTCAAAAATAAGTTTTCATATCTGTTAGATAGATAAAACTAGCATGTGTAAATTTTTGCTCATTATTTGGCTGCATTCAAAGGAACATTTTTAATGACGAAATAAGCTGCTTTAATACCCTCAGAGAAAAGATGAGTTAATGAAAGAAAGTAGTTAAAAAAGAAAAATATTCCACATTTTTAAATGGAGGAAAATGTTCTTTTTCCCTTTCGTTCAAACAGTGAAAAGAAATTCTTCTGGTGTATCAGACACTGAAAAATAGATAAGTAAAAAGTGATTTGTTTTATTGCAATCAAATGATTGTAAAATGTTCTCTCCGATAAGGGTTTGGTTACAAATTTATCATGAAAATCATTCATTTAATATGCTTAAGGAAAAGAATTCAATAGAATTTCCAAATTGCGAATTATTACATTTTGCTCAGTACATAATTAATTCAAGAATATTTAATGCCTCCTTACGCATATATTACGAAAAGTATATTTATCCTTTGGATATACAACATATAATTCTTTTTCAATTATTTCCAAACAAATACTTTGAAATATATTGAATTTGACTAACCGAAATTCTAAAATTGAGCTCAATGAACTTATTGAGCATGTAACTCATTTTGAATTTGATTATTCTCTAGCTCTTTAACAGATTTTCAATTTTTTTTTTAGAAATATAATGTTGATGAACTTTACGTTTTGATTGATACAATTATGCTTGTGATGGATTGTAATGTAATTTATTATCTTATGTAACTTAAAGCACGCATCTAATTTCGCATTTTCATTTAAACTTTGGAGAACAAAATTTTAACTGAGTTTTAAAAAAATAGTCGTTAAAAATATTTCTCATATTTAGACAAACATGTCTGGATTTCATTATGACAGAATAACTATGTAATTTCCTTTTTAGTAATAATTATTCTTCAACTCAACAGTTTTGTTTCTTATTCCGTTTTAAGAATCGTTCATTATACTTTCTCACATTCATTTTTAAAGTACTCAGATTAAAAATTGGTTTGGAAGTTAAACATTTAAGTAAAAATTTAATTATTGTATTTCATTCTCAATTAAAATTAATATTCATTCTAATTTTTTCTTAATGTTCAGCATTATTTACTTTTAATATCATAGAAAATAAATTATTTATCTCTTTATTGAGACCTACATATTTTATTAATTAATATCAGTCTCTTTTTATTTATCTTCTTTTGTTATTTGATATTTAATTTTTTATTGAGAGCACTCTTTGAGATTTTTTCAAATTCTTCGGGATAAAAAAAGTATCATTTGTTAAATAAATATTACTATAAGAAAATTTTCTTTTTTCAATAAGGACAAAAACTGTTTTTAAAAATGACTTGTTTTACTGGTATAACAATAATTAATTCCTAAAATTAAGTTAATTATTTAATTGAAATAAGTCAGGATTGTTTTTGAAAGTTAATCCGTAGTGTGAAACAAATTCATAAATGCAAATTTAATATAACTTGTTTCATCAATATAAATTGTTTCATTATCAATCTCATATTGAAATCTTATTTAAATGTAGTGCATCGATACGTTGATACTAATGACATTAAAATTGTATAAAAAGAACTAATATGGTAATGATAATTAATATGAGATTTTTAGAGTAATTTTGAAAATCAGGCGAGTACCATATATTAAAATTAGTAGATGTCCATGAGAGAATTCCAAAGCTTTGTAATAAATACCTTATCCCTCTCGTCCCGTATAAAATAGTGGACCTTGGATAAGACCACAAAAGCTTTGCCTGGCATTGGCGAACAATGGAAACGAAATATAGATATTTGGTATAAATTTCACATTTTCATTTAATCTATCGTTGTAATATGTATTTTAGACGCTATATTTTTTACCGATTAAATTAAAATTGTAGTCAAAAAACCACTCACCGAATTTCATTGATTAAAATCATTGAGTTACGAGTTGTTGCTCTCATATGCATAAAGTAAGGACCGAAAGACAATTAATCTTTTGACAGAATTTTGGCTAAACGGTTAATAAAAATCTATATTTTAGATGCTTGACTTGCATACCAAATTTTATGTACTTACATTTTGTAGTGAACGAGTTCGTTTGCATTCGAAGAGCCGGCTTTCCTGTCAAAGGATTTCGTTCAAAATTTTAAAAAAATCGACGAATTTGATCTGAAATCCATATATTAAATATTTCAGTTCGAAGAGGTTTTGAATTATCGGAGCACAGTCAGGCAGACATAATGCCAAATATACGTTTTTTGCAGACAAGGAGTCTGTTGAAATTCGACAAAATGTCGAATTTGATATTTTCTACCATTTCCAGACTTTTTCCATATTCCGTACCGAGAAAGTAAGGAAAAATAGTTCTATATTTAGTTACTAACCTCTAAGGGTTAGTGAAAGTTTATCCTACGAACAAAAAAATTATTTCAATGGCAAACGCATATTGAATTTCATTAAAAAAGTCAGTTTTACTTTGAAAATCATATTTTGCATATTGTGGACAAATTTTCAGAAAAAAATGAATGGGGTGCTTTATTACATTTCAGTCTCTTTGAAATTAATTTATTAATTAAATTTATTTTACATTAAATTTTTTGCTCTTAAGCTCTAGTCAAAAATCTTTAGAAAGCTAAAATAACAGAAGTAATAGAGAACGACTCTATTATTTGTAATACTACAATTTATCTATTACTATTTGATAAAGAAAAATAAAATTGCTTAAAATTAATCAATGTCAAAAACCGAATAAATACATTTTTACCAATGTAAAAGTAACAATTCTTCAAATCTCTTAAAAATAGATGATCAATACAAATCACCAATATGTTAAAATGCAGTTGATTCGCATATTTTGTAACGATTAATTATGAGATTTTGTAATTTTATAAATTTTTCCCTTTATAGATTTTTTTTTAAAATTCATTCATTCTTCAATGTCAGTTTAATCGAAATTTACATTTTAGCATCATTCCTATGGCAACAAAGAGGCATTTGTGTTGTTTCATTGTTGTAAAAATTTAGCACATTTTTTAAATTCCTTTGTCTCATGAGCAAAATTCAATTGAGTAGAAATGTTTGCGAATGCATCTACTGAACATGAACTATTTAATAAGTTTCATAAATGAACGAAAAAAATTAAAAATTGTGTAAATGAAAACGTAGTTAACTAATAAGACATACATGTTTCTAAATAATAAGGTGCTTTCATATAACGCTAAGGCAATTTAGAGTCTCCTCAATAAGAATTTTAATGTGCATAAAACTGCATCAGACAATTAAGGCTATGTATTTCGATTTCATATTTGCACAATCCAGCATTGACATTTCGCAACGCTGAATGACTTCGAAACCTTATTTGCCCTCAGAAACATGATAAACTAAGGAGTCCAGACTATAAAACGAGAGTCCAGTTCTATGCATGGCAACAATTTCGCAATGGAAACTACAAGTGGCAAATAATTATTTTGATCTTAGACGGGCAATAATTTATAAAAAAATAACAATTTAGTAATCATCCATCTAAGATCTTGCTTGGAAGACAGTCTTGATAATTACTGAAATCAAAAATAAATCCTTTACGAATGCGATTTAACTTGGTCAATGCTATTCCCAGTCGCATTGCGTCATTGGTGGAAGTGTCTAAAGCCAGTCTTTCGATCACTTGCTGAAAGTTCTTGCTTTAGAACTGGCACCATTATGATTAAAGAGACATGTCTGAAAATGATGAATTCTTGGCTTATTTAAATATACGCTGATATGTATTACTTTGATATTCTACTTATATGCTTCTGTAAAATTTCATCTTTTCAGATCTCTAGCTTGTGACTTAATTGATGCTTGTACAAAATGAAAATTTTTTTAACTAAAAGGCGGCATGAACAGGGGTGATAGTATTGAAGATTAATTTTTTTTTATTCTCTATTTTTTCACAGAAATTTCATTAGTATATATATATATCGAAGTATTATGGAAAAAGTAATATATATATATATATATATATATATATATATTTACGAATCTGTAATGCTGCTTCCCAGCATAGTTGTTGGTTCCATCATCAGGAAGACCTTTTAACAGTCATCTGTATTGGACGGAGTCCGGGTATCACGTCGGAGGTCCCAGAGGTTCGAGACAAACTTGGAGACCATTTGGCGACTTTGGCGCCAAAATAGATTATACCCGAAACAAGAATTTTCCCGATCCGTCCATTAGGAACCGAGATACGCCTTGAAGGTTCCTGATTGGTTGAGAGGCTTCTAGCCCCACCTCCTGATACCTATAAAAGGAGGCAGTCTGCAGCTGCCGTGTAGTCGAGAGTAGTCGTGGTAGTCGGAATCGACGGTGAAGAGCGAGTCTTCCAGATATTAGCTTAGCAGAGCAGCGACGGAGTCAAGCTAGTGCTGAACTAAGCTGTGCTCTACTGTCTGCAGTAGAGTCTTGTTGTGTGATGCTGTGTGCCACATCTCGGCTGAAGATACAGTGCGCGAAAAAAGTATAAGGACAACGTGTAATTGCGTGAAAATATGCTTTATTTCCATTTCACCTAAATGAACTTTTTATATTTCTTACTTCTGCAGCATAATTTTGTGATAACACTTATATAACATAAAAAACATAATTTAGCTTCAAAATATTGATTTTAAAAAAATTTAACATTAAAGGAAATAAGGAAAAAATTATAAGGACATGTTATAAAATACTTAAAAAATGTTTCAATAATGAAGAAAACTACCTTTTTTTTCAATCACTTGAATAAGCCGAGAGGTCATAGATCCTGAAAGATCTTTTAAAATGTCCACAGATATTTTTTCCCAAGCGTCTTTGATAGCGACGACAAGATCTTGTGTACATTGATACTGTGTGCCGTTTTTATAAACTTCTCGGGCTAGAAGTCCCCATAAGTTTTCGATTGGATTAAGATCGAGACTTCTCGCCGGCCAATCAAGTAAATTTACAGAATTAGCTTCAAACCAGAGTTTTGCACTCGTAGAAACGTGTATCGAAGCATTATCCTGCTGAAAAATATAGTCCCCTGAAGTAATTAGTGGCGCTTCAGGTAACAAACTTTCTCCTAACATATCAACATACCTGTCCGAATTCATTTTACGGTTGATAAATACAATTGGAGTGGTTCCATTTGCCTCAAAAGCGCCCCATACCATAACCGAGCCACCACTATATTGACGCCTGGAAAACACTTCCTTGATCTTTCACAGATCATACCAAAAATAAAAACCATCAGCTCCATCAAGAATGAACTTTTTTTTGCCCGAAAAAATTACATCAGCCCACTTTTGACCAAGAGAAATGTATTTTTTGGCAAAGAAACTCTTCTTTTCTTATGATGATTTGTAAGAGGGGGGCGTGACACTAATTTCCCATAAGAAACTTGATGATATTTATTTATACTCAAAACATTTTGAACAGTCCTTGTTGAGCATGGTAAACTCAAATTTTGTCTAACTTCATTTGCGGTTTCTCTTTTCTTGCAAGCTCTCCTTACAATCATTCTTTTTTGTAGACGAGTGAAAATTTCTGGTCTCCCAGTTCGCTTTTTCATACCATACATCCCAGGATTTTTTAGAAAATTATAAACCACCGTTTTAGATCTCTTGATTCTTTTTGAAATTTCCTATCCATTTAATCCACATTCTCGAAAAGCAACAATTTTTCCTTTTTCAGAGTCAGAAAGTTGAGTTCCTTTGGGCATCGTTTAAAAATTCACACTGAAAGTTGCCGAGTGGGAAATTCTTTTCGCAAATGAATCTTTTAACTCGGAATTGTCATTTTATGCTTTCAAATATGCAAATTTTTAAATAATTACTGGAGAAAAAGCAATGTCTTTATACTTTTTTCCGTTTTCATTTAGGTTTAAAAATCAAAATTTAAATTTTAGCAGATTTAAAATTGAAAATTTTAATTACTTTACGCATAAAATATTTTAGTATTACTTTTATTTTTGCTGCAAAAATTTGCATACGATTCTGTAAACAAGGCTTCTAGATTTGGCAATTTTTCGCGTGTCCTTATAATTTTTTCGGGGCACTGTAATTGACTTTTTGACTTTTTTTATGCTGTGTATAGTTATCGCTGTGTATATATGCTGTATATATATATATATATATATATATCAAATACGAAAGAAGCAAAAAATATTACATTTATGATTTAGATAAAAAATAAGGCTTTCTTATTATGCAACATAAAAAGCTCACCAAATGAGAAACAATACGAAAATATATTTAATTGTCGATTTGATATGAATGATTCTAAATGATAATAAGCATTTATTTAATGGCTTAATTGTTGCTTATTAATTTAAAATTAATAATATGTGTATTAAATTTAATGAATTTCCAATATTTAAAAAGAAATTCGGAGCTACAGGATGTATTAGGAAAATATTTTTCATTTCAATAATTTAAAAAAAAACTGATTTATGTAATTTAGTCTAAATTTAAACAAAATAGAACATAAAATTTTGAAATAAGAAATCAATTAGTTCATAAATTAATAAAATATTTTTTCATTTAAAAGATGCCAATGCTTCAATTCATTATAATCGAATTTAAGAAATAAATGGTAGAGATGCGTAAGAAGATGCAATATGCTTCATTAATGTTCTAAAAGTCTTCTATTTATTAGATGAATACATGGAAAAATTATTTGTAGAGTATTAATTAATTAGAAAAAATAAATATTCTTAAAATTTTTATCAGCCTATTTGGGACATAATTTCTTCTGCTTCAAAAAATTATCTCTTAATGGGAAGAATTTTAGCAATGTTAGAGTTAAAAATTTATTGATAAAACGTAGAGGCCATCTACATGGTATATTCTTCTAAATTATGTCCATAGATTTTTTTATTTATTTGATATAGCTGGGAAACGTCTAAAATCAAAAAAGCAAACGCTAAAGTAAATGACCAATAATTCTTTCTTTAAAATGTCTATCATTAGGATGCATATTTTATATTTAAAACTAAACATATTTTAATGATAAAAACTCTACACTTCATATATTTTACTAATTAAAAATGCTCTTGAATAGAAGCTTCAAGAGAAATGAATCAATAATATCGCATTTTCACAATCTTTCTGTTATTTCTTTTTTTCCCCACGTTTCGTTATTATATTTGAAAGTTTCCTGATAGCAGTTTGAAAATCAAAAAAAATAAATTGTAAGGGTTTTTTGCATGGATGATATTTTTTATGAATTGATATCTATTTATTGATTATAAATAGAATGAAATTTTAAAAGGCATACACGTATAAGGATATCACTAGCATTTTCTTTCCAGTAATTTCAAAATATATTTTATGATTTCATATCTCACTAATAATTCAATATAAATCAAAAAACTGAATTTATAATTTGAGCATATTTTAAAATTGTCAGAATTATTAGAATAATTCAAGTCTACCTCTTATGAAAAAAATTTTCACATCTAGAAAGAATATCTTTTGAGAGACAAATGATAAATAAGAGTTTTGAAAAAGTTTATTTCCATCATAAATCATAAAGTTAAAAAATGATACACAAATTTCACAAATATTTTCTTGTTGAAGGTTTTGAAATGTAACGAAATTAAAATTTAGGAAATTCTGATGGCTTAATTTTATCCCTAATTGTAAGTTCTATCCTAGAGCCTTGTCAAAAAGGTAATTACCTGCTCCACCACAACATCTAAACATTTAAACTACTATGCATTTATACATAAAATAATAATTTATTAAGAATAATCTCATGTTATCTTGAAAACGTTGTAAGAAATTTTTGTGTATATTTTAAATTTAAATTTTTTCAGTGGAATCTAATTTAAAATTTTTCAGTGGAATACACACACTTATTCTGTAAATGCCGAAAAAGAATACAGATGGTGAGAATATGGTGGACGTTGAAGAATTTCTCATTCAACAAGAAGAATTTCTCATTGTTGCACACTATGCGAATTGGCATTGTTGCGGAAGAAGATTACCCATTCCTATTTATTAGAAACGGACATTTTTCTCTAATGGTTGAGTTTAACAAGTTATTCAAAATATTTATATGACGTGATCTTTACATCACTTTGGAATAGCTTGCGATGAATAAATTCAGTGTCGTCCCATCACACGCACAACAAACACAATATACAGCCAAGCCTATGCGACAGATTATGCGCTTTCACCAACTCTTTTTCCATATTCTTTTGCATTATATAAAAAAAAAAAACTTCCTAGGGCTAAACTTAAACTAGTTGAGCCTTCCCCATGTATACCAAATAGAAAAGCAGACACTATCTTAACCCGTTCACGCATAAGTCACAATAGATTCACTCAACGCCATCTATATTTTGGCAATCGCCATCTACATCGCATCATGTCTATTTACCATATTCTCAGTGAATGTAAATTTTAGTACTCAACGTTTATATCAATTAACAACTTCGAAAGCTCCCTTTTACTTAATAAATTTGCTTGCTCATCTTTTTGCTTATTTAAAATCAATAGGTTTTTATCCCCATATTTAAGCATTTTTCAAATTTTTCAAATTATTTTACATTGTTTTTTTCATAGCTGAAATTTTGAATTTTATTCCTAAAACTATATAGCTTGGCACAGCATAGTCAACATTATGGCCAATAAATTCCAACAAATCCAAATCCAAATCTTTCGGACTAACAGAACAGAGGTATATAAAATCCAATTCTTATCGTCTATCACCACATGGTCCAAACCGACTCTTGATTATAACATTTAAGCTGAAAAAGGATTATGACGGACAGAGAGAGAGATGCAATAGTGAGGTATGGAGTTTAAAAATTTTTATTCAAGTGATTTCGAATAGCGAAGTGTGGTCAAATTATAAGTGTTCAGATTCTCTGCAGTTTTCTATGTTATTATTCTAGAATTTTCTTTAGCTAAAACACTTAAAATACAATCATGAAATCAGATGGTTGTAAAGTCTTGATTTATTTTCCAGCACAAAATCACCATTCCGAAATCCAACTGTCCAATTTTATTCCGCAAAGCTAGAACAGGGTCTAAATAAATAGCGAATTTTTTTTTTGCGTGGGCGCAGTTCCAACGCCCACGGTTTTACAAAATTCATAAAACATTACATGTCAAAGGTGAGTTTTTCAATGTTCCTTTTCACAAATGTTTCCTACTCAAAAAATCGATATTTTTTATCAATATCCAATGATTTCTGTAATTATAATAGAGCTTTTATTTTTCAAATACGAGGTATACAGCCAAGCTACCCAACGGCATTTTCCTACACTGAAAATCGGAAGTTATTCATGGAAATCGCGCGCGAACCAGGAGCTGGTCTGAATTTACCAGTAGAATCAATTGCAGAAGAATTTTCTTAATGTTTTAAGGGGGAAAAGTTTTAAAAAATTCAAAGGATTCAATTCAAGGAAAAAAAGCAGTAAGGATAACAATTTACATTCGTATGATATTAAAAAAATATAAAAAATATTCAAAAGCAGCTTATTTCAAATTGGAAGAAATTGCATGAAAGGGTAAAATTAGTTTAAATAATTACTTTCAATTAAAAGAGAAATTCTATCATGAATCAGAGTTTTACCAAGCGACATCAGTATAATCAGAATTAGCTCGATCATAATAATATATGATATATTTGCAATTAATTTGACAATAAAAAAGTAAAAAATGAATATCAAGTTATTCATTTAAATATCTGCGTCCTTCAAAACGTTAAGCTTATCACATGAATAATCATTTTAAAGAAGAGAAATCTTATTTATAAATAAAAAAATGGTTAATCATCTTGCAATAGCCATCAACAACTTCAATTAGATTTTTCAAATTCGATCAAAAAGAATTTAAAGCATAACCAGAAATATCATTTAAATACCTTTAATTGAAACCCTACGAGCTGATTTTTTTACCTTCATTCAAATAAAATTATCCAGCTATCTAAACTTAAAAAGATCGCTTACAAAAGCAATCGATCTCGATTCAGAAGTAATGTTAAAACCTTTTCCATCAAACAAATTTTTGAACATTTTCATATTAAAGGCTTTTACAAGATATTAAGTGATTCAAATTACAAAGTATTGCCCGGAAATGGATTCCTTTTCAATAAAGTAAATTCACTTAAAAAATCAAAATGAATTGCATTTGCTTATTTTCTTTCAGCATGAGACATGCAATTTTATACAAGAGCAGAAATTTCTTTTTAATCTTTGGATGAAAGAGAGAAAATAAAATGTCTCCATCTAATACCGAACAACATTTTCCTTTTTAACTTATCTCTTTTATTAACTCATTTTTGCTCTGAAAGTATTAAAATGGATTATTTTGGCATCCAAAACGTTCCTTTGAACTCGACCAAATAATAACCAAAAGCTACATATGAACGCCCTTTATATCAATAGCAGATGAAATATTATTGTTCAAGACAATGGCGAAACGAATGGATATTTCCACGGAGTTTCATTAATCAAATAAGTTTCTCCTCAAAATGGGAAATAATTTATGCTCTGTTTTATCTTCATTTGTTTTTTTTTAATCATTTATCAGCTCATATTTTTCTTTTTGTTATTTAGATCTTTCTGTTTTCCTCCGTCAGTGCCATTATTTAATGATTTCAATTCGCATTCTGTTACATTAACATTAATAAAAATGTAGGCATAAAATTATATCCAATTTATGAATTAACTTTTCGCTTTCTTTATCAGATTCTCATGTTTCTCATATATATTTCTCATATATTCTCATGTTTCTCATTATAATAATTTAAAAATATGTTGTTGTTTTTTATCATTACAGGCATTTTTTAGCGATTTATATTATTAATGTCATACATATTTTGTGAAAAAAATATCGAGTAAAAAGTAACAAATTCAATCAATTCACAAAGATAATCAAAATTAAAATTTATCATTGAAAACTATAATGAACACCCATATATAATTAATGTTATATTAGATTTCAATACCTGAATAAGAATTTGCATTTCCTTTTTTTTATTGTCTCAAATTGGTTAAGTGAATATTTCTAATGGTGTTTAATATTGGTTTTATGCGTACAGTTAAATTAACTTTTATGAAGGATATTTAGTTGAAATATTTGAGATGATATCATTCTTTAAAGAAATAAACTTAATCATATTTAAGATGCAATTGCTGGAGAATGAATGAAATATTTTCTTATTTTTTAATACTTTCATATGGAAATTAGAAATGCATATTTCTATTTTTGGCCCTAAGCAAAAAGAAAATGAAAATCTAGAAGAAAATGGATAGCTCCAGAGAAATTATATTGTTTAAACACCAATGAATTAATCATCTCCATTATGAGTTATATTGTCAGAAATACGATAGTGTATAATCTAAGTAAGCAGAAATACTTTAAGAAAACTTAAAAGAAAGACAAAAATATATTAAAACAAATATTTTAGACAGCTTAAAAATTCTTCATTTTTAAAATATAGAATAAAAATATGCATTCATTTGAATCTGAAATCGATAAAATTTATTTAATAAAGTTTTCTCGATAATTAAGTTGGCTCCAAATACTGTTAAATTTCTTAAGTTACTGTAAGGCATAAATATAAGGGATGTCGGAAATTTAAAAAAGCTTACAATAAATAAAACCAAGCTTCAAAACAAATTGATCTCTCTCCCGGTATATAAAGAAGATTTATATAAGATGGTTGTTTATATTTGAAAAAAAATATCAATGGCTTCTATTTTAGTTTCTACAAAACAGAAAATCTTCCGTTCTTAAAAATTAGAGTAAATTATATAATTCATATATTTTTTCAGATGTTCTTTAAATTTGTGAAATCAAATGCCCAATCATTTCGATCAAGAATGATATATGTGACATGCGACAATAATAATGTATGCTTCACTCAAATCGGAATTCTATATTTTCTGCTTAGAAATTATTATTTATCAACTTTGAGATAGTAAATGTAGCTATAAGAATAAGAAAATTGCTATCAAAAATCCAGTAATAAAAAGCAGTCATTGATAAAGAGGTTCAGTAAACTTTTTAAGCAATATCAAGAATATAATTTTAATTAAAAATAAAGAAGAAATTATTTTCATTTTGTAACATAGCAATATTTTAACATGAATTATTAATCTGCAATTTAAAAAAAAAAAAACGTTTAAAGAATGAAGAAGAAATTTATACTCGAATTCTATTAGAGAAAAATGCGTATAGCTTACATAAATATATATTTCTAAACAAAACACTTTTAATCAATTTAGCTTAAAGGAATCTCCTGATTACGATATTTAAGGGCAATCACGAAATCAATAATTTTATGTAAAAGCTTATATTTGCAAGTATATTTATTATAAATCGATAAAGAAACAGATTCTTTATATATATATATATATATATATATACATATAAATAATATATATATATATATATATATATATATATATATATATATATATATATATATATATATATATATATATATATATATATATATATATAATATATATATATATATATATATATATATATATATATATATATATATATATATATATATTTACTTTGAGGAATAAAAATCTGATGTATGAAGCTGTTTTAAATCTATTAGATATTTTGTTGTATAAATCATTCGAAAAAATGTTCTTATACAATAGAGATATATGTTAATAAAAAAAGACAAAAATGGTTAATAACTTAATATTTTTACAATTGACAAAAACAAATACACTAAAGTAAACTACATCTTCTTGACTTAATAATAGTAAAATTCTACTTAGCAATTTTCAACAACATTGAGTATCTTCGTAATTTTAAATAAGTTCTCAAGTAAATAAATTCAAAACTATCAATGTAAATATTGCAGTTTAATAACTGTAAAATCAAATTTTGTTCGCTCATAAAATAAAATAACTCATAATACAACGTAAGCTATAAACATTTACATCTATATAAGTACTGTTTCTAAATGTTTAAGTAATGATAAGTATTTAATTATAAATAATATAATGTTTCTAAATATTTAAATCTAAAATTTAAGCGACATATTTTTAATTTTAAAATTTAATACGCAATACAAATTACAGGAACAGAAGAAAAATTATTTTAAAGGCGTTTCAATGATTACAGGCTTCAGAACTTCCTTTATTTAAAATTTTTCATCTATGTAAGTTTTAATGAAATTAAATCTTTGTTCATCTTTAACCCGTTAACGCACAACTTTTTTTAAAGCATAAAATTCAGTATTTTTTTTAATTCTATTTAAAACATCGATATTCATAGAATTAAAAATTAAAATTAAACTAATTTTTTTGGAAAAATTTTAAAAAACAAATAAAAAGACATTTTAAATATAGTTTTCAATAACAATTTGTAGAGCAACCTTAAAAGGGAAGGGAAGACCAGACTATTTAACAAACTGGAAAAATAAAGAATTATTAAATATTTGTTCATATAATTAAAGCTTCAACACTTTGCTAAAACTGCTAACACTTCATGTCATCAGACACTAAAAATTCCCACAATGAAGCCATTGACAGAATTTCGTTACTTGTTAGATAACGCTCATTATTTTGATTTGTGTAATTGTCAAAGTCTTAAATGTAGGATTGCGTTAGTGAAAGAGGAAGACATTTTGCTATTTTTTGCTAAATATGAATTCCATAGGAAGCATACTTTTCACTGTTACTTTGTATTTATATTTCATTCTTTTTATTCCAATAAAATAAATCGTGGTTTTTCTTTAACATTTTCGGAGCAGGATGACTAAGATAAAGTAATGATCTCGTCATCGCCTAATACTTTTTATTTTATCTTTCTATTTGGCATTTATTTGTGATTTTCTTGAGCAGCATGATGTATAAAGTGTTTCTTACTATATTTAAAAGCCGCATAAACCAATAAATAATACTAAATTTCACCTTTCGAAGATATAGATTGAAAAGAAAAACAGTCTGGAAGCACATCAGAAGAAAAAAAAAGATTCGCATCCAAGGAAAAAAAAAAACAAAAAAAGAAAGCGATTTCTAAGAAATTGAAAAACATTTCTACACTCTTTTCATGAGCTGAAACTTCCTAAGAAATTACAGTGTAATTTCTACCTGTTGTAAGCCCTATTTTGACCTATTTTCAGGAGACTAGGGTAAGGTAGGTAGAAAAATTACACATGGTGGCACAAAGGATGTTCAAATTTTGAAAAAGTGAAAATTGTGTTTAATTTCTGATAATAAAGAATCTCGTTTTTGTGTCAATTTATTTTGAACAAAACTTTTCTTTTTAAATACAGACTATTCCAAAACATGCACTTAACATTGTCCATTGATTAAAGTATTGTATTACATCTTCTATGAATAAAAATGAACTCAACTTCATCAAGATTTTCATCTTATCCTGATATAGAGCAAGATACCTCTTTTGCCTTATCTTTTTAAAATAGCAAAATAATTTGGATTGTATTAAAATAAGTGATTTTCCAGCTAAATATAATACAAGAAAGACCATTCTTATAATATACTCAAAGAAGAACAGTTTGCATTGGAAAATAAATTTATAAAAAAATAATAATTTGCTAACAATATTATCCTGCCCTAGTTTTATCCTACATAAAATATATATGTAGTAAATCGAAAAAATGAAGGTATCACTAAGTTTGGCCATTCCTGGCTCTTGCGCCACTAAATCGCAACCAACCCACAAACCTAAAAAATGAAGATGGCTTCAGAATTTTTCCATTTCTCATAAATAAATAAATTGGAAAGTAAAACATGATAAATAAAAAAATAAGTAATGAATTTCAATTCAAAATAATAAATGAATTTAAATATCTGGTTAATGGATGATAGAAGTAAACTGAAAATTGTTTAAGAATACAACGAATTTCTAAATAAAGTAGAAATAAACAGAATATATGCGGCTTAAGAAGGGAAAACAAATGTAATTTTACAATAGATGGCAAAAGTATATAATCTTCCTTCCTCTCGCTGATTCTCTTTGACATTATGATTCTATTAAAGCACATATTAAAAAAATGCCAGGGATTCCAGAATAATATGTAAAACATTTTACGATCTTATCGGATTCCATTAAAATTTTGGGTTTACAATCATTTTCATATATACTTTACCAAAATTGTTTTCCAAATTTACCCTTTTTTCTATGTATATAAAAACATAGAACAAAATCTGAAAAGTCTTCATGAAATGTTTAGTACTGGAATAAAATACATTTTCAATTACGAAATTTTTTTCATTGTTACATTTTTTGTTATTGTAATTATAATAACATCGGATGATTTTCAAAATTTTAGAATATATTTTTTTCAAAGACAAATTAAAAATAACATCAAATTTGAGTTGTTAATGACACCTGAAATTTAATAATCTGGAATGTATATTTCATCTTCTTGTAATAAATATAAAATAGATTTAGACAAAAATCTAAAATAGATTGATATTAAGAAATTCAGAGGATATAAAATAATATATATATATACATACATACATACATACATACATACATAAATATATATATATATATATATATATATATATATATATATATATATATATATATATATATATATATATATATATATATATATATATATATATATATATATATATATATATATATATATATATATATATATATATATATTGTATTTGAATTTGGATAGAACAGCTTAGTCCAATTGTCGAGAAACAACAACTTATCTGGTAAGGGGAAAGGATTGATACTTGCAGTAGTGAGAGGAACCTAATCTCTTTTTTTAGACTTATAATTTTGTTACAAAAACGCTTACAAGTATCAGGATATGCACAGACAAACGAGTTTTACCATATTTTTGGCGCAGTTTAGCAAACTTGGCTCTTGCGCCATTAAATCTCGACCAACCAAAGACAAACGAAAGTAAATCAAGCCTTTTTTAAGACAATTGATATGAGCTTCACCAGTCAAATGAACAATCTGAAGCCTGTATCTAGTTTTAAGGATTTTGTCTCTGTAAGATATTCGACACTCTGTAGCTCTCCTTGAAAATGTATCGCCATCATGAAAGAGGGCAACCTACTCACGAGCCTCTCTCTCTCTCTCTCTCTCTGTGTGTGTGTGTGTGTGTGTGTGTGTGTGTGTGTGTGTGTTAATGAAAAACATGATTCTTTGTCAAACGCTTCAGTCCCCCCCCCCTCCCAAAAAAATCATTGCAATCCCTTAAAAGCGAGTTCATTTAAAAAAATTGTTTTGAAACATTCTTTAATTTGTGAGGAAACCTCTTATGAAGTTTTCTCCTCTTGAAGAGGGGATTATGTGCTTGTCAAAGTGAAACTTTTACTTTAACATATTTCTACATATATATTTACATATTTCTACATATATAAAAAAATTCAAAATTTCAATTCAAATGGATGATAATGAGAATAAGGCCTGTAATGTATATGGTATGGCCTTCACCAACAAAAATGACCTTCATTTTCAAATTAAGAAAGAAAAAAAAAAAACTCGATTCATCGGGCACAGTGATTGGCATAAGTTTAGAACGTGTGTATGAACTTCACTGGAAGGATGAATTAAAAAGAAACTGTTATAAAATTAACGAAATAGCAGGATAAATAATACAAGCGTCTGAAAATTTAGCATCTTGGACGAAGAAATAGGACGTAGAAATCAGAAAAGTGAGCCACATTTGCATGTGAATATATGAATAGAGTAGAAAACTATCCTTTTTTATCTAATATATAAAAATCTCGTGTCACGGTGTTTGTGTTCGTACTCCTACGAAACGGTTCGACCGATTTTTATGAAATTTTTTATGTGTATTTGGTAGATATGAGAATAAGTCGTAAAGTATATTCCATAACGCTAGGTAATTAGGGTGTGCGACTGTTATTGGTTAATGTCACCAGCCCATTGTCATTCCAAGATATACGTAAAGTGAATGAACAACCGTATCCAACATATAAAGATGCATGCCTTGCACTCGGCTTGCTCGGAGACGACAATCACTGGGACGATATGCTTGCTGAAGCAGCATTGGGCTGTACAGCAACACAAATTCGTTTACTATTCGCTATAGTGTTGACTACATGCTTCCCGGGACGAACAGGCACGTTGTAGGATAAGCACAAAGATTCAATGACTGACGATATATTGCATCGAATTCGTACTCGGTAAAACGATCTAACGATTACATTCAACGACGCTATGTACAATAAAGCATTGATTGCTATTGTGGCTTTTTGCGTTGTCATTGCCAATTTACCACTCAGTCATTTCGGTATGAGTTCGCCAAATCGAAGTGCATCTGATTTAATGGACACTGAAATGAATCGTGAACTGCAGTACGATACTGCAGAAATGGCAGCGATTGTTACTCGCAGTGTCAAATTCATTCAAATTCATTTACGAACACATTATGCTGGCAGTTTCGGCGGAACAAGGTGGATTCTTTTTTTTTTTGATGCACCAGGTGGAACTTGCAAAACATTTATCATTTCGCTCATTCTCGCCGAAATACGATCTAATAATGGCATCGCATTGGCCGTTGCATCATCTGGCCTTGCAGCAACTTTATTGGAGGGAGGCAGAACTGCTCATTCAGCATTTAAGCTGCCATTAAATATTCAAAATAACACAGATGCAGTGTGCAACATAAAAAAAACAATCGTCCATGGTTATGGTACTAAAAAATTGCAAAATTATCATCTGGTGTGAATGCACTATAGGACACAAACATTTTCTCGAGACGTTGAGCAGAACACTCAAAGAAATAAAAAACAACAACAAAGTATTCGGCGGCACTCTATTACTCCTTTCAGGTGATTTCAGAGAAACACTTCCCGTCATTCCACCTTCAACGTACGCTGATGAGATCAACGCTTGCTTGAAATCATCGCCACTGTGGCGTAATGTTGAAAAAGTCCAGCTAAAAATAAACGCACTCGTCCAAATGCTACAAGATCCATCTGCTGACACATTCTCGGATAAATTGTTAGATATCGGCGACGGAAAAGTTGCTGTTTATGAAAATACAGGAGGCATAAAATAACTCACTAATTTCTGCACTGTCATTGATTCGCAAAATGCTCTCAATGACCGCATATTTCCCGATGTACGCACACAATTCTTAAATCATGCGTAGCTGGCAGAAAGAGCCATTTTGGCTACAAAAAATGTGGACGTCGACGATTTAAACTTCAAGATACAGCTGTCGTTGCCAGGCGACTTGGTATCATACAAATCGATCGACACAATTTGCGATGCTAACAAAGCTATAAATTATCCAACAGAGTCTTTGAACTCACCGGATTTGCCATGCATGTCACCACATCTTTTACTACTGAAAGTTGGATCTCCGGTTATTTTACTTCGGAATTTGAATCCACCACGGCTGTGCAATGGCACGCGATAGGTCATTAAAAAATTGATGAAAAACGTTATCGAAGTCACCAATTTGAATGGCAAATTCCGAGCCGAAAATATTTTGCTGCCACAAATTCCAATGATTCTCACAGACGTGCCAATGGAATTCAAACGCGTTCAATTTCCTATTAAGTTGGCATTTGCAATGGTAATCAATAAGTCACAAGGCAAACGATGTCTCTTTGCGGCTTCGATTTGGGCGCACTATGTTTTCACACGGACAATTATATGTGGCATGCTCTCGCGTGGGCAAACCATCGAGATTATCTGTGTTGGCTAAAGATGGACTGACAAAAAGTATACGTACACTCAATTACTCTTCGAATTGAATATTGATTTTCTTTATTTCATTTTTATGCTTTAGGATAAAAAGTGCATTACTTTCTTTACTTTTAAGAGATCAAACAATGTATATATTCGTTACGTTAATGAAATATATTGTATTCAGAAAATGAATGATTGGTGTTTTTTTGTTTTTATCGGCGAACATCGTCTAAAGCGCTCTGTTCCTCTTTCTGTCATAGATCCCATCCCCACACACTTACAATACGTTGTTATTTTTTAATTAAAAACCAAAATATTCATTAGAAATAATTTATATGGCAGAACAAAGTTTGCCGGGTCAGCTAGTATTATTTATAATTTTTTAAGAGGCCGGGATAGCCTGGTTGGTAGAGCGTCGGATTCGCATCCCTTAGGCTGCGAGTTCGAATCCCACCGGCCGAAGATTCCCCGCGTGCTTGGTGGCTAACGCACGTTAAATCTGTCGTGGTCACAAAGTCCACCATGTCGAGAGTAATACCACTGGGGGTACTGGATCAGGGGTGTTCGTTCTCTGATTCAGGTCTAAATTACGATCTGTGGTTGAGTGAATGAAATGCGTGAATGAAGTCCGCCCTGTAAAAGGGGTTGTGACGTGTGTGTAGCTAAGGCTTTCTCTTGGCCCTAGATGGCGCTACTGTCGAAACAAGAGGCGCTCCCACTCAGGCTTAAACAGGCTGTCTTCGAACAGCGGCCTTGTCAATGGTAAGGGCCATTAGAAACAACAACAATATTTTTTTAAATTTTATGATAAATAAGCAAATTAAAAGATAATAGAAAACTAAATTTATAAGCAAACTTCAGAATTGTAACCAAAAATCATAACATTGAGTATATAATAAGGATTATATTATTAAACATAAAACCAATTTCTCGTAATGAATATTCATAACATTCATTTGCAATATTAACTGTAAAAGAGGTTTGAATTTCTCGTAAGTATAATATAAAGAAACCTCACTGGTTGAATAAATTGGTTACATGCTGTAATACATTTTCACAAAAAGCTTAAATGAGAGTGAACGTCAATTTAATTTCACGTTGAGCACGTGGGCGTTAATAGTTGATGCAAAATCGTGTCATTCAAAACACACCTACGTTAAGTAGATTTTTCTAATAGGTATGTTTAATTCAATTCTCAGATTTCGAAGCTTCATTTTAGAAGAGTATTCTGGAATTATTTCATAGTGTTTCGAACTTTACTTTCAAATTTCATTGATGAATTGTGACAAACGGTTGATACTAATTTGACTATAATTTGAGATTCTAATACTTCCCATGCAACAGTTTTTAGGGCAAATTACATATACCTTAATTTTCAGAAGAAACGAAACTAGAAGATTCCTCAAAATATTCGAATCTATTTCTTTTTTTAGCGATTAAAACATGTGTGTTTATTTCACGAATATTTGGTGTACAAGTAATTACAAATGGCATTCAATAAGAAGAAATATTTGTTTTGTATATTTTTTTACTGTTCAATCTATTATTTATACTGAAAAATAATATAAAAATCGTATTAATTGCTTCAAGATTTCTGCTTGGTACAAAAATGAGCGAATATTGTAACAAACTTCGAACAAAAGAGTGCAGAAAGTACTTCATTTAGGTTTTGTTTTATGTCCATTCAAATTTAAAATAAAGAGGTCGTTTTCTTTGGCTCGTAGTTGTAAATAATATCTTCGCCTGAATACATGCATCGGTTAAAAAAGGATCGTAATATGCCATATTAATCATAATTAACCATTTAACCTTCAATTTACGTTCCAAAAATTTGGGACGAAAATGCAAAGTATCGCTGACTTCAAGCCATTCCACGGATCAGCAAATCGGTCCTAAGTTGTATGCACACGACTTACGGAACGTAAATATTGTGTATAAGACACAAATGGTTTAATTTTGTGCCATATTTGATAGAAAATTACAACCTGATGAAATAATTGAGGTAGATATACAAAAGAATTATTTTTAATCTCTAAATTACATGATTTTTACGTTTGGCCCGATCATCGCTCTACGGGCTATGCCGTAATTGTAAGTTAAAGTGTTAAGTGTTAAAGTTAAGCTATAATCAGTTTATCAAAGGAGAGAAAATCCGTTTCTATATTTTGTTTTAAAATACTAAAAAAAAAAATTTCTTATCGTAAATAGAAATAAAAACAAAGAGCAATCTCTCTTTCATTTGCTTTTAAATTTATTGTTATTTTTTTTTTCAAACTGCATGAAATGAACATGAATCCAAAGTCCAAATCAAAGGGTTTTTGAGATAGCCTTTGATAATATACAATATAGAAATTAAATGCAATAATAATTATAATAACGATAATAATAGTAATTTGAAAAAATATTTTTTTAAACTTTCAGAAAGATTAATAAATGGAATACTATCATTTTAATTCATTTTCTCTGATATATTTGTATGGTGTAAGTAGAAAGTATGTAAATAAGCTTATATTTTCAGAAATGGATGTTTAAATTTTGAAATAATAGTAGTGAGCTTTTAATTTTGCTGTAAAAGTTATTAGAATTTATATCGAATTTTTCAACAGAGTTTCTCTTGTTTTTAATCCATTTGATTTTCATTAGATCCTATTTAAAGTATAGTTAATTATTTTCTAAAAGAATTACACCTTATTTATAAGCCCTTAAATTTACTTTTTGATGTATTGTATTTTAGTTTAATTAAAATGCACGTACATATTTATATTTATTTATTATTTTTGGTTCGACACATACCATCATAAAATATATTTCTTTTCTTTAAAATGTGCTTAAGAATTAAAATCTCAGAGTTAATTAAAGATAACAAAAATTATTAATGGTCTCTAAACGAATAATCCTTATTCAATGTCTTTGATAATTATTTATCTTAGAGTAAGCTCAAGACATGTAAATAAAGGATTAAATATATTTACAAAATATTTCTACAATCAGTAGATTACAAATAATACGAAAGGATATCTTTTGTTTTATACTAATGCAAAAATCTTATTATATAAGAAACATTTCTTGACATATTTTAATCACGGTCTTATTGATTTTTCTTTCATTTGAAGATTATTAAAAAAATTGAATGCTTTTTTTTTAAAATATATCATGGATGAAAAAAAAATTTGCAGATTATTTAACATTTTGTATTAATGAATTTTATTTCTGCTGCGAATGATATTGCTTATATATGGAATTTCTGCTATCCCTCTAAACATTTTGAACCATTCATTGTTTATTAGCATTTTATTAGTATTTTGAATTGTATAAAAATGGCAGAATAATTCCTTGAACATCAATGTATATATGGATACTTTAGAATTTATCAATAGAGCTATGAAATATCTGTCACATATGTTAAACATAACAAAGGACTTAGAAGAATCACATTATAAAATTAAATTTTATAACTACCAATTGGTTATAATTATAGATAATCAGTTATAGCTATAGAAGGGTCTCTATATCAGTCTTATGTAGAGACCGGTTTAATGATGTATTTTGCTGAAGCTTCGCTTATACATTATTTGGATAAATGGGAGAAGAAATCTGCTGCAATAACTAATAATAAAAATAATAAAAAAGGCAAAATAATAATAATAAGTAATAATAGGAAAATAAATAAAATAAAATGGCCATAAAGAGCAAAATAATAATAATAGTAATAAATTGAAACAGAAAAATTAATTTACGCACATCATTTGTTCCAAATACATTTCATTTATTGGAATAAAGTGTTCAAAGCATATTATAGTCTGCACAACAACAGATGAAACAGTTTCTTGAGGAATCATAACAACAGGGTATGCTATTCTGCTTTCAATTCAGGCGAGTTCTTAGGTTTTCACCATAGATGCCATTTTTCAGGAATCTCTATAGCAAGAAATCACAGGGATTTAAGTTGGAAGAATTGAACATCCAAGCAATCTGAAAATGTCTCGAAATTTCCAAATATTCTTCAAAGCAGGAACGATGTAGTTCATACACTTTTCGGACAACACAGGGTAATGTTGTACTACTTGGATAAGACAAGAGATGGTCTTGTAAAGCAGGAATAATAGGATTGTTTGCCATAGTGAGTACCACATTAGAAGAACGTTCCGCCCTTTGTAATTTATTTTTTCCTTAAAGAAAAAGGAATGAAATAAAATAAGTAGTGAATTCATACAATAAAATAATGTAAATTAAAAATAATCATTATAAACTATTATAATCCTCGTAAAAAATATGTTTGATTTTTCAATTTGTACGTGTCATTTAGTTGGTTTTACCTATGCATACCATAGCCTTTATTCTTTTTTACCTATAGTTATCTGAATGTTTTGTATGATTTCTTGTTATTTTTTATAATATCAAATATTTACTGTTCTAAATTCATTTCAGGTTTAGGACGATCGAAGATTTTCTGTAAGTTATTAGCTAATTCATGCTATGATGACCAATCCTTGCAAAATCTTGATTTAGAATTTTTGATCACATTTATATTAACAAGAATTATGTTAAAATAAATTATTTCACTTATATGAAAATATTTTTGTCTGAAAGAATGGATTGTACAATTATGAATATTAAATAAGCTATTCTTATTAATGCTCTTGAATAATTTTTAAAAAATAGAATATTTATTTATTTTTTAATAAATAAAGCAACAGAGAATTATGAAATTCTGTTTGAAAATTAACCTTTTCTTCTGAAGTTAAAATTTTAAATTATATCTCTAATACCACAGAGCTTATTATCAGTTGTCTGATTAAAATGGTAATACAAGGAACATATACAATTATAGGGTATTTAATTTAATAATGGATCGATAGCTATTATACTATTAATGATATACCTATACCTCCACCTGGAAAAATACTTTATACTAATTACATTTTAAGAACACAGAATTTAACGTCATGATAGAATATTAAATTTTTAATTTCAACCTCATGCGTTTTAACCCATATATAGAAAAATATTTATAAAATGTTTACATTTTAAACAAAATTATAACATTCTACTATTAAATTGACTGAGTTATGAAGAGTTCAATATTATTGCTTTAGACACTTTTAGCTGATTTTAATATATACTTTTAAAAAACTCCTCCAATCAGGTGTCTCTTTCTGGTGGAAGTCATTGATGCATAAGTACTTTTACAGTAGTACTTTATTATAGACTTTATTTTCAGTACCTTATCATTTATCAGTACTTTATTATCAAATTAAAAATTCTTTTAAATATCTAAATTTATTCGTATTGATTTGAAATAAACATTCTTACAATTGAAAAATTGAGTTTGGATTCTTGATAGAAAATCCATGCTCCATATATAAAAAATCCTATACACAAAAATATATATATAAAATGATTTTTTTTTTTTACATTTTAACATTACTCCAGAATGATTCATGTAAAATTAAAAGATATATTATTTTTTTAAATACTGTCTACGCAATTAGTAGGTTCATATTTCTAATATTACATAAGATATATTTATGCAAGTAATAATGGCAATTGTCATAATTCCTTAAATTTCCCCGCTTCTAATTTTAAACAATGGATAATTGTCTCAAATCTGCGAAAAAATTAATTTTTGCTGCTGAGTGTTGTGAATAAAAATGAACCGAAAGAAAGAACCTCTATTATTTCTAGACACAAAATCTTTGTCTATTATTAAAAAAAAAGAAACTGGAAATAAAAAAATCTGCCAATTTTGGAATTACAAATATTGTCGCTGTTCTGGGATACTTCATTTTTGATGTAACTTTATCAATTAATTTAACATCTGGCTTATAAAATAATCATATATTATTTATTTTGTATTTAAATTATTGATATTGTAAAAATAAAATATTAACTTGAGAAATATCTGAAAACATAATTAAAAATAAACTAGGATTTGAATTTATCCTTTTAACGCATTAAAAAATCAAACTAGATTCATTTCAATAAAGAAGAACCAATGAAAGTTAATGATTTAATTTAATGAATTAATTTCTGTAGTTGGAAACAGCTACATTTTTCTCATAACAGAGACTCATTTATATGTCATAAGAATGTTTCTGAATTATAAATTCGAAAACTTTGAGAAACGAATCTCTGAACTAATATTATAAAATATATTAGTAAACTAAAAGAAAATCAGCATTGAAAATTTTAATTTGGAATCTAATCAAACAGTGCCAATTTATTCTTGCAAATATTCTCTTATAATATAGTTAGTAATATATTTTCCAAGCTTAATTGAATATTTATAAACAATCGCTATTAAATTTCTAATTTATAAATCCAATTGTCAGAAAGAAATTATAAGGCTTTATTAATTCATTTTGCTTTCAAGAGCAAAGACTTTTTTCAATTTTCAAAAAGTACATTAGCAGTTTAATTCATTTTAAAATGTTTAAACTAAATTCTAATCTAATGCATTTAAAATATTTATGCATTCTTTCATTTATTAAATCTATTTCAATTATTTGTATCATATATTGTTAAATTAGTCATTATAATTGCTGTACATTAAATTTTTTTTTAATAGTATTCATAACGAATGCAATAATCTTTTATGGGAATTTTCCTTTATTGGAATACGGTGAATGCTTTACTTGAAAATATAATAGAAAAAATAAACCATAACAAAATTTTGATTTCTATTGGTAATGATTTGGCTGTTTTTATTGCTAAATTATCTAGAAAATACCATTGGCCTGCGGAAGGTTTCGGGGAATGGAAAGTGAGAATTTTAAAGGAAATTAAAAATAAAATGAATACTGATTTTGACAAATCTAAAGAACGTGGGATTTATTTTAGTAAAACATTAAAAAACGAAATAAAAATTTAAAAGAAAAATTTGTTATTACAGTAATAGATAAATCAGCAAATAATTTCTGTTTAATTTCTAAATATTATTATAAAGAACTTTTAATTAATGAATATAACTCTAAAGCAACTTATATGTTAAAGAACACCGGGAAAAAGGAATTAGATAAAAGAATGCTAGCTTTCGCAAAAAACAAAACACAACTAAGACTTGCTCTCTTAACTATCCTTATTTATTTCCAACAGTTAAATTTCATAAAAATCCATTAAAATTCAGATTTGTAACCTGTAGCACTGGCAGTTATAATTACTATACGGGTAAACATTTCTTTAAATGCTTAAAAATTATCCTGGACAAAATAAAAAAATGAAGACAACTTTATTATTTCTAGTAGCAAAGAAGTACTGGATTTTCTTAAAGATAACAACATTAATAAACTTAATACTTTTGATTTCGAAAATTTATACACTAATCTATCTCATGAAAAATTAATAAAGGTCTGCACTTTTATATATGACGAATATTTAAATGAAAATATCATTCCTAAAAATAACTGGCTTGAGTTATATAATTTTAATATTACTGAAAATTACGTTTTTAATGGTATTAATTTTTATAAACAAGTTAAGGGCATTCCAATGGGAACAGCTTTCTCAAGTGCTTTAGCTAATATTTTCCTACATTACTATGAGAAAAAAATAATTAAATATAATTTAATAAACGGGTGCAGATATATTGATGACCTACTTTTGATTAACTTCGACAATACTAATATTGTTACCAATTGCTATCCAAAAAATTTAATTCTAACAGATACAAATAAAAATCAACTTGAGGCTACCTCTCTGGATTTAAAAATCGAAATTGCTAATGATAAAACAATAGTTGGTATATACGATAAAATGGATGAATTCAACTTTAAAATAACAAAACTATGTAACTACCATTCCAATCTAAACTCTAAAATTTTCAAAAATCTAATTTTCTCACAAGTTAACATTATCAAAAGGGTTTGCAATAATAAAAATTCCTATATTGAAGCATCAAACAACGTCATTAAAAATTTAATTAAAAATGAATTTCCTAGAAATTACTGTAATGTCAATTTTTTAATTAAACAAGGTATGGTTTGTGATTAATCTTTTGGCTTAAATAAAAATAGAACTTTTCTTGCATATTAGATCACTCAAAAGATGGCGCTGGGAGCCTACAATTTTTTACCTAATTTAGCGTTAGAATTTTTACCGTTAGTGTTTTTAAAAAGCGGAAATCACAATCGATAGCTTAAAAATTCCTTGACTGCTGATGATATGTTCTGGGATTTTCGTTTTTTCCATTAGTGCTATTTTGTTTTTATAGTTATTTTTGTTATTGTATTTTTACTTTGTAGTGGTTATTTTCTTCTTATTTGTTGTTTTGTATTTTCCTTTCTATTAAAATGGTATATCTCTTGGGCATAATTTCAGGGGATTTTCGGGTCACGAGGAATCATTATTAGACTTATGCCTGCATTTCCTCACAGAAAAAATCCCTTTCTTTGAATCCCTGCCTGAGGGTGACCCTTGAAAAAGTCTTCAGGCCGGATTCTTTTTTATATTTTTATATTTTTTTGGTTCAATTTTTATTTGTTTTTTTTTTTATTTTCCTATTAACTTGATTTTAATACTTTTGTATATATATATATATATATATATATATATATATATGTAAGGTATCTAAGGATTTCAAATATTATAAAAATTTTAATTATAACCAATGCTATGAGAAATATTGAGATGCTATGAGATATTCCCCTAAAGTAAAGTTCATCAAACATTAACATAATTATTCTCTTTCATTTTAATATATATGTAAAGGAAACAAAATGGATATATAAATAGCAAATCCTGTATTAAAAATGTTTACATAAGCCCGTTGAAACGTTTGATACATATAAGGAAAAACAAATGAAACGTGAAGTGGCTTTTATTGGTTGTTAACATCAACAATTAAATTTTAAAGTTTCAATGACTATACAAATAATGTATTTTCAAATAAAATTGAGATGGATTTCAGGGTATATAAGAAGATGTTGTTTATTCTTTCTCGAAGAAATGAAATGAACTTAGTTTCTACTGCTCTGTAACATAATAAAAGACAGTTAAAACAAGTGGAAGAAGTCTTCTAGTGATAAACGTGTTAAAGTTCTTTTCAATTCAAGATGTTTTTTTATATAATTATTCATCTGTTTTAAGAGATATTAAAGAATCCAAACTATATATATCATTAAATAAATATCATTTATATGAAAAAATGATTTAATTATCTTCTTTCTATACATAACAAGCAGCTTTCTATCACATGAGGATTTTTCTCCAGTCTTTTTCAGAAAAAAACATTGCTTTTATTTAAATCTGTTGGATATTTTTCTGTTTATCTTCTCAATTTCAGTAATTCGTCTTTTCTGTGAGAGTATTAATACCTGGTATTCAAAACATTTCCTTTCACATAACAAAATAATAATCAAACATTTGTATGTGAATACCTTTGATATAAATTATAGAAATATTACTATCCAAAATGGTATTAAAAGAACGGATATTTTTTCAGAGTTTCATCAATTATGTTGTTTTCTCCTCAAACTCGAAATTTATTTCATCTTTTACTTCTGTCATTTCCCCCACCCCTCGTTATTAAGTAGTTAATATTTGCTTTAACGCTTCTACTTCAGTAACTGTTGTTTATTGGCATATTACATATTTTTAATGTCATTGTTTAGAATGTCAATGAACACTCTCTCCTTTCTAATTTTTCAGTATCGTAGAGGAAATAAATTAGAAATAGCTTTGACTTATCTTTTGATATCAAATGACCATTCATTTTTAAAATGATAAATGACAAAATAAGAAAATACTTTGATGCTGGTTTTACGAAGTAACTTAACCTAATCTTCTGTCGTAGAAAATTTACTTTTTATAATTAAAATCGTATGAGCAAAGAAGACAATAAAATATATTATCTTTCTAAATCCTATACATTTATTCACTTTTATTTTTGAGTAATTTTTGTTCATAAAAAAAAAGGCTAAAAATTATTTTTTTAATTAAATTTAAATACTATTTTGCATATAGATTTTAAAAAAAATGTAACGACTGTGTAAATGAAGAAATGGAAACCTAAGAAAAATAATAATAATTTTAAATGATTATTTTAATTACTTTGAAAATGACTTTGCTATATGCGGTTTTCTTTCAGCTTTTAGATTTTTAATGATTTACAAAATATATATATTTTTAAAAAAGTCTTTAGAAATTAAAAATGATTTTTAACATAGTTATCTTTATTTCTTTTCATACTTAGATAAATATTTTGTAAATAATTAGGTAAAGACAAATATTTGGAAAATAAATTTTCAATACTTGGATTTTGTTTATGTTTTATTTCGCTTTTATTTAGTTCGCTTAGTGTGCATCTAGATAAATACAAAACTTTTTTATTCTCATCAAAAGAAATATTGATTTCCCTAGCAGAAAAAGATATGTCAATCATAATGAGTGATATCTTATAAGAAAAAAATGCAATGTTGTAGAAAATATAAATGTTATGGTTCTTAGTACATAATAGAATAAAACAGAAACCTAAGCCATAAATGTTCGCTGCCGATTTCGCGTCATTTTCCGATACGAGAGAAATCCCAACGCATCAGTATATATCAATCAAATCATTCAATCTTGCTTCATTAAATAAAATTTTTTATTAAATATTAAGCTTTACTTAATCAAAGTCTTAATTACTTTATCATTAAAGTAATGGCGTTGTTAAAACAAATTATAAAAATTTAAAAGGGTTGTTAAAGACAAAAGTGAAAATGTATGGAATACATCTTTTTAGAATGAAAGAAATATACATTATGCATACATTTATACCACTAAATTTGACATAGCAGAATATATTTTCTAAGAATAGAATTGAAAAGAAAATGCTAAACTGTATTTCCAAAATTCTAATTCTCTAGAAAGACTAGGATAAGCTTTTCGTCAAGACTTTTGACAGCATTAACTGAAATGGATTTGTAATATTAGCTAAAACGAATTCCTGCGGTTGGGAGTAACCCTAATACCTAACATTTTGCTAAGAGATTTATTATCAATCTTAATCCCATCCAGCAAATTTAAAAGGATTGTTTAAAAGAATTGTTTTTTATCATTCTTAAATCATAATGAGATTCAGTTCTGCTCAATACTCATAACGGTTTTAGAGAAATGAATAAACATAGAGCAGAAAGACCTGGGGATTAAGTAATATGAAATTTAAAAGAATAAGGTTCATACATTTAAATTATCACCGTAAACTTTATGTTTTCGGTTCATTTAAATTCAAGTATATTTTTTGCTTTACATTATTCATGTGTTTTTGCAGAAGACCGGAAAGAAAAAGTGATCTGGAATTATCTGCTGTTTGAGATAATTTATAAATGAGCAGATTCAATTCAGAATGAATCTTAATTTGTTTAATTTTATTTACGGGTTCAATCATTTTTAGAAAAGCTCATTAGCATTTTTACTTTCTTATTATTTGTAAGGATAATTATATATTCAAAATAATTTTAATATATATTTAATATATATAAATTAATAATTTTATTAATTCACATCACTCTTATTAATTTATCATCTATTTTAATTCAGATTAGTCTTCCGACTCTCCTTTGAATTTAGCTAATTTTGCAATTTAGAAAAACAAATGTGTAATATGAATTCAAGAGCTGACATTTGTCAATCGTTTCCAGGCAGATTGCTTTGTTCACGCCAAATGGCATAACTATACTTTAAAGGATTTTGAGCTTAAAGGGCACTTAAAGTTGTAAGTTGTATTAAGTAAAGCATTAACAAGTTTGTAATGAAATAATAGTTCTTATTGATAAATTGTATGAAAAAGTTAAATAATCGATTCATGAATGCTAATGGTATCTCTTATTTATGATCTGTTAACAATCTTCACAAATATTTAAATACATAAGAAAAAGAAAGTAAAATTTTGTTCATTTGATTGTTCTTAAAAGTTAGAAAAAATATATTTACATTTCGAAAAGAAAATAGTTTTAAAATTTAGAACATTTCTCAGAAGATTTTTTATTTTTAAATAACAATATAAATAATATTTTTAAAAGATAGCTAGCTGCTTATAATTAAAAAAAAACCCTAATTTTTGTTTTTAATTTTGCAACTGAGCATAAGTATAAAATTATCCAAGAAATTATCCAAATTATCTCCAAGAAAATCACCATACATTGATTTATATGTAATTTAATTCAAAATTTTAGCAGAATTTAATCTATCTTCAGCTTCAAATAAACATTGAATTAAAGATGTAAATATTCATTTACCTTCTTTCCAATTTCAACTCACGATGCGAAATTCCTAAACGTAGATATCTGCAGCTCTTTTTCCCCTCAAAGGAATATGAGCATTTTGCGCTCGCTGAATCTTTATTTTCTTCATGAAAGGCATCGCTTGGTGAAAAGAGAGAACCCGGAAAGATTCAAGACTCTATTTGCATCAAGGATAATAATGGTTTAAATGCATGTAGCTTCAAGATCGTATTTCGTGCGCTTTTCGGCGTATTACATAGATCTGCATTTCGAATTGGAGTTAGATATTATCAAAGCAGGAAAGGAATTTAAGCACGCGCTCCCTTCGAGTTTATTGAATCTACAGTCATCAAGGTTATGAAGAGAGAGCAAGTCTTCTGTAAATTCAGGAATGCCACAAAGGAATAAGAAGAAAAGAAACATTTTAAAAATTGGCTTTTTATGCGTCTCGCATAGTTGAATCTTTGAAATGTCTTTTCCAACATAAAACAGAATATAAAGAAAATAAAGCCATTCGTTTATTCAAGAGATTTCATTTTTATTTGACTTATAAAGAATTTAAATTCCTCGAGTTTAAGAAAAATCAATACTATCATATAGGCTTTTGAATTCGGTATTATGTTGATGGGCATAAATGAATTTCCATATGAAAATATTAATTAAAATTTAAAATGAAGCCATGAAATGTATATCTAGTGTTTATATCCATGCTTACTGAAGAAATTATAATATTAGCTAACGATTTCCAAACTTTTTCCATCAAATCTGGCTCAATAAAATAATTTAAAAATATTTTATTATTTTGTATTGTAACCCAGTGTATCTTTCACTACCAATAGGCATTCAATAATATTAAAGATTTATCTATGCATAATAAATATGTAAAATGCGGCAAAAGCAACAGCAAATAACTCTAGCTTTGCATAATAATGCCATCATGAATGATGATAACTTTGTCAGCTTCAAAAATTTATCTCCCAAAGGATCGACTTGACATCACCAGAAATATAGCCCAAATGGAACAAAGCTGTTACTGTATACACTCCTAGTAAGTGAGAACCGTCTAATTTTTCCAGCTTAAAATAATTATTTAATTACTAGCTAAAAGTAAAATATTACTGAAAGAATTTTAATAATTTCCCTCTGAAGTCGTTTAAGAGTCTCTGAGAATCAAATGGTGCAAGAGTCATGGGATCTTCATATCAGAAATAAAACTCTTTTTATAAAACCCAAAATATCATTGTGGCCTTGTCTCCTAGTGTTGGAATACAATGTCAAAATGATTAGACGCATTGGTACACTTGTCTAACTCATAAGCATTTTTTACTAGGCGTAATAATTCCTATTTTCTCAGAGAATATTCTGCAAGTAGCTTTAACCGCTGTTCATATTTTAATCTAATGTCCCGATTTTAGTTTTCATCACCAACGATATTTTAACTGCTCATCATTGGATATGCGAAAGTTGGTGGGCGAACATCCCCATCAACACGTTTTTAAGTTTTTAAAAGCTATTGATTTGTAATATTTTATTTAACATTTGACTTTGTAATTTTAACTTCTTGCTACTTTGATGATAAGACACCATACAAATATATTAAATATATTTTAATACAATTTTACATTGAATTAATTTTTATTATTATAAAAAGTATTTTTAACTGTATATCGTATGGCCGGCGAAGAATAGCCAGATTTGGCTCTTGTGTCACTAAATATTACAAATCCAATCCAATCTTCTGAAAATCAAATATAATATTTTTTATATTACATATTAGTGAAGCAATAATATATTGTGAATCTTTCTGAATGAGTCATCTGTTTTTTGTTTATTTTTGAAAAGATATTTTGTTAACCCCTTTCAATGATTCTTATTCGTTTTAAAGAATTTTTCAATTTCGCATAAAAATATTGATTTCAAAAAAAATCAAGATTTTATGATCACTCGGTTTTTAACCATATTATAACTGTGTCTAAAACATAATATAAAGGATTTAATGATTTTTACAGACAAATATTGTATGTCAGATACTTTGTAACTGTACTTCCGGACAGTCCAAATAGGTAAATTAATCACCATTAAAACAAATTCAAACGATATTTCTTATAACGATGGAAGGCACGTGGAGGGATTTCATTTAGTCACTTTTTTTTTTTAAATGGAGCTTCATGGAACACCTTGAATCAATTCTTTTATAAAACAAATGAATAAAAGTATTTCAGAGGATATGCCTCTTTGAAATTTAGCAACTTACATATTGATGTAAATTTACTGCAAATTTTCAGATTTATTAAATGAAAAGTTTTATAAATAATTATTTAGTTGAATTTGCTTGTAGGATTCATTTTGTGCCTTAAGAATAAAGCTGTCGTTGTACATTATGTTTAAGGTTGATTAACGTTTTATTTGCGCCATAGAATATTAATGTTAATAATAATGATTTACAATGCTATGGTATGCATTTATTCCTCCACTAACTTTTCACTTGCACAATAAAGTAGCAACTTTTTATGCACTTTGCTTGAAATTCCTCATCCGCAAAGCAATGAAAAATACGCTCTTATATAAATGGAATTGTGTAAAACAACGATTTTTAATGCACTCGATTACAGGTTGACTTAGACAGAATAGAGTAACAATTTTCGGATGAGGATATAACATTCGAGACTGTGTGAGTCATTTCATTAAGCAAATACTGATAGGTTTTAAGATATATAAACGTTTAACGTAGAATGATATAAATTTTTTTTCTATTGTAATAAACTAAAAAAGACTAAATTCAATATTAATTCTGTTTCATAGAAAAATTTAGAGGCTATCATTTACCCCATCTATATTATGTTTGATTTATTTCATGAATTTATGGAAAATTATATATATATATATATATTTGATGAGTTAAAAAATTTTGAGAAATAATATAATAGTTTCTGAGATATCACCAAAAGTTCATAAGATTCAATTAACAGTGGAATTGTGATTTTTCAAAATCCTATAACTTTCTAAATTATCTTTAGAATTCCATAAAATGCTATTGAGAGATGGAATTCATTACGACAGATCGATTTAGTAAAAAAAAAAAGCATAATGGGAATATTTCAAAGATAGTAGTTAATTAACCATGTCAATGAATTCGGTTAATCACTTTGTTGTATAGATAAACCTGTCCCAGCGAACCATTCTCATCGACACAAAATTTTTGTAGTTAAATAAAAAACTTACAGAGGTGTTCAATTTCTTTTGTTGACGATTGCACAATAGAGAATTTAACGTTTGTATTGATGATAAATGTAAAGAGAAAGCCTTTATTAAAGTAGCAGATCCATTTTGATTGAAACATTTGTCTTTTCAAAGAAATAGTCAGATTGGTCTTGAATAATTTATTCGTGTGGTTGAAGTTTCATACTAAAATATTGTAACGTTTCCCCGTTTCCCACATTAGATAATTGACATTCCGGCCAGATGTGTGTCATTTGTTACCCCTCCCCCCACACACACACATTGTTAAGTGCCTCCAAATTGCCAGATGGGGGTCCTCTTCTGCAGTAGAATCCTTGTGTCTGGTCATTAGTCGTATCCAGATAAAGAACCACATGTGCGTGTTTTGTCGTTTCAGGGTGGTCCATCGCATCATCAAGGAAGAAGTACATCAAATCATGAAGTACTTCTTCATGGTTTGTATAACGAAGAAAATGTTAAATATGTTTTTCCATTTTGAAAGGACTGTAATTAACATGTTAAGTAGGGATCAGCTATAAAGATGAATCACTAACAGATATTCGAACGACCGATTACAGACCATTGAGGAAGCATTGCTGAATAGTTATTGGGTGATAAGGAGCTCAAACGCACCAATGTGAAAATGAGAGGCTGGGATTTGACTGAAATAAAATGTGGTATTTTTTTGAAGAGAAAAGTAGTGAGACTCGTTTTTGAAAGAAGAGTCAGAGAGTCGTGCGTTTTGGAAGAGTATTCCTGATTTTGTGAGAAAATCCGTGTGATTCGGGCTTCTGTGATAAGATCCACCCGATAAAGATCGATGGATTTCTGGAGCTATTCCTGGAGTAGCCATTTAGCTAACAACCTATTAGAATTTATTGTGATGTTTATTCGCCGAATTGATCAAGTAACTATTTCATGATTATCTTTCTTGTAAATTTTGTAAAGAATATTAACCTGGGTGAAAACAAGTTGTTCTTGTGCACATATAAAGCTGTAAATAAAGGAATTGTTTGTTGCTCTAATCTCTTAATTGATCGATCAGAATTAAGACATTACAATATAATTAATACCTTATTTATGATTTTCATGTTTGCGATAGTTCTTAACGATTAATTTATGTAGATTTATAATAGCTGATTATTGAAAACGTAACCAATAACAAGGACCAGCCAATAACTATTATTCAAGAACTTTCCCCATAAACCCATTAAAGTATCGGTGGCCATTTTTTGTGGGGAAGAAGGGGAAGATGTAGTAATTTATAAAGTTTGACTTAAAGTTAAAAAAGTTTGACTTAACTTCTCTAGTTAAGTCATTTTTTTTCTTTGCAAATTAATGGAGGTTGTTCGAAGAAATGAAAAAAAGAGTGATCGTGAAAGGCGGAATCGATGAAAATGCTAATGATCAGCAGCTAAAACTGAGAAAATTTAAATGGGATGATGCGAGTTATCCTCACTGAGAATATTTGTGTTTAATCTACTGAAAGCTAGATTCAGTGCTACGAGGGTGATTGATGGATTCTTTGCACAAGAGAAAGTGAAGAAGACGGTAAATGATGAATTAGTTAATCTTTGTTGGAACATTAATCCCAACTTGACCGTCAATATTTGAAGCCCAAAATCCCCTGCATTGCCTCATCTTTCTGTAAGGAATAAATTTAACATAGTCATATGTGTTTTGTTAAAGTAATCATCTTTCATACTGCATACAACCATTTGTTCTTTTCGTCTGTTCTTAACTTCTGCATAGTTTACGAATTCATAAATTCATCAATGAAAGTAATAACAATCAGTAATGAAAGTAATAGTAATCAAGTATTTATAACTGTAAAAATGAAAAATTGCTTCAAATGCTTTCTTATTTGGTAAAAGAAAATAAGTTTCGGATCAAATATCCAGAAAATTAATTGAAGACAACATACTCTTAGTATTTTAGTAATATTATATAAAAAATAGCTTTTAACATAAGCAAAAATCAGAAACAATACTGTGCCATGAAATTTAAGTTATTCATTAGTGTATTAAATAATTTAGAAATAAGGAAACGTACTGAATTTAATCAAAATGTTTTTATTTATCAACGCGTTGCATCTCTTAAAGTGTTGAATGCTTAAATCCTAAAGAAGGGGAAACGCTTTTTTGTGAATTAAAAAGATCAAACTAGATTGAAAATAAACTTCATGTTTCGCATGCTTACAGAATTAAACTTTGAAATTGTGATCAATATACATTCAATAATATGTTTAATGTAAAAAAAGAACAGAGGCACTAAGCACTAAAATGAATTAACCCTATTAACTTTAAAATGTATTAACCCTAAAAATGCACGACTTTAAAAAAAATGAGTAACTATATATAATTTAGAAAAATTATCTTTTTTTTTAATTTAATTATTTACTTTTTTAAAAATTAAATGCGCCAGGCGACGTATTATAAATCAAACAATATCCCAGTGATACAACACCTTATAACAATTCTGTTGTAAAAATAAAAGTCCCTTTTTACCAAAATATATTTTTTTACAATAAGAAAGAAATATTTTAATAATATTTTTAATGGTAGACCTATTTAATAATATTTTCAATGGTACATGCTATCTTGGTGTGTTTCCAAGTTGCTAGATTAAATCTAATTCTAGTGCCTTATTACCACATATCAGTTTTTTCTACAAATGTTTGTCACAAAGAATTTTTTTAAAAAAATTCCAAGCACTTATTGTTGTTCTTTGCCAGGCATGTGAAGCTTATAAATTATATTAACAATGTGTAGCCAAATTACTATACTTACATTATAAGGTTATTTCTCTGTGAATGCATTCATGAATATATTATAGTTTTTTTTCTCTCTTCTTAAACGAATGGTGTCAGAATTTTCAGATAATAAAGTACCTGATAAAATATCATAGATATCCTGTCAACATCAGCAACAAAACAGCTGAAATTTAATACATAAATGCATGAAAACTTCATAATAAGTATTTTTTCATTCATTCTTAGTATATTTCAAGAAAAAAAAATTATTTTCTGCTGCACATCAGGTCAATATGCACAGTGAACAAACACAAGAGATTGGAAACCTCTATAATGTGAATTTTTATTATTGCATATTCATAAAACCAGTGTCTAACTTAATCATCAAGTAATTAACATAGTTAATTAATTAGTATCTCGAAATTTTCTTACTGCAGTTATCAAAATATTCTCATACAATTATCAATTGATTGCTCGTCATCTCTCTATAGTCTCTTCGAGAGCTATAATATTTTGTAAGATGGCGCATTAAATGTTAAATGCATTTTTTAAAACTTTCTTTTATATCAAAAATTATATTATATTTCTGCACTTTTTTATCTTATTGATAGACCATATTGCTACTGCATAATTAAATGAAATTTATTAAACATGAAACTATGAGAAAAAAGTGAATTGAGTCATAGTGAATTTTTTTAAGTGATCGCAAAGCTCAGATACTAACACAATTTTATAAATTATAAGCCTATCTGTAACAGTTTTTAAAATATTTTTACAAAATTGCAATTTCTTCACTATTGAACCGAACGTCTTGACATGCTTACATACTGAGGAACAGTATATTATGTCTAATTATTTCATCGATTTCCACATCCTGACACATAAGTTTTAATTACATTTCAAAATCGTCTTTGGGTAATTCCGGCATCAGATGATTTTAAAAGGTGGAATTTCTTTTGTTATCAGAAAACAAGTACATTTAATCATTTGATATAAAAAAACATAAAATATCAATAGAAATTCTTATTAAAAGAAAGAATAACATGCTGCTGGATTGCAATTTAAAATCATTTATCCTTTATTATTTTTCTTTCTTTATTAAGATTTAATGGTCAAATGTACTTGTTTCCTTACGTTTGATTTAATGCACAATTAGTTCTACAAGTGATGCATATTTACGAACCTTTCAATAAAATGTTAGCACCTATATTATAGTTGAAATTTTTTAGATTTCATTAGTACAAGGATTTCAGATAAGAGCGATAAAATCTTTTATTGCTACTTAATATTTAAAAATGTTTTTTAACAAAGTATTGAAAAATGGTTTTATTTAAGATTTATCTAAGATGCTTTATCGTTTGGAATTACTATCTTAATCTGTACTTCAAATGTTATTTTACATTTTTTCTGAAATATGAAAATTAAAATGATGTAATTCAAAGAAATTTAATCACCCAAACTATTTTAAATATTGGTTAATGAATAGCTACATGGATAGCTTAGAAATTTAAAATACAAATATCAGATTTGATATCCATCATAGACTCTACTGATACAGGTTTTAAGATAATTTTCTTTTCTTGTAACCAGTATGTGGACTTCTTTTCTTCGAGGATAATTCAGCCATCTATTTTTATTGAATCTTCCGTTTTTAGTTACTAATAATATTGTCTTTTATTCATTAATATTAATTTGGTAAAATGTGATTAACAATATAAATATCAAATGATTTTTATTTAAATTAAACGATAAATTATTGTTTCATAGATTATTACAGCACAAAAATAAATAAAATTTTAAAAAATCAAAAGCTGTGACCTTTTTATAAAAACATATCTTAAAAAACTCTGCGATATATGATAGTTCATATCTGATATAATGTTGTGATAATTGTACATTCTCAAGCTTCTTTCTATGATATTTTGTTTTGTTTGTAAATGGATTCGAATGGAAAAATTGCAAATGCAAATGCAAAAATGAATACTTGATCTTTTCTCTGATTAGTTGTATTTATTGTGATTATCTTCATTCAATATTATATCTCTATAGCAGATGAATATTGTTACTAAGATCTTTTTAAAAAAAGTGAGAGAGAAAATGATGCTTTTATTACTATTTCAAAATAAAATAATGGATTTGGGACTTTTAATTGATCGAATTGAAAATTCGACCCATGACTATACTTTGAGAATCAAACTACATTATATCTTTTATATATCTAGTCTTTAGTATTTCTGAGATGGCACAATATTTAATACTAATCTTATATCAAATTTTATCTTCCTAAAATTTTTTTCAACTATTGTGTTTGTATGCACGGGTTGCATACACAGACATAATGACTTCCTTTACCCATATTGTTTAAAAATAAATTTCAATAAAATTTCTGATGTAAAAAAATGAAGAAAAAAAGCGTTAATATATGGCATAAACTATTTTATCGCCATACATATCACCCATACGCCGTTATTTCAGCCAAATGGCGTCAAATGAATTTTCTTTCGAAAATTAAAATTTATTTCTATAACATAAAATTCCTAAATTTATTTATTCTACTGATTTTATTGATTTTTTTTGAATTTTTCGTAAAATACAACATTTCTTCATTAAAACTTCCTTTAACTTTAAAAACGTATTACTGCTTTTATTTGTGTATTTATTTTTCTAATTTAAATCACTTACCAAAATTATGTTTTTCTAATTACGAAGCATTTACGAAATAGTTACTTTTGAAGTGTATTTACTTTTATAAACAAAAAGTGCTTAATGAATCAACTATGTTATTAAAAATTACTCCCAAATAAAAATAAAATTAGATCTAAAATACTGGATTCTAAAATACTTTGGAAAGCAACAAAATACTTAAATTTCCAATAAAAAACAGAATTAGTTGAAATTAGAAAATAAGTGTTCTTGATAAATATTAATCAGAAATCATTTCTGCATAATTTTTTTGAAATCCCTATAAAATTAAGAAAAAAAGAAAAGAACTCATTTTTTTTTCTTCCAGAAATTTGGGATGCACTTATTATATGATCCTTAGAGGATTGACACTTTCCAGGAGAAGTTTTAAACGATCAAAAATTAATAATTTCTCAAGAACTATCGGTAACTCCATGATTAATAATTAAAAGAAAGTTACTTCACATGTAGAAAAGACATCAGAAAAACCAAATTACTCATTTATAAAACTTTAATAATTAGGTCCGTTTTTAAATACGCTGCTGAAGCATGGGGAATGACTGAGAACGATAAAAAGATTCTTGATATATTTGAAAGAAGATTTTCAAGAAGCATATTTACTGGCATTAAATGTAACAATTATTGAAGAGCCAATTAGAAAATCTATAAAATATTTAAAGAGCCAGATTTTATTTAATTTATGGCAATACAGCAACATAAAAAAATGTTTTTAACAACCATTTGGCACCAGAAAAGAAGTAAACCAAAGGCTAGGAAAAAGTCATGAAAATTAGTAATGTAACACATTGAAAAATGTTAACCTAAAACAGCATGGAATGGAATAATGAGAGAGACACGGGCACATCCGAGGATATCGTGTCATTTAGAAAAGGAAGATAGAAAAAGACGGACATGATGGAATTATAAAAAAATCTTGGCTTCCGCAATAGAAAAATTCCGAGATAGTGCTTAATTAACTCGGTCAATCAGTTTTTTTTTTATCTAAATAAACCTGTGCCTTTGAATCATCGCATTCGGCACTATTTTTGTAAAAATGTGATAACATATAGATATATGATGCTCAAATTATAGAGGTGAATTTGTAGATAACAGTTGTAAACTATGCAATTTTATCTAAATCAGTTATAAGCATCATTATTTTTTGAATATCTTGATGCCGTGCATAGAAACTTTGCATGTGTCGAAACCAATGGAATACTCTATTCTAAGCCTTCTCTCTTTAAGTATCAGAAGATTTTACTAAGATATTAAAAGAGATATTTCTGACATTTTATTTTGTTTAATTCATTCGAATGATCAAAGATTTTATATGGGCACATTTTCTAACAATAAAAGGTTTGGTCCTTTCTTTCCAATTGCTCATCTTCTGATAATTTTTTCTTATTATAAATATGTAAATTCAATGGCAAATAAAGTCTTTTTGACTTTGAGGGATGTTTCTTTTGTTCTGAAAAGCAACATTCATTTATTTTTGAAAAGATGAAGTCTGAACAACTCATTTTTTGAATAAGTTAGAAACCTTAAAACAATATATATATATATATATATATATATATATATATATATATATATATATATATATATATATATATATATATATATATATATTATCTGAGACACACAACTGTCTGAAGGTACAGAAGCGAAGTGCATTAAAGAATGAAAAATCAATTACAAAATTTCCTCTTACAAACATAAAAGATGTAAAATTAAACAGAATCTAATATTTATATGTTTTTCATTTATCTTTTGGAAAATTCTTATTTTTTTATTGAAAAAAGTATTTCTGAATTTATACTAAGAAACGTTATTCGTATTTTGCTTTGAAATCAATTAAATTTCATTCAGTAGACGAAAGTAATCAAGTTAGAATCAGATAGATAAAATAAAATAAATTTGTATTAATCAGTCTGAAATAGATAAAGGAAATGAATTGTTAAACAAAAGTCGTGATTGATAAACAGAAATAATTTTTTTTTTAAAAAAAAGAAAAATCTGTCCAATCTTTAACCATAATGATATTAAAACAAAATTTAAATCTGAATAAATAGCAATGGTTATGAGACATGAGGGTTGAGAAATGCGAATTATAAAAAAAGTAGGATTTTACTGCTAAATTAATGTCTGCGCAATATATTTTTAGATCATGTCCAGACAGGAATTCAAGCATATCACAGGATATTTCACCATCAGACTTTTGTGGTGAAAACATCTGCTTAACAAGACGAAATATATATTTCTAAATATATATTTTAAATAAAAAAATCTTTAGTAATAACGACTCTTTAAACATTTTAACATGAAAAGACAATTAAGATATCCTGCAAATTGTTCTTCATTTTGCAAGAACAATAATTCATTAAAGCCACTAGATAAAATCCATTTTCGTTCAAATCATATTTCTCTGAACTGTAGGATAATCTGATTACTTTAAAAGCAGATTATTCAGATCTCTAAATTATTAAATCAAAATAAGTGAATGTTTAGAAGGTTAATAAAAAGTAACATATTTTAAATAGAATTATGTAGACCTCCTAAAGCGTTAGCAGAAAAATAAAAATTGTATAATTTAGAAACAATTGATGTACTGTTTGAGAAACTTCCATACCTTGTGGGGCAGAATAAAACACATTAGTTTAGAAAAACACATATTTAATGACATTAATTAATTAACAGTTAATTAACAATAGTAAACTAGTTATTGATATTACGGTTAATGGCATTAAGTTATTAATAAAGAAAATTAGTTAATGTAATTACAGTTAGTTAATGACATTAATTAACAGTTAATTAATAAAGGAAACTAGTTAATGGTATTTTTAATTAATAATTAATTAGTAAAAGCAAAATAGTTAATACATAAATTTTAAATGATGTTGGTTTGTCAATAAAGAATGTCACTGCCTCCTCTGCTAGTAAATACCCAACAACTTTGATTCATGAAAAAAAAAATATCGTGTACACCGATTTGGGCATCCAAACACGAGTAAGGAGAAAACTTTCACTTGTCTCTAAAAGAAGAACTCAAATCATCTCGAGGCACATGCAAAAACTGATATACATCTCGACGTCTCAACTGCTTGGGATATACATGTTCAATGGAAGTGGAGTTGATAGTGATGACCTTTTAAAACAATTCAGCATTTCCTTTTTCAAGTATTTACTTACAATGTAAGTTATCTGAGTTCACACATTATCTTCCTTAACTCCTGATCTGATCTCCTCAAATTAGATTAAACAGTATTGAAGTGTTATCGACCTTGGTGAGGAGTTTTCCATAGGTAACTGACTAATTTCAGACGTCACAAATCTGAAAAGACCCTGAAGTTAGATATTTGATTAGCACCACCCGAAATTGTAAAGAAGAGTCATCTTGATGAATTTTATCGGATTCCCTCTCTGTAGATGGACTAATATATAAGCCCATCCTCATATTCATAGATCATTTAAATTTCTGCAATTCTTATTAAAATATACAATATAGGAAAACAAAGTGGATATAGTATAATTTTAGTGATTAATTGATCAGCACTAATACAGATACGCATTATTACTGATGCCATTATTTTAGTTATTGCTTAGTTAGTATTTCATTTAATTATTTATTTGTATTTCGTTATTTCTATATTTATCTTTAATTATTTTATGTATTTTCTTATTCAAGAATGTAAATATCTCAGGTAATACCCAAATTTCATATATTAGTTTCTTTTATAATCTCTATGAATAAAAAATCCCATTTCTAAACCTTTAAAATATGAACAGAAGTAAAAATATGCTTTATTTCTGCACTATCTTTTACGATTCTCCTCGCGAATTCAGTTTACTAAATATGCACATATGCTATATTTTTTTCCTCTGAATTATGCTAGCATTTTACGGTCACTATTTGCCTCTTTGAGTGAGAACCAAAGGAGAAAAAATGACTTTTTGAAATATTAGAGGCCATATTTGCTATGAGCGTAACAATAATTTCTATGCTGACTGCCGATGATAGCGTTACGGGTGTCTTTCGGCATATTAGATATGCCTATGTTTCATTCTGCAGTTAGTTATCTGAAACACAGAAAGACATCAAACTCACGTACCGCTATACTTCATTAAATTTGAATTCTGCCTTAGTATTTTATTGAATTCTTCAAGAATAAGAAAAGAAAATAGTTTTTCGTTGAAATCAAAACTGCAGCGAAAATGTACGAAGAAAAGTTGGTATTTTTTTTTTCTAGTTGAATCGTAATCTTTCTCCTTAAAATCACGTCGCCAAGCTGTTTGAAAAAAATTGAAAGAAAAATTTGAAGTAGGCGAAATACAGGGTGGTCCAAAAAAAACTTCCCCTATATATGAAACCCTAGCGGCCTATCCGCTCAACCAATCGGACCGAAATTTCAGACATGGTTGTTTGAAGGTATGTGCTGGAGATTGTGATGATTCTAAACAACACAGGGTTCACGGTTACGGTTACAGTGAGAGAATTTGAAATTTTCGAATGGCAACCCCCATTTTTGCCTTGCGCAAATTGATCAGCGTATTGAAAAACCACAAATGGCGTTGGAACGATTAGCGTGTGACGCAAATTGCCGCTTTAAAGCATTTGCAAAGAAGAGCATTATAAAGGACTAATGACAACACAGAGAGGAAAGAGAAAAAAGTTTTTATTGGAATTGAAAGTTATAATTACAGGTTTTCAACGTGTTCATCTTCGCAGGCGACAACGCATTGCATTCGGGAGATTGTGAACAACAATGCCGAACGTAACATGAAAGGAGGAATCTACATAACCTCACGTGTTATGGCATCTTGCAATTCTGACACATCTCGTGGACCAGGCGTGTACACCTTAGATTTCAGATAACCCCAGAACCAAAATCCATAGGAGTGAGTCGGGGGATCGCGGTTGCCATGAAGCTGCAAAATTACTAGAGATCACTCTATCACCAAAGTGTTGTTGCAGCACTGGTCGAACACATTGGGCGACGTGTGGAGGAGCCCCATCTTGCATCCATACAATGTCCCTAATGACATTTCGTTACTGCAATTCAGGAATAACGGAATTCTGCAACTGTGTCAGAATTGCAAGATGCGATAACACGTGACGTTATGCAGATTCCTCCTTTCATGTTACGTTCGGCATTGTTGTTCACAATCTCCCGAATGCAGTGCGTTGTCGCCTGCGAAGATGAACACGTTGAAAACCTGTAATTATAACTTTCAATTCCAATAAAAACTTTTTTTCTCTTTCCTCTCTGTGTTGTCATTAGTCCTTTATAATGCTCTTCTTTGCAAATGCTTTAAAGCGGCAATTTGCGTCACACGCTAATCGTTCCAACGCCGTTTGTGGTTTTTCAATACGCTGATCAATTTGCGCAAGGAAAAAATGGGGGTTGCCATTCGAAAATTTCAAAATTCTCTCACTGTAACCGTAACCATGAGTTCTGCGTTGTTTAGAATCATCACAATCTCCAGCGCATACCTTCAAAGAACCATGTCTGAAATTTTGGTTCAACTGGTTGAGCGGATAGGCCGCTAGGGCTTCATATATAGGGAAAGTTTTTTTTGGACCACCCTGTTTTTGCGTGGAATTTGTTGAGGGTATTTGTATCAAAATTTTATCATAAAAATCAACAAATTCACATTCCGAAGGCTGCAAAGAAATTTATATTATTACATTAATTAGGATTTTTCCAGCTATCAAATACTCCCAAGTGCATTCGTACTGCAAATGAACATTTTTATTAAATTATCCTGATTCTTTAATGTAGTTCAACCATATAAAAATGACTTTAAAATGCTCAAACTTAGTCAGGTATTCTGTAGCATATTACAGAATTCCCTTTTGTAATTAGGTTCGATTAATATTTAGAATTATTTCAACGCTGTGAAATGGAACAAAGTTACTATTGAAAGTGTTGCAACAGTATGACGACAATCAATCACAGTTTCTAGATCACAAATTGTTTTTTTTTCAGAAGTATTCTGGTTCGTACATCTAAGCTTTTAGTTTAGGTGTTCACGTCTGAATGCATCTGTTAAACGATATTAATTAGCATCATTTATCATTGTGTTTAAATATTCATTAACATTAAATTGATTTTCTTTTTGAATAAACATTGCTACTTATTATACTATATTATATTAATTGCCAGTTATTTGTCACGTGAAATTTCAATAGAATATCTTCAATGCAATGTAGTTTAGAGAATTTCAATCTATTTGCTAAAAATTAAAAATTAATATACAAATTAAATAAAATCACTAAATTGCTAAGAGTTGAGAAGTTTCTGCATTTACATTTACTGATTTGAATTGTGAGGCTTGCGCAGTTTCTAAGTTTGGGCAATCGATTCATTATTCATGCATTGTTAAAACTGAATATACGTCATTTTAATAAATGCTGCTCATTCTCTAAAATTTCAGAAATGTTTCTTTTTTCTCTTCAACCGAAAATCCATTATAGGTAAGCGAATAACGAAAACATTTATAATATTTCAAAATTTAAATCCATTAGCAGTTGTTAGTAAAACTTTTAAAGTAACTCTCATAAGCTAAATTATAAATTAATCAGAATTATCATTAAAATATATATAAAATGAAAGAGCTTCATTGTCACCATCAAAATATTTATATAAATCTAAACTCATTAAACACATAATAAACAAAGTATCTTACAAAATTTGAAGACTTATTCAGAGACAAAGAAATATGACTTGACATTCAAAACATCTTTCAACATCCTAATGTCAATGGATTAAAATAGATTCATTTATTCGAAATGTATTCCTTCGAATTTTCAAAGAATAAGCTTGCAAAGTGTTGAAATACTAATAAACAACGGGAACACTTTCTATGGAGAAACAAACACACACCACTTATTTTGATTAAAATGACCACTGTCAAACAGTAATAAATCTTCCTATAATAACTGCATTAGAAATCCTTTAAATTAACAAACCTTTGAACTTCCCATATTAAATGGTTTTAGAATATATTAAAGAACCGAAATTACATAGAAACGAATGTTCTTCAATAAATGGATTATTTACAGCAAAACAAATTGTTTTTGTGTAAATACCATCAGTTTGCGACATGAAGTTTTCAAACAATAAAAATTGTTTCATTCTTTAAAAGATAAAGCTAAATGAAATTTTTCTGCCTTTAACGCAATTGAACTCTCTTTCTGTTTACCTTCTCTCTTTCATTAACTCATCTATTCAAAGAGAGAATTGAAATGGATTTTTTCTTTTCTGTTTTCAAAACATTTTTTGGACGTAACCAAATAATGACGAAAATCATACATATGAAGCTCTTTTATATCAATAAAAGATGAAATATAATTGTTTAAAACAATGGAAAAACAAATGGATATTTCCTCGGAATTTCATTAATCAAATAATTCCATTAATCTCAAGAGGGGAATTAATTTTTACTGCCAGTTCGCTTAATTTTTTCTGTCATTTATCTATGTACATTATTTTTTTAAGAGTTCTACGCTTTTAAGTTCTTTTTTTCTCTTAATGGTATTGTTTGTTAATTTCAGCTCACATTTCGTTCCTTTTGCATTTTTTCAATAAACTTAATTAATGAAAAATCGCATTTAAGTAATCTCCTATTTCTCATTTTCTCTATCATGTTTTCTAGCTTTTTAGAACTTGATGTTTGATTTCTTCTTTTTTCCTATTTTGCATGTATCAACAAGAATTTTGCCAATTTTTTTATTTTATATATTTAAAATATAATGTGCTTTCTAAAAGGAAATTAATAAAAATGTTTAATCGCTGAACAAATTCAACGTCGGGTTTATATATATACTAGCCGCCTTTGGCGACCAGCCGGTTCGCCAATTTTAATGTTCGTGTAAATTTTAATAATTAAATAGGTTGAACCGGAGTTTAACCCCCTTCTTCGCCAAGTTGCGATAACGACCCAAAGCTGGCAATCTTTATTATGCACTATTATTGAACATCTGCTCCTTTGCTTTTGAACATTTCGCAAGGCCGTTGTTGGCGATTTTTAAAAATTGCGCAAGCAGGAGGTTAAACTCCGGTCGTACCATTAAATATTTTACGCAATTCCAACTTTAATAGATTCTTCAGCAAAATATTTTAAAACTTCAAATTTTGATAGTCATATAATTCACTCATAATATTATAAAGGCCTTCAGTTATAGCGTGATATGTATCTCTCTAATGTTCTGTTACCCCTCGTAGAAATTATGCTTTAAATTAAAGTGTAAATGATTAATCTGCAATTAATATAATAATATTTTTTACTGAAACAAAGCATTTTTTAATAATATGATTACTGATAATAGAGTCACTGAGCGTTTAAACTTTATGGGCACTAAAGAATATCTTTCTTAATTTATGTAATATCTCAAGAATTTGTCAACAAAAATTTCTCAGATTCATCATGAACAGATCGATTCATTAACAATGTTTAATTTTAAATGCATCAAACACTAAGAAAATAAAATGAATCGTTTAAAATAATCGGTCGAAAACAGGTTTAAAAAAAACTACTTAAAAAACGAGGTACTTAAAACTATAAGCATATACAAAAAATATATAACTAACATAAATACATTTTACTTACAAAAGCGTGCAACTAACCTAAAAATAATTTAAATCGTCCGTTGGTTGTCATGCCAACAATCAGAACAATGCGCATGCGTGGATTTTCTTCGCCAGTTACGTTAACGCAAATGCGTAAATTTTTCTACGCCAGTTGGGGTAACGCTATGCAGATTAGACATTTTTAATTTCCTTTATTTTGTGTTATTTTAATTCAAAAGTACTTCAGAATGAATCTGAAACATGGATTAATTAACAATGTTTAATTTTAAATGCATAAAACATTTAGAAAATAAACAGAATCGTTTAAAAGAATCCGTCGAAAAATTTTAACCCTAGCCTCATTACTGTTGGGAGAAAAAAACAACTGATTCTTTACTTATTTGGCGGTGGGGGAAATGGAAGATTTGTTTGGCGGAAAAGTTGGCGGTGGGGAAAATGGAAGATTTTTTTGGCGGGAAAGTTAGTTTTTAATTAATAATTAAAATTCTAATTAAAATTTCAAAAAAAGGGACCCCGGGTGCACATTCCCGACCTCTAAGGTATACATGTACCAAATTTAATAGCTGTATGTCAAATGACCTGGCCTGTAGAGCGCCAACACACACACACACACACACACACATTGAGCTTTATTATAAGTATAGATATGTACAGGCAAAAATAGCATTTATTTTGAATTCCCTTCTTGAAAATTATTCAATTACAATAAGATGTAAAATGATTTCACTAGTGTAAATTGGGAAACTTTTTTTTCCTTTATAGGAAATTATTTCTTTCCAAAATATGAAACTAAATTAGAACCTTCATAACTCATTTGCCTCGACGGTTTTTCGCATTCTGGGGAATCGCGGCAATTAAAAAAATAATGTTGGAAAATTATCTTGGAAAAGGAATAATTTTACCAACTGCATAATGACAAGTCAAAATTCCTAAAACATAAGAAAAAATATTTTAAAACTATAAAAATCATTTACATATTGCTTTTAATTCTTTATTGTAAAGAACTATGTGCAGAAATATTCGAAACTTGAAAGTTGGAAGGTTTAAAATTTACTAATTTTAAATATTAAAAAAAATTACAGTTTTTTCTGAAAATGTAAATTTTTTCATATTCACTTTAAAGGGAGTCTATTATGTGCACGATATTTTTCACATTCAGTAAAGTTTCATCCTTTTTTTTCTTTCGTACAAAAATATACTTTAGACTCCCTGTCTACTTACAAATGAGAGATTATCAATGAAATGCTTGAAACGTTTGTTCCTCAAGAATTTTACTGCAACAGACGTCTCAAGATGTAGTTTGAAGAACCGTTCCATCAATCTTAAATGGTCATGGTCTCTATAGTTTGGAGTCTTTTTGTATTCCGAATGAAGTCCTTTTAATCTCAAAGATTCTACAAGGGATACTGTAACTGTCAAACTTCGGAGTTTTTCAGTAATATTGGTTTTACAACATGTTACTCCAATAAATCATGTAAAGGAAATGTATTGCCAGATTCAACACTGCCGTTATAGTCATTCCTCTCGCAGTTCTTCCATATGCAAACACCCCTAACCCACAACCCCATTTTCATCTGTCCAGTAGCAAGGGGAAAGAATTGGTCTTTTCCCATCAACTGTCAAATGAAGGGCTGCTTTCGTAAAGAATCTGAAAAAAGTCATTGCAGAACGAGCAGCAAATCATAGATCATTTTCCAGTCTGCATAAATAAGGACAAAGGGAAAATTTCATTGTCCTCATCATTACTCTATAGTCTGGCGTCTTTATGTTTTTCGAATGGAATCTCTTTTAATCTCAATGATTTTACAGGGGATACTATAACTTTCAAGTTGAACACAATAGAGATAACAAATTACCAGGCAGCAGCATCATAATTTTGATATTTTTGGTTTCCCATGTGGATCTTGTCTTTTGAAATAAATATGTCATAAACCCAGAAAATTCACAATTTGAAAATATATATAAAAATATAAAGGACAGAATTATAAATTAGCAAAGTTTTCTGTTTTTGTCCAGATTTCTGTTGGAATTATGTCACATTATATTATAAAGTAAAATTCATCATAAAATTCAAAAGTAAATCTGATTCTAAAATTGTGTTTTATGCTGATTTGAGCAAGACAAATAGTTTTTACTTACACTTGAATTAATGGCTTCTTTAAATAACTTAAAGATCCTTTTGTATTATAAAGTTGTAATATAGTTTGAAAATTACAAATTCGCTTAATGTTTTATCTGAAAGCATGTTCTTTCACATTCTCAAAATTAAATTAATATAAATGTGATTTTATCGTTATTTTTAGTTAGAATATTTTAAATTCTTTTAAATTTTTCAATTTTAATATTTTTCCTTTTTTTTAACATATTTTTTATTTTGAAATATTTTCAACTCGAGGTTCTTTACTTTGTGATTGTTGCAAACGTATATGAATTTGAGTCATTAAGATATCCCGATTTCCTTTGATGCTGTAAGTTCTGACAATAAAGGCATGAAAATCATACTTACGAATAATAATGGCAGTAAATGTGGCATACATTTAATTTATTATCGAATGAATGAATCACAATGAGAATGCAGTGATGAATCATTGTAAAGTTATGCATTTTTTTGCTTTGTGTAAAAATTTCACAAAAATCTGTGAATTTGCCATAAATTTCTTGTAATTTCCAAGAATTTTGAGTTGTTTGTAAGTTTTGGTTTTTGTCCTAATATATCATTGGTTATATCTACCAAAGAATATACTATTCCTGTAATTTGTTTTTTATTAAGATTGCTTGGAAAAATACCTATACTTTGAGTTGACTATCAAAGACATTTGGCCAACACGTTGAAAACATAAGTATTGATTGAAACTTATAAACATATTGTATGATGTATATTGTACTATTGTAGGTTTAAGTGCTAAAACATACAAAAATGTCACCTTTAAATGTATCCTCAGTGCAATAAAATCATTGGTATCTACATTGTTTGATTCTATAATTGAGTAGGGAACCAAACAACATTTTATTTTCCTCAAATAGTGGAATTTTGTTTTAAAATTAGCACTGGTAATATACTTACTTTGGTGAAAATATGATATCATGTATTAAAACTGATGTTTCATAAGTAAGGCTGCCGCAGACACACGCAGAGATAGAGAGAAGCACTGTAAAATTGATGATGGATTTTGTCCAAATGATGACATCACATCTCTGAATTATTATGGTGTCATGTTGATGTACTCAGAAACTTCACGCACACAGATCTTGTGCAAAATTAGATTAAAAAAATATACGATCCTGTTGTAAGAAGCACGTGCGATCTTCTAATTACTACAAATAAAAACAAATGTAACAAGTAAACCTTCTTACTTACTACATTTTTGCCTTATTTATTCATCGCATGCCTCATTACACCTCGTTTTTTTAAAGCTTTCCTAACGTTGTTTTTTTTCTCGTCAGAGAAGTATGCAAATGCCAGGATATTCCAGGCAAATTCCTGGAATGTCATTTATTTCTTTTCCCACATAGTTAGTTACAAAAGTCCTATCACTAATTATTTCTGGTTAAATCATTTACCTGTAAACATATCAAAGGGTCTGATCCTGACAGTGTTTTTATTTAATGGTGGTCAATTAATAGTTAAATTATTTAATTTATTTAAATACAGCAATGTTAAATTATTTATTGAGTTAGTTTTTATTATATGGCAATTTCTTTCTCATTGAAGAGACTCATTTTATTCGATTTCCTTTTAATAACTGATATATTACTTCTTTGCTTAAAAAAATACCATAAAAATGATATTATTATAAAATTTATTTATTTATTATTAAAATTACAATAAACGTTAAAATATTTTAAAGTAAAATATGTTTTTAAAAAATATTGACAAGGCGGTATTATTGTAAAATAAAGAAAGGAAAGGAAAAAAGAATACTAGTTATATTGTGCCAAATAATGTTATCTTCGTACACTCGCCTAGAGTGGGAAAAAATGCATTCGAAAAGATTCGCAACTGTGGAAGAAAAATTGTCATCTATGAATATTTTATATTATAATAGACCATCATCTATTTGCGCATTTTGCGCTATCGTAACAAAATTTTACATGCAAATTATAATGGAATTTCTCCCATTTCAAGACTCACGAAAGAAGAAGGATAGTAAAAAATAAAAGAAGGAATTGCAAATCATCTTAGTGCTTTGATCAGTCTTTATTTGATGCCGAGTTCAAAGTGAACATTAACTTTAACACTAATGTGATTTAATATAAAAATATATTTCCTTATGAATGTATTATTAAAAAATATCGCTTCAGAAGTGAAAGAAAACGATACAATTTTGTAGCAAAGCAAGATTTGGTCAGAATTTCAGAAACAATGCTATTTTTGCCTTTGTCTAGAAGCTTGATTTCGAGTTCACTTTCTGACAATCTCCATCTTTTATATAATTGTCAATTTGGGTTTCATTTTCGCTTCCGAGGTATTTGCGTACAACTGTCTCTACTTTTTTGCATATTGTTACCTCTTCAATTGTTACTTTGAACCACGAGTGAAAAGTTTCATGCGTAAGGGAAGTGTCATTTTCTTATCTTGATATTTGAGAATTTATTTCTTATGCACTTCCAGTCGTTTCCTTTTTATAACTGGTTTATTTTATTTTCTCATTATTGTTTCTATTTCAAAATGTTCATTTTTTTTTTTTTTTGTAAAGTATGGCAGAAGAAGAATTAGTAATATATTTTTAGGACTTTTTGAAATCATCATTGGAAATCCTGAGATAATTTTTAAAAGCTTTTAAATATCTGTAATGGCATGTTATATATTTCCTACAGCAATTTTTCTTTTGTTTTCCGGTATTAATCATTATTATACGCTCTATTTGATAAACCACTTTTATTTTATCAAGAAAAAAATTTGCACATTATTTATTATATATAATATATAAAATATTTGTAGTAAAAATACTTCTTTTTTTATTCCATTTCAATTCCCATTCAATAGTATAAAATCGTGGAAAGCATTTTTCAAAATAAGAAATCTTAAAATATTTAAAATTTCTAAACGCAGTATTCAGTTTTAGCTAACATATTTTCTAGTTAATGAGATTTAACTGTTCTAGTTACTAAGAAATAAACTTTACTAATGAAAAATAGTTAAAGAGAAGCAACATCTAGCAATCATTATCACTAAAAGATTTTCGTCCTTTTTATTTGCATTTATCAATATGATTGTTTGAAAATTTTATTAAACATGTAAACAGGTTTAGATGTATCTTGAGAATAATATATATCAGGATTACTATATACAGAATTACCAGTATTTCAGTATTTCTACCATTATTCTTTCAGTATTATATTTTACTATCTCTATATTATTAAGGATTTATTTTTTGCACTTCAGTTTTTCTATATTTATTTCTAAAACAGCTATTACACTTTTCAGTTACACACATTAAGTTCTTACCTGCAATTCATGATATCGTTATTTACATTCAGCAATAAGTAATTAAGAAATGGATTATTTTTCTTTTCCCTATCTTTAAGAAATGTTTCTTGAAGGCATGATAGAACAATTTAAATTTATTTTCAATAATGCCAGGCTCCAAAGAAGATTATTTTGTATCATAATTTAATATTAATATGTATTTTCCATTATAAATACAAGCTAAAAAAACAGTTTTTTTGTATACTGTTTCAAACCATCATATATTTTTTTTCTCAAATAATTTTGACAATTAAAATTTCAGCTTTATAATTTTTCATGATAGAAGTTACATAGTATATGAAAAATGGCGGTGTAAGTTACAAAATGAGATTAATTTATCAAAAGGAAATGCGTAATAGATTTAATTTTATCCAGGAAGAAACTGACAACATTACTGACAAGATACAGTAACTACTCTTATTACGCATTAATTATCATTAGACGAAATATTCATAGTTAAATAGCGATACATTAACCATAAACTTTCAAATCTTACACTTCTTTGCAAATAAAATGTCTTTCAGGTGCAAAACATAAAATAACAGGACATACTACAATTAATCAAGGATTTATCTGAAAATATTTTAATCGGAATATTGCTTATACGATTATTTACTGTTTCAATAATTTATGACAAATGAAGCTTTGATCTTCATAGTAAATATAAAATTAGAAATAAAACTACTGATGTAGGACATAACAAACAACTAAAAAAAGAATTCTCCACTGTTAATCATGCTGAATTTAAAAAAAAAATAGTTGTTTTAAGAAAAACAACTATTACCTGTTAAAACTAAGCAATGCAGATACTAGCCATTCCTGTGATATGTGCAAGAATCTGCATTTAAGTCTATTAATTTCTGAGGTGTGGGAATATAATGATATAAATGCATTGCAAATATATGAGTTTTAACAAGGTTTTTATTTGATGAAATTATTCATCAAATTAATTAATTATGTAAGCATAACTAATACTTTCTCTATGAACTAACTCTATCAATTTAGATTAGAATTTTACTACAGGTTTAATGACCATACATGAATTTGTAATTAATATGCAATATGAAACATTTTGAATTCAATCAAGATCACTAATTTGAAAAGTCATCTACAGTGTCTAAATTATTTCAGGTAACTATAAACAGAGTTCTTTTACTGTACCGGTCTTCGATGTCATTAGCCTTAACCCTTTTTCTACTGACGTTGAAGCAATTCCTTTCATTCTTTCGACTGTAGCCACATTTTACGTCAAATGAACCTGCCTCTTCGAATTTATCAATCATATTATTCAGATAGATTGCAGTCATCGGACCAAAGCCGCTTCTCAAATCCTTTAATGTTCAGAATTTCTTCAATCCAATTGTGGAATAGTCAATAGTGTTGTAAATACGCTTCGCAAACAAAGCCCGATCAGTAATACAATCATAGCTTCACCTCAGTTAACTTCAACTAACTGAAGTCATTCTATCTTCAGACATAGAGTCCTAATTACCTTTTCATGCATAGAATGACGGGAACTTTATTACACGTGTTACATAAGACGCATATGTCACGTCTTTTTAATAGCTTTTTAAAATTAACACATCCCTTAAATCGATCTGTTTCAGAATTTTATGCGACATCTATTGTCAATTATAAAACTATTTTTTTTCGTAAAAAAAAAAAATCAAATATTTTACGTATACTCAGATGAAATATCAAGTCATTCTGACTAGTGCCTTATTGGCCCCTTTGGAAAACGCAACTTTTATTACAATCACCCTGTACCAATACGAAAATACAAGATTTCCTAGAGAAATAAGAAAAGAAACAACATAAAAAATGATAGGATTATATAAACACAAATGTCACGTATCTATTTATTATATCCGCGAAATGTTGCAGCTTAAAAATAATTTAATTGTTTGAATTCTTATAAATTCCCCAAACACATAAACGCGATAGCCCCATATACTGATTTCACTGCAATTTCACTTCTCAACCCTGCTCCATTCTTGCAATCATTTTCGTGTTGGTGAGCCTGCTGCACTAGTGCTAAGCTATAGCATTCATTGGAACCATGTTTAATTGATTATAAACTCATTAAATATGCTGAATTCTAAAGCGATGATTTACATATTTAAGGTTCATATATGATCAGAATATAATTCTTTTTATATCTAAAATACAGAAATTGGGACACTGAAATTTAATGTTCATTTCATTCTTCTCTTTTTTAACTTTATTGTATAAAATGTAAAGAGGATGTACAGTATATCGACAAAAATTTGAACTCGATATTTTAAACTATATTCACATTTATGAACACACTTCCAGAGTTTCAGAAGCCAGAAAGACGCTTTTTTTGTAATATTTCTGTCTGTTAGTTTGTTTGATTTTAAACATGATAACTCAAAACCGCTTTGAATTAGACAGCTGGAATTTGTTATAATGTATAATGGCGGTTAGAAATCTTAACTCCAGTCCCTTATTTCATCTTCCTTCACCCCTGTCCAGAAGCTCAAGATTTCGTTTTCTCCAAGATGTCTCTCCGCTTTCGTAGGTGAACGTAAATTTCAGATATAATGCACAGGTGTTTCTTCGTTTGTATTCATAGTCTGAGACGTAAACTACGAAATTGATTAACTAATGTAAAGTGAAACTGGATAAATACCTAATTGTTTATTAAATGGCAATTTTGATCCGTTTTCTCAATTCTAATAAGCTATTTGACTTGACATACGATTCTCGTGAAACTTTAACGTTTTAAATGGCTTTAAAGTATTCCTGAGTAAAGTAAATTGAAAATTTTAAATGAAGGTATTTCCAATGGAAATGGATCTAATCCCGGTATTCAATGACAAACAATCCAATATTGACAATACTTTATATCTTAAAATTGTGTTTCGGTTCCGAACATGAGATTTGTATTTTTTTAGTCATTATGGTTATCTGTGAAAAGCAAAATATAATGCAAAAAAGCAACTGTAGAAAAATATGATTTTTATTAATTTGACAGTTTTAAAATCCATCAGATTTCTATATTAATTTCTACTCTTATATTTTAATGTATGTTAGAAGCTGCTCAAGATATTTTTGGGGGGCATGCACATCAAATGACACTATTAGGTATAAAAAATGATGAACACTTAAACATTTTTATTACAAATTCTATTAATAAGAATTCCTTGTAAAATGTTCTTCAAATATCCCTTTTATTCTGTAAACATTTATAGAAGAAATTACTTATAAAAAAATTTCATAAAGACGAAACATAAATTTCTTACAAATGTAAAAGTATTTTAATATATTGAAAAGAAGAAAAAAGCTCATTGAAAGATTTGAATTCATCAATGCATAAGCTCATTTAAAAGAAAACTCCTCACATAAAAGCAAATGCGTTTATGATTTAAAGAAAAATATATTTGAACTTCAAAACGTCTTTCAAATCCATTTATTTTATTACATTAAATATACTATATCATTTAATGCGTTTATAGTTAATTTTCAAATAGAAAACATGGGTAATATTGTAATATCTATTACTTTCTACTCGAAAACATACTTTTTTTATCAATATAGATAAACACATTAAGAATTTTCTAATTAAAAATTTCACTGAAGTAAAGTAAAAATATCTTTCCAATAACAGTGTTGAAATTTTTTTCAATCCAAATATTTTTTGAGGTTTTCTTATTAACGGTTTCTTCAAAGAATCCAATAATGCAAATTATATTGAAGTTCTTTTTTCTTCAATGAATTGATTTCACTCAAAGAAATATAAATTGCTTTTGATTATCTGCTTTCAGGTTGCGGCACACATTTATGTACAAAATCAAGAATTTCAATGCAGTCCTTTTATGAAACGAACAAAAGAATTTTACTTCTATTTAAATCGTTAAAATGTTTTCCACTTCGTACGCTGCCTTTAATTAACTCGTCTTTTCTCTGAGTGTATTAAAGAGATTATTCCGCTTTCAAAACGATCTTTTGGATCCAACCAAATAATGATGAACAGCTTAGCACGGATTTCTTTGATATCAATAACAGACGAACTATATCAAAACAGTGACGAAACGGAAAGATATTTCCGCGGCATTTCATTAATGAATTAGCTTTCTTTTCAAAAGCAGAATTAAGATTTTTTGACATCTTGCTTCATTTACTTTCTTAAGTTATTAATCAGCGAATGTAATATGTGCTTATGATTCCAACATTCCTCAGGCAATACATTTTTTTTATATTGCAGTAATTGTTTTGTTTTTAATACGAATTTGTGTTTCATTATATGCTCCTTTATGATAAATAAAACAAAATTATATTATTTAATTTCAGTTATTTATGTTCTTTGTTGCCTCATTTATAAAGGATCACTTATCCTCTTGTTGAACTACTTTCCACAATTTTACTAAATTATCAAATTTTAAAATGATAGGCAAAACTTAAATTATTTATAATTATTATTATATTATTTATATTTATTATTTTTTTATTATTTTATTTATATTTTCAGTTTATCAGAAAAAAAAATGAATGTAGATCTCACAGACAGTGCATATGAGTCTATTATTTCAGAAATAAAGACTGTCCGATCTCTAAATTGCAGTAAATAGTCAGTATCTCAAATTCCTCTAGATTTTACATATTATTTGAGTCATCGTATCTGCATATACACAGATAAAAAAGCGGGAAGATTAAGGTATCTATGGCGGATTTGATTTAGAATCTGATTTCGATCCTATTCAAATGATAATACCATATAACAAATGATATTTATTCTGTACAAACGTCTCCATTCATGGTATAGAAAACAGGCTTCTTTGCATCACAAACTTTCGCACTTGTGTATTCTACAAGAAAAAGAAATGTAGAAAGAGCCAGCGTAGAAATGTTGTTTGTTATAATACAGCGATATCAAATTATGGTTTCATCTTCATTGCTAAAGAAACTCTGTATCTATAGTATATTTTCAAAAGGTTTGAATTGGCTATAAACTGAATGAAACTTTTTTTGTTTTCTCAACGTTTCCCCCGCAAAAAATAATTTATGAATTTAAAAAGTTTGGTAAAAGGGTAAAGGGAAATAAAAAGAGCTAAAAGAACTATTGTGACTCAATTTTGGAAACTTATCTTTTCGCCTTTCAAATCGATACTAAAAAGCATCACAATCTTCTTAGTGCTCAGATCGATCTTCGTTTGATACTGTTTCCGAAATTGCCAAACTCTTCTGCATAAACACACGGTTGCAACTACGAATATCATTCGAGAAAAGAGTATTGCTAAAAAAGTTAAAGAAAAAATAATGAAACGGGAGAAAGGAAACATTTAGAAAAAGCGTTGAGGAACAGCGAGGAAATAAAATATACAGGAAAACTATGATTTGGCTAGAGTTTCAGAGACAATGCTATTTGGGCTTTTCTGAGAAAACTTGACACCGAGTTCGCTCTCTGGCAGTCTCAATCGTCGGTAGAATTTTCAATTTGGTTTTCATTTTCGCCTCCTAGGGATTTACGTAAAAACTTTGTCTCCTTTTGTGTATTTTGTCTTTTTTTTTCTGACACCGTTCTAGAATAAAAAGTTTTGTCTATAAGGAGAGCGACGGTCTTCGATCTTGACATTTGAGAATTCCTTTTTTTTCTTGTGTTCCCCATTTCTTCCCTCTTTATAAGAGATTTATTTATTTTTTTCATCATCGTACCGATTTCAAAATTTGTATTTTTATTTATTTGAATACAATCACATAGCTATATTAAAAGGTAGATACATTTTTGAGCTGTTTTAAAATATAATAGAGAATCTTGAAGGAAATGTTACACTCTTAAAAATGAATAATATGAAACTTTGAACAAATGTTACTTACAATGAAATGTATTTATCTACTTTGAAATAAAAATACATGATATTAACTATGTCAGTTCATTCTTCTGATAATTTTGCTTTTCATATAAAAGATATTCTGTACTAAATATATTTCGTTTTGCATCTTTGTTCAACTTTACTATAATAGGGCTATGTTCTTTAAATAATCAAATCATCAAAATGTGTATAATTCTTTCGTATTAGTGATTTGAAGCATTTCCATTTCCTTTCGGTACACTATTTTTGCACGGATTTTTAAATACTTTTGCAATTACATTTCGATTTATAAAAGAATTCAAATAAAATTACTAAGCTGTAATGAATAAAATGTTTTACTAGTTTCAAATAATTTTGAGTTATTTACCTGGTAATAGTACAAAATTTCGAATCGGACAAAGGTTGAAATGCAATGAAGCAAGAAGATATTACTTTGTTACACTGTATTGCTGTATATTACAGCATCTTAAAAATGTCTCGAAGCCAGCTAGCAGCATCTTATGTTGCTTTGCTTATATGTCCTATTTTGAAAATATGGTGTAGAAAGTCTGAGAATAGAATAAATATTTAGGTTTCAATCACATCATTTAGTTAAGACTCGAAATTCTCAGTTTGTCTTTTTAAACACTGAACTTTTCTGAACAAATAGATCATAACTTTTAACATCAGTTTATTTTTCTACGTAAAATCGGTAACATAAAAACTATTTTCTTTAAACAAAGAATGATTTTATAAAATATAAACTTGCATCATCTTTTAGCAATTGAAAGTTTTGAAAATAATAAATTTAGTTGTAAAATAATGAGATAGCACCTCGATAAGTTGTTTATCAAAGACCTCAGTGCCCAAATAGTAAGGTCTCCAGAAACGAAACCAGACTCCATGGAGGAATTTCTATATTGAAGGACTTGAGGCTTCATAAATCCATCGGAAACATTTTTTTTTTCATTGTTAAGTGTGAAAGTTGGAGAGAAAAATAACAATCGAGGGACTTCTCCTTCCTTATAACTCAAATTTACGAATTTAAGTTTACAAAATAGCCCTAGATTTTTCTTTTCAAAAAAGTAAGTAGATACAAATATAATTCAATCAAAGATTATTTAGTTTGTTTTATTAAATGCAATTTAAATTTTGTTCTTTTACTAATCATATTTTACAAAGATGCATCTGTTTTAAATATGGGATCTTATAATAAATATAATAAATATACAACTAATTACCTTTTGAGTTACCAGTTATATATATATATATATATATATATATAAACTAGTCTATATATTATTTGAGTAGTAATTATAATTGGTGCATTCTTGATAGTTTTCGAATCATATCAAATGTTTCGCATGGTTCTTATCTTTTGATATGAATCTCAGAAAACATTATTTCTTAATTTAATTAACTAAAACTGAATTAGACCAATATTTTATGATGATACATAAAATAATAACTTTAAAAAATATTGGTATCCCAAAATTTGCTTTTTATCCATTAGTAGTTGTAGAAAAGGTAATTTAAAAGCAAAAAATAAAATATTTTGCCCCATGACTCAAACCTTGATTTATTAAAATTAGGAGAGAGGAAAAATAAAAACTAGAAAATGTTTAAGTCCACATCAAATCATGATTTGCCTTATTTAGACACACATGTTTTCCAAGTATCTGAATTATACATTTGCTAAAGAAATTATTTAATACATAAAATGTAAAATGATAATCCAAGTATAATAATTAAATTTATTCTGAATAGTATAAATGCAATCTAAATTATAACTTTCTCTTAAAATGTTAAATATCACAACTGATTCTAATGCAAACGTTATTAAATAAATACTGCAAAGTTTAAAACTAAAGGGTATTCATAAAACTTTGTTGATATGATGTTTTAATAAAAAATATAAAACTAATAAGATAAAAATTATATAAACCAAAAACAAATAGTTATTTTTATGACGAAATGGTTATTTATAACTTTTAGGCAGCAATTTCTAAATGGATATCAGATTCAAAATATGAAATGGCACGACGTTTAATATGTGAGCATCAGTATCAAATACATCAGAACTTGGTATGATTAAGTAAGCATCCGAAAGGTATTTTAGAATAATCATTTGCTCTACTTCCAACTATATAAACAAATTATTCAACGGTTAAAAATTAACTACAGTCATCCCTTACTAATGTCTTCATGATTGTGCTCCAGGCGTCATGAAACCTAATGCTTTACGAAAAGTAGCAGAATTTCCATTTTTGATGCAGAATTCCCCTTTTGAACTTCCATACAAAGAAATTTAAGAATAAATGAACAAGAGATTGACTGCAAGTAGAATTATGATGTTCGAAAGTGTATGGCGTTAGAAAATGTTTAGGATCTAAATTATGAGTAAAATTTTTTTTTAGATAGTTAAAACAGAGTGAGAGAATTTCTTCATGGCAATTTTCCAACTGTAAAATCTTTGTAGAAGTAGATATATTTCGTAAATGATATCCGAAAGAAGAGAGTAAATTAATATTATGATACGAAAAGCGTTTCGTGCACATAGTGGCTATTCTTAAATGTAGTGTCTTTATGCCTGTAGTCATATTAAGTGATTAGATATTCCAGCTTTTAGATATGTATAGTATTATATGTGAGCAAATAATATTATATCTTCCGGATATATAATATTCAATGAAGTAAGCAGAAATTTGTGAGAATATTTTAAAATCAGGGTAAAAACATTTATTTTCATTAAAAAAAAACCCTCCCATTTTTGTTTTATTTCTTATTATTGGAAGAATTAATTATTTTTATCCATAGATCAGAATATAAATAATATCAGATGTATCTATAAGAATATGTTGGGCCTCTTCAAAATGTAATTAAACAAATTTGGATCAAAGTAATCGTTTTTGGACTGCAGAATGTGTATGATGGATAGATAATTCTATTATTATCACTCATCCAAAAAATTATAAATTCATACTCATCTTTTTAAATTTTATTTTCTGTTATAAAAGTTGACTCACTTGCAAGTTACTTTGTATACCTATTAAATTTTAAAATGTTGCGTATCCCGATTATAAAATGTTCGTCACACTCACTAAAGTATAATTTGAAATTATTCCTGAAGTGCTTGCAAATAATATCTTGCTAAAGAGAGAAAAATATTCGTCTTTTAAAAATGAATAAAATTTATTACAACTATAAAAAAATGCATTTTTCCTAAATAAGTAAACAATGGTAAAAATACAGATTATTACGTTGAAAAATAATGCACGAAGCAGCATATTTTTCATCCAGGCAATTTGTAATGCAATGAAATAGCTAACATACATCACTTGCTCAGAAAATAATGCATGTGTCAGTAAAATCCTGACGCTCGGTAACGACGAACGATGATAAATTTAGTTTATGCCGATAACAACTGAATTTTAGTTTGTGCTGGCAATTTTATGACGAAAACTGGTGCGCATATCTTTTATTGAGAGCAAATCATTATACTCTCAGTAAAATAACGGATACGTATTGTTAAAAAGTGTTCTAAGAGATAAAGATATATAATATTAATTATTATAAATTGGAGACTAGATAGTATATGCAATTTTTCTCACTTTAATAATGATAGTAAACAAATGCTCTGAAGAACAATTCCTGAAGAAGACCAGTTAAAGCTAAAAATGAACTATAATTCTGGAATATATTTTCAATCGGTATGCATTTTCTTTATAAGACTTATTTTGAAATAATTTTGTAGAGTTAGAAACTCCTTTAGATAAAAAAAAATCATTATAAGTGTATTTTGAATAAAAATATACCCTTTACTTAAAAGTTAAATGTTTACAACCCTTCATAAGAGATAATAACCGTTTTTAGACAACTGAAATTTACAATTCTTAAAATTTTCAAGTAGTATCGCATTCACCCCACTGTAATTTACAAACAATATTTTTTGGCACAAAATTGCATTTATAATTTTTGGAATTCATTATCATGTATTAAATTATTTGGTTAATCTCTGAAGTAAAATTCATGCTCAAATCATTTAATCATTTAATCATTCAAATCTGAGCTATGATTTTTTTACACAAAAATTTGACAATTTCGGCTACATTTTTAATCGTTTCTTTGAAATGTTAACTATATCTAAAGATATGTCATGCATAAAACAGCGTGCGTATAGTTTCATCGAATGTTAGAGTTCGGAAAGAAAAATATAAGAATTTGTTGGATCCTTTATTAGAATGTTTCCATTATTTTTCACCCAACAAAGTGCAAACCTTTCTATCATTAATAAGAGCGTAGTCGTATTTTAAACTGTAATTTGCATGAATAAATCCCTCATTCAACAATTTGTTAACCATGCTGCGATTGTGACTACAAGAGGTTAATTATCACTGAGGCACACTAAGCAAAAGTTGCTATTTTAGTTGCTAATAATAGTAAGTTATTATAATTAGTACTTTAAATTAGTAACCAATGTCGAAGAGCGAAATAATAAATATAACTATCATTTACATTCTAGACTCAAATAATTTATTTTGAAGTTCACAATAATATTATTTATATAATCAACGCTCTTCTACAGTTTTCAAATGAAATAATTTTAATGTCACGTCTATGTAAAATTATTTCTTCTTAAGTGGATTTTAAAGTATATAGGAAATAAGTGGCCAGGCATTTTTTTAATAAATATTAGAAATGCAGTGCTTTTATTATAAATTTCAGCATCTAAGAGAACTTGTTATTTGGAAGATTTGATTTAGACTGTTTTAGACAAATTAGACTGTTTTCTAATTTGCCGCATTTTTAAAGAAAAAAATCATTTTTTTTTTTCAAAAAACTTTTAAAACATTTTATTCAGTTTCTACTGGTGGCTAGAGAAAAAATTATAGGTTTCGAATATATTTTATTTTTTCAAATATTTTGTGTCCATTCTCATTCTTAAATTAGAAGTCATTTATTCTATTTAATGAATAATTTGTTTTTGTGAGGGATTTTAAAAAATGAAAAATTGGAATAAAAAAATTGAATGAAAAATTTGCCAATCTCATCCCCAAAGTAGGGTATTTCAAAGATTTTAAAATATTATTGATTGTACTCCTTAATTTTATTTTTCTTGTTACTGACTTTATTCATTTATCAAATTTGATTTTTTAAAATATTATTTTCTGGAATTCATAGTAGAATATTTGTATACACTTTTTATTCCAGTAAAGATTTTACAAGGAAACTGAGTCATCACTAACAATAATGTTCTCTTTAATTTTATTGGTTTCTACTGAACTTTATCTGCTGAATATTTATAAATATTTCTCATAAATGTTATTTAAAAGGAATAGTTTATTTGGTTTGTTTTTGTGATTTTAAGAGTTAAAACGCTTACATGAATCATAGAATATCTCAATGCAATTATAGAATAGCTCAAATTAATTCTATTTTAATTTTTAAAATACATTAACATTTTATATATTTTGACGATCGAAATTTTACCAATGATTTTTGTCTAAATTGGATTGATTAGCAATAAACTACATAATCAGAGAAAAATGATTAAATTCAATTTAATCTAAATTTAGACAAAATAATTAAAATTCCTTCTATTGTTAAAAGAGCTTAAGACAAACTATTTTAAAACAATATAATGACCTTAAAAGCAAAACGCATATTACTTAAAATATTTCTCTTTCTCTTATGTACATATATAAAACAAATAAGAAAAGAACAGTTCAAATCTTCCAAACATTTTGCCATTGAATATGGCATCATGACACACCAATTAAGAATAAGACAATATTAAAATCAGTTTTAATTTCTCGCTGATGGTTTTTGTCCACAATAAATTTAGCATCAGTCATAAAGTTTTCTGACTTATATTGTAGAGTCACCCAAGAATGTATTATTGTAGAAATCAAAAAGTACTGAGATTCAGTTATAGTTTGCTTTTTTTTAAATCTTTTTTCATGTTTGCGTAATCACTATGAACAGATCCTGAAACATGAAACACATTTTAAAGGAATTCTTTCCGATACGTAGAAAAATGATTTTTGAAGCCTGAACGGAAGTATGTTTGAATAATTTAATCTATGAAACGATGTCAGCTGCCAAAATAATTGCTAAATTTCAATACACGGAACAGAAAATGAAGATAAAGCAATATTTAGAAATTCTGCTGCATGAATCCGAAAAGAAATTTCAATCAATATCTAGAGAATTATATACCTGTATTTTCAATTTAAATTATTTTGAATACGAATTGAATTTCTATATTAAAGTTTATTATCTATGGAATAATTATTTAAAATTTTCTTAAAAAATACTTGAGCATAAATTTCTTCTGAGAGCAATAATCCGGGATATATTCGAGTATTTACATGTCCTTGAATTATCTTGAAAAATTAAATTCCAACAATAGCTATCTATGCATTTATTGAAATAAATTAATGAAACCAATGTAAATATCTAAACTCTTATGTTTATGAAAGCATCGTTTCACAATAGTTTATTGCAAAACTATTAATATATGCAGCAAAAGTAAAAGCATTATTTTCATGTAATTATACAGTATTTGAACAGTGATATAAAGGAACTAGAATAAAATATATAAGTATATAAAAAGGAACTAGTTAATTAGTATTCAGTTTTTGAAAGGGGAGAACTGCTATGTAAGTGAAAATATTTTGATTTTATAATTTAATTTTAAATATCAGTTATTTAGTATTGATTTAAAATGCAGTAATTTAAAACAATGAAAGAAAGAAATTGTCTTTTGAATACCCAATTAAGTTTCCCCAGAATCCAAAAAACAGTTTGGTACATTCAAAGGGTCAAATAAATAAAAATAAGATATATAATTGATTTTTCACTTTTAGAGTTAGAATAGTTAAGAAAGATATGCTTTTATTCATAATCAATTTGCTCCGCTTTGATAACATAATAAAAATCTATTTATGAATTCCCTTAATAAATTATTTAGTGTAATTGCAAATCGGAATTCAATTTAATTTAATAAGACAGTAAAAGATATTTCACTTATATATTTGATCTCGAAACTCATGATAATTTTATTGTATCATTAGAAACGGCTTTTAAATATCTACAATATTGATATCAGAGAAGATGCGCATTTCATAAAAATGATTGGGCAACATTTGATAAAACATTTTAGATTTCGAAATATCTTCAGTATTTTCAGAGAAGTTGATGAAATATTGAAATGAATTTCATCATGAAAATTAGAATAAATATATCCATATTAGAATACTGTCGTCTAGTTCGTTAGTTGGGCAGAAAAAGTGAAAAACATTTTAAAAATCAAATCATAATCTCTCTCTTTCTCACTCGGGGCCGCGGTGGCCGGGTGGTAAGGTCTCTGCTTCGGAACCAGAAGGTTTCAAATTCGAAACCCGATTCCACTGAAGAACCGTTGTGTAAGCGGGTATGGGGCACGTTAAATCCGTCCAAAAATCATCCCATTGGTGTGGTGCGGAAGTTTGGAGAGGGGGTGCAGGCTCAAGTATCGGTCTTGTCATATGACCACCGTTCAATATTACAAAGTTAAAAACGGGAAGTTAAAATAAATGAACTTGAAAACCCTTGTCTGTTTTTCAATATGATTTTTGTACACATTATTTGAGTTTCTACAGTCACATAAGATAAACAAATAGTTAAATAAGCATCTGTGCTGCTAGATGATGGATTTATTACCTAAAAAAATATAAAAGTCAGGTTAATTGTTTCGATCTATCATTGAAAACCTATGTTAATATTTTATTCTTAATATTTAGAGAGAGACAAAGAAAAGATAGTGACGCGTACGAATCAAGAGTGGTTTTACCATGTGGAGTTAGAAATAAAAATTATACAAATGTTGGATAAATAAGGACGTAGATTGATAAAAAACCATTTAATAAAATCATGCTTCAAGATGTTTTTGTATATTACATCCTCTACAAGATTAAAATACTCTTTTATTTCATTTATAGAAAGGTTACACTTATTTGACATTGATAAAATCGCTTGTAGGCATGTAAATTCGTTCGATTAATAAATATTTCATATCCAATCACAAATTTTATCTCCATTCATTTTTCTTATGTTAAAATAACCCAAGAAATGGTAATCTCTCATATAATTTTTTTGGTGAATACAGAGTAATATCCCAATGAAAAGAATCAGAAGTTTTGTTAAAAAGTGGTTTTTTTTTTTTTTTTGTTTTTTTTTTTATAAAGCTGGACGATAAAGTATTTGGATTGCATAAATTATGCAGCAGGCATTAGACTTCTAAAAAATGAGCTTTGGAGTTATCTTCATTTAAATGTCAATAAATTTGAAAAAAAAAATAAGAAATAATACAAGAAATTATTTATTAAAGTTTCATATGAAAAAAAAACATTAGACTTAGGCGAAATTATTTTATATTCAAAGGAGGAAAAATAAGATCCTAAAGATAATGAATATAAGTCAGATATTGAAACAAATGATTCTCAATATCTATGTCAGTGCCTCAACTTGTCTATCAAAATGAATGGAATTATTTTGTTAGAGATTTAAGCTTTTAAAAAATAGTTGTGCAACCTTCGAGTCTGAATTTAAAAAAATTACTTAGAAATATTTGGTTATATACATTTTTAGACTTATTGTTTCCTTCTCAGTGTTAGAGTCAATGAGCCGTTTTGCAACTGAATGAATTCCAATGAATGATGCAAATTTATAGATTCTTACAAATAAATTATAGAAATAGTTTATTTGTGTGATAGGAATAAGTTGTGGACAATTTCTGTTGCTCGTTGACTACATCTTGAGGATAATTGTAATGACTTAGCTCAAATTTTGGAAATAAAGTGTAGATATTCTAAGGAATTTTAAACTCTTAGCTGAAATTTTGGAAATAAAGTGGATATTCTAAGAATTTTAAACTCTTAGCTCAAATTTTGGAAATAAAGTGTAGATATTCTAAGGAATTTTAAATTTGTATCATTTTTTTGAAGCTGTCTGTACATTCTTTGTCATAGGAATTTGAAAATGACATCGAGTAACCGGCTGGAATGTGAAAATTTCATGATATGCTTAACTCGACTTTATTTTAAAAGAAAAAAAAATATTAATTTCTTAGTGAATCTTTCCATACCGCAACTGTCTATTACTAAATAAGAAAAAATAATTCTTTGTAAAATCAAAACTATAAAAATTATCCTGAATTTTTAAGAAAAATTAGACATATTTTATTACTTTAAGATCATTTATTACTCAACAGTTACAAACCCGTTCTACTAAGAAAAGTAAGGTTTAATGGAATTATTAAATTAATATGGCTTAATTGGAGCAACACGAGAAAAAGTAATTTTACACAACACGATTGATTTGCATTATCATTGCGCGTATGAGTTTTGGTAACCAAAATAGTATGGTCGTCCTTTTATATAAAAATTATTATTGACAAATTTATTTTATTGTAATTAAGAAAACGTTCCTACTCAGAATAAAGCAAAAATAAGTAGTCCGTAATATGTAATAGAAAAATTTATCTTTTTCTCTATACCCCTTCTTCTTAAGTAGTATCAAGAATTCATAAATGAGAAGTCGTCCAATAAATGACCAGCTTTTCGCGTCTTTTGGAGAACGAAATAGCGGTGAAGAGTTTTGAGATATCTTCATTCCATCGGCGGGATATACTATCAGCAGGCGAATTTAGACTCAGAAGCTTTTAACTCACTTTGCGTGTTCATGTCATCACATCTATGATTCAAAAAATTTTCGACACCTTGACAGTGCGAAAGTAAATCATTTGTAGCTATCATTTTGCATTGTAAAAATCGAATAAATAATTTTTGACAAAAATTTAGCCATTGTATTTAATAAATACATTGTATTTAATATTAATTAAATTCTCAATCCTCAAAACGTAAAGAATGTAAAAATTTTCAAGATATTAAAAAAGTAATTTTTTTATCGAGATTTCAAATAAACTCTTGGGTGCCATTCGAAGTCTTTAAATAAAATTATGAAGTTAATATCTGGGAAAATTAAGTTATGAATGATTGTTTTGCTAAATAATCGTAATTTATTAAATCTGATTTAGAAAAAATATATGAGGTTTAAAAAAAAATGAGTGTTTCTAATGATTTGAAACGTATTCAACAATTTATTTTTCCTTTAGTACTTTCTTTTCTCAGCTTTAAGAAACATCCTCTTCATATTCAATCCATAAAAATAACATTTCCCTCATAGCGCAATTAAAAATAAGTACAGAGAATTTACTATTCCTGCTGTGTTAAAATTCCCTATTCTTCAAATTATTCCTTCACTTTTCCCTCAAGGTCATCCGATACTGCTTTCAACCCAAAGAATCTATTTCTATTCATCAATCTCGGTTAGGAAAGGAACTAAGAACGTTAAGCTTGATGTTCGCAGCTCCCCTAATGTTTTTGATGTAATGCATCTTGACAAAGACTTGAATATAATTTGAAGCTAAACATCAGTTCCGGAGACGCAATGTTTGCTGTTGGACTTTCTACAGATTTCTTGATGAATTATCCATCTGGGGTTATTGGTCCAGAGGGCGGTCAAATAGGGAATCGATTAGATGAATGGATAAAGGGCAAGATGTGAGCAACGTAGATGGATAAAATATGGCATGCAACTAAGCGTCCTTCCAAGATTTAGAAAACTGGTATTTTCATTAGGAAAGATTAGAATGTGAAAGAAAATTTATCAGATAATGTAGATAAGCTTAAGAAATTAAGATGAAAGTCGATTAAGGATAATGATCTATAAGCTCTAAATGGATAAATTTTGGCAAATGTCTAAGATAATTTGAAATAAAGTAAAGACAAATTATTTTCCAAAAAATGAAAACTAGTTTGAAATAATCAAATGGAATGGCAACATAATGCAGTATTAAATTATTTACCCCATACAAATAGTTATTTAATCTCGTATATAAATTTAATTCAATTAAAACTTTCAGTATAACATTTTTTAACCTTATTGCTTGTTGTGAAATAAATTGCAAATATTATTTTATTATATATAGAGACATTCAAAATTTGTTAATTATCAGACGGTGAGAAGTAACTTTCTGAAATAAAAGGGAAAAGAACTCACTCCGAAATAATGCTGGCTTACATTTTGCTTAAAATGTAAAACCCTTTAAGGGAATAATTATATAAATTAGAAAATTTTATGCATCATTTAATCTTTGGCGATATTAGATATGCCTTTGTGTAACAATAATGCCTGCTAGAAAATGTAACACCTATATCCAGTTCTGTCACTGACTTGCTAAAATTCTGGTACAATACCGTAAAAAAGTACATTTTCAAGTATTGACTCGGACTAATCTGTTCCCAACCAAATAAATAAATTTAGGGCTTATAAATGTCAAGAATCATCTTGAATCCTCAATCTAAATTGCTGTTTCAATAGGACATTTCAGATAAATGAGTGTTTAAAGAACTCAAAGTATTATAGCTATAGATGAAGTGACTTCAAAGTACGAGAAAAGAAGATAACAAGATGCATACAATCAAAGAGAGACGAAAAAAGATAAATAATTCTGCCATGTCCTATATATTAAATCTATTGTCTATGTATCATCTACCCAACTATAAATTCTAAAACGATGAATAAAATACGAGTGGATAGGAGTTTCTATTCGCTTCTGAATATAACATACTTTGCCTTAAAGCACAAATATAAGTTAAAATAGGAAATAAAATAATATATTCAGTTGTATTTGTAACAACTATTAATACGTTTCAAATATAACTTTTCAGAACTGGATTGTAAATGTCAAGAGCCATGTTTATTCATGGACCAACAATTCGACTTAACTTTTATAAGAGTTAGTTGATTTAGCAATATTTTTGAAATGACTAAATAATAGGAACTAAATATTATATATAATAACATCCCAATGTCAAATATAGATATTATCCTTATCAATAAATGGATTTTGTTTTGCATATGCAGTCCATTGAATCATGGATTCAACAAACGATTAAATCATGTCTTGGGCAGAAAAATTAAAAATTAAATGCTCAGTAATTTCACTCGACTTTGCTAGTATATGTAGCTTTATTAATTAAAATTATAAATGTCCATTAACCCTCTCATTCCTATGATCATTTTAGGTCAGGCAATTCAGAATGCTGTAACCCTCGAGTTTATTTTTCAGAAATAAGAAAAATCCCACCGCCAAGAACTTCCTTGAATTAAAAAAAAAGTTAAGGGAATTAAGTGTTGTTAAGGAAATATTATACAAATGAGGTCTCCACTTAGCTGATAGCCATAAACATATATATACACGGTCATTCTTTGAATGTTTTTAGAAACTTCTTTCTGTCCTCTAAATCCATCCTGGAGAGCATCTCTAACGAATAAAGCACAGGCTACGAGTATTCAATCAATCCTACCTGATGAAAAGAGAATGAAAATTGTAATGGTATCTAGGAGACTTTGTTAAACGGGCGTTTGCGGCCTTTTCGGTATTGATAAATTTAATCATTCAAATTATATATATATTTTTTTAATTTCATGATTTTATTTATTTTTGTTAATTACTCAAATAAAAACAGTAGTGTTTCAAGACTTGATTTTTTTCAACAATTTCTTTACACGCGTTCAGTTTTTTACACTACCAGAACGTAACTTTCTTGAAAATAAGCTTCCTTGAAAACATTTTCTCCAAAATGTTTGATTTTACTTTCGATCTTTCTTATTTCTCAGGGATATCCCGGTAACAATATCCGCATTAACAAACAAACTTAAGCACATTAACTGAGAAAACAAAATTATCTCAGTTTAATTCAAACCCTTGGAATTTAAAACATGTTCAGATTTAAGGACGACAGTTTTCTGCAAATATAATTAAGTCCCTTGAACAGAATTTAATGCTCCCGAATAAGTATATGGCAGCCACTAACGCTAATTCATAAATGATACTCAAAGGACCAGTTTGTTCTAAGCGGTTTGCTACTCAGTTTTAAATATTTTAATGTGAATATAACATTACTAGAATCTTCTCGGAAGAAAAATAATGGCGTCACAATCTTAAAACAGGAGAACTGGCAATTACACAAGACTCTTTTCGTGCATAAAAATAAAACCCTCCGAGTGCGCATTGATTACGATTTCTACTTAAAATTCGATACCGCTACTCCTGTCACAAAACATTTAGGATCAATTAATGTGTTCTTTTCAGTTAATATCTGCGTAAAAGAGGAAAGCGAAGGATGCATTTTTCGTTTCCATTAATGTATTACACGAGAAAGAAGGACCTATAAAAATTACTGCCAAGAACATTTTCTGATCATTTTGGATGGCGTTCTATTTGAGACATTATTGCGCAGTTATTTGCAATACAGAAGGCAATTAACTGTTGCAGGAAGAAGCGATGGTGAGGAAAATTACTTGATGTTGCTAAAGCTAATTAAAACACGAATTGAATTACTTTTGAAGATGTTGATTAGAATTTAAAATCTTAAATCAAGATGGGTTAATCATTCATTGAAGTAATCGTAGGATTTTACTCTTTTTCTCGACAATTATTTCAGATGTTTCTTTAAATTACATGTTATTTGAAGTAAGTGTTTGAATTGATTGAGAAATATTGCATTTTTTTTTTAATTTGATAACTGCCGAAACTGTTTTCAATTTATTATTTATATATCATGCAATTTTTATTCAAAATATTCTTTTAATACTTTAAAGAAGACAGTATTAGGGTGGAGTAATTTATTGTATTGTAAACATTTAAACCCATGAAATAATTAATACACGAATAATATTTTAGATCTATGGAAAAAAGAATTCCTGCAAAACAAAAGTAAATAATGATTACTTTTCTTTTTCTTTTCTTTTTTTTAAATATTTCCTTTGTCTTCTGTTACTTCTAGTTAGCTTTTCTCCTTTTGCAATCATTAATTGCAATTAATAATAACTATGATCATATTGTATGAAGTCGTCCAATTCGTACCTTTTACTTTTTGTAATGTAAAACAATCCATTCAAGCAGTGGATACAATTCATAACAATGCAATCTTTATTAACTTTCAGAATTTTCTCACATCCAAAAGCAATACAACTAAAAAAAACTATTCGAGTTTTCTTTTATAATCATACAATATTTCACTTTCCAAGGAGACTGGAAGAACCGACAGTACTATATAATGAATGATTAATTTATTAAAATCTTGTTATTGAACACCTTTTTCTTCTGCTAAAAGAAGTTGAACACGAAGACAGGCGTTAAGCAACGTCCTTCTTTTCCCTCTCATGAAAATGTGACAAACTGGATTTTTCACACAGCGTAGGTGTTTGGTGGGAGAGGGAGGTCTCCCCTTTAAAACTGATGGATTGCCCAGAGACGCCTGGAACCTAATTAAGCGATTCTAGCCCACTTTCCAAAGAAAAGATTTATTACTCTGAATGGATAAACCCCCGAGCCAGGATTAATTGAAGACTCCCTTTCGATATTACGAGCCATTCCGGAAAGTGAGAGCAAACGAATAATGTTCAGGGATCAAAGGAGAAAACTCTATGGACCCACCAGGAAAGAAAGTAAGGCTCTATCTTTTTCATGATATGACTACGCCAGGTCTTTGAAAATGTTTGACCAACAGCTTAGTATCGATCTTTCATGTTAAAGATCTTTATAATGATATGATTTATTGATAAAATGCCTGGCACAATGAATAACTGTAAGTTTGATAAATGATTGCCTTGACTCATAGTTCATGTTATAAACAATATAAATTTTGAATTACTTATGATCCAAAGCGATGGAATATTTTTAAGTTAAACTATATCGTATATTTATTATTTATCAAAAATAATAAAAAAAGTAATAAATAAATAAATAAAGTAATAAATTGATAAATCAAAAGTAATAAATAAATAAATAAAGTAATAAATTGATAAATCGAAAGTAATAAATAAATAAATAAAGTAATAAATTGATAAATCAAAAGTAATAAATAAATAAATAAAGTAATAAATTGATAAATCAAAAGTAATAAATTAATAAAATGCCTGTCACGATGAATAACTGTATAAAGGATAAAGAATTGCGTTAACTAATAGTTCATGCCATAAACAATATAAATTTTGGATTGCCTATGATCCAAAGCAATGGAATATTTTTAGATTAAAATATATGGTAATTTTTTATTTATTCATTTGTTAAAATTTACCTTTAACAGAAAAAAAAGAAATTGTTGTTATTAATATGCTGAAGAAAATTACTTATAAGTTTTTTAAAAATAGATTTGTAACCTAGTTTTTTATTTTTGTGTTGAAAGGTTATTCATTTTTTTTCTCTAGGAAATATTGAAATGAAAGCAAAAACATGAAAATAATTTTAAAAGATTAGTTGTAAAAGAAATGGACCCTCGGCAACTGGAACATCGATTGACTTTTCAAGGTAAAGCAGATTACTGATAGGTAGGATTTGAGAGAAGATAATCACAGATTAGAGACCTAGTTCCTCTAATCGCAGGACTATATTAAAGTAGCAAAATAAAGTAATTTGTTTTACTATAAAACTCTGTGAATTTCTTACAGCTTTCAACAATATTATGAAAATTAAATAATGTCTTTTAAAATAATTTCTTCATATCTCTTAACAAGAATAAACGTACAATTGCTCAGAATAATAAAGAATTTCAAGCCAAACACGAAAGTTATTCTTCATGCCATAACTATTAATGTATTTCAGGATCTTATTATAAATTTAAAAAGTTATCTGCTTCTACGATCCATATGAATGGGAAATCATCGAAAATTTTCTTCTGCTCGAATTCGCAAAAATAAATAAACAAAGAATAATATATAACTGATTTTTTTGTTACGTAACTCTAAAAAGGTTTTAAATAATTCAACGATTTGTTTATCGTATGATGTATGATAAACGAAATAATAGTTTAGTATCAGAAATGAGTAATTTTTTTCTGATGCGTGTAGTTTTCAGCAAGATATCTACAATTTTTCCAAACTTCTTAAATAGTTAAACCTTATATATTTTAGGTGTCATCATTTCTAATGGATAATAATATTAAATGCGTATTAGTTAAGATTAGATATTTAATAAACAAAGTTTAACTTTCTAATACTTATTTCTTTTAATGTGGATACTTCATAGTAAATGCTTGTTTAAATAAAAAATTATTATTACAATATAATCATAAATTATCATAATATACTTAGTAAAACTTAATTTCTCATACGTGGATTCAATATTTTCGATGTATTACTACAGTAATAAAAATATTGTTAATATTTTAATAAAATTTAAAGAATGACATGTTAGAAAAAGAACCTAGATATTTTTAGTAAAAAAAGTAATAGATAAACTTTTTATGAATTTGAATTATCTGATACTTAACATTTCCTTCTAAAACTTAAAAATTTTAATTAGTAAAAATTGTAAATTTTAAACTAATAAAAAGTGTAATTAAAAATTTTAAACTATTAAATCTACTTTAAATTTCTTCTGGAAGAAGATGATTACTTTTAAAAGTGGCATGAAAATCAAATCATCTTTTTAAATTAATTTCCGATGGTATTATAAATCGTTTTCTATAAAAGGAAATAAACTGAATAATCATTAAAACGAAACGGTACGAAAGAAAAGCAAATGAAAAAAAGTCTGTAGAAAAAAATCATTCTCTCTCTCTCTCTCTCTCTCTCTCTATATATATATATATATATATATATATATATATATATATATATATATATATATATATATATATATATATATATATATATATATATATATATATATATATATATATATATATACAAAAGTATTAGAATCAAGTTAATAGGAAAAACAAAAACCAAATAAAAATTAAACCAAAAAAATTATTAAAAAATATTAAAAAAGAATCCGGCCTGAAGACTTTTTCAAGGGTCACCCTCAGGCAGGGATTCAAATAAAGGGATTTTTTCTGTGAGGACATACAGACATTAAGTCTAATAATGATTCCTCGTGACCCGAAAATCCCCCGAAATTATGCTCAAGAGATATACCATTTTAACAGAAAGGAAATACAAAATAACAAATTAGAAAAAAACCACAAAGTAAAAATACAATAAAAACAATAACAATAAAAACAAAAACAGCATTAAAATTAAAATTAAAATTAAAAACGAAAAGGCCAAGACATACCATCCAACAGTGAACGAAACTTTAAACAATCGATTGTGATTTCCTGTTTTTGAAAGTTAACGGTAAATTATGTAAACAGAGGTAGGCACCCAGCGCCATCTATTGAGTGATCCAATATGCAAGTAAATTTCTATTTTTATTTAAGCCAAAAGATTAATCCCAAACCATACCTTGTTTAATTAAAAAATTGACATCACAGTAATTTCTAGGAAAATCATTTTTAATTAAATTTTTAAGGAGGATATTTGATGCTTCAATATAAGAATTTTTATTATTGCAAACCCTTTTGATCCTGTTAACTTGTGAGAAAATAAGATTTTTGAAAATTTTAGAGTTTAGATTGGAATGGTAGTTACATAGTTTTGTTATTTTAAAGTTGAAATCATCCCTTTTATCGTATATACCAACTATTGTTTTATCATTAGCAATTTCGATTTTTAAATCTAGAAAGGTAGCCTCAAGTTGATTTATATTTGTATCTTTTAGAATTAAATCTTTTGGATAGCAATTAGTAATAATATTAGTATTGTCGAAGTTAATCAAAAGTAGGTCATCAATATATCTCCACCCGTTTATTAAATTATATTTAATTATTTTTTTCTCATAGTAATGCAGGAAAATATTAGCTAAAGCACTTGAGAAAGCTGTCCCCATTGGAATGCCCTTGACTTGTTTATAAAAATTAATACCATTAAACACGTAATTTTCAGTAATATTAAAATTACATAACTCAAGCCAGTTATTTTTAGGAATGATATTTTCATTTAAATATTCGTCATATATAAAAGTGCAGACCTTTATTAATTTTTCATATATATATACATAAAACTGCAACATTTTTTTTTGTTTTGTTTTGAGCCATTTTTTTTGTTTTTGTTTGTTAGATTACAGTGCCAATGATTAAATATACTTGTAAGTGATAAAATTATGTATCATAAAAGAAAGTACTTATGAATAAATAATCTGAAGGCAGATTATGACTTTTGTGTCAATTGTTTTTAAAGATGCCTTATTTATATAATAAAATGAATGTGCAAACACAATATTTGATTATTTTAATAAAGTGCATAGACTATAAATAAGTATTTAATGTCAAAAAAATTTATTCGTTGAAATGAAAGTTTATATTTAGACATGTTCTTCATTTTTGTCGAAAAGATATAAATTCTTACATATCTCGAGATCCGAAAAGACAGCCTGCTAGATATAAACTAAAAAAGATAAGTATTGGCGTGTCCATGAATTATTTTTTTCGTCGGAACTTCTATTTCTCAAAGGATTGTCGTGGTAAAAGAATATCATATAAAGAAACATCGCAAATACACAAGCAAACATAAAGACCCCCGCACCACTGTGAAAGAAACATTCTATGGAATAGACAACCAGTAATCCACCATAATTAAACAATTCCACCTATTCCAGGACATATGGCTCTGTTGTCCTTATTTTACTCAATACGTTCTCGAAAGAGAAAGCTAACTGATGGAGACCCGAAAGTTGGAATCCCTACGGTAAGCCTTGCAGCTTTCTGGAGTCAACAGTAATATGCATCAACAGTAGTAGTCATACAGATATATCCTGTACGTGGAGGAACAGACTGCGACATTATCAGTATTGATAACAATCTTATTGATTATTTATTTTTCTTTCTTTCATCCATTATCTTTGTCAGTTTTCTTGTGTTGAATGCGCTTTTATAAAGAAATATTATTCTGAAGTATTTTGTTATAAAGTTAGCTGTTGTCGAAGGTGAAGGTAAAATAAAAACAAATGCAAAAGATATCTTTAATTGTTTTAGTGTGAAGCTTTGACTTTTCTTATATCTTTGAAATATATAATGTATTTTTTGAAGGATGTAATTCGTCCCTTTTCAATTGTTTGGATTTTAAGAATTCGCCATTTGATTTTTGAGATAATTGAAATATGCATTCAAAAACCAGGAATTAAAATATTAATATGGTTATAAGTATTAGAAGACAATGGTTAGAGCAGTACGTCTCTCCTGCGTCTCTTTTTAAGTATTGAAACCGATTTCATGTAAAGTTGATAAAACTATTGTTAGAATAAAGAGAAAGAATAGCAGGAAACAGCAAACATTATTTAAGTGTTCCTTTATTTTGAAATTAATCAACATTTTAATGTTCTTCAGCGATAGCTTTTGAATAAATTGTTTCACAAAATTATTTTTTCTATCATCTTAAAATTCGACCATTATCTTCTCAATGTATCAAATTCCATGCGATTCATTCATTCATTTGAACTATTATCTTCTCAATTACATCAAATTCCATGTAATTTATCCTTTATTCCTTTGGATTTTCAATACTATTTTTAAAATTTAGTTTGTAATAATATCACTCATTGTTGCTTAGTTTAGATTAGTTTAGTTATATCAACGTCCCGTTTAAAGCAACACTAGCACTATTTTGGGACGGACCTCCTAATTTTGAATCGCGGTCAGATGACGAGAACGACACCTGAGCTACACCCCCCTCTCTCCACACCACACCACACAACAGGAGGACCACTCATAGTTGCTAAAATTCATTAAAATTCGATGCATCCAAGTAGCATAAATTTACACAAAGATTTATTTTTTAAAAGGTAAATAAATCTCAAACGCTCTGAATGATAAAACTTTTAATTTTGTTAATTTTTATACTGAGCGATTTTTATTTGTGAATTTTTAAAGTAAAAGACATAATATCTGGAAGTACGGAAAATTGGCTGACCGGTACAAATATGCAATTATTTAAAAAGCACATTAAACAAATAAATATGGTGAGACAAAAAAAACATTACATAAAAGCATTGGATATCATTTATATGAAAGCATTGCGTAATACTAACTTATGCAGTATGAAAGCATTTTATTTCAAGAGGTTTTCCAGTGAAAGTGATTCCACAATTGAAGATTTCTACAGTGGCATCCTAATGTTTAATGTTATGTTATTTGAAATTAATGTTCCATTAGTTGAAATTAATTCCCGAATTCTCAGTTACGAATCTGTGAAGTTGCTTCCCAACACAGGTAGTTAAACCACCGGAAATAGCTTTTTATTATCAGCTTTATTGGATGATGATCGGATGCTGAATCAGTGATGCCAAGGCTTGGTGACAAACTTGGCGATCATTTGGCAACGAATTTGCCTACAAAATAGATAATACTAGAATCTGCCAGAATTTCGATGATAGAGCAAATAGAAACCGAGACATACCTGATTTTTCCAAAACTCCGAAAACTATAATAGGCCGGCTGTCTAAGCTGAAGACAATCGTGGGAAGAGTCCGAAAGGTTTAGAGTCGTATAGTGAGTAAACGGCGAATAGATGTATGAGTCCAACAAAGTGAAAGCGTTGTGTGGAGCACCGAGTCATGTGTATAGTAACCAGTCGTGTAGTAGTGAGTCGGCAGTTGGATATAGCTAAAGTGAAGAGAGTTGCAGGCGTTTGAAGAGACCGTAGAGTGTAGCTACGTAGATTCCCTCTTCCTACTGAATTATGTGTGGCCACTTTGTGTGATGTGGTTGTAAAAGCTGTCGATTACTACTTGTGGGCTACTGTTTGCTGTAGTGTGTTACTGTGTATTGTCTGTGTTCATCTGTGTATTTGTTTCTTCATGTAAAATCCTGAATTTTGTGGAATTTTCTGGAATAAATATCTTAGACTTTTAAAGGACTGTTTCTTCATCGATTAACAAATCGAAAGAACCCCGAATTCATAACAATATTATTGCTTAATATTCATTATATTTCTATTCAAAATTTATCATTACAGATTAATAAACAACTTAGCTTCAAAGGCAAAATTCAAAATAAAGTATTCCGACATACTTATGTTTGATACAACATAGTTAGGGAAGAGATTTGTCAGATAAAATGTGTGAAAAACATGAAGAAATTATGACCCTGAACAACGCCGAGTATATAATCTAGTGTCATAATCATTCCATTTCCATATAAATACAATAATACAAGCTCGTATATGAAGCACATAAATCCAAAGAATTGATAACGACGTCTAAAGATGATGGTGAGATTTCACTGGCATTGGAATAATGTTCAGAAATGATATCAGTCATCTCGAGGGATAGAAAAGGCTTAAGGCGTTTGAGAAGTGTAATGTATGGTTTGAAAGTCGAAAGAAATATTTTACATACTTCAGCCTTTCAAATGCTAGACATATATTAAACATATAATATGCCTTTTGGTTATAAGAAGATTGATGTTATCTAGAACTCTTTAAGGTACCTTTTATGAACTAGGCGATTTCAAGGATATAGTCAGAATATTTTATTATAAGTTTAATATAAAATCGCTTACATGGAAGGTTACGAGATAAATTTTGAAATAATTAGAAATATATAAAATCGAGAAATTTAAATTAAAAAAAACATTATTCCTTTAATTTGAATCAGGATAAAATAACAATTATATGGCTTCCGTATATAATCAGAAAAAGTAAATTTTTGAAATTGGGGATATTTTTGTCGGCGAGCCTTTCTTTTCTCATGATTATGAAATAATAGAGAAAGTGGGACAGACCTATAACGATATTTTATGGCCCCTAGTTTATATTTATATATATATATATATATATATATATATATATATATATATATATATATATATATATATATATATATATATATGCAAACAATAAATTTCATGTGTAATTTTCATGAAAAACACATGAAAAAAAGATATAACCATAAGTTTATTTCGTAAGAAAATTACAGAAAACATTTTTTGCGAATTTTATAGGACCCATTTTACTACAGATGACATTTGCAAACGCATATACGTATTCCAATCCCTGCAACCAGTTCAGATATATTTTATACTGCTGCATCAAAATGCTTAAGAATGTTAATTCATAATGTAGCATTCACAGATAAAATACGAATTTTGTTTGAAATGAATCATCTGCCTCTTCTTCATAATTCTGGTCACCTGGAATTATTTCCGTGTAAATAACTTCATCGTTGAGCTGCAGAAGTCTTGCATATTTTTGCCCAAAAGATGCAATGGAAAATTGTTTAACAAGCGGCAATTTTTCAAAAGGTTTTTAAACAATTATATTCAACTGAAGAAAAAAAGAAGTTGCTTGAGTATGGATATTTATGTGGTGAAAATACAGCACAACATCTACGCAAGTTGTCATCAACATTCAAAAACTGATAAAAGGCCTACAAGTCAGTTTGTATAAGGTCTAATACACTATATGGTCAATTATTCAACACATATTTTCCCCAAGTCATTTTCATTTTTGAAACGAAGCTGAAAGATTTTTTCCCAAACAAAAAATGTATTTTTCAAGTAAAAAAAAAAAAAAAATGTTTGGGTAGGTATCTTTGTCACTTCACTGCCCTAGTGTGTTGCATATGAAGGTCTCACTTTAAAAGTATTCTGAATTAAATTTCTTTTTCACAATCTTTTAAATAAAAAAATGTAGTATTATCTACAGCGAAAGAGAAATAGTCGACATTCATTAAAAACTATAAAGTTATTTTAACTAATACGGTATAAGAACTTCCATGTTTCTTAATTCTTTGTTATACAGGAACGAGGATGAAATTTGTCAACTAAAAAAATTACTAAACTAAATTTATGAAATCATTCTGAATAAATCATAAAAAAAAACAATTCATAAATAATTATAACTATAGCAGATTTTATGCGTATATATAAAGACAGTTGAATTCAGTTAAATTGAAACAGCAATTAGCAATTATTTCCATAGAATATTCTTTATTATAGCACTGAATGACTTAATATAAGTCATCCAGACGTTTCCATTCTCTAATAAATTACAATTCCGATTATCACTATTAGAGGGTATATATCCGTAGTTAAAGGACAAAAATATGTGACTATTATCATTCTACGGAATCTTTATTATTCGTACAATTTTTGAAATCGAAATAATGAAACTCAAATAAGTGTAAAAATTGGAAACATTATTTATCTGGCAAAAGAAATTTTAGCCATCTTGACATTATCTCTTATCTATAATGAATACAATTTTATCCCCTTTGAAACCCATTTTATGAGAAGGTCGTTTATAAATAATGAGTGATCCTCAAAATGCAGTGTTCAGCAAGCTCTTGAGCTTGACAGTAGTGCAATTATTACCAGATTTTGCCACTATCTAAATATAATACTCACTCACGCTGCAGAGAGCCGGAGTTGGTCTACAGACTAATGTCTTCATAATATCCTCCAGGCGTCAAAATGCCTAATGTTTTCTAGATAGAAGTTCCGTCTTCCTTTCTGATACGCATGATTTACATTTCTTCCACAACTTCAATCCCGCTTCTCTTTCTCTTTAAAGGAATTCGGAAGATAAACTGAGGAAGGGAATTTTTCGTCAAGCGGAATGATGATAGTTGAATTCTGCAAATTCTTAAGAGTGATGGAAGTCTCATCCCGGAATATATTTCAATAATAAAGAATATTCATATGATCAAATAGGTAGAAAACAAAATGGTTGGTGAGTTAATATGTTTGTTGTGTGAGCTTCAAGAAGCGAAGCGTGAGATCGGTTTCTCAGTTGGCTGATAAAATACTCTGTATAGAAACTTATTGCCTCACGAGACTCCCTGTGCTTCAGGTAGGGATAATAATAAAATGAATAAAGATAAAATGAATCAGATCTTATTATCCTCTGTAATAAACATATTTTTTTTAGTAAAACTATTAAAAAGTATTGTTTAGATAGACTTAAAAATTTCCAAAAAAGTCCGATAAATGTTTTACAGCAATGTAAACATTTTGGATTTTTATATTAAAATAAAATTATTTAAATTGTTTTCTGGATCATTTATTATTAAAAACATCCATGACTTAGTATGATTTGAGAACAATAAAACAAAAATGATAAAAATCCAGGTATAAAGCGCCCTAGGGCATGATTAGAAATGAAGGAAATTTCAAATGCTTGAAATTATTTTTCCGTATTCATAATAAAAAATTATACTTTATTCATTCATCTATGACTTGATGGAATGTGATTTACTTGAAGGACATTCTATAAATCATCAATACAATTTCATAGGTGCAGTAGATGTGTGGGGGGGGATTCTCGATGGCTGTAAGCCATTATATTAATTTTTATTTCAAAGTATTTGGCCTAAAATTTTAAGTATGTGCATTTTTTCGAATTATAACTTGCAGAAAATATATTAAAATTATTTATTTGTAAGAAAATCTAAGAAATATGTAATAATTTTGCTAGTAAATCATATGCATAATTACAAAATATATACCTAATCCACAAATTTTTATCTTGCTTGCATGATTATTCAACTGAAACTCAAAAAAAAAAATATTAACACTAATATAAACACAGTAGATAAATGAACGCAAGTACAGATAAAAAGAAAATGACGGAAAGAATGACCTTCCATTTCATCGAGGATTACGTAAAAAAAAGCAATTTATAAACCTTTATAAGCTTTATGCTTAAAATGATTATTTTTTCAGTTTTTTTTAATGATTGAATAGATTTGTCAACTACAATTTTGAGAATTTTCTCTATGAAATATGTTTATTTATACTTCAATTTTGTAAATAGTCTTTTACTTTTACTTTGCGTTTTTCAAGTACTCATTATCTTAATCCGATAATTGTTGCTCCTTCATCGTATTTCAGAGTAATATATATTTGGTAAAATAAAAAAAATAAAAAAAAAACATCGTTATAAACAAAAGAATTTCGATTTTGCCCTGAGAGGCAAATAGAAAATATGTAAGATTTAGTTTCTTTATAGGCGTGTTTTTATGATCTTAGTTTCTGTAATTATAATTTTTGTCTCTTTATAGATGTTTTTAAACGTTTGAAACTATTTCACAACCCTTTAAAATGCATTTGTAAAATATTAATATTGTTAAAAATGCAATTTGGAAAGGTTTGAATCAAAGCTTGATTATTTTTATTTAGGAAAAATAGACAAAACAGAAGATTCCCCTTTATTTCCTTCTTTAAGAACTTAAAACTATAAAGCAGTGAAATATCTTAGTATAAATACTCAGTCTTCATAAACACCTTAGAAAAGAAGTTGTCAGGTTTTTATAGTATTTATTACCTATTTGTGGCTGTATGATAGATTTTACCTACCTTTTCATCCATCATAGATAGTCTCATTTATTTAAAATACACCATAAACTACAATCACTATTTCCTGGGGTCAACACTTTCGTACGGTGTCAAATATTTATATTTGATATCCACTTTCTACAATTTCAAAGCACTATGATAATTTATTTATTTATACTTTTTGAATTTGTCTAAAAATCAACATTTTAAATGTAATAAATGTTAATAGGGCTTCAAAAAGTAATTTGTTTCAAACCTCAGTTTCCTGGTTTGTATCTATTAGTTTTTACAAAGAAGTGCCCAATTTTTAAGCAAGAACTCCGAACCTTATATTTGAAAACGCAAGCGAACATTAGAGCTAGTGGTACATGCGTCATTAGATAAATGCTAACATTATTAAAATCGCTTTAAGTTGGTAAAATCTAAAATCTAAAATACGTATTCTTTCTTCATTATTCTTTCATGACATAATACCATTAAAAGAAAGAAGGGTAGAAATTCATAAGAAAAATACTGTGTTAAAAGATAACCTGAGAGGACTTTCTTGTACGTAAGTAACACACATTCTTACGAAAATAAATTACATTTCATTCAAGTAAAATTTGTTTTCATTTCAAAAGCGGTGAAAATATACGAAATTTCAAGTTTTAATTAGATTAAAAATACCAATTAATAAAAAAACTTAAGCTTTCAAAACTTTATGAAATCTTTCTTTAAAAATACTCCATTAAAGCAAAGGCGAAGTTTAATAAAATTCCTTGTATTGGCTGAATAAATAAAAATTAAATTTCCTTTTCACTTTTTTCAACTAAGAGTAATTAAAATATTTCATTCAATAAAATGGAGCGAGTGAATGCATCTTAAATTAATGCACAACGAGTGAAGCCTCTTAAAGAGCATAATACTTTGTCATTTACAGAAGAAAATTAACTAGCCAAATTTTAATTAATTACGAGCAAAATCAATATAAAAATTTGCACCAAATGGCAAGAAATATGGTATAGAAAAAAAAATGTCAACAATAATTTAAATTAAGAAATTGTGAGAAGAAAAAATTATTATACTGAATGAAAGAAAAAAAGAAATGTTTAAAAATGATCTTACAGCGGTGAAGATATTTCAGGCTCTTAAGAGCAATTTCTATTTAATTATATTTTTAAATTATTAGTATTAAAATATATTTTTAAATATTAAAAAATATATTATTAAATATTTATTATTAAAATATATTTAAATAAAATATATTTTTAAATTATTATTATAAATATTAAATTATATTTTTATATCTGTGAGAAATCTCATAGAAGTCTATTTATTAAGATAAATCTGATGATTAGTGACTAAATGATTCCTTAACGTTGTAAAAATTAAATTGTTGACCATATGCTCATGAAATTTATTATATTTTACGCATGCAAATCTGTCCAGAATATATCACGTAAGAAAGATTTTGTCTATGAATATCGAATCCTTTTTCAATGATGGAAATATTGCATAAAAAGTACATAAAGCGTATAATAAATCTAAACTATGGGAAATAATCAGAATTTGATCAAGACATATGTAATAAGTACGATGGACTTGTGCAGAATTATATTTTTCGTTGTGTTAAGGCTAGTTGCTATAATATATTTTAAAGGAAATATTACAATTACTTTTCCAAACACGCATTACAATTTTAACTAATTTTTAACTATCCATGACGTTTATTTTAAAAAAGATTCAACTAAGTGATATGGATAAGGAAATTCCATACAAATGAAAAGCTTTTACATAATTGCGAAATATGGCATTTTGCCCCATAATAACATAATTAATTGAATAGATAGAATAATTGGTTGCAGAAATTAGTTTTGTTTATCTGATTTTTCATAGATGCTCTTTGCTAATTTCTATAGGACGAATGTTCTAATTGCATATTTCAATCATCTACAGGAATGAAAGATTTCTTGTATTTATAAATTGTTCAATGTTCAAAAAATTAGTAATTCGAAAGGGCGATTCGACACAAAATTAAGTTTATTATCAATAGCAAAGCAATTTTTCAAATGCTTAATACACACACACACGCACACACACATGCACGCACGCACACACATTTATGTAAACTCTCTTTTTGGCAATATAACTAGATGCATAAAGATATATAAAGATTGATAAAAAAAAATAGATAAATGTATAGCACAAAGAACACAACCATATAACTTTTTTAAATTAGTATGATTTCCTTATATAATAAAAATATTTTGCTGAGAAGGATATTAATATCAGGTTACATGAAATGTTGCAATTTTTTCAGTCAGTAATAACTGGACGCCGAAAACAGTTTGTGTTTAATATTTCTGGGATTTCAATTGATAGTTATTATTTTTTTACTTTACCATCGCTAGATTTAAAAACTGTTTACATTAAAATACATAGAAATCAACTAATGTTCTACCAAGTGAAAGTTTCAATTTTAGCTTGGCAAGAAATTAGACATTAAAATTCTAAAATCTTGATATCTCCTTGAGAATGAATTTTGTTGTTGATACAATAGTGAACATAAATAATTGTTACGTGCATTCACCTCGTGAAAGAAAAGTTAAATGCTGAATTTGTGAAATTCTTGGCGATAATTTGATAATTCAAGGTCACACACACACACACACGCACACACACACACACACACACAGACACACACACACACAACCAGCTTTATAATAATTAGAGAAATCTATGACACCTAATACATTTTAACAAATGTTGATATTGGAAAGAAACAAATAATGTCGAATACGTAAATTCAGTACATGTTTAATATCAAAGCTTCATGAATGCATTTCATCTTGAGTGGTCAGTGCAAGCTGTCAGAAACCGCCAAATTTCTCCGAACAATCTTTTTTATGAATAATTTTATTTTAGTTAAATTTTAATCAATAACAATGAAGAGGATTTTTCTAGATAAGTCAGTTCTATTAAAAATAAATTTACTGTTTCATTTAATGAAATTCATACTAATAAATTTAGAATTTATATGTATATGTAAAATTCACAATCGTCAATATTTAAAATTGAAAAATCATCTAATGTCATTGCAATATGAACTGCAAAAGTCTATTCACTCTATTTGCTTATATTATTCATATTGAAAAATAATAATATTATTGCGATTCAATATTCTATGCCCTGGATAATTCTTACTGTTTCCTTCTCATTATTCGGGATTAAAAGCAAAAATGTTACTAGTGTAAACAAAATCTCATAAGTTTTAACAAACTATAAGAAATTTTAAAAAATATAAAACAGATCTTGAGTACTGCCTCATAATGGAGTCCCTAACAAAGACAGTTTAAATGACCAATGAAAGCAACGATCAAACCAATAGAAATTATGATTTCATGTCCCCATAAACACTGAATAGAGTTTCGAGAAATTTCCGGAAGTGTATTTTGCTTCATTTTGTTTTCATAGGATATTTCTAATGTACATATTTCTCAGAACAATAGCAAAGGACTAAAAAAGCAATGATTGATTGAACAAGATAAATAGTGTCGTAGACTTTTTTTGCAAAAGTCAAAAAAGTATTATGGCAGACGTTAACCTCATTCAAAGAACTGTTAAGGCTGGATTTTTCACACTACACATGCGCTTGAGGGTGTCCACTTTTCTCTTTTAAAACGGATCGATTGTCCGGAGATGCCTGAAACCTAATTAAGTGGTCCCGCTCCTCTTCGGAGGAAAGATTTATGACTGCGAGTTGAAGAAACTTAGGGCCAGAATTTACTGAAGACTTTTTTTCGATATTATTAGCCATTTCGGAAAGTGAAAAAAATAATAATGTCCAAATTGAGAGACAGAGAATTTTATGGTTTGACCAATCATGAAAAGAATGATGCCTTCTTTTTCAAACTAAGAGAAATCTTTGTAGGTATTTGACAAACATTTAATATTGGAATAATGTTAAAGAATAATAATGTTATTTTTAAGAAGGGTTATTTTTCTGAAAATATAGCATGTTGAAAACATTTTGTTATTTATAAATAACTGATTAGTTTGAAGATAATATCATTTGCTCTTTCAAATCAGGTGATATACAGCTTTATTTTAGAATTATACATCATCAATATATATTTTTAAAATCCTATAATATGCTAATTATCTAGCAAAAAAAGTACAAAATATCTTTGTAATATCAATTCCATTTTTTTCCTCACTTTATCCTAAAGATTTTCTAAAAATCAGATTCATTTTATGTAATAAGATTAATTATTGTATAGCTTTCTAAAAATAGGATTAAACATGGAAGGAAATTATTGTAAGTATTAACCATTTGAGAGGTTACTATGTGATATTTTGTCTTTTTTTGGTGCTGTATGTGCACAAGCTAATGACATGAACTTTACCTTCCACCGGACTGCGCAAAATTATTTTGCTGAAAAAATTTAAAATAAAAAAAAAACCACAAACCTTCTGCGATAGGACTTCTTGATAAACACGTCAAACATGCACCTAAAAGATTAATGACCTGATTTGATATAAGAAAAGAAAATAATAGATTTGGAGATCCAGTTCCACAGTCCATCGATTTATAAATGACCCTAGTGATAATTTTAAATAAAAAATTAATATTCCATAGTTTTGAAAATTTTTAATGATCTAGATAATTTCTGTTTTACCGTAGCTATCTACATAATAAACAGTAACACTTCCCTTCTTATTTCTTACCAAATTCTTCAGGTCCATCTTGGATTAACACATTACAGAATTCCCGAAACATTTTATTTTAATTTTTACTTTCTAATTGAGAAGAATCGTCATCTGAATTCCGAAATGCTTCAGATTGTATGCTAATGCGTTTTATATACTTTTAAAATATTGAAATTCAAGTCATTGAAAGTGAATGTTATGATTTACCATAATAAGAAATGAAGTAATAATTAAAGAGATGCATCAATTATGAAAAAATAGAGAAAAGAATTAATATATACATCATTTTTATACAATTCACAAGTTACTTATTTTTATCTGCATTTCATTTATATTGATGTAGTTTTCAAATTTAACGTAATCTGCAATTATCCATAATTGTATTTGAAGTAAAAACTACTTATTTCTGATTGAATTTTGGTTTGCAAAGAATATTCAAAATCCTTCTGTAACTTTAAATTCTGGGTAACTAATTCTAATAAAGTTTCATAAAATTCGCTCACTCTGCGAAGCATGTTCATATGGTAATTGAAAAAAGGTGTGGTTTATAGAGCGCTAAAGCACATGCATTCACCTTTAATGTATAAAAAGAGATATCTCATTATGGCATGCATTGAAACTATCGAATTTGGATAAAGAGGGGGGGGGGACTATGGGACTATTTTCTGCTTATGTATATAGGTGTTGAAACAACATTTATATATATATATATATATATATATATGTGTGTGTGTGTGTGTGTGTGTGTGTGTGTGTGTGTGTGTGTACTTAACACCCACACATATATATAGGTATATGTGTGTTTCAAATTTTTAAATCTAAATCTTTTTCGCGGTATAAATGGTGATTTTTCTTTGTAAAGTAATGCTTTTTATAAAGAACATATTTTTATAAAGTATTTGGTCAAACTACCTAATTACAAAAAATGTATTCCTTTTACATATGCTGGATGCGATTGTGAAATAAAATTTATTCCAAAAGCAAAATTATTTCATGAAATAAAAATTTTATTAATGTTATGAATCTCAATATAATTCATTTTCAAAATCAACAATACACTTTTCTGAATCTTTCAACTCTTTCATAAATATTAATAAAATTTGAAGTAAGGAATTTCGTAAAGTGAGTCTACAAATAAAAATAACAATCTAAATCCTATAGCAAGGCCAAAAAGTTTACTTCGAAGTACTCAGGCACTTAACTTATTTTTTTTTTCAAATTAAAGTGTAGCGCATTTCAGGGGTAAACTGTTAGAAGTGCAAGGATAGAGTCTAAATGAGCACTTGTGAAAAAGAAAAAAAAAAAAAAAAAACATTCACATACAGCAATCTAGTAAAAGGTCAGCCCTGCTTTCACGCCGTAGGAAAGGAAAAAGTAAGTGCATAATAGTTGCTGAAGGAAAGTATCCTTCCTTGGAGACAATACTTCTATGAAAAGAAAGCGTGTCTCAACGGATACTGAGTTTTCTTATTCTTTTACGCTTCAATAAGTGCACCTTTTCTACTCTTTTAATTCCTTTTTTAGCGCTTTAGCTTTAAGGCACTTTTGAAATACAATCCATCAGAAGGAAAATTTCTCATCCTTAGAATGCTACTGAGGTTGTGAAATAAATTTATGAAAAATTGATACAGAATTCAACTTTTTCAGGACGACAAAGTTTTTGCTTAGGAATCAAAAAATAAGTTGACAAATATTTTTAGAAAGGATGCAATTTCTAATGATTCGAATGTTTATAGAATTTAAATATTTATAAGAATATAATAAGTATGGAAATTTTAAGCTATATTTTTTATTTGTCAATAATTTAATTACTGCTTTTCCTTAATGGCTTAATTTTCTTATCAGTCTTATTTCTTATATGTGGTAGCAGTTAGACTTAAAATTATGAATAAATTTAATATTCTTTCAATGCCCTTTGATATGAAAAATTACAATAGTTCAAAAAAATCAATTGTATCAATTATTTTTTTTATATATTTTAGATTATTTTTTTTAGTAGATATGAGAGACTTTTTGTTTTATGTACAAAATTTTTGAAGACTAAAAGTTCTATACATGTTTATAAATTAATGTAAATTTTATGATGACAGAATAATAATTTTCATATTTTAATGAAAACCTAGTATAGACTTCTAAATATAATAAATTTATAATAAATAAATAAAATAACTCTATAATAAATTTATTTACCTTAATAACAAATGTCAGATATTCAGAATGTAAAATGCTGTCGCTCTCGATAATTAGATATACAAATTGATTATTTCAACGCACCTACAATCAAATTTTAAAGAAAAATTAATCCCTTTCATATAAAAATGTATGTCAAATTTTTTCTGCGAATAATTTTACAAACACAATTTTAATAGATATAATCAGACTTTTAACGTTTCAACATGTACAAATATTTGTACTAATTCTGCAGTAATTAACGACAAAACATTGAATTAAATTTTAATGTAATAAAACAATGATTTTGAAACCTATTAATTCAAAACCATTTAAAATTATTGATGAATGATTTGTAAGAAGTAAATAATTCTTACGTAATCGATTGGTTTCGATAAGGAGTTTATAAGGATATTAAAGTAGTAATTAATATACTCGATGATGATTTATCTATTCCAGAGAAAACTTTATAAAATCAATTTTTCATTAATCAAATATATTAAATCCACAGTAGAATCGTGAAATTTGAACAGAATTGCAATGAAAGTAATTAACTTTTCAATTCCTCCACTTAAATGGATTTTATAAAATTTAGGAAATAATTCCTCCACTTAAATGGATTTTATAAAATTTAGGAAATAATTCCTACATAGATTAAATTTGTATAAGTTTTAATTAATAACTGAGTACATAAATCCTAAGTAGTTTCGAAGTATTTCGATAGATTCTAACAATATGGTTTTAGACTAAATGATAATAAAGAAAGAATTTACAATGAAATTTATTGAAAATGATTCAGATATATTTTCATTAATTTCAATAAATTATATTCTTAGAGCTTTCTCTTCGTGTTTTTAAATTAGAATTGCATTTAACAGAAAAATAAAATAATAATATATTTTATAATACAATTCATTTAATGAATTAATAAAATTTTATCCTAATTTTTTAAAAGTCTCATTTCAATTTTCAGATTATTTCCGTTCGTTTGTGATTCTTGATTAATTTATGAATATGAATGTTTTACGACTCTGTCAAAGCATAACTTGTTGCCTTTGGTAACGATTTCGAAGAATTGAGATTATGTGGATTAGAATTCAAGATCTCCTTCTAGCATCATCAAAGATCGTATATAGTTATTTGTCCATAACAGTCTATAGAAAGACAACCAAAGACTTGTTATTAATAAACAAAAAATACTCTTATATAACATAAAATGAATAAAAATACGTACAAATCTGTCTGAAACTAATATGATATCTAGTGTGCATTTCTTTGTTGTAGTTGTCAATAATCTAGGAGGATGGACAGATGAGTATATCATATAGAGCAAAGATTTAAAGGGTAAAAGTTTCGTGCAAAAGAATTTTGATTATTTTTCTTCACAGTTTGGTGGAGTCCAATTTAATAGACAACAAAAATATATGATCAGTAGAGGAGCCATCACACTTAACCTACAAAAATCCAAAGAAAGCATGAAGTACTCTGCCACATCATTTGCTTTCCGAACAAAGTATTATCTGCTAATTCCCGCTATGCTAATCTCCGGAATAAATAATAACTTTCCAGCTTTGGAGACTTAAACTAGATTTAGATATGAAGCCCCTCCAGGACCAGTGCATGGGAAACGAAGTTGTCTCATAGGAACGAACGTTCGAAAGTTGAGTGTCATCACAGGCCCACACAGTTTTCGCAGTTAAACCTAATTTTACAAAAAAGAAAAAAAATCATATAAAATCATCATTTCAATGAATGACAATTTTAAAAGCCTGCCCACATATGAGGGTTTTATGCTATACAATTAGATTGTTAAGATTTTACTCTTTTTGTAATAGGAAGGCAAAATTGAACTGATAAAAACATACAATATACTATGCAGTGATCCCGAAACTGCAAATGACAAATCTGTTCCTCCTACATAAAACAATAAACATTCCATCCTTTCCTCACTCAGTCAAAATATAAACAAAAACCCAGAGCAAAATAAATCAGGGCCCTTTAAATGCCAATCCCCTCGAAAGACCGAACGCGCGCAATTGCTTACATGTTTAAATACCTTGAATCAAGTAAAAAAATAAAAATATCTCAACCGAAAGCAAATATTGAAGGTCAACACTCTGTGAGATATACTTTAAAATGATAACGGACTTCAACAGCCATTTAGTTTATTTAAAATTTAAATAAAACGTTTAAAATAGAAATCACATTGGCGTAATCGTGGGCCCATACAGACCGGAAAGGCTCGTTTATGATGAAGAGAGAATCGCGTGATCACGTATATGTGATCAAGGGTCTTGAACGTGGGTAGAGATGATAAGCAAGAAAATTTAGCAATCCGCGTTATATCTTACTACTGGCCAATTGTTTCAATGGGAAGTATAGTGTTGTACACTCATCCTGAGTTAGCTCTTAAATTGAAACTAATTTTATATGTGGACAAAATAAAATTCAACAATTTTCTGCAGGCGATACTTATCACTCATCTCATCATTATATTATATCAATTAATTTCTTTTGCTTTTCAGTTCGTTTGCTTAGTTACCAAATAAAAAAATTACAAATGGATTCATTGATTTCTTATAAAGCTAAAAACTGAGGATTCGAATGAAAATCAATGATAAAATATTCTTCATTTTTCAATTTGTCATTTTATTCAATTTCAAAAAGACCTCAAATTTGAAAAAAAAATTGAAAAAGACATAAAAATTTGTATTTATTCTGAAATTTTTAAGACTACGATGTTTCGATTTTAATATTGTATATTATAACGTTTCCCCTTTTCCCTCTCATAGTAATTGGCATTCCGGCCTGATGTAACGTCACCCGTTTCCCCACACATAGTTAAGTGTTTACCGACCACCAGATGGAATCCTCCTCATTAGTAGAATGATTGTGCCTGGTCGTTCAAAGACATAATATTTCCCATTATATTTTCAAGGAAGAAGAGCGTTAAAACATCTACATCCACAAATTTTTTCTCCCTTATCAATGGACTTCGAGAAACAATCAATCCCCAACAACCGTTGTCATTAAGTGTCGAAGTCAGGTGACTTTAGCCGATGTTTGCGGTAAATTGATTATAATTAACATGTTTCCGGGAAGGGTCAGCTATAAAGATGGATCATGTACAGACATTTCCAAGATCGAGTGGAGACCATTGAGGAAGCATTGCTGAGCAGCTATTGAGTGATAAGGAACTCAAATGCACCAATGAGGAAATCAGAGGTGGAGATTTCACGGAAATAAAATGCGGGATTTTTGTTTTAAAAAGGGTGAAGAGAGAAGAGCAGTGAGAGCTGTCGAAAGAGGAATGAGAGAGACGTGGGTGTTCGAAATTGTTCCTGATTTTTGTGAAAAGCACAGTGTGATTCGGGTTTCTTTGTTAGGTTCCACCCGATAAAGTTCGGTGTATTTCTGGAGAGGTCCTCTGGAGTAGCCTGTTAGCAATCTCCCCCTTTTTTTGTCTATTCTTCGATTTAATCAAGGAACTATTTCATGATTAATCTTTCAACTGTTGTATGAATTTTGTAATATTAACCTAGATCAGAACAAGTTAGTTTTGTGTACATATATCAGGCTGCAAATGAAAGTATTGTTTTGTTAAGCTACTCCCTTATTTGATCGGTCAGGATCAAGACATTACAATATGTATTTTAATTTAGTCGTATGGAGACTTAAAAATTTTATTTAAAAACCCTATGCTACATTTCAAGTTTTCAAAAAGGACATAACTATTCAGAATTTAACTAGAAAAACCAGCTTTATGCCTCATATTAATAGCTGTAGTCACTTAGAGGACTTGCTAGTTTTTCTCATCTTCAGACAAGTTTTCAGTTTATAAATTTTGATAATCAAATAATTAAGACAGATTTATTTTCATACACAATTTTTATATTTGAACAATTTTGGAATAAAAAAAATCAATGAGAAAGTAAATAAATACAACAAAAATTAAGCGTCAATAATAAAGTTGTTAAATTTTCAGATTCATCACAAACTGATCGGAAACGACTTTTAATTTTTTTTAAATGCCCTGTTATATACATAGTGAATGATAAAAAAGTAAAAGTAAATACAGCGAAAAACGTAAAATTAAGTATCAATTTTTAAAAACTTGAATAAGGCAGTCATTTTTTTTTTCATTTTATATTATTACTAAGTTCTAAACATAAATAAGGTGTAATATATAAATTTTTTCAATCTACTTTTTATAATGATTGACAGGGATAGCTTGACATTCCATGGATCAATTTCGATTGTTTGGCTTGACTGAAAGATATTCGATTTTGTATTTTAAAATGGTGCACAAATAATTTTTATGCGATAATATGATATTTATTGGGAAAAGTTTTAAAACTTTTTTTTAAATACCGCTGTGTTAAATGTAATTAGATGTCAAATGTAAATGTAGAAACATTTTACATTTAACATCTACTATTCAGGAACAATACTAAGTGTACTAAGTAACTATACTATATCACATATTCCATGATAGAACAGTTTTTAAAAATTGTCAGTATAGATTTTAGCTGGAAATATGCCCTTAAATTATTGAGAGGAAAATGAAAAAATCTTTTACTTTTTAACTAAAAATTTAGTTAAAACTTTGGAAAATATTTCGTCGTGAGGACTTACTGTTCAAGAAGCAGCTATTTGCCCAGTCGAACATTTTGTGCCATTCTAAATCACGCTTACATGTCATGCATGCCACAAATAACAAATCATATGGATTACAAATATCATTATGTTAAAATACCTCTAGTAAATTGAAATATGTTAAAGGAATAGTAATAATGAAAGGAAAAATCTTTGCTTAGTTACATGAGTGTATAAGTCGTTAATTTGCATCTTAAACTTCAGTTCTATAGCTTTTTATAAATTAAAAAAGTGTTATTACAACGTTGTATTGTAAAATTTCGTCGCTGTATTTTCAGTGAAGCTTTCATTTCCTGCTTAAAGATTTTAGCATCATGCCTTATACAAATATTAACCTTTATAAAATAATATGTTAAAATCTGACTCAACTTCCATTTTTAATTCTCTTGAGTTGAAAATTGTATATTTTGTTTTTTATAGTGCAGAGATTGCGATTAATTTAACAACAACGCACTTAACACAAAAACGAATTATTCTCTATCTATAATTTCTGCTTAATAATTTCAATACATGTAGAGTAACAGAAATTATGTTAGACAAAGTAATAATCCAATTTTTAGCAGTGCACATTAGTTAAGAGATTTTTATTTCACAAGTCGTTGTGAATTCAATTAGCTGGGATAAAAGAAATACTCTCAAATGTATATAAATCCTACGGTAATTATTTAATTAAAATATACAAAGATATTTAATATTTTCACTTATATTACGATCATAATTACGTAATTATATAGACAGAAAATCTCCAGATTGTGCAGAATGAATTTTAAAAATCAATCCCGCCGTGAATTATAATTTGGAAAATATACTATATTTATATTTGGTGAATAATTTTTGAACGACACCAGAATTCGGTCAAATATTATCCAAGTAAGTGAAAAGAATGGAAGCAAAAGAGAGACTTTAGGTGTTTTTGTGTACCGCGCGAAATTTTCAAACAACTATTATTTGTAATTCAATGACAGAACAATGTTCATTTCTGTCTGATACGTTTCAGGGTAAAAGAAATTCATTCAAGTGGGGAAAAAATATTATCATGATACTTATTTTTGAAAAAATTACTCTGATCAACAAAAATAATGAATAATTGGCAAATCAGTGATTCAAGCTAAAGAAGTAACTTTCAGAAGCATATAAAGGAACACAACTCATCCTTTAAAAAACATTTTCCAAATAATATTAACAGTTTATTATTTTTAGCATGAAAACCAAAGCGGAAGCAGCATCATACTTTCTTATATGGTTTTGATAGATTTTTTTTTATTCAAGTGAATATATAATATACCAGCAGTATGACAGTTAATAAAACATAAGGACAATCCTTTGAAAAAATATCTTTTATTAAACAGTCTTTTATCAGCAATAGGACTGGCACTTCTCACGGGTTAACCTTTAAACTTGATGACTGATGTTGCTTCATGTACAGGAATAATCAATTGTATATTATCAAAATGTTTGAAATGAAGATTTCTGGTTAGTGCAAGAATTTTTAAACATCTTAAGATTATGTATTTTTTCTTTATTATATTTATTTATGGATAATGTATTTTCACTTAATTATGTTTAGGATTATGTATTTTCTTTTCATTATGTTTCTGTATAATTATTTTTAGGATTATGTATTTCTCTTAATTTTTCTCTTAGGATCATGTATTTTTATATTTGAGCAATTTTGCAATCATAAAATCAAAGAGGAAAAAAACAACAGAAACTAAGCATCATTAATTACTTTGTTATTAAATTTTCAGACTCATTACAAAATACTCACAAACTGGTCGCAAGTGACATTAATTTTTTTAATGGCCTGTTATATAAGCAGTGAATGACAACTCTTATAAATATATTTCTTGAATTTACATATTTTTTTCTTCCCTACTCTGTGTTCGCCACCAGAAAATTTGTATTTTGGAAATTAGTGATTTAGTTTTTAATAATTGATAAAAAGTTATTTTAGCAGTTTTTGCAATTTCAAATAATTTAATTTTCTTTAGTAATTGAGGCATTTATATTTTCCCATTATTAGTCAAAACTATATTAGTAAGATAAGCGGAACGAGGAGGGTGTAATCTCTACTTTCTTTTAAAATAATATACAAATTTAGAAATTTAGTAATCTGAATATTTCGTTCAGATTAATAGTGAAAGGCATATGAATCCTTTTTTCAAGGAAAGTCATTATACCTCATTAAAAATCCCCATTATCACGGATTTTCAATATAGGATTTTTTTCTTGTCGATAAATGAATACTTAACACATCTGTAATGAATATTATACTTCACATTTCGATTTTCGAAACTACAATTATCAATGTATTTCGAAAATCGATAAGATTATTTGCAATTTCAAAACTTCCCAATCATAGGACAGCGATCCACTATTTTCCTCCAACCTTTTGAAGTAATTTGACCTTATTTCACCAGAAGGACTTCCAACAACACATAGGACTTCTGATTATCAGTTTCGGTTAAGTAAAGAAATAGGAGCCTTTAAGTAATTAATATACTTACTTCGCTGATTTCCTGGTTTACTTAGTATCAGTGTGCAAGGGTTCAATTTTAAAAACAAGAAAATCTTTCGCTTTTTTGATGGATTGTCATTTTGACAGCCATTGGTTTGCAAAGTGGTTAAAGTGGCAATCAGCTAGATAGAAGAATAAAGGAAAGAGATGGTGCAAATTGCAGACTGAAAAATATTACATATAAGCGAGCAAAGAAAATACATATTTTTATAGTAGGCAAATATAATTGGAATAAAAATTTTTCTGGCATAGAGAAATATTCGAAAACAACCGCAAAAGATATTAAACATAGTTATAATGATATGAGTAAAGGCTAGAAAATAACTTTAAATTTAATGGGGTCTAACATTATGTGGTCTCCTTATTTTTCTATAAAAGTTTTTTCACACGTAAAAAAATTATATTTATCACTATATAAACTGAATCTAACTGAAGCCTTCAGTACTTTTTCTTTCAAATAAGAATTGTTTATTAATAAGAAACCTAATAGCATAACGATAAGAGGCAAATTACTTCAAAGCCAATCATAATTTTCAAAACGATGCACCAAATTACTCTTTAAGCCATAAGCATAGTGAGGAAGTTGAAATTTTTAGTAATTGATGCTGTAATTAAAGATACTGCACGAAAAGAATTGCTTCGCTTGTTTATATTGATTATATAATAAAAGTAAAAGTTAAGCATATTTGATTATTTTTTAAATGATTAAACTTACTGAATATTACGGATTGTTGTATTAAGTAATTTCAGTTGTGTAAATATTTTCGAGAATTTGAGTGGAATTATTTTCAAACTTTTCATTTTGCGAAAAAGAAATGTACTTCTAAATTTCTTCGGTGATTTTAAATCGCAGTATTCAGTTTATAATTCTTCTACAATACTTTGTAATCCAATGTATAATTAATAAAATGTTCTTGAATTGTAAACAAAGAAATATGAATTCCAATAATTGTGCTTCTTCATTAAACTGAATAAAAATAGTTAATCTCAACAAAATAAAAAAAATAAGCACAAACAAACTTGGAGATTTAATTAAATGGGAGAAGACATTCATTCTGTGCTTCAACGTTTTCTTTTAGTATTAAAATATGAATATTTCAAAAATTCAATCTATGCGTTAAGGTTTTGAATTTTGTTTAACTTTAAAAAGGAAGCAATGTATTATATTTAACATCGGTTTGATATAATGGTATTTGTCTAGAGATAAGGGCTAATGATATTGGAAAGTGAAAAAAGTTAAAATAGAAAATGCATTAAGAATAAAATGAAAAAATATGAAGATCATTATAAATAAATTTAGTTTCATTCCGCCGTAATGCTATATTGTTAAAAGGATTGGAGATCCTAAATCATCCTTATAGCAAATCGTAATCGTCCTTACAGCAAATTATTTGCATTATTTGATTCCATTTATTTCTACAGGTTATCCGCCTCCCCCTCCCCCCCCCGAAAAAAAAAAAGAATTGCTAAGAACTATCCTCATTATAAAAGCAGTCAAAATATCTAAATACTTTAAGCAATTTAAAGAACCTGCGAATAAAAAAAATCACTTTTAATATTTTTATCGAGTAAGTATTTTATGTAATTTTACACTAAACGAAGCATCTATTTTATCCTCAAGCTTCCTCATAGCTTCCGAATAAACATGGATAAATTTTATGTTTCAAGTTTTTCGCATAAACATAATTATAATATTTCAGTCAGTAAAATTGAACCATAAAACGTAGTTAAGCTGATTAAGGTACTTACTAATTCGCCAGCACCGAATGAACAAGAGCTAGTTATGTTTATATTTAATGCAGGTAAAAACAAGATAAAATACTTGCATGGCTTCATTATATAACCAGAAATAAAAAAAGAAAAAAAAATGTAAACAGGAAAACTTTTTACCATACGAAAATTAAAGAAAAAGTTTAGAACTGCTTTTGTAAAGCAGAAGGAGCCTCGGTTTTATAAAGTATCCTCAAATTTTTATATCTTCCAGCCATTTTATTAAAATCCCTTCTCATATGAGTTCCTTTGATTTAATGAGAACCTGATTTTCAATTTTTTTACTTAAAGTCATATCATAAATCAAATGCGATTGAAGATCATTTGTCTCAGTGCTGGCAAAGGGCACCACAATTTATCAAGAATTATATATTTTCTGTACTAACACTTGCATATTAAAGCATGAGTTTAAGATAGCAAACTAAATTAACCAGTTTTTGATTAAATTTCCTTGAATTTTAGTCGCTATTTTAAGTTCACTGCATCTCTTTATTGAATCACAAATGATTATTTTTCTTTATTAAAGACAATAGCAAGTAAGAAATTATCAAATTTTAATTTGATAATCGGACCATTTCAAATCCAGTGTGAAAATATTTCAAGATTTCTCGTCAATTTCAGCGAATGTACAGGTCTTAAAATTTGTCTTGTTTTTAGTAGAGAAAGTTTGTACAAAGTACAAAGAGTTTCAAGTATAACACTTATGAAGTTTAATTTTTATGAAAAATTTACTTCTGATATTTTAACTTCAGTTAACATGTATTCGTTTAATTGATATCGAATTTTCAAAATGAGCAGAAATTATAATTTGAATGCTTCAAATGTATTCTTTGAAGAGATAATTCTATAGTTTTTAAAATATTTAATCATTGGCTTTATATTAGATTGAAGTTCGTGCTGTATTTATTCATTTTCAGCATCAGCCATTTGATCTGTCTACAATCAGGTGAAAATTATTTTATTTACAAATCATTTATACTATTGATAATTTTTAAATATGATGTTTTTGTTAAAAGATACATAAGCCTTTAATGTTACGGTTACTAAACATCTCAAGGCAATATTTGAAATTAATTGAGGAAAGACCGTTTAGAAGAAAATATTCTAATTGCTTTATATGCCATAAATTCCTCATTAAAGGAGTCATTTCGAATGCAATTCCTTTACAATTTAAATTTAAGAAAAAACATTAAATAGTGTATAATACATTTATATTAAACATATCAAAATGAATTAAATCTGTCACAAATCAATATTTTAAAAAAAAATTTAAAAGATTAGGTAGGAGAAAAAATTTCGTATGCTTAAATAAAATTATTCTTAAGATATGATACAATAAAGATTCTTTAATATTTATTTTAGATATTTTAACCTCTGCAAAATCTTGGAAGCAAAATGTTTCCATACATTATGTAAAATGTAATTGTTTATAAATCATCTTCCCAAAATATCTCAAGTTGATTTTCGACATCATGCATATTATTTAAATGTCATATAATAAAACGCATATTAAAAATAAAGTTAGAAAATTTATTTACAAGATCAAAACAGCACAAAAATCTAACACTGAATACAGGATTTCCGTATTCACGAAAAACTATTTGCCTGCTTGATGAAAAATATCTCAATACATTTCCCATTTTTTTCTAAATTCAGGAATTAAGAAAGTAGATAAGAAAGTGAAGAACACATCTATATATTTCGAACCATGGGCATATGCATTCCCCACGTGCACTTAAAAATTCATATAGTAATATATTTTCTGAAATGTCTAAATTTTAAGTGGAAAATGAAACTCGATGATGTTTGCAAAACTCCTGAAACTTCTGCGAGAACAGTATCGTTGCTATCTTAATCTGGGAATTGAAATATTTTATTCCGAATGTCTGTAACTATGTTCTTTCTTCATGTCGCCAATTCAAAAACCGTGAATAGGTTGCGTTTCTATAGCTGTTTGTTTTCAGTACTATTCTTCGACGGATCCGTTTTTATCTGGTAAATATCTTGGGAAAATATGGTAAGATTAAAAAGAAATATGAACACAAATTATGTATTTTTTTATGCTATGTATTTTTTTTTACATAATTATCACTCCTTTTTTTTGTATATTAAATTCATTCATTATATTTTTTTACAAATTTGCTTTCTGTACTTCATTTCTACTCATTAATAAACTTAATGTTCTATACAATTCATGTACCCTCTATGTTATATGTTATGTTATGTGGATTTTATATGGATATATATAAATAGTATATGGGTGTTTTAAGTTATGTGGATGTTATATATTACGTCATATGTTAAGGAACATAATTAGAAAGGCTCGGAAAAATATTTCACTTCCCAGAATAAAATAGTACCTGTACAGCTGGGTCAGAAGTTTCAGGAGGTTTGCAAATATCATTGAGTCTCATTTTCCACTTAAAATTGACAGAAATTCCAGAATATATATTACTATATGAGTTTTTAAGTGCACGTGGGGGAATGCATATATCCATGGTTCGAAATATATAGGTGTGTTCTTCACTTTCTTATCTACTTTCTTAACTCCCGGATTTCGAGAAAATTTATTTAAGTGGAAAATATATTGAAACATTTTTTATCAAGTAGGCAAATAGCTTTACATGAGTACGGAAATCCTGTATTGAGTGTTAGATTTGTTTTTAGATCTCTTGCAATTCATATGCTTTGATTTTTTCCGAATTCTTCTCCAGGAAACAGACGAGATCTAACTGTCTAATAAAAAATTATTTTAATTCCATAGTTAAATAATTTATTTCACATTCAATGGTCAACGGTTCATATAAAGAAATAATTGTTTCTCTGTTATAACATTTTGATTGCGAAAAACGTTTTACTGATTTTTCACCCATTTGTTTTAAAATTCTCGATTAAGACAGAAAACTTTACTCGACAACTTCTTTCTTCATGAATTCATTTATTATTAAAGAAATGACTGCGAATTAATTTATTTTTATCCTTTCATGTTGAATAAGAAATATAAAGATTTCTGAAACAGTTAAGAGAAAATTATTACAAGTCATACTGACCCGAATAAAACATTGGTACAATTCAGAATACTTAAAGAAAGTATATGATGAGAGAAAAACCTTTTTAAACAAATAAAATCCTAATAAACAAATTCACAAAATATTTGTAAAATATTTTTATTTAGTCTTTCATACGATGTTCAAAAAAATACGAGGTTCAAATAGATCCAAACAAAATGGAATGGTTAAATGAAATCTCAAGGTCTCAAAGGTTAAAAAAACTCAAAAGTAATTAAAGAAAGTAATATTATGCAATGATTTTTCTTTCAGTAAGATTTGACATAATCAACACCTTACACATTATCTTGATATAATTATTAAAATATCAATTTTACATTCTATTTGCACACAGCATAGAAATCATCTAAAGTTCGTATAACTCTTATACAAATGCCAAATACATATCTTAAAATTATTTACATATATATTATAATATTAGCATAATATTTTTAAAGTTACGATGTTTGATATCTTTTTAAATATTATTAAGATAAGATTCAATCTATTATCCATTTCGCTTTAATAAAGATTAAAAAAGATTTCAGATTTGTTTTCTTAAGCAAATTTAAAATGCGAGTTTATTTTTGGCAGCATTCTTTATTTTGTTTTAAATTATGCATTGTATAAAGCCTTTAAAAATATTTTTTCAATTTTATACTTGAGTTTAGTCAAATAACATTTACAAATTCACTCATTAGACTAACTTCGCGCATTTCAGTTGATGTAAGAAATAATATTCATATTTGGTTTTCAAACGCATTAGTAATTACTTAAAATTTGTAGAAAATCTTCTAAAGGGAACACATTTACACTTCTGAGCAAACTGGCGATTTTCTTATTCTAAAACAAATATATTTAAAGATAATCGAGTAAAACATATTTCCATTTTTAAAGATGACACAGAGATGTTGCTCTAAGCTTCGTTTTATGAATTCATTCTAATTGCAAATTTAATTTCGTTAATTACAACCTAAGCATAGAACATCTCTGAAGAAAATAATTCCTTAACAGTTATAAGAAGCAAGATCTGACAATTACCCAATACCCATTATGCTTATAAAAATAAAGCATTTTTAGTATTTAGTGCTTACGACACTAATTTGAAGCTAGATCCCAGATCCCCCGAGACAAATCATTTAGGATCAATTAATGTGTACTTTCCAATTACAACTTGCGTGAAAGAGAAAAAGACACGAGCGTTTGACGTCCCCTTATGTCCATAATAAGGGAAGTAAAGTTCTACAAAATAATGCTTGTAAAGAGTCCTTGCTAATCGTCGTGGATGAGTCTCTACTTTAGTCATTATTGTGAGGTTATTTGCTATTCAGGAAGGCAGAGTTGCTAAAGTTAATTAAAAAGGAGAATTACATTACTCACGGGAGGGTTGGGGGGAATTTAAATGCATAAAACAAGACGGCTAAATTATTCATTGAATTAAAAGCTCAATTTTCTTTCCTCCATTTCGGAGTGAAATACTTCGTTTCATATGGGAAAAGGGATATAATGTGTGTTGAGTGTTCCGATTACTTGTGTAGTTTTTTTATAGTTATTATATTCTTGAATTTGTTTGATTCACCATTAATAAATTGGAAAATTGAAAAAAATAATATAAAAATAAATTTTATAAGGAATCTTTAGTGAAAAAAAATTATAAACAAAAAAAGACGAATAAAAAAAGATGGAAAAATGTGAGAAATATTAATGTAAAAATAATACGTTTTAATGGAAATAACGAATGAACGATGGCAAATTTCGAATAATGCTATTGTTTTTGTTTCGGGACCGGATCTAGAATTAATTACCTAGCTAGTAATTAACTGCCGATTAACTATCTTAATTAACTACCAATTTGCATCAAACAGAACCAAAATATGTTTTAAAATAATCGATATGATTTATTTCTTTTAAAAGGTTCATGAATCATATCGATTCTAATTACGTTAAATAAAAGCATATTAATAATATCGAAGCAATGAACAATTTCAATAAACAACTGGTTTATTTAGAATTCCTTCCTCTCTGCATGGCCTAGAACAGTTAAATACAATTGAAGAAATAAGAAATTATGCAACTGATAATTTTCGAAGTGCACTTCACCCTAGCAAATCAGTAAAATTAAGTTGTTTGAAATTGGGCAGAATTAAGTCCTTGACAGGAATGATGGTATAAAAAACATGATCTGTGCTTTTCATAATTATAAAAACAGGCTGTGTATTTCATTTCCAAAAAAAAAACAAAAAAAAAAAAAAAAAAAAACAAGATGAGATATAGAATATCTTATGCAACTTTATTTTAAACAAATTTAATAATTATTAGAAAATTTAAGTCATCAAATCTGTAGAAGCACTATTTAGTTTTACTTCATAGTAAATAACTCTCATTCGTCTTATCCTTCTCCTTTCATAAATGTGATTTTAATAAACGCACATCAGTCATTAAATCCTTTTATATCATAAATCCATTTTACCATAAATTACGAGCATATAAATTCTATATTTTAACTGCATTTATTACAAATGGCAATTACAATGGCTTTCACATCATTATTTTAATATCCTTAAAATAAATCATTGGGATCAGTGGTGTGATAACCTAACGGGAATCAAGACCTATTACTAAATTTGTTCCATCGTATTGAATTTTCTCCATTATTTTATTCTAATAATATTTACATCACTACCATTGTATTTTGTTATAGATCTTTTTCTTAATATGCGTTTTTTACTGGATTTACAAGAGAGATCTTTTTAGGCGTACACTTAATTTTTAGGAAAAAAATATGACATATCTAATAAATCTATGGTAGTTTTATAATTTATATATTATGAATATCTTCATCTAACATTTTTATGATTATATAAATATATTCATATCTTCATATAATTGTTTTATGCTATGTCTTCTTCTTCCCAATCCGACTCAAGGATTCAAAGCCCTTACTACAAGTATTAAAATTTAATATTCTAAAAATTAAATACTTTTCTTATGAAAATGCTTCTGAATGAGATTAAGGACAAATAGATCCAATATAATTCATAAAACATGCATTTTGAGATTGCCTTTTCTTACAAACAATCTATATATTTTTGGCAACTGTTAGACAATTATTGTTTTTATTTAACAGGATGACGAAAAAATAGTAAAAGATCCTACGAAATCCAAAACGTATTTGCCTTCCATATTTGCTTCACCTGGTGGAGAGATGGGCAAGCAGGCAGACCGAAGTAGCTAAGTAATGATTAATGCTCTTTTGTACTAACTTTTTTGTAAAAGCTAAAAGTAAATCAGAAGAAAGTCACGTCTAATTTTAGCTTCTCAAGAAAATATTAGGAATAGGATTTTTCACACGATGATGGAGAGAGTTCACTTTCCCCCTTCAATATTGATAGATTTCCCAGAGACGCCAAGGCTCTAATTAAGTGAGAAGTCTCCTCTTCCGCACCCAGAGAAAAGATATGTGATTCTGGTTTGCGTAAACTTTGGAACAGAATTAATTGAAGACTTCTTTTCATCTTTAAGCCAATCTGAAAAATGAAAGGTCGATAACATTATCCACGACTGGAGAAAGAAATTTCGCTCATGTTACTTCAGATGAAAATAACGCTGCATTCCTTTCTTGATAGGCCTGGAACATTTCTTCAGAGGTGTTTCATTGCAGACAAATATTATCATTTTGCCTAAATATGGATTTCTTATCAGCATGATTATTAAATCATGTAAAAAATTTGATGTTAAGGGAAAACTTGATTTTTAAGAATCTTTCTATCTCTTCCCTCAAATTTCAGCACAACTTTACGTAGGAAATTGGCACCCAAGTGGAAACCAACCTTTTAATCCGCTTCTCACTGACATTGAAAAAATAATGCTTACAAATCCTCATGGATCTTTGAATCCTTTTCTTTCAGTGCATTCGGCCCACAAATGGATCAGAAAAACAATAAACTTCAATCTATCTTCTTGCTTTATTAGTACAAAAAAACCTCACTCTATCTGCCTCTTAGAACTAAGATACATCGTCTGCTCCGCAGCTAAAATTAAACCTTGTAGTCACCAACCACTCCACAACTTTATTGTTATTCCACGCCGTGGCACATAAAATATTATATAGTCAAAATTCACTTCTCCCGACAATCTGAAGTTTGAAAGCTTTTCAAATGAATAGCTCCTGCCAACGCATCATCCAAATAAAACGGAAAGTTCCCTGGATACCTCGCAATTGAGACACCTGCACTCGCCTAAAGATCAGCAGTCCCTGAAGAGACTAATATACAATCGATAAACTGGTATCAAAAGCTATCCACAGTTGTAAAAATATCATAATAAGATGAAATAATCAACAAGGTGGTCGTTATTAAAAAGTATTTTAGGCACTTTCCATACAAAAACTACAATCTAAGTCGAAATCAAATTTTGTACCGTATTATCCTAGATATAATATTTTGATTTTAGAAGAAAGAGAAAAAAAAACATCATATTTTAGTTATATGAGGAAGCTCTCGTTGCCATCTATTCATTTGCATGAAACGATCGCATTTGAAATCCTTCTACTCTTATAATGGTGGTTAGAGCAATGTTTTAACAAGCTATCATTTTGATGAATAACACACAAATTTTACCTATCAAGCCGCGAATTTTTCTATCTGAAAAGTAGCCATCCTTGCGCCAAACTCAAGACTTTTCATTGTATTGAGCAGAGGTCTTTTTACTGTTTCATTCCTTCGATGAGAGACCCTTTCCGTTTTTGCGTTTCGAAGAAACTCGAAACCTTAGTCTGAAAATAATATAGTCCGATGAAATAGTCTGAGATGCATTTGTAAATTCTATCAATAAAATATTTTTAAAGGTATCGATTTCTTTGTTGTTGTTGTTTATCTTGTTTAAAAGTAAAATTATTGATTCTCTTTTCAAAATCTTCTCAATACCAATTCAAAAAAGTCCGAATCAATTAGAATTGTTTTCATCTGTAAGGATAACGAAGCTCTTCTCTATATATTTATGAACGTCCATTTTATTGCAATATTTAGGTCAGTGTAAGTCAAAGCAGATGTGTAATTCCTTCACTTCAAAGCACATGTGAGTGGCAATATCAACCAAAATGACACGCCTTATGGATTTTTTGCAGTTTTTCTTTATGTTTACAACTATGGAATATATAAGTACTAAAGTCATAGTGTTTTACATAGTCCGATTATTAGTGTGGCAAACCTCTCACATGAGTCTTTCATAAATAAGTGGTACTTATTCCAAATGACATGTTGAAGAAATACATTAAGTTGAATTAAAATTATTGCAGAAAAGATGAAGTGAAAATTTCCTTGCTGCAGTTAAAAAAACAAACTATTTCTTGTTTTACTTTTATTGTAATTACACTTATTTTGTTTTAAATTTCCTCAAACAAACCACTGATATGGCAAAAAAATAAATAAATAAATAAATAGCATTCACCAGTCTAAATACATTTACATATCATTTCATATTATAATTGCCTTAGTGTACTGAGGATCTGTGTTTATTATTAAAATTTGATCAGCATAAATATTCCTCAATCGATATTAATCGTTCCATCAATCTCTTGAGACTGTTTTTAAAATAATGATTTAGCATCAGGAAAGAACTGCTGCAAGTTTCTATTAAAATATTTATTTTTATCTTTTATGTAATAGTCGAAATTCTAAGCATTATAATCTTTATGTATTCAATTAAGGAAAAAATGAGAACCGAACTAGATTTTCAAAATTTATTAGTGATAATAATTAATTTTTAAGCGCCATCTAGAAACTGATGACACAATTAACACTTTTATGTGTTCGATGCTAAACATTTTTTTTGTTGTTTATAGCTAAATTAACTATAACTAATTACAGTTAATTTTGTTTATAACTGATCCTGAGATAATAAACAAAAAGCACATTTTAGTCAGGAGAAGCATATTTTGCAATTAATATTGCAATTACATTTGTGATATTGTTTTTAATTTTTGCATAACATAAATGAATGTATTAGGCAATTAGGATTTTTTATGTAATAAGATAATAATATTTTTCATTAAATTTTTATGTTTATTCTCGTTTCTATATATTAAAAATAATAAATTTGAAAGTAATTAGTTAACCGTTTTCAGGTACCTTTAACATAATTATAAAAAATACGCTTTATTTAATTGTTGATGATTTTTCTTGATTACAAAAAATGCTTCTAAATATTATTTTAAATAATTCATTATACTCAATAAATGAACTAATTATTACAAACTGAAATTTTTCTTCCTTCATAACCTTATTTCCTATATAGAATTCGTTGCATTGTTTCCTTCAAATAATCAAAAATTTGTTATTCTGGTCTCCAATAAGAAAATGTGTTATTGTGCTATAATAAATGTTTTAATTTACCTTTTGTCTAACGAATCCGTTTCTTTCATTTAATTTCCTTTAAAAATAAATTTTGTAATACGACTGTTTTGTCATTTATATTCTATAATGTTTCCGGCCAGTGTTCTACTGTAAAAATGACTTATTTCTATATACGTGGCAAAACTTTAAATTTTTTCCATGATTTTAGGAACACCCTGAGTATGCATTATATTATAAAGTGATGATATTCTAATGTTCAAATAATCATTGAATAACTAAGATAAATTTTATTAATTGGAAATAGTTATTTGCTTTATAGATATAAGAGAGTTGTTAGAATCTAATTAATGAAATTTATCTAAGCTATCATTTTATAAAAATAATAAATAAAATATAAATATTTTAAAGAATTTTAATAATGTTTAGTATATTTATTTTTATTTAATGAAATAATTTACTTTATGCTAATCATTTATTGATTTTGCTTTCCAACATTTTCATAATATTTGCTACTTCCCGAAAAATGTAGTTTAAAAAATTCGATCTACAACCTTAAACGAATTTCGGAGTTTTTTGTTGTTATTTTGAAGTGTATAAAAGAGAATTATATTAAGAAAAAAATAAGCAGTCGTTACTATTCTATAGAATATAATTTAAATGTGGGAAAATAATTAATAATTTAATTACTTTAAAATTTAAATTGTATTCAAAAGAATATTAGTTAATCGTTTTATATTAAGTCTAATATCGTTAAATATTAGGAAAATAAACTTCCAAATATTTAACGATACTAGAAAAAATTTGAGTTTTATGTACTTTGAGTAATTCCAATGAGTAAAATCATTTTTCATGAAAGTAAAACTAGTTCAGTTTTAATGAAAAAATAAATAGTTTTTTCACCTTCGAATTAAAAGTATTTTTATTTATATTCTATAATATATTTGTGAAAAATGATTGCCTTTTTTTGTATAAAGGCAAAGAAGTGAATTAAGCAGTAGAGATTTTCTTCATTATTTTATGTCACAGCTTCTAATGTTGCGGATACTAACACGATACAAAATGTATGGAACAAACAAGATTTCAGGATATTCAAGCAAATACAATGACGAAAAAGAAAAACTTCTGTGAGTTGGACAGCCAATAATCCACCATAATTAAACAATTCCCCTATTGCAGGACATATGGCTTTGTCCTTATTTTACTTGCCGCGCCCTCGCAAGAGAAAGCTAAATAGTGACGGAGACCCGAAAGTTGGAATCCCTACGGTAAGCCCTGCAGCTTTCCGGAGTCAACAGTAATATACGTCAACAATGCTAGTCATACAGATATATCCCAGATATGAGAACAGACTGAAACATTATCAGTACTGACAACAATCATTGTTGGTTTTCCTTTCATTTTGTCTTTTTTTTTTTTTTTTAGTTAATTATCCTCCTTTTTATGCGAGTTTGTTTTTACAAAGAATAGGACCATTGTGTACTGCATTGCTATTAGTTTTTAGATGTTGATGTAGGTGATATAAAAAATTTAGGCAAAATATTAAAAATAAATGTACAATGACATGCTGTTTACTCGATCTCAAAGGAAATTTGAGATCGAAAGGCATTTGAGAATAATATTTTGTTTTCTTTTCTTTTCTACCAATATAAAATTTTGCTTTTCTTTAACCAGATGCTTCAAATATCGATTATTAATTACATAATTATTTTTGCTTTTTTTCTACGAACGATAATTATTTTAATTTAAAAAAGTGGACTAGTAAATGGAAATTCGAATGAATTTTTAAACACAAAATATACAATAAAACACTTTTTTGTAGAATCGTAAAAATTGGAACATTTCTGCAACTTAATTAATTTTTAGATCCTTTCAAAATTAGTATCGATAGCAATGTTTTGAGTGTACGGGTATGTTCCAATCGATAAACTAATTAACCGAGTTAATTATAATAGTTAATTATCTACTACTTTAAAATTTTTCCATTATGCTACTTTTATTTTTTCTGAATTGATTTATCGACATTATGATTGCAATAAAATTTTATGGAATTCTGAAGAAAATTTTGATAGTTATAGGTTTTGAAAAGTTGCTTTTAGTATTACTTTAGTCTTATGAGATGTTATTTCGGAAACAACATATAATTCATTCATGAAAAGAAAATCAAATTAAATTCAACTTTATTTATATTTTACTAGCTGCCTTTGGCTACCAGCCGGTTTGCCAATCTTAATGCTCATTAAAATTTTAATAATTAAATATTTTATGTAATTCCTACTCTAATAGCTTCTTCATAAAAATATTTTAAAACTTCAAATTTTAATAGTCATATAATTCACTCATAATATTCATAATATTATAAAGGCCTTCAATCATAACGTAATATGTATCTCCCTAATTTTCTGTTAGCTTCTGTAGAATTTATGCTTTAAATTAATGTGGAAATGATTAATCCGCAATTAATATATATATATATATATTTACTAAAACAAAGAATTTTTTTTTATAATATGATTACTGAAAACAGAGTCACTGCGCATTTAAACCTTATAGGCACTAAAGAATATCTTTCTTAATTTATGTAATATCTCAACAATGTTTAATTTTGAATGCATCAAACACTAAGAAAATAAACACAATCGTTTAAAGTAATCGGTCGAAAACAGGTTAAAAAAACTACTTAAAAAACGATGTAATTAAAACTATAAGTATATATAAAAAATATATAACTAACATAAATACATTTTAATTACAAAAGCATACAACTAACCTAAAAATAATTTAAACCAAGTCCGTTGAAAATAGTTGTCAACAAGCAGAACACAATGCGCATGCGTCAATTTTCAGTTATGGTAACGCAAATGCGTGAATTTTTTTACGCTAGTTGGGGTAACGCTATGCAGATTAAATTTTTTTAATTTCCTTTATTCTGTTTTATTTTAATTCAAAAGTACTTCAGAATGAATCTGAAGGATCGATTCATTTAGAATGTTTAATTGTAAATGCATCAAACATTAAGAAAATAAACAAAATCGTTTGAAATAATAGGTCGAAAAATATTAAGCTTAAACTCATTAGCGTGGGAAAAAAACTGAAGACTTACTCATTTGGCGGTGGGGAAATGAAGAATTTTTTGGCGGGAAAGTTAGTTTTTAATTAATAATTAAAATTGGTAGCTGTAGGTCAACCGGTCTGACCTGTAGAGCGCCAACACACACACACACACACACACACACATTGAGCTTTTCATTATTTTATCAACTTCAAAATATATTTTAAGAATGTTTTGTGTGTTGTGCATGCGTTTGGAGCAACATATTGAGAACTAAAGCATATTCATTTTTTTAATTAATTATATGCTTTAATTTCTAGGGCTATATCTGAAAAATTTAAATATTTTATCACTATTCATTCAAATGGTGAGTAATACTTTTTTTATATTTTAATTTCTACTTCTTCATTCCTATTTCCAGTGTTTGGACTTTTTGGCTATTCTGCAATTCTTTAAGCTCATCATTTTTCATTCAGCTACTTTCTATTTACTATAAGAAACATAAAAAGGTTTTTAATAGTTTTTATTGACCAACAGCGTTTCCCAAAAACTACGTTTATTGAAATGTTTCTATTTTCTGTCTCATTCAGCTTGGTCCATGGACTAGAGTAATTAGTGCGTACTAATATCTGGTTGAAGAACATAATTCTCTTATAATACTTCATAGATATGTCATTGATATATGGATAATGAAATAGCTAGATAAAAGAGATTTTAATCCCTATTCTGAAAAAATAAAATCTACATCCCAATTTATATCCATTTAATGGAATGCTTCTCGACTATTGTTTAACTTTCAATTTTAAGAATTATGTTAGAATCATTACTTCAGAATCAAATGAAAATATCTTCTTTCATTTTTGTTTACTCTTTAATTCATTTACGCATAAATAAGAACATATGATGCATAATTAATTTTTAAAGATATTTTTTATGTTATAATTGTTTTACATGCTCAACAATGGTTGTTTTCATTTAAGGAATTATTTTTTACCGATTTCTTAATAATCCATTACATTTCAGTTTCCAAATCTGTTAAAAATATATTGTTTGTAGAATTTATTTGTTTAAACAATTTCCGCATATAACGAATATGTTTAAATATTTTTTAAAAATAAAATACATTTATTTAAGGTTATTAAAAATTTATAAAATCGGCCGGATTATTTATTCACTTTAATGAGATTATTCATTTTCTCTTATAATGAAAAGTAAAAACAAACTATAAAACATCTAATGTACAACTCATATAAAATAAGAAAATATATTTTGATGGAGAAATTTATTTTTTCATCTTCAGTTTCAGAATATGACAAACCAATTCCAAAACAAATATGCCTCAGCAAATAATTATTTATTTTAGCTTTCCAAAAATATTGACATGTCTGGAAAGGCTATACCTCTAAGAGATGCACTTTTTTAAGCATGACAAATAATATTTGTCCACTAAGCTAAGCAGAAAATTACCAAGAAATTTTCTTATACCTTTATTAATAAACAAAGAATTTTCCATTCCTTAAAAGTAATCTTATGGAACAGAATAAATTATGTTCGTTTATATTTCAGAACTTTGTGAAAAATAAAACAATATTTATGGTTTAAGACAATTAATAAATCTGAAGTAATAACGCTTAAATAAACATAAAATGCTTGGAGCCTTATTTGTCATTGATTAAAAGGAATTTTTCAATAATATTTAAACAATAAGATCATTTTATTAACAAGCAAGACAGTGTTTAATTTCTTATTTACATATTAAAAGTATTAAGGACTAAAATTATAATTAATTTTTCATCTTCGTCGAATTTGATATATAAATATGTATTACATTCAATAAATCCAAGTATTATCGATAATAAAAGCGGAGTTCCATATCTCACAATACAAATTTTATAATATAGAGCGAATATGAAGTTCATTATGAGCAAGTATGTATGTTGACTTAATGATTGTGTTTACAGAAGATATGAAAATAATATATTTAATTGGTGCTTTGTGCTGTTAAATACAATAGATAAATTGAAATAATAGAAAATTCACTTCTAAAAGTGATTTCATGATACAATCTTTATTACAAACAATATGCACATTTTAAAAACTAGTATCATTTTTAAGATTTTGAAATATGGAATATAGTATTTTGGTGAAAATCAGATACCTCTGAGTTTTTATATAAAAGTTCTGGCACTAACTTCTAAAGCAAATCCTAGATTTCCACATTGGAAAATCATTATGAGTTGCATCTTTTGTTTAAAATTCTATTCAATATCCTCGTTGGAATCTGAATAGTAGACTCATATTTTTGAAAAGCACTGGAAAGGATATTATTGAGTTTGCAAAGAATATTGAAGGCTTTATAGAAGCAAATGAGAAAAGCAGATTTTTCTTGTTAGTTGTAATTAATTATTAAACACATTTAATATTCTTTGATGTCAAATAATTTAGGCCTAAAGTGCTTACAGTTGGGGTTTTTTTTTCATTTTGAATTTCGAATGTGTGTTCTCAGAAAAAATTATCCTCGTCAGGTATAAGAACTCAGATAAAAAAAAGGGTGTAGACATCTCGACAAGAAAGCGAATATTTTGATGGCTATCAATGACTTATGCACCAAATCATCCTTTAGATGTGTTTCTTCACCCAAAATATCTAGAATACAGCCATCTTTACTATATACTTCAGGAACATAGGGGACTCTCTTATTTCTAACTTCTCATCATTATATTTGATTTAGTCCAGAGAGAAATTAATCATTTAGTAAAGAACCCCAATTATGATACTTTAAGATTGAAATTTTTTTTCTTCTTAATGATTAATATTTCTGACTGTATAATTTTATCTTTTGTGTTGCTTTGGTTTCATGTCTTCCATTCCGAGTTGCAATGCAGCTACAACGCAAGTGAAAAGGAAACAAAATCAGATACAACAAAATTTACGAGAAAGTCGATCATCTCCCTCTGAACAGATATGTGCAATGCTTAAAGAATGTTATTACATAGATTTTTTTTTCTTATTTCGCAAATAAATATTACTTTCTCGTGAAATCAATATTAAAATAAAGAAATCGCAAGTAATTAAAATGAAACCGCTCGGTAATATTATCATATACTCTTCTTTGCTGAGTTAGTTTATACATTATTTTATACTTTCATTAATTTTTAAACGTTTATGAAGAAATAGGCTGATTCAGGAATAAAGTCGAAAAATAAATTTAAATAAATCACCTTAATGTAAACATATACTGACATATACTGATCACAGAAACGTATACATTCTTATAAACAGAGAAAGATAGAAAATGTATCCATTTTCATAATATTTATATAGTGAAACCAGAATAAAATGCCACTACTTAAGACACATCTCGGTTGTTTGCTCAAAAGTAAGTAAACACAATCAATGTCAGAAAAATCGAAAATGTTTTCTCTTCTTCATTGAAGCATTTTTACATTAAGCTATCAAAGTGTTTGATTTTTAATTGACTAGTTCAAAAACACTTTTAGGAGTGGCACGGGTAACATTATATGCAATATCATTAAATGTGATCCAGATTATCTACCATCAATCTCAGATTATCAAAATCAATCTCAAACTATCTTAATCTCAAAATGTTATCAAAAAAGTCTATAACAAATAAAAGAAATAAATGATTTAACATAAAGAATTACTAATTTGCAAAAAAGTGAATTACCAAATTTTAAAAGAAATCTTCAATTTATTCACCATAGCTAAATATTTAAGCCCCTTCTAGTAAATAAAAATTGCTTTTAAATATTTTATTGAGAATCAATATCTTTTCCCGGCAATATTACGAGCTATTCGCAGTTTTTACGTCTTCAATGTCCGCGTAAAGTTACAGCTTACCTGATTGTTAAATGAAAATATCTCATCATTTCATTTTCATTCCAACCTTATTTTGATCGAATAAACGTATCCTGATTCATACGCAAAAGATCGGTAGGCTTTTGTATCTAAGAATGAATAGTATATGTAATGAAGAGGCCTGTTTCAAAAGTTACTACTGTTATAAAATTCCAAGCCATATGAAGAATAATTAATTTGGCAATTCTATGTTCGCATGTTTCAAGTATCAAATTATATTAAGTATATATTATTCTCTTTTTCCTCACATTCATAGATGGAAGCAATAATTTAAAACATATACATTTGTCACTGCTATATTAATTTTTCATTGTTTTTGTTACCATGATTGTTGAAGGGATTATAATTTAATCTGATGTCATCACAGACTAATAATTTTGACAAAACATATAATCATCACTTCAACAGAATAACTTTGCTGCAAGTTAATCGAATCTATTCAGTTATGCCAAGTGAAAGGACTTTTTAAAGCATTTACAATAAAAAAGAAACATGCGAGCAAAACTAAAAAATGCCTAGAACTTCCAAAAAATAATTTAATTTTATTTATTCATAAAGCAATATCATATTTTCAGCAAATTTTTCATGAATGAAATCAGTAGGAAGGAATGGAAGTAATCAGTAAACTATAGAACTGCACAAGCACCCCAAAGGAAATGTAGACAGATTCCCCCTACTATCTAAACGAATTACCACTAGTTCTGGGTGAAAATTCCTAGCATTGTCTCTGGACTGATGTCTTCATAATTATCCTCCAGGCGACAAGAAGTCTAACAATGGTACTCAACAGAGAGTAACACTATTTTCCTTACTGAAAAAATCCTAAATCTCTCTCTCTTGATTTCCTATTCTTAAACGAATCAGTTTGATTTCCTTTGATGGAGTTTCACGGCTAAATAACATTACGGCTAAACTGCTCCAAGCGTATGGTAATTGCTTGCATATGGTTTATGCCAAATATATGACTGAGTTTTAAAATATTTGTTTAAAATCCCTATCTTATATCATGTGTATTCAACTTGCATAGTCAGCAAAAACAGAAACACTTAAGCTTAAAATACATACAAAATAATTCAGATGTACAATGATCCCAACAAATTTTTAAAATGCAAAAACATGAGAACAAGAAATTTTAACAAGGATTTCTTTATGAGTAATACAGGAACCTCAAATACAAAGGACAAATTGAGAACTGAAATGTAGGTACTCTACTAGAATGTACAGATATCCATATTGGCCATTATTAAGGAATTGAATAAAGCGAGAAAAAATTCCAAATCCTGTAGTATAATGATTATCAATATTCTGATTTATATCACAATATGGTTTCAAAAGTCATGAATATATATAAATTTGAAATGTATCAATCAAGCAAGGAGAATAAATTAAAATTTCTTTTTTATTCGCCATAAGAACTGAAATAGAAAATCAGTTTACAGTTCGATGAATGTTTAAAATTTGCTTCCATATATTCGCATTATCTAGTCGAAATAATATTTCTGTTTTCAATCAGGAATTAATAAGAATTAATGGTTTTTATTTATATATAAGATATGAGACGCATAAGAAGGATTTTAGTTAGGAAGGAAGGAAGGATTTTAGTTATTCCATAGCTGATTTTTTTTTCATAATTTTAAATGAACTGCTATATTTTATATTTTACTGAGAGCCACGTTTTAAAGTGCCGCAATATTTCGGATAAACTACGAGCTTTTACTGATATGAAGATAACTCATTTTCTATAGGATTCTTTCATTAAAACTTAAGCGGGAATTTTAAGACTTAAAGGAAAACCACAACTATGCTACAGTATTAGAAAATCAAAAATGTTTACTTAACTTCATTTTAATTTGTTCCTAAATCAAACTGAAACGTCAGTTACATTTCCTGTAATTAAAATGCGATTGTTATCGCAGAAACCATTTTCATTTATTCATCTATCACAACTATTCTTATGAAGTATAATATTTTCTGTCAAATTGTTCCGACAATAATAAACATATGAAACATAAATACACACACACACACACACACACACACACACACGCACACACACACACACACACACACACACACATATATATATATATATATATATATATATATATATATATATATATATATATATATATATATATAAGTAACCAATCTAAAGTTAGAAATATTTTGAAAACGAAACTAAATAGTTTCTTAATCGCAACTAAAAATTATTTCTTATTCAAACAAAAACCAAAAAAGGAACAGGAAAATCGCCATAGTATTTAGAGAGCGCAAATGCAGCTACTTCTAAAACACAGATGAATTGAGACAAAAGTAAAAAAAAAACCAAGTTAATTGGAAAATATTAAAATTAAACCAAATTAAAAAAAGAATCCGGTCTGAAGACTTTTTCAAGGGTCACTGTCAGGAAGGGATTAAAAAAAGGGATTTTTTCTCCGAAGGAATGCAGACTAAAGAGTCTAATAACGATTCCTCGTGACCCGAAAATCCCCTGAAATTAGGCCTAAGAGATATACCATTTTAACAGAAAGGAAAATACAATAAATTAGCAGAATACATCCACTAATAAGCAAAAATACAACAAAAATAACACAAAATAACCATATATAAACACTCAAACTAGTAATGCAAACAAAAAGGAGCAGTAGGCAAGGAAATTTTAAGTTAACGGCTGTGTTCCCGCTCTTAACACCTCCAAGCTAACGCATTCAAGGTAAAAAACAATTGGAGGGTCTCAGCGCCATCTATTGAGTTATCTAATATACAAGGAAAGGTCTATTTTTTTAGATAAAGCATTGATCTCAAATCATTCCTTGTTTAATCATTCTAGTGTTATTATATGGTTATTTTGTGTTATGTTGTATTTTTGCTTATTAGTGGATGTATTCTTCTAATTTATTGTTTTCTATATTCCTTTCTGTTAAAATGGTATATCTCTTATGCCTAATTTCAGGGGATTTTCGTTTCAAGAGGAATCGTTATTAGACTGTTTAGCCTGCATTCCTTCACAGAAAAAAAATCCTTATTTTTTTAATCCCTGCCCATAGTAATAGCCATAGTAATTAGCTATTGTTTAGCCCATAGTAATTTCATTTTCTTATTTCCTGATACAATTCCACTTTTTGTTTAATTAATTCAATTGAAACTGTGTAAAAATTACTGTGAAATCACTTTTTAATCAAATGAAAGTCATCCCTTCGTTGCCCTTGACAAAGGTCAACACGTATGTTCAATTGACATGTGGCTGGAAATCCCATATTATATAAGACTAGTGATCATTTGTTTCGCCCTTTTTTTTACTTCTGCTTTTGTGATGCGCTGCGCCTTCTTGTAACAAATCATGCCTGTCTCCCAGGAGAGAATAAAGCGAAATTAAAAATAAAAAGCCTCTTAACTACCTCGAACCTGCATTCTGCTACAACCAAAATATACACACACACACATTCAAGAATGCTCAGGATATTAAGATTTTTCGATGACTTGAATTTATTTTACGTTATCTACTTATAAAATTCGTATATATATATAAAACTCTCATGGGTTTCATCATGGTACTTTTATCATAAATTGTAATTAAGTAAGCTTCCATTTACATAATTTAATAACAATCAATAAAATATCAAATTCTCAAGTGCTTCGTATTTTCTTTCAGTATCTCTTCTGCTAAGTATATAGATTTATTAACTATAAATGAAACTATATAAACAAGAAATAACGAAGGAATTAATGTATCTGATAGAGATGAAAATAAAATCTTGTGAATAATTCTGAATACTAATTTTTTAATCGCAAATTTATTTCTCATGGGTAATAAAGAATGGTATATATATATATATATATATATATATATATATATATATATATATATATATATATATATATATATATATATATTCTAGCAATTTAAAAACATTTTTACATTAAAAAGAAATATTTTCCTGCTTCTGGCTTGGAATAACAAAAATCAATTATTTTTTCAAATTAATTTTATGAATTTAACATAGCTGAACCGAATTGATTCATATATGAGAATAAATAAAAATAAATCTTTAAAAAAATATCTTTGAATATTTTAGAGAGAGAAAGCTTGCATGTACATCACAAAATATATTCAGAAATTTTTCATAAATGAATATAGAAAATTAAAATCTTTATTGTAATAAAAGATATAATTGAAAGTGGGAAAATACAAATTCATCTTTCATACCAAGTTTGGAAGGATCAAAAATATTTCGTATACTATTTCCTTCAAAAGACTATTAAGTTATTTATATACTCCTTTAATGACTCACAAAGCTGTATACAGTGTAGCGTGAGCTATATGTGGCGAAAACTTTTAATCTGGCATACTGGCATAATAATTTCAACACATTTTCACTGAATTCATATAAATGAAATTTTGAACCATTTCGAAACTTTTTTAAAAACACACAATTAAAATAAATTATGATACTATTTTATAATATATTAGTAAATAATGTTGTTATCAGGATGGAAAACAAGACACATTTTACGATAGAATTTATGAATGATTAATACTATTTTTGTCAAAAAGAATATCAATATTTTAAATTCCTAAAAATATTAGTAAGAATATTGGTCTGAACCTTGAATCAGAATTTTTGAAACTTTAAAACTTTCTCAATTAGCAATTATCTTGAACAAAAATGTGGAAAATGCCAGCACAAACTTTGATATACAAATGCTTCTAATATGTGTCTGATTTTTTCAAAAAAAAATCAAATTAATCCGTTGGTTTGATTTAAAAGTTCTTTTACATATATTTCACTTCTAATAATGTATTCTTCTTCTAATTCTTTTAATGTATCGAATGATTTCGAATCATCTATCAAAATATCCCAAACTCAAAAAGGTCTTCCTTCAATTGCATCTATTCTGAAATCTCGTTGGGATAAATATGCTTTTAAATTAAGATAATTCCCTCATGTCTTCCCTTATACCATAATCGAATTTATGGTATAAGGGAATTGATTAAAATTTGAAGTATTGCTAAAAATATATTGGTTAATATACCATCATCAATAATTCTTCATTCAACTAGATTGGGATGTATCTAAAGAAAATTTTTCTGCCCATCCATATCTAATGGGAATCGTTCACTAAGTGAAAGATATAGCCAGTGAGATATCAGTAAGTCTGTTCCAAGAATTTCTCCGTAAACTTATTTTGATTCTATGAAACAGATATTTTGAATTTAATACAATTTAAGAGAAGTAATGTCCCATACAACAGCACATTTACTTGCTTTTCTTTTATTTTGTAATATGTTTATATCTTCAATTATTTTTCCCACAGTACAGGATATCAGCATTTGATTTCTGACGATATACATTTTAACTATTTTCAATAACTTGTTTTTATTAATTTCACAGAATAGAGTTTTTATGTTACGCTTAGTGTAAAATTCCCTTTCAAGGTGATATTCACTAAACATTTTTGAAGCAAACTCATTATATTAAAAAAATATTCTTACGTTTCCAACCTACACTTTTTAATATACAACATATTCATAGATCCATATATTAATATGAGAATTTGTATGCAAATTTCTTTTTAAAAATTGTAAAGGTTTTATATGATATCATTATATTTTAAAAGTTACGCTTACAAATTTTAACTAACCGCATCTTTTTAATGAAGCACATTTACAAATAAAATTATAAATATCTAAAAGCAAGGTTTTTTTTAAGAATCAGTTTCCAATTTCAGAAAGGTTTTTTTAAAGATCAATTTTTTTTTTCAATCAATTTCTTCTCATTTCGAAAGTAAACATCGTAATAGAGACTCGAACTGAAACACTTGCGCATAAAATCCTGCAGTCGGGAACAGATTCGGTTCTACTACACTCTCGTTCGCAATTCTCGCAAGAAATAAGAAGGAAAAAAAAGCATAGTAGTGTTATAGAAAGTTGCAGAAAGAAAGTAGCCTTGTTCGGAATCAGGATCTTCACAGAAAGCATAGAATGCCCATAGGGGACTTTGAGGTTTCGTACAGCTCTACACTTCAATGCTTTGCAACTTCTGCTCTTTGTGCTTTTTCCCGCTCTTTCGTTTCCAACCTCCCTTGAGATTAAGTCTGTGGAACGACAGAATTTTAGAGGAAAGAACATTCTTCTCGCTGGATTCTACTGAATTTTTAATGCGAGGTGAGGAAAAAAAAAACTTTCCTTTGAACATTAATTCATTTTTTAACAATTAAGTAAAAATTTAAGGGAGTTCAAAATTTGTATTGATTTAATTATTTGTCAAACTTTAACTCATTGCTTAGGAAATTTTGAGAGACAAATAAATTTAAGAGTTAAAATAATTTTTAAAGATTTTTCTTCAATGAACCATCGTATAATTAAGGTAAAAAGGAACTTCCAAGAATTAGTTTTTCATTATTGAAAGAAAGTAGTTATTTTCAATGCTTCATATTCGACATGTTCCTTGTTTTATAACTCTGATTAAGTAAATGTTCTTAAAATAAAAAAATAAAAATTGTCTTAATAAATAAAGAAATGTGGAATGTATATGTGAACTAATCACTTTTTATAATTAATGAATAAATTTTCGAATTTCTTTAAATTAAGTAAGAATTGGATTTAATACAATATAATCTGATTTCTTACTTCTTCTGATTCTAGAAGCTAATTTAAGTAGAGATATTTGGAAGTTAATTCAAATAAAGATCTCTGGGGACTTTGTAATTCTTCTTCAGGTTATGCCTGTAATATAAAGTATGATATTCTATATTCGATTAACGTATTTATTGATCAAAGCAAAAATTAAAAAAAAAAATATTTAGAATAATGATTATTATTCAAAATAGTCCCTAAACTTTGCATTTCTTTCCAATAATAAACATATTTCAATTATTACTTGTCTTAATTAAATTATTTGAATGAAAAAATAATTGATGTAACATTAAAATATTAAATTTATCATAAATAATCAAATATCATAGGCTTGTTTTTATTTTTATCTTTAGTTGGTTAGAGTACATTTCCTTTTTATTAAGCACTAATTCTTATATAAAGCTTTTTTTCCTCTAAAACTGTTCTTCACAAAAATAATGAAATATCAAAAATTAAGTTAGAATTACCAGTTCATATAATGATATTTTAAAAGATCGTATGTAACAAAATGGTTATTGGCAGTATTTTCTGAAGAAATCTGTAATTAAGGTTCAATAAAAAGAGAATCTAGTTCTGTAATCATCAAGAATGAAATAGATGTCAGTGGAAAGTTAAAAATATCTCAATGATTCTGATTCCATAGTTAAAGGAAATAGTTATATATTTTCGGAATTCAATTAATTCGAAGTTTAGTAATGCTTAGTTGCTTGCAAAAAGGCTCCTACTTAGAATATCTTATGAATCATTCCAATTTTGTAAACAAAATTTTTATATTATTTACGCAATCAATACCATCTCCCTTTATACATAATTTTTAATAAAATTCGCCCAAAAAAACTCTTAAATGGAGTAAATAAATCGACAAGCATGTAAATATCTTTTCTAATTTATTCCATACTCTGTTTCGGCTTGAGGGAAACAAAATTTCAAAAGCTGATAGTTATTTATAAATGTGGAATACCAGGGGAATAGGGTTTTTCCATTGAACTCATTTACAAATTATTTAGAGTATTATCCAACTATAATTAAATACATCATCTCTATTTTAATTATCGCTTTTAACTCTTATTCAAGCTTTTATCCAAAGATTTCACTGTAATTATCAGAATATAAAAAACGAAATCATAAAACTAAAATTCTTTTTATTTTTAAAGAAATCGAGGAATTATTGCAATCTCTAAGAAACAAGGACATTTTGCATCAAAACAATGATTCAAAATTAGCTACGGCTAGGTATTTTTTTTTCTTTTGTAAATTAAAATTAATTTCATATCAATACAAATGTTTCATGCTGCGAAACGTTGTAATTAGGAAAAAAATGAGTATTTTACTTCTTTCTTTTTAAGTTCATCATTATTTCTGTATAGTTTATCATTGCTATAATTCAAAATGTTTAAGGCGCTACTTATCTTTTCTATTGATGATTAAGATTAAACGCTTATCAATCTTACACTAATGGCCAAAATTGAGGCAATATTCGGAAAATGTACTTTTTGATGATTAGATGGCTCAAAAAAGAAATAACATTTTCAATAATACCAAAAAGCTCATTATTTAAGAAATAATGCATTAAATTATGTTTAGTTATCATTGGTTTCTTAGAAGTTTTACCTAAATCACTATTTGTAAGAATCACGCCTTTCTTAAGTTGATAAGAAAACAATTATTACATAAATAGACCTTTAAGTTATAATGAAATAAGAAAGAAAATAGGTGTGACTCTAAGGGAAATATTCCAAAATTCTCGAAATTTTCCAAGAAACTCAATCATTAGAAAATCGAAATGTTAAAAATAGGGAAAGTGCGCAACGCTAAGTGATGATCTAATAATTAAAAGATTGTGCATATTAATTAGAAGAAGATCATCTGGAAGTATATGAAGTGAAATGGCGTAATGCAATGTAAAGTTGCCTGAGAAAAAAAATCGATGCAGATTATATAAATCCAGTCTAAATACAAGAAATAAAAATCGTTTAAATTCAAAACAAATGTTGAAATGTTTATACTGGAACAAGAATCCTTGTTAATTAGAATGCAAAGCAATTGAACAGAATGATTTAATTTGAGGAGAACAAAATTTCACTTCTTTATAGAGATGTCATATAATTATTAAGAAATGGAATAGGAAGATATTTCCATCTTGATTGCATTATACCCAATTAGTGCTGTCATCTTGGGTTGTAAGACAGAAAGAGATGGAAAGAATTTGTGTGATTAATGGGAATAACTACTCAAAATTACATCAATGAAATACCCATTTCTAAATTGCAATCTTCCGCATGTTATTTTTTCCCAAATAATGAAGAATTTTTATTTTCAAGAACTCATATTTTAGTAATAGAAGGATCTGGGAATAGTCCATACAGTAGTCCAAATAAAATCTATGGATCCAGCTAAATAAACATATCCAGAAATAAAACCTAATGAGTTGAAGCAATAATCCAATCAGGGTACCATGTTATAGTAGCTGCGTAACTTAATCTATGGTGAATACGCAAGGTATAATTGATAAGAAAAATTATACAACTAAATATTTAACGTTATAAGCGATAATTTTTGTGTATGCCACTATTTTTCTGCTTCCTTTTCATTCCTGATAACTACTGTTTAATAATACTTATTATAAAAATATTTTATGAAATGTTGGGTTACATTATTTTCAAAGTCTTAAAAAATCTTAATAAAATTGTTGTTATGAGCCTTCAAATCTAAAAAGTGCGTTTCACAATTTTCCCCACTACCGCTTGTGTGTTCATTTTCAAGTTCATATACTTCTGTTTTAAACCATCAAGTCTTTAAAATAAACATTAGTTTTAAATGAATCTGAAATCCCATATAGTATTACTGCAATATTATTTTTATAGCATCCAAATTATTACATATTATATCAAATAATACATTGTATATAATCTTTTCGATAAACTATTTTTATATCAAACAGTACCATTAATATTACAAAAAAGTAGATTGTGAAGGGGATTACGGGAAAATAAAAAAAAAATCGATATAAATTAGAACAAAACAAATGAATAATTTAAACATAAAAAAATTAGAACAAGAAAAATGAATAATTTAAACATAAAAAATTAGAACAAGAAAAATGAATAATTTAAATATAAGACACAAAATAGAATAAAAGCAGACTTTAAAAGTGCAATATGTCTGAATTGGGAAACAATAAAACGCATAAAGTCTTAAATAGAATCTAAAATTTTTAGACTTATTCTACATTTCAAAATATGATTATTTATATCATATTTTGAAATGTAGAATAAGAGTTTCGAGTAAAAACTGTAACAATGTACATTTTCTATAAACAAAATTTATTCGAATTCCGCTAGTTATTGTAGCTAAATCCATGTTATTTACAGTCAATGAGGCAATAAACGTCGGATTCCAATCCAGAATATAAAGATCCTGCTTTTGATGGGATTATAGTATCAACTGGATTGCATGCGCCCTGCATGCTGATTTTACTTGCGGCTCTGCTATTGAATTTTCTTATCTGTGGGAGTGACGCCGATCCGCCGAATGGCACAATGCATACAAGATGATGTTGTTTGTACGAAGGCTGTACCAGCAGGGATAGTGGAGAATTTTGAGTTTTTCGTACTTTATTAGATGAATAAGCTGCTATGTAATCCAATGATATTTAATCCTTCTTTGCATGATTTTTTTTCTTTTTTTGTAAAATGAATCATGGTGATATAATTCATGCTCTAGATTAGAGGGAAAATCTTTAAAAAAATCCTAGTATAAATATTTAATATAAAATTATTAAAAAGTAGTGTGATGGAAATATCCATCATTGAGCAAATTTATATATTAAGCTCAGTACAAAATCTCTCAGTGTCTCGCTCTTTTAAGTGCATCCACTCATTATCGCTTTTATTAGAAAAAAGAATGTCAGATTAGTTATAAAAAAAATATTCAAGAAATCGCTATTCAAACCCAACAAACAGTGGAATGTCAAGTTTAAACCTGCTGTAATGATTATGACATTTGCTTTTTTTTACAGCTACGTTCCTTATTGCGCAATAGTCGTGAAAAAAGTTGACAGCAACAACCCATTTACAGTACACCTGTTTTGTGTACAATTTTTTGTTCACTTAATGCTATAATGGATATTTCCCTCACCATACAAACAACGGTAAAAAGACGAGAGGCTCAGAAATAATAACGTACTGATATAACGGAAGTATTTAAGTTAATATGAAATTAAAAACAAGGAATGAAAATAGATAATTTAATGAAACTATGAAAGGAAAATATATTTTTTTGTTGATTCAAAAATAAAGTATCTGAAATGTTGATACATTAAATCAGACCATGTAATCAAATAGATAATTGCCCTAAGATCCATCACATTTGGGGATCTCCAACCATCGAGATATTTGTGCGATATTTATAGAGTAATTTAATTTTGTAATTCCATTTCTTTGAAAGACCAAGTCAAGATATATCAAATTTAAGACAATTATTTTTAAATTTTAAAACAATATTCTTGGATTTATATTTATGTTTTTCATGTTTCAAGATTTAAGTGATCCAATTTTATTTTACAGTTGACTGACTAACTCCAAAATCAAATGATTTTGCCAACTTTGTATGAAGTATTTGAATTGGGAGTGTATAAAAATTTATATTTCATTTTTTGCCATTTTACAAAAAATTTGTTTTAAATTTGAATTATTCTATAAATTACGATAATGAAATTAACTTTCATGAAGGTGTCTAACATTCAAATATTTCGTCATTTCAATTTGTCTAATGTTTCTCACTGAAAAAAGGATGAAGATAATTAAAAGTGAATCCCGAAATAAGCATTAACTAAGGGCCTGTACATGTTTTCTCCACCTCTGTAGATGGTAAAATATTGCTGAACTGTAACAACTTAATATTTATTATCGTTACGCAATAATTCTGTTAGAGAAAAAAAATGGTGTAAATTTAGACCAAAGGGAAAAAAATGCAGATGGCAAAATACTTTTAAATAACAAAATATCATTCACTTTTGGAATAAAGTAGTGCGTTGTATTCATGCACATTAGTAAAATCCCTTCATGTTTCCATTAAATATAATTTCAAACGTTCTTTAAAAAATAAAGAACATTAAAAATTTTTATAGTGTGTACCAAAATAATTAATGAAATCATATCATGTGAGTTTTATTTAATAAATCTCCATTGTTTTATTTTCCATTCGAATTTCTGATACTTAAAAAATTATAATTTTGTGTAACAATGTCAGGGTACAAAATAAATACAATATAATAATCTGATATAATTAATAATCTGATGTCCTACAAATAAATACGATACAACAATCTGTGGTACCTTGTTATTGTCTTTCAATAAACTTTTTTAAAAGAAGACAAAAAATGTAAAATTTCATTTATATTCTTCTTATATTAGATGCAAGATTATTGCCTGCGATATAAATTTGAAGACTAGTCACTCAAATGAAATTAATAGTAAACCGTGGAACCAAAACCAAAGGAATTTTTGTTGACAGTAGTTGACCAAAGAAATTTTTGTTGTTTTTCCTGTAAGGTTAATAAAGCCATTCTGATATGATCTACGATATGATGTTAAGAGACAAGCTGATAAAATGGCGACATATAATCACATTGAGACACATTCTAGTCACAATGATATCTAGAATTACGACTTTCTTTTCTTTCATTGACATATTTCATGCAAAGGATCATCGACTAATCATGGACAAGATAGAGTTTTCTTTTATTCAAAGAAAGCTCTATCTTGCTGATCTCAAAGAAAAATTCTGCATGATATTTATTAGTATGATATGTCATATATGATTGCATTTGTGCACTTAAGTAGAATTTATGTCTACTAATACGTAGTAAAAGTATTTTTATTTTATTTTTAAGAATCGTGAAAGAGAAACGATAATAGAATCCTAAATTGATCATTCTAACGTTATAAAGTAACATTGATTCTCCCGAGATATTTCTAACCTATCCCTTTTTTATTAACTTATTGACCGACGACTATCCAGCTCCTCAATCTTCCTGAAACGACCAGGTTTGGCTGTAGAAAGAATGGCTTTAACCTTTCCAGCCATTATTGGTAAAACTCTTTGGTTGGAGGGTTAATATAATTTGGTAATAGCAAATAACTAGGATGATATATAAATAATTCTTTCTTTTCATGCAATAATTATACCCTTAAAATAGTTTCGAAAGGAAACATTTGACCATTTACAATTTTTTTATAAAGATACAATTGTTCTAGAAAAGACTTAAATCAATTTATAAATGAATAATTGGGGTGCTAAAAGAGTAATAAAGACATTTTAGTGATAGTTAAAATTTAAATTTGGGCGCCTTTCGCTAAACAAATATTAAATTTATCCCAAAAATAAACCAATCAATCAATACATTTAGTTAAAAAAAATTAAAACTTTACTATTTATTACAATTTATTAAAAATTTATTTTAGATTTTAAGATTTATTACAATCTAGATCTAAGATTTATTACAATACATTTTTCATATCGCAAATGTCGTTCATTTCATTTGGTTAATTTAAAGTAACTAATATTGCAGTTAACAAATCCTTGTGTTACATAGAATTTGTATAGTAAGTAAGCAGGAATTTGTCATGGAATTAATCCAAAAAAACAATTTATGAATAATTCAACAAACATTATACATTTAACATTTTATGAAAAATAATACATGCTTTTGAGTTCAGTATAAAATAAATATATTACATATTAAGCTTTAAATTTTTAAAGGAATAAATTCATAAGTTCTAGGTAGTTTTTTCAACTCTAATGAAGAGGATTACCTTATTCATGTGTTTGGTTAATCAGCTTTAAAATAATCTAAATTGCTAATTACATATAAGCATCGAATTTTTCATGCTAGCAAAGGCAACACTCTATTTAAGAAAACCCCCTTCATTATAATTATTTCAATACAAAAGATATGAATAACCTTGAATAAATAATAAGAAACTAATAATTCCAAATGCCTGTGATAAAAATTAAAAAATGCATTACAGCAATCATTATCATGTATTTTAATATTGATTTTATGCAAATAAACATTTTCGAAAAAGTAAAATGCTAATTCTAAAACTATTATTCATTATTATCAATTATTGAAATGAAGTAGCTATATCCTCTAGATAAAAATAAAATATGCGAATCTAAAATTAGTTTTTATAAAAGGTATTTGAAATTTAAAATTAATTTACAATGCATTTGTGGCATGATTGTTACGAAATATTCTCTACTTATAAAAGAATGATAACTATTTTCACTGACAGAAGTTTGTTTTGAAAAATGAGAAATACCATTTTAATTCAAATTGAAATAATACTTGTATATGTTTGTGTCACAAGTCAGGCAGATTGTTAATGCTTTGAAAGTAGTGAATTGAAAGCAGAGTCGTGAATAATTAGGAAAAAACACCGAGTATCATTCTATAACAAAATATAGTATATTTTTGACATTTTAAAAATTGGAATAAATATTTATATCATATATTCATTGTATCCTATTGCAAATTATTGGTGAGAGTAATTAATGAATAGGTTTCTTGAAACAATATGGGATATCAATAGGTATGAATAGGATTAATTGCAAATAGTCCTTTGCAACAATGTTATTTTTAAAATCTATCATTATAATTCTGAAGTAAATTTCGTAAATCTTAATTCAATTATTTTTATGAATACATAAAATAGTAAAAAATATTTGAAAGCTGAAATAAGCAAAGAATAGGAATTTGCGAGTCAGACTTTTTATCACAATAATACAATTATATTATTGTAAGTATAATTAATATTAAAATACAGTTATAAATTTAAAAAGTTCTTACACCAAAATTAAAAATTAATTAATTTTTAACTAGCTGAATCACAAAATAATCCTTTTTATTAGGTTTTATTACTGAAACTTTATTTCTTATTTCTTGAAAACTTCTAATATATTTCTTCAGATATATACTTCTTGGGAATAACTTGCGAGCTTTTAATATAGAAACAGAAGCATAATGAACATTTAAGTATCAGTACATTATTTTCATACCAAAGCAGTTTATGTGATGGGGTAATATGGCGTACAATATGGTATAAAGAACTATAAATGATGAATAACTCCATAAATATCAGAAATAATTTGTAAAAAATAGTAGAAATAATAAGGGTAAAAAAAACTGTTGGGAAAGTTGACCGATAAATAAACTATCATGTTTGATCTACAATGTCATCCATTCCAAGATACATGGCCTTGAATTTCTGTTTTATTTGACACACTGGTGCAGGAAAACGTTGAATATAACCGAGACCCAAAGTTGGGATCCCCTTAAGCTTTTCGGTTTCAACAGTAATGAACTGTATCAACATTGGTAATCATATTAGGCGGCATATTTGAGCTTTATTAACACTGACAACAATCACTGGCGTTTGTAATGATGTTATTATTAATATGCATGTTATTTTTTTCTTCTAATTCTTATGTTTTGTTCTTTGTGCTGCTTATGTCTATTTTTTAAAAAGAAATAGGCATTTTTTCTTTTCAGTTTACCTTTTTCTAATAGTGAAAACAATGGAAATATACGAAAAAAATGATACTTAATCAAGAATTAATCAAGCCAAAGCCTTTCTTTTTCTACTTCCAAACATGAGCAAGAGTTTTAAAATAAGATAAGATTTTTTCTTACCTGAATTCTGGAAGGAGTTTATTCCTGTTATCTTCTTTTGAATGAATTCAATACTTATAGATTGATAGAGAATGGCATCATTAATTTTCGATTATCCGAAACTCATTAATAATTTCTTGGCAGCCATGAAGCATTTTGAAGAAGAATGATAAAATTAATATATCTGCTTAAAACAACTATTTTTTTTATTTTGTTTCTGATAACATAATTCCGACATATAATTGCGTTATACTGAATAAAAAAAATTTCTTCGCAGATATAAAATCCTTAAAATATATGTTGGTAATTTTATATTTTAAAGATAACGTGAAACGTAAATAAATTCCATACTTCCAGGTATAAGTAACATTTCGGAAAATATCTTTTATAACTATTTAATATTTCTCAGTGTCAGCAATTTTAATCAAAAGATAAAATATTTGATAAATTAAACAAGATTTAGATTTTTTTTTCGATTTGTTTGTGATTACCCTTCGGTTTTCAAAAGAATTCAAATCAATAAGTAGGTTTGACAATAAAAATGGGTAATAATTTTGAAACAATAGGTAAGATATTCATAAAAAAAGAAATAAAAGGACAACTGCAACATCATTTCTCTTTTTAATAATTTTGGTTGATATTTTAATACAACCTTAATAATTTAGAATTTGATATTTTAATGAAAAAATAAAACCCATCAGAACTCGTAGAAAAAAAGCCTCCTTGCACATTGAGGAAGTATAAAGTAAATATTACGAGTATCAGAAATCGTCTTACAAAGAAACGTATTGCCTTACAGAATGTGGTTATCAGCTGATTATTTCAACGTTGTACTGCGTATTTAAATTAATAAAACCGACCAAATTAAAATGTTTTATTGAGAGTAATCAATCACAAATCCCTCGTAGTGTTTTCATGCAGATTCAAGAAGAAAAATATCATATATGATATTTATGACTCGAAAGAAAAGATAACTTTTGCATAGAAGCATTTGTTATGAAAGAGGAAGGAATCAGAAAAATGACATAAGTCATCTTATCAAATGGTTTAATTAACTTAAGATGTTTATTGGGTAAAATATAAATTAAAAGACATGTTTCATATGTCTAAGATTCGATGCTTTTTAAAATGTAAAATTGGGTTTGGTTTTTGGAAGTATATTTGTTTGCAAATATGCAGACACTTCTGAAGGCATATTCGACGAACGAGATTTTTTTGGGAACAATAAAAACTGTGCTTTATAAGTAGGTTTGGACAGATTCAGTTGCATTTCTGCTTGAAAAAAAAATTATGTTCCGAAAATATAAAACGTCATTTGGTTACTGGAAGTATATGTACTTTCAAGTAATTTAGCCATTTCTAAATGGCATATTTAAAGAACTAGATAGTTCAGATTGTTTAAAAATCATTTCATTTATATGAATAAATTGTGATTTCTGCTGAAAAACGCCATACGAATATCACTTCTGTGACTTTCTGCTATTTTATTTTACCCTAATACAATGAAGTATATATTTTTATGCTTCAAAAATTGCTTTCCCTTAAATGTCGTCAAAGTAAATGAAAAGTATAAAGAAAGGAAAATTTTCAAAAGGAAAAAAGGATAAAAAACTGAGCATATGCAAAAAAAAAAAAAAAAATATCTAAACTTTTTAACGACGATGCGATTCAGAGAAAGCATGACATTGCGTTTACTTTTCACAGCCTCCACCCATTGTGGAATTTCCTGTTTAGCGTTTCTATCATTTCCTTTCAAAGTATTGCGTAAAAACTTTATCTCATTTTTTTAAAAATATTTTATTCATCCTTTCCATGTTTTTGTTATCCTTTCAAAAGTGAAAAGTTTCGTTTATAATAGAAGTGTAGTTATTCCTATTTGACACTTGAGATTTTGCTTTTAGTCTCTGACGCTTTTCGGCATTTCATCTTCTCTAGTTTCTTTTATATCAGAATTCAGAACTGTATTTTGCATTTATTTCTTTGAAATATCAGCTATAATAGCTGTTATTTCTTTTAATATCAGCTGCATTATAAAAACACTATATAATAATGCATTTTTTTACATTGATTTTTCACTGATGGAAAAATGTGTATGTTTATGTAGATTTATCGATAGTTTTTTTTTCTCCGAAAAAAATATTGATAAATTTAGATAAAACTCGGAATCAAAATATAGGCTATATAAGAATGAAACTTTTTTCTTCGGGTTCAAATGCTCTTGCAAAACTATTTTTTTTCAGTAATAAATTAAATAAATAAATAATCATACCTTTAATATCAGAAATTTTCTAATGCACATATATTATTATATGCGCTTTTAGAACAAAAATCATTTTTACTTCTGAAACATATAAAAGGAATAATATATTAAAAATACTCGTTTTATCAGATCTTATTAATTATTAACAGTCTGTTAAAAACATATTTATAATAATTTATTATATAGTCTTATTAATTATCTTAACATTTATTAACGTATGGCATAATAACTTAATAATAATTACTAATATAATATATAAATTAGTAATGTAATATATTATCAGTATTATATTAGTTACAATATGTAATAAATATATGAATAATAATATATAAGAAGCAAACAATAATGCACATGAAATATTCTCCATTCATCTAATGCTTATAGTCTGGGAAAAATTTTGATTATTTTGCACGAAAATGAACGTCAAAACCTTTGCTTTTTTTATGCATTTTTGAATAAAATTTAACGTAACATCGAATTCTAAGAGATCAAATTATTTTTAAATAATATTATTATTTAAAAATAATTTTATTCTTTATTTTAAATTTTTCTCCTTTTGTTAATGACTTCACGATGGAGCAATAAAATATTTATTTCTAATTATTATTAATTTTTATTAATTACTCATAATTTATTAGAAATAATAAGTAGGTAACAACCTAAAGACACTTTTTTTAATTTTAGTTAGTTTATTAAAAGATTTTCTTTTAATAAAAGAAGTTTATGCTCATCGAGAATATAGACAAAGGCGCAAAAGTAATTGTGTTACAATTTTTTGGCAAGCCTTATTTTTACAAAATAAATACGTCTCAAAATAACTAAAAAAAAAAAAAAAAAAACGTCATATCTTATCTTTAAATAGTTTATAATTCTGCTTTTATCGAAACTTCTTTATTTTGGATTTATAATTTTAGAAATTCCCATGATTACAAAATTATAAGGAAATAAATTTTGATTAACTATATAAGAGTTTTTTCAAAAGAAATATTTGTTTTTTTTTAAAACTAAATTTGTTTTTATTAAAATGTATTAAAATAGATTATTAATGTCTTTCTTATATGATGATAATTTTCAATTTATCAGACAGAATAACTCTTTTTGGTGCAAAACAATGCACATGTTCTATGTGGAAAATTCCTTTTCAGAAATAAAAGAATATATTCATTCCCCTTAATATTTGTGAATAAACCAATTGCATACTGTTGTGTGATTCAGTACAAAGTTAAGAATTGCAGTTAATGTATAGAATATCGGAAGCTTTTTAGCATAAAGCCCAAGTACATATGCCCAGTGTTACATAATTTGCGACACCCATTATTCATGTCTTATGTTTTTCTAAAATATGTTTCTGTCATTATGTTCCAAAAAGAGAATGATAAATGATTGTATACAAAAAGAGAGATACTACGATTAATCAATTATTTAACAACGGTGCCATGTTTCAAAAAATACGTGACAGTTTATATTTCAATGATGTATGAGACATAAAACTTCACCGTGGCATTTTACCATAGCACTAAAACATAATAATACAAAAATAGCACAGAGAAGTTAACCATCCACCGGTGATGTATTAAAGTTTGAACGATAGCTTTTGAGGAGCATTGTAGTTAGTACTGAGAGATTTATTGAATGACTTACTCAAAATTCACAACGCGCACCATTAATATTTATTCAATTATTTTATTATTATTAAAACTGAGAACTTAGAGATAAAACTCCCATTAAAACCAAGTGCTATGAGTTAGATATTATGTGATGCGCTCCACATTAGCTGTTAAAATTTATGAGGATACAGTATAAACATTTCATTTGCTATGCGTGCTATCTGTTGTTTTGGATTTCATTAGCTGTTGCACGACCATGAATGGCAAAAAACGTAGAGTATTCCGACAAAATATCCAGAGTATTATGTAGATGAAATATTTAGTCGAACTTTTTATTCAGTAATCGACTTCAAACTTAAAATTTAAAAACACGACAAAATGCGCATTATGAACTATTTTTTTTCAAAAAAAAAAATAGTTTATAGTTAATAGTTTCAATCAGTTATGAAATTGAGTATTAAAAATGTATTAATAATGAAAGATTTTCGAATTTAATTAGACTTGCAATCCTATTGTGAAGCGCTAATTTTAAGAAATAGTTAATATTCCATGGGAAATCAACTTGGCCAAAAGAGATGCTGTATTTCATTTGCACTGCAAATGTAAACTGCAGTCATTTTCTTTCGAAACATATTAGCAATTTTTTATATATATTAGTTCAATTTTAGTTAGTTCAATTTTTTTATATATATTACAATTTTTCAAACATATTAACAAACATTTAGCAATGCCTTTACTATTTATGTCATTTTTGAAGAACACCCTGAAAAGTATCACTTGTTATTATTTTCAATCGCAATTGCTGATTTTTTACAGTAATAGTTTTATAAGAAATATCAGAACTACATTGATATTCGTAAGTAAATACTGATGATTGAATATTTTAAGTCACTTTCAAATTTTAAAATAATAGCCATAAAAACTTCTGAACTAATACGAAATGTTCAACTTATTATTAATTAGCGGAGTAAAAATGTATACATGTTACCGTGAAAAAACCGAAATATGTAGAAATATATACCAAATACCTTGGTGAATAATCGAATATTTTATTATATTCTTATATATTCGGACTATCAACGGTGTATGTCGACAATCACCATGCACTGATGGTGAATGTTGAAAAAAATATTTTTGTTACGTTTCTAAATCATACTTTATTATTAAAATATATTATAAATGATATATGTCAAAAATAGTAGAAAACTATAGTAATTAAATTAAAAATTATAGTAATTAAACTATTAAACTTAAAGCTATAGTATTAAATTTAATTACATGATTGACGTTATACTATTTTATTTGTTACAACAATTTAAATTGTTATACCATTTTGAATTGCAGAAGAGCCCCTTGCTTTTACAATTGCATTTAGTAATGAAACATTTCTTTTTCCAATGACAGCGTGTATAGCTTTGCCCTCCACTTCTCGAATTAGCTGCAGCGGCTTCTCTCAGCGGCATTTCTTGAGAAGAAATCTCATCTATGGAATGTAACTTTTCTTTACAAATTACAAACTGACTACTGGCTTAAGTCAACTGGTGGGTACCATTGTTGTTTGCTAATTTATAAAAGTCGGAATATTCTATTCCAACAACAACCGCCAACGCATTTCGGGCATCTATACGAGCACGGTCAATATCAGGGACTTGTATTCGCACAGTGGTGTCGGCTCTCAGTGGGCATTGGCGTCTCGTTTCGTCCTCCACCAGAGCATGTCGGTGATTGTCGAAATACACCGGTGATTGCCCGAATATATAAGAATATAATAAAATATTCGGTCTTCCATTGAGGTATATGTTGACATTCACCGGTGAGTATCGACATTCTCCAATTTCGGACATTCACGGTAACAAACATATTAAACATTAACTCAAAAGGAGCAGAAATCTCTCTTATTATTTACTGTCAAGTGGCAACAATAAAATGTTAAAAATCTTCGTACAAATGCTCCCGACTGATTTATTATTAGAGTTTTTACAGTTCCAGTTAATTCAACTTAAATAATTAATGAAGCTGTAAAATATTAGAATTTTTCGGGTATAGCCTTGCGGTTTGTCCAAAAAAATTCAACTTAAAAGAAGTCAAAATGATACTAGAGCTAAATATATTTAATCCAGTGCGGAAACAGACTTAATTGTAGCCAGATAGATAATCACTATGATTTGTCTATGAAAAATAACTTTCAATTCTAAAACAATGACACAAAAATAGTTTTTTCACTATTTTAAAATTGCTAATTTATATATCTCTTATAAAAAATTGCCTTTTTAATTCTATTCAATTTCGTTTAATCACATTTTTTTAAAAAAATTTACTATTTTTAAAAAAAATATTTACTTTAGTTTCAGTCTGAAACAATGTCATGATGAAATACAAATTCATCTTTCAAACACTTAATCGCGCCCTTTTATCAGAGATAAAATTAAGATGAAAGAAATTTATTTGTTGGACATTACCTCCGAAATAGAATTTTGAATTCCGCTTTTATTCGTAATATATACTTACATTTCTTAATTTGCACCCGTGTAATTTGTAGTAGATAAATTCAATTAAATTTATGTCTTTCAGGCGTAAATAATACTTTGAATTATTTTATAAATAATTTCGACATCAACTCTTTTACTGTCTGTAAAATCACTAATCTGGGCAAACTAGTTGGTCGCCAATGTTGACCAATACAATTGATGGAACTCCAGATTTTTTATTTATTGTTCTACCGCATTGCTCATTGTCCATTCATCTATTTTTTATTCATTACCTATCCAACATCTAATAAATTTCCCTCACAAATAGGAAATGTTTATAGGAAAATCTAAAGATAATAAAATGTCCGTTTAAAAGGAACTTGAATTTACTATGCCTTGTTTCTAATACTGAAATCTTAAAATGTCTTTTGATCCATAACATACGAATCAAGTTTATACTTCAGTATCTCATACAGCGAAAGCGTTATTATTAATAAGGGGACATACTTCAACTGTAAAATTGAATAGAGCTACATGAGCTTTTCTTAAAACCACATTTACTAATATTTAACGATGAAGAAAAGAATTAAATCTTCATTCAATAAATAACTGAAATTCTTTCAAAGCCAGAATTATTAATTAATCGATAATTAAAATCAACCAATTTAGAATCCCCACTATTTCATTTGATAAGTTAGTAGTTGCATGGATGAAACTAGCAGTTTTGGAAGTATTCTGTGTCCTTTGTTACAAACTAAATTCTATACACTTTTTTTAAAATTTCATTAAGATAAAAATAATATAGCTCACATTACAAAAGTCTCATTATCTGTACTGATAATATCCTATCTTTTATTTCTTACACAGCTATCTTTTCACTTCACATCTCTCTCTTCAATACACTTGCCACACAATATCTTCCAAAACAAATTTTCCATTATGCTACGAGACAATATAATGAAAGAAAATTAAGCAATTCCGTAGTATGAAACCCTTTCCCTTCATACAATAAAAATAGGTCTGCTTCTTTTTTCTTCTTGGTCATGTGACCCCGCTTTTATTAGGAAGAGTCTCGAATAACATATGAGCCTCGGGATCATCAATCTCGGTTAGGGAAGGAACTAAGAACTGTTAAGCGTGACGCTTGTAGTTCCCGTTGATCGCCTGATAGCAATATAAAAGATGAGACGTTTTCGATTGCAGAGTTCGGCACCGTTATATGTTTCGAGGTTATTGCTTTATCGAATAGGAAATTTGTTGGAGAAATGTAAATTAAATCAGAATTTCAATTTATGTCAGCAAAAAGGTAAAATGTACACTATCCTTAAAAATTAGACCACACAAGAGGTGATATTTATGTTTCATAACTGCTCAGTTCACGTTATATTCATTAAACTGAGTGTGTCATTCAAAACTTCATCAGTTTAATAGCTTTCCTGATAAAAAAAAATGTTTCCAAAATAATAAGAAAAAATTTCCAAAAATTCCTTTGTTCTAAAATAATGAATGAACAGAAGTAAAGTTTAAACTCAATTATGCTATTTGTTTAGTTTGGAACTGAATAACCTTCATGTAAAATATCTAGTACCAAAACCCATAGATCATTAAAATATCTTATAAATCGAGAATCTGCTCAGATAAATAATGATTTTAGAATGCGGAAGCATAAATTAAACAATAGCGTTGGTTCTTAATATATAAAGTAACTTACATCTGACTTATGATTTTGTGTTTTTTTTAACTTTGCCGATACTCTTAGTTATTTAAAACATTATATCAACATTTAATTAATCCTCTTGGCAGAATACAGAAAAATATGTTAATATTAAAAAATATTTATTATACTAAAAGTTTAAGATTTATCGTCAAATATTTAAAATGAATGATTGTTAACATTTTATTTTTTGAGGAAAAATGTTTAATGGCCTTGTGAGGACTTTAGAATTATTAAGAGATAAACAATATAATCTTATTTGAATTACGTAAACAATGCATTTTGTTTATTTAAACACAATACATAAAATATGAAATTAGGAATATAATAAATCTTCCACATTTTACAAATGAAAAATTGAAAATCTATAATCCTCTTATCATCTTCAATGCCATTTCATTAAAATGTCTTGTTTTAAAACAAATTCTGTTTCTACATTAGAATGTATTATGCTTTACTACAGTCAGTCAGGCGCAAAACAAGAAGAAAGCGCCAAAATTAGCTTCATTCTCTTAACAATAGTTACTCACCTTCGCCAACATAACTGCAATCGTACAAAAGTACTTACTTAAATTTGGAATTAAAACTTAATTTATTTATATAAATGCTAAAACAAATTAAATAATCATCCAGCATTATTAATACAAGAAGCATTTTTCATACAAAATCTATTTCCCATCTACTGCATTTATATGTTGTACTTTTAAAAAAATAAATATAAATTCTTCATTGCAATCATAATAAGTAACGTGAAAATACACATTTTTAAAAATTCAAGAAAACCATCGATAAACTTGTAAAGCTGTATTATACGTTTTTGCATACCGATTAATTTCCTTTCAGAGAAATTTCGAAAACTGTCTCATTATCAAAATATATCAAAACAGATAATTTAGAGAAAAATGAGATTGTTTTGGAAGATCTCAATAAAATGTATTTTTGGTGGTTTTATAGTACCAAAATACTAAAAATGCTTTCAAAATATCAAGTCTAGTAATCTATTTACAACAATTCTATCAAAAATCTATATATGTTATGTGTCCATAAAAATATTATCAAAACCAAATAATTTACATATGAGAGAAGAGAAATTTTCCAGTCCATGGAGCTAAATATATCGGTACAACTACACATAACTGTCTGAATTATTATGGTTTGTATGTATCAGACTCATTACTATGAAACATGCTGGAGGATAAAATAACTGAACATATGATTTAGGGTGAGAATGGCTTGATGTATAGACAAGTCGCGATTCTATTAAAAGTCAGATATCGCCATGTCTTCAAGAAATAAGAATGTGTTATTATAAATAATCCAAATTTTTTTAAAGGCAGAAGGACTATTGATGATTTGTATAGGAATAGGTGCATGCACAAAGTCCAGTCTCATTCTGGAAAACCCAATATCACCCGAAATTTCAGGGAAATAGCAGTTCGCCATTTATAGTAAATGACTATATTTTATTACATAATTTTATAATATTATAATATATTTAGCATCGAAATGCGATCGTCTTAAATTTCACTATTATTGAAATAAATCAGAAAATTGCTGGTTATGTTATGTTTTACTTTATTTATAAGCACGTTTCACGTGAGTTCAGTATTAAATGATTAGAGTGAGATAAAGTTGTGATTAAATAATTTCCGTATATTACCATTATATATTAATATTTTTTTTCATTCAATCTAAATTTTAAACAAATAACTCATTTTAACCTAAACTGAGCATTAATGAGTAAAGTCAGCGAAATTTCATAGCTATCCATATAGCTATAAATGACGTACTTCTATTTTTATTTGTAAAATTTTACAATAGTTGATAAAAGAGGATCTTGATATTGAACACAATATACAGGCTTCTGTTTCATTTACAAAAAATAAAATTGAGTAATTATATAAATCCTCATGGTAAAATGAATATAAATAAGGTCATGAGATACCAAGCAAGATGGAAACATAAATTACAATTACATTTACATGCCATTCCTTTCATACTAGCTTTGCTTAAATTTAAACAATACAATACTTTATTAGCAAAGAAAAGAAGATTACACTGATTGAAAAAAAATATTTCCTGAGACAATAAGTGACATGTTTGTATTCAGTAAAATTGAACCACTTAATGTCGTGACACCACTTAAAGAGTGTTATTTTTCATTGACAAGGAAAGAAAATTAACAATCCATGTTTCTTTTAATTACAGACAAAAAGAAGATAACATTTTTACCTCGTTTAACATGCGACATTTTGAAAAAAAAATAAGAAAGACACAAAATAGCTTCTTTCAACAAAATTGTGAAAATAAGAAAAAAATCTAATTCGTTATTACTTTAAAGGGAATTGTTTTTTTTAAGTGAGAAAGCTTTCACACGTTAAGAATATCTCAGTCTTTAAGGTATACCTATCTTTATAATTTGGCGAATTTTTTGTCTGTTCTCTGAACTAAGAACCACAGTTTAATGGGTTTGTGATTTTCACTGATATTTTTCTAAAGTGCATCATTAATCAAATCCTTTTTCACTCCATTATAGTCTAACTTCAAAAAAACATTCTACAGAAGAAAAAAAAATTTTTAGAATTCAGTTGCTTACTAAGAAGCAATGGGGGAAACAAAAAAAATTTAATTTTTTCAATTGCTGATTAAATTATTGTCTTTCAAAACATAATCTGAAATAAAAGGTCCTGCATCCGTTAAAAAAAGGAGCATATAATATCTTGTTTTTATTTTTAAGAGATTTATTTCATTCAAAAGTCAAACATTTTCACTTATATCGCTCACTTTTTCTCATCTAGATGAAATGTAACATTATAGTTTCCTTCTAGGCAAGCATTTAGGAAGACTTTTTTTTTAATTCATATGAAAATTAACTACGCTTTAACAGAAAAATGAAGATTTATGAATATACAGAGACTCTCTTCGCCACTACGAACTACCATCGAATGATCTACGAATAAAATTCTACTTAAGTGGTATTTTTAAATAATAATGCACAAAAGTATGTAGATTTCCAGGGAGGGGAAAGTTCAGGAAAATACTTCTTTTTAAATGATTCGCATTTATTCCGAACTATTAAATTTCCCAAAATTAAAAACTAAATACATTTGTGATGCACAGCACTGCTAGTTGCAATGGATGCGCCGGGAGATATTTGTTAAATGAGTGAAGAACATTCATCATGAAGTGAAGAGGATATCTTCATCAATAAAAGCAGAGAAGGTTATGGACTTTCTTAAAGATAACATTAATGAACAAGTTCAGTATATTTTAATCTGAGAATTAAAATACCTATTTTTTCTTACTAAATATTAATTATATAATTAATTAATATTGTATAATTTTGTGGTGAATACTTGGGTAATGATATTATTCTTCTCAACATGATGAAGAAATCGTGGGTATTAAAATCGGAACAGTCTTTTCTAGTGTCAAAGCTAAAAAATGTTCACCATAATGATTACAAAATCTTATAACAGATAATTTATTGAACAGTTTTAGTTATATCGTTGCTTTATTTTATTCCTAAGCATGGATAGTTCAAATGAATTCGAGTGAGGAATAAAACTGAATTCGATCAATGAAAATCAGGGAAAGACAATTTATCAAATGATAGATATTAAATGAAAGAATTTTAATACAATTATCCGGTAAATAAAAGGAACTTACCTTCGGCATTATTAAATAAATGTCCATCTAAATTTAAATTGTATAAGTTTATATTACGAATATATAAAATTAAGATTTCGTTGTGATGATGTACTTTCGTCTGCCATTGTGGGTGTTCTATGCATTTCAATTTCAAAGTAATTCGATGGTTTTATTTTTAAAAAATGATTCTTCTTGATATTTTTTTTTATGCAGTCTGCATTATTGGGTTGGCCATTTCATCTATTTCGTGTTCTTTTGGTGCATTTCACAATCTACTAAGGATTTTGTTTTTCTTCCGATTATGAACTTGTTTACTTTGCCTGTCTGAATTTGCTTCTTTATTGAATTTTAATCTTCTTATTTTAACTTCACGAATTCTTGTTCTTCTTCAACTTTCATGTTTAAAGTAATTTTTCAGGTAAGAGAAATCAGTTTAGAATAAAAGTCATCCCGGAAGAAAACCTCCTTTTCAATTTCCCTCTTTTTAATTTTATTTTCTTCATAAATATACATTCGTGTTCAAGATTTTTCAAAATTCCAATATTTTAGGTTCTTTATGTTTTGTTATTTTTTTTTAGTTTGTATTCATAAAACAATAAAAGCTATTACATACGTAAAAACATGATTTAATGAGTATTATTTCACAGAATTTTTTTCATATACTTGAAAGAAGTTTTGCTTATAATGCATATTAATATATTACTTAATTCTATACAGTCATTAACGAACGATATTAATTTTATTATTAATATTAAATTTATTTATTTTTATTAGTTCCTTTTTAAGTAAAATTTTTACAAGAAATTAAAAAAATATTGATATGATAAATTGAATTTATTTTTTTTAATTTGTTCATTCGACAATATGGCAGTGCCTGAGATGAAAATGTTTTCATGTGCAATTTTAATGGCAGAAGTTCAGATAATCCTAATTGTTTGATAAACGTTGTAAATTATAGCCATTCACTGTGCATCTTATTATGTTACCCTCAGAATCATTTTTTAATAAAGTGTAGGCCTTTCATTCATTTTCTCCAAACAGTTTCTAATGTTTTACTTCTGTTACAATATGTGTCAGAAAAATGTATGTGTTTTAGGTATGTGACTCATGAAAAATGCTCTAAACTAGTTCTATTTTTAAATTTATGCGTAAAAGTGATCGAAAAAACATGAATGAAACCAAAATATACCATTTAAATGAGAAAAGCTTTTTTTTTAAATCGAAAAAGTGGCTCTTTTGGCTTCAAATGAGGTACAAATTAGAAATCTTTTAGTTTTGAGGATTATCAAATGATTTGTTTAAAATTTTTCAGATAGCTTATTAAATATATTACTTAGTTCCTGAACTAAAAAATAAACTTTCCTCTTATCCACTTTCTTTAATATTTAGGCTAATAAATAGCATGACTAATAAATAACTAAAACTAACTAATAAATAGCATGGAATTTTAAATTTTTTTCGCACTGTGAAGAATTAAAACAGCTATAGAATATTTGTAAATGATTGAATTACTTACACTCTATTTCAGAAACTTCAGAAAACATTGAGAATTTATTATAACACATTTGAACAAGAAATATGCATTAAATTTTAATTTCGCTTAAAAAAATTCCACCAAAGAAAAAATTTTGAAAAAAGGATTTTAAAGATGTAAAACAACATTAAACGGTACTTAAATGCAAACATAAAAAGCAGTGTAACTTTAGAAAAAAAAAAGATTTAGAAATGAAATTCAAACATTTAGATAAAAAAAACTATAAAACTATAAAGAATATTAAACAAAAAATGGCTTTTAAACTTAATCACTGACATGAAAATAAAATTGTAATTAACATACATTAAGTCACCTATATATATATACAGCTGCGTTGTAAAAATATCATATGAGAAAATTCTAAAAATATGATTATTATTAGCACGATAAAATAGCAAAGAACAAGTAAATGAAAACAGTTTTTAATTATATACAACATTTTACTTATTATATAAAATATATCGATATAAGGTATTGTAGAATACAATATATTCTCTTATTATCTGAAACTTTATTTGCATCTGACATGAGAATATTAGTTATGCCAAACAAATTCGACACCAAATTTGAATCTCGAAATATTGAAGAATTTTTACAAATGATTTTTAAAATCTATTGACTACAAGTTTTTTTCTCCATAAATTCCAATCAATTTTCAAAGAATGCTATATAATGCTGCCAATGAGCTAAGTAAACAATGAGTAGACAAAATAGTCTGAAGTAATTGCAATATCTTCAGTCTATGTGAATGGCAACATTAATGATGAAATATTCTTTTTCTATGCATTAAATCATGACTTTTAATTTGTTACGCGACTTTGACAGTCATTCGTAGAATTTGTCTAATTGAGTAAAATTTGAAGAATTCCGATTTCTATATCATACAAACTTTCAAAAAGTGCCTTTCATATTCATAGAAAATTCATGAAATCTACGCTAAAGAAATATAAGCTTGTGTATTATGTGTTTATGTATTCTCAATCAAAAGAACTGTAATATATTGAAAAGCTTAAGTATATAAAATCTATCTTTGCAGTCAGACGATATACTGGTTTCCAGAAACTTCCTAAGTCTTCTTTATCCTTTGATACGATTCACGTCATTTTTGAACACCATTCCCTTTTTCAGAGAAATCGTACCCTCATTTTAAGACGCCGTTATCATTCCTTTGGATTTATATACTTTAGATAGGAACTTCTTCTCTTATCGAATTTATATGGTAAATATAAACTCTGATGAATGATATCGTTCTAAAAAGCAGGATATTTATCGGTGTCGGTTTGCAAATGCAGAGGCGAAATAAAACATATATGGAATCGATGGAAAACTGAATTCCACTAATATGTGCCTCTTTTCTTGTGCGGTTTTTTTTTTTTTTTTTCCTTTAGAGAGACTTTACTTTTGATATTCATAAAACATTATTTATCCTTTATTCAAGTGCCAGAACAGAAGATTATTTTACACAGCTTTATTCTAAAACACATATATATATATATATATATATATATATATATATATATATATATATATATATATATATATATATATATATATATATATATATATATATATATATATATATATATATATAGGGTGTGCGAATTAATTCAGTTATATTATTCAACAAAGTGTCATTTTTATAACTAGAATAATTTTATCATTAAATATTGATTTCTGAATTTTCACAAAACACCTTAAACACCTTTACAGTTTAATTGTAACTTTTACTTACTTGATAATTTAAAAATATCAAAACCAACTGAAAGCAAGTGTTATTTGTTATGGCAATCTGTTCGTTCTTTTATACACAACTGTATGCAATTCGTTTCATATATATATATATATATATATATATATATATATATATATATATATATATATATATATATTACATAATCTCCTGTAAAAAGCATTATAACAACAATTTCATTTCAATTATTATATTTTCAAAGTTTATAAATTTTAAAATGCATTCAGTCCCTATTTTTGAAATATTCATGGAAGGGTGAGTTTTAAATTCTTTTTATATACATGCATGCATTTTTTCAATTTTTGAAACCTTTCTGACTTTTTTTCGTTTTATTCTCATTTTCTTTGAAACACTGTGATGATATTATGTTTAGATCAGACAGATAAAGGAACTGGATGAAGCTAAAGAAGGTAAGGTAAAAATCAAAATCTAAATGAACATATGAAGTATATCGTAATAGATATCTTCGATAACAGCATTCCTTGATTAAGTTTTAATTATGAAACTAAGATTTATATTTGTGTAGGAAGGAAAAATAATTTACGCTTCACGAGAAACGTATCATCAATGTGTGTGTGTGTGTGTGTGTGTGTGTGGGTGTGTGTAATTTTCACGAGCTGCTGTTAACTAATACTTTTAAAACTAAGGGTTAACTGTTATAGCTATCATGGAGGGTTAGTCGTAAAGAATATTTGAAGATTTAAATTTTTGTACTAAAACTTTCAAAACTGTCCAGTTTTTTAAAAGATTTTTTTAAATAATTTTGTCCAAAATAGTTATATGTTGCAGGAAGATTTAACTTTATTTTTAGACTATGTAATTACATTTTCAAGCACTAGTTGTGAGTGGATTAAATAAAGTGCATTTATGAAATCAAAAGATAGCGAGAAATGATTTTCTGTCCATATTCTGTAGATATAAATATTTTGTCACTTTGAGATACAGACAAAAATAATCTTTCAAAACTTTCTACTGGAAATATACATTCAATAGAAATAATGTTAATGAATGATTATTAAGAATATTGCATTACGTATTTAATTCCATGTTAATTCATATTATTACTTTAATATGCAAAACAAATTCTATTCTGAATCCCTTTTCTCAGTATTTTTGTTTTGAATGATAATGAATTCTCGTTAATACTCGTCTTATTGAGGAGACCAATATTAGTCAAGCCCTATGAGTAATCTGGGCTAAACCAAGCTTTAGAAATTAAAGCTTGGTTTTCATTCTTTCAAGAAGACACCTAATAGTTTAAGCATTGTTAGCTACCATTATTGCCAATGGGATCTAAATTTTTGAACATCAAGGTAATTATCACAAGCACCTTATATTTGATTCACTTTTGACAGACCACTTATTATATGTTCTTTTTTTTCCCATAAATTATCAGTTTTCTATCCAAACTATATCAAAACATCATCCATTAGCAGAAATTTATTTTTAAATAAAAATCTTTCAAAAATACACTGAACTATAGCTATCAAATGATAACTATCGAACAAAGTATCGAATTGAATTACAAAAAGAGTGTTTTCACTCACCTTTTTAACTGAATGTTTCCACTCTCTATTTTTAAATTGTTTCAAAATATTTAATTTCAAAACGAAACTTATTGGATTAATAGAAGTTTGAACACATCCCGATTTCGATAGAAAATTCAAATTCTGAATGAGATCTCAGTAGAATTATAGAGGCATGAATTTCTAAAAACAATACAGACTAAATTGCACGTCAATCACAAGTTTGAAAATACCTTATTGAGAAAGCTGTTAAAACCTAGTTAAGTTTAAAATATTTAATTGAAAATTGTAGTGATCATTAATTCTGGCGTTCCAGCTGGTTCCCAAAGCAGTCTAGTGTTTAATAATGCTTGCCTCTGTGACGTCAGAATTGGCTCTTCATCATTTTAGAGTAACACCGATTTAAATAACATATACAAATTTTTTAAGTTAATTAACTTAACAATATATATATGCATACAAAAAAAACTTAAAACATTATTTATGCAAAATATAACTCTTGATCAAATAATACCTTAAAATGTAGAATCGTTCAAGACTATTTAAAACAAAAAAGTTAATCTCTTTAAATATTTCATTGAAATTAATTTTCAAAAAACTAAATAATAATTTAAATATGGTTTTCCCCAGTGTTCGGCAAATTTTATTGTTTTTAACAACAGAGTTATTAAATGTCTATCAATTTTAAACTATATTAATCTTTGTTTATAGAGAAATAGGAAAATATTTTAATTTTTTGCATTCGCAGAATTTCCTACGATATTGAATCTGTCTGTTTTCTTATCAAATATTAAATCATCTTAATTCACCTCTATACAATACATTACATATATTAACATCCCGTTTTAAAGTAACACTAGGGCTATTTTAGGACGGACCTTGAAATTTTGAACCGCTGTAAGATGACAAAACGACACCTCTGCAAACTCCCACACCAGACCAGCGGGAGGGCATTTGGCCTCAATTGATTTAACTTCAACCAGACTCGCTTACACTGTGGTTCTTCAGTGGAATCGGGTCTCGAACCTGATACCCTCCTGTTCCGAAACCGTGGCAACTCTATGAGTTCAATTTTTTTTTTTTTCTTTCACTCCACAAACTGTCCATGATTAAAATGAATTTGATAATAATTCTAAAAGACAGCATATGCTTTCCTTTTGTATATTCTTAACATTATTTTTTTTTTAAAGTTATGTCGAAGGAATGCATATCAAAAAAGAAAAACGAGTTCCTTTCCGAAAAGCATTAGGTTTCATAACACCTTGAGGACATTTATGAAGATATTAGTCCGGAGTGCTTGCCTATAATTTATTTAGACAATAAGGGATTCTAATAATACTAATTCTTGAATTCCCCTGGGTGGCTTGTTATAGCTTTAACTGAATGTGATCATCTCTGCTATGTTCTTTCATTTCATTTACATAGAAAGTATAAAGAAAAAATAATTATTGTAACAAAAATGTAAGAACGTATGATTAATCTGTTAATAATACTTATTTTCTTACAATATTTTGTTCCATTTTTCTTAGAGTTATGCATTACATATGTTAAACAGTTCAATAGGTATTGCTAATTTAGTTAATATGTCTTAGAAAGATATCTGTATTTAAATATTAATTTCGCCATAAGTTACCGATTTGGGATTCAGTTGAACGATTTCATTTTGACCCACAACTGGGAGGTGAACATTTATAACCGAACTGGGAATGTGAGGTGCATGAGAACGTATTTTCTTTACACTAAAGTTAAATTTTCTAATGAAAGTATTATTAGGAAATTCAGCCAATATATTCTGAAGATACTTTTCTAGATATATATAAATATGTTTTAAAAAATTTTCAAAATACATTATCATTGAAAAAAGTATGTGCGTTTGAATATGCATTTTCTTCTCAAATTATGTTACATCAAATAATATTCTTCAAAAAAAATCTATTACTTTTTACTTTTTAAGTTATATTTATTTTTTTAGTATACAAAAGTATATTAAAAACAATACAATGGAAAACTCAACAATTATATGAAAAAAAATGACTATGGGTAAAATTCGCTCTTTTTTTTTTTCTTCAAGGCACCATTTCTGCTCAGAAACTAATGAACAATCTTGGTACAATTTTCGAGGGCATTTTAAACATGCAGGTTAAGTACTAATATAAATAAGCATGTAAATCTTATAAATATTTCTCTTGATATATTAATATATCTTAGAATTTTTTCAAAATACATTTTTATTATAAAAATTAATTATATTTGAACATATATATCAGAATCAGTGGAATGCGAACTTTCAACGAAAAATTATTCTGTACAATTTTCCTCATCACTAAAATCACTTTCTGTTTCATTTCAAAGTCTCTGGAGCTCTGCTTCATAAGGAGTCAGTAGGTTGGATGATATTTAGAGGACAGAGTTTTAGATCTAACTGCTAAGCCTTGTATAGTACTGGAACACTAAAAGGGAAGTGCGGTCACCCAGACATCTTGCAAAGGAATAGCTAAAATATTTTAAAAATTCATTCTCTGAAACCGGTTGAAAAAGTGAACGTGCAGTGAAGGTCATGAAACAAGATACTACAGGGTCAATCCATTAGATTGAGCTAAAAATAGAATATGGGTTACCGCAAGTCCACCCTTATTGGTTCTGAGATACAGTATCCCCCCCCCTCCAGTTAAGGGTTAAATAAATAGACAGGAACATTATATCAACAGTATTACGTGAGTAAACTGTAGAATTTTTGTAGAACTGATGTAGAATTACGTATACATCAGATGAAATTTTCTCAATTACTTAATTATATCGATAGGAAAAAAAAATCAGGGCATCGCGCCATATGAAATATCGCACTATAAGATTGAAACATCATCAATTTGTTTATCTTCCAAATACTACACTTCCATTAATATTAAATGTCAAAACAAACATTTAATTCAACAATAAATAATATATTTTGTAAAATTAATTACGATTATTACATTTTTTTTCAATTTTTAATTTAAAGAAACGAAAAATTTGTGTTAAGACTTATACTTGGCAATAAATGAATTTTTTGAAGCCGTCGAAAAAGAACCCTTACATGTTCAACCTAATAACAAGCACTCTAGCCAAAGTCTTGATTTTCAACTTTCTCTGCAATTTTCTTAACGTCATTAAATTGAGAATCTATCGAAAAATACAAATTTCTCTTCGTTCATATCTATGATAGTTTGAGATAAAACTATCAATTTGCACTCAAGTCAACAAGCTTGAAATTAAGGTTAATAAACAAAATCCAGCTTCAAATCTTGTGTAACTACATCAGATTCTGTTTATCAATATCATTTCCGCGAATAATATGCTTTATTTATGAACTCAGAATTAAAACAACAAATTGATTAAATTTTTTGAAAATAATTTAAAATTTGGAAAAACCATTATCAACTAGATTACCTTTATAAATATTCAAATGAAACAAATCAAATATGTCAGTAGCTTGAAATAAGGCGCGACTGAAAAAAATGGTTTTTAAATTACGTCTTTTTAAACATAAGTGATGCACATAATGAAGTGTATAGGGGGCCGGTGTACCTAGGGCCAAATTTTTTTTCAAATATACTGAATTATTAACCTATTTAAAATAGTGAAACTGATATGCATGCATAGTTATACTAATTACTTCCTGATGGAATCAGTTTGAATTTTTTTGAAAACGAATTATATCTAATAGAATGTTTTTAAGAAACTCCACAAATGGACTAAGATACAGTACCTATGGCCTGTAACTAATACACTCATATACTTAGAACCACATTCTTCGAATGAGATTTTACTCTGTAATGAATAGAAAACTAACATATGAATTTTATAAAAGAACACTATCAGGTAATAAATTTGTTTATCTTATTATAATTATTTTAATTGCTGTCTGCCAAATTATTAGTAAATTACAACTATTTTCATAAGTTGATCAACATTATTATTTGAAAAATTAATTCCAAACTTTACCTCTATATATTGTCCATTTGAAGCCCTTATAGAAAGTTTAGAGAAAATTGAACACGACATTGTTACTCTATGTTTTATGAATAGCATCTTTAGGAAACTTCTTCGAATGTGCTTTTTTCCCCAATTACAAAGGAATTATCCTACAACAACAAATGTTCATTTTATTACAGTAGGCAATTTGCAGTAGGTAATTTTTGCAGTTTTTTTCAAAAAGATTCAACTATTTAAAATGCTGAAATTTCATATTTCAATTTCGGTATGCTTTTTTAAATAAACATATACAATAATGTACATATACATATACATAATACATAACATGTACATAATAATTAAATAAAAAATTAACAGAAAGTAGAATTCTAAAATCTCTGAGACAGGGAAATGGGAATAAAGTATAGGAAATGTAATCATTAGAACTAATAACTATAGATAATCTCTTTTCCTATCATGAAACGTTTCATAGTTTAAATAATAAATGAATATTAAAAGAAAAAAACGTATGAGCAAGCAGGGAATGATTTTATGTAAATTCTTAATAAGCAAAAAAATAGACTGGAATTTCTTTAAAAATGGAGACATTAAGGGAACAATGAACTTGGAAATAAGCAAAAATGGACAGAAATATGAAATGTTACTTTTATCGTTTCCTCACCGAATAACATAAAATTCTTATGAAAATTCAGAAAGTGTGGGTAAAAAATTAGCATTTAATTGGAGTTACAAAAGCTTACATAGTTTTATTCCAAATAAATTTATAATGGATAATAAGCAAAAAATAATAGAAAAAATTAAAAACTGAGTCACCTGAAATATTTTAAAATTTTAAATAATTATATCACTTTTTATTTTTTTAAAATGATATTTCGTTTCAAAAAAGGTTTTAAAGAAATGTGGCGTATGTATATTTTAATACCTATGCCTATATATTTCATAATAGATATTTCATACTAATGCCTAGATATTTCATATTATAATTCTCAATAATGCCTAATTCTCAATAATGCATGGTCTGACCCCTTAAAGAATAAAGCACTCTGTAAAGTTTCCTCAAACAGACCTGAATAACATTGTGCCCGAAACTCTCGACAAATCACTTTTCAAAATCACAAAAATCTTAGCCGATAAAAAAAATCAAAAGCTTCTCTGGTTTTTTTATACTTATTATCTTCGAAAGTTTTATATTAAAATTTTCCTTTCAGTCTTCTTTTCAATGGCTTTCTTCTGCAAAATATTTAGCTGTACCCTCTCGTTGAAGGATATTCGCAATTTCATGAATTTGAAGACGGCTTTGAAATTAAATCGATATCACCGGCAGGAAAGATCGCGATGCTTGCTGAATTGATTTGAAAGGCAAATATATAAGTTTCAAAATTGTATTGGAATTGTATCGTCAATTCTTTCCACTTGATGGCACACTTGTTTCATTTCTTTGGTGAACAGAAGAAAAATGAACTCTAGCTCCGGCACTGAATACAGAATCTATTGATACTGTAAAAAACATAGTTTGGCTTTTCTGAAAACTATCTGTTTCACTGAAAGTAAAAATCACACTGCGTCTGCTCCATTCGATAGTTAGGAAAAGCTTTCTCTGGCGAAATCTTTTCCATTCTTCACTGCCTTCCACTCTCCACTCTCTCTCGCAGGTTCAATTCCATTTCAGGACAGTTTTCGCAAATTTAAACCATTTGCTACGCGATTATTATTTTTCCAAGTTGTAATAAATAGGTTTTTATCGGAAAAGGAAGGTCAAAAGCGCATCATTTAAATGAAAGACAAATTTTTTGAACAATATTTAAATGTATATCCAGGAAAATTTTCACTAAACTTTGAAGACATATAAAATAATATCAAATAAATATATATTCATTAAATCAATTTCTTTGTTAAAACATTCAGTCCTTAGGAAGTTTCAAATCAAGAGAAAATAATCCTTATTTTTAAATATAAACCATGATAGTTTTTGAATTAATTTAGTAAAATCTATAGCTGTTAAAATTTTGATTAATATTTTAACCATTTCATGATAAGAATATTGAGACCAATAAATTAGAAAAAAATTTATTGACTTTAAAGCAACATTTACTGAATATCAAGAGCTAATATTGCATTGCAGTTGGAATTCGGGTGAATAAAGGAAGTTTTTACTTGATAAACTAAAATTTAGTGGATATTTAAAAAAGAAATTAATATAATAAAAATGAATGAAATTAATAAATTTCATTTTTAATTTTATCTAGATTTTTTATCAATTTTCAATTCACTTTTGACTTTATATTTCAGGATTTTTTTATGACTTTCCTACTTTTTTCATTATTGTTACGAAAATTGTTGAAACTGGGTGAATTTAATCCAACGATCTGAACACCTAATATTTCCATTTGATATATAACTGAAACACAAATTGTTATTTTCGTTATATATTTTGTTGAATATAAGTCGCATATAATTTGAATAAACTTATTTGCAATTGGTGTTTGTACGCCTTTCCATTTCGCTAAAGTGTATATTTCATTAGTCCATAAATTATTGGAACAGAGTGCACAAAAAATATAAAATATTATGTAAAATCCTGTTTCTAATTTAAAGATATTTGAGAATCTTTAGGAAAAAGAGCAAAGCCAAAATTTCTAAGGAAATAAAAAGGGTATACACCTTCCGGAATAAAATATTTGATTTTTCTCTCTAACACGCCTCTAAATTACTAAGAAAGAACTGAAAAAGTACAAATAAAGTAATGCAGTATATAAAAGGAATCGTTTCCGGAATTTATTATAGCTGCAAGACAGGAAGAAAGAATGAGATATACATAGAGTACGAGATAGTCATAGAAACCATCCATCTGACTCAAAGAATTCAGATGGATGATTTCCCTGAGGAAAAGTAGGCATTTAAACAGAATATTAAAAGATGTAATTGGGCAAAAACAAACCGGCATATTTCATCACATGCGGTATGTGTGATTCCATTTACCGGGATGTTAGGGCACTCTTTATTGTAAAATTGCCCTTTATTGAATGAAACGGAAGAAAAATTTTAATTTCGCTTTAATTTAATTTAATTTAAATTTTATTTCATTTCCGCTTTACAAAGTTACAAGACTGTAAGTACTTAGAAGTAATTGTCAAAAGAAACAAGAAAAGTAATGCAGCACACTTTTGTGTACAACGGATACCATACAGTATTATTACAGTCTCAAAATAAATCGCATAGATACGAACGGAACAGTATGATACATATTTCCTTAGAACTGTCAGATCTATACTAGATCTATTGTTTTGCATATTTAATCTAAAGGACATGTTAATAGAACCATGTATCAGGTTAGTAACACTATGTGTTGTATCCTGCAAATCAAAATTCCCTCTGAAATTGGACTCGTATTCGTATATTCTTATGGAAAGCACCACGAAATTGCTACAAATAAGAAATATCATTGTAATACCACTGTCCCCGTTAACTGGTTGCTGCGGATTGGATTGCGAGGCATTATCTGGGATTCCTGAATAGACTTCCAAAGTGACACCATAACTATCTTGATTTATTTGCTTCTCCCTTTGAAACAATGCATTTATAGTCGCAGAAATGCAATGGATGAATGAAGGTTTGTCTTTAAGTATGACAAATCCCATCCAGGCTATTAAATTTTCCTGGATGAATGCCTTGGAAAATCACCCATATTGAGTGACTGGCTTCTTCCTCCAATGTCAAGACGGTTGAGCATTTATGGTAATCTCGGATGACAAACTATACAGGATGATCCCACTCTTAGATGTATTCCATAACTTCAAATAGCTTTATTTCAAGAAAGAGATTGTATAATGCAAGAACATTCGAATAATTTAGTGCCCCAGTATGTCAAGATGTACAGTCTCTCAGCGTTCAGCAACTTATAGAAAATCAACCTTTATAAAAACTGCGCAATGCTCGATTTTCAAGATAGTGCTTATAATTTTCCTAGTTCCAGGTACTATTATGCCTTTTCTTTATATTGAATTTTAGAACTTATATCATATAGTTTGCTGTGCACCGTTTTTGCATTAAATTTTTATTTTGTTCCAAAATTATTAGATTTTTTCTGATTAATTATTTATTGCGAGCAATTGCTAATGCTTATTTTATGTCTCTGAAGCGTTAATGCATTACTTATATTTATTTTCAAGAAAATTAATGAATATTTTATTATGAAACTTCCAAAAAATAATAGATTCGTTGTCTTATCACTAAATCTATCTTATTACAGTTTGGAAGTGCAAGGAACGTTATTTTCAAAAACTGTTATTTGGTAGATATAAGAATTTTCTTTTAATTTTTTTAATTTGTCTTTACTTTGAATTAATTTGTATAATGTACAAAGAATCAACAGAAACAGTGAAACATTGTTTGAAGTATTATAATGTATGCATTCGTTATTAATTGAAAAAAAGCTGTGCTTACAAAACCGTATAAAAGATTTAGTAAGTTTTGTATAGTGAATGAAAAACGAAATTTAGATAAAAGTATATCCTGGCAAACGAAAATTAATAAAAATTGCAAAATCAGAGCTTATCTTGTAGGGTGAAAATATATTGTATGACCTTTCAATAAATTTTATAACCAGAAAATTTATTTTATTACAGTGAATATGCGGAATTTTATCAATTTAATATTATTATTGAAATCTAAATGTCAGAAAATTTAATACGGTAATCCGCCTGAAGAAATCCAAGCCATCTTTATAAGACTTCATTGGCTGATAGTTCAATCTCAGGTTTAGCTGCATCAATTACTGCCATTTTAGGTGTCCGATTATCTAATATTAACTTCCGAATATTCTTCAACTTTGAAAGCATTTCCCTGGTGAAATTTTCTCCTCTATTCTTTTCATTCTATCTCCCGCAGACTCTCCCGTTTCATAAATTTTCTCACGATAAGCAGAATCCGATAACGGTAATTCCACATGACGTTATATTCCCTCTATCGGTTTATCCATAGAATTTCTTGAAAAGGAAGTGTAGGCGGAATACATATCAAAAAGGAAAACTGTACTCTTCTCCATAAAGCATTAGGCTTTCTGACGCCTGGAGGATAATCATGAAGACATTAGTTCGAAGAGCACTTGAGCTATTTGTAGAACTGGCGGGTAATTCGTTTAGATAGCAGGGGACTCTGGTAATGATTGTTCTAGAATGCCGAGGGGACGCTTCCGTAACTCTATCCGCAACTGATCGGCCCCATTATCTCTTGCTGACTTTATTCACCTGAAATTGGCAGGAAAAAGGTAATTGCAATAAAAGAACAGGAAAATATTATTAGTAGGACGAAACTTTTTCTTTAATTTGCTGGTATTTCCACTGAGTTCTGTGAGAATTCTTTCAACTAGACTAGATGAGATCGTTCATTAAATGTTAATTTGGCACATATGATCCTTTAGTGAATCAAGAATCAGGTATTACTTTCATGAGGTTTTAGCAGTTAAAATGGATTTTTGACTTCAGTTGTTAATTTCAGAATTTAGGAATTGCAATTCTACGATAAAAATGTGAAAGAAATGTGTACTTCCGATGAAGCATACTTTTTTTATAATATTATATGCTGAAAGTAAGATTGAACATTATTTTGAGCCTTTAAATATCTCAAATGTATTAAATATTCCGTTAAAAGGTTTTCTTCAAAATGTCATAATATTTAATGTCATAAATTTAAGGATGCATAGAGTTGCAAAAGTAGGCAAAAGAGATGCTTAACTTGGAAAAAAATACTTCTAATTGTAACATACAATATTGGTGTCTTGATCTAACCCTAAAGAGAAGAGAAGCCTATCTTTTAGTTCATTTATTCATGCCTTTTTAAAAATGAAAGTTCTTATTTTCGATTACTGACGAAATGAAACAACGAATATACTGTTTCTTATATTCTGTTTTCTTATATTCTTCAGTACATCATATGGCTGTGGGAATCATTATTTCCGTTAATTTCTGATATTTCATTTATCCTTATATTTTGCATCGCATATACAGGAAATATTAGAAGAATTTTTCACCTTAATCAATTAATTGCGAAATTTATTTTTAAAAGTCTCTCCCGCGGTACATAATCAAGATCGAGAAATGACGTGTATGCACATCGAAAGCAATAAAAACGGTTGCATAATATATTTTGCCAAGAAAAACTCATAACAAAGGGAATAAAATGTCATTTTTAATAGATAAAAAAAGTATTCATGGACCGTTCATTGGATTCATTTTAATTGACTTAAACTCACATCAATTGGTTAAACAATTTTGTCCGAGAAAATTGAAAGCAAAAGCGAATAGAAAGACATTATTTGCCGTTTTCTGTTAAGAAACATGACAGTGCAGTAGCTTGAATACTTTTAAAAGATATAGGCACAACTACCTAAATAATTTCTTAAACCTGCTTTCTCAATTACCTCATTTTGGTGGAAAGAAGCTAAAAGGAAAATAAAAAGAAAGAAAATGGAAAGAAAAAGGGTCTTTTTTTAAATATATTTACAATAATAACTATTGCATTAAAAACAGATAAGCTATTAAGTACACTTTTATATTAAATAATTATCAGATTTTTTTTTGCACAATTCATTGATATGTTTTTTAAATAGTTATGATATTCTATTAATTTCTTCTAAGCAATAAAAAAAAATCAAATAAGATTCAAATTATTCAGTTTTAAGGAAATTTTATTTCAATAATAATTGCTTAAAAACATATAATAGAACAATATTTACAATTATTAAAAAATAATACTTCTAGAAGATGCGGCAATATTGTACTGTTTTTCTTTCTTATAATTAGAACAGAGATAAATGTGTTTTATTAAATATGTACGACACATTTTATATTTGTGGCACAATATAAAAAGTAATTCCAAATCTGTCCATACCCATGAATAAATAAAAATACATATACAATAAGGACAGAAATAAATCAGATTAAAACCCCAAAATTCCTTAGCCCTTATGACATAACATAAAGACTTGTATACATTCGCATATCAACCTACTACCAAAAAGAGCATTATATGATCAAAAAGGATCAAACGTCTGAAAGTCATAGGCTTATGACATTTTTATTTCGCCCTTCAGACGGTATGCTACATTTTAAAAACGTCTTAAGCTGTCCCCATTCTTCAGAGATGACTTGTGCCTTTTGTCTTGAAAATCTCTGTTATCTGCCAAATCCTGTCTTCATTTTGAAATGAAGTATCAGTCCATTGGAATGATGTTCTTACAATGCTGCCTTATTGACTTTATATTGTAAACATAAGCTTATAAATCATATCATTTGAAAAAGAGATAACGTATTCTTTAATGCCACTTCCGAAATATAACGTCGTCGTAAAATATATATTGAATCGATGAATAACTAGATTCCATTAATGTTAAGTTTTTGATATTGATCTTCAACAATATTCTTCATTTCTTCTGAAAGTACTTCTGATGTTTCGAAATTTTACTTTATGTTTTATTCGGCAGCAGAAAGTCTTTGTTACTTCCTCATATAAGAAATATTAAAAAAGAGAGTATTGTAATCATCGAAAAAATTTCAAACTCGAGATTTTGACAAGTATCCACATTTCTCTAAATCCAAAAATATGTTTTTGGAACTACATTCGTCTGCCTGTGAACATAAAACTCAAAAACGCTTCGATATCTAAGCAAATAAAATGCAGTGAATGAGTTTTACATCAAATTTGTAGATATATGGGAAATTATTCATCCAGAGGATGTTTGTTCAGCTGTTTGAGTGAAAGTGATACTTGAGAAAAATAAAAGTCTGAATAAATAAAGTTTGATACATAGAAAATTATTCTCAAATGTAGATACGTATCAAATTTGGAACCAGATTCGTCTAGGGGTCGACTGTCAGTCGGTCATCATTTTTCATGCATGTGAACGAGGTGATTCGAAAACATAACAACTTAGATATAGAAAATTTAGTTTTCGAATTTAAAATGTAAATTCGTGTGAGAATTTCAGCACACTATTCTAAAGGGTCTAATATCTCTCGATCTATCCATTGATATATATATAAATGCAATAACTCAGAAAAGCCACAACTTAAACAATTGAAATTTAGTATGTGGTCTTGTGCATACGGTTTTCATTCTGCACCAAGTTTTGGTTTCAATTGATCGGAACAAAGGATGCCAAATATAAGGCATCCAAATATTCAAGTGTTAGCCACATGCCAGCTATTAAGTGCCAGAGATCACAAATTAAATTCGCTAAAAACGCGAGACTCTTGCCAAATTTCTTAACTATAATAGTGGCCAAAATTGTGGAAGCTTTTTGGAAATAATGTGGTTTTGATATTCAATTTCTCGTAACTGCAATTGAATTTAAATAAATACCATAAAATTAAATATCCTTTAAAAGGTAATTTATATAAAAATATGACACATTAGTTTTATACTAATAGTAGATCTAAATCAGCATTTGTAAATAATGACATGTACAAAAGTGCTTACTTATGGAAATTAATACTTATTTGGATAATTTTTCAATTACCCAATTGTGTTCTCTTATTTTTTTAGTTTCTCACTTGTTATCAGAGGTTACTCTGATTGATTATTGCTTTAATGAATAAGGTCTTGCTTCTGAGTTGTTTCTGTGTAACAAGTTTCTTTTATCTTCTCCACAGTTTTCCGATTGATTGAGTTAATATCTAGGCCATTCCCAGGTCTTTTCATTAGAGAAATATAATTGACTTGAGATCAGATTTTATATATATTGGCAACATAAATGAATTCTGTTGATGTTTTAATTCGCCATAATCTGAGAAAAAATCGCACTCGGAGCAAGTATTTGGAACTTTTGGAACAAGTATTTCATTTATGTATTTTGAGATATTTATATAACCATCAATCACACAAATTCTGCAAGCAGTTGCTATATTCCCTCATCATAATACTAAATGGGTATTTATCACCAAAAGTTATGCAATCAGGCTGAAAATTATATCTTTTTCTTCTCTTTATTTTACGTCATCGCTACTAAGTAATGAGATCCTGGTCATTCTTCAAATTAGAAGACAATTTCATTGCTGCCCAATTTATATGGTATTTTTCCCAATGTCTGTTTTTAAACTTTGTTTAGGATTTAAAAATGATTTTTTTTATGTAAAAGTTTTGCTTTTAGACCAGATTTCTGCAAATTGCGCCAAATTTTTCTCGTTACGACTTTATGCTCCATTTCACTTCGTATGTTCCCATGTGATTTTCTTCTATCCCGTAGACACACTCTTTTAAACTTGGTGGTTGATTTTTAATCAGTTGATCTTTTTAGTATTAGATGTTTTATATTAATTATTGACATTTGTAGCTGTGCACCTTTGCCTTCCATTGCCAATTTGGTTTTGTAGTTACTGAATTTCGTTATACACTTTCAAAAATTTAGAAATCCCAGCCATCTTTAGATAGATTTCCGCCAGTTTTCTTTTTAATATCAATACAATTAAAAAATTTACATCTTTTCTTGGGTGATTCATGGGCTCTTTGTTTCATTTCTCTAATTTTTATGTTTAAATAACTCACAAAATAGGAAAATTCAAAAAGTGTCCAGTACTCGAAACCCATTGCATCTCAACTCAAAGATTTGGCATTAATCGCTAAATTCCACTGATAACATCCTCCTCCTACTTCTGTTTAAACAATAATGTTTAATAGCTACGTTCAAATGAAGAAAGGCTAAATGCATCTTTCTTTTACTTATTTCGCAAAAAAAATATTGTTATGTGGAAACAATTAAATGAATTATCTTCTTGATTAAATTATCTTAAAGATGATTCATAACTTTATGATATTACTGTGCATAATGGGCCGGGATAGTGTGGTTGGTAGGGCGTTGGATTCGCATTGAGAGTTCGAACCAGCCTGCCGAAGACTCTCCATGATTATGTATGTGTGTGTGGTGGCTGGCGCGCGTATAAATCTGTCGTGGTCACAAAGTCTTCCATATCGAGAGTAATACCACAGGGAGCATTGGTTCATAAGTGATCGTTCTCTGATTCAGGTCTAAATTACGAGCTGTGAATGAGTAAACGAAATGCATGAATGAAGTCCACCTGAAAAAAAGGATTGTGTCGCATGAGCAGCTAAGACGGACTCTTGGCCCTAGATGGCGTTACTGTAAAGCAAAAAAACTTTCTATCTGCTTAAAATCTCTGACTTTGTCAGCTGGCTTGTCTTTGACAAGAACCATTAGAAACAACAACAGCACTGCAAATAATATTGATATTATAAATCATCAATTCTCCAAAAGGTTCTTACAATTTCAAACTTTCTGGTTTTGTTCGCTGATGCCCCGTTATTAATGCTACGGAGCACACAACTCTCATCTGTTGGCGTGTAACGATAAAAGTCTGAGCTCCTGAGGTGGCCTGGTGGTAAGGTCTCGGCTTCGGAACCGGAGGGTTCCACCGAATTCCCGATTCCACTGAAGAACCGTCGTGTAAGGGGGTCTGTTGCACGTTAAATCCGTCCTGACCAAACGTCCTCCCACTGGTGTGTTGTGGTGTGGAGAGGGGGTGCCAGCTCAGGTGTCATCCTCGTCATCTGACCGCGGTTCAAAATTGCGAGGTCCGTCCCAAATTAGCCCTAGTGTTGCTTCAAACGGGACGTTAATATAACTAAACTAAACTAAAGTGAGCTCTCGAGATGTTCAAAACTTTGTCTAAGTCCACAAGTTTATCTGCAAGGAAAGGGGAATCCCTTTATAGGAAATACATGCTAAAAAGAATTAGAGTTACATTCCTGCTGTATGTTTTTCCCGAATGTCTTGTAGCTTAAAATTTTGAAATAGATTCTGAAGGATGGATGAATGAATGTACGAAAAATATGATTGATAATTGAATATTACTATTTTTTTTTCTTTGTTACTATCTTGGAAAAATGGACACTTCAGTAACAATGGATCAAATTTTTGGAAGAGAGAGCATTTATTTGCGATTTGAAAACTTAACAATTTCTTACATGAAACATTTTTGTATTCCTATTTGATATTTAATATTTCGGATCTTCTTTTGGATGGTTCTGTGATATTAAAACTAGAAAAAGAAAAGTTTTCTTCCATTTAAAATATTTTCTATTTTTTAATGTGCTTCGAAATTATTCCAAAATTTTATTAAACTTAATTTACTTATTTTTTTTCAAATTTTGTTTAATATTATTTAAACTTTTATAAATGATTTACAAAACGTAATAATTATCCGTTTAAAAATCATCTTTACTAATAACTGACACTCTTTGAAAAATTAGAAAAGTAAACACTTGAAACTTTTTAGTGAATAGTAAATTCTTTGAAAAATGAATTTATTTTTCTCCAAGAAGATTTCATGTTTCCATCAGCGATTAATAAATTCCCTCAAGTTTTCATATTAAAATAATCGAATTTTAAAAGCTATAATATTTTTAACATGATAAAATTAAACAAAAGAAAAAAGGCAGAGCTTCAGATATCATTATATAATGAAAATAAATTCATTTCTATAGCCACTTGATAAATTGAGCGGTTATTCTACAAAGTTATCTTTTAAAATTGACTCGTCTTAAATACTAAAATAAACAGCTTATTTATCACCATATTATCGCATAACTGAGAGTGTGCCCTAATTGCTCAGTTGTTCTTTAAAACGAAGGATTTTCTTCCTTCATATAAACAACAGAAATAATATCCCATTTTCAGTAAAGCATAAATGTCAATATTTTGGTGTTTGTGAAACAATTTGAAAAGACTGTTTTAAATCTTATTATGGAAAGAATATAGTATCAGCTTCTTTTTGACAAAATCAAAAGGCGTTTCCAGTGCGGGACATGATTCTTTCTCTTTCCAAAATGGCTTAATATTGAATACAAGGCTCTGTATTTAAGTCTGATCCGACGTTTGCTCATCGCAGCAGCATCATAAATCTTTTCTTTGCGAAATAAGGGGGGGGGAGTCGCTTAATTAGGTTTCAGGCGTCTCTAGACAATCTATCAATTTTAAAAGAGAAAAGTGGCCCCCTTCCCTTAATCGTCCACCTTGTGTGAAAAATCCTGTTAATAATGCTTTCTTCAGGAAGTGAAAGAGGGCAACGCTTAATGCCTGTCTTCCTTTTAAACTTTTTTTGATTCTCAAAAGGGCGTCTAATAACAAGATTTTAGTTAATTAATCATTCATTTCTTTGTTTTTTGTCCACATGTATTTCTTTCAATCTTCGAAAATTGAAATAATGCATGAATGGGCTCGATTTCATTGCTTTTTAAGAGCAATAATAATCTCAAAAGTTGCTGATCATTGCTCGTCGTGAAACTGAGCACTTAGTTAAATATGACATTTGATTAATTGCTAAATTTCCGTAATAAAGGAATTCGGGAGCATTCATGACTTGCATAAGATTATATAATGGAACTTTCATAACCCGAAAATTTAAATTAGGAACAGAAATTAATCATTTCTAACAAAAATAAATCGTTGAGCATGTATTGAATTAATAAGAATTTAAGTGAAAATATGTGGAGAAAGATTCTATCAGTCGTATCTGAAAATAATAAAAATATGAAAAAAAGATTTGATTCCTTCTATTTTCATTATAGTTGAAGCACCAAAAATATACAATTATAATATTGGCAATCAAACGGAAATAACGGAATTTTATAAAAAATTATATTTGCTGAAGCATGAATACGTGAACTGTCTAATAATAATATTTTTAAAAAATACTAATCCTTAAAATTTCAAAACGTTTTTTCCTTTATAACTGACATAAATAAAAAAAAATTCATTATATTAAATTTTTATCTGACATAGAATAGATCCATAATTGCTTTCTACATTTGATATTGTTTTCGTAGTTTAAAATTTAATTCACTACTTTTGTTACATTTTAGAATGAAAGAATTTGAAAAGCTCTTTGTAATTTCAATGATGGTGCCATTTCCGAAAGAAACGAATGAAATAGTATGATGGCCATTGTAAAACATTGGCTTTATTTTGATACTATGAAGATAAAAAGAATTCAATGTAGATAAGCTGTTCTTCCTCAACTAATGTATTTGATACATTTTAAGTAATTCCTGGCTTGCTTGAAAAAAAATTATTTAAAAAAAATGTGACTATTTTTTCAGTAGAGGCAATTAACTAGTATTTTTAAAGCAAAGGAAATTTTAAATATCTTTATGCATTCCATAAAGATAACAATTTATCAGTTTTGAAATGGATCCTAAACTTAAAAGGATTTTACACTAAAAGACATTAGTTATTATCATAATTCATCAATTCAGAATTTGCTGTGATGATATTCAGTACTTCATTATATTTGAAAAATATAAAGGTTGTTACGAAATTTGCACTTTATTGTTTCAAGTCCAAAGTCAGCCGTATTATTTTTATTTGCTTTGCACATACTTGCATAACTACGACCGCAAATAATGAAACTAGAACAATATTTCCAGGTAAAAGTGGCTTTTGTAAAATTTCTCAAATTTACCTGATTTTTTTAATATATTGCGCCTGATAGCAGAATTTGTCTGCTGTACTGACTCATAGATTAGCATTACAATTGTTGAAAGATTTATATGTAAAAGTTTTCAAATTTCCTTTTCTCGTTTGTATTTCTAGGAGCTTGGCTGGGATAGCTTGTTTGGTAGAGTGTTGGATTCGCATCTGTTGGGTTGCGAGTTAAAACCCCTGCCGGCCGAAGACTCTACGTGTGCATGGTGGCTGGTGCACGAAATCTGTCGTTGCCTCCAAATCGAGACAATACCCGTCAGGGTACTGGATCAGAAATGATCGTTCTCTGATTCAGGTCTAAATTACCAGCTGTGGATGAATGAATGATCTCCGCCACATGAAAAGGGCTGTGACGCATGACTAGTTAAGACGTACTCGTTGTCCTAGATGGTGCTACTGAAACAAGCGATACTAAAACTCAGCCTAAAATCTTTGTTATATATATATGTTAAAACACAATTACTTTTTTCAATGATAGCATATTTTGAAAAATTTCTAAAGCATATTTTTATATATGAAGTGAAAAATTTGCAGAATACATTAGCTGATTCTCATATTAATACTTTCATTACAAAAATTTAATTTGAGTGTAAAAAAAATGAGGTCTCGTAGACCTCACCTCCTTAGTTAAGTCATAAATTTTCGCCATTACCCACAGTTAAGGGTTCATTGCTCATTTCGAACTTATGTTATACTTTGAAATATCCCATACGAGTCGACGAGGTAATTGAACTACTGTTTCAATAATAGATTTTAGCATTCAGAATTTGAGCATTTTAGTTCTTTCAAGTATTTGACTTTTTATTTTTTTAGCAATGTAAAGCTAATTCCTCTTCCAATTTCTCACTTTTCTTCGTGGTATATTAACTGTCTTTTTAAATGGCAAATAACTTCATTTTAAAAAGTTAAGTAGAGCTTATCTAATCTGATTAGGAAGTATACGTAAATCTCATTTTCATAAAACTCAATAAAGACAGAATATGTTGAGTTAGCCATCTTTTATTCAAATATAAACTAAAAATAGGTCACTAACTGATCCTAAATGTTTCCTGACGTTGGTCCGCCATTGAATCCCAAATTATTTTCGTAGTCATTAACCACTTCAAAGGTTTTCATTTTAAGCACTGAATAAAACTTTGATAATCGTTCAATTGTGCCTTTTATGATATCTAAGTTTTATGAAATCTATTTTTTCTGAAAATGACGATATTATGTTATTTTATCAGTAAACTATTTCAAAATGTAGTTGGGAAGAGTTCCACACAAATTGCTCTTTGAATTTGAATACGTGGAATTTCATTAGGTTTGCTTATAAATTTGCAGATCTTGTTTATTTATTTTCATAACACAAGTATAAACAGAAAAAATAGAATAATTATTCAATTTCCGAAACTTGCTTGAGAAAATTGAATAATAAGATTCTAAAATATAAAAAAATTACTTTGTTAAGTAATTAATCATATAATTGTTGCATTTTAAAAAGACGGTTACAAAAGTTTTACAGTTTCTAATTTCAAGAATTTTATTTTGGATTTTAAAACTTATAATTTGAGCTTTATTTCAGTATATATATTTGTGAGCACAGTCTAACAAAATAGCATAAATGAAAAATATCAACGATTCTGCAAAGAATTTCAAGATTATATGTGGATTATTTACAATTCACCATTTCAGCGTAGTGCATTTTTCTCATAAAGGTATTTTAGGTATTTATTAGCATAATGTAAAAACTTTTTTTATTTGAGATTAAGTAATGGTATCAAAATTTAAAATTAATGAAAGGCAACTATTTTTCCACAATTCTTTTCATTTTTTTTAATGAAGGCAATAAATATTCACATGCATAAACATATCTCAAAATTAAGAAAATTCATCAAATTATGCTGTCTATAAATCGTAATCTGTAATAAACAGAACAAAAAAGTGTTTCTCGAAGATTTAAATAGAGATAAGAATTTAAAATAAACAGAAAGCTTTAAAACGGAATTAAAATTATGTTTCTACAAGTTGAAAAAAAGTTTTTATATATTTTTACGTATAATAATGCCTTCCATTTTAGAAAAAATGAATTGATAAACAAGATTTGCAAAATAGTGGAGAAATTTGAGTCAAAATCTGACAAATCGTGCCTTGACACGAGAGAATTGACCTTAAAACGATTTCTCATTTGCTTTAATCAAGAGTTTTTACCATGTGGAAGGCAACAATAAACTAACAGCTCACTTGATTAACGATGCAACTTAGAAGAAAATAATTGAAAATTATGATCTCATTAAACTTCAGCTACTCGTTTGAAAATCAGACTTTAATGAAATTTCACCAAATTGAGAAAAAAATTAAGTTTCCCTTAAGGACCTGAAACATCCTTAGTTTTTAAAAGCTTTAATTTTTGCCCTTTTTTTTAATTTTCAACTTAAACTAATAGTACAATACTTTTTTTATCTTCGTAATTTCTTTAAGAGGAGTTATTATGTGCATTTTTTATTGTTACTCTTTTTTTAATATGTTTCTTTTCATACGACGTAAAAAATTTTTCATTGTTTTTATGCTTGTGTAAAATTAGCAAATACATGGCATGTTAATTTTCTTTCACTGGTGATAAAATATTACGCTCTATAAGCTGCGCAGCAACATTTAATGGTTCAATTTTATCGAATGGATGCATTTTAATTAGTTTAGGGGAAAATATAAATTAAACTTAAATTTATGTTAATTCGAGTGCACGATTGTTGTTATGAAGCTATTATTTTACTTTAATGTAGAATGTTAAAGGAATGATTCAATAAAATTTATTTAAACCTAAATTTAAACTTTAATTCACTAGTTATTTAATAATAAGTTGGAAAAAATAAAACCTTTTGTTCTAGAGCATCTAGTTTCAATCTCTCAGCTGATTAACAGAAAAACATTAAATAAAATTATATTTTACTTAATGTTGCTCGGTAATAGAAAAATAAAATTTAAAATATTGCGATCTATGTTGAATTAAAGGCCTGAAGTTTTAGAAATTAGAGAAAAAAAAATTGAGTTTCTAACGATCTTATAAAAAGACACATCTTTATATTTTAAATTTTAAAAGAATATGTTTATAAATATTGTATTGATAAGAGTTATTTTTCAATACTCTATTTTCATAAAAATACATAGTTTTACGTTCTCAGTCGTTTTTAAAACTCTAGATGAAATATCTGAAAACTTAACACGAAAAAGTGATAGAAATGAAGCATTCGAGTTCAACCCACATTCTATCCATTCCTCCATCAGACTAGCGTGTTTAAATTTACGTTGATTTTGTTAAAGTTGCTATTTTAAATTCAAATTTTATGTTAAATTTTTGCATGGCAAGTTACGAGTACAAAATTGATTTAAAGTATCCATCCATATTTCCCGATCCCCTTGTTTTATTTTTATTTATTTACTTATATCACAGAGGCTTGTTTGAAGTATCTTTAAGCAATTTGTGTATGATGTGAAAAATTTTGAAAAATAGAACTCGAGCACAGCTTTATCTTACAGAACTGACAAAAAAGGTTTCTTTTGTCAAGCAACCAATCATTGGAAAAAAGGACATCTTTCATTCGGTTCACTTTTTCGACTGAATGTAGTCTGTTGCGTCTAACTTAGCCTAGATTTCTTACATCAGGTTTTCTTCCTGTAACCTTTCAAATGTATTGTTTGATATATATCTGCACTATTATAGCTAATAATATTTTCTTAAAATACCAGATGGAAAAGTTTTACTCAATCAGTGAAACAATTAATCTTTTAATAATTTAAATTATGTTTCCTTGATAAAATCTTAATGTTGAGCCAGAAACCATTATATGTCAGCACTTAACTACAAGCACATCCATTTCTTTTGAATATTTTGTTTCTTAAAATGAACAATTGTAATATCCGATTGGCACATACCTGCCAATGGTAATTCTAAGAGACCATGATCTCTTATAACCAGATTTTTCAGCACACTCTTCAGTCTAGATAGCTCTGAAAATATTCAGAAGACACTTCTTGGTCTTTGCTAATGTCAACTGTATTGATGTAGTAACTCATTTAACTCATTTTTTTTAATATAGGATTGTTTAAAGGATTTTTTTGTAGTTAGACAATTGTTTATCAAATTTCCCTTAATGGCAGAAGTACCGCCATTCTTGCATCTAAATATTGTTCAGCCAAACTTATATCTAAATGCCTCAATAATGGTTCTTTGAAATGAAGTAAGCAATTGAACCACTGCACAGGCCTGAATGTTAAGTTCAAAGCTGCGGATAAATACAATTTTTTTAATCTTGCATTTGTTACTGTGTCATCACAACCAATAATTAGCATTTCATTATCATCTTCCAGATAAATTATATTCCCAGCTGTTTCATTAATGTTCTTTTTGTCTAACTTGATCACCATATCTTCCGCTAGGCTCAAGAATCATGCTCATTTTTTCATTTGTAGATTTTAATTTTTACTATTTCTTGCAAAATATATTTTTATCATCGAAATATATTTCCATGATATTTATGCGCCTTCCATATATTGTTCCACAATCTTTGCTTAATAAAATTCTACGAATACTTGCATATTGTAAAAACCTTGAATTTTCAGAAAAGCTAGAATATTTTATCCCTAATACGAAAAGAAATAAACATGTAAAAAACTGGAAGAAATTATAAAAATGTATAAAAACTGGAAGAAATTATACGTTGAATGGAAAACAAAATGTCAGAAATCATATGCCATTGCCCGTATAACTTTTAGTAAAAGCAATTTTTATTATTTTTTATAATTTTTTTTCTAAATTTTAGACATTTTGGATGAACACATAAAATAAATACACATCAAACATTTTTTCCATACTATGCAAAAAGCATTTTAGTTCTTTTAGAATTCGATATTCAGAAAGTAAATTATTTTTCGCTACTTCCAACTATTTAATCTGTCAGAAAGATGAAATATCTCAAATTTTCATTCATTTTTGCTAAGAAAAATTATCTTTCAAAGATAAGCTTCAAATAATTTGCATTTGTATAAACAGGATTTAAATAAATCTATATTTGAAATTTTCATGGCATAGTTCAAGCATAAATGGATTACTGGATTAGATATTTTACGAGAAATTTTATCATTTAACGAATTTCTGTAAAAAGAAGCTTAATAAAATAAGATTTCTTATTTAGTGTTTTGTCTTTCTTTGCTTATTCAAATATAAATTATAAATAAATTTAAAACAATAAATTTATTTTAATAAATAAATGAACCTAGAAATAAACTTTAAAAAACTTTTTTTGATAATTAGTAATTGGTTAATAAGTTAAAGCGATTTTTATCATGCTAAGATTAATGAAATCAAAATATTTGCTAATTAGTAATTAAAATTCTTGTTTATTATATTCTCATAAATATATTTTCTAAATATAAGCTATAGCACATATGAAACCTTTCTGGCTCCTTTATTTGAGTCATTTTTATATTTGCATAATCAATAGTAAATTAAAAGAACAGAAATTATCTCCCACATATACATGCATTACGTTCATGTCATTTGACATACTTAATTTTTTTTAACACATTGATTTGTAAAGGAAATTTAAACACCATATTTCTCAGAACTATTTTTTTTTTAATTTAAAACAGGCTGCTATATAAATTAAATGAGTTTCTAAAAACAGATTTTCTATTTGTATATCTGTTTGAATATATTTTTTCCTTCTGACACAAATTCATGTTCTTCTTAATACAGTTGTTTCTTTAATAAATGTTTCTTTATAATGCATATCAATGGTCTTGAGAGCAATTATCTTCTTGTATGTACACTGTTCTAAAAAATATCTAAGGGTCATATTTTTGAAGCATATGATCAAATAAAAAAACTAATTTCTAATAAGCAGTAGGAAATTCTAAAATGGAAGACAGCTCTTTACGTGTACTCTAAAAGATTTGTATTTCTTTATTTAATAAGAATTTCTGTCTTCAAATGTGCAACAGAATTTATTAAAATATGTCCATGGATAAATTATCATCGATCATTTCGATTATACGCGTCTATAGCAATAAGATCACAATCGTAACACAAGTAATAATTGTACAATATAGTGCAATCCCACGATATCATACAATTGTAATAATCATATAATTGCACATTACGATTATAGGTCGTTACAATTATATGTCTCAAATCATAGACGTCACACAAGCAATTTGTATAATATTTAGAATATAAATAATGCTTTTATTGTTGCCTATAATTTTTCTTTTTCATTTCAAGTATTTAAAATGTTTTTGCTGTATTTACTTAAAGTAATCGAAAGTTTAGCAATTCACCTGAATTAATATTGTATTAACATTATAAATGGTAAATAAATAAATAAATAAAAAAATAAAAATAAAATAAAAAGTCACAGTTCTTAAAAGTCAAAGTCTTGAAAATCACAATTTATTTTCAGAGATCCACCGAAATTTGAAAACGCATTTAATTGCAAATAATTAATAACCATATGTAATTTATTTGATTAAGGAAAACAAAATAACATCTAAAGTCTTAAAGCAAGCCGTATTTATATCCAAAATAAAATATTTAATTTGAATCATTCGTAAGAAAAAGCTTAAAAACCTAGACATAAGAAAAAGTTTTTATCTCAAGTTAAGTTGTTAATGTGATCCTTTTCACTCAGTAACTTTTTTCAACCCTTAACTGGGGAGAGCGGCATCTCAGACCCCAAAGGATGGACTTCCGATTACCCCTATTCTATTTTTAGCCCAATCAAATGGATTAACCCTGTAGCTTCTTGTTTCGTGACCTTCATTACACGTGCACTTTTTCAACCGGTTTTAGCAGAGGTCTTTTTAAATATTTCGTCTATTTCTTCAAAAAATGCCTGTGAGACCGCACCTCTCTCTTAGTGTTCAAGTAATATACAAGGCTTAGAAGATGGCTCTAAAACTTGGTCCTCGTAATATAATCCATCCTTCTGATCCAGAGACTTCTAAATGAAGCAGAAAGTGATTTCAGTTATGAGGATAATTGTACAGAGGATTTTTTCGATAAAAGTTCGCATTCTACTGATTCTTATATGTATGTTCAAATATAATTATTTTTTTTCTGGTGATGATTCTAAATATATTAATTCTAAAATATATTAATATACAGAGAAATATCTTCAGAATTTACAGGCTGATTTTTATACTAGTACTTAACCTGTATGTTTAACATGCCCTTGAAAACCATGTTACGAATGTTCACAAGTTTCTGCGTAAAAATAATTCCAATAAAAAAAGGGTCCATTTTACTCATTGTCATTCTTTTTTTATTTTTCATATAATTGTTGAATTTTCCATTATATTGTTTGCTATATACCTTTGTATACTGGAAGAATAAATACGATTTAAAAAATAAAAAAAGTAATATGTTTTTTCAAAAATATTATTTGTTGTAACATGTCATTTGTGAAGAAAATATAGGATCAAATGCAATTACTTTTTTCAATGATAATTTATTTTGAAAAATATCTAAAATATATTTATACATCAAGAATTATATCTGCAGAATAGGATGGCGGATTTTCATATTAATACTTTCATTAAAAAATTTAATTTGAGTGCAAAAAAAATGCGGTTCCGTCGACCGCACCTCCCCAGTTAAGGGTTTAATATCACTCTGGGAAAATCTTTGTCACCAATCTGTAAAAACTACATTCATATATCTCTCTCAATGCAAATGATTAAAATCTATTATTTGAATCTTGAAATAACGAGTGCTTGCTTTCTTTGTGTTACCTATTTCTTACAATCATCTGCTTGCCTTTATCTCTAACAGATTTCTTCTTTCACCAGTTCTTAAACCAATATATCCCTTCAGACTCATAATCCATCAGGAGAGTTGCTGCATCCCATATGCCAACCGTCACGTCTTCTGTATCTCTATAACGCGTTCAATGAGAATGAGGAACATCACGCTTAACAGTTCATAGGTGCTTCTCTAACCAAGATGGATGACCAGGAGATTCTCCCCGCTCAAAATGAGATCTTATGACCTTGAGAGTTGAGGAGAATCATTGATAGAGAGGAAAATTCGGTTGTACCGAAAGTGCATAATTTTATCTATTATTGTGAATTATTTTATGACAGGAATTTTGCTTTTGAGAAATGAATGCGACGGAGAAGTCTAGAAAAGTAAGGAAAAGCTAGAACCTAAAATGTCTCATAGTAATACAAAACGACGTATTTTGTTATTTCAACGATTATACTATTATGTCGATATCTAATAACTTAAAATAATTTTAAAAAGGATTATTGTCTAAAATATTTAAAGTATTTTAGCGGAGCTTTTAATGAAACTTTTTTCAATTTCCTTTTTATATTTAGTGAAAACACATTTATGGCATTTATTAATATTTCTTTTTGGCCTTTTTGTTGGTGTGAAATGTTTATCACAAATATTGTCATTTTACTTATTACATGATTTTTATAGAATATCGATGACTTAAATGAAAGCAGAAAAAAAACTGACTCCATTAAGTCATTTTTTTCAATTTTCTATTTGCATTTAAATTATATTTTTCTGATGAAAGTATTTTTCAATTAAAGTGAAAATTAATGTCCTTAATGACACTTTTAATTTGGAAGCTTAACTTTTTTTTTTAACTTTAGTTCTTACAAACAAAATTCTAAAATTTTTGCTGAATAGAAAATTAAAGAAATAATTAAGCTAAATATTTACTATGCTAATGCCGTATTAACAAATTTTAAGCCAGTGAAATTGTTGATAAAATTTGTGGATGGATATCAATTATGTTCAAATTATTTGTTTATATAATTGTTAGTAATTCCTCCTTTAGGTGTCGAAAAAATAGTATAAAGCTTTCAAAAACTGAAAGTTTGGATATCTTCTGGTTTCTTAGCCATGAAGCAAAAAATTAGTTTTCCTCTAACATCATTTTATATCTGCAGCAAAAATAGATTTTAGAAATGAAGCGGATAAACTGGAAGCTTTTCTTTTTAAACATTACAAGTTCGGTTTTAGAAAGAAGAACAGGATAGAGACAATAGATAAATCGTGGAAATAGAGACAATTGTTTTAACCCTAAACCGGGGACGTGCGGTCTGTGAGACCACTACCGATGGATTTTCGGTCACCCCTATTCTATTTTTAGCTCAACTGAACGGATTGACCCTGTAGCTTCCTGTTTTGTGACCTTCAATACACGTGCACTTTTTCAACCGATTTCAGCGAATGCTTTTTTAAATAATTCAGTTATTTCTTTGAGCGTGGTCTCTAAGACCGCACCTCCCTGTTAATGTCCCAGTGATGAACAAGGCTTAGCAGATGGCGCTAATACTTAGGCCCCGAAATATCATCCCATTTACTGATCCTATTATAAAGCAGTGCTCCAGATACTTTTAAATGAAGCTGAAAGTGATTTTAGTGATAAGGATAATTGTACAGAAGATTTTTTCGATGAAAGTTTGCATTCAACTGATTCTGATATGTATGCTTAAACATAATTAATTTTTCTAGTTATAGGTTGATTTTTATACTAGTTCTTAATCGGTATGTTTAAAATGCCCTCAAAAACCGTGCTATGAAAGTCACGCAAGCCGATAAAAGAAAAAGGGCCAATTTTACACATTGTCATTTTTTTTTATTTTTCATATAATTGTTGAATTTTAATTATATTGTCTTCTATAAACCTTCATATACTGTAAAAATAAATATGATTTAAAAAGTAATATGTTTTTTCAAGAATATTATTTATTGTAACATGTTATTTGAGAAGAAAATGTATTTTCCATCGCATTTACTTTTTTCAATGATAATATATTTTGAAAAATTTCTAAAACATATCTATGTATCAAGAAAAATATCTGCAAAATATATTGGCAGTTTTTCATACTAATACATTCATTAGAAAATTTAATTTGAGTGTCAATGAAATGCGATCTCGTAGACCGCACCTCCCTAGTTAAGTCCTAAAATTTCACCTTCCCAGTTAAGGGTTAATTTCTAGTAGATTAATATATCAGACGACTTCGCGTAATGATGAACATTAAAATAACTTATTTTTGCTTATGATTGTTTTATGAGCAATGTTCAATGGAGTCCTCCTGCTTACACTCAGATTCAAAATCCACTAACATAACTCTGTTCTCTTGCCAAATACAATTCTAAATTTGGTTACACTTCATTCGTGAGGTTCTCGCATGAAAACAAAATCAGCTTTAGATCCACATTAGGTACTCCAGAAGATGGGTAAAGGGTTAGAATAGTGATATTATTAATACATACTGATATGCTCATTTGCAAAATTTTCATTCCGCGTTTTCCTTGAATATCATTCAAAGATTTATAATCGCATGTATATATCTCCCATTAATTGTTTTCTTAAAAAAATATAGTTTTACAGTTATTTTAAAAAAATTATATTATATTGTTCCTCCATACTTTTGAGTTATGAATGTGAAATTTTCGATTGTATTGATGATTTAATTATTTGTAAACAGGTATTCACTATTATATATTAATACAAAGTATTTGTTATACGGATATAAATATATCGACTGTAATAACTTGTAATGAATTGCAAAATAATAATGCACATTAATGAATTGCTTGATTTTAATTGACCTCTTTTAATAAGAATGAAAATAAATATAAATTGTGTCAGTCAGTTATAAAAAGTGGTTCATTATAATTTATAATTCTCTAAAGTGTAAAATAAAAGGTAATTGCTCCTTTAATTTTCTACATTATTTGAATATGCTTATGTTAAATTCTTCTGAATTTTATGAAGTCATGTTATGAAACATGATCTTGCAAAAAATTTTAACTGGCCTTTAATGAAGATTGGCATAAAATTCTGAATAAATTTTACAAATATGATAAGATTTTCAACTCATTTCTATAAAGTTATTCATTAAATTTTCATATACTCTTTTTAATAAATAATTTCCGTAAAGAAAAACATATTAAATTTTATATTGTTGTGATGGATATTGTGAGAGATAAAAAGAAATATTCCTTCTATAATCAAGATCTCACAAACTTCCCTTATTAGTAGGGATGATTTACGACGTTTTTCGCACTACTCACTTTTGAATGAAATCATCATACAATCAATTTGAAATCGTTTGGGTTTATGAGTTCAGACACAACCATCTTCGGTTATTGAATTTATATGGTAAATATATTGTGAAATGAATAATATCAGTCACTCTATTCCTTATTATATACATTATCATTCATTCAATGGCGAAGCTTTACAAAAATGGAGGCGAAGTAAGACATTAACGAGGCGGTAGATGATTAGATTCCATCAACGTAACTATCTTTTCTAGCGCAATTCTCTTCGTTTCTTTGTAAAAGTATGCTGGATATTCTGTAATCATACTTTATCAAGCCCAACAAGACTTTCTTATCTTTATTCTTCCTTTTTCTATCTTGATGGAAATGTTATTAATTTATTAACAATTTGAAAGAAATTCGCTACTTTGTAGATTGGAAAAAAGGATTAGATTTCCTTCTATATGAAAACCGTGTCTCTCAGATGTATCATACAAATCAGTTAGTACATCTGACAAAAATTGAATATCTTCAAGAAAAATATTAATTCTGAATTTTTTTAGTACTTTTCCATGCATTTGTTTTCCCCATAACTTAAAATTTCAGAATTTTTCAGTTTTCCTTAAAATCGTTATTATTTTGTAAATGAGTCGTGATATTAAACTTTGCTGCTGAGTGCATTTTTTAGAGTCGCTTAACATGTGCTTTGTGGCCTAATGATACGACGCTCTTCTCAAAACGTGTTGCTATGAAACGTAACATTAAATTAGTAAACGCGTTCTGGAAAGTAGCAAGATATTCTAAACCATAATTATTTCAGACATTCATTCATGGAATTTATGATTCCTATATAAGATATATAAGATTTTTTTTTTCTTTTATTCGCACTAATGATGATTCTTTTCAGAGGACACATAAAAGACTTTACTGGAATTTGAATTTAGGGAGAAATTTCACTTATTCACAACGTTTTACTGTGGAAATATAAAATAAATAAGTTTCAAGGATACCTTAATAGCTATACATGAAGGAACGTCCCTGTTTTTCATATTTAAAGCTGCTTTTCAAGACATTTCCGTTTAATTAGGCACAAAAATGCGATTTCAAAATCACAAAATAAAATGTATTTGCTTTTGAAGTAGACATATGTAATAATATGTAAAGATAATTTGATTTTTAAATGACTTAAAACAGGTTTCTCTCCTTAAATAATGCATTTTTTACGCCAAGCGGAAAGGAATATTGGGAGCTTATATGTTATGCATACGGTCACAATTCAGAAGCATATTTCCTTTTTATTAATTTCAAAATCCTTATTTTTTTTATGAAATGGAAATATTTTGCTCTATTTTGAAATAAATTCATTCAAAAGTCTGTATATCATAAAATAACGTCAAAAATCTTGAAGGCTTAGAAAAATTTTATTCATAATGGATACATATTTTACTAATCTGAAATATTTTTTTTCAAAAATTCTTCTTTTGATAAATGAATATTTGATCATTCTTCTTAATTACGCATACTGTCACAATTGAGACGGATATTTCCATTTTATTAATGTTAAAATCTTTATTATTTTTCATGAAATAGAAATATCGTGCTTTATTTTGAAATATATTCATTCAAAAGTATGTATATCATAAAATAACGTTAAAAAAGATGAAGGCTTCGCGAATTTTTATTCGTAATAGATATATATTTTACTAACCTAAATAATTGTTTTAAAAATCCTTCTTTTAATAAATGAATCTTTAAGTGAAAGATGGCGTACTAACCGATTTGCTTAAAAAAAAAGAAATCGTAAAATATATATTTTACTAATAAACTAGCTCTACAATTTTATTTCTTAATAAACAAGATAAGGTATTTCTCGGAAATATGAGCTTCCATAATTGCATAGTACTTCTGCGTATAAATAAGGGGATGAATAGCCAAGATAGAGAAAGGAAGGCGTACTTGTGGTGATCATCGCCGCTGGAATGTGCCTTGATGTGTGCGTATTTCGCCGCTTTATCAGCTTTTGCCATTACACCAGCTCGTATATCGCAATTCAACGACTGTTCAGGGGTTTACTGTGAAGAACTCCATTAACCTTATTGGTTAAAACAATCCGAAGTGCCTTAGACTGCTTAGTTTCAACATATCACTTCCATTTGAAGTTGAATGATTCTCCTCTACAGTGAAGAGAGAATCAATAAATGTACGATAGAAACAAAAAGGAATAAAATGTCACTTTTTTCTACTTTTTTAGTGCTTTATTCGAAGTAAATGACAAAAAAGTCTCTATTTATTCTACACGTCCTATATCACAGAGTAATGATTTTATGTTTTTTCATGCATAAGTGAATTTAAATTTGTAATTTATATTGGCCGATCTACAGAGGAAAGAAATAATTGGCATAAAATCTAAATGAAATTCATTTTCAGAAAGCTTTTTTTGAAAAGAAAATTTTTACAGACTTTCAATCGATGAATAATTGGAAACTCATAAAGGTGAAAATATATACTAATTTAAAAATTTAATAATACTTGCATTTATTTGTTGAAAAATGTTTCGTATTTAAACTCAAAAATATTTAGAACGAGCGTTCAGAAGATGATAGAGAAATATTTTTATGTCATCAAACTAAAAAATGTTGGGTTTTTAATCATTTAAAATATTTATTTTCATTTCAATCTGGTATTTATTCTTTGCTTTATAAATAAAGGAATAATGTCCAGAAATAAAAAAAAAGCATTTAAAAAATTCAAAATTAGCTTAAAAATATTTTTTAAGTAAAAATATTAAGAACTATGAAATAAACAATTTCAATATTTAACACATTTTTTTTCTCCATTTTTACAGTCTGTAATTATTTTACTGCATAATGAAATTCTTAGATAACAAGTATTAGAATTCTCTAAAATGCCTATAATTAGTTAATAGCAATACTTGGAATTTATATTTTGTTTTAAAAACAGGTAATCTTTGAAACTTTCATTTCAACAGAATAGTTAATTGTTTAACAGAACTGCAAAAATTAAAGAGCAGATAGTGTTTTATTCAAAAGTATGGAATTCATAAATTTTCAATATTTTAGAAAAGATTTTTAAAAATTCAAAAGGATTGGAAAAGAAGAACAACAATATCTTTTAGAAACGAATGACTTTTAAAATGTTATGATTTCTTAAAAAATACTAGTTAAATACTAGTTTAATGGGAAAAAATCATCGTTTGCTAAAAAATAAAATTTATGGAACTTATCTTGCAGACGCCTTCCACGTTTCGATGGTTTTTATTTTCCCAAGAAACTATTTTTATTAATCATATTAAAATATGAAGACAATTACAATAGTGGCCAGAATCATTTAATATTTTTGTAAAATGTCTAATTTGAAGCTTTGAAGGCTTATAACAGCAATAGTATTTGCAGCAATACCGTGAAATTCTTAATTATATTAAAAGTAATTTATTAAATGAAATGTAATACATTAAATTATTTACATACAGTGTTGTTTTTAAAGTTATATAGAAATAAATGGAAGAAGAAGCATAGCTTAAGAGATAGTTAATGGAAGAAGAAGAGATATTTTTGTTCATTTGAATGTAGTAATGAATATAATTGTATAGATATCCAATAAGGTGACACCTTATTACCAGTAAAATTAAGCAATTGAAGTCATATCTTTTAGCCAAAAGATGTTGTTTATTCATATTTTTGAAACTTTTATCAAGTAGATAAATATTTTTTTTGTATTATTTCATTTTAAGAGTTACCAAAACGTAAAATAAATAAATAAAAGAACTGGCACAAATATTTGATTGTTACCTAAAAAAATGTCAGGAGGTATTATTACATGTGCAAAGATGTAGTTATAATTAAATCAGAAAGACAGTAAGTAATTCTTTAACTAAGGACGGTGTTTTTAAATTTTCGAATAAATAAAGAGAAACTTAATCACTAGAAAACGAAACTCGCAAATGCAAGAAAAGTGCACAACAAAAGATGATGCAGAATAATAATAAGGTAATAAAAGACTATGCCTATGAGATAGAAGAAAAACATCTGAAAGTATATAAAGTGAAGAGATGAAGCAATGCAATATAAATATATTTACACCATTGAACAAACTGCAGAGATCTGCTCAAAATCAAATAATTTCATGGAAAAGGCATTTTCTAAATCCGAAACAAAAGTTGAAAAAACTCAACTGAGCAAATCTCATATTAACTGGATAGCAGAAAAATGGGACTGTGTGATTTTAATGATTAGACCAAAGTATTACAATTTCGATGCGATGATATAAAAGATGTATAAAGAAGATTAAGAAAGAAAATTGGAGAAGGATTGGTAAGTGCAATACATTTTAATCACATTACACCTACTGTTAAATACCCTGTCAGTGTTAAAATCAAAAGTTGCATAATAGAAAAGATGTGGGCAGAATTTATGTTATTAAAGAGAATATAAATGCCCCCGAATACATTAATGAAATACTTTTTCTTAAATCTTCTTTATGCAATATTTTCCCAGAAAATGAAGACATTATATTTTGGCATGTTTCAACTTCATGCCATGTTGTCACTGAGCATATAAACGTTTCAAGAGAATCATATTTCACAATCGGAATTACCTGAACATAGCCGAGACCTTATCCCAATAAATGGTACCCGCTAAGTTTAGTTTAATATATTAGATTTTATATTAACGTCCCGTTTTAAAGCGACCATGGGGCTATTTTGGGACAGACCTCGTAATTTCAATCCCAGTCAGATGAGGAGGACGGCGCCTGAGCTTGCACCCACCACCACCAAGCTTGCGTACCACACCAGTAGGAGGACGTTTGGCCCTGACGCATTTAACGTGCACCAGGCCTATGGAATACGCTAAAGAAACTTATTAACAGATCCAATCTGTTAATAAGCGATCCAAGAATAAAACCTAATTAATTAGAGCAATAATTCAATCATGGTATGGCATTATAACAGTAGAAGAACTAAAAGAATTCGTGAACTCCGAAGGATGTTATCAAAAGACCGTAACTGATGATAAAAAGTAGTCAACTAAGAATTAACTGCTATAAATGTGCAACTTTACACATTTACAGCAGTTATTCATATGTTTCCTAGTTCTTCATTATAATTGCTTTTCTATCACATAAGATCATTTTAAAAAGCAGTCTATTAAATTTTTCATTATATTATCTTGAAAATGCTATAAAACATTATAATATTTCCCTTAATAAAATTTCTGTTATGAGACATCAAATCTCAAAAATACATTCTATCCAAAAGATTTCTGCCCTGCTGGTTATCCTTCTCAATATAAATCAAAATAAATGAATATCCCAAGATGAATATGAAGTTTATAATTTAAATCCTTTAGTCATGTAAAAAAGTCCTTTGGTTTTTTTTAAATCCTACACTTTTTATCAATTAACTGCTGCTTTAATGCGCAATACTGATGAAATTTGTTAACGTTTTGGTAATCGAATCGAAATATATGAGTGCAGATGCTTAACTTTTCATTGATATTTTGTAAAGAAATATATTTTTATCTCGAATCCTAAGGATAAATGAATAGAGAAAAACTGAAATTGATTTTACTTTCATTAAATTCATATATCTAACGTCACAAGTAACAGGTATACTTTTCATAAAAATTTCTAAAGTAATTTCAGATGTAAACTTGAATTATATTGGATTCCTGCCGTATTTCTGGTAATTAATATTACATCGCTCCACTTTAAAAAATCAATAATAAAATTTCTTCGATATTCTGAGTTAAATATTGATCCAAAATTTTCAAGTTTATGTTTAAGTTACTTGATTAATAAAAGACACTTTACAATATCTGAGTTGCATATAAATTTATGGATAATCTGTTCTAGAAATAATACAAATAAAAATGATTTCATCTTTGTTATTGAGATTGCAGTGTTTAAAGCTCCTAAATTTGGAAAAGGACTTTGAAATGTGAAAATGTATATCTCAATGCGTAATTGTCAGAATTTCAATTAATAAAAATTAAAAGAAATTTTGACATTTTTTCCACAGTAAATTTTTTAAATTCTACATCTAAAAGTATAAAATAATTTTAATTATAATAATTTAATGATCGCAACATAAAGTGATTGTTTCATTTCGTTTCTACAATTTTTGATGAGCCTTTTCATACGCAAATTGCAGCAATATTCGTCACTGACGCAAAGGAATTCAAGTAACATATTTTCAATATAAATTATCAAATATATTTCGCTGCCCTTGAAAAAGCAATTTTATCGCATGTGTTTCTCTTGGTATTTAACTCTCAAATGGGGAGGTGAAAATTTACGACTTTACTAGGGAGGTGCGGTCTACTATACCGTATTTTCTTTGCACTCGAGTGAAATTTTCTAATGAAAATATTAGTATGAAAATCAGCCAATATATTCTGCAGATATTTTTTTTTAATATATAAATTTTCAATATACACTATCACTAGAAAAATTAATTATGTTTGAACATGCATCTCATAATCAGTTGAATGCGAACTTTCATTGAAAAAATCTTCTGTGCAATTTTCCCCATCACTAAAATCACTTTCTGCTTCATTTAAAAGTATCTGGAGCACTGCTTTATAATAGGATCAGTAAATGAATGATATTTCGGGGCCCACGTTTTCGCGTCAACTGCTAAGCCTTGTATATTCTGGAACATTAAAAGGGAGGTGTGGTCTTAGAGACCACGCTGGAAGAAATAGTTGAATTATTTTAAAAAAAGCATTCGCTGGAACTGTTTGAAAAAGTGAATGTGTAGGGCAGGTCATGAAACAAGAAGCTACCGTGTCAATCCCTTCGACTGAGCTAATAATCGAATAGTGATGACTCAAAGTCCATAAAATCCATTCTTGGCGTTCTGAGATGGATAATCTCAGCATCTAAACGCATCTCTCCAGTTAAGGGTTATAGATAAGGAATGAGAATTCTTATATTTTTATCTTTTTATTATCTATTTATATTTTTATGTTTTTTACAGTAATTTTGTCATTTAGTGTTTATTTAATTTTAAATGTTGTAATTATTGTACTAACTTAATTCATTAAAGATTCTTTTGTTTATGGTACGAGATATAAGTCATTGTTTGAGAAAAGGTTGAAGAGAAACGCTTCTAAAGTTTCTATCTCATTTTGTTGAAGGAATGTGGTTATTTTTGTTTAATAAGGCATAATTTAAATTAAATTTGTTTTACATTCACGCCCAACAAACTAGCTACTTGAAGTAAATTAATTATTAAATGAAATAAATGATATAAAAACAAGTGGAAATTCGAAGAATTGAATTTTTTCCATCTCTCAGCGAACTCGTTTTCAAAATTCTGCAACTTTCTGAAGAGAGGAAAGCGCTCTTTTTCTTGAGAGCTGATTCGTTCCATGGACGAAATCTCAGGGGAGAACGTAACAGCAGAAAAGGAATAAAAAGGTAGAAGTGGCGAGGCTAGTGAAGCGTAGAGCAATACGAAACCTCAATGTCCCTCGGGACATCCTTTGCTTTCTAAAAGACACTGTCTCTGAAAGAGGTTACTTTCTTTCTACAAGTTGCATGACTACTACGCTTTTTTCTATCGACTTCTTTTTTTCCTGAGCGATATAGGCTTTACTAGTTTGCCGAATTTTATGCGTGCTTGCTCCGGTGGAACCGTATTCGCGTACCTTTGGAAATGTTTACCTCTCAAAAGACCCAAACTTAAGTGTGAGAAAAGAACTTAAATGTCTAGGATACTACTACATTTTCGTCTTGTGGGAATTTGTTTCTTCTAGTTAATGTCATTTCGAAGCTTTTTCAATTTTAATTCTAATAGTTTTTCAGAAAAATTTTTAATAGCTAAAAATACATTTGTTTAATTCCTTAAACTTATATAATGCTTTTAGTAGAATTTAAGCTTTAGGAATTTTTAATGTTTTATTTGTATTAGCATTTCGTTATGAAGCTATAAGAATGCAATTTGCGAACAATCTTAAAATTTCGAAACATTAGTCAAAGAACGTGGATGAATTTTGCATTGACATGATTCAATGGCCTTGAAGTAAAAGCTTAGGCCATCGCAATCTTACAATTTTTGTAAACAATTGTTGTCCGAAATTTGTTTATTATCAAGTCATGATTTGATATTTTCACTAGAATTACACTAAAAATTTCGACACTTAAAATTACACTAAAAACTCTCATGTGTCGTTAATAAAAAATCTTATCAGAAAGAGATTGTTTTTAAATTTTCAAATAATTAATAAACCAGAAAAATTATTATAATAAGGTATATAATTTTAGATCACAATGATCATCCATCCGCTTTAAAAAAGGGCAAGAAATAAATGAATAATTCGTTCCTCTCGCGTTTCTTTTTGCTAAGGTTGCTTTGTTTTGTTTTGTTTCATATCTCTTATTTTCACATATATCAATATATTACAATAAATAACTGAAATGTTATTAAACTGAAAAAAAAATTGACTGCGAATCCAAAGATTCTAAAAAGGTAATATGGTTATAAGTAGGCAAATTTTAAAGACCACTGCAGAGAAGAAAGTCGCTTTATTCTTTTGCATCATACAAATGCCCCGGATTAGAAACTTTAAGTTACTCTCTCGTTTCAGTTTCTTACTGCCAAAAAAAGCTGTCGAAATGAAAGGAAGACATAAAAAATCAATGTAATTTGATTTTTTTTGCATTTAAAAACATGAAACATAAACAGAATATTTATTTGTCATTATAAGCGTTTGTGACGAATGCACAATCGTCTGTTTTTGTAACAAAAAAATTAGATGACAGCAACTGATTATATGATATTTTCTAAGGCGGAAATAAGTGCATAGGATCATGCGATATTGTTTTGATCAGAGAATTCCGAAGGGCTAAATGTTTTTGGAGACACCAAGAAAAATTTAATAAGATGCGTTGTCACCCGTGACATAAATGCATACTCTAAAGTGATCTCCGTCTTCCTTTAAGCTCCTGTAGGGTATTAAGAGCGTCGTTGACGTTCTAAAGCATCCCACACCCGTTTGATCAGAAATAAAAATCAAGTGATATGCGAGATACTCATAATTCGGTCTCTCAAGATAATGCCATATATTTCATTGTCGTGGGGGACTCTAATTATTGTCTATCAAAAGGAAATGGCCAACGATGGCTCTCGTAATCAATTTGAGACGAGATTTAGAATCTAATTTCTTTATATTTGAGATTTAAAGTTACACTGATAAATATACAACTTCAAATAATCACCACCCAAAACATAGTTCCACAGTTTCTTTTATTATTATTTATTTATTTATTTATTTATAAGCTCGTTGCACAATCAAATAGAATCACTCACCAAACAAAATCGATTTCATCAGTAAAGAGGGCTCTGCATTAATATGCATTGCACACCAATCACGGCACCACTTCACCGAATACACTCAAAAGACTGTGATATTGGAAGATATAACATAGCTCTTTTTTCTTTATTATCGTTTTTTTTTAAAGTAATCTTTCACTCTCAGTAAAAATGTATAATCTTGTTTCTATTTTTAAATTTTTTAGCAGTCAGAACTGATATCAAATCATTAGTTAATTTAGTAAAATTGCTTCTGTATAATAGTTCTGAAAGTTTGTTCTAGCACTTGTTTTCACTGGATTGTTCATATATATAATCAATATCTATAAAATATTTTCAGATTTCTGCTACATCACCTTTGTCGAATATTTGGATTTTACAGATGTGTGTCATTGTGTTCTCTGTTTTTATCTTCTCGATTGCCTGCCATTTCTCATAGGCGTCTACTTATATTCATTCAATTGTATCCATTTGTGGATTGAATTAAAGGATATGCTTTATCTTCCACTGTCCTCCCACCAGCGGGCACCTCAGATATCAGGATGAGAAGCTTTCAGCACAATGGTTTGTTCTCGCCACCCAAGCTGGTATAGAAACAATGGGTTCAGATACTTCCTACCTATGAAGGAACGAGCTTAACACGAGAAGAGTTGTTAAGTAGCCGGTGATGTCTCTACAGCAGGGTTCACATGAGACGAACTTTTGCTCGCAATAGAAGATCACGCATATCTCAGGAAGATCACGTGACCGCAATGGGACTATGGCAAATGGTTGTCCCATTTGCCATTGCCCTTTTGGGGTCACGTGCTGTTCCTGAGATAGGTGTAGCCTTCCATTGTGCGCAATAGTTAGCCTCGTGTGAACGCTGCTTTAAAATCGAAACATAGTTTTCGTCATTGCTGACACAGTGGTCCGGTCAATCAAATTATAAATCCGTATACCTTATGAATAGGTGGGTCGGAGTAGCCTTGTATGGTTATCTCCCATTACTGGTTAATGTTATTTAACAGTTATTGGGAAAGAGAAAATTTATATTTTATTCAAAATATCAGAGCTCAAAATATTTATACTCTTTCTCATAATTTTTCAATTAGTCAATTTATATTTGAAATTAATTATATTGTATCTATCGCTCTTTCCACCTTTCTATATTGCTCTATACAACATTTAGGGTTTTATAGACTATATAACATTTTAAAGGTTTTTTTTTAACTAATTATACCTTACGGATTGCATAATATGTTTTAAATCTTAAATCTTTTTCTGCGATATCATCTCTAATGAACAAGTGGTTTTTAGTGTTTGTTTCGCTGTTCATTTCCGCTCGTTATAATATACATACATACATACATGTATAATATATATATATATATATATATATATGCAGTATAAATTCGTGCAAACTTCAAAAAATCATAATAAAAAAGTAATGCTCGAAAAAAATTGTAGTTTGCGGTAATATGTTCAGAAAGCCTTTGGATTTTGTTATTTCCATTAAAAAATGTATTTTAAAATGACCGATAGATGGCGTTCACACGTCATACTGAGACAATTTGTGCAAATAAGCATAGCTATAAAAAGTAAGACTGGAAATGGATCTGTCATTCGTGCCAGTAGCATGTTATCGCCACCGGATCGAGCATTAGTGGTTAAACTGTTCTATAAGAACAGTGAATCCGCGACTAAAGCATTGCGGCAGTTATGGACGGTGAAAGGAATTAAGGCGAAGAAAAATCCAATTTCATTGAATGGAATATTGAATTCAGTTTCGTCTTTTTGAGGAAACGGGAAGATTAGAGGATCTTCCACGAAGTGGCAGACCATCCGTCAGCTCTCACCGCGTCCTTGTTATCCAAAGGGACATGATAAATGTGGTAGCCGAGACTTACACGGGGAGTTGCAGTGCACGTGAAGCAGGTAAAGTAACAGGAATTCCGGAAAGGTCGATCCGACGCATTCTGCATGAAATCTTGAAACTGCATCCGTACAAGATAGAGGTATTTGACTAGTTGTTGCCAGCAGATTGCGACAAAAGACAAGCCTTTGCAACATGGGTGCTCGCACAAATGGAACGTGACCCAGAATGTTTACTGAACATCATGTGGACAGATGAATCCCACTCTGCATTGCATGGTAACGTCAATACGCAAAACAGTCGTATCTGGGAGACATCAAACCGTAGTGTGTATACGACCAAACCACTACATTCTCCGCATGTGATTATTTCGTGCGATTTGACTGCGTCCTTCATTCTATGCCCTTTCTTCTTTTTTGAAGAGCGTTGTCCTTTATCCGGTTGGAAAACCTGTTCCGTCCTGCAGATGGCTATCTTAGGCTTTTGCATGACCACGTTATACCTGCCTTGCAGAAAAGACGTGCATTATCTTCCGTCACCTTCATGCAGGATGGTGCACCACCCCACGTTGATAGTTCCGTTAAGACGTTCCTCCTAGACACATTCACTGAACACAGAGTCATAAGCCGAGGATGTAAGAATGAGTGGCCCTCACGATCGCCAGATCTTGCTCCAGCGGACTTTTGGTTGTGGGGATACCTAAAGTCTCGTGTCTACCGGAGCTCTCCTGCCACTTTGATGGAACTGAAAGATGCCATTCAATTGGTCGTTGGTGGCATCGAGGCCGACATCTTACAAGCCTCACTTGCTTAATACCTTTTGGCGGAGGTCATGTTCCTCATCTTTGGCTTTAAAATAAAATGTACTATAATGTTACTGTGCCCTGTTTTCCTGATTTGCATAAACCGTCTTGGTATGACGTGTGAGCGCCATCTATCGATCCTTTTTAACTACATTTTTTTAATGGAAATAACAAAATCCAAAGGCTCTCTGAACATATTCCCGCAAACCGCAATTTTTTCGAGCATTACTTTTTTTTATTTTGATCTTTTGAAGTTTTCACGAATTTATCTCGCACCCGGTATATATATATGCATATTTATTAAAAATATGGCTAATTTTTAAACCCTATTACTGAAATTCAATATTTTTCTCAGACCATATCATGATATGTATATTTTTAATAAGATCAATCTTTGTTTCAAGTTGCCGATTATTTTTTTTTCAAAATATGCGCTATTAGAAATATATTCTCATTATCTGAACTTTTTTTCACTCACCACAGCATATTTGCTCTATTATTGTTGCAAATGTCAATAGTTGCTTTTTTGAGTCTCTAAAATCACATTTAAAAATACACATTCCTTTAAATATAAAAAATAATTATAGCAAAAACTAAAATGCTTCTTTTATAGAATTAAAGATTTATATTTGTTTTTTAGTAAAATAATTCTAAACTCTTATCTTTCATTCCAATATGCAACATTTGTAAGCGCTTTTTTCCTTTTACACAATACTGGGAAAGCTCTTTTTAGACATGAATGTTATTCTTTCTCTCTCTTTTACTTTTCAGAACGGCTTAAGCATTTTTTTCTTTGGCAAGACCAAGGAAATCTCTTTAGACTTGAATGTTATTCCTTCTCTTTCACTTTTCAGAATCGCTTAATATCGAAAGGGAATCTTCAGTATATCCTGGTCCGAAGTTTGCTCAGCTCAGAGTCATAAATCTTTTCTTTGGCTGTGGGGTAGTTGCTTAATTAGGTTCCAGGCGTCTCCGAGCAATTTATCAATTTTAAAGGAGAAAAGTGTGCCTCCTTTAATCGCGTACGTTGGATGAAAAATCCATTTCGTATTACTTCCTTGAAGCAATGATATAGGACGCCACTTAACGACTCTTTTCCTGTTCAACATTTTTAGAAAATATACAGAAAGATGTCTAATAAGAAGATTTAAATAAATTAACCACTTGCTATTTTGTCTTGCATATTTATCTTTCTCCCGGTCTTTAATAATTGAAAAATTTAACTCATGATGAATATGGCACATATTCGAAAAGTGCTCTATGAGGACTTATTTGCTTACATCGTACTTTTTCGTAAGCTAATAATTTTTGAAAATCATAATAGTAACTATAAAAATTTGAAATATTTTCAAATTATAAAACAAATGATTTATGAAGCTTACATCTGTTGCATAAAATGGATAGATTTATTTCTATTTATAATGCATTTCACTTCGTATTTATGCAGTGCCTACGAAAAAAAAATATTAGCAAGGATGATGTTCTTTGCAAATGCTATGCACGGCTGACTGGTTCTCGTTTAAATGTTTCTATCAAGTAGAATCGGAAGTGGTCAGTACTTGGGAGGGCGACCGCATGGGAATACTGCGCATTTCCAATTGAAAACTTTTTGAGGCCTTGATTCATGGTTACCTTATACTTTAACCCTTTCTAGACCAATTTGATAAAATTTTCATAGGTTTAAATGTTTTTAAATATCCCGTCAGTCTTGAAAAAGTTAATAAGTTTTTGTAAAAATTTCCCAAATTTTAAAAATTTTAAAATATTAATCACAGAAATCAAATTTGAACAGAAAATGGAATTATGCAGAATTGATTTATAAAAAGGGGTTATTAAAATCCAAACTTTTGAAAAGATCGTCATGCAGCTGCACAGTGTAAAGAAGGCTCACAACTTGTTTATTAGGCTTAAGACAATGCTATTCAGATTTGACAGTACGTCACAATTGGCTATCATGTTAAACCAATACAATGTTACTTATTTTTCCTATCTAGTTTGGTAAGAAATTTTATTAGCAGTTAATTTTACATATTTTTCATTAATAAATTCAATTTTTACCTAGGGCGAAAGAGGCAGATAAAAACTATTGACTGTCGATTTTTTGCAAAAAGTAATCTTGGATTGTTGTCTTTCTGGCCTATGAAACTTTCTCAATCCTGGTTAATTTGGTTTTTCAAAACTTAGCATGAAGTTTCCTTTTACCCTTCAACATTTAATAAGTATTTTTTGACTGCACAAATTAAATCAAATAAATAAGAAACTAACACTCAAGATGAAATTAAAGGGAAGATAAAAGCATCTCATATCTCCAATGAAATACTGAAACTTTTTTTTCAAACTAGCAGTAATCTTTCTTTCAAAAATCTCAAAGACAATATGAACAATTTAAAATTTCTGAAAAAGCATATTGAATTTCATAAAACTTGAAAATCGTATTTTACTTCTAAATGCAGTGTACATTCAAATAACTATTCATTCGTAAGTACGATGAACCAACAAAATAATATTTTATCCATTAGTACAGTATTCGCAAATAATTGTTTTTTAAAAATAATTACACAGTTATTCCGCAGTAGCAAAATATCTTATAATATTGTACGATATTTTTGAGAAATTTTTGGATAATATTGAGGAAGCCAAGAAATATACCATTTCAATAACACCTTACAGAGTTTAACAAAATTCAAGAAGGACTTTATTTTTTTAAAAGCATTCTTACGACTGGGTTCTGGCACAAAAGTATTATTTTTAACTTCATGATTCATTTATTTTGAGATTTTATTTTTTAAATTAATCACAATCTTCCGATGACCGAATAATGTTTCATTGTAAATCAAATATTGTATATTGCGGTACAATATTGTATAATCTATATTGCAAATTCCACATTCAGTAGCGATTAGTGTTATTGCAAAAGTCGCATTGTGAATAGTACTTTTATGAAAGTTATGATGACGATGTTGTGAATTATGTTTTCAACAATATGACGTAGTACATTATTATTCTTATTTATCATTTGAGAACATAATGTTTTTTCGTTACTGGGTTTTGAATAATTGAAAGCAACGAATAATTGAAGCTCGAAATCGCGTAGGAAATGAATAAAGCATAAATGGCATAATTCATCTTCACCTGCTTTTACCAGTATTGCATTATTATTATTATGTATGATTCTTTGAAAGCAGATGCGTTTTTAAAAGGTTGACCTGCTTTTACCAATATTGCTTTATTATTACGTATGCTTCTTTGACAGCAGAAGCGGGTTTTAAAGATTGACGTAGAACTATGACATCATAGCTGCTATTTCATCTCAAAATCGGTTGATTTCCAACACTTTGTTTGCTAGCTAGAAAAATTGTAAATGAAAGTTTAAAAAAATCATAATTATATATATATATATATATATATATATATATATATATATATATATATATATATATAAGTAACCAATCTATAGTAAGAAATAGTTTGAAAACGAAACTAAAATAAAAACGAAACAAACCAGTTTCGAAATCACAACTAAAAATTATTACCTATTCAAACTAAAACCGAAAAAGAACTTCATAGTATTTAGAGAGCGCAACTGCAGATACTTCTAAAACACAGATGAATTGATACAAAAGTATTAAAATCAAGTTAAAAAGAAAATAAAAAAAACCAAATAAAAATTGAACCAAAATAAATATAAAAAAGAATCCCGGATGAAGACTTTTTCAAGGGTCACCCTCAAGCAGGGATTCAAAGAAAGGGATTTTTTCTGTGAGGAAATGCAGACATAAGTCTAATAATGATTCCTCGTGACCCGAAAATCCATTGAAATTAGGCCCAAGGGATATACCATTTTAATAGAAAGGAAATACAAGACAACAAATTAGCAGAAAATAACCACTACAAAGTAAAAATACAATAACAAAAATAACAATAAAAACAATATAGCACTAAAGGAAAAAACGAAAAAGGCCAGAACATACCATTAGCAGTCAAGGAATTTTTAAGCTATCGATTGTGATGCCCGCTTTTTAAAAACACAACCGGTAAAAATGCTAACGCTAAACTAGGTAAAAAATTGTAGGATTCTTTTAAATTCTTTTTTATATTTTTTTTGGTTCAATTTTTATTTGTTTTTTTTTTATTTTCCTTTTTACTTGATTTTAATACTTTTGTATATATATATATATATATATATATATATATATATATATATATATATATATATATATATATATATATATATATATATATATATATATATATAGAGAGAGAGAGAGAGAGAGAGAGAGAGAGAGAGAGAGAGAGAGAGAGAGGGAGGGACGGATAGAGACCGATAGAGGTCTCGTGATTGTTTTAAATCGGTTTAAACTGGTTAATGTCTTAAATTAATTAAGAAAAATAATGACTTAACAAATAATGTTCTCATTTGATAACTTGAAATTTGCGATTGTAGATTTCATTAATTTTTTTTAATTTATAAATTTTATTGGAAATGAATAAATCCCAATAACCTAGATGTCTTTTACCATAACCTACTTAATTTTAATTATTTGACCAGGAGTATAAAACATCCTCATTACAATAAAATATCCAAGGCTGATATTTATTTATTTAAAGTAAAATAAATTAATGTTAATGTTAAAAGCTATGTTTATAAAACTCGTTGGAAAATTCTCCATCTCAGTTTTTATTATATAAGGAAAAAAGAAATTATTCGTTTAAGTAAACTATCGCGAGTTACAATGAGTAATCTATGTGCTGCAAAAGAATGTGTTTTTTATGTTGAAAGATTAATGATCATAAATTAACCCGTCCGCCGCGCAAAAACCGCATGTGTATTCAGTAAAATTAAACTTTTCTCAATATTTTATATTTTTAAAGCAATTATTTTTTTATATAATAAAAAATGATTCAATTAGCAAATCTTAGTCATAAACGAAAATCGGCCCTCTTTAAATACAAATTAGATTCTTAACTTGAAATTCTAATAAATCTATTCAGTAACTATTTTGCGCAATATGGTATAGAATAGAATTCATTGTTGAACAGTATAAAAAAAGCCATATAATTTGTGTCATTTTTACTCTAAGAAATAATAATACTGAAAAAATAAGTACAATATTCCTTTTAAAAAAATAACATATTTTTGTATTAAAATAAAATCTTAAAAAGGAAGATTTTTATTCGTTATTTTTGAAAGGAAATTAAAGGCGAAAAACAATTCTTCTCCAAAACTGTAATTATTAACTATAATATTTGTTAAATTTAATAATTTTTTATACATAATATATTAAAATGTATAAACTAAGAATTTATTCTTAAAACGTGGGAGTAAATCGTTGTAAATTGTAAATCACAATAAAGATTCACAATCCTTAAATTTAGAAATATGAAATGTATTAAAATAATAAAATAATTTATTAACGCAAAGTTTCTAACATTATTTATAAAATTTCTTAAAAATTCAGATAATATAATACTATTAATGTGGAAAATAATACAATATGCATTTAAAAAAATTAATTAATTTCTATTTTTTTATTGATGTTTTTGTTTATTAAAATGAAATAAAACTGACCACGCGTAACTTTTCTCCCTTTGAGATCGGAACAAAATGCATGTAAATATTTTTATTCCAAGAATAAATATGTAATAAAATAATTGCTTTGAAGTAAACTTTTCCTCTTACTTTTAATGTGTACACAATGATTGTACAAAGTTCACAGAAATTATTTATTAAAATACCGCTTCTTTGAATATTATATATTTACAAAGGAAATAAAATAACCTTTCAGAACTCTTTCTTTGCATTATAATGATAAAAAATTTTCACGTTGTAAAAAATTGTTACTGTAGCATTTACTTCAACTCTAATTTATATGTTGAAGAAAAAAATTTACATTTATTTTACAATATTCAAAATTAATAATGATAATTGATTTATCAACTGCGTTTTAAATATAATATTAAATAAATAAGCCTCAAAGCCTTAAATATGTGCTTCTTTTAATGTTTTATGGATGCTCAGTTCCATTCTATTTATTTATATCATTGTTTAATTGGAAATTAAAATAGATCAATATATGGATTCAAAGAAATCTTATTGTAATACAGCTGCATAATAGATAAAAATCGGAATCTCTTTGAAAAATTCTGGAAATATTCTCAGAAAAAATAGAAAATTTTAAAAACATTAATTCACTTATTATTTTTTATATGCATTGTATTCATAGAAGTATTTTTTTTATTATTGCCTATTTTGTCGAATTCCACTGGTGGAGCTAAAATTTCTTAGTAGAGGAAAATGCGCAACATTTTTTTTTAATCTGAACTTTTAATTAACTCATTGCCCTGATTTAAGATGTCATTATATGCCGAAATTAATTAGCTTAATAATATAAGTAATTTAAAAGGATTATATATATATCACCTTCAGGTACGGATTAAAAGGAGATTTTTTCTGTGAGGAATCCAAACATTTGTCCAACAGTATTGACTTCTCGTGACCAGAAATTCCCCTGAAATTAAGGCCTAAGAAATAAACCATTTTACAGAAAAGGGACAAGACTATAAATTAAAAGAATACGACCACCAATAAGCAAAAATACAATAACATAAAATAACCTATATAATAACTCTCATAACCAATTATGAAAACAAAAGGGAAAGAATATCAGCAGCAGACTAAAAAATTTTTTACAAAAGGTGTCCCTTCTTGTTCATTCTTATTTACCGTTCTAAACTGTTTATGCTAACGTCATTCAAGGTAAAAATAATTGGAGGGTCTCAGCGCCATCTATTGAGTTAGTTAATAGGCAGCGAAAAGTCTATTATTATTTTAGGCAAAGAATTAATCCCAAATCATCTCTTTTTTATTAAAATATTAATATTGCATTAGTTTCTGAGAAATTCATCATTAGTTAAATTTTAAATGAGATTATTTGTTGCTTCAATGTAGGAAATTTTGTTATAACAAACTCTTTTTATCCTGTATTATTCGAAACTATGGGAAACTATAAAAAATTAATAAAAAAAATAACAAATGGTGTTTTAACTATGAATTTTCTTTAAATGAAAGCACATTCTTAAAGGCTATTTTTCATGTAAGTAACATGCCGATTTGATGAACCAGGGGGACGTAAATTATTGAAAACGAAAAAGTAGTTTAGAACCCTCACCTGCAAAAATATTAAAAACTTAAGAAAAATAAAAGATTGAAGATATAAGTAATTTTATACTCTTTAATTTGATATAAGTCTGTAGTGTGAAAACTGAAGAGGTTTTAAGATAATCAAGAAATGCTAAAATGTTGGCCAGGAAACATCGCTGCAAAATCGGCACCCTTGTTTACAAAAGATATCGCAAAATTCTACCGAAACTTTCTGAGGAATGATAGTAAGCATAGGGCGATAGGTAAAGGCGATAAGAATTTCCAAAGAAATATAAAGTCTCAAACAACGGTGAAAATTTTTTGGTGGAATACAGATAAAACAAACATTTACAGCACACACATTTTAACATAAGAAAGGAGAGGATGAGAAACTTTTATAAAAATCTCTCAATGTTGCGACGGCGAAGGTCATTACACAACCAACAACGACGTTTAAATGACCGCTGGACGCTCTCAAACATACCAGGTGTGCTTGCAATTTCTCCAGCAGGCGACGACGATCAGTGCTACGAGATCTTCCACTGTATCCAAGGTGTCGGATAAACAAGAGATATCATGTGGCCCCAGAAGAAGAAATATAGGAGATTGAGGTCAGGGAAACGTGGATGCCAAAAAACAGGTCCGAGAAAGCTTCTTCTTGTCGACTACCTTGTTTCAAATCCTCGCATTCATAGGGCCATTCTCTTAGCCAGGCTAATTGTCTCTTCGATGTCTGTTTTTGCGATTTTCACAGAATAAACGTCTCCTGCGACCCTATGTTTTTATGATAATTTTTCATCTCATCACTATCACTTCTCTAAATTTACCTTTCGAATTTGGCAATCCCTCTGTAAACATCCGGACCGATGTTGCAGCGATGTTTCCTGGCAAACATTTTAGTTTTTCTTGAATATCTTAAAACCTCCTCAGTTTTCACACTACAGACTTATATTAAATTAAAGAGTATAAAATTCCTTATATATTCAAGCTTTTATTTTTCTTAAAATTTTAATATTTTTTCAGATAAGGGTTCTAAACTACTTTTTCGTTTTTAATAATTTACGACCCCCTAGTTCATCAAATCGGCATGTTACTTACATGAAAAATAGTCTTTAAGAATGTGCTTTCACTTAAAAAAATGCATAGTTGGAACATCATTTATTATTTTTTTTATTATTTTATTACAGTTTCCAAAAATTATCCGACAACTTAAATTTTTGTTATTTTCACCCCCTAAAAGTCTTTTGGGACCCCATGTTGTATGGTGATTCTTTATCCTCTTGATTCCTACTATCATCCCTCTGAATGTGTCGGTCGAATTCGTCAACACCCTGTATAAAAATACAGACATTTATTAATTTTTCATGAGGCAGATTGGTGTATAAATTTTCGAAATCAAAAGTATTAAGTTTATTAATGTTCTTATCTTTATGAAAATCAAAAACTTCTTTGTTACAATTAATTATAAAGTTATCCTCATCTTTGATTTTGTCCATGATAATTTTTAAATATTTAAAGAAGTGTTACCCCCTATAGTAATTATAACGGCCAGTGCTACAAGTCACGGATCTGAATTTTAATGGGGTTTTTTATGAAATTTAACTGTTGGGAACAATAAGGATAGTTTAGAGCGCAAGTCTTAATTTTGTTTTGTTTTATTGCGAAAGCTAGCATTCTTTTATCTAATTCCTTCTTCCCCGTGTTCTTTAAAATATAAGTTGCATCAGAGTTATATTAATTAATTAATAGTTCTTTATAACAATATTTACAAATTAAGCAGAAATTATTTGCTGATTTATCTATTACTGTAATAAGAAATTTTTCTTTTAAATTTTTTATTTCTTTTTTAATGTTTTGCTAAAATAAATCCCGCGTTCTTTAGATCTATCAATATCTGTATTCATCTTTATTTTAATTTACTCTAAAATTCTCATTTTCCATTCTTCGAAAACTTGCGCAGGCCAATAGTATTTCCTAAATAATTTAGCAATAAAAATATCCAAATCTTTTCCTATAGAAATTAAGATTTTATTATGGTTTTTTTTTTTTCTTAATCTAAATTTAATTCCTCTTTCCATTCATTCTCTTAAAGAGCTAGATTCAATAATTTATAAATTACCTGTAATAATATGGCCTTTATCCACATCTATAAAATCTTTACAGCTTTCTTTGGTACAGTTACAATCTGTTTTATTTATTTTATCTAAATTTTTGCTATAGCAAATATAATTTCAAATTAGATTCCTTAAAGTTGATGTATAACTAAACGCTATTGAAACAGTTGCTCTATCTGTTAAAGAAAAAAACAATTATTATTATGTACAATTTTAGGTAATTTTAATTTTTCGAAGCTAATATCAAAAAATATTATCACACAGAATTCTTTGTTTAGATTATATTTATCATGAAATAGTAAATCGTTTTTTCCGATATTAAGCTTACATTTAATTAGATCAATAATTATACATTAAGTGTACGAATTTTTAACCTTTATATACCAGAATTTATTAATTATTAACCATTTAATTTTATTATTTCTAAGACCAAAAATATATTTCCTACAATGCAATGGTGCTTTTTCTATTTTTTACTTTTTTTAGTTTAGTTTCCGAAATAATTTTAATTTTAGATTGCTTCTATAATATGTTTTAATTTCATAATGCTTATATTTTTGGTTATATATATATATATATATATATATATATATATATATATATATATATATATATATATATATATATATATATATATATATATATATATAAATATATATATATATATATATATATATATATATATATATATATATATATATATATATATATATATATATACATATATATATACATATATATATATATATATATATATATATATATATATATATATATATATATATATATATATATATATATATATATATATATATATATATATATATATATATATATATATGTAGTTACATATATAACCCATATAATATATATATTTATATAGCCAATTATATATATATATATATATATTTGAAACAAGAATTTACCTAATACAGAAAAATATTTATATGTTAATCATTTGAAAGAATAGAACTTTCCAATTTTTTAATTTAAATTTTAATGTTGTTTAATGAAAGTCGGTGATGCAGAAAAAATGAGATTATATTAAAAAGAAAAAAATAGAAATATAGTTAAATCCAAGCGTTTCTTATAATTATCAGCAGAAAAGCAATCTATTCATTAAAACTATGCTTAATAAGGGCTTCTTAATCGATTTTTGGCAATCACATTATACCTTTTAGAAACTATTAATTTAAAAATCAAATAATATGGAATCTTTTAATGGAAATTCAGTTAACAGAACAGAATCTAATTTATAATACAATCCAATTTATGAATCTTGATAAAGAGTATACAATATATCTACAAATATAAACTTAAATGATATGGGCAATCTCTACATTTAATAGGGCAATTTGGAAAATGAAAATTTAAAATCTTCAACTTCATTAGATGAAAATATTGTGAATTCAACCATCTCATTTTGAGTATTGTTGTTTCTCTAAAGCTTTGTTATTTAACACGCAGGTGCGATACAAAATGTTAAATTATAATTCAAAAACTACTGAAAAAATTGTCAAATGTTGAACCAACAAATGTAAATTTATGTAACAGAATAGGAATTATTTAAAACAATCTCACTGTTTATAGAAGCAAAAGATATTTGTCTCTCCATTGTATCTCCATTTTGGGGTAAATAATAATTAACTGTTCATATATGGCTTAATTGCCTTCGAAAATTCCTTTTTAGGTTGCATTATGATTACATTATATCAAGTTGATTGCAGGAAAAGCTTCTGTCTGCCTGAATTTTTTGACATATTTATGGATGGAAGAAAGCAAACTGTTCTCTCCTTTGCACCAAAATACATTCATTGGTTTGGAAATATTTTAAAGGATCGATTCCTCGTTTTTATTTGCTGAAAGATTGAATATTTATAAATTATATTACTTGTCAAATGGTTCTAATTTATGTTGAATATTTGATACTTGAATTATGTGTCGGCAGGAACAGATTTCTTTTGTAGTTAGATTTGGGTCATTGAGAAAAAATTGTGCAGGATTACCAATAGTTCAGTGAATATTTTAGCGTTTTGGTCAATAGGTTTGAAGTCACAGATAACCAGTTGTTTGAAATTCGGAAGAAAAGGTAACAAGTTTTTTTGTTTGTTTTTTTTACTTTTGAATTTAAAGAACGATGAATAAACAATTATAATATACAAAATCGAAACACTTATATAGTTCCTAAGCTAACAAGCTTTAATATAATTAAAAGAGCCGCTAAAGACTATTTTATTGCTAATTAGGTACCAATGTCGGCAATGATAAATAACTTAGTGATTAGTTTCTTGAAAAACTTTTCTTAACTGGATAAAATCATTTACATGAATTCTTTAAATTAGATCAGAATAATCCAGAATAGAGGCTTGATTCTAACATTCTCACTCATAATAATAATTTCAAAATATTAGTAATATATTTATAACAACAAATATTGTTCAATTCTCTGAAAACGTATTTTTTTAGAAGAAGAAAATGCTAACAAATCAGATAAATTCTTTCAAATTCAAAAATTACTATCGTCTCTTAATTAAGATATAAAACACAATTCAATACCAACATTTGAAAGACAATAAGTAATGTCTAACAGATTTAGTTTTAAAGTAATAATATATTTTGAGATTGTGTTTCATTTGTTTGAGTCATTTCCATTCATATCTGATTAATCAAAAATGTAGTAGTTTTGAAAAGCTTTGTTTGTTGAGCACCTACATAACCAAGAGCCAATAATAATGTCACCAATAACTGTATGTCGAATTTGGTAGTTTCATTTATGAAAAAGCATATAATTCGCATTACTCATTTTAGAGATAATGCACAACTCCAAAAAAAATCTTCACATGAAGAGTTTCAAAAGTAAATATTTAATGACTTACTATAGAAACCCAAAAATTTAATTCGTATTTCACCGCTTTAAAAACAATCCAAAATGATTTTCTCGACACAGAGTAGAAACCTTTTAGTGGTAGGAAATTTAAACCTCTTGTTTCATGGATTTAGATTACCCCCAAATTTTCTCACGATTTATGTACCTTCACTCTTTAATTAGCTTCATCTAAAAGCTAATTTTCTTCATGAGTGCATCTCCTCGCGAAAGTTAACTATTTTTCTTAGTTGTAAACAACCTCGCAATAAAGACTTGGTCGGAGCATCATCCAATCTGATTAGTAAATACACTTTGCGGTAATTTTTGTAGAACTTCCCTTTTCCTATATTAGCTAAATGAGAACTTAAAATATATGTTTTCTTTTCTCTTTCAAGTGACAAGTACGCATTCTTTAAAGTTCCTAATGTTTCATGGCAATAGAACTTAACAAATGGTATCTTGCACTATGAGCATTGAAGAGGCATTTTTTTTTTGTGCATAAATGAAATCCTTTTGATCTCGCCTTTCATTAAATGCTTAATGATTATTTTATTTCAGAAAAGTGATATAACGTCATTTTCTCATTAAGATGTAAATTAGCCCACTGAATTTTATTTCTGATTCAATGCTCAAAGTTCTGTTGAGTTTGACTATCTAAGAAACTTTCTAGCTCTTTAATTGTCGAAACAAATTAACAGCCTGTGTCCTGGCCTAGGGGTAGGGCGTCTTCCTCGTTATCTGGGCTTTCCTGGTTCGGGCATGGTTTTTCTTTACCCTATGTTCTATCTGTGAGGTGTGTGAAATATCCCCACTGTAAAAAGGGGTTGTGCAAGTGAGTGTCATCTTCATATGAGAGAAAAGTCAAACCTCTGCCCTCGGTTGTTCAGGGGTCCTTATCATCAGCAGCTGTTCCATCCCTCTCTCCCCGATCCCTTGGATTGGATTTGAGTTGTGTTCAATCCAAGGAAAATAAACAATAACTGCAAAAACATATTATCTATAAATTTACGAATAATGTATGCTTTAAGAATATTCATTTACCGGAAAAAGAATTTTCATGTTCGAATTAAAGCGTATAAAATTGCCAATGCTTTGCATACAACATTGAAAATATTTACAGAGAAATAAAAACGTGAAGAATACAAATGAGTTAAAGTGCAACAATATTAGTTGAATGTTGATATTATCCTTTAACAGTTTAATGCAATGAACACTTAAAAAGAGAATTCTTTGTTATCAAATCCCGACATAAAAAATTGCTGTTTTGTTTCATATTGAAGAACAAAATCTCTCTTGATTTCTCAACAAATATTATATCTTGAAGGACATCAATGGCAAGATGGAAAAAAGAATTTCTGGAATATTTCTGTAGTTATGTAATTACCGTTCATTTATGTTTCTATAAAATTCTAAAAAAGTGGTTCATTTCCTTTATAATGTGTTTTTTTATCAGAATTATTATAAAACCATATATTTCTTTTTATATAACAATAATTTGAAAACTTTAATAAATGACTCATGTTTCCTAATTTTTTTGAAAATAAAAAACATGTTTTAAATGTTTTAATTCTGAAAATGAAAATATTAAAAAAAAAAGATTGAAATGGATAAGATCATTGGTATCCATAGAATTTCTTTCCTGAAATTTTGAAGCATTTATTCTTATTTTAAAAATTTAGTTTAATCAAATCTGTAAAAAGAAAAGCGATGACAAGCATTTCTATCAAGCCACGTTTGGGAACCGGTTTGTTTCTACGAAATATTTTTGTTGATAGTTCAAAGTACTCATCCATTTAACTATTATTAGACAAAATGGGTATCTGCAGAAAATTGATTTTTTTTTATTATATTATGAAATAAAAAATACAAATCTATTTAATTATATAAATCTGAATTCATCGATCTAGACTATACAAGTTCAAATTCATCATCATTCATTTAAGTTCAATAATTTTTCCAAGGCATTGAATTGTAAATATAAATTCCGCGTTGCCCAGATTAAATAATTAAAAATCTAGCAACTTAGGAAAACCCAAAATATATTAACATACTATATACTTTGGATAATAAATATTTTGAAAACCAAAATGAGATTATTAAGAAAATACTCTAAATTTGATAACATATACCTGAAAATACATAAACAAAATTGGAGAAAATGTAATTTTTCTCATATTTTTATAGAATTTTTTACTTTATTAGTTTCAATTTGAAGCTCGAGGAAAATATTCGTTAAATTAAATAACACTATTAGTTTAAAATGAATGCAAAACTTTTTAAATTAGAAAAAATGAACATATTTGAATTTAATATATTAAAAAAACTTTTTTTGTTTTAAAGATTATTAATTTAATAACCAAATTACCTATGAAATAAATGAATAAATCTCGCCACGTGATATGAAAATATTTTAATTGAGGGGTTTGTGTGTGTGTGTGTGTGAGAGAGAGAGAGAGAGAGAGAGTGTGTGTGTATTCAAAATGAATTGTATTGGAAAGACTATAACAATCAAACTGTGAAAATTATGATATTTTCATAAAAAATATCCGATTAAGAATAGAAATTCAAAAACGATTTAAAATAAGTGTTTAAAATGCCCATTATGTATTGATTTTACTCTAAGATAAAAATTTTAAATTTATAAAATCTAAAGTGGGGTTTTTTAACTACTTACCTAACTCTGTTTCAGATCTTAAAAAATTTTGAATTTAAAATTCCTCAAACTTATTTGAGATTTTAGATTCTAGACATTTTGTTTCCTTCTGTGGCTTGACTTTTATTTTCTGCATAAAACAACAAAGTACGGGTATGCATTATACATAACTTCGAAAAATATATATTTCAAACGGCCTTCATATCAGAAAACTTGAATTCAAGTCCCAGGAATGATACGTGCATATATTCGCTCTCTAAACATATTTTTTCATTATTTATTTAGTTAGTAAGTAAAGTAAGGTTTAGTAAGTAAAGCGTGAGTTAAGTAGTAAAAATTAATTCTTTGATATCTAACGAGATTTTAAATTCTCTGTTTATGAAAAACTTTAAAATGCACTTCAAAAATGGTTGAAGTTTTAAATGAGCGTCATTTCTTTTCACAAAATAGTTTAATCAGTGAAAAATTACTAAATTGGAATGTCAATTGCCTTTTTTGTGACTAATTATTCCTATAGAGTAAACTCATAAAAATAAACATTAGGAAACAAAAGTTTACGAAAAATTTTAAACTCGCCTCTTTCTATATATTTTTTAAACTTTACAGACGATTATTTTTTAAGAATTTCAAAATGCAGTTTGAATTTGTAGTTAAATTTTAACTATTCGCATACATAAGAAAACATAAAAAAGAGAGAGAAATTGCTTTCATTGTCCCTTCCAGAGACAACCAGTAATCATCCCTTTTAACTGAATAATTTTAAGGATAATGCAGGAAGTTTCACAATTTCATTTCACGACGTCAAAAGTTGATAAAATCTTTGAAAAATTAAATGTTTAAAACTATATGCCATCCAAGTTTAAGGAATTTTTAAAAAATGCTAATTTAAGAATTAACTTAAATCTGAAAACGTATTTTAGAAAGTAAAACTAAAATACATCATTTACAAGTTGTTTTTAGCTAAATTTAACTGAGTAAATCTGACTTCAATTCGTTCTGCCATTTTCTTCAATTCACCAATAGAAAATAACTAGAATGCAATAATTAATTCCTTTTGTATTACTTTTTGTTTGGATCGGAAGGAAACTGTTGAATTGAGAAACCGAAAATTGAAAAAATCAAGATCAGAAATCAGATGTAGTTTAAAAATTTGCCAAGCATAAAAATGTTGTTCGCAACAAATTGCTTCTCTGAAAATTTGGCAACAAATATTCACTTGTCATAATAAATAGTTGATGTCGTGTTTGAGCATATGTTAAAGATTGAAAAGTTGTAATTATTTTTTAGAGATATACACTTATGACTAGCACTCTTTGTCTCCGTGACAATAATAGTTTAGTTTAGTTATATTGACGTCCCGTCATAGTTTAGTGGACGTTTAAAGCAACACTAGGGTTATTTTAGGACGGACCTCGTAATTTTAAATCGCGGTAAGATGACGACAACGACACCTGATCTGGTACCTTCTCTCTAATCTTTTACACCACATCAGCTGGCAGCGAGTAATAAAAGATATAAAAGTGAATGAAAAGAAAAAAATTGAATATACCATAATGTATTTGATGGGGATTAGACCTACAAATCTCTGATGCATCATCACTTTCTACTGAGGAGCTTAATGAGAAAATACACATTCACAGAGCATTAAGAAGTATTTTACTTTTTACAGTCATAAAACAAACAGTTTCATTTTCATTCTTTCTGTGCAAATGACATTTTATGCGGTTTAAAAACGCTTTATGTATTTTCGGATTTTCGGATTGTTCTGTAAAATATTCTAGAAAACAAGCGCTACAATTTTAAATTATTCTAATCATCTATATATTAAGTATAATTTTTACGATAATTCAAATATATATACATATATTATTTTTTAAAGCAAGAAACATATCTTTAAAACCAATTGCTAAATTTTCAGGAAAACGTTATATAAATTACATAATAAATTTCCAGGTTTTATTCATTTGGATAAATACATTTTTAAATATTCCTTAAATTTGTTTCGTATTTTAAAGGAATTCAGTAAAATTCGTTTAAAAGATTTTAATTCTTAAAATTAATTATTTTGCTTTCTCACTGATATCAGTATAAAAATTTTATTCAAAAAAGTTTATTATATAATTATCCTATTGGGAATTATGTCATGTTGTATTAAAATCAGACCAGATACAATTTGAGAGAGATTTGAATAACAATCAGGCGACAAGGATGATATATAGTGAGAACCTCAAACTTTCAATCTTCCAAGGCAATCACCAAAAGCAAATTCAAAGTGCAGTACCAAAAATACAAAATCTTGACGCCGCGATCTTTTCCATAAGCTAAATCCAATATTCCATCACTAGATCTAGCTTCTTATCAATGGAATATACCATATGGAGTATTCCTCCGAGGGGAGGGCAATTTTAGAAAAAACAGAGAACAAAATAATTAAATATTTATAAATATTTTTTTCTTTGAATCGGTAAAAGTCTGTGAATAAATATACTTTACTTATTCTTGTGAAACCATGATAATAAATAAAAGCATGTTTGCGTTTTTCATAAATCCGGAATAACTAAATAATTGAAAATCCAGATATTTTCAATTTTTTTTAATGAATTTCAGAATAAATAATTCTAAACAAAGAATAAAGAATGGCGAATTCTATTGTATCAAAATGAGAATAATTGTAATAATTATATCCTGAAAAATAAAAGAGGTTTAAGAAATTAACTTCAAATGACACAATTATATATAATAAGAATTTTGTATTCCTAATATAAATGTTCAGTTATAAATTACGTTGAATAAAAAATTTCCTCAGAGTTGATTATGCAAAAACCAAATTAAAAGAGAAACTTAATGTCATAATTCTTCTCTAAATTTCCCTTAATTCTTTTAAGTCATTTTTTTCCGGTGTTTTCTTTTAGAATTCGGATTCCAAGAACAATATATCCTGAATAGCGTTATGAATGAAACAGAAAATTTTTTCTAATACTCTTTTTTCAGTTTATGAAAATCTACTTTCATTACTTTAATGTGTTTCATTTTTTTTATTTTAATAATCCCATTTACGCATAAATGAAGTCATCTAGATAAAAAAAATGACTCACAATCTTTATTTTTTTTATTTCAGTTAGATAAAAATTATAAATTCGTTATATTAACCACAGAAAAGAAGAAAAAAAAGATTGGTTCAAATTTCACTGAAGCAATTACGAAATAAAATATAATTTTTAAAGCAAAATACTGTAAAGAATTACATTTAAGAATACATTCATAATAAAACTAATAATAAAGCAAAATATATATATATATATAAATGATGTAAGAAGTACAATACGAAAATATGCATTTATATCCAATTCTTTAAAGCCAATATGTATTTTATAATACTAAATTTTTTTTAACTTTGCTAACTACATGGCTGGATTGTTTCACATATTAGGATTTAGTTTGTTACGTTTAGTATTTCTCTTCTGATATTGACCAAATTAAATTTTTCTCTTATTCTAGGCCTGGTCACAATCATTCCCTGTCCTATTCATAATAGATATATAATACATGTAATATATGTCCTATACATGTAATACATACATATATATATATATATATATATATATATATATATATATATATATATATATATATATATATATATATTATAATTTGAGAAATTGTACGTATTTTCTTTACATTTTTAGGATTGAAACGTTGTAGAAAATTGGAAATTAAACGACATGTTATAAAAACAATGTTAATTAATGTCCCTCAATGAAGCACAACCGACTGCCGCAACCAACTTGTTTTCTAGAATTATCAGTTTTCTTGTGTGCTAAACTAATAATAAAAATAATTTACTTATCTAAGCATAATTTTATTGATAGTTAATTTAGTAACAATAAGGGTTAAATCGCATTATTGCAATCATTGAAGATAATGCAAAAATTATTTTTGTGAGATAATATATAGGCAGAAATAGCGGGAAAATAGCATTAACTCTCATAAATTTTTATAAACTCATTTTAATTAGCTTTTGGACTACAAAAAAAAATTCAAAATGACGTTTCTCTCACTTTCAAAAACTTATGAGCCATATTCCATCAAGAGTGTAAAAGACTGTGATTTGTGCAGAGAAGGCACCAGTACTTTTTTGTCTACATATAAATTTTTTAAAAATATATTGCGATTTAGATATAAAAAGTTCAGATTTTAAACTCAATCATATTGAAAAGAGTATGTAATATTTTTAAAAATAACTCTGATGAGTTAATCCAATATCGATAAATTTATTTTATAATTTGAGAATGAAACATGATTGTTAAAAACTGCTAAGATTTCTTCCTAGTTTCCTTTTGTTAATTTTTGCAAGAATGGACAATAACCAAATTAATGCGCATCTGATTAATGATTCACCTTAGAAGAAAGTAATTGAAAATCATGATCTCATTAAATTGCGGCTATACGTTCGAAAATCAGACTTTAATGAAGTTTTGCGACGTAGTAAAAATTTAAGTATCCCTTAAAGACCCAAGACATTCTCAGGGTAATGAGAGTTTTTTTTTAATTTTATTTTCTGAATTTAAAGGAATAGAGGACCTTTTTTTTATATGCACAATTTCGTTAAAAGGAGTTATTGTGCCCTAGAATATTTTTTTCCCTTCTTCTTCTTCTTATTATTATTAGTGTTGCTTTTCATAGAATGTAAAAATTTTATCTTGTTTTTGTGTAATTAACAAAAACATGGATAGTTAATTTTCTTTTGTTGTTACAAAGTTACGAAATATTACACTGTTTAAGAGCGCAACAACATTTAATGATCCATATTTATTGAATGAAAGTATTTTAATTAGTTTTCCATGAGAAAAAAAATAAAAAAATAATATAATTTATGTTTATTTGTCAGATACAAGAGCACATAAACCATTGTGTTACTTTAAAGAAGCATTATCAAAGATATGTTCCGGTAAAATTTATACACGAATAATTTTTTTTTTCATTCGAAGGGTTTCTTTAAAAAGCTTTAAATGCCAAATCGTGTTTATTTTATGATAAAATTATTCTTAAATCAACAATAAAGTGTCTACTTTTTTACTTTAAATAATAAATGAATTAAATAAAAGTAAAACTGAAATCTATTTGATTAAAGTAAAAAAACAAATTCATGTAATCTGATTCATTTCATTTTTACATCAATAATGCATCTTTTAATGCAAATTTAATCAAATAATAGTCAACTAAAATCATTTCATTATTTGTTCATTATTTTGTTCATTTAAAAGATTGAAAAGATTTGAAATTGAAAGATTAAAAGATTTGAAAAGATTTCATTTAAGAAATTTCATTATTTGTTGCTTTTAAAAGAGGGAATATTATTATCTATATTGACATTAATATTAAGTCTATTCAAGACAAAAAAAAATTGCCAACTACATTAAAAAATAAACAATTGTAAATATTTGAATATTTAAATAGTAAATTCATAAAAACTTAAATAATTCTATTTTTGAATTATTATAGAAAAATATTTCATGATCATATTTAATGGTTTTAATTTCAGCAGCTTTATTTTTAAATCATTTTCCTTATATTATTAAAAAATATCTTTCATTGAATACGTAATCCATTTAAATAGAAAAGTTTTTTCTTTGTTTTTCATTTGTTGATATTAAATTGAAAAGAAGCATTTAGTGAAAATTAGCTCTTTTTTTAATCGATGATATTAAAAGTAAAGTAAATTACTGTTGAATGTGATGACTATACACATAATAAATTTTGAGATTGCACATTTGAGGTTTTTTTTTATATTCTAGTTTGATGTCATTTTTCTTTAGCAGAAAAATGTTAATAGGTTTATGTAGAATACGATAACTCCGCTTTGTGGAATGTAGTATCCAGGATTAAAAATTCTACAAAAAGGATATATAAAGCTCATCATAGAACCTGGATCCACCAAATCCAAATTTGCCAGTAAGATAGTTGGTATTTTCTAAGAATGAAATTTTCAAAATTTTAATTTATTGCTAGCTTTAATTTATTGCTAAAATAAATCGAAATGTTAACATTATTTTTCAGTAACTTCGAAATATCTTATTGTTAGAAGCATTTGATTTTATAACTCAAAAGCGTAGCTTTTCAGTGATGTCAGTTTTATACCATATGCGCATAGCTTTTTTGTCGAATTTTAATCTATGTTTTAAATATATAAGCATATTTTTCATCATTTCAGTAACCTCATTTATTCGGAGTTGCACATTGAGACACTATTCAATCCATTTTTTGTGAACACTTTATCAAAATAAAGACTAAATTGTAAAAATAAAATAGAAAAAACTGATGAAATCTAAAAAAATTATTATGCATTCGAATTCATGATAATTTCTGTTGTTCATTTGATTTTTTGGATGTTTGATATCAAACCAGAAAATGACTTTAAAAATAGTTCATGATTCAGAAATAATAGCAATGAGGAAGGAGTATTTATAAAAATTGGCAAAAAAAGTAAATATATCAAAATACATTTTTAGAAAGATAAAAAGAAATTAGATTTAGTGCTAAATAATAAGAAAGGGAATCATTCATTTTTTATTCTAATTTTTGCTGCCTTTAAACTGTTTTATGATTATATTTGGCATTCAAATAAATAATTTGCTTATTTGTAAAATTAAAATGAATAATTACGTTTATTCCTTAACATCCTATTTTCTACTACAATGCATCGAACACCACCCATTGACCAACGCTGTCATTGGATACTCTGAAGTGTAAGAGAGCACTCAATGAAATGGCTGAGGGATTCTAATAAATGGTGTAAGAAAAAAAATAATTTATTTTTTAAGATATCACGTAGCAGCAATTATATTAATCTGTGCATTATAAATGAGTGCAAGTAATAGAGTGAACAAGAAAAGTATGAAGTCCACTTATAAAACAGAAAATGAAATGATGTCATTTCGATCTATGCCAAAAAAAAAAAACTAAATTAGCTCTATTATTTGTCACCAACTACGATTTTGGTCCTGTATAAAAATATGTCAACCGTAAAACTCATAAAATCACAACCTACTATCAATTGCATTCTTATTGCGCATCCGTCATTGAATTTATCCCTCTTGTACACATAATACATAAACCTGAATTAGTTATTGCAAATGGAGTTACGTTCATTCAACATACTGAAGCTGATCTCATTTCAGAAATTTTCAGTTTTGACTGAAATTTATGGTTTGCAAGGAAGCTCATTTCAAACGGCTATGAAATGATAAAAAGCAATTTTATCTTCATGGAACCGTGAGCACAAATACCTCTCACACGTTTTAACAGATACCCATAATGTCATTGTTTTGTATATAGTCGCTACCTACTTTAATTTGAATTCTCTCAATATAAAGAAAACAATGCACGTGATCTAATCATTTGTTCCATTAATGTACAGTAGTCAATAAAAAAAAAATGGAACCCCTCTGTAGCTTTGTAATTTATTATCGCATCTTCACAAATTTCGTGTCGATGGAAATGACTCGAGGGGACAGATGTGTCGAGATAGACAAACTGATTAACCTAGTTAATTAATTAACTACTATCTCGAAATTTTTTTTTATTACAGCTCTCAATGATTTTTACTGAATCGATTTGTCGTAATAAAATTAATCTCAATAAAAGTTTGTGGAATTTTGAAACTCATTTCGAGAGTTATAGGGTTTAGAAAAAGGACGCTTCCAATGTTAAATGAATCTTATGAAGTTTCAGTGATATTTAAGAAACTATTATATATATATTAATTTCCTTCACCTAAAGTAAATCATCATATTTCATAACGTCACGAAATAAATGCATAAATAACACAGATTTAATATTCATATGGATTTTTAAAGATGAATGTGAGTAAAAAAGGGAATTGTAACATGGTAAAATGTTTACATGGAAGCAAAGCTGACAATGCTAAAATGCTGGAATCCAAAAACAATTGTGCTCATGCCCCAAATAGTTTTTAAAATATTTGCGAAAAGTAAAAAATTCCCATGGTAGATTTTAAACTCCCATTTTTTGAGGGATCGTATATTAAATTTACTTGTATTTAAAAATACGTTTTCATATAGCACGAGCTTTAATGAGCATTATAATATAGCAGTTAGTTAAACATTAAATTCATTTTCAGATAAGTGAATTTAATTGAACATGAATTCTGCTTTCTTTAAAAATAATGAATGTTTTTTTCCTACTCAGAAGATATAAAATTAGATTACAGGACAGATCGACTGTTGGAATGCTCAATTAATTTTTCAATTTTCCAGTAGTTATATTCAGAATTGAATAAATAGAGATGCAAACAATTCAATGCCATCATTTACTATTCAGTAAATTATTTAACGCTAAAATAAAGAAATTAATTAGCACCTATTATTTATATAATTATGGCTAAAGAAAGGGAGACACGCGAGTAAAATGTGAGTTCTATATATTTTTTTTTATTAACTGGCGAGGTTATTTGCATGTATAGTACTATATTTGAGTTAGTAAGAAAATTTCGAATTATTTTTTAGTGTGTATTAAATTCCCATGGTCGGAAAAGAGTCAAGTTTAGTTATATTTGGCTGATTGGATTTATTTACTTATTTTTTACAAATGAGCTCTAAAAACCTCAAATTAATTTAATATCATCCTATATATTTGGTTCCCTTTCCATTTTGTGTCAATACAATTGCATTAGAATAATATTTTATAAAACCATTTTATTCAAACATGTGGGAACTGTATTTTTGAATTGTAATGTTTATATATTTCTCTTTCATAAAAAATGAATTATGCTCTGCATGAACATTTTTTATCAGGCATGATATAAAATTTCCAAAAATAAATTTGGTTACGATTTTATGGAAAATCTTGGCAAAAAGGGGCATAAAAAATAACTTATAACAAGAATATTAATAATAGAAATCACGGGCATGTTACTTTTAGTAACATGCTAAACTTCAATTATTTAAATGTATTATTTTACCTCAGACTGATGTCCACTTGTCAATGTAATTCGCAAAAGCTCTTTGAAAATATTCCCCAATTATAAATTTTCAACGTAAAATTCCAAATAGAAGGCATAGACAGCAATTATTTTCAAAATTCTAAAACAGCAATCGATATGCCTTTTCCACATTTAAAAGTTCCTTATTTAATAGCATTCGTATCTTTTTTTTTTCCTTATTTCAAAAAAAATCCCATTGATCCATTTAACCTAAGTTGATGGAACCGAAATTTTTTATGAAGTTCATTATATGCGATTATTTATTATTAAATATGATTAACCTTATATTTTTGGCATTTCAGTGAATAAAAATTTTAATAATATATAACATTGGTCAAGTATTTTAATGTTTGTATTTCTCTTTCAACAGACTAAACAATCTTTTAAAAACAATAATAATATATCATTTGTTATTTATTTCATACAAAAAAGATTCCGAATGTAGATTCGCATCTTTATTAGAAATGAAGTTAATATTTACCATCGTTTATAAATTTCATAAAGATGATTCATCTGAGGTCAGAAAGACGTGTTCGATAAATTATTCTACCTCAGATTATATGAAGACCGCAGTTACGACATCCTCCGTCCTGGAGCCTAATATTTCTTTACACCTTCTGCCTGTTTCAGCTTCCCGCGGCTATCAAAATATCTGAGAAATTCTCATCACACTCCTCTCTAATGAAACGACCCGCCCTTTAAATCTAAGAACGGGGCTCGCTTGCTGGCAATATGTTGTCCATCTCATCTTCTTTTGTCCTTTATCCTTTCATCCAATCAATTCCCTCTTTGACCGTCCACAAACCAATAGTCCCCAGACGAATAATCCATCAAGAAAACTGCTGAATCCCATACGCCAAAATATCACGTCTTCTGGGCTGCTGCAACGCAATCTACGGGAGCTATGAGCGTCACGCTCAACAGTTCTTAGTTCCTTCGCTAACCGAGATTGATGATCGGAGGGAAGTTCGCGATGAAAGCGAGGTTAGGCGACCTTGAAGGGGAGAGGCAGAACCGATCATTGCTGTCTTGCGCAGACGTTACAGAACTACTTCATTTTCTTTCATTATTTTGTCATGTGTAATGAAAGGAATCATTTTTTAAGAAGTAGGGGGCAGAAAAAAAATTATTGAATACAGATATTCTAAAAATTGATGTCTATAAAATTGTAAAACTAGAATTTGGATCATGCAAATATTCTTGGTCATGCAAGAGTACGTATTTTATATAAATGACCCGAAATTTGTTTTTCAATAAGAATTTTTCAGATATGAATTTTTATAAACTCTTCATATATTAATTTCAGATTAATATAATTAAATGTTTTATTGTTTACGTCAAACTTTTATAATTATTTTGAGTTTTAAAAGTTTATCTGAAATGAGTTTGCATTTGACCCCTGAATACTTAAAAGAAATCAGATATTCTTTTCTTCGTAGAGTAGCCTTGTTCTGAGAGCACTTTTCTGTTTCTGAGTTTGTATAATTTAAAATGCTAATAGATCGAATCAACAATAATCAGCCTTTTAGAGTTTTGTTAGTCCCTGCTGTGAAAAGGAGAATCTTTCTGTCTCCATAGTGAAAAAAATATATCCTTCATCCATATAATCAAAGGCGTAGTTATTCTTGTTTTGAATCAAGTACCATGTGGGTGGTTAGATATCTTTCATTTTCAGGCATTAAAACGTGAGCATTTATGCAATATATTTATTAAGAAATAAAATTAAAAAAACTTTTTATCTTCGGAACAAAACTTTTATCTTTGAAACGACATTTTTAAAATTGCAAATCTGAATGTTTCTTTGAAACGTCGCAATCTTTTTCTTAAGAGTCAGTTATACTTCAAATTGCCCACTTTATATAAGCATTAACTAAAATATAACATAATTTACTTTTAATTAACTAATTTCTTTATCGTTTTTCAACAGTTTAAAACTTACACATATTCAACTGATATGTGAAAAAAATAAAAGACAATCGCACAAGAGAATTGATCCATTTCATAAATTAAAATAAATGAGTTGAATGTGTGTAATAATCTTCAGTCTTCCAGATCCACGCATTTCTACGAATAATTTACTTTGTCTTCTCAATTAACTCTATTTTCATCAATTTTATATTTTCTTCATTAGAATGACATCGAAGCAAAAAGTAAAGTCAAAATTTAATGACTCGCTTCGTTCATATTAAACTGCTGATAATTATGTTTCGGAATTCAATTATATGAATTTTCTATTTAGACTCCAAATAAAATCAAATACATTATACATGAGAATCACAAACATTAATGATTTAAACTACTGCAGTTTTATCCTCGATCATTTGTATATCGAATGAAGTTTTAATATTTCTGTGTATGCAAAGTTACCCACCCGTCATTATTTTTATTTCAAAGTTACCATCTCTTATTTACAGATACAACGGAGAATTTTTGCAATAATATAAAATAAATTACAATTCCAGGTAAAAATTAAGTATTCTGTAGCTTAATTAATATTTGATATCAGAATACATATTTCTATTTAGACTGAATAGACTCGAACGGTATATTTAATCATTTATTAGGGTAAGAACTTCTGACCATAGAAACGAGCAGACGAATTTTAACCAGCAATTAGAATTTACTTAAATCTACAGTAAGAACGTACCCGTCGGACACAATTTAGCTGTTAGGAAATTCCATTTGTTCGAATTAATTATGCAAAATACAGTTGTTTTATAATTACATGAAGTATCAAATGTAAAATTGAAGGAATTGCAATACATAAGATGTTTGCCCTTTCAGAGAGATTCATGAGTTGCCAGTTAGGATATCTATATATGCAACTGGGAACTAACTCTCTTTGAAATATTTGTATGTCTGCAATTTCAAATAGTTTTCTAAGCATTGGCGTGTAATTCTAATTTGTTCAGTATTAAACTGACGATATTATTCAAAGCAAAATATTCTCTTAATTTTCTGCAGAAAATATTGGCGAAATAAATATGAAGTCAATATGTTGTTTTCATAATGAATCATATTTTTTATGGAACCCAAATATTAACTTTCTCCTTCATAATTTTATAAGTACAAGCATATAATGCAATAATTTAATATCGGTTTATTATGAATAGAATGATCCATAAGTCAATAAACACTCATCAGTTCAATAATTTAACAAATAATGAAAGCAGAAATATTTGCTTACACAGAAAGATTGGAAATAAAATTGATTTTTTTATGTTAAGAAAACCGAATTTGTTAATTCTATAATTCTGGGAACAATGTTTTTTCAAAGATAAAAGGCTGAAAATGTGTCCTTGTGTCTGCGTCATCCAGCAGCATTTATTTTTGCCATATTCTCTCATAACAACAGATATGGTACTATCTAAATTATTTCATTGTTATTTAATAAACTTACAAAATGCAAGAATAGCTTTATATACAAGAATATATAAATGTGATGTAGTAGGAAGAATCCATTCTAAATGCTCAGAATAATAAAAATAAATTCGGTATTAACTATTAAAATGAAGAAGACTATACCTATGTGGCCCAATGACAGCCATTATGAGTACAAAATTGTAAGATCTAAACTCAGTAATATTTTTAATTCCAAATTTCAAAATCGTTTTGCAAACGCTTATATTTTTCTAATAAAATTATTAATCAATTTAATTTCACAATCGAGTTCCCTTATTTGATATGGTGAGAAATTTCACCCATTTCAAACAGGAATTATTCCTTATTCCAGAGGATAAAAGTTTGTTCCGCTCTGCCATGTTTGACAAGCTAATTTCAAAAATAATTATCTGCTAATTTGTTTCGTGGTGGATTTGCTGCAACAACCATTACTTATACAATAATATTCAAAACTTCTATTATATTCTAAGAAAAGCCCTTCTTTGGAAATGTTTTCAAGGTAAATCCGATTAACAAAGACAATATTTATGATGACTAACATGAGACCAAATCCTTTTAAGAGCCTCTATCTCTAATGAAATAACAACTCGCAAGAATCAGATACTTAAAATAGAATAACACGATAACGTATTTATAACGTAGCAATTGCTTTTCAAAAGACACAACATTAGAATATTTCCTATGACGTTTTGTGAAAGCATCTATCTATCTATTAACTTTCTCTCTCTGTGATAAAATGCATTTTGGAATTCATTCTCAATTGAATAGCGATGTTTATTTTTCTCAGGTTAATCTGAATAATGGAGAGAAGTTGTGTCGAATATTATCTGTACTTTATCAGCAAAAGAATGGTTATCGATTTACATAGTGTTCGAATTTCTAAAGGTTGAAGAAATTCTTTTTGAATTTCGGTCAGCTAAAAAAAATTCTTGCGCTTACATTTTACAGTGAAGCCTCGGCGACGTTCCTACCAATTGACATGACGAAAAGTGTGTAATATCAACAAAAAACAATGTTCCAGATATACTGTACTGATGAAGAGCAGTTTGAACAATAAAAATAAATGTATATCTTGTGATAGGTAATAATTTTTCCTTCTTTTTAACACGCAGGGTAGCGTCCCAATTCGGAAATTTGTGAGCAAACAAATGAACATTAGTTCTAGAATTCATTTGCAAAATGTTTTTCTTTTTTATACTGAATCAATAAAGAACTACAACTTCGTAATTGATATTCACCCTCCATCTCCGCTTTCTTGCTCTGTTTTCGATATAGAAACGCTCATTCCAAAGTTTTCAGTAAATAACTTGAGATTAAGACTTTCTTAGCTACAAGTGATGAAGTACCTGCAAAATAATCCATCGCATTGCGTGTAGCCATTATACACTGTATATATGCATATAATTTCATACTATCCTGCTATTTTTTAAAATAACAGGCGTTGAATAACAAGATAACAAGAATAAGCTTTTTGCTCTACTTCTTCTTTTATATTTAAAAGTTAACATACTAATTTAATTGTTACAATACATCACAGTTTTGTAAAGCATTTGCAAAAGAGTTATTTTAAAATCAATTTGTCCTAAATGTTTAAGTTATACTATTACCTAAAAAGCACTGAAGCATAAGTAATTTCTTAGACTCTAAATATAAAACGATTTATTTTTAAGAAATTTATCGCTAATTTCTTTCTTACCTACAATGGCTGTATATCGCGACACGCATATAATAGTATTGAAATTTAGATGACTAACTCGAAAACGTTTCAGTTTTCCATTTTCAAACTCTGGAGTTCAAAGTTCTTTTTTTAAATAAAATTCAAATGCAAGCTTTAAAAAAAATATCACGCAAATAAAAATCAGATTTATAACTGATAACAGTTTCTTAAAAAAATGCAGTGATTAATATACAATTTTTATAATTACAAAAATAAACTTAATTTAAAACTGATTCCACAATGATTCAATATGAAATACGATTTAGAATCTTCAACTTGCATGGAATAAAAATTGACACAAATAAATTTTCACTGCCTTATTCTAAGGATTCATTTTTCAAGTTCACCTTCAAAATAAACTCTTTCTTTCAGTCCAGGGTAACCTATTTAAAAGTCCGAATGGGAATGAAATTGACAAATGATCCAATGCAATAAATGATACTGTCTCAAAAACAGGTTATTTCGTAAACAGAATGAATAGCTTCCAGTTTAAATATTTTTCACTCGTGGGCTAGAAGAGAAAAATAAGCATTAATAATAAGTAGCATTAGATTGATTTGAAGCATAACTTAATTTTCATCGGGGCCATTTTATGTAAATTGAAAAAAATACCTTATTTTTATTTAAAGAAAAGTCTTTGTTGCAAATATTTCTTAGAAATGAAAACATTCTTGCCATCTAATCTTTCAGACAAAAAACTTTTAGAAATGCCTTTCATATTTCATAAAAAATTATTTCGTCAAATTTTGCATTTAGAAAAGTGGCTATTTATTATATTCATTCCATAAAAATACCAAAATTGGATTTTTTTAAAAATCTAAGATAGATATAATTTATAATTACTGTAAGATGCCGTAAAATGTACTAAATTTGTTACATTTGTGGAAATAATAACAGAAATTTTAATGAAACAGAATCTATGTGATTAATGCAAAACACAAAATATCATACAGTTTCGATTAAAATCAAGAAATTCTATAAATAAATACACTAATTTAACAACTTTTTTTTTACTTAAGTCATACTGTTATCAATCTTTAAAAAATTTCATTCAAGTGGAGGGAAGAAACGATGTTTTGTACCGTCAAAAGTGTTCATTTTTAAGATTAAAAAAACTTTTTCAGAAAGTTTTTTATTAACCTAACAATGCTTATAATGTAGTTAATTTATAAAAAATAATAAAATTTTACATAATAAATGTGTTCTTATTAAAGTTTCCCTATTATTGTTAGTGAAAATATTCCATTTCTTATTGTATACCTCCAGAAAGTATAAAGGCTGCTATTTTGTGCTGTTATAAAATAGAATTCATAAATTCTAAAACGAATTCAAAACATTTGAGTGTTATTTTATTCACTTAGATCACTTAGTTATTTCATTATGCTGAGATGCTTTCACACGAATCATTTTTGTAAAAATTTCACAAGTGATTTCTTTACTTCATAATACACTAAGTCTCTGGAGCTTTTTTTTGTGCAATTTCGAAGAAAATATATATTATTAGCTCTATCAAAATTTAATTACAGTTTTCTACGTCATTTGGTTTATTATGAATCGCATTTGATAATGAATTTAAGAACAACTATTTACAAAATTCAATAATAATTATAACTACGAATTATTATGTATACAAAGGTAAGAAAGTAAACTAAAATTTTAAAAATAATTTTGTTGCCAAAAATCTGTAAGCAAACAAAAAGAAAGTAATATAAAATATCCATAAGAAAGTCCATAAAGAAAAAGTCCATAAAGAAAGTAATATAAAATGAGTATTAAAATAAAAAAATTAAATATATTATGATAAAATAAATAAATATTTGACTTAAAATTTATTAAATACATCGAAAAATATTCCTTATCCTCTGAATAAATGAAAGTATTTTCTGTATTATTTCATATATTTTTCATATACATATCCTCCAGAATAGAAACATTATGTTTTACATAAGAAATAGCCCCCACTCAAAGATAAACAGAATATTATTGATTCAAAGCATTAAAATTACTCTTTCTCTGACAAGATGTATCAGGAATCAATGAATGATTGTCGTTGCAGCAATCGAGTGATAAAAATTAACATCAAATTATATTCGCTATAACTGAAAACTGCAAAACCCATTTTGTAGGAGTCATATCTCTTTATGGGGTTGGAGGTAACTCGAGCCCAGAGCATTTATGTATCTATCCGAGAAAGAAAAAATAATAATTTTTTGAAAGATTCAAACAAAACAGTAAAAATTATAAAAATACGAATTACAGAAAACTATAAATGATTTTTAAAAACCCACAAAGAATCTAGTAAAGAAACAAAAAAGAAATATCAAAAAATCTTGTCACAAGATTCAGATTTGCTTAAAACTTATCTATCTCAGTTTCAATCTTTTGTTTTTGTCTCCTAATTTTGATTATTTTTTTCTCCTTCAATACAATGATAAAAACCTTTTATGAATTTATTATAAGTTATTATACTTATCGTTTTCACATGTTAATTTATTATCAGTTTATTTATGGATATCTTTATTGATAAAATAGATTTTTTTAGTAGACATGAAATAATCATTTCAATTCGAATTGCTGTTGTTTATTATTCGAACAGTGTATAACGTTTGAGCAGAGAGGTGGCAAAAAAAAATTATTAATTTCATGACTTTTTTTACAGATCTCATAATGTCTTTCATAGTCTATTTTAGAGATCCTTAAATTCGAAAATTTGTCTTAGAATAATTACTTAGAAAGTTTCTGTTATTTTATAATAAAAAGGATCAACAGTAATCATTTGAAAATATTAGATATTTGTTGATATTTATTTCACTTTCTTAAATAAGGTTCTTATAATTTTTTTTTTTTTTTGCTCAACTTCAAATTGATTTCCTCAATACGTTTCAAGACGTCAACAATGTTTTAACACATGTACTAGCGTATATAAAATTTGTTAAGAAAAACTAGAACTCTTGTTATTGACATAGTACAAATTCCCCTCCATCCATTGCTGCCTCAGAATTTGGAGTGTTGTTGCCTTTTGTCACAAGCAGATATTTTAGATCATAAGAAATATGTTAGCTATTTCGCAACATTAATTGAACGTCTGAATAAAAAATGATATTTCGTTACGGTTATTTTCTTTCCAACGATTTATGAACTTTTATATTATTAAAAAGAATTCGAAGATGATTTCTTGTGGATATTTCTTTCTATCATGAAAGAGGAATAAGAAATTCTTTCGTTTTGGAGCTATCGAAGTAGAACATCCTAATGGAGAAATATTGGAACATTCCATTTAATGTCTCATTTCTATTTACAAACAGCAATTTTTTCTGCAGTTTTGTAACAGACCGTTCAGCAATTTCACAAAAGTGTTTTAAACTGTAATGCTAATTTTTAGCTCAGCTGCTGTATACGAGATCTCGAGATGGAAATGATATTCTCGAAATTAATTCAGCTTTTATAGAATTATTACATTGTCAATGAATTTATGTCTTGGTATAGAAGTGGGAGTCTCAAAATCTCCTAGTCCCTTAAGTCTCATATTCTTAATATCCACAAATAATAAATCAGATAAATTATTGAAATATTTAAAACTAAACTTCAGGGTATATATAACAGTAGATGAGAACCAAAGACGCATGAAACTAAAAGAAAGATGTAATATAAAATGATTTTCAATTTATTAGCTAAAGAAAATCATTATTTAATACTTTTGTTAAGCTGACATAGGGCTGTTATTATTATCGTTAAGAGTTCTGTGATAGTGTTGCACTCTCTCTGTTCAAGACATTTCATGAGATTTAGAAAATAAAACCAATAGTGGATCCATAATATGATCTAAAGAAAATAATCACTAGAAACTTTAGAGAATGTAGGTATATTTTCCAAAATTCTTTGTATAAATTTAAAAGTTTTCACATTAAAACATGAGTTCACAAATTTTTTATCCAATCTTCCATATCTTATTTACCATAAAAGTTTATAAACAAGGAAAGGAATTGAACAAAGAAGAAAATATTAAATATCAGATCCAACAAGGTGTTTTTCACTCTACTTATACTACGAATACAAGCAACATGAAATACAGGTAGCAGTAAGCTAATATCTAAAAACGTTCTTAAAACTATTTAATGGAAACATTGTAATTTCTCTAACAAATTTATAAAATGAACTATATATCACTTGAAAATTAACCACAAATTGATGAAGATTATTATTATTGATGAAGAAGAAATCGTTGCCTTGCTCATAAAGTTAGAAAATTACGATTTCAAATAATTTTCTGCAATGTTTCTCAGATAAAATTATTAATAGTAATTAGAAAATTCCGAACTCAAGTTTTTCAGGAACAGAAAAATATCTACAACTTTAAAAGCACGCCTTCATTTCTGAAGTTTTTTCAGCACTAAAATATCTCTTTATGTACGTATTTGTTGATACGTAAACATTATCAAAACTCACAGCTTTCTAAATAAACAAAAGACTAGTTAGAATAAATGCTAAGCGGAAGCTGCCTAAATTGGACCTTTCATGTTTCGGAAACAAATGAAATTTCTTAAAATAAACCTTTTTATTCTCGAAATAATTCAAATCAACGATATAAAATATTCAATACTTCAATATTCAAATAACCAATAATTAATAATATTCAAATAAATATTTAATAATAACTCAAATAACCAATACTAATTTTTAGTATTTAATATTTTACTCTTTACGGTATTAATTTTTGAAAATTCAGAAAGGTAAATTAATCTATATTGTGCATTGGACAAAATATTATTTCTTTCTTGTGTAATATGATAAAGAAAAATATATTTTCTTTTAATGCGTGCAAAAAAAAATTGAAAAATATGTAAGGAAAAGTTAAACTTTTTATGAGATCAGAAAAAAAAAGGGTCTTATTATGTAAAAATTTTCGGAAATCCGCAAAGAGTTTTTGAATTTACTAGTATATTTAATAGAAAGTTTTGTATCAACCAGAACAATCCCCAGCTTTCATGAATAAATGTTCTATAAAACATAAGTATCGAGGTAAGTGAATGCAAAAGCAGCAGGACTGTTTATTGAATAAAAGAAAATTCCTGCAACGAAAAAATTGAACTAAATAGGATTCAAATAATCTAAATCAATTTATACAATACAGAAAATTATGGAATAATAAGTATTATCATAATACCTGGAAAGAAGTAGCATTTCAAATGCTTTTACATTATAAAGGTAGGAATAAAAAATATATATCATCCGGATAAATTTCAATGTTTCTAAAGACATTACAAGTGATTTGACCTCAAATATTTCACTAACATCAATATTTAAATGGAACAGACTTGGCAGAAGTATAAGCCGCTTATGAGAGATTTAAATTGAAACTCTATTAAAGGGTTTTTAATACATAGAATTGAAGATTTCAATAAGGAAACGTATTAAAAGCTTTTGAATTCAATATTGCCATTCATCCATTTATTCTTTAATAAAGTAGAAAATGCATTGCTCACTTTTATGAGCCCTTTTCATCACAGCTTAGTAGTTCAATTTATTATATCGGCTTTTTGCATATTTTTCCATATATGTTATAAAGATTATTTATTTATTTTGCAAAAGGCGTATTTTATGATGCTTAGGAAAGAAAATATGAAATAAAATTCTGCTCCTAATATATAAATAAGTAATTAAACTGTAACCGTTGTGTATACTTAGTCGATAATGTATGAAATTCCATGTTCTCCACTGGCATTAGTTGCCAGAAGTTAGTTTTTCTAACGTAGAATTGTTAAAACGTATTTAAATCGTAACTGGAGACGGGGGTCAAAAGAACTCTGCGTTGTTCATTAGCTCTGATTATCTCGTGGTTATTTGTCCTTCAATACAATCATCTCCTCAATACCTTCAAGTTGTTCTTTCGGCAGTATGTTGGCAAAACTCTAAGTATGAACAAGTGCGTATAGCCGAGTTATTCTTCTTCAAAGTTTTTGTTATTATTATGGAGTCATTGACTCGACGTCTCTGAAACAGCTTTTAATATAAATAATACTAAAACAATAAAGGAAATAATATTTTAAAATATTGTATTCTTCATTTTTCTTTATTAAATTATAACAGTTATAAACATTAGTGTTAATTCCGTAATATCTAAACGAATAAAATACCATTAAAAGATTGTTTAAGTTTTTCTTATAACATCTTCCCAACATTTAATATTATAACATTTAACTTTTGAATACTAATATTTTAATATTTTTGGTAACTGCGTGATTTTCAGAATTCATTGCATTTCCAAAATAAATTCCAATGCTGTTTACAAAGGACAAAACAGAAAAACAACAACGGAGTCATTTTGACTCCATTTCTCTGGCAGGGTGAGGAAATTCTGTATCCAGTTACGGGTTAATAACGAGTAAATAATTTTGAATCATTGTACAAATTTGGAGAACCATTTAAAAAAAGTTCCACTCATTATTTTAGAAATTAAAAATAACCGATAATTATAAAAGAAAATAAAATAATCTATCAATTTCTGTAAACATTATTCAATTCTGAACAGATAAATAATTAGTTATTTTCTGAAATCAATTATTTTCCTATCATGCAAATGACTTCATACAATAATCAAATTTTTGACAAATGACACAAAACTCAACATTTCCTGTCAATATGGGGATAAAATTTAGTATTCTTTACTATGGGTTTTAATCTTTGTTTTGAGATATTTTTCTGAATTTAAATTTTGTTGCTTTGTCTTAACTAAATATGATATTTGAAGAAATTGGTTATCAAACACAATCAATCAATTATATAATTATTTCATTTATTATCTCTAAATAACTAATAAAGTGGAAAGGAAAAATCTTCAAATGAAAAGTGATGCTCCTACGGAAACCACAGGAAAGTTCCAGTAATGAGATTCACCTCTTTCAACAACAAAACAGATCTTCAGATAAACAAACAAACAAAAATGAACATGACAGATTCAGCAAGTAAACAACTAAATTTTAAAGAAAAGTGAAGTTGGGGGGGAAACTGAATTCCAGAATCCTTACCTTTATTTCTTTCTCTGTGAAATATGTTTTATGTGTGAGGAGAAAATATTCCGTAGTGAACTTTAAAGCTTGTCTTTTTGTTTACAGTGTTCACTATTTACCACATTTTTGTTTCATTACTCTGCACTATACTTTTTCTTTCCTAAATATGTTTCATTATTTAACTCGTGCATATTCAAATAAGTTAAATTTCAGTGGATACTTTATTAACATTTATCCGAGTGTTATTATTAAAACTTTTTTCAAATATAAGTTATATATAAGTTCGTATCGATGTTATGTAGATTTAATTAATCAGTAGGTTTAATCAATGATGTTATCATGAGTTTTTCTAATTTTTATATTATATTTTATCTAGTTAGTTCTATGTAGAAACGACTCGATACTTTATGATTTGTTTAAATGTGAATTTCTTTCCGATGCTCAGTTTTATAAAATTTCAGTAAAGAAACTTTGTTGGATTATATAAATATAATTTTCCTTTCTTTTAATCCCGTTTAAATGTCTTAAAGTTCTACTCTATTGCCGTTTGATGGCAGATTTCTTGAATTCGAAATGTTTAATATCAGCACTTAATAAAAAATATGCAACATTTGTTTAACATTTAAACGTTAATTATTATTTTATGTAAATATAGGACTTATGTGTGAATTTCACTTTAATATTTAAAGCGGAAAAAATGTATGTGTTTGTCTTTGTAATTAATGGTAAGTTTTCTCCAAATAATATAACTTTAATTCAAGTAATTGAAAGAATACAAAAAAATCACCACAAATACTTGAATGCTAGATGTTAGTCATTGCCAAACGCAATTAAATTGTAATGAATCAAATGTTACCGAATCATGCATTTTTAATACTTACATAGTTAAATTCAGAAAAATTGGACATACGAGAATTAAAACAGAAAAACAAGGAATACCAAAGTAATCAAATATGAACTGCTACTTGAAAGACTAAAAATGAAAAGGTTCCTGTATCGAAATTTAAAAAACAGATTTATGACTGCAGTTCTAAATGATAGAGGACGTGTTCATCGGAAAATGTTGGTTACTAGCAATGACGAAAAATTATTAGAAGCAGTAAAGTTGCAATGCGTATCTCATGGATATGAAACGACAAACTTAATACTGAACTTCTTCTTCAGGAAACCAATGGAAACATGACATGCTTCTATCAATCCGTTTAAAAAAGCTTTAAAGAAAACACTCCCAGAAATACGATAAAGTAGTTTCCAGATGAAGCTTCAATCCCATCTAGGAAGATGAATGAAATGATTTACTCCAGCTGCTCTGGGTCATCAGACATTGTTGATTTATTTTACTGTGCTTAGCTCTATAACGTCCTTTCTGGGCAGAAGTTTATTCTAACACAGAATTATAATTTGACTTCTTAACATTTACTTCAAAGCAACTTACTTTCTTCTATCTCGATGTTTACAAGATAAAAGCAACCAAATGTTGTGACTTTTGACATAAAATGTGGGCTGTGATGGTCTAGTGGTAAGGTATCGGCTTCTGAGCCGGTTGACTTCAGACTCGGGACCCGATTCCACCAAACAAACCTTCGTGTAAACCCTCGTTCGCTAAATCCGGTGGGGGCAAAAGTCATTGGTTGGTGTGGGAGTTTGGAGAGTACCAGTTCAGATGCCGTCCTAGTCATTTGACTGCAGTTCAAAATTGCGAGATCCATCCCCAAATTATCCAACTGTTGCTCTAGAAATTGGACGTTAATATAACTAGACTAAACTTGACATAAAGTTTGTAGAATTCCATTCCTTTTAAATATAATACTAATATAATTCCTTCTAATTAAAGGAATAAAATATAATTCCTTTTTAATATATACTTTTCGTTACTGTAATAACAATTTGTTTTATCCTAATTGAGGTAACTTTGAATCTATTCACTGTTTTTGCTGAAAATTTAAAGAGTGAACACTTATTATGCGAATAGATGGAGAACTATTCTTTTTCTCGGTAGCTGATAATTATGGCAAATGTACTCCATTGCTTAAACGTGAATTACAAAAATGTTAAGTTATAGAAAAAAGAGAACATTCAGTCAGCTTTGAATTAGAAGTTTTTGTTATTGAAAAATCTGGAGAAGAAAGTACATTTTTCAAGATAAGTTTATTTCAAACAATAAATTCACCCTTCACTCAATTGCTTGAAAGTCGGTAAAACTTATTTGTAATTATTCCTTTTCTAATGTAGATTAATTCTGCATCAAAACAAATGATTTCTCACAGCTTAAAACTTTGTAATATAATACATCCCAAGGAAGTTGTTCTTTAATTTCGCTTGCCCTTTTTAATAATGAAAGCAATGATTAGATTTCCTGTAAGTTTTCTCTGAAAGGGAAGGAAGTTAAGAGCTCTTAAATGCATGGATTATTCTCCAAAGACTCTAGAAGCTTACTTTAATGCATTTTCACAAGTAGAATTTATTCTTAGAAAAATTGAAGGCATTTTTGGCATCCCTCAAGAGAATCTAGCTTTAGACGACAACAATCTCAAACAGGGATGCATTGAAGAACGTGGATTTCTCCTACAAGGAGGAAAATGTCGTTGCGATTTCTATAATCCAGTTCCTGTACATAGATTAGATCTTAAAATGACAGTAAACGCTTATTCTTACTAAGAAAGATGTGGCAACAGATAAATTTATTAATGATGTTCCGACAGTGACTAGATAAAAAGATTTCTAACATATGTGATTTGACCGAATATAATGATATATGAATATAATGAAAATATTAACTATTTATTTGTTTATTTTTTTTGTCTTTATATCCAGAGTGTAAATAAATAGGTCAAATAATGTCCATTGCAGATAGCGAGTTTATTAATAAAATGTGTTGAAAAGAAATGAGCAGTACAAAGTCTTTCCACTTATAAGACAATTCGATATGAAAATTTTTATTTTTCAGTTACTGATTGATTTCAATTTTGCTAATCTCAAGCCGAGCACTTACTATCTTGATATAAATCGTGTTTTTTTATGTGGCAACATTGTTCTTATTCCATAATTATATTCTTATATCAGTTCATGTGTGGATTTTTTTGCTACCTATAAACAGAAGTGTAAAAATGTAAATAAATGTTTATAGATTAAATCAGGTTATTCTTGTAAATATATACACATCATTTCATTCGCTTTTCATATTCGAAGCCAAAATCTTGCTGCAAAATCACTTCAATGTGAGTTTCGTGTTATTTTAAAAACCAATTTAGAGTTACACAGCTGCCATTGTTTTATAATTTAAAGCGATATCTTAGTTGGAAAAAAAATCTAGAATCATTTGTACCCCAAATGTTGTGTTAAATCTCCAGATAAACCGAAAATTTACCATTTTTAGGATAAATGCGATGCGTTAATGCATACCTATTTATGGTTTAAAATCGTCTTGCCACGTTTTGATTTAGTTGAAAGCTGATTCTTGATTTGTACATCTACAGCACATACATGAAATGAATTCGCTCAATGTTGTTCGTATATTGAAACCAACACTTTAATTTTTATTTCTTTCTTTATTATCTTTTATAAATATTTACCTTTTTCTAATTACATTCGTCAATTCTTGTGATAGCAAGTATAATGAAAGTTATTTTAATACTTTTGTATGAAAGAAATATTAAGAAAATTCTAATAAGTTTTCATCGAGCTTAGATTATTAGACGTTGAGATTGCATTTCATCAAATATTAAGAAAAAATTATCGGTTCGTATTCCACATCTTTTCAAAGCTATATCGTGTAAAAGGTGAGCATTTTTTTTTTCTATTAAAGGTTACACAGTTTCTCAATATTGCGTGTCTAAAACGGAGTGAACATCGGATCATCCTGACTTTTTCGTAATAATACGACTATTTATGTAAAACTTTTGATTATGTATAGTAATATAACTTTGTATTAACTTTTTTTCAAATATCTTAGTTCAGGAATTATTTATGAGCCTCTCTTCTTGCAAGAATTATATAATCGTAATAATACAATTTATTTTATATTTAAATTCTTTAAATAAATAAAATTAAAAAAAACAGAATGACCTGCTAAATTTAATGAAAATCAAGGTTGAAATGTTTGATGGATATGATGGCTTTATAGGGTCCTTACCGATATTCTTGATAGTTGGACATTGTTTTGTCGGTCATTAAAATAGGTAATGTTTTTCAATGTTGCTGCTTTTAATTAATTTTAATTAATTTAAGTAATTTAGTTGTTGTTTTTAAGTCGAGTTTTAGCGCCTCTTGTTTCAGTAGCGCTACCTACGGCCAAGAATACTCATGCGTCACAGCCCTTTTCAAGGGACGGATTTCAATCATACATTCTATTCACTCATCTCCAGATTATAATTTTGACCTGAATCAGAGAACGGTCACCTCTGATCCAGTACCCCCAGTTTATTGTTTCGACTTGGAGGACTTTGTGGCCTCGATAGATTTATACGTGCATCAGCCACCATATACACGGAATGTTTCCGGCCGGCGGGGTTCGAACTCACAACCAACGCCCTACCGACTATCCTTGCCTATGCTTTCAATACAAGGCATTAATATTAAAATAGAAACCTTTATAATATTTAATCCTCAAAGAGATATTACTTAGTCAAAAATTTTTAAATATTAAAATTATCTTTTCTAACATGTATACTAATTTTCATTAAAATAATTCTTTAATTTCTTATTATTTATAATAAATAGTTTTGAAACAATTTTCAATTACAAATCTTTCTAATATACATCTCCCGAAAACATTCGTATTTGTAATCCGAAAACATTTATACGTATGTATATCTTTACCATTCTTTTCTTCGAAATAAAAAGGAAAAAACAACTTTTGAAAATGTATCTTTTCCATGGTTTGAAGAAAAAAATGAAGAGAAATTTCATTCATATGGAAATGTATTTCAGAGTTATAGCCTCTTTTTGTTTCTCATGCACTCTCTGAATCAAGAGCATTGCAAGAAATATGGCGATTCTATCGATAATATATTCAAAGATTCCGTCTAACGTCAGTTACTGATCCGAAGTGGTACATCTTTTGAAAATCATTTTCCAAAGTTGCTTGAGGAAAAAAATTACGACACGTGAAATATTTCACTGAAAAAGGCAAGATGGATACTACTTGGTTGTTTCTTTTGATAGAGGTGTGAAAATTAAGACATTTCCATTTAGAACAAAAATGATACAACTTCGGAGTCATTACAAGATATTCCCTTGTTTAAAATGTTTTTTATTCTATTCTGTTTTTGTAAGCTGTTTCTTTAGGGAGAAGATTTGTGATAGAAACGCCATTGATATTCATAATTGCGCTTACTTTTTTCAGTTTTATTTTACAATAATATTTATCAATTTGTTATTATTATTGCCACTTTTTTAAATTATTAACACGCAGTTTAGCATACCAATAAGAGCATTGTTTTCCTCTATTACATATCTTCTTTCTGAAAAAGCTGAAATTTGTAGTAGTTAAAGGAACAATAATTTAATATAGCTTTCTATGTTTCACAAAATCTTATGGTTTAAATATTAGAGCATTTGAGATGTTGAGAGGAATTTTATACCTGTCTTTCAATCTCTTATAAACCTATGAAAATAATAGGGTTAATCTAGAGTCAGCAAAAACTTGGAATTTTTGCTTACGATAGCATGGGATAAAAGATAAAGCATAATATGAAATATATTAATGCTCTTTTTCACTCTTCCCATTGTGGTCTCTATTTTATATGTTTTTCTGATTGTTTTCTTATATATCCGAACTACTCTTTCTAACAATTTGTACTGATTTGAGTGAAATTTTTTCCACTTTCATTTTATTCAGTTTCCTGTGCTTTAAGTAAACTTCCGATATAAAGTGGAATATAACTGTATATATTCATTAGTGGCTACTTAAAGATTTTGTAATCTATAAGATCAGAAGAAAAGAAGAAAATTATGGTTTTTATCTTTGGTTATATACATATTCTTATTATAAATACTTTGCCTTATAAGGTATTGAATTTTATAATCTGAAAAATTTTGAAGCAACGTATTTTTCATTTTTTTTAATTATATATTTATAATCGGATTCAAATTTTTGTCTGTCTAAAATTTTTCCGCAGACAATATTTTATGTCCTTTTATTTCGGTTGTAGTGATGCATCAGAAAAAATTATTATGTTAAATAATGACCTAGATTATATTATTATTCCCTTTTAGCTTTCTTTTAATGTTAACAAAAAATCAGAGCCTCTTTAATATTTTCTTTTCTTTATTTATTTTGCTTTTCGTATAACACTCTTTCCTTTTTTTTCAAACCATGAATCAATTATAGCTTTCCTATTCTCATTCCTACTCAATGGATGATAAACTAGACTCTAAGAGCAAATATGTGCAGTGATATAAAATATTTCCTATAATGAAATTAGTAATTTGGAAAAGAAAGTAAAAAAAATCCTCAAAACATCTAAAATACAAACATACACAAAAAGATGGAATCTTGGATGTTACCTATTAGATGGGAAGAATGTACGGAAATCATTAGGGAAATCATTGATATTAGGCATTTCATTTAGAAATTTGATGAAAAAGGACAATAAATATGAGAAATTGGAGAAACCTAACGAAACCAGTTTTGGAATTTTTCGCCTTCTTCAAATTGTTTGTATTTTATACATGGCAGGAAGTTACATTCACTTCCTAGCGAGAGAACAAAACATCAGCAACAAAAATGAGATCATTTAGCTTGGAATAATTATTAAAAATTAAGAGCAAACAAATATTAGCAATTATTAATACCATGAAGTAATTATTAATAATTTTCAAATACTCAAATGGATCAATCTGATTTGATATTAAAAATAAAATATTGTGTATAAAATTGATTGCATTATTATTAAACTTGTATCATCTAATCTATATTTGAATTATTTTTAAAGGTTTCAATCGCGTGAAAATTTTACTGATTCCCTAAGATACCAATTTCTTAAGGGACCAGTAAAAATACAAAAAAAAATCTTTTATCTATGATATAACAATATACCTGTTGAAAAAAAAAACTTATTTTGTCGTTATAATTTCGGATCTGAAGAAATTATAGAAACCAGGACACAATTTTTGTAGTTTTATAAAAAATTATATGTCTTTATTTTAATCCACGTGTCTATAATATTTGCATCCTGTTTGTATAAGACTTCTAATATAACTTCCTGTCTGGAAAATTTTTCTTTGCTTTCTATGCGTTTCTAGAATTATTCCATTTATTAATGTCTAGACTACCGAGTTATTATCGTTCGTACATACACAAAAGCAGAGAATAAACAGTTATATTGAGCATTTTGATTTTGAATTGAAAAATGATAGCGAAACTCAAGCAACAAAGAAATAATCGAATGGAAATTTTTATTTCTTTTGATAAACAACAACAGAAATAATTAAGTGAAGTACTAATAAGGCTATATACTTATAAAATAGTATTTTTCCTGTTGGCTTTAAATTGACACTAAGGTATAATTTACATGGTATGATTCCAAGCAAGTATAAACGTTACTTTAAATATTCAAATTTGTTTTCAAATCGAAATTTATTTCAAAATAGAAATCCAAATAAAAAATTACACTCAGCATTTGTTGTGGTGCTTCTTACGTTATTTCAAATTATTTTCAAAATTTTTAACTAATGTTATTTTTTAAGAGAACATTCTAAAAAAATAATTTAACGATTTTCGTTTTTTAGCATTTTTACTGAGATAACTTTTACTGATTCCGTCAAACCAAATTTTAATTCATTTTTATATTTCAAGCATTAATCAAAGAAAGGACAACACTGCACCGAAATCAGTTATACATTTATATCTTTAACAATATTATGAACCATCTTTTTTTTATTTTATATCGCTAACATTCAATTCTTCATATTCAGTCTTCTCTATTTTTTTCCGAGTGATATTTATTTTTAAATTCAAAAAAAACATTATATTCACTCTCACATGCTGTATTGATCCATATATTAAATGCTCAAACTATTCAAATTTCAGATTTTCCCATAACTTTAAATATGACTATATACTTGACTCCAATCATTTAAAGAGACAATGCATTTTTAATAATACTAATTTACAGTAAAAGAAGCTACGCTTCAGTTTATCTCAAGTCGTTAAAAAATAAATCATCCAAAATTCAAAAAAAAAATGCTGAGTAAAGTTTTAATGTCATTTTAAACATTTACCACTCTATTTATCTTAAAGTGGAAAGTTAAGTAAGATATAAGTAACTTGCATTATTAAAATGCATGTGAAGAAGATTACTAAAGTAGAAATGCTTTTATAAATAGCAATGGGGTAGAAAATTTGGCTTAACTTCGAAGATCTGTTTAATATTCAAATAAGATTTTCTCCTAAAACTGCAGTTTATTTATATAAAAACCGAAATATAATTTACATCTGCTAAGGATATTTTCAATACTTCCACATAATAATGTATTTAAATATGTTCTTAGAGATATTTGTTTTATTTTAAATATAATGAAATTTCATTTCAATAATTTGAAATTATTTAACTTTTCCAAAATTCAATGTTAAGTTTTTTTGCTTCATATTATTTTTAAAATATAAATCAGTCGCAATGGAATACAGAGAAATCTGGTTAATATGAAAAAAAAAATCATATTCGAAGTGTCTTGGTCTTGAAAATGAGAAATTTAGAATTGGTAGTAGTTAACAATTATGAAAACTTTGTAAATTATCATCATCATGAAATTTTTTGAAAAGTTGATTGTAACAAAATTTTAACATGGCAAATAAAATCGCGCTTGATGAAGGCAGATTTAAATAAAAAAATAGATTTAATTTTATTTTTTACACTTATTTATAAACACAGAATAAAGCAACAGCATCCGATACATTATATAATGGCTTATAAAGGAATAATTTCAATATAAATTGAAATGCATGTATGGACAAAATAAAAATGGATTATATGTTTATAATGCTGATTCTAATATATATACAAGAGAAATTTCGAGTATGTTCTTTTAAATATCAAATATGTAGCGACTATTTATGTTTATACATTTAGCAAAATGATTTTTAAGCCCATAAATTCATCAAATATGTAGCTAAACATCTCAAAACATAAATTTCAATGTCAAACCCTGTACCCTTATGCAAGAAAAAAGTACTTGAGAAAGACGCAATAAAATAGAGGATAAAAAAGCAAGACACTGGTTGATTTACTAACATGCTCCTGCAAATCAAATTAACGATTAAAATTCCAATTCAAATCAGCAGACACTATCACTATCTCCTCACGGGCATTTTTATTCATTAATGCTCCGCTCCATCCTTCCTCCGGCACTTCATTGTCATCCTCTGGAGGACAAAAATCTCAACAGAGGATTCCTCTGCATTTATCTTCATATACAAAACGCTCAGAATTAATCTTAGTTTGTTTCGCTTTCCTTCCTTTCTCTTGGGGGAAAGGGCTGGGGAGGGGGACCTCGCATAACAATGGATTGTTCACACAATATCCTCGATGTTCTAACGTGTCCCATTCTTTTTTGACAAATCACCGAAAGGGATTGGATGATGGAGCGGAGAGACGTTTGCTGTGGGTCAGATTAAAAGGATCGATGCGCAGGATGAATTGACGTAGGGAAATGTGAATATGCTATGCAAAAAAAGCTTCGATGTAACCTTATCCATGACAAAGTATCATGTACCATATTTTGTTCAATGACATTTTTTAGAAAGTTCAGATTTAGCATATTTTAAAATGATAGATTGTGACATACATTTTGCAAATTATGTGACGCAAAATTCTGGTAAATAAAGCTCAAGATGAATTATAACGAACAAATTGCAAGATCTACGAAATTGGCTGTTGGACATAAAGCTACCAAAATTGGCACATAGTTACCTCTTTAAAATTACTTAAAATATTTTAAAATTAAAAAACTTTTAAATAATTAAAAATTTATATTGTTCATTGTCAGTCTTGGATAATAATAATTCACACAGAACCATTTCTTTAAAATTTTGAATTTCAAAAAAAAAATTTTCAGTGGTGCAAATTTCGTTTAAGTTGAATTTTTTAATATTTTTTTTTAATTATACAAAATAATCTTAAACACGGTTGGTGGTACTGCTTTCGATACCAGTAAATAAATTAAAACCCTTGTTATTATTTCATTAAATCTCATCACTCCTATGTGTTTTCCGATGCTAACGCTGTGACATTAATTTCAAAGCAGAATTTCATTTCCATTTTATTTAAGCTCAAAACTTTCAAAAGCTTTCAGGGTTTATTTTTTTATATAATTTGCGTAATGTCTAACATGTTGCGCAGAAATTTCAATGCTAAAGCATGAAGACATGAAATACGAATCAAGCTAAAACCATTATCATGCTACGATGACTCGAATTAAAGTTTTCTAAACTTAAATATTTCTTTTTATTTGATACATTATTTTCCCATATTATTGTCGCAATGTAGAATTTCTATCTCGGACATTATTACGTTGAGTAGTATATTGTATTTTAAGAACACCACTTAAAGTCACTTCCGATTTTTTAAATTTTTATTCAGGGCAAAGATGAAGTAAAGTATGCCTTCACTGAAATAAATTGAATATCCTCTTTTCAGATTTGTGGATGTTTACACAAAATGATGCATTGTATCTTCATTATTATTGCTCAACAGTTTATAGTGAAGATAATTGAGATATCTTCCTATCAATTGATTAGAAATAAAATTCGACATAAACCGAGAATTTTGATATCAAAATCTTTTCCAAACTCATTTTTCAATCTTTTTTGTGTGTGAAACCCTAGTGGCATATGTAAAGTAGATAAGCTGACAAGTAACCAGTCCTTTTGTTGATGAACTTAGAAAAACTCAGCATATTTAAAATTTAGTCATTTATCTACCAGTCGCTTACAATCATAGTTTAGATACACTTGATTCAACAAATCCATCTATAGTCAGCCAGTTGCAGTCTTTGGTCTAAAATTTGATTCATATTTGCAACTCTAGTAATAAAACAGTATACCAAATTTCATCTAGAGGACATTGCGTTCTGGAATTATCGAGTTCACACGTAAGCAGAACAATAGATAAAAATGTTTTAACGTATTGTCAAATATTTGAAAGAATTTGTCATTTTTCATACGAAAAAACTACCTACTAACTTTTATAATTTCAATATTTTCTTTTAATTTATCTGGTTCATAAATCTTTCGTTATTAATTATTGATTTATCTGGTTCATAAATCTTTCTTGATTTATTATTGACAAGCCGCCTTTGGCGACCAGCCGGTTCGCCAATCTTAATGTTCGTTTAAATTTTAATAATTAAATAGGTTTAACCGGAGTTTAACCCCCTTCTTCGGAAAGTTGCGATAACGTACCAAAGCTGGCAATCTTTATTATGCACTATAATTGAACATCTGCTTCTTTGCTTTCGAACATTTCGCAAGGCCGTTGTTTGCGATTTTTAAAAATTTCGCCAAGCAGGGGATAAAACTCCGGTCGTACCATTAAATATTTTACGCAATTCCAACTTTAATAGATTCTTCAGCAAAATATTTTAAAACTTCAAATTTTGAGAGTCATATAATTCACTCATAATATTATAAAGGCCTTCAGTTATAGCGTGATATGTATCTCTCTCATTTTCTGTTACCCCTCGTAGAAATTATGCTTTAAATTAAAGTGTAAATGATTAATCTGCAATTAATATAATAATATTTTTTACTGAAACAAAGCATTTTTTTTAATAATATGATTAAAATAGATAATAGAGTCACTGAGCGTTTAAACTTTATGGTCACTAAAGAATATCTTTCTTAATTTATGTAATATCTCAAGAATTTGTCAACAAAAATTTCTCAGATTCATCATGAACAGATCGATTCATTAACAATGTTTAATTTTAAATGCATCAAACACTAAGAAAATAAAATGAATCGTTTAAAATAATCGGTCGAAAACAGGTTTAAAAAAAACTACTTAAAAAACGATGTACTTAAAACTATAAGCATATACAAAAAATATATAACTAACATAAATACATTTTACTTACAAAAGCATGCAACTAACCTAAAAATAATTTAAATCGTCCGTTGGTTGTCATGCCAACAATCAGAACAATCCGCATGCGTGGATTTTCTTAGCCAGTTACGTTAACGCAAATGCGTAAATTTTGCTACGCCAGTTGGGGTAACGCTATGCAAATTAGACATTTTTAATTTCCTTTATTCTGTGTTATTTTAATTCAAAAGTACTTCAGAATGAATCTGAAACATGGATTAATTAACAATGTTTAATTTTAAATGCATAAAACATTAAGAAAATAAACAGAATCGTTTGAAATAATCCTTCGAAAAATCTTAACCCTAGCCTCATTACTGTTGGGAGAAAAAAACAACTGATGCCTTACTTATTTGGCGGTGGGGAAAATGGAAGATTTTTTTGGCGGAAAAGTTAGTTTTTAATTAATAATTAAAATTCTAATTAAAATTTCAAAAAAAGGGACCCCAGGTGCACATTCCCGACTTCTAAGGTATACATGTACCAAATTTGAAAGCTGTATGTCAAATGACCTGGCCTGTAGAGCGCCAACACACACACACACACACATTGAGCTTTATTATAAGTATAGATTTATCTGATTCATAAATGATAAAAAATACTCAAAATAATCTTTATTTATATATTTGGAGTGAGGGGTACTAAAATGAGGAAATTTATCAAACTATGGACGCTGATTATTTTTCGCTATTTTAGCATTTTTACCTTCTCATTTTGCATAATAAACACAAAAAAAGATCTTAGATGTAATTCACTATAACCTTGAACGATAAGAAACGCTAGTATTTTTAAGGATTCCGAAGTAATGATATATGCTTCTTCGCGGTCTACTGATGTTAGTAGCCAAACTTACCGTTGTTAATGTTTGAGTACTGATTTGTATCATTTTGCAATTATTAATAGAGTTGTTGCAGCTTCAGAATCTTAGTTTCAAACTCAGACGCGAAAAATTTAGTTAATCACTTTTCTTTTAAAATTGATTTTCAAATACATATAATATTTTATTTCATTGGCATAATTTTTTCATTTTATGTTTCTTCAATGACCAACATAAAAACAATTATAGGTGGAGATGTCATGTTGATCTGCGTTATCAAAAAATGGCTTCAAATTAAATCAGCAAGTTTCTGGAAATAGATCTCCCAGTCAACTTTCATATTAGCAAAAGAATACTAAGAGATGCTTCTCAAGAAAAAGAAAAAATACTTTTGTACTTTGAGTTAGGACTATTTGTAAGGGAAAATGCGCCTGAAAACTGAAAAGCAGTTTGAAGATTGAAGCGTCGATGTCAGCACTTGAGGCGTCACTTAAAACGTAATCCACATTACATCTAAATATGTAATTAACTGATAAACTGTATTGATATACAGTAAAAAAACCTTTTTAAGTAGAAATACTGAGTATTTCTATATTGCTTTTACTGTTACTGTTATAACAAGGAAGTGATTAACGACTGTGATATTTTTCAACTTTCCAAAAAATAATTTTGTATTTACAGATATTGAACAAGGAAAAGTTGAGGGAAGATTTCTGAACTTACATTCATTTTGTGCTTTTTAGGCATAAAGATTGTGGTTGGCAGATGAGAAGAAAGTTATCAATGAAAAGAGTAATTTTGACTACGTAGATGATCAAAAAGTACGTGTGCAATAATTTCATGCTCACGATAAATGCACTGTTTTCCAAGCCAAATTGTTGTACATTAAACTCCAGTTACGTATTTTTTCTAGAAAATTGAATTAATTCCTTAAAATGCTAAATCTGCTCTGATTCTCTTATTTCTCTATTTTCGCTAAAAAAATGTCAAATGCAAAAAAAGGGCTTGTGGTGAAGCCTTAGACATCCTTCGAACTTTAAAAAAGAGAATCAGTTGGAAATTTTGTTCACTCGGGTAAAAGAATTTTATGGAATTCTTGAAAATCAGACTTTTCAGTAGAGAATGCTTCTAATTTCACCGTTAATATAGACATAGGAATTCCTTAATGTCATTGGAAAAGAGTTATCAAAAGCTCCTTGGTCAGTGAGAAGTAGAATAAATTCCTTATCTAAAGCCAACTAATTTTGATTGACATTTTAATGTAAGCTAGCATGAGAATCGTTCTTTTTCCATTTATCTAAAATGACTCAATTTTTTACTAAGTATTATGATTTGATCAATATTTAAAAAGGTTTATTTTGCAGACCACTGATATATTAGATAGTTCCTTAAGAGAAATTTCAGACATTCAGCGTATTATTTTTCAATGCCTAAATAAAAAAACGCAGTCTAATACATAGTAAATACATTTAAGTAAACTTATTTAATATATTATAAATCAAAAAATAGTTGAATCATACACAGTCAAAAATTGACAGCGAATATGGATGAATCAAATGTAAATCGATGTTCACTAGTTGAAATAGATAGCAATTAAGAGTTTATCTCTAAAATTTAAATCTATATTAAGAACAATATTGCTGAAAGTAAAATAAAAATCTATTATTTAAAATAGCAAAACATTTTTAACGTTCCGACAATCAGTTACAATATGTGACAAGGAATTCCAAATTCGAATTAAAACATCGCCCGTCTATGTGACCTCAAAATAAATTCCATCAAATTCTGTGAGCTAAAAAGGGATATTTTGATGTCTGTCGTGATGTATGATCACGAAATTGTATTTATATACAATCAAAAATTTAAAATAAAATAAAAGAAATATTCTTTTACTTAAAATAATCAATGAGTTTCCTAACTTGATTCCTATTTGAAAAACCATTCGATATATTATCATCAGAAAATAATGATTCTTGGAAATTGTTAATGTGGACTTTTATGAAAATATAAATTTGTCCTTCATTTAAACTGTATTAATAATGTAAAAATCCTATTTTTTATTCTAATCAAATTAATTAAAATATTTGGACACATCGAATGCAATGACACTTTGCACTTAAAATAAAATACTTGTATAAAGTATGCATTTTTTTTAATAGAAATGCTCAATTTTGGAGAAAACTTCTTTCTTTTCAAAATTAAAAAGCATATTAAATGCAAATCATCTAGTTTATAAAACGGAAGAGACCTTTTATCCCCTGGAATATCGATTGTTTAAAAGCAAATATGATGCTTTGAAATATTTTTTTTATTCTGAAAAAAACCTTAATAATTTTTCAGTTCTAAAAAAAGAACGGAAAAAAAGAGTTCAAGAAAAAATATAATCTTTTCAGTTGTTAATGTTTTTTTTTTATTTGGAGGTATTTTCAAAACTAGAATATTTTATTCAATCAAGATCACTGTATTAAGCTGATGTGTTTTATTTGATATTCATCAAACGTAATGTTTCAATTTTTTTTATCTTATAGTTTATTTAGAATATTTTTTATTCATTTTAATTAAAATTTTCTTTCTATTCATCAAATTTTAATCGGCTCTGTCTTTATTTCTTCTGGGAATAAAACTGTGAAACAGTATTAATGGATTTATCATCATTTTTTTTTTCGTAATTGGAATGAGTCCCCTTAATTTTGTCTTTTATTATTACGCAATAAATTATTTTATTCGCTAAGAATTGAATTATAACGGAAAAGAAATTTACATCAAAATGAACACAAATGATTACTTTAAATTATTTAATTTTGTTACTTGTAATATTGTTCATTTTTATTTTCGCCGTTTACTTTTTTATTTGTATCTGAAATTGCTTTTTTTAGTTTATTCTCATAATCTAGTCTAGAAATAATTTCAGTTAATGACATTATAAAACTGCAAACATTACTTAATTTAAGAAAGAAAGAAACAAAGAAACATTTCCTTATTTAAGAATAAAAAGAACAAAGTAACATTACTTAATTTAAGAAACCCTTCATCTGTGTGCTATATTTTATAAATCGATGAAAGACTCAAAACAGAAAAAAAGATCCGATCCCGTAGGTTCAGTCACATATTTAACTCGTGTTTTTCGTTAAACCGGAAATAGTTACTAATCTCACAAACAAAAATAGAGCTTCTTAAAGTGTTGAAAATTGCATTAGCAAAACTGATATCATTATTTGATATTTTTCTGTCATATTGTAATGGGTTACTACTATTTTAAAAGACATCTTGACAAAGGCCATAATCAAATTTATTATCAATTATTTTCAAAGAGTATTAACTTTTGGATTAAAATCTAATCTAGATGAAATCTCGAAATATCCTCATAAAGAGGGGTTTGTGATGTAAAAGTATGAAAATAATCGCCATTTCGTTTCATGGTAATCAAATATTAAATCTGTCATCGATACTCATTGGATTATGCCTTAGTTTTTTTCCTGTCATTTTCAATAAATCCAGCTATTGCATTTAATTACATAATACGATTGAAGGAGGAGAGATCTTTGCGGTGATTATAGCACCGTCAGAAATACTCCTCTAAGAGAATGAAATTTCAATGCTTTCTCCAAGTGAAATCAGTATTATCCCGTATAGAAAAATTAATACGCCATCTATATATAATTGATTAAATGTCACTATGCACATTATGTAGTGTAACAAAACATATTATTTCCAATGTTACAAAAAAAAAATCATGCTAAGTCTCTTGATATCATGATTTCATTTCAAATGTAAGAGCGTCGTTCATTCTACTACATGATGTCTTTGGTGTAATGCAGTATCATTGCCTTTATTCTATTACAGAGCAACCGTCATAATGAAAAAAAGGACATTTGAATAAAGCTAATTAATTCGCTGTCAGAGATTATCACAAATTTAACTTGCTTGGCTTCTAAAATCCACATTGCCGTCTGCTGTACTCAAAAAGGACATTTCTGTCATACAATATGCAGTTAACTCCGGATAGTTTAGTTTAGTTAGATTATCGTCCCGTGTTAGAGCAACAATAGGGCTATTTTGGGACGAACCTCATAATTTTGAACTAAGGTCTGATGACGAGCAATGGACCCGAGTTGGCTCCCCTCTTCAAGTTTCCCCACCACATCAGTGGGACGACGTTTGGCCCCGATGAAATTATCGCGAACCAGACCCACTTACACGACGGTTCTTCGGTGGAACCGGTCCCGAACCTGAGGCCGATACCTTACCACCAGGCCACCGCGGTTCTCAAAAGGCTCCAAAATTAAATCAGTACTGTTCATTTGTTGTGCATCTCGAGACACTGATTAATGCACTTAGTACTCAGAGAAGTTAGCTCAACTCTTTTAATATAATCCACCATGAAAAAGATCAACAGGCTGATAGAAATCACGCCATTGACGGAACGATGAAATAAGCTTTACAATATACATTCCAAGCAAGAAAGAGATTAATAGGAAATTTTTGCATTTTTTAAATAATATTATTTGGGATATTTCAAAAATATACAAAAGTAGCGCCAAGAAACTAATCTGTTATAATAATTTAATTTAATTTCTAATTTGTCTAATTTGTTATATAATATTTTAAATTGTTACATATTTATTTGTTATTTCTAATGTCTAATTTGTTATATATAAATATATAATAAATAACCATCTACAACAATAAAACTCTGAAGTTTATATTCTGGTTAAAAAGAAAATCGAAATTTAACTATAAAAAAGAATAAGATACGATAAAAATAAGATTTTGTGCACTAATTGGATGTATACTAAGTCGATACTCGATACTTTATGTCGTGATTAGTTCCCCTCCCTAACTCCAGATGGCAGAGCAATTCCCATTGCCTTGAAAGTTATGCAGAAAAAAATTCGTGTTTGCTTGGCAGTCAAGAAAAGTAGACGTTCACGTGGAGTGTGAGTGATCAGTAGTTGACGAGGAAAAGCAAAAAAAAATTATTTTAACGATCACACAGAAACCCAGCGAGTTTCTTGTGAAATTAGTAGTTTATGAAGAAAATTATTTTTATTATCTTTAATAAATATTCGTAACAGTGATAGGAATTTCTTATAGGAAATTGTTTTAAAATAAGTGAGTGGCTCGATGTGAATAAATGGATGACTATTCAAGAAATTCCTGAATTCCTTTTCTTTTCCTGATTTTTCTGGAATAGAATCTTGTATTTTTTCCAAACAGGAGAGCAGGGTATTTGCTCACGAACCAGAAATACTTCGTTAGGGAAATGCCCCCTATATTCGACACTCTAATTGGATGTAACTAAACAATAGAAAGCTAATTATATTCTTTTGAATTTGAGGCTAAATGTTGAAAACGAACCAAAATTGTATAGTTTGTTGCAGATCATTGGATTAACTGCAAGCATTTTCCATTTCAGACTATTTACATTAAAATAAGTAATTTTAGAAAATGAAACATTATAATATTTTATATAATATTTGTACGAAAACAATGTCATAAAATATCCTTTAAAGAAGACATTCAGTATTTTGACACATTTTGTGTTTAATTGAAATGTGTTCTTTAAAATGGTAGACTTAACTTAATTGCAAAAGATTTTCCTATCTCTTAATTGTGTCTAAATCCCACTATTGGCTCAACTATAAAGAAAAAAAACTTTTATAAATAACATATTGCATACTTATATGACTTAATTCAAATAATTTTTTGGATGAAAATATTGATCTATATATTCGAAAAGAATTTGCTAATATTCGTTCTTCCATATTACCGCAAAACCTGAAAAGAGCTTTCGTGCACTTTCCTTCCAAGCCAGAAACCCATAAATTTTAAACAAGATTTTCATAGCCTTTTCCCCATCTAATTATGCTACATTTCATCTCGGTTAGCCTTTAAGCGGTTTCTTTCGCGATCATCGAGAAAAAAATGATCAGCTTCGGAGGTGAAGCTTTAAGGGCTGCGGTCTGTAGATTAGGGTTATCGATGTTTACAGAGACAAGCAACTTCTCTCTCTCATTCACTCTATCATTGAAATTATGGGTTATCGTGGGTTAGATTGTGAGCCTTTATTTTTAAGAAAATAAACTGTGTGTTTTAGTTTAATAGTGGTATGAAGCTCTTTAATCATTAGAGTATTTACGTCACATGCAAAGGAAGAGATCTCCATTCTTTTGTATTTTATCAGCAGGATTATTTCTGGTGGAACTTAAAATATTTAAAGACGCTAGATGAATATTTTCTCTATTTCTTAGCCTTTAAAGATGCATTTAAAATTAACTTTAACATATTAATTTGATGAGTGAAGCATAAATGAAAGAAGTGAGACCATAAGGTTATAATATAAAATCTAAATAAATATCAAAATATATACTTCAGCCATTTTGCAGTTTTAATTTTACTAGTTTAATTGTATACTACGCAATCACAGTAATTTGGTAATAATGCATGTTCAGAAATTGAAAAAAAGAATCCATTATTTAATACAAGGTTTGATGTATCATGTATGTTTGTCTACGAATAATTAAATTTATTATTGTATTCTAATCTGATAGCACGAATTAGAAAAATAAATTAGAAGACACCTTCATATATCTCTTTATTAGAACGGCCCAACCCTCTTACACTCTAGTTAATCGTCTTCATATTAACATCGCCAGGTAATCTATAACTTTTTTCTATCGGACTTCGAAAGTTTGTCCCGTTGTATATCCATCTTTTATATGGGTGACACTTTCAAAATTTGTTGTATTCCAAATTCCTTCTCCCTTGAAATTAATTTATCTAGATCGAAACAGAAGAAATCTCCTTCGTGAATAAGGGTGCAACCGGCTTCTCGTCATTACGCTACGGTTCAAAATAAAGCAGTGAGATCCTAAATAGAATCTGTGATATTGGATGCGATTTGTGTATGTAAACTAATGTTGTATGCACAGTTCAAGGATTTCTACTCGCATATCTCGACTACATTTTTCCTGGCTTTCGCACATAAAATAAAATATTGCCTTTAATAGGCATGATTTCTCCTCCAAACGTGAAAGAAATGGTGTAGGGTATCATTTCACCAATTGCATGTAAAATTTCAGTGGTTAATATGGATGATTGATATGTCACTCCGAGTACCTTTATTTAAATATATAGATATGCAGTAGGTATATGCATGTGCACTCCGTTGAATTGTATGTCAGTTAGAACATTTCAAAATTTCATTAATCATCGTTAGATCTATTATCGTCATAAGCGATTCAATTACATTTTCTATAATTTTAGAAAAGCTCTATTTACTGGAAGAACTTTCACACAATATATAGTTTTGTTTTTATTTCGTAGCTAATTTTATTTGATGCAATTTTATAGTTTTATCGTTACCAATATAAAATTCATCATTTAAAATCTATTGCTCTATATCATTGTTAGAAAAGGTTTGCATAGCTTCGTTGCTGACATCAATACTTTCATGTCAAAGTCATGCATTATGTCAATGTTTTCATCAACGTCACTGTCATTGTCTAGAAATGCTTCCTGTTTTTTTATTTCTTCATCAAGTAATTCTGGAATAATATATGGAATGTCTTCCTATTTTACCAGTTTCTGGACCAGAATTGCTAAGAATCTACGAAGTATATTTGATTACATAGAATAAAGCAATAATTCAATATTCTTTCGATGTACTAGATGTAAAAAAAAGGCTAACTAGCATAATGCATTGTATGAACTTTACAACAAATGCGTAAGAATACATTGAAATTTCATTTTAAAATTTGGACAAATCTATTTCATAGTGCAAGGGGAGATCACATGAACTAATAGCAATGATTTTCACATAATTTTAACTTGGCATACGGGAAGAGTGTGTGAAATGCAGCAAAAATTCCCACGCTACTAGGGCATTAACGTGCTAAGGCTAGCTAAAAAGTTCTCTAGGTAAGGCGATAAATGGGAGCATCCATTTTAATAATAGTTTAATTTTTTCACCTACTTTATTCGAAAACTAATATAATCTAATTCCAAAGAGATAAACTGATCACTCACCTTTATATAATCAAAATACCAGATACTAAATAATATCACATGATTAGATTTGTTAATGAAGATCCAATAAAGTTTCAAGTGTGGAATATTTTTTTCTTTATTTTCATGTTTTGATCAATGTGTTTTTTATCGTAATTCCCGACTTAATGAAGATGCATGCATACTATTCTCTAGTTCTACATTATCCATCATTTTATTTTAGAGTTGTTTCTTCATTCTAAAGTACGGTCATTCTTGCATTCGTTCAGAATCTTACTTCTAATGAAACTCACTGAATGTTAATGCTATGTTTGGGTTTTCTTTGTTAATTATTCTTTGTAAGAGTAATTTAAGCATTTTTTTTTATAAATCAATGCATAATTGCACTGCTACATTTATGTATCACAATACTGATTTGTGGTTTCCTTTAATTTGCATTTCGAGTATACTGCATTAAGTTTAGAGTCATATTATTTCTTAATTGTTGAGATATATATTAGTTTATTTGAGTCAACAAATATACTACAAATGAAAAAAAAACATTAAGAAAACAAAAAAAAATTTATATTTGACCAGTCCTATTAGTTACATTTAATAAAATATTCTCAACATTTACATAGTATGAAAATCGTCAAATTCTTCTACAACAAAACCTAAGTAAATCATCAATTCTGAGTTGTAATATTTTATATCAATCAACGATCGCTTAACGGAAGAGCGGATTTTTATCATTTAAAATATAAATCCATCAAAACTATTTTATCTTCACAAATAGGATTAGAGGATTGTATAAAAATTTATCTTTCATAGTTTTTCTTCATCAATGCATTCAGACTTAAGCAGTATATAGTATAATTATTTAGACCTTTTTCCAGTTGCAAGTATATCTTCTATCCCTAATTTTTCAGCAATTAGTTATTGGGTAGAGTCTATATATGTCAATTAACTCAAACACTATTCACAATGGCAGAAGCGATTTGTGAATTATATTTTGCTACATTCTGAACTTCACATGTTTTTTTTAAATATTAAGCAATGGCAATTTAACCGGTAAAAACACACATATAAAGTTTCTTTTTTGAAATATTTTATTTTCATTAGAATATGCGCAAATTTCACTAAAGTTATTGTGTTGTAAGGAATAATTTTCAGTGTTTTGAATTTATAGCAAGCAACACAATATGAAAAGAGTTTTGTACTATTTTTAGATATTTTTTTTCATTCCGTCTTAAAGAGAAAGACAAAATATATAATTATTATATTTTGTGTAAAAGATAAAAGTCGTAATTCTATTCGATTGCAACTGAATATTGAATAAAATTTCAGTTCAGATCGCCAAGTACAAAACATATTGAATTTGTAGTTTGCCAAACATACTAAGTTTACATTCAACAGTTCTTTAGCTTCTTTATTTTCTAACCTATTCTAATTCAGTTTCAGTTCATTTTTATACTATGTAAGTCTGTACAAATATTATTTAGAAATTTCATTTCATTTTTTTTGTCCAGATTTAAAATGTTTCAATATTTTCAATTTAATTGAGATTTGACCTCTAAAATTAGTCTATGCTTTCACTCATGATTTACTTCATATATAGATACAAATCATGCGCTGTTAATCCAATTAATAAATGATGAGAAAAATTTTAATATACTCCTTAAATATATTTTACAAGAGAAAAAAAATCGCTCCATTCATTGATGTCAGCTTATAATCATTTTTATCAATAATTAAAAAAAGATAATTGGTTACTTAAGTATACCATTAAACGATGTTTTTTTTTGAACAATTGTGTTTAAATGTTATGATAAAAAATGATTCTTATTGTGAAATATTCTTATAAATTTATATTGCTTTTTTGTGAAGTATTTAAGTAATTCTATACCACGTTAAAACATATTTTATCAAAAAAATTTTGTTAAAAATCTATTCTATTTTCTCTTACAAAATCGAAGAAAATTATGTCATTCAGTTTTTTTTTTTTTCATTATTTTTAATAATTGCAATAGGCAAATGTTGATTGTAATCTGATAGCAATTTTAGTGATAATTACGATTTAACAATTTAATTGATAATTTGTTATTCAATATTTCTATGAGTTATATAAGACTTCTCTCTACCTGTTTAATATGCATATAGAACATAAAGCAGATGGCAGTGTTAAGAAAGATTCTTTTAACACATCGAATTATTGTATCCGACCATTAAGTTAATCAATCTAATTACACATGCAAAAAGAAATTCGTCCTCTTCTAGTTGGGCAGACAGATGGAATGGATCTCTTCTGAATGAAGATGGATAACAGTTCCTTCTACCATAATTAGTGACATAATCAGTTAACAAGTGTCAACCATAAATTAAGAATGAAAAAAAGTAAAATGAATATTAATAAATCATTATGTCATTGCATCCTGTCAGGGAAAAATTAATTGCCGCCATATCACACATTTCATTTGCTACTCTAATGCTTTGAAAGATATGTATATCATTTAGCTACAAAAATATACTTCATTTATTTGAAAATTGTTAAAATATTTATTAGTGTCTGTAAGATTTTTAAGACGTTTTACATAGAAAACTTTTCTGCATAGGTCAGAGAGAAGACTTTTATTTTTTCTGAATTAGATATCCCACGGGGGAGGGGGGAACCTCGTGATTGAGGATGAGAAGCTAGTGAGGAGGAGGCATGATAGTTGGTGCTCTCCACCCTTGTGGGAATACAAGAAGGTAGGGATGTGGCTCCTCCAATCAATGATGGGACGTGCTGCCTTAGGGAAGTGTTGTACCGGGGCCGGGGAGGGCCCTCAAGACTCTACCACAATTTTCACCAGTGTTGATGTCGCGGCCATTCAAGTTTTCCCGTGCGCCTTCGGGTGAGTCAGAATGGTCGGTCTGTGATTTTTCTGAATTAGACAGCCTGAATTTCTTTCGGGATAGGTATCTTGAAGATATCAAGGTAGCAAGGGTACTTTTGTATAATAGTACCAAGTGTATTAATATCAATCGTAAAATAACTATCATTGTTTGATGCATCAGCCTTGCTGTAAGAAGTAGACCCAGAAATTTAGTTGTGGTCACCATGATTAAACCACCTTTGCAGCACTCTCCAGAGAAGCGAGAATGCGCTTGTTTGCCTGAGGAATTCTAAACTCTCTAATTGGCAATCCCTATGGAAAGTTATGAAAAGGATATAAAATTACATATAAATGTTATTTGTTTTTGTTTAGATTAAACTTCTATTTCGATGGCATGGAAGGAAATGTTTAGATTTAATTCTATGGCGTGCAAATTAGATATGCTTTTCTCTCTTTAAACTTAGACTAAAGGGTCAGCATTTTTCACTCTCAAAATGAAATTAAATTAGTATTAGAAGAAACACATACATGATGAATAAAATTGGGCTAAGTGAAAGAATTTACCGATAGCTAAAAGCAAATGTAAATTTTCCTTTAATACAAACGCCAACACTTGGATCTATGCAGAGTTATTTTCAATTACCCTTACATTCAGCAGAGCTCTCTAAATGTTGCTACAAAAGCATAAAATGAGTGTGAATGTCAAAGAAGATTAATTAGCATTTCTGCTTAGTTTTAAATATTATTTTGATAAGAAGCCGTGTTCTTAATTTCCTACAACTTCTGGAGTAATCAGAACTCATGGAAGTATTTCGAAATCTTCTGTTAAATGAGATTGGATAATTATAAAATTATTTTCAAAAAATGCATTACTTAATGAGCCCTGAAGAGCAAAATTATGTACTTGCGAAAATACAGAGAGACAGAGAAATGCATAATAAATGATAACATCCACAAAATTAGAACCCAATTATTTCAACTAACACCATCATTTTTTACAAAACTCAATTAATTAATATTTTAAATTAGGAAAAAATTAAAATAGAACACTGCCGTCGTGAACATGCAAGTGTATAAAATTTCTGTGTTGCTAGAATTAAAGGAAACAAGTAATAATAGTTAATAAATTTCTATATATACAGATATGAAACAACACAAAAAAAATGTGTAAAAAGGAAACGTTTTCTTTGTTCATTATTTCGGTTAAGTTTGAAATAATTCTTATATTACATTTTAGCATGACAAAATTATAGATGAAGGATGTGGTACGCATTTCCATGCTTCTCAATTTCATAAAATAGTCACAGTAACTGTGGTAAGGTCTAGGCTTCAGAAATAGAGAGTTCGTGTCCAATACCATATTTCACGAAAGATCCACAATGTATGTGGACCTGGTAGCTGCAAATTCTGATATGAAGGGTCAAATATACTCTCACTAGAGTGGCGCAAATATCAGGGGATTATTGGTTCAAGTATGAGCATCATCAGTTCCAAACTACGATGGTTTTCTCAATCGGATTTTCGTGTTGATGCAGTGTGGGAGATTAGTAAAATTGAACAGGATATTGCTTATATAAAAACACCTTTATTTTAAAGTGATTTTTTGGTAATATTATAAATTACTTACCGTTCAAATGTATTGAATTTTTATTAATACATTTTAATAACAGAATCATACTTCAGGGCAAATGACTGAATATAGTGATGTAGCCAGTCTTCATTAATCAATTTTCTTCAGTTGTCTCAATTTTTAATAAAGAAGATGAAATTAAAAAATCTCAAATTAATGAGTATATGAATAAAATCAGCACCTTAAATTTCATGGATGCAGTTACATAGCAAAAAAAATCACAATATGACTCCCATTAACAAAACATTTTGAAAAATCGAAGCAATGAAAATAACTTGCAGAAAATCTTTATTTTTTTTTTAAATTTAAAATCATTTTTGTTCTATAAATTTCAATCCAAATAAAACAAAATATAAATCATAGTTAAAAGTCCCTCGAAGATCTGAATTGTTTCTTTTCTCCCATTCCAAAGAGCAAATAAAAACGTTACTATGTTCAAAGAAAGAGAAGACCGTGCCTCTAGGCGAAGATCCGATTAAACTAGAAATAAAGCCCCTATCAACTGAAGAAGACAGAAAAAAGAACGACGTGGACGAGACGATGTTAAATTAGTGGAATTTTTTTCCCACCCAATCATCTTGCTTCGTTTAGTTTACCAACAAGGGATCCACCAGCAATAAATGGAGTTTTAGCACTTGAGTAGGCCTAACCGCCATTTTTTTTCTCTCAAAGGAGGTTTTTCGATAATTCAGCTTTCTATTTCTCCCCCTCTTTGTTTCGAGTCTTAAGTTTGGCTTTCTGTTACCATTAAGGTCCATTTGCGTCTTTGGGTCATTTATTTCGAATTACGAAATGTCCAATGTAAGCATCGGGCTTCGCTGTGGAGGATTTTTTGAAAGAAGCTATAACGGCTGTGCATTGATCAGGCATCTATTCATCTTTTTTTCTTTCTTTCATTCCAAGAAGGATAAGTGCCGAAATCTTCAGACGCCGGCAATGAAAGGAAGCAGTTATTTTCTTTCGGAATGACTTTTAAATGGTTATGACTTTTCAGATAAGTACGATTAACAAATATTTAAAGCGAGTAAATTGTTGTATTATCAGCAAATCATGGGCTTCGAAAATGGTGCATATCCAATAAAAAATATAAGTTTATTTCACAAAAGTATAATTAATTAATGTGCATTATAAATAAGATGATACATGTTAGATGGATTTTAATTATCCTTATTCATAGACTATTGAGACAAAAAAAAAATCATGAAGCAAAATTTAAATGTCTTATTTCGAAAAAAAAAATGGCAAAAAATTCCGAAAGTGAATGATGGAAATATTAATTTTAAATGTTTTTCTTTTTTTCGTAATTTTCGAACTTATCTTTAAAAGTCTCACAAGGACACAAAGTGTTGCAAGATATTTTTATTTTGTGTTTACTCAATGCTCCTGAAACAATAATTTCTACTGGTTTCTTTATTTTATTTCTTTCCTATCAAATGCATATTCATTTTTCAGCATATTTTTGTTATTCCCGCAATTTTATTTGACAGTTTTTTCTTTCAAAATTTTTGCTCGTCTTGATGTAATATACTATCGTCTCTGTTGGCTTTTCCGAAGGATTTCAAGTACACGAAGTATATAAGAATGTAAGGAATAGAATTTAAAGTAAAAAATGATCATTGTTACTGAATGTTTATTTTGTTTCTAATAGTTTGCTTTTATGTGGGAAGGAGAGTGGTTTCCAGATATTATGAAATGGTATCTCCCAAACTTAAGGTTATTACAACTACGGATATTTTCTCTACAATTCTATATTTGCAAAAATATTTTAATCAGAACTACCTGTAAGAAATGCCAAATAAAGAATTTCAATAGGAAAATTCAAAGAATAAATTATACAGAGTGGTTAGTGAAAGATAAGATGTGAAGATATGATTAAGCAAGCCATCAGAGTTTGCACAGAGTCGAAGATAAAAAATGGCAGAGCCAAAACTTGAACTCGGTGAAATGAGAAAGAGCTTAGAAATAACACGCAAGTGGCAAATTCGCATTTATAATTCGTTTTGTTTGGGTATATCTTGAAATTACGTAAAGCCCTTTGTGCCATATGTGCAGTTGATGATACAGATCTCCGGAGAAATCTAATTTAATCGAGAGTGTTCGTCAACCATACTTTTGCCACTGCCAGGCGTGCATGGAGAATTAATGGTCGCTCCATCGATCAATTTTTAATAAGTATGAATTAATTATTTCTTTATTATTTTAATATATTTTGGTTCAATGTTATTTTTTGGTTTTTGTAATTTTCCTTGTCATTCAGAATTTTGCTTGGTTTGATGAGCACTAGTGCTTCTTCACATCTGGTTCAACTTTTCCAAATCATCCTCTATATAGCAATACTGGATTTAATCGAACATTCCGATAAAAAAAATATTTATTTGAGATAGTTGATTTTAACAAATTCAATATTTTTAAAAATCATTTAGTTTATGTTTTATTGGTAAGTTTAATATCGCCTAGCTTCTTTAATTTGAATTATTTTTGTTTCCCTGGTAGTACAATACTATACTAAGATTCAAATCAGGAATGAAACAAATTCGAGGAAAGAACCACTTCAACAGTGCCTTTAAATTATGGAACAATAAATGGAAAAATTTCAAGGACCATCTTCAATTCTAAAGATGTGGTGGTCAAGAAAGCAAAGAGATTTCTCGATTGATTGATTTTGAAGATAAAATATTAGGTAGACCTAATATGATAAAGAATTTCATAACAAAAATATCCATGCATTTGAACTGATGTTAAGACATAATAATTTGAAATTTCCACTGTCAATTAAAATTTGTTTTCAAAAACAAATTTTAAAATTGTTTCAAAACAGATTCTAATTTAGGAAAGATTCTTTGAAAATTGTTGAACGTTGGACAGCAAATTTAATTTGCCTATCTTAATCTATCGATAAAACCAATTTAAGCATTCAGAAAAACCTGCTCGTTTTAATAGGGTATTTTATGGTTTCTATTCCAAACTGTCATTGTTTTAGAACAATAGTATTCAGCTGAGTAATTAGAATTGATTTTTTCTCCTTAATATGATTCTTTTGTAAGATTCACCTACTCTTTTCTCTTTTACTGCCTTATAAGATATTTATCCCAAAATGCAACTTTTAAAATGTCAAATTAGCAAACCTGTAGACTATTGAGTTTTATTAGCTTGCTTCGGACAGAAAAAGCTTGTTTTCATTTTCTTCAACAGTATACGTAAAAAGAGAAATCCAATTATAGGAATTTTAAAATTTTAATGAAATTAAAATTGTTATTAGAAAGCAAGAAGCATTAATTTGGTATCACTTTATAAAAAATATGAATTTATAGTTGATATATTTTATAAAGTCAGCACAAGATAATAATTTTGTATGCTGAACTTATAAAAAGAAACGAAACAACTTCATTAAATAAGCTCGAGCTAAAAAGTAATTTTTAAACATGTATCAACAAATTGTGGATAAGTGAAAACCTTCTATAAAGCTAATATAATGAATATGTTAGAGAAAACAAGCCTTATTATATTTTTTATCTCTTCATCACATTCTTTAGAACCAACTAGAAGATAAAAAATAAATATAAAATAAATCATCAAATACAAAATATGAGTTACCGTAGAAATAATAAGTTAATATACCGACATCTGCAACAATAATCAATCGAAAAAAGTAAGATTTAATTTCCTGCGAAATGAATAGATATGGAGAAATAAAATCCTGCAATAAAACTACTAAATAATGTAGAAATTCATTTTTCATTTTCTATTAAGTTTCATTATAAGGGTATTGTTTTAAATAATAAAGCAAGTATTCCTAAAAATTTTACCACAGTTAAATTGAGTTGTTTTGTTTTTCTTTTTTTAATTTTCAGGCGGTGTAAAAATAATTGTTCTGAGATAATATTTACTAAATTTATTGAAAAAAATAAAATCTTTTTAAAATTTTAATTACCATTTGGACATTGAAAGATTGCCAGTGCAGATTTGCATCAGATTGCAGATTTGCATCAGAAACATATGCATCCAGATACACATTTTTCTTCATTATGAGAAATGTCATTTCATGAAGAGATAGCTTAAATCTGTTTGCCTGTAATCCTTGTTTATATCAAGCAATAATTTCCCAGTCACAAATTAAACAAATGGACTGTTTATGTCCATAAAATTAGGAATATAACATTACAATGCAGAGAAAATTATTTTTCCAGCTTGTGCATGTTCATACGGATGTCATTACGGTGAACATTCAGAAGTTTTTCTACTTTCGAGTTTCTCGTATGCTTACACAATATGGCAGAAATTGTATTTTGCATGGCATAATCATAACTGAACATAATCAAATGTCTATTCTTTTTCCTTGAAGGATTAAATCCGAAATTTCATATATATATACACCGTTTTATATAGATATATTTACTTTTTTTATTAAAATTTAATGTCAGATTTCGTCTCATTAGCTCTCTCCTTTATTAAAAAAAATATTGCGTTACTGACTAATTAGTATAAATCTAAAAGTAGTTTTTCCAGACTTGGAAAGATCAAAAGTAAAGAGATTTATAAAAATATTTCACACATTTTTATGATTGTCGTACTTTGACATTCATTATTCAGATTGAAAAAATAAAACTACTTATTTAATGCATTTCATTATTCGAAAGTTTTCAGGTCCATTTTGATGACCTTACAGCCTTTCATGCATAATGAGTACCACATGTTTACAAGAAGGAAACGAGATCCTAATTGACAAAGACATTTTCTTTTTCATATCCTATTGTTTTTCCTAACTGTCTGATTTTCAATTTATAACCAAATTATAATTGGAACTCTGTTAACCTTGATCAAGCAAAGATGGTAAATTTTAAAAATCCATATTGGTATGTCAAAGGGCAAAGATATATTCCCCTTTTCCTAGATATGGATAAGAAAATATAATGAAAGAAATTCCGCACCTTACTGGAATTTCGTTTTCTTATTTCATAACAGCTGGATCATCTCACCCTGAACCTTCTGGCGCACTTTCTGATAAATGTTACTCATTCTACCCAAGCATGACAGTTAAAGACCTTCGGCAAGAGCCACTGTGAATACCACATTTTAATTACTCTTGGAATCAGAATTGGCAAAGTGACAACACAAACGGAACATCCCCTTCTCTATTCCGATTCTCCCAGAGAGTGAAACTTATGAGAGTTTTGTGCTTCGAAATATAATGAAAAAGCAAAATATGCATTTTGAATCGGACTTTTTTTTTTCGAATGGTCAAAATCGAAATGGGGTGCAGAATAACAATTTGAGTTGCAAGTTCTCATGTCAGATTTCATTTGTCTAGATCATTTCATTTCCGAGGTATTGCATTTAAAATGTGCAAATAGGCTTATTAAACGTCCATTCCACAATGAATCTGGATTTAAAATCTAAATAATACTAGAATTCTAAAGATAACACCATTTGATAAATTTAATTAATCAGCTCTTTATATTTTTTAACTTACTGCAAATGAATTTCGGCAAAATGTGTTAGAAGTCTACAAATTGGGTAAAAGGAACTAATTGACAAATGTCCACCAACTTGTTCAAAAACTTCTTGAGTTATCGTGCTCATAGATATTCAGATTGCCAGACATAATTTAAAAAATCTGTATTTCCGGACTCAGACATGTCTAAAACGTAGAAATTCTATAAAATTTGGAGGTCGAATGTTTTACCTATTATATTACGTTTTCTTCCTAATGCTGTATGCAAGAAAATAAAAAAAAAATCAGAAACAGGGTTGAAAATCACTTTTTAAACTACAATTTCTAAGTAACTGCAACTATCAAAAACCTTTTCATATAAAGCTATTCCTTATTATAAGATTATGATCCTCAAACAATGAAGATAGTCTAATTAAAATCATATTTCCAACTTTCATTATTAAAAAGGTAGAAAAGTGTCAGCCCGCCTACCATCACTAATCCTTTTGGCTATTCTGCGAAGTCGTATCAGATCTCCCCTTCCTAGTTAGGATTTATTTCAAATCCAGAGACTATTATCTAATTTTTAAAAATCGGACAACTTAAATTTGTCTAATTTACTCTTAATCTTTATCTATGTATTACTCAATAAATCTAAATAACTTTAAAGGGTGTGTGCGTTTACAATATTGCACATTTTGCTTTAAACTACGCTGCATTTTGCAGATATTCAAGTATTTCTCATACCTTCTGTGAGCGAAAAAACGTATTTCATAAATAATCATAGATTTTCTATCTGTTTTCAAAACATTATTAAAAGATTAACTTATGTATATAGTATTGTTTATCAAATGAAAAAATTCCATTACTCTACTGTTTATCATCGCATCCTCATACATCTGCCGTGGATGAAAATAATTCGAGTTTGTAGGTTTGTTCGAATCTACAAGTTCATTAAATGAGTTAACTGCTATATCAGAATTTTTGCACTAAGCCTATACATCATTTTCACTGAATCGATTTCTGGTCATGAAAATATTTTCTCTATAAATTTTAATGAGTTCCGATGAAAGTTTCGAAAAGTTAGGGATCTGAAAAATGTGAATCCAGTGTAAGAGCAGTCATTAATATTTGATAAAAGAGGTAGACGATGGATGCATTTAGAAAGAATCATAATAGTTTTTGAGGAGAAATTTATATTAACGAAAGACTGTGAAATTCCTATAGTTTAAATTTACTTTCCACTATTTCAGAGGCGAGTCGTGTTTCATATTTATTTGTAATTATCTATTTATTCCAAGTGAAATTTGAAATTTTAACGATCATAAATTTGAAGATTAATAAATATTGTTTTATTTTTTTAAATCAAGTATTTTTAATATAATAAATTTTGCATTTTAAAAAATTAAATATTTTTACTCAAAGGATTGAAATAATGGAATAATTAAAATTAAATAAATGTCAAAAATAATTTCTGACTCGAAGAAAAATGTAGGAAAATCAATAATAGTTGCGCAAATGATGCATATTTATTAATTTTAATGAAATTTTAACGTTAATAATATATTTTAAATATCTGAGGTTTCTTTCAGCAGTTCAACGAGAATGAACATTCCAATTTTAAATTAAAGTCCTCCCTGAAATTAAATATATACTGTCGAGAAAAAAAATCCTAACACCAAAAAAAAAATTTTAGAGGCGTAAAATTTTGGCATAACTTTTTTCAAAATAATATATTTCTTTCATTTTAATTTATATTACAAGCGAGAAGATCCATATCAAATATAAAATTCAATACTTTAATAACTACATAACTAAGATTATGAAACAAGTATGCAAGCACGTACACAATATGTTGTCGATATGATTTTGTAGGATGGATTTCATGCATATTCTACTTACTCAGTTAAATCTTAGGTCACAATGCTTATGGATAATATTAGATTTAACACCCTATAATGTAGACTACAGTCTCATAATGTAATACTAGATTCAACTATCGAATAGACTGTAATACGTCCCATGATGTAATACTAGATTTAACATCTAACATGTAATACTTTATTTAACTGATTGCGTAGACTGAAATACATCTCACAATGTGATACTAGATTTAACAACCCATATCCCATCGAGCCCATCGTAGGGGCTAGATGGGAGAACTTCTAAAAATTTCACACGCCAAGGTAAATGTCAGCTCTTTACGAAGCATGTAGGATTACAGTCAGTTGAGTAACAATTTCAAAAGAAACCCTGGAATAATGATCGAAAATAATGGCACAATCATTTCAATTAATTGTCATGCAAATTTGCAATCAAAGTACTTATTATAACAATAAAAGTACATTTTGTGTCATGAGAAATTTCAAATTAGCCTATAACTCCTGGCATATGACAAACGAGTTTATTCTGCAGACAACTTAATTGAAAACGTACATCAGAGCATCCTAAACGAAATACGGCCATCAAAGCAGCCAACAAAAAAGACGATCCCCATTTGAGAATACAAATTATCTCCCTTCCACCATCTATTAAGATCTGGTTTGAATCCTCCAAATTAACAGATGGCAGTGTTTACAACTTGTAGCAGGAACACTACAAGGATTTAGACAAAAAAAATGGACTTCAAATAATCGGTTTATTATTTTTCACTATAATACTCTGAAGTCAATGGAAGTTCAAATCTCATGCATGAAATATTGCATGTCAAAACCACCTGCAAATACGGCGGTCTTTCTTCTCAGGAGTATTCTATGTGCAGCCAGCCGTTCCTGGATCCCGGTCTTATTGTGACCCTGCATTCTCGAGATCATCAGCCATCTCTGCTATTACAAACCTCCAGTAAAATCATAATAAGAAAACTCTTCTTCTTGTTGCTTCGTTGCTTCGTTCACAGTCAAAATGCCGCTTTCACTGCCATCTTCTTTTGAAAGGCATTCTACAAATTTACTTTGCTGCCTAATCAACACCCTGTTTGGAAAAATAAATAACACTCATAATGTTTACATCGCGCATTTAAAGCAAGCGTGACTTGCATGCTCATGATGGCTCTAATAGTAGCAGTTCGTCTAGCACGCAACGAAGATGTTACTTTTTAGATCTTGAAAAAAAAATGGTTCGTTTATTTAACATAACTTCATCTTGACCTCGGGATTTTGTTTTCCAAATTTTATTTCCTCATTTTATTAATATTTCTCACAATTGCAAAGTTTTTGAATACAGAGCTTAAAGAAACTAAATTTATACTTATTTAAAATACTCAAACTTTTGGAATGTGTGTTTTGTAAATGTCTTTTGATAAATTCTGAAATATGTAAATTAGGGCGTTATTTAAAGAAATTTTTAATTACTAAGCCTTAGTTTTATGGTGATCAACAAATTATCACACGGAACTGGATCATAACTTTAAGTAGTTTGAATTTAGAAAATTAGAATACAAATATAAAATGTTTCATCAGAATGGCAACAGTTGTGTTCTCTTTTTTTAAAAAAATATTGCTGGCTTCTTCTCGATAAAAAAAAGTAGGCTTTTTTATGTTAGTTTTGTCATAAGGCATTTTATAACATATAATAAGAAGCTCATCTAATATCTGCTTTTTTTTATATTTCATGCTTCGTGGAATCAAACAAATACTGTCTCTTATTTTCTGAAATATTATAGTTCAGCCTAGTTATGAGTGTATTGATTAAGTTTAATTATCATAAAAAATAAGGTTTTAAATAAATCCTTGAAACACCTCATATTTAGATTTTTAAACATTCGATACATTATTGACAAAAGACAAGTAGATGGCAAAGATAAAAATAACACTGCTATACAAAAGCATTAATCTATATAAAAGACTTTTTAGAAAAAATCAACCCTTTTGAAAAATTTTATAATTTGAATGACGATGAAAATTTACTAAATCAGCCTTTTGCTTGCTTTGGTTTTGTTCTATAGATTCAATACTTCATTCTTGGCCCATTGACAAAAGATTATTTCTTAAGGAATATAATTTTATAATTGACTTTTATCCTACAATATATATATATATATATATATATATATATATATATATATTTCGTGTACCTCGAAAACGGTTCAAACGATTTGCATCAAATTTTACATTTAGATTTGACTTTACATTTATTTTTCTATAGTTTGATATGACTTTTCATTTATTTTTCTTTACATTTATTTTTTATAAATAAAAATTAGAATAAGTGCATTCAACTTCCACTTTGAAGTGTGAGCAGTATAGTGCAGTTGTCAGAACAACATAAATGAAGCGAGTGTCGCGGGTCCTTGATTCGTTTTATGCTTTTTTTTATTTATGCATTTAAATTTGCATTTCAGGTTTATCAATATAGGTGCTGTATAGGTAGATGTTGATGCGAAAAAACTTCCTTGAAAAAAACGCGATTTTACGGAAATAAAATAACTAAATATTAGAGCCTTTTTCTGTCTGCTCTCACTCTGGAAATGTCACATAGCTGCAGCTCGGACTTGACATCACGATGGTAAGAATGAGTGTAAGTTCAAAAATATTTGCAATGATAGATAAACTGTAAAATGAATATAGTAGATTGTTTCGAATAACATGTTAAACTAAATGCTTTCATAATTTTTTTTATTTAAATGATCAGTTCATATGTAGGTAAGACTGAAAAATGTTCGTATATATAATCAGTTTGTGATTCGTATTTAAATAACTAATCTAAGAAACACGTTTTCACGAGAAAAAAAATACTGTCAAGCGAAGCTTTGCTATCCTCATATTTACGATAATTCTCTGTTATTTCAATTCTTTTCATGATTTAAGGAATTTGATTGCCCAAATCGGTCATTTTTCTTTGTAAAATTTGAAAAATGAAATAACAGTAGCTATTTTAATATAAAATTTCGAAGATCTACATGGAAAAACTAATTAAAAGACTGCCCGAGTTCTTATCATTGTTATTCACTCTTTCTTACCGTACAAAATAACTGCATAAATGTAACAAATTAAATATTATAATAAAATATACATTTTTTCATCTGATTACAAATATGTCAAAAACATTTGAAAAATGACTTCCCAAATAATAATTTAAAAATGGATTTGTAAAATCAAATCTTTAAAAATGCAGATGATGAAGTCTTCATTCCAATATAAAGAAAAAAAATTATGGGATAAATTCTTGGTTCCAATTTAATTTTTAAAAATCAGCTATTCATTTTAGTTATTGAATTAAGTATCATCCATCTTTGATATTAATTGAAACAATCTTAGTTGTAACCCACATATTTTAATTATATTATAAAATAAAAAAAATTGCAATTCGAAGTCTAGATTAAAATGTGTTTAAAATGATAAATGATTATTTTGTACTTATGCCATGTGTTATTATTCTTTGAAATTATTAGAACTAATATTAATTGTAAACAGTATATTTCCAGTTCAAATGCATATAATATAAAATTATACCTAAATTATTACGCAAGATAGAGAGGAAACTATCCCCATCCCCTTGATTTACTCTACTATCTGATGAGCAAATTCCAAATTTTGACCTCAAAAGTTTAAGACACTTGGCGGCCAAATGGTCTGACCATTTGGCTATCTTATAAGTAAGAATTTATGGACACCACCAATACCCCTCATATATTGCATTATTAACAAATCTTAAAATAGACGTTTTATCTTTAAATTTATACACATATAAAGGAAAAAAATCAAGTACATATAAAGGAAAAAATCAAGTACATATAAAGGAAAAAATCAAGTACATATAAGCAAATGCCTCTTTAGTCAGGAATTCCGCTTTGCCCTTAAGCTATGGAATTTTTTGAGCTTTGTAACAGCGAGTTTAAATGTTTGATGAAGAGTTAATGTTCATCGATCCATATCAGTTAATTGTAATTTGATTTGAAGACGATCACCTGTTTTCTGTTTTCTATTTTGCAGTGCATTCATTATTTAAATAAAGCATCCATTTAGTGTAGTGGTCAAAACATTCAATGGCTCAATTTCAAAACTCCATACTATGACTTGTTCACATTTGATTATTGCCAATCAAAATATTCGATAAAAATAATGATCTTTGAGCACATAGATGTTTAAATTAATTTATTTACAGGTGCTCTCATAAAATTTATGGTTCCCATTATTAATTGTTTCCCACAAAAAAAACATCAGTTACGGATTCCTAAGTTTATCATTTTATTTACTATTTTATACTATATATCTATATACTACTAGGAACAAAGATCAATGAGCTGTGATTTGCAATTTTTATTATTTTATATTCATGCTATTCATGAACCGATTGTAATTTATTCCTTGCCTTTTTTAGGGTCTTTTTTCTTTCATTTTTTATTTGGCAATGATTTTTATTCTGCTATTGGAACGATATTTGTTCACTCCTTTTATTATTATTATGGAAACTAGTTATTATTAGTTTTAATTTGAGCAATCTTTTATTTATACTATTATCGTATTATTTACTTTTATTGCATATTCTATTTAATACTTATTTATATTTATCTTATTTTATCTCATACTTTTATTGATATAATCCAATATTTTATATTATGTTTGTTATTCTGTATTTTGTTTTATTATTTTATCTACTTTATCTTTTCAAAATTCTGCTATAATTGCATATTCCATAGTTACGAATTCTCAGATATTATCTGTAAAAGATGTATCTGTTTGAAGTTGTGAGTTATGGCGAGTATGAAAGCCTTTGCTTTATCAGTCTGTTGTTTTCTATATTTGCCGGCTTTCGCCAAACAGTTTGTGATCTACCCGCATATCAGCTTTGGATGGGTCAATTTTCTCTGCCTTGGATATAGATAGATAGATATAGTTAAGATTAAAGCAATGTGAGATTTACCCAATTATTCAATTGAAAAACGGTATAATGAGTCATAAAGGGCACCGTGGAGACAAATAAATGTAAAATTTATTCCATATCACAACACTAAATAAGATGAAAGAAAACTATGGTCTAGATAAATTTTTTCTCTTTGCAAGGAATCCCTTCTCTACAGTAAAAAATATGATAACAGTATTCGTAAATTATTATTAAATTATTTATTTGTCCTGTTTACTTATTTTTTTTTACTTTATGTATTTATTTTTCTGTTTTCAAAATTTAAACTGCCTATTTTTGGTAAATTTAATTTTTTACTAACTATGTTTCAATGATACTGTTACTGTGGAATATTATGTGGGCTCTTCTGCTTGATCAATAGACGTTCTCCACTTTTTCTTTTTATGCCTGTTCCTTTATTCTTTGTTCCGGCAGATTTTCTTTTTTTTTTTTTTTCATTTTTATTGGATATTTTTATCTTCTTTTGCATCTAATATACGCATGCATAAGAAAGATTGTTTTGAATAGCTAGTCCTTTGATAGTTATTGAAATTCTATATTTTTTTTATTTGATTCTGAGCTTTTTACCGGTGTAACGCCACTTTTGGCGCACACCTAATCATCATCAGAATACTTGTTCATTTTATTTTATTTATCTTATTCGAAATTGTAAAATTGATTTCAACTTAAACAAAGTGTAAAGCGTTTAGGATATAAAGTCAAATTTCAGTGACTTTCTGTATGACGAAAAATACAAATTCAGGAGAAATAACATTAAAAATATACAACCAATTTTCATAAATCATGAAGGAAATGAAAGAATTTTGGAAAAAAAATCATCTGTTTTGTGTATTTATCGAAATGCAAGAAATTTAAAAATTATTAACTTTGCTGCCAAATAATGTTTTTTTTTTCAACGAACAATGTCCCTTTTGCTTACAAAATGTTTTAAAAAAAAGAATCCTTGAAATGTTCATTCAGAAAGCTAAATAAGAACCGCAAATAAATAGTCTTTCGGGAATGGAAGAACAATTTAGTTCGCGAATCCATCCTTTTTTTTTAATTCACTTCGCCTCTCCATCTTCCCCCACACCCTTTTTCTTAAATTTGGCTCGTTTGCTTACAGACTCGAACCCCACTACCATAAAATTAATTCTCTGTCGAACTTCCAGAGATCCTCAGTTTTAGTTAATCAGATTATTCCTTTACCTTTCTTTATGCATTTTCTTTTTTTCCTCCCCTTCCTCTGCCCCTGCCATGGCTTTCAAATCTACACTTAAAGTAAAAGGGTTCCAGATAAAATGATGGAACAAAAACAACGAAAAGGCATTCTGAAGTGAACCTGACCGTTACAAATAGAGGAAGAATTGCGATCGAAAGAAAAAAAAAAAGTGAAAGCTGATAAAATAAATAAATAGAGCAGAAGTTGAAAAAGGCGAAATAAAAACGAAAGTACTTTACTCTGAGGCATGATGTTGGCACTTATGGAACTAATTCGCTGAAATTGAATTGCTGTTTGGCCTCCACCAAAACGCAGTTGAATGTTGGAATTTAAGTAAGTTGCGCCATCTTTCGGGAAGAAGGCAAACTGAGGACAAGAAGAGCAAAGTAATAATTGCATTGCGGCATTAGAAGTGGGAGGGGGAAGAAAAAGTAAAAATGAATACGTCTTTTAGTGAAAATTTTCTCGCCTATTTGTTACATTTCTCCTTCTAAATTTTATTTTTAAATTCTCTTATTTCCATTCAAATACATATCACTTTTCATTCCGCAAGGAAAAAAAGCGAAAACTTCTTTGATAATAAAATTTTTCATTTTATTAGTTTGTGAAAAATTACAAAACGCATATATAAACGGAAGAGGGCCATTACATACTAGTTTTTATTTAGCATATTTTTCTCATATTCCATTAAAATTTCCTTAAGAATAGAAAAATTAACTCAACTTATGTTGGTAGGATTCACATTTTTTAAAAAAGTAAGAAACTTTTATTTATGTTTAACCTATTTCTCATTTATAATCTCTGAAAATCTAGAAATTTGCTTTTTACTTTTTTGACTGATGAAATACAGAATGCGGTGCACAATTTTTAAGATTTATTAAAATTACTATTTTTAAATTTTATTTAAAAAAATATTTCTGAATTCCGGGTAACTTTTGAAGTATTTGAATAGCAGCCTTTTTATATACTTCGTAAAATTTATTTTAGAGTAATATAAATTATTCAAAAAGTAAGAATGAAAAAAAAACATAATTAGATAAAGTTAAATCGCAGGCATAGTTTTAGTATATACTGGTGACGAGCAGTTGTAACGCAAAATTTAAAAATAAAAATACCTATCTGCGAAAGTGATTTTAATAAAAGCAGACAAATATTTTAAAAAGTAAGTTTTTAACATACTTTTAAAAAAATTAGTAAAAGATGATAAAAGATTTCATTTAAAGTCTATTCCAAAAAAAAAATTAAAAAAAAAACAAGAAACAAAATACTATTCAAAATACGAAGTAATTCCAAGAATACTCCCTTGTTAAATAATTTTTTCAAATAAATGAGAATAATAAGAGAAAGAAGTTTTTTTTTTTTTTTTTTTCACGATAAGTAATCGATTAAAAGCTATCAGACGCGATTAAAAATTCATTTCATGAAAAATTATCTTTTCAAACAATATTATCTTTTAAACTTGTTTTATACCACATCACAAAAAATAATATTATTTTTCTATAAAATGTGAATATTATTTATTATTTAACATTCTTCTGTAAAGAAAAAGAATAAAAAAGCTTTCAAAACGAAAAATAGTATTTCGTGCGTTAACTGTTGAAACATTTCATAGTAAAGATGCATAGAAACGAAAGAAATAATACCCCAAGAGAAAAATCGCAGTTAAATCAGTAAATATAAGAAGAGATGCAGTAGCAGAAAAATATTTTTAAGAAAATGCTAATCAGTATTCTTTGAAGTGACAATAAAATTGGAAGTAGTTTTAAACATGCACAAGCTTTCAAACACTGAAATGTTAAATTTGTCTTCAAGAAGAAAGATTTTAGTTAAAAAATATAATATGTTTATATAAAATTGAAATCCGTTTATTTGTTTATTTGCACCTTATACAGTACCATACCGACGGAATCAAATGAAATTTAGAAATGTTTCTTAACATTTCAAAATGTTGATTGCGATATTAAACAGCTGCTATGTTTTTGTAGAGGGGGTGATACTGGACCATGATAGAATGATTTTATGTTTTTCGTCTATAACTTCTCAGCATATTATTGCACTTAAATTACTTTTACATCCACCTAAAATTCAAAAAATTTGTTTTCAGTGGCTGAAATTTCATTTCTAGACGATTACTTTGGCTCACTTTACTCATTTTTCAAAATGTTTTTTTAATTAATTCGTTTCCTGTTAAAATACGTATTAAGCCCATTTTAGATTTAATTACATCTGTCACTCGAGAGTTTTTAGTAATGTTTAAGATAAATATTTTTAGGACATATTTTTTTCGTTGACTTTTATTTCTTAGGACCTTCTAATATGCGAATACAGATATATGACTTAAAATATTGTTTAAATTCGGCTTAATGTTTTGTTATATTTTAACACTTCTAAATTTTCTCATTGGTCATGTCATAGTTCTGTTTTTTTTTATATATATAGTTTGAGTTGTATGAATAATATTTTATTTCACTGACAAGTTTATCAGTTTTTATCGACTCACATATTTCATATTATCGGCTGAAATAAAGGTTTTCTTTAAAGAAATTTTTGACCTATTTTCAAACTTTGTATTATTTAGAATATAAGCATTTTTTTCTGTCATCCATTGATGTCATATTATTCGGGCTACTATTATAAACAGAATTAAAGATTTTAAAACAGCTTAAGTAGCTGAATATAAGAATTCGAAAATAATGATGTAAAATTCTCTATATACATATTATTTTACATATAATAATAAAAATACATATATATTTTTTTTTCTTACTTGCATGTGCAACAAATAAACGCAGGCGTAACCGCAGATACATCGGCTAGTACTTACAAAAGTCGCAGATGTTATTCCTCTATAACGAAATCTTTCATAAAATCATTTTATATCAATGCATTATTATGAGTCCTTTCAGGATGCTAACTATTATAATGTGTTTCTATTTTGAAAGCAAATCCAATGAAAAAAAAATCTAAATAAAAGAAATTCTCACCTTTTTACGAATTCACATAAAATAAAAAAAAACTTTTGTCGAATTACGCTGTCAAAAAAATGAATATACTTACTGGGACTTTCTTTGTTGTTATTGAGAGATATTTTACACGTCTCAGGCAAATATTTTCTTTAGAACTTTTACATTTTCCTGTAATATGTATTCGTCAGCTTCTCCATCAATATTATGTCGCAAAATGAATAAAATCTCTTAATTTTCTCCAGGCGGGTATTTTTAAACACTAAAAATGAGGATATCAAATAATTTTTAAGGCAGAATATTTCATAAATATGTCAGTCGAAGCATATATAGAATATTACGAACTTTTTAAAATTATCATTCTTTAACTGCTATTGTAATATTATTAAAAATTCAGCAGCCCTTGCAAAGGCATAAACAAATAAGAAGAATCGAAATTCTAATCTTTTTATGAAATCCTAGATGACAACGTTACTAATAAAGTCTGAAAATTGAAGTCACGCATTTTATTTTTCACTGCAGATTGTGTCTCAAAAATAAGTTGACTATTTTGAAAAAGGTGACTGAAAATATATCTGTAATTCTAACGGTGTTACTTTCAACTTTGTGTTAGAATTTGTTTACCTCAACCAAAATAAGTTCCCGAAATTCCCTTTGAAGGATTCATGTAGAAACATGAAAAATTATTTTTAAGATTAATATTTTTTTGTTGTTATTAACGATGTTAAATGATAAATTTATTAATACCTTACAAGAAGCGACTTAAGTATTAATGCTCTTTAAATTTCAAATTAATTTGCAATTCTAACAGCCATTCATTTTTAGACATACTGATTTTGAAAGCATTTGCTGCTTTAAAATACGTTATTGAATATTACTGATTAAATCTCATTAGACTCAAATTTATACTAATTCAAAACATTTACTATTAAATTTAATTTACCAAAAAATATATTAGCTAAAGAGGCTCTGAATGAATGCAATATCTTGACTCTATCAGCAATATTTGTCTATTATATTCCTTCAGCGGAATAAATTCTGCCGGACCTCCATCCATCATAGTGCTGAAATGCCGCCATAATCATTACATATCTATCACTTTTGAATAAGTAATATTAATGAGAAATCTTACACTTAATTAAAGTCGAGGTTAATGTACTAAACGATTCCGTTTTATAGATTTAAATTCTAATGGCTTCCTAATGGTAATAATCCGAGTTTGGAGACGAGTATGAGTTTATTCAGTTCTACTTTGATATTTCAACAGAGTCGTCTAATAGTTTGTCTACAGCATATGACATTAATGGAAGGGATATTGACTATCGTTTCGCTAATTGCACGCTGCACATGAGTTGAATAGATTGGTTGAAGTGGTTAAGATGCGGTAGACACGTCATATAGAAGGAAATATGGCTTTCTATTGACGGATGGGTGATTTTAATTAAAATAAATTATATATAATTAGTTTTACTTCTGTCTAACACTATTTAAGCAAAATAGCAAATCTAGAGTCACTTGAATACAAAAAAGCCTTTTTTATTACTCAAATACTACACAGAAAGAAAGGAAATTATGAAAAATCGGATAGATATCGTTGTTACAGCATATGTGTTCCAGATTGACGGAAGATATGATTAAGTAAACTGCATTAAAGTGCATATCTAATACATAGAAAAGGAAGAACCCGTACATCTTCGTTGAGTGTATTTTTCAGTGTACACAGTGCACGTACAGTATACTCCTGAATACTGGCCTAATGTGGCAAAAGGGCAGGCCGGAAATCAAAAACTCCGGATAGGCTGGAATTCTATGAATTCATTTATTTGTCCACCAACACCAGTAATCAAAATTTTTATACCAAAACTCGCTGTTATAATACGTATTTTCTTACTTCTTATAAGAACTAGCCCTCCCTTTATCTCAAGTTACATAGAATGTGAATCATAAAAGTGAATTATAAAAGCAGCTGCCGGTAACGTGTCTACTTAAATTAGAAGGCTATATACTGGTAGTTTATATATGTTTATGCACCTCAATACAAATTCCAAGAATTTATTAGAGAGAATGTAAGTTCAAGGATATAAACTGTTCACATTTTAACATAAATTCTATAATGCCTAACTTAATGCTTGTAACATGAACAAAACATTAACGTAATTCGTAGGTCTAATTCTTAAGAAAATTGACTCAAACTGATTTTATTTTTTACTGATAAATTATTACACAATTATGAAAAGGTAACCGTCAGATAAGAGTCATAGCTTACAGTTTTTAGTTACACACTGACAGAACAATGAACAACGTGCAGAACACTGCTCTTTTTCTATCACATCTGGTATTTTACACACGATACGTAGGAAAATCGCATCAGACTCTCGCTTCTGATGGCTAGGCAATATTGCTAATGCAACGTTTTGCCTTCCTCATTTAATTGTGATAAAAGAAAACTAGCTCAGATAGTACGGGAGCCTGATATTCGTGAATCGGGTACTCGAGAGTGACTGTACTTATAATAGTTGTCTGAGGATTTTCGTTATAATTTACCATACTAAAAAACCAAAATTGTATTTATTGTTGTGGTCCATGCAAGTAATAGGAAAACGTTTGTTTTCATGAGAGAATAAAAAAATCTGCCGGAAAGCCTGACGGAGAAATTATTATTATTTTATTTTTTAATATTCGAAGATATAAGGGAAAAATTTTTATTCCATCTTCACTTATCCAATTTCGATTTCATAAGTGTTAGAATTACAAGGCTGAAAAGTATGGCATTAAAAATAACCGATGAAAGCGTTTTAACACGGTAAGACTTGCATTTTCAATTAAAGAAATAGCTGTGGACTTGTGGAAAATTGAAAACTATTGTCGTGTTTACCAGGGCACGACTTTCTTTTCTTACGACGTCATATTTCACACTGTTTCCTTTCGACCTGCAGTATTTTCCTTAAAACGAGAAAGGACCAAAATGTTCAGATTTATTTGTTTGTCATAATATACCATTACGACTGTTATCATTGCACGTGATGAAAGAAAAATTAGGGTGAAATGCATGGCGTATATCTTGCCCTCTGAACAACAAGCTGCTTTGAGTGAAACAACGTGGAGAAATCTTAAATATTTATTACTTGAACGCCGCTGAAACATACCGTAGAAACCATGGGCTAAGCAGAGGTCCGTGTATTTTGTCGAAGCTCGTGCCTCTGAAAGCTATACAGGACTTGATACCAAAGTTTGAAGAAATAAATAAAATAGACCTGGACAACCTCCCTTTCCTGTCGAGAATGTATTAGAAGCTCATGAGACGACAAGAGAATTTCGTTTTGCAAATACAAACGGTGTTTTACGTGCATTCTACATTTGCCACATTTCACAGTCCGCATGAATCCGCGCTCTGTTCTCCATAAATCTTCTTGTCAGATCCAATCTGTGGAGTTGTTGCAAGTGGGTGATAAACGATTAGACTAGATTTTGCTAATGGATTCCTCGCCCAGTATGAGGTGATAATAGCTGGCTTATACGCTTTCTATGGACGAACAGGTCAATTCTCGTTAATTGGTAACATTCATTCGAAAAATTGAAAGCACTGGATAAGCAATAATTCCCATGATACGGTTGCATTTCCGTTTGATGAGGAAAAAATGACAGTGTGATACTGTATAACAAGAACATTCATCTTCGACCTTCACTTTTTTGAAGATTTTACTACCGATTCTTTGCAAACATGCACGATAACGAGTGTCTGTTATCAAGAAATGTTTACTGATTGCATAATAACCGAAAATGCTCCATCTAACGCCCTTTGGATGCTAGATGATGTTCAGCCACTTGAAAAGTCTTCTGCCATATGTTTCTTAACACAACAGCTTGGTAACAGAGTTTTCATTTTATTTCACAATTCTAGTACGCGATCTCACGTCAATGAATTTCTGTCTGTGATTATACATAAATCCAAAGTATATAAATTTAATTCCCAAATTTCTTCTGATTTGAAACAAACTATCAGACGACAGATTCAGCAGATTCTTTTTGCCATGGAAAATGTTGCAATGCTATCCACCATCAGCCTCATGCGAAGTGCCATAATGCGTGAAACAGATCATGTGGAAAATTTATAAAACACCAAAAACTCTTTGCTTTCTGTTGCTTCTCTGTCCTTAATTGCTGTTTTCCCTTCCCTGCTTAAACTGTCTAGTGGAAGCAACTTTCTTGCAATAGACACCGTTCCAAAAATAATTATGATTTTTCATTATAGAGATTATGTAAAGTTGAGCGCTAAAATAATATAGAGATTATACAAAGTTGCACTAAAACTGCGCAATAATTATATATGTGGTAGCAAAAGTTAATTTTTCTTATTGTTTTGAATCAATTAAGAAATGTAGCAACCATGAAAGAAAAATTGGTATTATATACAATTGAATGCTTCAACAGTCTCCAAATATAATTTCGTTATTATTTTGCATAACTAGTTTTTTTCTAATGCATTTGAATTTCTTGCCATGAGATCTTATTTACTTCGGCATCAATATATATCACTATTTACCATACTAAATTCAGTAGAAAAATTGGAATAGGACATACATGAGAAATTGGTAGAGAACATTTTAATAGTTATAAAAAGTTTTAACAGGTTGAAATGAGGAAATACTAGAAAACTTCATATGAAAATGTCTTTTCATGACCTTTTGAAGTAATTTTACCTCAGTTGAAAGAAAGATGAGAGTCAACAGCACCTACTTTACTTTAATACCGTCAAAGTCATAAAATTTTGGTATGGTAGGACTAAGTGCTGAAGTTGAGCTGAGAATAATAAATGCCTACATTCCAAAACTAAATTTGAATCAAACGCAGCGGAAATAATACTTCTTAGATATAATTTTATGTTTGTTTTAAATGTCTTCTGAAAATATGAATCACGTTAAAAGTTTTATTAGAAAAAAATTCTTGCAGTTCTAAAAGAAAAGAAAAGAAAAAAACCTTTATAAAAATTTCTTTATCATATTTTTGATGTCTCGGAACTTCTCATAAAATTTTAAATCCTTTGAACTTTATACGCTTTCTTAGAAATGTTTTGAAAACTTTTTATGCTTTATGAGAAATGGATAAAACAAGTTCTCCTTTAATTTCCAAATAATTTTAAGAATCTGAAATAAGAAAGATGAAGTCGCATTACTTTCCAGTGATTTCACACTAACTTAAAGCTAATAATAATTCGAAAACAATTTTTTTTAATTATGATAAGAAGGTCCAAACAAAACTCTCTAAAGTGATTATTTAGCCTTTTAATAAAGAAATAAATAACGGCATTCAATAGACGGCTCTACATAAGCTTATTTTAATATGTAAATTGAAATTTAAAAGAATATACGATAGTAAAATAATTGAAATGTAAGAAATATTGCTTCGTTCCAATAACATTTGAAATAAAAAAAAATAGTGATAAATTTCCAAGTTGCTTTTTTTTTTTTTTTTTTTTTTTTGCAGAATTTGCAAAATAAAATAATACATAAAGTTTGGTGACACTCTTTTATACATCTCGAATGTATTATTCTCTATTATACTTAAGGGTAAATACTTGCAAACTTTTACCAGCTTGCCCATTAACAGTTTATTTATAATGCAGTTATTCTGGAGTATTGAAATTCTTTTTGTAATATTTTGCAGAAACATCTATATTTCTAAAACAGACAAAAATCTCTTTGAGTGATTGTATCTGTTTGTCTATATTTTAAATTTAAATTCGGTTTTTATAAGACAGTATGAGTAAATAATTCTTGTCATTATGAATAGATCTCAAAATGTTTTACTAAGCATTGTATACACGAATAATGCCTAATTTTCAGCATTTATTTTTACGTAAATTAAAAATTCTTTAAATTTTGTTTTAAATTAATTCGTTTTGATTTAAATTGATTTTAAAAGAGCATTTTTCATGTATAAGTTGTAAAATTATATATTTTCTCCTTAAATTTCTACTTTCTTGTTTATTTAAATGCGAATTGGGTTCTTCCTTTGTAAGCTATGCCAAGGGTTTGTAAATAAAGTTTGCGTATATGAGAGTATAATTTTGAGTAGCAAAGATTTAAATAAAATCTACTAGAACTAAATACGTCTTTTCTGATTGAATGATCTTTTTTTTTTTTTTGCCTAAACTTTTTCTGGATTTTTTTACATCAAAAGAATTTTATATGTGCGATTTTTAGATACCGACTAGGAAAAAAATTTCCTTAAAATATTTTTCATGATAACACTAACACGGAAACTTTTTTTTAGCAAAATAGATGTTGAAAATTTAGTATTTTTAGATATTCAAATAGCTCAAGACACGATATATGACGACTTCAAAAACTTTTCCCTATCTATTTCCCCTATCAATAGGCATAATGCATATATTTCTTTTTGTAACATTTTGTTGACATACCTAAAATAAGAAGAAAAAAAACTAACCCTATTCAGAAATATTTCATATTTCTGACTTTTCATATGGATAAAAATATTATTAAACCAAATACAACAAAATCTATTCACTTTCAGATATTTTATTTTAAAAGTAAATAACAACCTTTCAAAAGTATGTTTGAATTAATATAGGTTTAGAAAAAAATATGTTTCCCAATTCAAAGAACTCTAGAATATGATCTGTTGGTCCAGATGTGATAAAATTGATGATGCGAATAATTGTAAAAATTTGCTTGATATTTTTAATAAAAAAGTAGTACCAAAATTCACTAACAGATGACGCAATAACACAAATAGTATTTATTTGCATGCAATGAAATTGTGAAACGTTATTTTCATTGCAGCTTATTCTTATTAGCATTATTCTTTGCACGAGCATTAGTTACTTCCATGCATATCATCATACTTTGAAAGAAAAAGCACTACTGATAAAATTCTGCTACTAGAACCAGCACAACTCCATTGCAGCTGTAAACGAATTTCTTTGTATGAAGCGGATACAGAGTGGTTCAATGTCTCCTGATATCCTACGCAAGATGACGCATAAACTGAAACAACTGACAGCATGGCATTCTTCCACACAGAGGAAGAAAGCAAATCTAGTTTTCTAATTTCGAAAATGTGGCTACTATGATCATTGAAGTCTGCAGCCAATCGCCTCATGGTAGCGTGAGTGTGCCATGTGTTTCCCGTTTATTGGATATACTATATTCTACTATATGAAACTCACACTGCTGATTTTGTAATTTTATCTCTACATAATCAAGCAAGTGCCCATATTGCAGGATGTGAACTCAAAGATTCGTACCAATTATGCACTTCAGTTTCCTTCTTGAATGGTGATTGACGTCACTTGGCCTTGGAACACTTTGTGGAGTGAGAGAGACCACTTTTGTCTCTATGCATGTTAACATCCAGAATCGTTGATGGGAACGAAAAATTACTATGCTATTCAAAAGCAATAGTAAGGAATTATATTTACTGCTACCTTTGTCACTGCACAAGAGATAACTGGAAAAGACACCCAAATTTGTTCAGTCACAGAACAAAAGTATCGTGATATTCTAAGGGATATCTTAATCTCACAACTTCTACAATGTGGATGCTTTCTCGTGCATGACAATGCACATTGATCGTCGTGTAAAGCAGATATTAGATGAGTCCCAGCATAGTTCCTAAAGAGTAGAAGTTGCTTTAAAAATGAGGAAAATTGTTTGCAATTTAAATACTGTCTACCGGTCAAAAATTGCTAATAGATTATTGATATATGCAATCATTTTTCTTGACATAGTTCAAGCAGAGGCATAGCGGAGTATACGACAGAACTTCGTTAGAATCAACTGTGGTACCCTCCAGTCCTAAGATGGAACTTTCCGAGGAGGCCATCATTTCTGCAGCGTAAGCAAAGCGTTCTGCAAAGGAAGAATAATAGAACTTAAACGTATTGCAGTATTACTGTCTACAAATCTATGAATAGGATCATAGGCTTTTAGCTTCTATAAACTGGATTAAAAAAACTCGTAAATCAGAAATTGTTTAGTATAATGAGACAATTATATAAAATCTTCAAAAGCTAAAGGACAAAAAAAAATCAATCCCTGCCGTTTTAGATGGATGACCTCCATCCTTAATATCCTACTTAACATTCTTCCTTAAACATTTCCACCTTAACATTTACCCTGCCTACCCTGCAATATTTACCCTTAACATTTACCCCTGCCTGCAGCAAACACCTCTCGCCAGCTCAAATATAATTTGAATTATTCTGGTTATAGGAAGATAACATGACAAAGTCAGCATATCGACTTCAAGATTAAAAGATCATGTTCGCGTTCGAAATCCGATTTCATCAAAGATGCGCCTGGTATATACAAATTTCCAAGCTTAATGCTCACAAAATTTGTCTAAGTCAACTATTTCTCCCATTGATGTGATGCAGAAATTTGGAGAGGAAAGTGCCATCTCAAACACCATCTTATTCTTTTGACCATGGTACAAAATGACAAAATAAGTCCTGAACAAAATCTATTATAATTCTTTAAAAAGGTCAGTGAACTAATTTTACGAAATTAACAATTCGGTATCATGAGTTCGAAACTGGACTTATGCATTGTTTGTGCTCCTGGTGAGCTTTAAATACGCCTTTAAAACTCATTCCAAAAATACCTATTATTCCAAAAAATAATTGCAAAACCCTGTATTGTAATCAAAGTTAAAGATTTTAATTACAAAACTCGTATATTATTAGAAAGCCGCCTTACAGGATGTGCTTTGGATATTGAATCAACACTTTTTCAAAATATATTAATGCAAGCATTTAATATTTTGCTTGCATTAATACGAATTTCGAACGAATTTGAATGTGCCATTCCAGTCTCTCTATTCATAAATAAATTCATGCAAACATTCGATAAATATGGAATCTTAGGAATATCATTTCCTCAAATAACAAACGTTTAAACAGCCAAGCACATAGACAGGGAGATAAAATAAAGCTTAATAAAGGCAAATCCCCGCAAGAACAAACTTCGGCTGACGCATCAAATCCTTTAAGTTATAATAAGGTTATTTCTAAACTATTAAATGTCTATTCTGCTGTAGTTCATTAAAAAAATCTGCTTTTGAATTTTAGTTCCGATTAAGGTTTCGTAAGATTTATCACCTCAATAACTTTGAAATATCGTTTTAATTTGTATTTGAACTAATGCAGAATTGCAAATGGCCATTTGTTTTAATCATGCATAAAGAAAAGCGTGGGGCATTGAATTTAATCGCACTTTTAAGAGTCATGATCAAAACCACAAAAAGAGAAATATATTCCTTCAGTTTATTTAGAGTCGCATTATTGGGGTGGCTATATAAAAGGGTATAATGATTATTCTATTCTCCGGAAGATAAATAAAATTAAGCGCATGGTTTTCCAAACACTCTTTGAATTCATGGCTATTCAATATATAATTATTTTCCCTTTACGGCTAAAAAAAAATTTCTTAACTATAAAAACAATTTTCATCTTCTATACTTATAATAAAGCTCAATGTGTGTGTGTGTGTGTGTGTGTGTGTGTGTGTGTGTGTGTGTGTGTGTGTGTGTGTGTGTGTGTGTGTGTGTGTGTGTGTGTGTGTGTGTGTGTGTGTGTGTGTGTGTGTGTTGGCGCTCTACAGGTCAGGTCATTTGACATACAGCTATCAAATTTGGTACATGTATACCTTAGAGGTCGGGAATGTGCACCTGGGGTCCCTTTTTTTGAAATTTTAATTAGAATTTTAATTATTAATTAAAAACTAACTTTCCCGCCAAAAAAATCTTCCATTTTCCCCAGCGCCAACTTTCAGTTATTTTTTTCTCCCAACAGAATTGAGGCTAGGGTTAACATTTTTCGGCGGATTATTTCAAACGATTCTGTTTATTTTCTTAATGTTTTATGCATTTAAAATTAAACATTGTTAATTAATCCATGTTTCACATTCATTCTGAAGTACTTTTGAATTAAAATAACACAGAATAAAGGAAATTAAAAATGTATAATATGCATAGCGTTACCCCAACTGGCGTATAAAAATTCACGCACTTGCGTTAACGTAACTGGCGAAGAAAATTCACGCATGCGCATTGTTTTCTAACTGTTGACATGGCAACCAACGGATGATTTAAATTATTTTTAGGTTAGTTGCATGCTTTTTTAAGTAAATTGTATTTATGTTAGTTATATATTTTTTGTATATGCTTATAGTTTTAAGTACATCGTTTTTTAAGTAGTTTTTTTTAACCTATTTTCAATGATTTAAATTATTTTTAGGTTAATTGGATGCTTTTGTAATTAAATTGTATTTATGTTAGTTATATACTTTTTTGTATATGCTTATAGTTTTAAGTACATCGTTTTTTAAGTATTTTTTTTAAACCTGTTTTCGACCGATTATTTTAAACGATTCATTTTATTTTTTTAGTGTTTGATGCATTTAAAATTAAACATTGTTAATTAATCGATCTGTTCATGATGAATCTGAAAAATTTTTGTTGACAAATTCTTGAGATATTACATAAATTAAGAAAGATATTCTTTAGTGCCCATAAAGTCTAAACGCTCAGTGACTCTATTATCAGTAATCATAGTATTAAAAAAATGCTTTGTTTCAGTAAAAAATATTATTATATTAATTGCAGATTAATCATTTACACTTTAATTTAAAGCATAATTTCTACGAGGGGTAACAGAAAATGAGAGAGATACATATCAGGCTATGACTGAAGGCCCTTATAATATTATGAGTGAATTATATGACTATCAAAATTTGAAGTTTTAAAATATTTTGCCGAAGAATCTATTAAAGTTGGAATTGCGTAAAATATTTAATGGTACGACCGGAGTTTAACCTCCTGCTTGGAGCAATTTTTAAAAATCGCCAACAACGACCTTGCGAAATGTTCAAAAGCAAAGGAGCAGATGTTCAATTATAGTGCATAATAAAGATTGCCAGCTTTGGAGCGTTATCGCAACTTGGCGAAGAAGGGGGTTAAACTCCGGTTCAACCTATTTAATTATTAAAATTTAAACGAACATTAAGATTGGCGAACCGGCTGGTCGCCAAAGGCGGCTAGTTAAATAATAAAACTAAAAAATAAATAAACTAATTATAGTATTAATTCATTTCCATTTAATCATTTATTAATGTTGATCCTAGGTTTCAGATCCTAGGTAATTATTTTCTACATTAAAAAAATTAAACACTTTTTTTTCACCCTAAAAAGACGATAAATAGGAACAAAAAAATTCGGGTTTTATTTTTCTGTAGTTTTTTTACCCCCTCTAAAAAATGATAAATTTTATATAATTTCCTTCACTGAATCCATTTTATATAAAAACAATATTAATTTCCAAAGCAATTACGATATTAATGCCTTCAAAATTATAAAGTCATATGCAACAATTCCGGCTTTTATTACTATAACTTTCAGAGAACTATAATAGGAAAAAAATCTCAACAAAATAGGGCAGAAAGCTAAAATTTTATTTGGAAACGTAATGATTGCTATATTTGATTTCCTCTGATTAAGAAGAGGAAATTTATGAAATTTCACACAAGACATTCTGGTGAGTGAACCACTGATGCGCTTTCGATAGACATGCGCATGTTCTTTTTTCCAAGTGATACGTCTTACACTCTGTTCTAATGCTTCTTTTGCATGTAAAAGTAGACGAAATGAAAATAAGGAAAGAAAATTCTTCATACAGTAATAAAGTGGACCACCTTTAAGATGCAACTCTTTTGACCAAGAAAAGTCGCATCAAAGAATATAATCTATGCAAAGTTAAAATTTTTTACTGTATTATGTTATTTTTTTCCCTACCGTTATTTGCAAAAAGGATATTGTATAACAATTGTTTATCACTGAAAATATTTTGAATAATCATGTTATAATGCATAAGCTATTGTAATTATTACAGGATAATAATATATTTAATATGTAAAAAAGGTTTGAAGTTCATAAACAGAATAAGAAAAGATATATAGACTATATTTTGAATCACCTGCATAGAGAGATTCATAAGGAGACGATGGTTGACATGAAGTATTAAGAAATAAACGTTCCCTACACTTGTTACCAAATGGAACTTAGGTATTGACGGGAACCAATGACGGATTAAGCTGTAAAATGGTGCTAAAAATTGAAATATTTGGCGATTCCGAATTCCTGTTTTGTCAAATTATATATGTCAATAATTAATAACAGTAACAGATATCTTTACCCTTGATGACAAGATAAATTTAAAAACTCTAATTTCATTAGCGTATAGATTTATTTTATAAATAATTGCCTAAAAATATCGCAGTGATAGCTAATAATGTTACCAACTAAAATGGCCATAATTATTTTATTGGTTTCTTAAACTGAAACACAATAGCATCCGAATTTTATGTATATATTTATTTGGGATATGATATTTTGAATAGAACATATTAACCAACAGTTTATTATTGCGTTTTAACTTATTGAATTGTACATTTTTAATAAACTCATTGTGTTTCTCTAAGTTAAAACTCAATTAGATTTGAAATAATTTGCATGTTTTATAAAACTATAGTTAAAGGTATTAAAGAAATCATGTGCATTGTTAATCTTAATCAAACACTTTAATCTCAATGTAATATCATTTTGAATAATTTTTGGTAAATAACAAAATATTGCTTAAAAATTTTAAAAAAAAAGTATTTTACTATATATTTCATGAAAATTTTTTAATTAAGTTTAGAACACAGTTTGATGGTGGCTTTTTTTTTCAAACATAGGGAAATACTGAAATACTGATTTATTCTTTTATCGCAAACAATTCAGTTTCTTTCCTTTGTTTCTGTTCTATATAATCGAATTTAAACGCTCAGTTTTTCCTTTAAATATTCTCTTTTCCTTTCATTTCCTCTCGTTCCTATAATTAGAGAAACTGCTTGGTAATTGGGATATAATATCTTTTTACGAAAAAAGTTCCAAAATATAGTTTAATTACCTTACTCATTATCTCGCATTGAGAACAAATATCTCTAATATCTTCAACTAAAACTAAAGGGATTACATTAATATTTCACAAACCGAAACTTTCATATCTTGAAAAAAGCTCTTTAATCATTATGCACTCAAACCTGAAAGGATTCGCACCAAATTTAATAGAATTTTGAAGTCGATACAAATGAATAGTTCCATTAACAAAAAGATGTAATCAAACTCTTGCTGCTAATGAACTTTCCAGGCTTCCTTTTCTGCTGAATATAAAATGATAATTGAAAGGAGACCACCGCCAGAAAAGGTTCGAAGTTCTTTTTTTAACTTAATATTCCATGTAAGTCATTAAAAATTTATGCATATCTTAAACCGAAATTACTTTAATAAGTCAGTTTATAATAGAAAAGTTTTTTTTTCTTTCACAATCTAAGGAACGGCGATTTTTATCTGAACTTTGATATAACATCTAAACTTTCTTTCAAATCTGCGATATATTAGGAATCAAATTAATTTTTCGCGTTTCTGTTTGACTGTTTAATGGAATACATAATGAATGATTATTTTTAGATGCAGGAGAAAAATAAAAATCGAGTTATTAGAGAACTGAAGTTAGAAAGATTAATATTTTTCCACAAATTGCTTGATAATGGAAAGTAAGTTACTTTCTAATGCATTACTCAATTACACAAAATGTCGCATGAGTCATTAAGAGCGATGCTGTATTAAGAGAAAGAGAAATAATAAATATTTCTAACATGTAACTGCTTTCTGAGAATGAATATTTTTAAAATGTGTAAAAAGCAGAACTAACTTGTAATTTATGTCGTATATTTTCTGGAATTTGTTGTAATCGGAATTTTTATAATCTTATTTCAAGACAGGCATGGATCATTTAAAGAGTAACGAACATTTCAGTGCACCTTAGTTATGATAACCACTGTCTTTTGTCGATTGAAGCACTAATTGTTCTAGTTCCCTTTAGTTTTTCACTGACTCATTTTCCCCACTGTAGTCACATTTGCATAAATGATACGAAAGCACATTCGAAAAATTCACTCATTATATCACATTCACACAACGATACGACACACATTTCATGCACGTTGATATTTCAGAACTTTTTCCCAAACAAGCCTTCAATAGACTTGATACTCTAATATCGATAAAAATATTAAGTTCTGAAGTTTGAGTTTAAAATTGTCTCTGAACATTTGATTGAATTTTTTGAAATTTTCAGAAATATTTAGGGGGATTATAAAGTCATTTTGATAATTTTCTATTGTGAATCACAATTTCTCTTACTTTTTACTTTGTTTTCACTGGTAAACCAATTAAATTTTTACCATTAAGTAAAGAAAGGCTTTTTTCTGTAAACTTAATCGTTTTCTCTTTTTGATTTATAATTTTGTTTATTTCACTACCTTTTGAATGTTAATTTTCGCACTCATATTTAAGCTATAGCGGGACAAAAACGAAAAGTTAATTATAAAGATTCAGCTTTTTTTGTGGCTAGAAAAAAATATAATGGTGACATTAATTTTTGAAGAAATGAAAATTACACGAGTTTAAGGGAAGACATATTAATTTATTGTGAATAGCAATAAGCAAACAGAATTTAAATTGAAAGTTCCAAATGGAACAGTTTAATAAATGCGTACAATTTTGTCAGTAAAACTAAAATATTTGATACTATCGGATTTGGAGGGGGGGGGGAATAAGTTATTCACCATAGACGGCTAGTTCAGGATTATAAGCTATTGCAGATTTTGCGAACTACGTCCCATTGGAAATTCGTTACCATAAGATCCATCAAAAGAGCAGTAATCTTCAAGATTGTTGAATGCATTTCTATAATTCTAATACTGATCTAACTGACTTTACTTTTAAGATTACATAACTCTGCCAATCTATTATTTAGTAAGAATCCGCTTCCGCGAAAGAGGTTACATGAATTTCATTTAATCCAATGTTGCACTGAACGATTTTAGTGCTGAATACTATACTTATATTAACGTCCCGTTAATATAAGTAAAGCAACATTAGAGCTATTTTAGGATCGACCTCGTAATTTTGAACCCCGGTCAGATGACGAGGACAACATCTGAGTTTTAGTGTTGAAAGTTCCAATGAAAGAAAGCAATAAATTATGCGGTGTATCATTTTCTTCGCAAATAATTTCGAAAATTATCCAATTAAGTTATGAATCAAATGACAATCGTTGCATTCACTTATTTCAATAATTTTTTTTCACTGAGAGATATCACTAGTTTTAATTTATTTTGATCATTTCACTCATTCTCCGTCTATTAGAAATATGTGCATAAAATAATATGCGTTACACAATGTAGTTACTGTTCTTAAAATATACGTTTTATCATTTTGAGAACTTCTTATTTGTACTTCTCATTAAGTTGTCTCCCCCATTCTCCAAGTAGACACCCCCCAAACTTTCTCACATACTCTTTAATAAAGGTAAATTTGTGTATTAAATGCATTTTTTCCAAGCTGATTGAAATCAACATTCGACAAAAAAAATTACATTTGCAGTCACAAAATCACATACCAAATCTCATATATTTCAATCAAGGCGTTTTTGAGTTACCGAATTTATATGTTTGAAGTGAGATGGACGGCCACTAATGAAGTCAAGAGTTTTCCTTTGACAGAAATCTGGCAGAACTGAACAATTGGGTAGAAATGGGCAACCAATTCTTTGAATTTCGTATTATTTTATTTATATTGATTTCGATGTGCAATTTAAAGAAAGTTTTCTTAACTTTCAAACGAGATAATAGCCGTTGCAATGCATAATTAATTTTTAAACAGCCCTAAAAGATGCAATTTAATTTATTCTGTTTGTAATAAATGTTATTAAATGTTCATTAAATTTGTAATAAAATCAATTTTGTTGTTACTTAAATTGATTTTGAAATTAACGCTCCTGCTTTGTATTAGGTAAGAGTATTCATTAGCATTCTAAATAACATTATATACAATAACAAAAAAAAAATTATTCTCTAAATGGGCTGCAGATTCATACACACTAATTAGGCCATTTAGAATAATGCAAACGTTAGTTAATAGCTTCTACAAATCAGTGCATCAAAATCTATGCAGATTTTCAATAATTGTGAATCATCAACTTAAGATTTAAGTTTTTGACTATCATATCAAAATTAATGAATCCTAAGAGAATGTAAATGGTTGCCTGCCTAATAAATTTATTTCTACAATGTAATTATGCAATCTACTTCAGTATGAAGGTGTCATATTCCCTCTGAAGCTAACTTGTTATTAAACATCAAATTAAAATGTGCTTACTGTTACTAGTTAATCCCGACATAATTGGTTTGCAAGCTCCAACTAATTCTAATGACAGAGATTGAATCGCAATGGATATGTAGTTGATATAAATCTATGAATGGGCAATTGAATGGCAGGAAAGCTCTGATTATATTAAAGCTCATTTCATTAATGCGGATATTCCACGCGAATTTCGCATTAAGGGTTGAACAGTATCTTTATTGGACATGAGTAACTGCTCTAAATTCGTATGGCGGATATTTTGTAGCTGAAAGCATTCGAAGATATTTCATTTTATCGTTAATCTGATAAAGAATAGCAAGACAGATGTTTTAATGCCTTCTATTTCTCTTCCCTCTTTTAAGGCAATAGCAAATAACTGCATTCCATTCATTTACTATTATTACTACTTTAATAATTATGTTCGATTGTCTTCCAAATTAGATAATAATAAAGAATGTTAATCACCAATGTTGTTCCTCTTGTAATAGCTATTTTTTCATGATTTCAGCACAAATGTGTCCACATACGAAGTCGAATTTTGTCTTGGGTGCCAAATTTGAACCAAGTATTCATTAATATTTAGCGTAGACTATTTATACTGAGTTATTTAATTTATAAATAAAATTAAAAGGTAAATGAAACTGGCAAACTAAGGAAATATAGAAATTAAAATCAATTGTATAAGATAGTATTTATATACACCATGGAAATATTGAGCATATTCATTATTTCAAAAACTAATTGGTAAGATTAGCCTCATTTTTGAAATCATTAGCTTCAAAGTATAATAAAACCGATAAAACTTCCTTGGAGATGGAAAAACTCATTTAGTGCTGATATCTAAGCAAATCCGTCTTCATTTTGAAGTAATGTCAGAAGACGGAGTGATTATTTAAAGTTACAAATCAATGTTATTGTGGGAAGGAAGCAAATCATGCTGTCATAAATAATACATGCTGATTTTGTCATACTGATTTAAAATTGGAATTCATAATGCCTATTTCAGCAGAAAGAAAGGTATCCTACATTACGACAATGCGTGATTCGGTATGTGATAACATATTCTGCTACATTTATCATGCAATTGCGACATCGCGTGAAAGGATTTCATTTCATGACAGCTTGATGCTTGTGATTTTAAAAAAGAAGGCAGTACGATCAATTCAGTTTGTCATTCACTCACACTTTATGATTGTTTTATTGTGGTTGAGATTATTATTTTCCTATCTACATATATTACAACTATTAATATGTACATATACTATATCTATCTACATATACAAAAAAAAAAAATATTTTTGACAGAATAAGTAATGTTTTGTGACAAATTTTTCATTGACATGAGCTTATTGGTTTTATCTACACATATCAATTAACTTTAACTGACAAATCCTTGTTTAACGTCTTAAAATATTGCATTCTGAAAATTTGAAGCATTATCAGTCCAGACTACAGTTATCTGGTAGAATAGGAAGCCTGTATCAATGCCAAATTGCCAAATTATATACTATATCAAAATTTAGTAGCATAGTTTTAATTTCTAAACACAGCTTTTCGTAATTTGAAAACTAATCCTCAAATAAACGGTTGAAATCTTTCTTAAAAATAACCTTAATTCTGAACTTATATTATTTAAAATTTTACATTTTCAATTTTAAACTTTTACAAAATAAAAATTTATAAAAACTATATATAAAAAATATTTTTAAGACCTTTGGCAGTAGCATCAATAAATTTAATTAATAGAATTAAATGTCACTAAAATCAAACATAAGAAACTTTTTCGTTGACCACTGTCTTGTAATTACGTTTTAAGTTGCAGTTATGCTTGCTAGATGGCGCCACGAAGCATACATTAAGTTTAACATGTGTAGTATTCCACGGATAACACAATTAGAATTGAGGGTTAGTGGATTTGCGAAACGACTGAGGGATAACAAAACTTATGAGAATTTATAAGCACACCATCATAAAAATGAGAATTTGTGTTATTACTTCTTTTTCTCTCAATTCAAACTTGTTCAAAGGTAAATGTCATGGTATTGTGATATGTGTCTTCAGAGCTGGTATCCCGTATACTAGACATCAGATTTGAACAGCTGCTGTTCAATGAATAACTGACGAAATTAATGCTATTTTTAGATGATTCTCTACTTTAAAGAAATTTCTCGTTGACTTGTCTTTAAAAGAATTTTTCTTTGCGAGACTGGTCTGACTTCATTTATTTACGCTTTTCGAAACATGGATACTGCTCATAAAGATGTGTTGTATTTTTTTGTGTTATTATTCTTATTTAATCTTTAATTTGATATTTTAAATGCTAATAAAATACTTTATTACCTTCTGATGAATATTTTGTAATAAAGTTTGTGTGCTGTTCCATCTATTTTTAGTCGAAAATATTTGTTTCAAAACCGTTTTATCGAACTTTATATTCTTTACATTCTTTATACTTATATACTTTATATCGAACATTCCAACTCGGTGCAGGTTTTTAGCTGCGTAAAACAGATACTGTTATTTTTCTCTGTTATAAATTAGATCTTTTTTTATCTGTAAAAATATAGTTCTTTTCATAACAAAAATACCACATATATATACACACAGGATGTCTTGAAATAAACTGACGATTTTCAAAAATGCATAACAGGAAAATGGTTGAGATTAAAAAATAATTCTTGCCGCAAATTTCACCTGCACATCTATCATTGATAATTTCTTCAAGTTCCTCATGTGTTCAGAGATTTGCCTGGTACACCACATCCTTCAAGTGGTCCCAAAGGCAGAAATCGCAAGAATTTAAGTCTGATGAATAAGGTGGCAAATGTATTCTCTTTCCTTTGAAGCATGGGAAATTTAAAGCAATTACACGGTTATCAAAATACTCCTCTCGTTCATTTTGTTTGAATTTCTCATACAATTGCTTTATTGCATTCGGCTGCAGATGCGGACCCTTAGCGGCATGAAAGTGGCATTGATAGCTTCTTGTTTCAGTAATACTCTTCCCCCCTCCCCCTATCAGTGGAATTCCAATACAAGAAAAATCATTTCCTCCAATGAATGAGTTTCATACAAAATATGCTTTTCAGTTTTCGATTGCTGGCCGAGCCACAGAACACTCCTTTCAAAATCAAAAAAAGGAAAATCCTTCTGTGGCTGCGTATTTTCATGATTTGCTTGCAGAAAGATTCGTAAAAGGAACTTGCACCGCCATCTATCAACGATTTTTTGAATTAAAGCCAAAAAAGGGGGGAGTAAAAATTTATTCCCTGTAACATAAATTGGCAGCAAGAATTGTTTTTTATTCTTAACTGTTTCTCTGTTAAACATTTTTGAAAATCATTAGCCTATTTCAGGACTCTCTGGCTGTATATATATATATATATATATATATATATATATATATATATATATATATATATATATATATATATATATATATATATATATATATATATATATATATATATATATATATATATATATATATATATATATATATATATATATATATATATAATATGTTACCGTTAAAGAATATAATGCAGTTATTTCATAGAATACCTAGTTATTCCATGAAATAACTGATTGTGTCCGTTAAAGTGTGTAATATGTTATTAATTTGACACTTTAACTAGTTATTCTATGAAATAACTAGGTATTCTATAAATTAACTAATGAGAGACAGTTAAAGTGTAAAATAAACAATTTATCTAAAATGAAATTAAACTAATGATAGACAATTAAAATGAAAAAGAAGCAATTTATCTAATTTATGCAGCGTATAAATGGTATTTATGGAAACGTACCATAAAATCATTTGTTACAACAAGGATTACTAAAATGACACTTGGAATTACAAAGAACATGATTTCAAACACAAACATAAATGCAGTAGGGGTGGAAGGTAAATGTATTTGTCGTGAGAGATATATGATATAGATTATTTTACACTTTAACGGGCTGCAGATCGTTATTCTATGAAATAACTAGTTAAACCATGAAATACAAGAGAGTTTTACACTTTAACGGACACGATCAGTTATTTCATGGAATAACTAGGTATTCTATAAAATAACGGATTTCATACTTTAACGGTAACATATATATATATATATATATATATATATATATATATATATATATATATATATATATTCAAGTAGAACTACTGAGCATTCGAAATATTTATTCAAATATTAGCATTGAAATTCAAATAAAATACGCCGAAGTTTTAAGCATTATAATTTAAGCAATATTAAACTTCTTAATTAAAAGAGAAGATTAGAAATAGTAACTTTACTTGAAAGTAAAATCATCGCAAAATACTTAATTACTACTATTTATTGTTGCTATACTATAGTTTTTATACAATTACTGTACTATTGATATTATACTATAGTTAACTCACCGAAAGTAAATTACTTTGTTGAAGAATCTTTACCATGAGACCAGAGATCTATGGCTTCGAGATTCGATTCCACAAGAATTCTATCCTGTATATTCCATCAGTTAAGAAGCAAAGCCACTTATCTCAATATTACAGGCCAACAAACAAATTGAATTTTTTTGTAACAATAATGTACATTTCTGATTTTTTTTTTTCAACTTTTAATTTTTCTCTTACAAAGTTTACAAAAATGAAATAGGTGATGTTTCAAAAATGAAATGATAACATCTGCGCTTAATCTCTTCTAAAATAAACCTTTCCAGAATTGCTTGCGGTTGTTGAAACTAAATTCTTTTGTGTGTGTAGTATATTTTTCCCTTCCCTTTATTTGATCATCCGCAAAGTTTCATTCATTTCTAATAATAATTCTAAATTTTCTGTAATCAGATCTGAAAAGGTTAACTTTATCCACGAATATCCTTATATGCCAGATTTTTTTATTTATTTGCATTGTGGAGTAATTGTGTTCATGTGCATACGAACAGACAACCATACAGTCAACTTAACCTTTGACGAATTTAGTCCAATTAAAAATCTGCATGAATATCCAATTGCATAAAGCTCTACAATCTTGATGTAAAAATAATATAGTCATTTAAGAATTTTTTTTTTTTTTTTTTGAGATTTGCCTTCATCTACGCTGGAACAGAAGGAAGGATACGCAGCCAATCCGTTGACGTATTTGATCGGAAATTCAATGCAAATATACAATTCTAACCTTCTATCGAAACTTCTAGTTCATTATGTTTTTGAGATAGAGTACAGACATATACAAACGCAAACCTATGGGCAGAACAGACGACTGATTTTTTTGTAACGGATTTCGTCTGAAATAAAATAGAAATCTGCAGTCTAAAAGTAAAAACTGTACACCAAATTCCCACTTTTTTTTTTTTTCTTTATTTTCTAATATGCGAAGAAAATAAAGATAAAGTATTGTAACAGCCTAAAAATTCAAATTCAAGATTTTAACCAATCTCCACATTTTAGAATTTCTTGAGTTCTGACAAGACAGTTTTGGAATTATTTTTGTCCGTGAACACGATAATGCAAAAACGCTTTGAGTTAGATGAATAAAATTCGGTATATGAACTTAGGGTATATTGTTTCAAATTTGTAGATTTCTCATAAATGTTGAACGAATTCCATTCAGAAGTTTGTCTGTAAAGCTGTCCGAGTACAATAACTACAAAACATACACAACTAAGTAGGTGAAATTTGATACATAATTTTAGTATCTAAAATGAGATCAGTATCAAATTTGGAACCAAATACATCAAGGAATTGATCATCTGTCGGTTTGTACTTCTGCATGCATGTAAACCTGATAAATCAAAAATGCAATAACTTGGATAAATAAAATTTGATTGATTGATTTGATAAATAAAATCTGCATTTTAGCATCTAAAATGCAGCATCTAGTCAAACTTTGAACCCAATATGTCTAACTGTCGACAGCCTGTTGGTCCGTACATGCAAACACAATGATTCAAAAATGCAATGATTCAAATAAATTAAATTCTATATTGTGATCTTATGATTGTAGTTTTATGTCAAATTTGAGTTCCAATCGGTAGGAAAAAAGGTCTCCAAAAACATATCCGATTTTTAGTACTTGTGTAGAAAATGCATTCTGCACATTCTGCATATTTGTGCATAAGTAATTGATCACCAGAAATAGGTCGCCAATGTTCGCACTTTCAATCAAGACAAAGATAGATATTTCATAAGTATTTTTCGCAAATACCATTCACTTAATACTCAACCGCCTAATACACAAAATCATGTGCAAGAGTCTGAAAAAAAATGTCTGAGAAGACATGGTTTCGAAGACTTACCGAAAGTCAATTATCTTATACTCAGGTGAAGGAGGGAAACACTTTTATTAGATCAGTCCCACAAGTTTCTTATTGTGTTTAAGAATTATCGTTATCACTTAGAATTTGGCGTAACACCAATCTTTTTTTTTTCGGAATCAGGATAGTTATAAATATGGAGATTCATTCAAAATCTGATAGTCAAAGTCATTAGATTCAACTGAATTATTTTTTAAGTTATTTCTTTATTTTGATATTAGTGTTCTAAAATCAAGACTACAGAAATCTCAGTAATGGTCTAGTGATTTTTATCTCAATAATGGTCAAGTAATTGAAAAGATTGTAAATGTATTGATTAAAACAATCTTAAATATGTTATCCTGGAAAATCTTACTATTTTCTGTGCATCATTTTTTTGTTCCGAAAAATCGAAATTATAAAAAATATATATACTATAATTATTGAATTGCCCGGCAACTGACATAAAAAAATTTTTGTACAGAAATGAGATTAGCTACATTTTTCCCCGAATGTTTACAAATAAACAATTTTGGGCACTTGTATACTGAGAGCAACTCTGTAATTTGAGAGAACACAGCCACACAAATTAAATCTACTCATAACCGACATTCATTGCTTCAGAAGGTTATTTTTAAATTAGAGACGAAGGCTATTCCGGCAGTTTTAAATGCGGCAGTGCTAAATTTTGCTTGGTTATAAAATGTAATTCTAACGCAAAATCATTTTAAAATTTTACTTATCATAGACATTTCAATCAAATTTTCCATGAGAAATAAAATTTTTAAAAATGTACAATCTTAACCATCTCAAAGTTTTAAATTTAAACCTGGGAGTTTCCTGTTTTCTACATCCTCGTAAATTTCCAAAATGTATTACATTTTGAGCTAAACTCCATTCGCATTCTACGAAGAATCCATTTTACATCTATGATATATTTTTTTAATCAATGAATTTCAAAATTTGAAAATATATATAATTTTGAAAGAAAGACTTCAAATAAAATTTCAATTATAATATATTATTATGTATGAAATTTCCATTATGGTTTTATTTTGACTGCATATGTAGGAAGAGATCGCTGGATCTCCTTTTCATTCAAAATTTATGCAGGTGTAATGTTTTGTAGGTATAGTTCAGTGATAAACCCTATTTCAAATTATCTTTATCTAATTCTTTGCTCTTTTAAATTATCGTTTCGCCAATTTTCAATGCAGTGACTGCTTACCGAATTACCTCTACGCACATCGTTTTCTATTTTTGAGTTGTCCTATTTTCAAATTAATATAATTTCAATTTCAATTTTCTATTTTATTTAAGGATGTCTAATTGTATCAAAATTACGAGATTTCATTTGTTGCGAATAGCAAAATTTTACTTATTTAGAACACAAAATTTTGAAAAAAAATATTCAGATAAAAAAATAAGGGGCCAAAAATAGTGTGTGTGCTGAAATTGTTTGGCAATAATTAAAAGGATTTTACTAAATAATGTAATCAAAATCACATGATTCTATAATAACTCAAAATTCCTTTATGCAAGAGACTGGAATTTAGAAATTATAAGAAAATATTTCTATCTTGCTGTTTATGAAAAAGGCATAGTTCTTCGTTGTAATGCAAATCTTCATTTAGTGAAAGAATTTCTTATACAAGGAAAATAGTCTTTCGTTGTTTAATAATTAAATAAATGAAATGAAGAGAAAATATGCAATAATTAAAAATTATAAACAGAAATGGATTTCGATCAACAACATTTATTTCATATTGTTTTTTAACTAAACAGGTTGCCTTCTCTTCTTCCAAAAAATGGGAGAATAAAACGTATTTCCTTGAATACTATATGAAGATAAATAGGCAAACCTTACTGCACTATTGCCAAAGCCGTATAGAATTAAATGATCGGATATTACAAAGTTACCGATTTATCCTTATGAAGCATATCGACATTTGCCGATACCGAAGATCAGAAGTGATCAACTACCTTTTATCCTATAAATGCCGAAACTGCCTTTTGGAATTATTAATCCCTTTATAAATTAAACTCCTATTCGATACGAATTTATTCATGTAATTGAGGACATCAAATTGCGATGCTATACTGTGTCATTCGAAGGCCCAGTTTTACTAAGTTTTTAATTCAGGAAATACATGTCTGTAAGTGTACATGAAACAAGTCATGGGATATTAATGAAACTATTATTAATGAGCCCAAGCGCTTCGACGTCATTTTTGTATTATTGTAATTCCTACTGTCATGAAAGAAGAAAAATAAATTAAATTTAAACATGCCTTGTTAAACCAGCTCTTGAAGATGGCTTACTCCCTAGGTGGCCAAATACAGCCTTCATTGTCTTATATCTTACACTTTAATGAAACATGCTTCACTGTTTTATTTGTTTCTCCATAACAGTATTATTATTCAACAGATTTCTTAAATAATTTGGCTTGATGGGCGCCGAATATACATGATAAATTAAATCTTGGTAATAGTAAAAATCATCCTATATTCTCATAAATTTTGCTTCATTGAAAAATAATTTTCTCCATTCTCTTGCATTGGAGAGAGACCATCTTTCCTGACATTTAGGGGTGTAACTTTTATTTTTCCTTTATTTCTAATATGAAATTTAGATAAACTTAAAATAGGATTTATTTCCTTATCATTAATTGCTTATTTGATGAACGTCAGCCCTTTCATTTCCTCTTATACCTTTGGGATCCCTCATCTATAGTAACCGAGCTTTAATTCTTCCTTTAATACATTAGTCTATGGCTTTACTAATAGCCGTTATCTCTGTCGTAAAGGCAATGTTACCGTTATCTTGTTGAATAAAACAAATATTTATTTTGATTGCTAAATGCTGTTCCAACTTGATTATTAATTCTCGATCCAGTTATGAAAATTTCATGATCTGATTCAAATTCGTCAAAAAAAATTGCCAATCACTTTGTCAAACAGCCCAAATCCAAGATGATTCTTCAAAGTTTCGGTATTCGTTTTCCAAATAGGTAGTCTTAGATTTTTTTTAAAAAATATTTGTAACTGTTCCGTTTTTCAACCGTCTATTTTTAAATCGATAAAAGACACAAACAGTTAAAATCCAGAGCATCTTACTTGAAACTATCGTATAACATTAGGTAAAGCAATTAAAAAATAAACGTTGTATGTGTAATTTTTTTTTAATTTTACAAAATTTCAAAATCTTGCATTATTGCCATATATAAAAAGAAATTCTCTATAATTGTTAAATATTTCTAGTTAACAGCTTCAAATGTATGGCTTTAGGTCACTATTGTGATTTTTATCGCTTCTCATTCATTCTGCAGATCTTTCTTTGTAACGCGTTCCAATGAGGAATGAAACTAAAATTTAACTACTTTTATTTGCAGATGCATTATATTCTTCGCATATTATTAATATATTTTTAGCATATTTTAATTTCAGGACATACGTAATGACTTAATGATATTGAAATATAATATATTTTCACATTTCTTTAATGAAAATCAATCTTTGCTTATTCACCCATGCTCAAGTTTTTGAGTATCGGTATGCTCATGCTGGTAAAATGGTTGAAGGCGGAACTCATCAACAAGATGATACATCTTCCACATAGATTTGAATCGAAGCGGGATTATCAATATCATCATAATATTTCATTCACCACAATGCAGGCACGACACTAGATCCAGCAATTATTGCTCCATCCCTGATTCCCTCCAATCTTCCAAAAACCTGTTTATTTATCTGACATTCCTGAGAGGTACCCGAATTCGACGCAACAAAATCTTGATAAGACAGCTTCTAATTGAGTTAAAAGCGTTCTGAATGTCTAAGAAATTTTTTAAAAATAAACTTCTTTCTTTGTTCTAATTTGTTCAGTAAATTTTTAAATCTTCTTAAGAACAGTTTCTGCGTTTTTACCTTTTCTAAAGTGAAATTGAAGCCCAGTCTTCTAACCATTCTTTGTTGTCCAAATAATTGAAAAGTCTGTTAACAATTAGCTTGTCTAATACCTCGCCCCAAGTAACCGGTCTCTAATTATGTCATATCGGGCAGTAGGACTTTTAATTAAAAAGATCTTTACCATCTTTTGAAATTAAAATGGCTCTAACAAATTTTCCACCTCTAAATTCTTGCTTATCTTCCCTAAAGATTCTCCAAAATGAAATCAATGACCATTCATAAGTTTTTACTTCATCAATAGTAAAAGTCTTATACATTCTCCATTTTCTTTAATAAATAAGAATATTTTTGTATCTAATCTCTTGTCTTTAAGTATGTTTTAACAAGACCATCAAAATAATTTTTTATTGACTTTCTTTAAAAGTTATATCATATATTCTTCTTAGCTTTCCTTATCTGTAATTTATATTCTGCCAATTCTTTTTATAAATAATCAGCATACTTTGTCTTTTATTTGGGTCATAAATTGCTTGAAGACGTCTCCAGAGATTTCTCATTCTACAACACTGTTCATTTCTGGTTTTGGGGGGGCCATTAAGGGCATTTTAATATTAAATTTTATTGGTTCAAGGACGACCAACTAATTCGCAATGATTAATGATAGCTAAACTTTTCAAGTTAACAATTTATTCTAATTTTTTTTTCTTAAAGACTTCTTCCATAAAGTGTTATTAAACTTCACATTTTAAAAAATATGTAACATGCACTACTTCAAATTATTGCACCATTTTGTTCATTGCACAATGCATCTCAGTAATTTTCTGTTATCTCACCTAAAATTTGAAATTTAATTTGCAAGCTGAAAGTGATTAAGCTTCAAAGAATTCTTCTGAAATTAAACTTTTTTTTATTTGAAAACCTATAGAAAGTAGAAATGCTCAGTGTTCAAGTTGTATCCGTACTAAAAATAGTTTGTATAATTTGTGTATTATCTCATAAGATTATTCCATAAAAATTTTCTGATTAAATAAAAAATTCCATTTACTAAAGTATAAAAGTCAAGTCAATTTTCAAACTATAAGGATAATAACATATTTTTATGCATCCATTTATTTTACATTAAATAGTAGGAGTATTCAAAAATTGACGCACCTTAAAAAGCTTACATCATTGTTTCCTTCTGAACATAAATCTTAATAATAAAAGACTATAATTTCAAAAAAATATATTAAAAACATACTTTAAGTAAAAATCAACTTATTACGGAAAAAAATAAGCCCTAATTTCCTATCTTCATCTTCAACAATGAAAGAAAAATGGATGAAATATTTATAGTAACAATGAAAACGATTTTGGCTCCTTTAAAACAGTGTTATAAATTGTTGTAAAGATGCTTAAAATATTTTTAATAATTAATTAAAATTATGTGAAAAATTCTGCTACAATTTATTTATCCATTGAAATTGAATTTTCAAATGATATAAAAATTATTTAGGGGCTATAATATTTCTGGTGAAGAAGAGCTGATTTTTCATTTATTTTTTTAAAAGTAAATGCTTCAAAAAACGCACCGTTTGTATATTCTTATTTCCCAAAGCATATTTGTGGCTTTTGTTTTTGACTTTTAACACGCACACACTTTCATTTTTATATTATTAGAGATAAGTACAAATTTTCAAAGAAAAAACTACTCTAAATAGCGAAAATAATAAAACTTTCTTTTATTTCATCCTGTAAATGAGCTTCTAAAAAATAATGAAGTCTAAATTTTATACAGATCCTCGGTCCTATGAATCAAATTCAACAAACTATTCTTGACACTAACTTTAAAAATGAAGAGAACGTTCCACTCGTTCTTCTGTGACTAAATCTAACCGGATTATAAAGTTTTGAAAGTCACTACTTTAGAATAATCAACAATTTAATCATTTTAAACATCAACTTTGGGAAGACCCCGGGTACTTATTGGCGCATATTCTTCGAGACGGTCAATGGAGTGATCTATAATCACACATTTTCAAAAAATAGTGATATTCAGATTTTCATAACTCAATCAGTTTTAGTCAGAAAAGAACGGAACTTTCCTTCATTCAAAATATTAATGTCTATATTAGCCAAAATGTCTCTATAAGTTCAAAATATTAGTGTCTTTTAAATTCATAATGTATCGGTACATTTACTGTCACAAACTACATAAAACATAATTTCTGCTTCATTGAGACCTTTCATTCTATGATATATATATATATATATATATATATATATATATATATATATATATATATATATATATATATATATATATATATATATATATATATATATATATATATATATATATATATATATATATATATATATATATATATATATATATATATATATATATATATAAAATCTAAACAATTTATAAACTAGCTAGTGGAACCCAATTAAAGTGGATATTCCTCAACTAAAAAAATGTTGTTGTTAATGTTATAAAAGTACAATGAAGCAAAATTTAAAAGTTCAATAAACCCTAATTTCTGTTTTTAATAGCGCTATATGTCATTAGACTGGCCTATGTTCGAGAGATCCACGTACAGAATAAATAGAACACATGAAAAGCAATTAAAATGGCAACTTTTTAACATCTGACAGTTTGTGGGAATCACAAATGTGATATTCTGACGAATTAAATGAAATTAAATTTATTCAATATCTTCAGCGAGCATGATGGTTGACAGAGACGACTCGTATATTGATACTGCTAATAGTTATCAAATATTTTGTATCAAAATTTTCAAATATTTGTGCATGTTGTAGGGAAAATGATGGACTGTAGTCAGTACATTCTAAAATAACACTGGACATTAGTTTCCATGAAGTAACAGTTTTTTGTTGTTGTTGTGCTGTTATTCTTGTTCATCTATTATACTACATAATAATGTCTTTTCTTAAAAGTTTATAGTTTTCTATGTTCATAGTTCATATGTTTTTCTATATTCACTCTATGTTCATAGTTTTGTTTCGTATTCTTAAAGAGTGAACCACCAATAAAATATATTCGATTTCCATAGGTAAATAGTAATTTCATAAATGCTTTATTTCCATTAACCTTTCATATGTTAATTCTATTTTAATTAATGTTTTTTTTTTTTTGTTTTTGCTCCTCATAACTTCGCATAAATGAAAAATAAAATTTCCATTAAACTAAATTAATTAATGTTTCATAAAAATGGAAGAATGACAAGAATTTTTATTCAGATACAATTTTATTAGACATCTACAGCACTTCTTATTACAAATTGTGAAAATAGATTCGTAGAAAACTCGTTGATGGTCCTCTTATGATCATGAAAATTAAAACTCGTTTACATATGTATGAAAATGATATGTATTTGAGAAAAATCAACAAAGCGTCCTATTATAAATGAGTAATACTTCTCCTCCTTACATGCATGAATAATATTTATCTGCAAAAAAATAATAATAAATCTTCTATAAAGTCGATATTTTAATCTCTGGTACCTGATTAAGAATGCAAGATCCTTTCCTGCACTTCTTTACATTTATAAAGTTTAATTAATCTAAAATGTATTTTAATTAACTAGGCTGTGCATATGTTTGAGCTATCATCTCAAATGCATATGCCTTCTCATTAAATTAATGTTCCAAATGAGAAGATGTGCAAAGTTTATAATAAAAATTACCAAGACAAACAAATACATTTATAGTTCGTTTGTGTTCTAACATGATTCAATTCCATTACATTAGTCACTATGGATGATGTTGAAAAATGTGTTTGCTCAAGCACAAAGATCTACTTCTGTGGTTGTAGTGAAAATGCAATGTTATAAATATCTTTCATCGATTATGAAATTCTTTTTCATAAAATGACTATTTATAGAACAAAAAATACTGTTCTTCTTTAGACTTCAGCAGAAGTTGCTTCCTTATTACGAAGTTCTGGTCGAACAGCAACTTCCGAATGCTTTGATAATGCATTTATCAAATGAATGGGAAAATTATCAAAACCTTGGAATCCTTGAATTGGGCCATCAATAATAATTTCTGTAGTTCCGTAATTATCAAAATTTTCATTTGCGTAAGGAGCTCTGTGTTCTTGATAACCACCTTGATAATTCTGCTGTCTTTCGCCAGGGAATATACCACCCCTTATAACCTCGAAATTACCACTTCCAAGAATTCCGTACGAATATCGTCTGGCCTCTGAAGGATGATAATAACCAGGCCCCGGATAGAAACGACCTTCAGCGCTAACTGGTACAGAATAAGATGGAACAGAATGCGTCGGTGGACTATGGGGATAACTAGCTGGACTTATAGGAGTTTGGCCATAGTAGGGGATGAGTTGAATAGTACCACCATTGTAAGTTCCAGTAATGGGAATAAAACCCGAACTTGAGTCTTGTTGGTCTCCTACTCTAGAGTACCTATAGCGATCATGAGCTACTTCAGAAGCAGAGGTTGCAATGTCTGCAACAGCAGGTTTTGAATTATCTACTGATCTACGACGTCTCTGAGTTTTGTGATTTTGTTGTGGGTTTGCTGCGGCTGCTGCTGCTGCTGCCGCAGCGGCGGCTGGAGAGTACATTGAAGTAGAAGGAAACGCTTGCTGTGGAATCTGTGGATAAATAGCCTGTTGAGTTGCTGCTCCTGTATTTGCATTCTGCGGAATTCGATGATTCTGCATAAAAGAGTCTTGCTGCATGACTTGGGGCATCACCATTTGATTCATATTTGATTGTCCACTGAAGGCGTTGGGATAGGTAAAAGAAAACGGATCATAGGAAGGAACTTGAGGATTCGAGTTAACTTGAGTGGGAGCGTAATTAAACTGAGGAGTGTTAAACATTCCATTTTGGTAAGGATTCTGGAAAGCATTCTGATAATTAGTCATGAAATCGACAGACAGAGGAGTACCATTTTCAGCTCCTTGAGTTCCATATTCTATCGGTTTTTCTTGATTCGTCAAGGTCACAGGGGTTTCGCTTTGGTAAGATGCTCCATCATCATCATACTTCACTGGGCTTGGTGTCCTTTCTCTAGATACATTGAAAACTTTCCGAAAGTCATCAAGAGCTTGACTGCCACTTTGTCTTGATTTAGGAGATCTTCCGCCATTATTTCTTCTTCGATCTGAATCCGTTTTTGTCTTCTTTTCCGTATCAAAGTCTTCGTCATCGTAACGAAGAAATCCAGCTCCATCGAAAGACATTTCAACCGGTACATCATTCATAATCGAAACTGAAGGTTTGTGATATGAAGAATATAATTCGCTTCCCATTGGCACATTATCCTTATTGTGAGTAAATTTTCCAGCTCTCAAAGGATTTCTTATATTCTTTTTAAAGTCACCGATTCTTCTTCTGCCGTTGGTATTACGTTTTTGACGCTGATGTATCTGAAGATTAGAATGTGAATCCGATGATGACACATTCTGGACGTCACTTTCGGCATTAAGAGGAGAATCAGTCGTGTAAAAACCGCTCAAATCACCTGGATATACAAGCTGGGTAGGAAGTGGTTTCTTGGTGACTGGCCTTACAGGTTCACTGTCATCGTCTTCATCAATGTCGTGATGATGCTCATCCGCATGATATGTCACTTGTCTTTTATCTATAAAAAAACCAGAAATAGATATACATCAGGTTAAATCATTTTGAAATAAAATGCAATTCCAAACGAAAAAAATATTCACGTCAATAATTAGTCATTTACACATCATTTTAGCTTTTTGTATTCAATATTTTAATTCAAAAAAGGGCTGAAAATCATATGTAAGGCGACATATCTATTACATATGCTTATGTTATTTTTTTATTTAACGTTATTTAACATGTCTCTTACTATAAAGTATTCTGCAAATTCATATTGTTACGAATATATAAATTACTTGACAGCGTATCTATTATTGTAGTCAGAAAGTGAGTTTTAGGAATTGGTGTATTAAATGTTGAACTGTTTCTGAGAAAATCACCTCCTCTCCACTCTAACGATAAAACTGATCTCCAATTATTCGAAATTGTGGCGAGATCTCTGCTAGGAATCGAATTCTGACTTTTCTTCTGGAATATTCGGTTCGCTGTCAGAAGATTATGTAAACTGAGGCGTGCCGAAGAGAGTAATTAGTCGAATCGCTACAAGTAGGCTTTGGGCGAGTTTATTTTTGGAATGTTAATGGCTAGTGACTTCATTACGAGCAGTTTATGCCATTGCAGTCACTTAATAGCAATTTACTGCTTATGCTATGTTGATTTCTGCAAATTTTGCACGCTTCAGTCACGTTTTATTATTTATGTTTCGTATTTTCGTGTAGAATAAAGCGTCTTAACCCTTACTGAGCCTGTTGAACTTTTTCACTTTACACTATCCAGAATGATTTTTCAGTAACAATACATTACAATAAAAGTTGTTCTTTTATTAATTGATATTTATTTGGTGCTTGTCTTCCAGGGTTGTAAAATGGAATAAAGTCGTATTATTTATAACTCCCAAATTGTATAGTGGCATTAAATCTTAATATCTAATAATCTAAATATTTATTGCGCAACAAAATTTACAACTGTCGTTAAGTTTATTTTTTTTATTTCATGTGTTATATTTTTAGACATAAACGATAGTAAATAATTTATTTTATATTAATACTAAATCTTAAAGTCCTATGAATCTAAAAAAGGGATTTTTGAAATCATACTAGAGCATTTTTCGGTTTGTTTGTTTTTTATAATCTCAGCAACGATGTGGTAGTATCATGTCAGTCGATTTACATGTGAATGGTATTAAAAGAGCAAGAATATTAATTAAACGAATTTTTCATAACCGTTTTGCACCAAAAGTGCAAATCCGTGCTGAAACTTTTACCAAATATAAGAATGAGAGGATATGATTTGCTCAAAAATATGCTCGATTGTCTCCACAGGGCATTGAAGTTATATAAAAATCAAAAATATATACTAAGAGTTATTCAAACATGTATGTTGCCATTCAAATTGAGCAAAAAAATATATTATTTATTATTACACTTCTTTACTTTCGTATTTTCATTTGTATTCTACAAAATTTAAGCAATATTGAAATTATATGAAAACGTATCAGCAATCCGCTTTATATGACTTTTGAATGCATCTATTTGTATATAAGTTACATTTTTTATTGTTTTAAATTTATTATTATAATTGTGCAAACCCTTTTTTTTAAGCAGGCCTTTTTTTTTTTAAGCACTCGATACGCGTAATGATAGAAAAGATCCAAGAAGAGTTTCTGTAAGAAGAATTCGGAATCAGCAGAACAATTCTAGTTAAAACGAGAAGCCCGTTTTTAAATATAATATATTTTACGTTCAGTGTACCATTTTCTACACAAATAGATTTTTTGCAATTATCAGGCAAAAACTTTCTATCAGACCCAAAATCTGGCCGCTCCAAGAAGAGATTCTTAAGGAGAAAAGAATTTCGACGGAGAGACAACAATAGTGACACAATCTAGTAGTAATGGGAAGCACATTTTGACATATAATGTATTTAATTTTTAATACAAAATTTATAAATAAAAGAAAAATATTATCAGCGTTAATCTTTACCTCAGGTGGCGCAATGAACGTTAAGGGTATTTTAGGCCATAAATGATACGCGTATCAATCTTCCAAACAACTAATCGGATTACTATGTCATTTCTGACAGCTATAAAAGCAATGATTCTCCTCTCCCACCATTTCAAGTCATTGTTAGTCTATTGTAAAATAATGTTGTATAAAAAAGCATATTTCTAGCATTTAATTTTTCGAAACGAAGGTTCTTCCATTGTTTCACTTTTTCATAACGTTCCTCCTAAAAAATTCAATTTGAATGTTTGAGAGTTACTGAACTATAAAAAACATGTTCATTAAAAAAAGATTAAATAAATTTCCTTTTTAACTTTCATACTTATCTTCTTAAATATATATTTCCTCATAATTAAATACAAGATTTCGCGCATTTATGTGGGATATTTAGTTAAATACCGTCCATTTTATCATTTTAACTGTGCGGAATCATCATATCTTCAGTAGAATAATAATTAAGTGATGACACCACATGGGCAGAATTTCGCTTGAAAATTGCTTGAGGTAATTGAAGCTTTCAAGAAGGCTCTCAAAATAACATTTCCTCCATCACTCTTAATGAGGTATGGTTTCATAACAGAGTAATCAAGCTACTGGCAAGTATGATGAGAAGTGTAATTATGTTCCATAACATCTGCTGTTCTGAAACAAACATTGAAAATTTTCTGTGATAATCTTAAAATTGACAACCATATTTTAAATACTCAATGTGTGCTAAAAATATAATAGCAATGCGATATAATATCTTTTATCAAACTATTATGCCTGAAAATTTTTTTTAGATTTTTTAAGAATACAAAAATAAGGTTTCTTGAAAACATTCATTGTCACTAGTTCTACAAAACACCTTTCTAGAGACATAAGTGTAGTGTGGTATAAAGTTTTAGCAAAAATTTTCAATATAATATTGTATAAGAAATAGGATGGATTTTTGAATTTTTCCTATCACGTCTCTATTATTTTGCAGATTTCTAACAAAGCATGAAATTTTCTGTGATAGCCTTAAGACACAAATATTATTATCACAACTGTGATACACCACAGAATGAATTAACTTTGTTCTGTGATTGGATTCTGCACAGGCACTCGAGGCGATCACCTCGTATCTTAAAAGAGGTGCTTTAAAAATTAGTTACAGAAAAAGTTCCCTATTTACTTTTTCTTTCAAAAAAGAAAGAAAAATGAATAAATGAATGGTAAAGGCCAAATGAAAAAAGAGGAGAAATAGGCATTCATGTAAACATAGAGTAAAAATGAAATCAATAATTATTTAATAAAGCAAAGATATTCGGAAAATTTCCAAGACATAAAAATGACTAAAAAAATTTTTAAGTAGTATTACTAAGGCAACAATATATCTTATTCTAAAAGTATAAAAAGAATTGCAATCAGTCTCTTGTTTATCCGATAACGAAATAAAATTTAAGATGAATCAACTATATAAATTGTCGATTTCATTTGCCCGAAATATTTTTTTTTGTTGTTATTGTTGTAGTTTCTAGAATTAGGATTTCTGGTACTAAGGAGATTTTGTGTTGTTGTTTTTTTCAAATGTGTCTCATTAATTAACTTAATTTTCAATTATGTAAGATCATTTATATGAATAATATCACAGTATGTCTCAAAATCAGTGAAAAATATTTAAAATAGAAATGTTACAAATAGAAATTAAATATTTAAACGAAATTCTTTAACTATTTCTTGTTTAATAACCTCTAAACGGAACTCAATCGGAAATCCACACCAGTTTGTAATTGAAGTGGACGTATATCGCTTCTTGATTTAAATGCATTAAGAACTATAGTGCGCTAGTATGAACCATATTTAAACGCTCCTATTTATTAAAAGCGATATAGTGCATAAATCTGATTGCGAAAAATTATTTTCTTATTGTTAGCACTTAATATTTTCTCCTTGTTATTTCTCGCAATTAAAAGAAAGAAACGTGATTTTTAGTATTATGTTACATTTCAGTATCCGTTTCTGTGTTTATATTTTACTTTCATTTTTTTTCTTCCATTTATTTAATTTCCATTTCAAAAATACGATTTTAATGTAATAATATGTACTTTCGTGTTTCTTTAAATTTTAACTTATTTTTTTAATTGTCTTGCATTATGATCTCTATCATTACTGTGCAAAAATGGTTTTGTTCAGTTTTACTTTCTTTATCAGAAAGTATGTAAGAAGATTGAATTCAAGATACCAATACATTTTACGATATCTTTCTGTTAAAAATATATTATATTTGAACTCACAGCAATTTTTCCTGTGTTATTGTATCATTTTACAATATTAATAAGAAAAAGAAGGAAAAGTCATTTTAAATTCGATTGATAGAAACAACGAAATTTTTAAATGATGTATTAGAGTGTCCCATAACTATATTACTAGTAACCTATAATTGGCCATGTTGTTTTTTCTCTATAGCCGTGTATGGCATTGGTTTCAGTCGTTCATTCCTCTGAGCTCTTTTAAAGTACTTTCCATTGATGACACAATCTTTCTCAAAAATCAAAAACGGCAAATGCGTGAGAATGCTCTAAATTGAAGGTATAACCATGTTAAAAAAATCTTAATATATAAAGAAAAAAAATTATGAACTTTTACTTTCTTCAGGTATGGTTTTATATCTTTCATCACGGCTTCCTCCTGTTTTCAGCTTCCTCATGTGCTCCGCTTGAATTTTATGTGATTTTTATTTCGACATTCCGATTTTTGATTTAAAAAATAAAATTTTTGATATGATATTAAAATCGTTTATATTGTCAGCTTTCACCATCTATTATCTTCTAATTTTCAGATTTTAACATAAATATCATCAAAATAATTTTGATATTTTTATGTATAATCAAAATATAATCAGAATGATTTTTTGATTATATTTTGATATAAATATAATCAAAAAATTTGATAAATATAATCAAAAACGATTTTTTTTAGTCATCTGACGGTTCCTTATAATTGGGCGTATAAATTGCCTAATTCTTACTCAAAGGTCGATTCAGCCCTACCAAACATAGCGAAGTGTCAATTATTTATCTTTATGCTTACAATCACGTTCTTATCAATTGATAAGAAATATATATTATTTTATTTTTGCTTTTAAAAATAAATGTTATAATTTTTATATTATCTATATATTAAATATGCCAGTTTGTATTAGAATTATTCCTATTCCTACAAAATTTATTTTTCTCCCCATGTAATATTTATAATTTCTTACTTTAAAGAATTTTTATTAAAAATATGTATGCAAAAATATATCAAAAACAGAATTATATTCTACGATATTAATACTGTAAATAGATTAGGGTCTTGGTCACCTTTATAATATATTTTAGTTTTCAGTGGGTGACCAAGAATTTCTTTTTTTATGATCAAAATAGTATTTTAATTGAGTTATAATGTTGTTTAATTCTCCATTAAAAAAACAAAAAAAACTATGTCTTCCTACTTTTTACTACATTAATAATTGCTAAAAAATCCTTTTATTTTTTTTTATTTTTCTTAAAAACATTTATTTATGCAAGACCACAATTGTTACACATCCTTAAAATTAAGTTTTCTCAAACATCTGCATAAAGTCTGTTAATAAATGATAAGACAAATAAATGATGAATGAATGCTAGTGTAATAATTTAGAGCTGTAAAATGTTAAAAAAAGTTGTTTGAAATAAATAGGTGTGCCAAGTTTCAGAATTCTAGAATATCAAGAAGTAATTGAAAAAATCTACTACAAAATTCCATCTTTACACATGAAAGAAATCTACTACAAGGAATTGAAAAAAAAAACTATTGAAAATTCCATTTATAGGCAAGGAAAAAAATCATGTTAGGGAATTTTAAAATAGCTGAATTTTTATTAAAGAAAAGTATTTCTTCATAAAAATACGGTTCTATAATTTCACCTGAGGTATTTCATTCTTCCCGTTTATTTCGCTTCATTAGTTGTCACAAATGCGCACGGGTTGCAACAGGCAGCCCTCCGTTTGACGATTTCGGTCAGAAACTCGACGCATATTTACGAAAGAATTGCCGAGGAAACCAAGTAAGCCTATTTTGCTATAAACGGTTAAGAATTACAGTGTTTACATACGAAAAGATGGTCAGACAGATATAATTATAAATTTAGTTTTATTGAACTCAGAGAACTCTTAAGTGAATTCTAAATTTTGATAAAAAAAATTTTTAAAAAAAGTATTATTATTTCTTAAAATATTTCACTCCGTTTTCACTTTCTTAGTAAGAGAGAAGGCTTCGATAATTATCAATTGCTACATTTATACATTTAGATTCAACGGTTTGAAACTGCTCTTTCTGTTACAATTCGAAGCTAAATGAGTAATAATTTTAAGTTCTTTCATACATTCTTGTCTAAAATAGAAATAAATGTAGAGACCAGAATACCAATATATGCGGTATGGAATCTCGTAAAAGCAAATTAAAATCTGATTCCATCATGTCATATCTATTTACATATTAATGATGATGATTAAATCTGTCATCAGGGATCAACTTTTCACGTATTGGTGTGTAACAGAATGGTGAAGAATGGATTTTAATCTCAGAACTTCATCATCTGACTAATTTTCAAAGTCACTAGATATGTGATTCTAGAATGACAACTTTCAAAATATACTGATTAGGCGGCCACTTTACTTCCAATATTCAAAAATTCAATTCAATTTTCATCAAATTTCATAATTTCTTCAAAATCGTGTCCTGATTTAGTCTTTGCGAAAGCATCGAGCCCAAACTGAATGGGGTGCTATTTGCTCTCCATATCAGAAAATACATCGAATATATTTATTTGCTCTTGCAATTGTAGTGTATGATACGAGAGAGGTAAATCGTAAAAGTTGTAAATGGTATGAGTAAAAATCAAAGAACGCACAAAGCCTTTCAAAGTTTCTTGCAGATTCAGAATCAATAATCTGTTAGTTATTTCCACTCAATTTTAAGATGAAAGACGTTTACTGATTCCCTTCAAAGTAAAATATTCCATTTCAATTAGAAAAAAAAAATATTTAATTTCTAAAGTAAGGTAAGAGTAAATTCTCAATCAAACATTGGTGAAAAGAAATTCAATTAAATATAGTTATTTTGAAACTTTTCAGTGCGTTTTAAAGGTAATTTTCAACAAGCTGAATTTTTTAACTATCTTTGCTTTCAAAAACCGAAGTTTCCATTTAAAAAAAATCGCACATCCACATTTTGATTGCGATCCATCCTCCAAGCATTGCACTTTAATCTAATGAATCAATCAGTCGCTATAAATGGAGTTGCTTACGAAAACACTTTCAATATTTCTTTTTTAAGAAAAGTTCGTTTTAGTTTCCAAAAACAGACTTCCCCTTTTATAGTCTCACGCAACAATTAAAGGGCTTTAAAAAAATCCCTTTTCTTTTTATTAAAAACTCGATTTTCCTCTTACTCGTTATCCCCACGCGTCTCGTTTCATTCTGATCTGACTATTTTTGTAATTCAAATTAAAACTAAACAGAATTTCGTGACTGAAAGGGAAAGGACTTCCCGCCATTACTGCATGTAAACAAAAATCCCGATGAGGAAGTAGAACATCCATCCATTCATTTTTCAATGAATTGGTTTTTATTTTATTTCATGATTATTTTTTATTCATTTATTTATCAGTTTTTTTTTCCGTACTCCCACAAAGAAGGAAAAATAATAAATATTATTTGTCATAAAATAGAAAGTAAAAGTCACTTTCCGTTAAAAATGGAATGCAAACTTTTCTTTCTTTTTTCTAAATGCGTTTTTTTCGACCTAATTTCTATTCGTTCTAGTCCCAGACCATTTTGCCCCGCCTGGGTGACTTAGAGTCCTTTGAATGACATAAGTCTGCGTTTCTTCTAAACAAATGCCAGAGCTTTCTGTCAATGACTTTCAACTCATCCATGACCTACGAGGAAACTGTCTTGCATAATTGAGCAAGATCAAGGCATGGACAAAGGAATGCCTTTCGCTAAAATTCTCAGTACCTTCTCAGCATGAGAGTAACAGAAATGAAATTAGTCTACTTTTCGCTAAAGATAGTGATAATTTTAAAGAAAATAGTTGTCGGATTTTAAAATCAATTATCTTACCAATAGAACAACTATTCTTAATTTTTTTACTGCATGTCCATTTGGAAATGGGAAAAGAAATTTTCATCTTAACTGAATCGATGCATCTGACATTGCAGTTCACAAAATACGCATTCAAATAGATGAAACACGCATGTGCCATCTAACTAAACAATGTGCTCTAATGTTATATCCTTTCTCATTTTGCAAGATCTTTCGATTTAATGTAGAGTTATGAAATTTAGGAAAAGAATTTTGGCTGGCTTTTAGGAAAAGAAATTCAGCTGCATTTCTTTTGTATTGAATAACTTTTAAGTAGGTAATCAAAAAATAATTTGTAATCTCAAATTTTGTTCTTAGTAAAAGGGTTTTATTCTATTGTTAAAAACGATCAACAAATGAAAAAAATAAATAATTTTTACTAGGATAGATGTATATTTATATAAACATTGATGAACACTCAACTAACATTTGACTGAATATTAATGATTGATATTGCTAATAAAGAAGTATTTATTATATCAAAGTTTTTTTCAGAAGTATTCTAAATTTTTCTTTGCAGATTGCACATTAATGTTGAGAGCATGCTTTCATAAAACATGACTCGTAATTTCTTTGAATAATAAGCTATCAAGATTCATTAGGCATTGAAAGCCATTTTTATAAATGAATGTAAAATTTTATCAAATTATAAATGAATGTAACTAATCCTTAAAACCAAAATTCGTATCTCTGCAAAAGTACAGAGATTTTCTAAAATGAATAAATATTGATTGTAAGCAAAATTCATTAATTATGAACACTTTTTTTATATAAATATAATTTCATTTTATCGTTTTGTGTAACAATTTTCAAGCTGAATAAAGTTAATCCTTCTAATAGGATAAGCAAAACATAGTATTATTTCTTTTGTATTAAAAATCAATGTAACCAAAGAGAAAAACTCTGAAACAAAAAGGATTAATCAAAGACTTTCAATGAATTGTGACTGATTTCTGATGTTACCTCTGTTTATCGAATTATATTTTGAAAGATCTGTTTATTATATTACCAGATAGCTGAATTATTTTTTTTTAATTTGAGATTATCAAATTTTATAAAATTAAGAAACTGTTGTCATTTGTAAATTCAATTATATGAAAAATAATTACATTTTAGCCTTTGAAATAATTACATATATATATATATATATATATATAAGAGTCAAAGTAAAGAGAAAAATAGCTTTACGAATGAATTTAATTAAATATTATGCTGAATTAATGCAATTAAAAACACTTGCGGTTACTTTTACTAATCAGATAAACTTAAATCATTCCTTCTTAATTTATAAAGAGCTTTCTGAAGTATTAGCATTATAAATTTGAGTTTAAATAGGATTAAATGAATACCATCGTGAATTTTTAATTGATTATATCTGAATAAACTGTAGATTATTTAAAAGATGCAAGAAATTTATTCAAGGATATTTCTCTTTAAAATATCATAATCTGCAGTATCTGGTGTCATTAAGATCAGCAATCTAATTTAATTGTTAAAATAGCTTAGAAGTCAAAAAATAACCAGCATCTGATTAAATTTAATCTTCAAAAAATTTTGTTGTGAAAAAATGGGTTCATGACCAAATTTATGAATTCATATCATTATAATTCACAGAAACGAAGATGCAGATTTTATATGTTTCACTCTTAATTATTTATGTAATATTTCTGATTTTATAGATAAAAATACTTTGACTATCATAAAAATGGTAACAGAAATGAAATAAATGCTTTGCAAATTTTTTAATCACTCATTTCAATGAAACAATCTTTTTGTGATTGATAAATATTTTTTTCTTATTATTCAATAATTTTTTAAACTACTTTGTGCCATATATGACATTTTTGTGTCCTTTCTTTCTTATATTTTATGACTAAAATTCGTTATCATTTATTCACTAAAATCCATATTTTATATGGAATAAGGAGTTTATTTCTAATTCCGTCCTTCTCATTATTTTGATTCAATTTTGTTTGAAATTCCGTTTCATTTCAACGTAAGTACTATACATTCTTTTCTTACAAGTGCGAATATACGACATCTTTACTTCATAAATATAGTAAAAGTTATGCTTTATCGGACAGAGTATAAATACTACATACACTTTTACATGAATCTGATATTATGAATTTAAATGGAGCAAACAATATAGTTTTAAAAAATTAATTTCATTTATTTTTAAAAGATGCACATGTTTGCAATGTTGTCATTACAGTTACTCCTTCCTTTAAGTGATTGCTTTGTATATAAAATCTAATTAAACTTAGGGTGTGTTTCAGTAGCTATTACTGTTTATGAACAAGATTTTAAATTTAGACTATGTACCAAGATTATAAAGTCTAGAAATTCCTGAATGAAAAGAACGACTTAAAAAAATATGGTTCTCTGTTATAAAAATGTTGATTCTCTCGAAATGTTAACACGAACTAGAAATGGATTGTAATTTTGTGCACTGCAGAAAATTTATTATTCTACTTGGAATTTCATAAGTATCTTAAAATATTTTTCATGTCTTGAAAATTTTTTATGAATTTTTCGTGTACCATTTTTCATGTCCTTGCTCATTATCAGTATTTTTTTCAAGTGCTGCCAATGATGACTGTAATTTAACAGAGTACCTGGATTTACAATTCCTAAACTTCCGGGACCTTATTCATAATTTAATAATTAATTTAATTATAAATATTTGATTTAAACCAGAATTTTAAAATTTGCCTTAATTTACTGTCCATTCTAAAAAAGAATATTATATTAGGCGTATAATGTAATCTTTTTTTCAATATTATGTCACAAGTGAGATATTTTTTTCTTTTTTCTTTATTATTTTCTTTTCTTTTTTCTTTTTTTCTTTTTATTTTATCTTGCATTGATATCTTCAACTTTAAATTGTTTGCAATTTGTTATTGAATTACCTTCCATTCCATTTTGCATTCCTGTACTATAAATGATCGTGTATGTGCATGCGTGTATGATATGTTTTCTGCGCTCATTGAACTGTCATGACATATGATTCTCAGTATATCAAGAGAATTTATATTCTCTGATGAAATTTTCCATTAAAAACCTTTAAAAAATGCATATAATGCTTTCTTATTTTGTTTCCCCAAACATTAATGATAGATCAATAAGATTCTAATCTATACTTCTCTATGTCCCCATATTCATGGAAATGGATGCTGCAGAATTATGCCAGCATATGTATCCTCTATATTACACATGTAATGGTAAAGGGAGAGATCTTCTATCTCAGTACGTTGTTTTTGGTCTCAAAGATATAAAAAAAATCCACCTCATAGATTATTCCTACAGAAAAAATTAGATTTTCTCTTTCTCTTATAAAATTTAAGTCTCTTGGATAGGTGGCGCTGATTACTGACCGATGATATTTGAATCGTTCATAACACAAATCATACAGAATTTCTGCGATTTAAATTTGTAATCATATCATAATATCATTTAAATTAAAAGATGGAAAAACACTCGGGGATGTATGAGTATCTTAAATGCCTTTTATGTTAGAATATAGTTTGAAAGAAAACTATAAATATCCCCAAATACACATTCCACTAAAGAAGATAGTTGGGAATAATAATTATTTTGAAACCATCTACCTGGAAAACTGATTGTTAAATGAGGAGACTATTTAGAAGAACTGTTGATGTAGAAAAGACAAATATAAATATCCTGTGATAATGAAAAGAAACACTATTCAATATTAATATCGTTTCTTTGAATGTGGCATTATAGATGCCAATTAATAACTAGACTTGCAAAACATGTTCTTCTAAAAAAACAAGATATCAGTTTAATCTTCACAATTTTATACTAGCGATATAGTTTTTATAAAATAAAACACCAATTTTTTTCAAAGAAGTTGGTATCTTTTAATTACTTTTCATCAAGATTTTAGATTTTGCAAATGTTTGCCAACTTTGTAACACAACTCCATTCATGTGTTGCATAAAATATTTATATAGTCATGCTAAAGAGCTGAAAGAGCAACAAACTTTAAAGAACTTTAAAAAAATTAAAAGAAACAAATTTATTTACAGTCATTAAATACGGTATAGATCGTTATTATTTATGCCTGAACTATTAAATAAATGAGTTTAAAACATTTAACATCTAGCTATGCACCACATCTCGTAAATTACCCAAATATTTAGTTTAAGTACTAAGCAATTCCATCTAAACTATCCATTATTTTTCTATAAATGCACAAGTATGGCATGATTTATCTTGTCCTCAAATTACCCAGCAATTACGCTTCAAATAATTTGTGATATTTCCTGAAACTAATTTCCTAAACGCATCTTTTCTTTACGTCTTGCAAATGGACTAACTTCAAAAAAGATGACAGTAGGTAATTTCCCTTTTGACCTTTTATTAATTTCCTATAAAATATGTTTTCCAGCAATTTCCTCTTTTATTCATGAAGTATGTAAAAGAAAGAAATAGAACATCCTTATTTGTGTTAGAAAGGAAGCGACACACACGATAGAAAGATTAGACCGTTACACACGGAAAACAAAAAAAAATATATAGAAATAAAGGATAAATTTGAATTTGCTTGGACGATAACTTCATAAATAAATTCACACCGAAACTCTTTGCCTTTATTTTCAATTCTGATTTTATTTTTAGACTAAAATTGCTTCCTTCAGTTTGTATTCTATAAAATTATCTATAATTGAGTTGTCAAAAGAGAAATTTACTTTTCAAATGACTTGTTTAAATCAAGTTTTAGCAGTTGCAAGTACTATTGATTCCTATACAAGAAATACAAGAATTCAAAATAGTACAAAAGATATTCGATTCTCTAACAAATATTGAGAATTTAATTAAAATCTAAATTAATATTCTTGCAATGTGTAGTAAGTTAAATAGATAATGTAATAATCAGTAATTCATACATACTATCCATGAAATGATATAAATTATGAAAGCATTAACTCATGTAACTTGAAATAGAATATTAACTGGTCTGAATTCAGTGTGTGAATATTATATCGGATTATAATTGCAGACAATCTTGAGAAAAAAAAACTTAATAAATATTATAAAAATAGAAACTCTATGACAGCTTAAGGATCCTACATAAATGAAATATTTTAGTTAGTTTATTAGTTATTGAGCAGAATTTTTTATTCTTTCAATATACTCTGACGTAGTCATAAAAACAAAACGTTTTTTCTCTATTGTTGTATACATATTATTATATAATGTTTCTAAGTCAAGTAATAATTTTTCAAATTCTCAAGTTATATTGAGGTCAAATATTAGAAGAAACTCTTTCTCTCTTTTTAGTAGAATGCTGAATTTTTTATAGATAATTCAAATCAATTCAAAGAAAACCAATTGTAGATCATAGACTCAATGAATGGCGTACTATATATTACAAAATGTATGTATAGAGTTTGTGGATTTTATGAAGATTCCTTAGTGTTTTCTCTTCTTCTGTCTTTTATTACAGTTTAAGCTTGGGAATAAATTCAGAATACGAATAACAAAGTTTAAGAAGTATATATAATTTGCTATTCAAGCGAATTTAATAAATAATTTTTTGCTGAAGAGTTCTGATATTTTATGGACAAAAATGGCTGAAAATGGGTATTTAAAGATCAAACTAAATAAAACTGCTGTTAGGAAACATTTTGCATCATGTACAGTATCATGTAAGGTTAAACCTTTATCATGTACAGTAAATTTTATGCTGGCAAAAGTAGATTTGCAAAGAAACTAACAAAAATATCTTTGACGGGAATCTTTCAGATAAATTAGTAATTCGTATTTATTTCTACCTTTGATTTGAATTAAAATAAATATGTAGGAAGTAACTAAGAAAAAATTTCTTTTCTATATTTGTAACAAAGATTTGAATGAAAACAACCAAATCTGAAAGTAATATTGATGCATGTAATCATGAATTTGCTATTTTCAGTTTATGAGAAAATAAGCATAATTGCTGCTCAATTATGTTTTTTTTAAGAAAATAGTCCAGTTAAGATTATTTTTACAAAAAATTCAATGATCTAGTGTTTACGGATGCACAATATTTGATCACATCGATTAAATTTACATATTAATGCCTTCTGATTTTAAACCTCAGTAAGTATTTCATCTTTTTCCAACTGAAGTTCATATTTCGACGATAACACTTATGGTATTATGTAAGAGCTAAGAAAATGGCTTGAATTTGATATTTGTTCTTACCATGTTTTAATTAAATTACCCAAACTTTTATACATCTTATTTAACATAACTAGCTTCAGATTTCTACAAATGAAATTTTATAATCAATTTTGTACATTCTTCCAGATAGATTTGTAATTGAATGCTGTCATTGATTATATAAAGTCTTAATATTTTCGGAACTTAATAATCAGTCAATTATTAATTAAACTAAACTTCCATTCTGTCCTAATGTCATCCTGTCAATGCGAGTTTAAGAAAAAATATTGAATTCAAGTTTTGAAAAAGGTAACAATAAAATTTTAAAAATCTACTGTTCAATACATTTATAGAAATACGTTTTCATAAACTACTCTTCGTTAAATCTTTACTGCAAAAAGAGTTTCGACATGAACATGCATTTACGGTTGTATGTTATTCATATTAAATTCTACCGCATTCCTTGATAGTGCCTCAGTCACCTGAAATCCTGATTTTCTCTTTATATGTAAATATTGCCCTTAATTTGGATCTGCTGTTTCTCTGTAATTGCGTTTCCGTGAGTGATTACGTATTGAAGAGGAATGCACTTTAATCAGAATATGTTGATTCTATTTCGCAAACTGTTTATAAAAGTTAAGGTTTAAAGAAGTGTAACAGGTGGTGGTAATCGACTTCCGTTTTTTCCAAATTAATAAATTCGGTTCTTAAGATAGAATTTTTAACTGATTACATCATTAAAGCCGAAAATGTGATCTAAACTTCCGCCATAAGAAAACACAGATCTTGCTAATTACAAATAAATCTGAAAGGAAAATTGCTGTATGAAGTCTACTTCAAACCCAAGCACACTATCTCGTATTAATTTAGATGCATCTATCCATCTTTATAACAAACCCCCCTAAGAATTCCAGACTGATCCATTGAATGTTTTTATAGCTGAATTTCATTGAATGCAACGCTTAGTTAATTATTGGAGCCGCAATTAGTATTAGAAATAAATGCTTGAGATAGTGTTTAGCGAAAATTCTATTCAGTCACAGAAAAGGGGATGTAAGATGATGATAGAAATTGCGCGAATATATAAGTCGAGCCGTCACCCAGAAAGCAAACGAAAAAACTTGGCTATGGAAAGTGCGTTTCATGTTCTGCGCAGCTGTTATTTCATAAAAATTGTTTTCGCATTATCTTAAAACAAAAAAAGAAAAGAAAATTATCTTTTCAATTATATTAATTTTAATTCAGTGAAACTTTTTCTTCACTTTTATAATTTGTTACATTTAATTTAGTATACAATCTGTAACATTGTTTTTAGTGTTATAATGAAATTCTTACACATCCATCAAAGTATTCAATCAAGTGCTTGACCAATCACTACATCCAATTTTATTTCGTAGAATATATACTTTTTTAATATGCACGTGTAATAATTTGACTTATTCAATTAAATTCGCGTTTTTTAATTCCATTAAGTAACAAAATGATTTTTTAAATGCGTTTTAAATATTTCTTTAACAGTCTAAAAAGAATCTTTAATCTGAGCACGCAAAGTGGCCGCCAAAACGGTTAGTTTCAGATTAATCGATTTTTTTTCCATGTAAAATCTTGTCACTCAGTTGAATTGAATGGTGTCAGTATAATTGCAGAAATCCATCAAAGCATTGAGCTTTTTACATATTCAAATATTACTTTTGTGCTTTAAATCCAATAATATTTCTCATCGTAATAAAATTGCAAGGCAATATCATTAGAGATTTCAGAATTTCCTTTATTGATTATTTTTAATATTTTATTTTATATTTTTAATCAATTCATTTTATTATTTATTTTTAATATTTGATTTTATATTTTTAATCAATTTATTTTATTATTTATTTTTAATACTTGATTTTATATTTTTAATCAATTTATTTATTATTTATTTTTAATATTTGATTTTATATTTTGAATCAATTTATTTATTATTTTTTTTAATATTTGATTTTATATTTTTAATTAATTTATTAATGGTATCATAGCAACACAATAAATACATCAAAGTTTATTTAATAAATAATTTAATAATTTTAAATATTTATTAAGCATATAAATATTTAAATAAATATTTTAATATTTAAATTATTAAATAAAATAAATATTTAAATAATTTTAATAATTTAATAAAATATTTAAATAATAAATAAGTTTAGTAGCTTAATAAAAAATTTTAAAGTAAAACTTTTAATTAAAATTTAATAATTTTTTTATTTAATATTTTAATAATTTTTAAATAAGTTAAGGATATTATCCATGATTTTAAAAACTCTTTAAGACACTAATTAAAACTATTTAAACAAATATAATTTGATATCAAATGAATCTCACAAATAAACAGAATAAAGCTAGTGCAAAAATATAAAGTATCTCAAAATATTGATACGTTTTTAAAATGTAACTGTTTCGTAAATTTAGTAACATCCATATTAACTTACAACTCCAAAGAAAATGGAGGAAAATTTATGAATACAAATTTTCATGTAAAGCATACCAAATGGATATAGAATTAAACATATCTTTCTTACAAGAGCAAACATATCTGTCTTTCATTGTAGTAATACAAATCTGAAAATTATAAGTGGAAAAACAATGTTAATCCTATCAGATTCGCATTACAAAATTAAGCCACTGAAGTACAAAATATAGAACGTCTCTTAAAATTCATTTTTAATTCTTTAAACATCATAATTTTCAGCCTAATCTTCTTTAAATATAGCTAATTTTGTCATGTATATTTTCATCTTGATCGATGATATTAATCAAAGAACAAATAGAATAATTTATTTTGAAAAGAAAATTGCCGGCGCTTGTTTAAAACAAATGTGGTCAAGCCTCATTATTTCTCAACCGACAGTCTCTCTTAAAAGGAAACTGGTGCTGTCTATTCTATTAATAGAAAATTCAGTAATGCGTTTAATTTAGGCAAAGCGGAAATGTCAAATATTTCAGAATTTCTTTTTTATTAATATCATTCTTGTTCTTCGGTTCAACTGTTATGCTGATCGACATCTGTCAAATGCAAGCAGATTTGGAACTGAGATGCTAAATATATTTTTTTTTTCCTTTCATTGACATTTAATGAGCCAAATTTGAATACTTTCGTTTTCCTTTTATTTATTTCGAGGAACAATGAAGCTTTAAATTAGATTCTTTTCAGGATTTTATTTTTATAAATTGAATATGAATGAACGATTCTTTGTTAAGATAGTTTACTTTTTTCTCCTTCATTTTAGGAAATGTATAATTAGTTCCCAAATTTCTGAAAATTAACTTGTTTAATAAAAAACGTACAAAAAAATCTCAAGAATTTATATATTCTACCTAATAACAAAGTAAGTAGAAACATAAGCTCAAAAGAAAAAAAAAACTTTTTAAAAAACCGCTGAAATATTACGTAGTCAGCGTGATCAAATGAGTGTTGTAATATTGCCAAAAGCACAAGTGTGAGTATATATATATATATATATAATTTGTTCCTTTGAATAGAGTTTAATTTAATCATTAGGTAATTTATTTAAAAATAATTAAAGTTTAGTTCTGCCCTTTTTTTTCTGTTTTCTGATTACGTGTCAGAAGTCTTCAGATAAAAAAAATTTGAGATTTTATTTACATCCAAAATACATTATCTTTTTTTTTTCCTGAATTCCATTTTCGTTTGCTTATAACTAAAAATGCAATTCGGTAAAATATGATTTTGTGCATAAATAACCGACACAAAATTTTCTATAATTTAGAACCTTATAATTTAACTCAGAAATTTCCATTAATTAATTTAGATATTTTTATAAGTAATATCACTAAAATTCCAGAAGAAATGATAATCATTCAAAACTATATAAATCACTTTTGTAATGACAAGTGATTACTTATTATTACTTTCTAAAATTTAAGTGACTGCTTGTTATAATTTAATTTCTAATAAAAGTAAAATAGCCTATGATCAAGACAAGAATCAGAGAATCCAAATAAGTTGAACAATATTATCATAGCTTCATTATGTTTGTTGGTTTAATATCTTTCGGCAGTTTATCAGTGTTTTCCTACACATTCAAAAATTGTGATACCTCACATCTTCATGATCAATTGGCACCGTCACATTATTGCAGATATACAAATAATGAAGGCACAGAATTGAACAAAATATATTAGTTTTCCAACAATTGCAATTTCCTGAGCAGTCCTTTTTGCATTTGTAAAATATCTTGTCCCGAACAAAATACGGTGTAGTTAGACTTTCAAGTCGTGATGAGTTTCAACCAATTGTTTGTTCTCTTCCAATCCAGGCCAGTTTTGGAATTGATTGTAATCTCTTGGACAGTTATTTCTGTTGGAGGAAATGGAGTAATACCACAAGTCTTGATTTATAAAGATTTGGTATTCACTTTTAGCGAGCATTATCTTATGATGGTGTATCTTTGGTGACACTGGATAGACATATAATGTCATTAGAATCTTGACACAGATATCTTGAACTTATATATATATATATATTCCCTTTCATTATAATTTTTCTATTATTTTTATGACCATTCACTATAAATAAAGAATTGATTATATTATAAAATTTAAGACGTTATATGTCACAAACAAATTCATTACTGTATTTGCAACACCAATTTCAACAATTTTGGAGCTGATGAATCATCGAGTTCAATAACTTCATATACCACGCGAATAGATTCAGGTGGATCACGTTGGCGTGTTCTACCTGAAATTATTCAGGGATCAAATAATAACCCGCTAATTCAAAAATAGGAAATAGAATTTTGCATTATTTTCCTCGCTATTGCCTTCCTCCACGCTTCGATCGGAAATCGTTACCACGCTATGCCACCTATGCATATCAAATCACTTTATTTTTTGAATCGGTCATTCCGACCTTGAGGTCAAGAAGATGTCCACCAGACGAGATTAACGCACGGGAAAACACAATTAGTAACGGCCGTCTCATTTCTACGATTAATGCTGAAGTGGAGCGGAACTAGTGAAGAAACTGGCATCATGTCTACGACGGCTTCAAATTAACTGTTATTTTGGGCTTGGGTGGCCTATTTTTTGTTTTGATATTCGATGAGTAATAATAAAATTTATGCATTTCCTTGAATATTCATCGACATAAGAAAAAGGGATTATTTCGCATTTAGCAATGCATATCTACACGACAACTTGGTCTTTAAATATGTTTCAGAAAATGTTCCTCTTTGCTGTTAGGCAATTTGATTTTTAAAACAAAAAAAATTACAATCAGATAAAATTTTCAAAAAAAAAAAAAAAAAAAAATGCTCGTTTCTTAGAAATTTTTCCATGCTCAAACAATAGATTCCATCCACATAAAAATGTATTGAAGTTAAAAAAAATTGCATATTTTATTGACAACTAACTGGTATCTGGCGCGTTGCCACCCCAGAATAAATGATTTTGTAAATATCCTTTCAAATTTCAAATAACTATCTTGTTTAATTAGAAATGATAGAAAGAAGGCTATTTATGTTCTTGTCGACAATGAATGCATTCAATGAAATTGAATGATATATGAAAGAGAAATAAAAATAATATTAATTCTATTTTTTTTTACTTTATTATTCAAGTATATTTTAGGGCAGACAATTTTCTCCCCGTCTTCAGGAAAAACAAATAAATTTCGCGACTGCCCGATTTGTGAGCATCCAACATAAATCAGGCCATGTGATAAACATGGATTTTTTCGAGTTCAAAGGATTAAGTTGGCAAAGTTTTATCGCCATCGGATGAACAGTACGCATAAAATACGAACTAACAAAAATTCATTTTTATGTATTAGATAATAATTTAATTAGATTATTATTAATAATAATTAGATTATTACAATTATTAAATAATAATTTTAATTTAATAATTGTGCTTTGCCTACAACCTTCGAGCAAGTGCAAGCAGTCATTTGGCTGAGTTTTATCGAAATCAGATGAATGATACGGCAGTGCATAAAATACGAACTAACAAAAATGCATTTTTATTTATTAGAACAGTTATAAATGAAATCAAACTTAGTGAATTAGATGATTCAGGTAAGTAGAATTTATTATTTTATTTCTGATCATTAAATATTACCAATTTCTTCTGTTTTGTTAAATCAGATACCATATTCTTATAATGTTTTCAGAAAGATATTTTTTTAAAAAAATTTGAGATCTTGAGATTATGCCTCACAAAATAATGTTGTCAGAACTAATACATTAAGAACTGTTACCTCGACCTATTTATTTATTTATTTTGCAGTTTTATTAACCAAATTCAAGAACTTTTCAATGACCTAGGTCTAAATAACCTTTTTAAAGACTTTCGAAGCAGTTAAGCTGTCGGAATGAATGAAATGAAGTGATGAGTATTAGTACTGAGAAAAGTAAAACGAAATTTTTTGTTTGACAGGCTTACTCTTGCAATGATTGATTTTTAATGCATTTTTCACAGCAAAATATGCATTATGGGCGCAAAAAATACTATTTTATAATTCATATAGCACACATACCGGCTTGCAATGACATTTAAGTGCAAAAGAAACTTTTTATGCTTTTAGATTCATCTTGTTTAAGAAATATTATTCTGTCATTTTGCACGACAAATTTGCAAAAAATGATGCTTACTGATAATGTAAAACTGTTATTGCAAATAATAATGATTAATGTTTTATTAACGTTTAATGTTTTGCATATTTTAGATAGTTTTCAAAATTGCCAAAAATAGTCATGAATTGTCTGCTAATAAACTATTTTACCAGAAATGTTAAAAAATGCCTAAATAAGAATAAAAAAGTTTTAAGTTGAAAATAATTGATTATATCATTTTTTCCTTCTTGTAACTTAAGATTACTTTGCTTCAAGATGAAAACAAGATAAAAGATGGAAAACTATGATAAGAACCTACAACCACTTCGAATATTTATGAAAATAAGAGATGCTAGTTTCTAATTACGTTTAAAAAGAAAATGTTTTCATAAAGTAAATCTTCAGATCTTTCAGTTCAGGGAAACAACTGCAAATATGAGCTTACGAAGTGATCTTATCTAATCCCGAGCTATAAATAATAAAACCGATCTACATAAAAGAAAAAGCCGAAACAGATCTTCCTGTTATGCACGACATTTATGATCTTCTCAAATGATTCAAAGTTTCTTACTTAGAGTAGAAACCACAATAGAAACACGGGCGATTACTGTATCAATTTCGTGAAAGTGAAGAATGAAAATCAAAAATAAATAAATAATTGCGAGAAAAAAAGTACTGTAGCTTGTCGCGTCCTTCAGGCGTTATTTTAGCAACTGCAGTCAAGTCAACTATCCATGAACTTGACGGAAGCAGTCAAGGTTGAAAAGTTATGCTCACCTCGTTTCAAACAGATGAGTGCTCCAATTTATGCTCAAGCTTCTATAAGCAGCAGAAAATGAGCAGAAAGAACAATAGCCGTGTTTTTTTGTTGTTTTTTTTTTTACGTTGAAGAATGGGAATGACATGAAAAAAAGAAGGTTACCGAGTAATACTCCGTTGTATTCCTGGATATTATCTAAGTGATACAAAATGTTTGCTGGAAATGAAATCTAGATGATAACAAATGCTGAATCCTTCGAATATTTAGTCTCTTTTGCTTTTTGTGATACAAATAACTACGTTACAGATGAGTTGCTTTTTGAAAATCAAGTATATTATTTCTTATCCCTGACTTGAACATAACTTTGAAACAACTGCAGTGGCTGCTGATATTCCAAATTTATAGCAGTTTACCTTTTTAAAAGAATTTGACATTTTAAGTATGGCATATATAAATTTATAATACAAGAATCAAACGAGGTGAAATGTTGAGCAGATACATAGAAGCATCAGGAAAATGTTATCTTAAAAGATACAAAATATTTCCTTGTTTTAAATTTCAGTTAACGAAATAATATTGATTTAAATCCTTTTTGCCATATTTTTTATCTCTTTCAGATCATATAAACGATTATATCAATAAGAGAAATGATTATTTATTGATCCAGAAAATATTCTTAGTAGATGTTATAGACTTTTTCCTCAAATAATTTTTAGTTTTGTTGGAAGCCAAACACTCTTATAAGAAAGGTTTTGGTATGTCTAAAAATTTTCATAAAATTCTTTAAAAAAAATTTTTTTTTTAATCTTCATATATTGCTTAGGTTTCAAAATACAGTAATCAATTAAACAGTTCTTTGAAAATGACCAGAAATTTATAAAAGATAATTTGAATACTTTTATATATTTTAAATACAAAATTAAATTTTAAAGACATCCAAATATTATTACTGAAAATAACCTTAATTATTTTCAACAGTGAAATAAAGGTGTATCATAAAAAAGTTCTTAGAAAAAGACCAATGTCCATTTATTTATTTTTTGCAAATTAAAAAATGAAGCAAAAAATGACAGAAATATTACTTGAATTTTATTATAATTATTATTTTAATATCTTATAGACTATTTTCATACATTAGAACAAACAAAAATTTTGAATCCACCCTACCATTATTAATTTCATAGAATTGTAGGCAATGTGTTCTTGTTAGTCTTTTATGTACTGATTACTGAATATTTTTCGTACTGTATTTATAAAACTGATATTATTCAATTCAAACTATCCCATCTTTAAGTAATTTCGCTTCTTCAGAAAATATTAAATTCTGTCTTATTAAATATTCTAATGATGAAGACGTTGAGTAGTATCTTCTCCCCCTTAATCTTTTTTTTTCCAATTTTTTTAAAAATAAAATACAATCATTAAACTGTCATTAAGTTTCTCAAATTGTAAAACTAACCTAAATTTTAACGGAGGAGCAATTTGTAAATCAATAAGTTGCTATTAGTACTATCACCCAAGAGAACAGGCATTAAAAGATTAGGGTGAAACGTTGTATCTGGTAACATGTGTCCCAGAGAATGCCAACGGTCAAGGAATGACCTACTAACTTCTGCAAAATGACCCACATGTCTTAAGGTAGGTCAATTAATTACTCAATTAGCATAAAACTTTTACAAAATTGACGAGGCATCGAGTTCTTTCATCAGTATGGAAAATGTATTCCATACTTAAACGATTTTATTACCAAATGCAATTATTTCATCTCATAAAGAGCTACTTGTGCCATGGATGAGTTTAATAATTTCATAATGAGATCAAATTTACATAATGAGCTAATAGCTGAAATAAATATTTGCAAATTATAGAAATGAAATATGGGAATATGATTTTAAAAGCGAATTATGTATTCAAAGATAGCTCATCATAACTAAAAGAGAAATTATTCACTTATTTATTCAATAAATAAATATGTCATTTCTCTCGATAAAGTATTACAACACTAATAATATAACATGCAGCAACCATTGTGAAGGAAATAACAGCCACCATTTTTCAAATCTCTGGAAAACCATTGTGGGAAAATATCTTACAAGTTGTTTAAATATTAACTTGATACATATGTAAATTTTCAGATCATTTCATTAGCGAAACAAAACTTGCTGTGTTTTTAAAATTTAAAATAAATTTGCTTAACTTTATGCCAGCATTTTACAAAACTATTAATTTCTTATGGCTTCTCAGCAATTTTTAGATGATGATTAAATTTATCTTTTTGGGGAAACAGTGAGGGATTTAAATGTTGGCAGCAACTTTATCGCTCTTTTTTTTGTTATCAACTGAGATTTCATTTCGATCAGCAGTATATTTTGGAACAGGAGTCAAAATTGCACTGACCTCTTTTAGAATCTGAAGGATACATATTAATAGATGATGGAGCAGATAAGTCATTAACGGAACACGAATGGAGTTTTTCTAATAAAATCTTGAAAAAGTTTCAATTCCCAAAACACTTCACTTTTTTTTTTGTAGTTCACATGAATTTTTATTTACTGAGAATGAACAAAATTTCACAACCTACACATCTTTTAATCTATCATAATTCAAGAAATTTTTACATACTGAACGAACCCTTTTCTTCTTGCTAGCATCTGTTTTTGTCTAACACCTGTTAATACTATACGACTTCTAGTATTCGATGAGTCACCTAAACTAGGTTCTAATCCAATATTTGTAGAATAATGAACAAACCCCTTATTTGCATCAAATTATTTTATTCACTTGCGATGAGCAACCAAAATGTCAGTTGTTAAAAAATTGTGAGGAAATTTCTCACCCCAATTTAGTTTGCCTATTCCTAAAAGAAATAAGTTGAGAAGTTTTAATTTTAAAATATTAAAAAAATAAAACTATAATTATGCATGGAGTTTAGTTTAGGTATATTAACCTCCCGTTTTAAAGCAACACTAAGGCTATTTTGGGACGGACCTCATAATTTTGAACAGCGTTCAGATAACAAGGACGACACCTGAGCTTGCATCCCCTTCTCCAAATTTCCACAACACACCAGTGGGTGGAGGTTTAACGTGCACCAGACTCGCTTACACGGTGGTTCTTGGGTAGAATCGGGTCTCGAACCTGAAGCCTTCCGGCTCCTTACCACCAGACCCCTCTATTTATGAAAAGATACACGGAAACATAAATTATTATTACTATTATTTTACATTTTTGACTTATTTACATCTTTCAAATGAAACTGCTCAGAAGCATTTTCGTACGTATATTTATATAAATATAATGTTATACTCTGAATAATTCAAGATTTTTTCTTTTTTTATTCCATATTTTTAGAGTGTTGAAAGTATTCACTTTGTCTCCTGTTTATACAATATCAGTCTTATAAAAGTTCATTCGAACGAAAATTGATATTAATTTCTGATTTCAAATATTCATAAAATTATTCTTTAAAAGTCAATGATGATATAAATATGTTTCTATTATATGTTAAATAGTAAAAGCAACATCTAAACAGGTTACAAAGAGTGTTTTAAAAGCTCTTCAAAGAATAGAATATTCTAAAAAAGAAAAGATTTTGGTCAACAAAGCTGATAATAGAAAGTGAATTGAAATTATGCGGTTTCTCTGGTTTTCCTGTTTGCAAATCTCAGTTCGTTAACCTTTATTCCCATCACCACTTTCTTCTTCCAAATCGATTTTTATTTTTACACGGACGTTACGTGACCTTAGGTCAGCTCTTCTCTAAACTTTCGAATGCACAACCTCCTTTTTTTCTTTCGCAACAAAAACTAAGAGATGACATGCGTTGCAGCGGGATGCTTCCGTCAAAAAATTGGGAACAAAAGTTTTACTTCATGCTTCATCGCTTATAAAAGTAATACTGATCTCAATCTTCTTCATAATGTGTTTTTTATATTCCTCTTATCTGAGAAAACCTAGATAAAATCTCTGAATATGTAATTCCTCTTTAAATTAATACTTCATTTGTTATCAGATGATTTGTATTATAATTTATGATGATATTATATAAATTGAATTTGAAACTATTTTTGATTGATAATTGCAAAGCGAAACTTTGATATTGTGTCCTTTTGCTTTATTTTGGATTAATTTCCAATTTATTCAATGCCAAAAAATTAGCAATTCTTGATGAGAAGGGAGCCTCTTCTATCGCTTCCTAACCCTGATATTTAAACCCTGAAAGAATTCTGGTGTTTAAAACTGGACAGTCCAATGCAGCTTTAAAAAAGTTAAGATTAGCCATTGATATTATGAATTATAAGCCATAATGGTTGAAAAACGGAACCAACGGAATATCTATTAAAATCTAAATGCCTTTAAATATTAAATCTTCACCTTATGATGCTAGAAAATGATAAGGACAGCGACGTTTTTTCAGAATTGGTTGACTTAAGCAGTTACGTGAAGAAACAAAAAAATGAAAAAGTCTGTTATTACGAATCAATTCACCGCACAACCTCAAGAGATCAAATTCTTAGAAGATTGGAAATTATTTCTTCTCTTAAAATAGTATAGCGCTTTACAACTTTAGCTTGAGTGCAACATTAAGTGATTTGTTCAATTGATACCGCACAATTTTGAAGAGAAATGACACAGAGGAAAATAATATTCTAAAAGCGATAAAAATGATATCCATATTTTGGAATAAGCTGGAATCAGAATCAAAAAAGAATTATTTCTGAAAAACTGAATTTTAGAGGAATTTTTCTTAGTGTAATGACGACAAAGAACTCTGAACAATCATGTCTTTTGCAAAAGACCTGTTAGAGAGCAGGTACCATATGAATAACACAGCAGAATGATAGCATGAATTTTAACATTCAATTTCATAATTCTGAAATGTCAGTTGCTGAATATTTTACTGTGGATATTTTGCCTGACGAAGAAAAAGACAGTTTGACTGATGAACAAGATCAAGTAAACATTCAGTTTTCAGGATTAAAAACTTTAAAAATTAAAACTTTGATCATTGCATCGCTCTTTATTATGCTGTTGAAGGAGAAGAAACTTTTAAAAACCGAGTTCACTCTACAAACATTTGCTTAGAAACGAAAATAACAATACAGCAACTAAAATTAAATATTTCTATTCGCATCAAAATTATATTTCCCTTTTATAATCTTTATAATTATAACAATTCTTCATAATTATAACAAAATAAATAATTAATTATAATTTAATTTAAACCGCAAATATGTGGCAAATATATTTTGCTCACACAAGTGAACAGTTCTTAAAATATTCCAATCAAATCAAAGTTGAAAACAAATGCTCTCAAAACGTTAGCAATCTTTAGCATGGAACTAAGAGTATGATTATGAGAATAGCAGTACTTAAAACATCGTATAATATGAGAACTATTCAATCAATAATTTTCAAGAAATTTGTGGATGAGTGCTTTTAAAATCTTATTCTTTAACTTCATTTCTTGCTCAGAAGTTTACAAATTCAGATGTTGCAAAGAGAAAATTGCTGAATTTTTAATTCTTGTTTATTTAATTTTTTTATTGCTTGAAGAGTGTAAAGGAAAGTGTGTGTGCATTATTGTCAGCGTGACTTCGTCCCATAATTTCATAAAATGGCAGAAATATTTTTTACTAATATCAATAAAAAACTATTTTTATTCGTCAAACTTAGAACAACTATAATTAAACCTATATTTTTAGAATTAATGACATAAAGCATTTGAATTAAAAAAAAGAGTGCATATACAAAGGGAAATGACCTTTTTCATCTTTCCAATCATTAAATCATGTATATTACCATTATGGCCAATCGCTTATCAATGTAATTGAACCTACAATAAGAGGAAATTCGACTTACGATGCAAATAATACCGCACTTTATGAAGACTTGTATCGTGTAAAATTATGATAATTATCATACAAAGAAGATTGTACCGAGATCTTCATATTTCCAATCATATCCAGAGAGTAATTATGATTTCCTTTAACTACTTATCTTTACACTTTCTTGGTTAGTATATTGCTGAGGTGCGATGACCTTAACGCTGTCGTTTAAAGGCAAACTGTTAATATTCCATTCACGTCTTACATGACTATTTTCGACTAATCTCGACCTTAATAAGTGTGTTATTTCTGCTAAAATTTCTTGTATTTGACAATATTCAGAAAATGTGTAAAACGGATGAAAATTTCAAAAGCAACTCTTTTTATATTGAAACAGAACAGAATCTAAATATTTACTCGAATATATTATTAATTTTTTTTTAAAGTTTTATTTTATATTTGTTTAAAATATACATGTACGCTGAAATGGAATTTTAAACTATGTTGTTATTTACTATTCTTACATGAAATGCATTCATAGAAAAAAAAAATAAAGAATGGTTTTAATTGTGCCAAAATATAAAGCAGAATTTTTTGAGCATCTAAAAATTATAACATAAAAGAATAAAGATATAAATCCTATTTCCGTAAAAATTTAAAAATCCCAAAATAATTTTTAATTAAAATTCTCTTTTATACTATGTTTATAGAGAGTCAACAAAATTAAAGAATATTTTAACCCTTTTAAATTATGACAAAAAATAAGTGTCATTTTTATTTAATAAAAGTGTGTAGATATATATTTATGTGAAAAACTCCAATTTCCAGCAAAATTAGCTATATATCCATTAAAATTTAATCAATTATTTTCAAAGTGCACATTGAACATATATTATGTTTTAAAAATTCTTACAGTTGAATGAAATTCATTTTTTAAATAGCATTAAACCTTTTTTAAATGTGCACTTTGGATTTGATTTTGGGAAGCTGAACGTCTTAAAACAAATTCTTGATATTTCGATCAGGAAAATGAACGATTAATTATATTTTCTTACAAAATATTTCAAATTCTTCATTATTTTAAATAATGAAATAATATTCATATTTATATATTTTAGAATAAGTCCGTCAACCATTTACATGATCTTTATAATTGCAATGACTTTAATCGGAGTCTTATCTTTAGTGTCGTAACTCTTTACAACCGCAGTAGGTCCGAATTTCTTAAATCTCCATTAATTAAAGTAAATGACAACGTAACAAAATTTCAAGAATTTAATTAAAAATACAAACATTGATTGTTATCGAGATGGTTTACTACAATATAGTAATCATTTATGCGCTATCCTATTTTTTCATCAGATGAATCATTTAGTTATTTCTTCTATAATTTTTTATACAAAAAATATTTCTACATCGGTACAGCTACAATCTTGCTGATTTTGTGGATAATCTCATAGAAACTGATTATTATAGTATCATTACTGGCAAAATGTAATGATCCGTGAAATGTTTTGCATTACCCAATCAATTTGCATCCATCATTGGCACACATGTACATTCTATCTGTCAGCATCCATTCCTATCACTCATGTTCATTATCAAACGGCATACTTAAGAAGAATTTATTAACAAAATAGGGCACACTTAAATTTCCTTTTATTAATTCTATGCAATTCTTAGTGCATGTAACTAAGAATGTTCTCTTTCAGCCTTAACATATTTTCACGTGTTTTTTCGGTATCGTGTTTTCCTTGATTAAGCTGTTTTGCTTAATTTGTCTCATTTAATTGTAAATAAGTGCTTCCTTGACTTGATCTTAGGATGGCTGCTAAAGAGATGAATAAAATTGGTAATAAACTGAGGTAATCCTTGATACAGCCGAGCATTTGATCTTTATAAATTCGAAAAAAAAATTGTTGATATGTGCTCTTCAGTAATGCCCCGAATTAAAGTTTTACTCTTTTTTCTCCATACGATTCATAAAGAAAGGGTTTAAATAGGATATTCCTATTACCTCTTGGACCACTACTCGGAAAGCCACTGAAATTCATTCTACTAAAAAATAATCATGTATATCTTCTTGTTATACGTTATATCTGAAATTAAAGGGAAAACATCCTTCATCTGGAATAACATCAAATATCGTAATTGTCATCTGATTGTGGTCTGAAATTGCGAAATTATCCATAAAACACTCTTTTTCTGCTTCAAAAGGGAACATTAGTTAATATTAAACAAAAATGTCTAACTTACCATCTAATGTGTATTCCATTTAGAATTTACTATTGTTAAAATAATTTATTTTGTCAAATATCAGTTATCTTTAAGAAGCTATTGTTCGTCTTTATAGCATAATTAAAGTTCATTTTTGAGATACTATAAAAAATAAATAAACAAGCCTCATTTTATCAGAATTAGTAATGGATTTATAACAAAAACAAATCACAATAAGCTCAAAAAAGGGGAGAGGGGAAATAGAGTACGTGAAATGCTGCTTTGAAACGAATAAGATAATAAATTATATTAAATTTAAATGTATAATAACCATTCTGCTGTTTTAGTCGCGTGAGAGCTGTTGAAATATACGCATTTATTATTCAGATTCTTTCTATTTTACTGCTCATAAAAATATTGTTTGATAAATATATGATAAGGAAAATCGTTTCATAATTCGTCCTAGTCAGACTTCGTTGTTCTCCCATCTTTATTTTTAATATTATTTATTAAATTTTTACATGTAGGCATTATTTTTAACTTTTGTAATTACGAACTTATTGAACAATAAAAAGGAAACTAAATCGTTTCGTTCTTTCTTTTATGATAAGATTTTTTATAAGAGAATTCTATGAAACCCAGATTTCATTTTTCCTTGTTAATTCGAGTATGAGTTTAAGATAGATCTTAATTGTATTTCATTCCCTCATAGTAAAATTATCCTCCTTTTATATAAAATTTCAATATAAATATTTTAGTAAGTAAAATGAGATTTTTTGATAAACTCCGAAAAAAATTAGCAAATATTCTACTCGTATGCACTTCCTTATTTAAACATTGATTTAAATAGGGAAGTACTTTCTTGTTTGAAGTAATTTTTTAACATCAGGCTCAAAATGTCGATCCAGATTTACAACAAAAGTCTTTCCTTTCCTTTTTTTTCTTTTCAAAATCATTGCTTTGCAAGTTAAAATTTATGCATGTTCAAAAATATGGAACCCAGGTTATAAAAATTAATAGAAATAGCAAATTTTAAGTCGTTTTAATCATCAAATAAAATAATGCAATATTTATTTTAAAATAAAAATTTACAACTAAATAATTTAAAATTTTGAACGTTAATTACAAGATTTTGTTGTAATATGATTTTTTTTCATAAGATAGAGTTTTTTTAGATTAGACTTTTCTTTTGGCCTTCTGTTTCATTTTTCCTAATTTAAAACAAAATCAGAGAGGAACATATTGAGTGTACTTTACAGAAAATTTTATAAAAAAATACAACTTGATTAAAATTTTAAGTGAATTCTGAATGGCAAAATGAACAAAGGGAAAATTTGAATATTTAGTCTCATTTTAAAGCTGTTGATTTTTTTGTGTTACATTTTTGACAATGGAATTTTCAAGTATTTCCATCTGAAATAAAAAATATTATTAATTAATTTTTGAATCTTTTTAAAGGCATTTTTATAAGTTTAACATTGTTGCTCAAAATAGTTATATTTAAGTTTAAAAATAATAAATATTTTAAAAGATTAAATAGTAAAACACTTTTTCATATTTAACTCACATATGTGCATTTATTTATCAAAAATGTAACCGAAATTTGCCAATTTCAAATTCAAGAATATTTTAAAATGCTGTCTCCAAAAACTATTTTAAAAAATCTTTTTCAATCCAGGAAAAATAATTTAAATATTTTAGTAATCCGCCTTGTTAAATGAACTTTTTTCTGTAATAAAAACAAACAAAAGTAAAAATTCTCCCTTCTTGCTTTGACCCGTAAAGTATTTAAATTATTAATAAGGTATATTTCAAGGCAGTGGCCTTCCACAACAAAGTATTCCCACAAACAACCCATTTTTAAATATCATTAACGCACCATTTGTCAAAAGTATTCCCGTCTTTTGACTTCTATTTTCCACTTGGGCGTTGATTGCCAAACTTTGCTGACAAGGTCTTGAAAGGTATTTTTTTGAATAAAGACCAGAAATCCCAAGTGTCATATGCTCTGAAGGTCACAGACAGGAGAGCCTGGGCAACAATTTAAGGAGATTTGGAAAGAGTGGAAGAAGCTGCCAATGAAAACAATGCTGCGGAGATTACCACTTCCTTCTTCCTGAGAGTAATTCTGGGTCAGCCCATCAAAACAGAAAGAGCTTCTTTGACACAGCCAGATATAAATCTTTAAATAGGTGAACTCTGCCCGTTTGACCTTCCTGACACCTTCATCGTTATTTACTTTCGCTTGCGGAACTTTCGTTTTCCTCAGGAGTAATCTTCTTTCTGAGACATGAATTAAAGCCCGCAATCATGATTTTGACAGCGCTAGTTATTTTTTTTTTCATTTGAATTCCTTCAATATAAATTTCTATACGCCCGTACTAAATGGAGATGCTACTGTCATAAAGAAGTGTCCTTAGATATTGTTAGTATTTATCTTAATTGCGTAGATATTTGTACAATAATTATAACTGCCACTAAGGAGGGTTATAAGCTTCTCTTTTTCTACCAAAACAAATTAATACATTGTACAGCTTATTGTTTCCAACCCTCAGGATACTTGTTTTCGTTTCTGGAAGGGTTTTTTTTTTTCATTTATTTTATACGAAAATAATAAGATAAAATTGTCTTTCTCCATCATAAAACAAGCTCTAAATCGTTGTTTGGGTACGTATAGAATATATTTTTTAAAATGCAGAGAATGAAGTTCTTATATTTCCATATTGTTGGGAGACATAGTCGTCACAAACAAAAAAAATTTAAGAAGTTAAAATGTATCTTAACATTTGTATAAATATTTCAAATGATTTCTTATAAATGAAAATATATAATTATTTTAAATTAATTTACAATAATATTAACAAGAAATTGTACACAATATAAATTGAACACAAAATTTATATTACACGAGAGGTTGCCACAAGTTGACGAGCTGGCCAATTATTTAATTTACATTTGTTTTAAACAAATTTCTCAATGTTACGGGTATTTTTAATGTCCCATGAAATTAGACAGTAAAAATTCGCATAATGAAGTCGTCCTGTACTTTATTAGCCTTGTTGTAATTGTCAAGATCTTAAACACAATTTTTCGTAGATTTATAAGAAAGATACTTGGTTATTCTTTGTTATACAAGATTATCTTAGACAAAAACGCTTTTCCCAATCACTCTTTATTTATATCTTTTTAATTATTTAACAAAACCCTTTTCAAATTACGGACAAGATAACCAGAGGAAGCTGACGACATTTTCATCTTGCCTCAAATGCTTTTTACTGTTTTCTGGTTGCCATTCAGGTGCTTCAAATGTTTTCGTGGTGCCCTATTTATTATCTTCTGAATTAACATACCTTGCAAAGATGAGATTGTTAAAATATTATCTGCACGTTTATGCGCCTTCAAATTGGTAAGGAACAGTTTTCAGATTTTGTGGTTGAAGAAAATAATAAATAAGGCACCATGAGGAAATTTAAAGCAGAAATCATATAAAATGTATCCTACTGGGCCACAATAAAATATAAGCAAATAAATTTACTAAAAATATATGCAAAGAAAAACAATTTGTTTTAAAATCTGAATTCAGTAAAAAAGATCAACTATTAACTTCAGCAACTTATCAAGGTTTTCCCTATGTACATAAATGCAAACTAATTGCCTAAATTTTCAAACAAAAATTGGACTTGCTATTTATGAGGGTTTTCCAACATACATAATCTCTATTTTCATTCAAAAATTGATACAAAACAGTATTCATTTATTTTTACAATTACATTCATTGAATACATTTTAATTTTTCAGAAATAATTAATTTTTTGTCATAAATTATTGCCTTATGTCACAGGAAGGTTAATACGTTTGCTTAACTTTTATTAAAATAACATATGCAACTTATTTTGCTTAATTTTATTATTTCTTAGAATAATGAAGCGTGTAGAAATTTATTTAAATCACTCAATTCTTTTTTTATAATAAATGCATGTACCATTCATTGGGTTTATTTAAAATTCTGTATTTCTTTTAAAGTACAGAAACTTTTAATAATGTAATGACTATTGGTTTTAGAGTTAACTATCTCTACTTACGGAACAATTTTTTTACTCATAAATATAAATCTTACACTTGATTTTGACCGAAGCGGTTTATTTAAATTATTAATGCTAGAAATTTTCTTACACCTTTTCTATTTATATCTTAATCAGATTTATTCTTGAAAAATGGGGAAGTTTCCTTTTATGTCACAAATCATGGATAAATATTTGTAAATGCATTTTATGTAATTTCTTAGCTTCTATTTTTATTCTAAAGCCCATTGTACTTATTTGAACTATTTTGGATTTTTGAAAGTCATTTTTTTGCAATAAAATTTTCTTTCTCAGTGAAAATTTTATATTCCATTTCAAAGTGTCATTTAATTTTGTATAAATATTTATTTACTCTTTTATAAAAGTAATATTTATATATTTATTTTGTTTAATCATTAACACAAATAATTATCCTTTAAAATTGCAGTTTTATTACTTTGATTTTCATATAGTAACTGAGAATTACAGGAAAGGGTTATAAATCATCCATTTCGGTCTAAAATAAAATAGTATTAAATAGCGTTCATTGTTAACAGAGTTTATTTAATTTATATTCATCGAGTAACATTATTTTTTTTTCTCTCACCTACAAATGAACGCTCCAAATCCCAGTTTAGGAATCATGGGTGTAGAAAACTATATTTTCACATTTATTTTTTCAAAAGTTGCCACTATTTACAAACTGATAAAGTGCAGCTTAAATTCCAGGTAACATAATAATTAAAAAACACTGTCAGAATTTGTAATCTTCCATTTTTAATGTAAATGGAAGATACGTATATATTGTTCACAACATTCATTTTAATCATTTTGCCATTGTTCTTTCTTAGATATAAATTATCGACCTTTATACCATATCAAATAAATACTAGTTTTGGCAATAACAATTTTCATCTATGAAAAACTTATTTATACAATTATTCTTTATAATTTTCATAATACTAAATAATATCCCTAAAACAAAAAAAATAACTAACTTGTTCTTCATCTATTGGCAGAATGATAATTAAGACAAAATAAAACTTTAATCGAAGATATTTTATCTAATATCAATTGATATATTATCGTTTTAAGTGCTTATTTTGCTTATTTTCTTGTCAAAATTTTAATTCCTTTTCATAACATCAATTTATCCCATTTTTTTATTGAGTTTGCTAAAATTTTAAGATATTTATTCATTTTCTATGTATAAAAATTTTTCTATGTAATACCAAAAGCTATTCTCTTCGAAAATTGAAACATTGTATTTGAATAATTTTCTTCATAATACCTTTAGAATTTTGTTTTTAAATCAATTTTCTGTGAAGTTACCCTGATTCTTGTATTGGCATTTGGATGCTATTATAAAAAGGCTATTATAAGACTTCTTAATGCTATTTTTGCCTCTTTAGATGTCATTTCCACAAATTCTAATCTTTGATAGAATTTTCCTACGAAAAACCTCATAAATTAAAATCTAATGCATATTTTTTATTCAAATTTGGTATAATGATTCTTCAATATATTCTGTAGTTTCTGAACTAGATAATAAGTAATCTATTCATTTAGAAATATTTTATAGTTGTTTCCTTGCTTCACAATGTGAAAAAAATAGAAAATTTCGAGTGATTTATCATTTGAACAACAACTTATTTTTTTAGTTCAGGAACTAGATTATATATTTCTTAATCTATCTGCAAAAGTTTAAGCAAATCATTTAATAAACTTCTAAACAGCAAGATTTTAACTTTTTACCTCGTTTTAGCCAAAAAAAGTCCCTTCTCCAATTTCTTTCTTTTAATTGCCACTTAAATGTATATTTTGGTTTCATAAATGTTTTTTTTTTATCTTTTTTATGCAAATATTCAAAAATATAACTATTTTCGAACGTTTTTGAAAAATTTCGTTCCCAACATAGTCACTGAATCAACTTAGTTTAAATTTGCATAGATAATTATATTCAGTAGGACATTTCAGTATCATATATGGCACGAATTTAGTTTAGTTATGACATGAGCATAAAGAAAAACATTTTCTTCCATTTAAACTCTGTTCGATAGTAATCTCTTTTTCCCTTTTAAAGAATCTAAAAGAAGAATCACCAATGAAATCTAAGCAGGAAACTTACTGCATATTTCGAATTTTAATTTTTGCTTGTCTTTTTGTGAAAGAAAGACAAAAAAAATTATTTGCGAGCAATAAGAGTATTCTGTGAAGAATAGAGGCAATGAGATTGATTCTAATCATGAGCATTATATATTGTGCCAGAATTTGCGAACATTAGAAAAACTGCATAACGTATACACTGCTATCTCCAAACTAGCCCATTTCTAGATGCTCTTTCTCTTAGTTAAAATAAAATCCTAGAAACAAAAGATAATTCAAATGTCGCTAGTTACAATATTAACGTTTTGATTTATTTACTTCTAATTAGATGACATACCTTTTAGGGTGCATTTTTTTAATCCTTGTAAGAAAATAAAGAAATAAATAAATTGACTTCTCTTTGAGAGCAATATATTTTGCGTGAAAATGACTAAAATGTATATGGTATAATGCATATATTATCATCTACAAGCTAGTCAGTTTCTACCCATCTCATCAAGTAGTTAAAATAAAATCCACGGAAAATAGAGGATAATTCAAAATTTCTTATTTGCAAAATTAATACTTTTTTTTGTGATTTTATTTAAATTCCTTATTAGATAATGTATCTATTTTGTAGGCCTTTATTTTTTTAATCCGTATCAGAAAGTAAATGGTATCTGAGATCTTTACATGTTTCCACGTAGTTTTCATATATTAATTCAATTGCTACTTTGGTTTATTACGGATAGAAATATTAGAAATTATACTATTGAATCTACGAACCAGACTTGTTATTGTAAGTAAAAAGGAAAAGGCATAAACGTTTCTAAAAATTAATATAGCAAATCAAAATTCCACCTTGTTTCGTATACCAAGAAAACTAAACAAGTTTGCAATTTATTTCTTCTAATACATCCATCTTTAGTATCAGTATTCATTTACTTCCCATTAATTTATACTACATGCTACATAAAAAGATGCCAATCTGATTGAAATGTACTGAAAAATAAGAAGAGAACCAACATAAATGTAAAATTAATTGTATAGTGAATCAAAAAAAAAAAAAAAGAGCCGATGTATTAACGATTAAAAGCATTTCCCCTCCCCCCTTTTTTTTTAAAGTCGATCAGTCTTGAATTTTCAGAGTATATAATTATGCCATAATTTTCTTCGACGGTTCTTGCTTGCAAATGAAATTATAGTCAAGGTTTGAAAAATCTATGAATTACTTAGGGACTTATATTTATTATATGTTCCTTCAAAGTTTAACAGATTTCAAAGCAATCACTTAATTATATAAAAACACGTTTTAATGCCGAATCAGTAAGAAAAATATGGGCACCAAGTAAATTAAGTTTTTCATTTGATAAAACCCTCCAGAATCATACTGTTAAAAATTAAATTACAATAATTTGATTTGGTGGAAAAAATGATATGTACAACTTTTATTTTAAAGGAATTTAAGGCTTCATTTTCGCTTAATCTAAAATGTACGTCTATTGTGAATTCATAAAGTTCTAGTTTCTTACAGAATTTTAACCTCACTTCAAACCGTAATTCGAAATCGTAACAGAAATATTTATCCCCAATTAACTTTTTGTGGAAAGTCCATTTCTAAAGTTCTTTATTTATGTCATACCACTTTAACTTTGTATTACATGTGCTTACTTAAATTTACAAAGCAAAAAACGTAACATTAAAAGCCATTCTTAATTTCCGAAAAAAAATGATGACTTGCAATTGTGGTGTTGTTGCCTGTTGCCAATTTCTAAAGTACTAAGTAGTGCATGATACAACACCCCGTTATTTCTTTCCTGTGTACGCGGAACCATTACGGATTAAACCAACCGTGCAAAATCAGAAGCGTTGCATCCTGTATGCTATTTCCACCATGTCCGTCTTTCACAAAGTTACATTTATACATCAAACTTTTATTGCTTCTATTCGTTTGGCACAAAACTTGGCACAGTTGTTAACTAACTGCTACATTTTTCTACTCGTATTTTTATAACCCTTTTACACTGCTGATGAACCTATAAAATCTGTCTAGTTTGTGGAATGATATGTTTTGTAACAGGTTAATTGCTATAGCTATTAAATTTGTTATATCCTATTAAACTAAAAATATATTTATGCAAGACTTAGGAATCGACCAGAAATGAGGAAATGTTAATGATAAATAATAATTGTTATTTTGAAATTAATTTTTCTTTGAATGCTATAAAGCTGAAATTAATCCTTAATACTCTGCATTTTTAAACCATTTTGATGTGCCTGCATGTTCTAAAGAATATTAAAAGATCGTAAAAATTATAAACGTTGTGCGAATAAATTTCATGAATATTGTCTAAAAAACAAAAAAGAAAACAATTCTATATATTTAGTTTAATTTCCGAGATATACATTAATACAAAGTGAGCTGAAATGAACAAAAGACTGGGGGAAATGGAATTTTTTGTGTTAGATTAATATTTTGCATTGATTAACTGCGCGGATTTTAATAAATAAAAAAAAATTTTCAAACTACTCTTTTGTGGAGAAAATTTAGAATAGAAAATGATCTTTCCACGTTTTAATAGCTTTGAAGATGAAATCTATTATTCCTTCAAACATTTGTGTTGTTACCCGTTTAGTTATGACATGAGCAAGGTAGCTCTTTTGCAGTTATTCAACATATTTATATTTTTGCTTAAGAACTAGGCGCAATGATAAAATATAAACATATATAAAATTTAATTCAAAAGCTCTCATTTTTCAACAGATTCTGTTTATTCCTTAAATGTCGAGAAAAGCAGGCTTTCATCATGTTATGAGTAGTTATTCTGTAGAGAGAGAAAAATGAAACTGCTAATGTAAAAATTTCTAAGGTCCTATCATGTAATAGCAGATCTTGAGGCAAGCGAAAATGCAAATAAAATGTTTATAATGCGGAATGATTTAAATGCGGATTCATGGAAAGTCATAAATATTCTATTTTTCGCAGTTTAGCATCTGAATTAAAGCAAACTTTTTAAAGCTTTTTCCATTTTTATTCAGATTTTTTTTTTAACCTTTTTCTTTATTATGTTAATTTTTTACACCTTTACGTGCAAACATGTTATCAACCGCCGTTAGCAGATTCTAAGATTTCTAAGATTATTCTAACATTTAAATGTTTACGGAGAACTTCAGCTTTTAAAATGTTTTTCTCCAGATAAAGAGAGACAGATGGTAATAAAATACCGATTGCGGTGTTCTAACGGCGGGTACGTGTAGTCTCTTGAAACATGGCGTCAGAATTTAAAGATCCAATGATAACAGGGTTTATTTATATTTTGATGTAAGTTGTTTGTAAATCTGTTAACATTAACATGCGAGTAATTTGGCGATTTTATTGAAATAATAATCTTTTTATGCTTCTCTTTTTTCATCTAGGTGATGTACGGTAAATTTTATGAATTTGAGGAGATTCCTTTTAAATGTAATATTTTAATATCTGGATTGTATCAGAAATGAAATATAGTTTTATTCAGAAAAAAAATTATATGTCGTTTGATGATTTTAAGTTAAAATAATTATCACGCAGTTTGATGTAATTTATGAGAGTTTATTGATTTTTGCATTTTCAAAGAGAGAAATATTTAGTAAAATCTTATCCAGAAAAAAGTACATAAATCGAAAAATTGTCTATATATTTTTTTCTGTTTTTGAATATCTTATAATGTTTTAATCATAAATGTCATTCAAATTTTAAGCCACTCAAAAAAGTAATTTCATTAATCAGTACTTGAATAAAAATAAAATGTTTATCTTGTATAAATATCTATAATAAAAATCCTTGAATCTTATGAATTTCAATTAGTAGATTTGAATCGAGAGATTCTAATCCCTCTCCTGTCCATTTTTCACGAATAAATTTAATGAAATCAGTTCCACAAAAAAAAATTAGTATATTTTCACAAATACATGCTCTCAAAACTATCGGAAATTTTAAATCCATTTCTGATTAAGATGCGAAGTTTCATCATTTTTACATAGGTGCGCAGTCTTTGACTAAAGTCCCTAAAATGCCTCACATTCCTACCTTTATTCCCTCGCGTTTCGTCATAGATGCTGGCGCCTTTACTTGTTGCTTGAGGTCAACTTTTACTTTCGTTTCACGCAAAGTCTACCGAAAAAAAGCGGAAATTTTTCATTATCTTTTTTTACCATTTACAATTCGCGTGTACTCATGATACGTTATAGAGAAAGTCCGAATGATTCATAACCTTTGCTTGTAGGACATCCGTGTTTTAATCGACATTAATAATTTTATTCACATGTTATCAACAATAATGAAATGTAATAATTGATTTTATAACTGTTTGGGATTTTATTTCTTTAAATGCACTCAAAAAACATTTCTGAGCCACCTCGTCGACAACCAAAGTGCAGGTGAGAAAATTAATTACATTTCAAAATAGGATTTGAAAATAAAGCCAAAACCATTTAAATGTTTCCTGTGTTTCATCAGAAATATCTATCAATATTAAAAATTATTTTGTTTTATATTTTTTTTGAAAAATATTATTAAAATATTTCCTAAAACTAATTGTAAAAATAGAACTTAAAACTAACGTTATTTAAGGAACATATAATAAATATACCTTGACAAATAGTTGAGGTGATTGTCTGCTTATAATAAAAACTGATTTGTCAAAATCAAAGTTTGATTTATATATTCATGCATTTTAACTATGAAAGGGAATTTAATGTATTACAAATAGATTGTAATACATATAACTATTATTACTATTTATATTATTATTTAATAGTAAGATATTATATAGATATAATAATATAATATATCACTATTACCAATAGCATTAAAATATATATCTTTAACTTTTACAAATCTGAGAAAAACGTTTTTCTTAAAAAATTTAAATCCTTTAGAATAATCAGTAAATGGTCATAAATTACTAAATATATCAGATAAAATATCAACAGTAATTAACACGAAATAATATTATTAGATTAATTTTCAAAAATAAAAGAAACTGATAAAACCTGTAATAAAATGAAAATAGGAGATAAGAATTAACGTTTTCATATTTCTCCTCCAGAAAAATACTGGTATTTGTAAGCTGTTTTTATTACAGATCACCATTTGCTGAATTTTAATCTTCCCATTTAATGTTACGTGACTAAAGTTCATATTGCAAATAAATCAGCTCTTGTTTATTTTATTTATATTTTTCTGGCATTCTCATTCTTATCTTAGAAAAATAACATTGAAAAAAATTGTCTCAATGAATTTTCTGAAATTTATAGCTCATCTTTAAAAAAGATAATAGTTAAAGAAAGACTAAAATTATGCATTTTTAAGATTTGATCCATTCAAATCATTAATCATTTCTTTTAACTTGAAACAATTACAAAATTGACAGTTCAAAAACCCCTATTCATTAAAAATTAATTCATTCATGAAATATGAAATAAAACTGTTTTCTCAATAATAGTAATAAAAATGACTAATTTTATTTTCTTTATAATGTTTATATGAATTCTTATATTTATATTTTTATAAACGATTATTTTCTACATACTGTAACACATAACAACGAATGATAATATTTAAAACATCTACCACGGGGAAAAAATAGATATGGTTTTCCATTTTTTTAGATCGTAATTTAATAATCAAATATGATACAAAATATATTATTACATTCGAATATTTGTACAAAATAATGAATACTAGATTTTTAATTTTAGTAAAAATAAATTGTATTTTTACTCCAAAATATGGGAAGTATCATCTAATTTTTTTTTATTATTATAATCAAATCCTTTAATTCAAGATACACTGCGAATAAAATAGTATAATGTTAACATGAAATCACAAAAATTGCTTTGAATGCAATTGTAGAAAAACTATCTCTTTCTATTTCATAAAAATAAGCTAATTTATTTTTAAATGAATGCAAAATTTTGGGATTTCAAATTTCAAACCTATCAATAATTAACTAAAGTTGTGTCATTTTCAAAGATAAGAAAGAGGCAAAACTTTTTTTTTTTCTGAAAAATATTTTAAAAATATAAATACCAAATTTTACAGGTTATCACTTCAAGTCTAATACTATTGTTTAATTCTGTATCATTTCACTTTTAATTAAGAAAACTGTCTTAAACATGTCCATGTATTGATTAATCATTCGACGTATGATGAGGAAGAGAAGAAAAATCACGAGTCAACCTTTCACTCACCTCTGAGAACCTGTGCGAAGTCGGCCGACACCGCCGCAGCCAGCAAAAAAACCGCCACCCACCGAACCATCTTGATCATCAAATCAACAAACACAAACTGACAGCGGACTTCACCATGCCATCCAACTTTCGAAAGCGAAAACCCCGCGGTTCCGAACCGAAAAAGTTACCGAACGGTGTCTGAAGCTAGGGGGAGGACACTGAACCGGATCGGAGCAACGTACGAGGAAGACTCGGGGAAAACTCTCCAATGGTGTCTGTTTGGCCTATTTATGTTGGTCTTGCTAAGGTCAGGTAAGAAACGGGACTAGGTTTGCAGGCTCGTCTCTGATGAGATCACTTGCATAAACATATCGCACGACAAAAACAGTTGTCTGTTGGTGTGTTGGATGTGCACCTTACCTATCTTTCGTTCAACCCACGGAACAAAATGCAATTTTTGGAAATCCGCCAAAAGAATTTTTTTAATTGAATTTATTGTTCCTAATACTTAGATTTGTAATTCTTTCTTCCTTTTTTTATATAAATTCTTAAAAAATTTCAAATTTTAGTAAATAAAAAAATACAGTCAATTGCAAATGTGACTTCCCTTGACAAAATTATTGCGATGTCCTTAAGAAGATATTTTCTTTTTTATGTTGTTTAGCAATATACGAATTCGAAATAAATCTTCTTATAGGGAAATAAAAAATTAAATTAAATTTACATAATCGTCTCTGATGATAATTATGCATCAAACAGCAACAACAACAAAGTTTCGGATAGTTTGGTGCAAGTAATTCTACTGTCTGCCTTCTATTTGAATTAGGCCATGCTAAACGAAGAAGAATCATCTATAAAGTAGTACAAAATGAAAACAATATCGATTGTCGATATTTCATCCAACGAGACGAGTTGACTGAGTCACTATAACAGAGATGATAACTTATCGAAGTTTATTTTAGAGCATTTACGTTTCGTTAAAATCAAAAATAACTTCAGGAAACAAATGAGAATAAGTCTCTCAGTTCATATCTTACATAAATGAACTAGCATCAAAATATATTTATTGATTAAATGTGACAGGTTAAAAATGTAACAGGGGGCATAAATTTATCCAGTATTAGTAAATCAAAAGTTTTTTGGTATCAATATATTTATTAATTTTTGTAATACTTTACATGTTCATCAATGTAAAAATGAAATTAAATCTCATTACGTTTATCTTTGATGGAGTACTTGTGATTATCGAGGTGGAAGCTTATATAGGTTGTTTTTATTTATGCATTTGATTCTAATATGGTTTTATTTTTATTTATTTAATTTATATTTTTTTTATTTCATATCCATTTATGTGTTTTTCGTTCTAAATAAGTTTCTAAAGATGTGGATAAATGTCAATTGTTTCAATGATTCAAATATTTAATTAAATTGACAGTTATTAGGAAAATGGCAAAATTAAGTTTAATTGATGTAGAATGTGTTAATGTTGGGGGAAAACTAGATTTGCAGATTTGCTTCTTTGCTTTTTGGCATGAGACAGATTGCGCACTTTTAGAGAATAAATTATAAGAAGTGAAATCGAATCTTTAATTAAATTTCTAAATTGTTTGTTCTTTTTGTTCTTTTTAAAATATATTTTTAAAAAACAGTCAGAATGATGGTCTGAGTTATTTTGAAAAAGAAACTTCATAAACTTCATAAAACAGATACATATTTTTCAAGAATCGTATAAATGTTATTGGTAAATCAGTTTCCCTACATTAACACCTGGATTAAGATGTTAGTTTCCGATGTGTTTCATTTACATATACATAAGAGGCAGAAGAACAAAATTAGATCAGAATTCAATAGAATAATCAGAATCTGTATTATTAGTCTTCTTTTTACTGTATAGTAGCCGGTTTAATTCTAAAAAGTGCAACAAAGGCAACTAATGAAATGTTGGTTCCGTTAAGTATCTTTGTGTCTTTAAAATATATTTAATAATAATGAAATCGGACCTCATTGTCGAACTCATGTTGTTAACCTCAATGTCGTCAAAACTTGCTGTCATAATATATTTTGGATATTCAGCTATTTATTTAAGCACAGCAAGATTCAATTAAATAGCAAAAAACTTTTTATTGCCTATAACTAGTATCGGTTTTATTTTTAATCATGGATTAGTCTAATTTCAATTGGCGAAATCTCTCACATGAAGACATTTAACATAAAGTGTTATTTTAATCACTTATGTGTTATTTTGAAGGATTTGATTGCAGAAATTTAGTTTTATTTCATTCTAATAACTTTTGTTCCTATAAGAAGGAAAATATTTGCGCATGAAATTCACCTTTTGATATTTGTATTTTTAGATAATCAATGAAATGGAAGCGAAATATAACATTATAATTGAAAGGAATAATAATTGCATTTCTTAACTTTAATATCAGTTTTGATCTTTTTATTATACAATATATACCAAGGAAATATTAATAATCAAACCTGACGCATTGATTGATTCCTGAGAGTAATTAAAATATTTCTTTTATTCATAGGCGAGAAGTGTTATGGCATTGTATAACTCTTTACGGAAAGTAAAACAAATTGTTGTCAAATCTTTCCTGCTTATGATTTTCTGCAGACATTCTACTTCCGAATATAAGCGGAAGTGAATTGTCTTTGATTCGTAATCATTACAGATTATTCCTAAGTATTACAGCATTAAATGATTGTTTCTTGATTAACGTTTGAAAAAAAAATTCATTCTAGGAAAAACATTATATCTGCTGATCAATGCTTTGTAATCCATTAGTAATTGAGATTTTCAAAATCGTCATTCTGACAAATAATCTCTTTCGCAAAGATTATGTTGAGATAACAGTTCGTCAACTGAAAGAACATTCAATCGAGGTTGTGCCAATACCTCCAATGTCTTTGCTTTTGTTTATTTATTCGCAATTTTTTCGCAACTATATCACACGAAAAACCCACTATTCTTACAAAAAAATCAAATAAGAAAATGTAGAATTAAAAACGCATATCAATTTGTCAAATAATTCTAATGTCATACTTGCATACTTTTAAACAGTTGTAGAAATATTATCATTCTACACATTTCATCTATTAAAAATTTCTTCAAAAGACAGTTCCTGATTTAAATACATTTTTTTTTTCAGAAATTTCAAAACAAAGTTCAATATTTTTTATGAAATTTCCCAATAGAAAAATACAGAATGACTCCAATATATTCAATTATCATACTTCTAAATTCCGATGAATGCATTTCTGAATAGAAAATAAATGACTCCCTCTGAATACATTTCTATTAACTTGTTCTGTTGTTTTCTACTTCTAATGATGGCCTAGTCCCGTGATTTCGTAACTTTGTAGATTCCTGTTCCCCTTACTGAATGGCCTCTATGAAACTCAAGTAAGTATTTTGGGCAAAGTAATCAATAATTTTGGTATAAATTTTATTAAAATAAATAAAACATTTTTAGTGCATATAAAAATATATTGAACATATTATAATTATCAGTGCGGTTAATAATCACTGTTGAAAAATAAAAGATTAAACTCTTTTTGGATTTAAAGCAGTATAGTTAAACCTACCTCTGGATTCATGAAATATAAAAAATAATAAATGCAGCTGCTAGAATGACAGACTGTTCTTGCAAACAATCATGTCCATTAGTGTACCAACACATATTCTGTGTTCGTACATTATGTGTTTTATGGATTTTATTCGTACATTATGGGTTGATGTACAGCAAAGATAGTGCAAATCACTTGCTTGTTAGTTCCCGCGAGCTACACTGGACTATGAAGTGGAACTAACCTAAATAAGATCGTGAATATCTTGAGGTATACGTACACCTTTAAGAAGAGCTTCAGCAAGAACAGAAGTCAACACTTTGGGTGCTATTAGTTTAATCTATATAATTAGTTACTGGGTCTATTAAAAATTAAGGAAAAAGTAGTGAACCTTTCTGTTCTATTTAGAAAGCAACTTCATAACTCACTAGGAAATACATAGGTATTTCAATTTATTTCCGTTTGGTAAATAATATCAAGAATTTATCATAAATATTTTGAGAACAAAGACCTGACCAGGAAAAATATTCCATACTTTGAGTGATATTTGTTTAATCTATAAAATTTAACTATTGGGTCTATTAAGAAGAAAGGAAAAAATAAAGAACGTTTCTGCTTTATTTAGAAAACAACTACATAGTTTACTATGAAATATACAGCCATTTCACTTTATATTCGTTTGGTTTAATAATACAGAGGATTCAATTCAATGATGGCCACCAGCAAATGGGAAGTTAAAGTAACCCACTAATAAATGAATTGTTTCAAAACTGATATGAACGAATAAAGGCAGAAATTAAATGGTGTCTGAATGAAGAAGACTATCAGAAATGAGCATAATTTTTAATGACTAATATTCCAGCTCACTTTAATCCACAAAAAAGAGATTCTTCTATATTCCAGTATTCAGTTTGCTTTTGTTTATATTACAAAATGACTTGAGAATGAGATACTTAAAATTAGCCCACTGCGTTATGATTCTCAAATATTATTCCACCTACCCCCCACTCCCCGAAGCTTTACAAACTCGATTTACCCATAAAGGTGCGGCGAAATGTCTTATAAAAAATTAAATCTCAAACAAGTTTAATTTCATTTGCTATTATTTTCTCGGTGCTGCTGTTTTTACAAAATCTGTATAAGAAATGGAAGTGTTGATAATAGCGTTTTTTAACTACATTGGACTATAAATTATATAAAGATAAAAAAACGTCATTCACACAAATAAAAATTATTATTTATTAATTTTTTAAATTAATTCTTAAATGCCGTAAAATACTTTATTTATTATTACAAATTTGCCCAAAAATTATTGATTATTATGTAGAAAATGCCTACTTGCAGGAGATTTATATTTGGTGCTTAAAAAGATGTAGTACTAGTACCGATAATCGAAAAAGTTTGGGAACCACTGCTAGTTAAGAGAAATTATCTTAAGATGTTAAGATGAGATAAAAGGAATCGCGAGAGACAGACACGATTTATTTCATTCAAATGTAGTCGTTTTGCACGTTTATAACGTTTGTGAAATTAAAAAGCTAAATGTGCATGTTGCTTTAAGCAAAATCATTGAGTGGAAGTTCTACCCACTTGCAAATACAAGCATATTATACAGGTTTTTATAAGTCTAAATTTCTTAATGCATTTTAAAAATTTACTTTCGTATGTACATTGTTGTGCACAAAATTAAATATTATAAAATTCGATTTAAAAGAAAGTCTTTTTTTTTTATTTTGTTCTGATGTTTTTTTAAAATTCTGAAAAGGATTAATTTGCTATAATAAATTCTTACTGTCAAGGTTGTCCGTCTTTTTTTTTTTTTTAATCTTCATATTGTTGCTCTAGGCAGAAAAGAGGACGGATACAGTAACCCAATTAAACAAATATTCTTATTAAATAAATTTCAAACTAAAATGTAACTTCCTTTCGTAAGGAATACAAATTCTATACCTTATCGTAAGATAACAACTAAATATAGCAAAGATTTCAGGATTGATTGTTCATGATAAAAAGCTTTGCTCAAAATTAGTATTATTAATAATTATCATGTTCTATGTTCAAGATATAAACAAATATAAAAAAGCAGCTCAAAATTAAAATTTTCAGTAGAGCTTTGCAATTAAAAATTTAGTACTTATATGAAGCTATGTGTATTCTCATACAATCTGGACAAGTTTACAATAATACATTTAACGGAGATTAGTATCAGCGTATTCAATGCTAGACAGAATTGCAATGCAAAAGCTTAATCGTCAGCCATAACATCCTTTCTAAACATATAACATATTTATCCACTTATTCGAACATGGGGAAAGAAATATTATGAAAATACCTTTTATGTGAATGGAAATCTCTTCCCCAGCGCCTTAAGGTACGCAGGAATGGACAATGGAAAAGAAATCAACGCCTTTTAAAGGTTTGACCATTAGTGGCTTTTAGAAATTCCAAACCCTTTCAAAACTTGTTCGATGGGTTCTCGATCGAACTTTCGCTCATTCCGAGTTTTCGATAGCAATCTAATTGTCGAGAATCAGTCATGAAAATATTTTAAGACTGGATTTTAAAACAAAGATTATTACAGACTCGTTTACGTTTTTCAGAACGAGGAACATCTGTCTAACATGGGTATTGTTAATAATTAGAAAAAATTCATTTAATGGCTCTATCTAAGCATTTTATAATAATTATATATACAAATGTTAATAATCAAAAGACCGTTTTTCAGATTATTCCACAGTCGAAATCAATCATACTCCCGTAACTCTTTAGGGACTGAAAGGTGGGATGGGAATTTACCTCAACGAACAAATATAATTTACCCAAAAATGAAAAGTATAAAATGAAGTATAAAATGAAATGCGCAGTTTGAAAATCTCAAACTGCGCATGTGCAAATAGCAAGAGTTGTGGTATGCATAGGCGATAAATTCCTTTGTTTACCTCTGTTTGTTAGTCAATCACGTCAGAACAGCTGAACGGAATGGGGTCAATTCACGGTCACGTGTCATGTACCAAACAAACCACTTCTGCTCAATTTCCAACCGTTCTGCGCATGTCATGATGTCTGCCGATAACGTTGATGAAACCATCGTTTAGTAAATATTACGCTAGCCGATCAATTATTAAAAACTTCTGATTTTTTTAAAAAAAGATATTATTTTGAATTATTTAATCCAAATTTTCATAGTTATGTAATTTTATTTTTTATTTTAAAATTTTAATTAGTATTTTCAATGGAAATATTGTTTTGCATAATTAATTAACATCGCTTTTTAATTAGTTTGGTGCCGCTATATTCTTTCCTTTTTTATCCAAAGGATACATTTTGACAAATGACTATGGCAGTGTTTTTTGAAAAATTACATATGTTCTTTTTTACATATTTAAATATTATTGAATGTTGAATCTTATGAATATAGTTCCCCCAGTTAGTTCTTTTTAAAAATAATTATTAGTCTTAGATAAGTTAATATTTTAAAGCTTACTAATAAAATTATTATATTTTTTTTCTTATGTAATTACTTTTATAAATATTGAGATTTTGATATTTTCAGTTTGCTCAGAGGAAAGAACATAAAACTCAAATTAGTATATATTGAATAAATTATGTTTACAATTTCAAATTATGAAATATAAAAGGCATGTATACCTTTTTTTTTTTTTTTTAAATCTATGCAACTTATGAATCAGTTGTTTCATTTTAATTTGTAGAAATCATTAAAGGAAAACAAACAAAATCACATTTTCATAATTTTTATTTATACATTACAAAACTATATATATATATATGATAATTATTTGGAAAAACAGGATCAAATGGATATTTTAATGCACTTACTAATTCATAAAAACTATTTACTATTTATCAACATTTATTTTTCCAGACACTTAGAAATTATATAAACACAGTATTACAAGAATGTCAATGTAAATGATGAAATCAGTTTTATTCAACAGAAACATCCTAGATACTGAGCAACATTTTTTTAATCACCAATAAAAACATAATGTTGAACAATATACTTTTAAAGCGGAACATTTATGAATTTTTTTTAATGCTAAAGTTACATTGATAAAAATTACATTGAATGAATATCATAAAATAAAACAAAAACATATAATACAGTAAATTTAATAAACAAGAATAAGGTCATGATAAATATATATATATATATATATATATATATAGAGAGAGAGAGAGAGAGAGAGAGAGAGAGAGAGAATTAAAATAGGATGTAAACAGTAGTTGAAAGAAATATTTTTATGCTTTTACAGAATTTTATAATTCAAGATTGATATGTTAATGAAATAGTAAAAAAAAAAAAAAAAAAAAAAAGAGTCCAATATTTTCTGGAATGAATCTCTTTCTTTCTTACAGAATCCTGAAGTTCTTGTAGCTCATTTTGCAAATTACTGATCCTGTCGATTATTTCAGAAAAAGTAATAGTCTGGGAAGAAGCAGAGTACATTCCACTGAAATCAGAATTCATATAATTTTGCTTAGTAATCAATTCTCTTGCATTTATATATTTAACTAAATGACATGTGTTTTCAAAACTTAATATATATATATATATATATATATTTCTTATATATAGCATTCAATTTATCAAATTAGGAACACTTTTAATAAAATACATCAATTATATATATATAACAGTCAATAAGAAAATTGGATTTTCAGTAATTGGTAAAGGATTCACTTACTAAATAAATCTTTAAGAAATTTATTCACTTCCACCTAAGTTTAGCATTATAGCAGTTGTTATTTTTGCAACAGGAATTTGTTTACTAACGTTAATTAAATTTAGATAAAATTTTGTAGAAAAATGCAATGTAATATTCATGTAAACATTTGAAAACCTTCTAAGCATATTCAAAATTATCAGAAATTTCAACAAATGTGAATAAAGTAAATTAGAAATGCACTCACGATTTTGTTTGATTATTTTTGATGGCAAATCGCTTACCGATTTCTTTTTCTTCGAAGAGTTTTTCTAACAAATTACTGGAACAGCTCTATTTAATAAATGGACACACACTAAATGAATTCTTCAAAATGATCGGAGCATATCACCGACTTCGAAGGCTTGAAACAATCTATAAAGCTATCAACCTAAGTCAGGATTGTTGAAAGGAAAATAAGAAAACATTTTATCATGACAGTCACTCTTGTGTTTCGCATTAAAGCATGCATCCATCAGCACACCAATATTTCCTCAGTTAACACATAATAAGAGGAAAGAAAATGATTCAAAAATTGGAACTTCAAATGTAAACAAAAAATTCGCTTCATACTCGGCGGAGAACGTTAATGGCAGACTGCTCGACGAAACCGGTGCGGATGAAACTTAAATGCCATGCGCAAGAGGTACATGACATGTGACTTTTACGTCACATGAATTGACCCCATTGGATGAAATTTAGCACAGGGATAGATTATAGTCTGGAATAGGACATAGGCTACTATTTATTCCGGTTAATTTTTTATTAATTAAAATCTAACTTCCCCGCCAAAAATGTTTTTATTTCCCCGCCGCCAAATGAGTAAGGATTCAGTCTTTTTTTCTTTTTTTTTCTACGCTAACGAGGTTGGGCTTAACATTTTTTCGACCGATTATTTCAAACGATTCTGTTTATTTTCTTAGTGTTTGATGCATTTAAAACTAAACATTGTTAATTAATGGATTTTTCGGATTCATTCTGAAGTACTTTTAAATTAAAATAAAACAGAATAAAGGAAATTAAAAATTTCTAATCTGCATTGCATTACCCCAACTGGCATAGAAAATTCACGCATTTCTGTTACTCCAATTGCATTTGAAAATTCACGTATGAACAGTTTTTTCTTATTGTTGACAACTGTATCTTCATTTTAATTTAAAGTTTAAAAATTATGTGTATTATACTGTTCTAGCTATCTCAATCGATAAATAAAATAGAATTCATTTTAAACAAGTAATATATAAAAAAACAATTTAAGTCAATTCCTACTTGGGTCAAAAACAACAAAAATTATTTTAGTTTCTTTTTATTAGTTATACTAGCCGCCTTTGGCAACCAGTCGGTTCGCCAATCTTAATGTTCGTTAAAATTTTAATAATTAAATATTTTATGCAATTCCTACTTTAAAACTTCTTTATCAAAATATTTTAAAACTTCAAATTTTAGTAGTCATATAATTCACTCATAATATTATAAAGGCCTTCAGTCATAACGTAATATGAATCTCTCTAAGTTTCTGTTAACTCCCGTAGAATTTATGCTTTAAATTAAAGTGGAAAGGATGAATCTACAATTATTTTAATAATATTTTTTACTGAAACAAAGCATTTTTTTTATAATATGATTACTGAAAACAGAGTCACTGAGTGTTTAAACTTTATGGGCACTAAAGAATATATATCTTAATTTATATAACATCTCAAGAATTTGTCAACAAAATTTTCTCAGATTCATCATGAGCAGATCGATTAATTAACAATGTTTAATTTTAAATGCATCAAACACTAAGAAAATAAACACAATCGTTTAAAATAATGTCGTTTTTTAAATAGGTTAAAATAAACTATTTAAAAAAACGACATAAAACTATAAGCATATACAAAAAATATATAACTAACATAAATACAGTTTAATTACAAAAGTACACAACTAACCTAAAAATTATTTAAATCAAGTACGAACCCGTTGGAAATTCGTTGAATCCGTTGTCAACAATCAGAACATAATGCGCATTCGTGAATTTTCAAAGCCAGTTACGGTAACGCAAATGAGTGAATTTTTCTACGCCAGTTGGGGTAACGCTATGCAGATTAGAAATTTTTAATTTCCTTTATTCTGTTTTATTTTAATTCAAAAGTACTTCAGAATGAATCTGAAAGATCGATTAATTAATAATGTTTAATTTTAAATGCATCAAACATTAAGAAAATAAACAGAATCGTTTGAAATAATCGGCCAAAAAATGTTAACCCTAGCCTCGTTAGTGTGAGAAAAAAACTGAAGCCTTACTCATTTGGAGGTGGGGAAAATGAAAATATTTTTTGGGCGGGAAAGTTAGTTTTTAATTATACCTGAAATTTTAATTCAAAATTCAATAAAGGGACCCCAGGTGCACATTCCAGACCTCCAAGGTATACATGTACCAAATTTAATAGCTGTAGGTCAAACGGTCTGGCCTGTAGAGCGCCAACACACACACATACAAATAAGCTTTATATAAGTATAGATAGATATATTATTTATGATCGGATGTCGCGTCATTAATCTCAGAGTTTGGCGACCATTTGGTGACATGGTGACGAATTTGGCGACTTTGGCGACCAAATAGAAATTACTGGCCAAATTAATTAATTAATATTAAAAAACTGTATTAACATCAAGTGTCATCCACTACAAGTTTTAAAAAATGTATTTGAACTTGAATGGATGAATAAAAAGTATTTTATTAACGATTGAAAATTGAACATATATATATATATATATATATATATATATATATATATATATATATATATATATATATATATATATATATATATATATATATATATATATATATATATATATATATATATTAGGGAGAGTGTGAGCTAATAGTAGGAATTGAAAAAATACGGACTTGATTTGAATCTTCTGCTAGCCCAACTCCGTAAGAACGGCAATATAGCTCTGGCTGTAGCTTCCTCGGGCATTGCTGCACCTTTACTTAACGATGACCGGACGGCACATTCCATTTTCAAACTGCCGCTTAATCTTGCAAGCAAAAATACCCCAACATGTAACATCACCAAAAATAGCGGCCAGTGAGTCCTTTTGCAGCAGGGCAAGTTAATATTATGGGGCGAGTGCACAATCTAGCACAAGTGTGCATTTGAGGCGTTAAACAGCAGTCTGCAGGACATCCGCGCCAACCAAGTGGTGATGGGCGCGTTTGTCGTTTTACTCACAATGACCTGTTTGCAATTTTAGTGAGCACTTTCGGACTATCAAACTCATCCAGCTGTTGGATAAATACAAGGACGCAAGGAAGATACCATGCATAGGCTGGATGGCAATCACAATGATCTAATCGTTAGCGGAGCTTAGACATTGATTGAGGCGCAAGATGCCTAGATCAGTTCTTATATATATACATCACAATTTCCACGCGAACGAAGTTGCGGGTAATAGCTAGTTCTATATAAACTTAATTTTTAACTCAATTTTTATTTACAAAAAAAATATTTTAATGAATAGTTACAATTTGAAAGGAAAACTCATGAAAAATTTAATAGAAGAGAATGTATGTTTTTGTCTTCTTTCTTTTTTTTCTTTTCTTTTTTTAAATATTATAATCATAACACCATAAATATTTTTAGAATGCTGACGTTATATTTCTCTAAGCATTTTTGAAACTGACATTTCGCATGCAGTAGCCTTATATTTCAAAAAATCGTCCAAGATCTAAATAGAAATTTATTTCATTCAATTATAGCAGTTCTTAGCAATTATGGTTCCAGTATTCAAAGAGCATAAAATAGCTGCAGTAGCCATTTTTATATTCTGCATTATGGTCTTGTAAATTCTCCCCCGAATTGATCTACTTCATCACCGTACACTCACACTTCATGCTTTAAACCGTAATATCTAGTAATATCTATACAGGGATTTTTCTGTCTTCCTGGCCTAGACTCAAGAGTTTGTTTTGTTTCGGCGGGCTTTTAATAGACAACCTCTCTAAATTTTATGTCAGTTTCGAAAATTATGTTAATATACCTTTTTTTTTTATTTTCTTTAAATGAATAATTTTTTCAAAAATTGTCGAATATTGTTTGAGAAGAATAATTTTCTGATGTCTCATGAAACTCAGGTTGGCTTACAGAATGAGAATCCAAAGCGTTTCAGACATGTATATGTGCAGCACGATCGAACTAACTAATTCAAGATGAATGGAAACTGCTGGAGCAAGTAGGGGCAATGCTGATTAGAGATCAGAATGTTGGCGCGCTTTGCAAATTCAATAATGTCTATTTGGCCTAACATTATTTACTTATTCTCGTATTCTATACTCCTTACTGAGGCTCAAAGTGTTAAGAGAATGTGCTGTTTTTGGATTGAACGAATTTTAAATATAGTTTTGCTTTTCTGGAATAACTTGCCACGACCGCATCAACTCTAGATATTTAAAAGTAGTTTGTCGACGACTGCTTCTGCAAGGTGATTATAATTAAATTTGTACTTTCAAATGACTACAAAAAAACTCATTGTTCAGAATGACTTTAACCACAGCAATATGATTTTTATTTCGCACGAAACCTCAGGACTTCTTCATATGTCATCAAAATTTGTCTCTCCTCCTTTTCAATTTTCGAGAGATACTGCAAAGAAAAAATGACAAATCACTTTAACTTATTAACTGATCCGAATTCGCTAATTTCTTCCTAGGTGAGAAACTGATTGGCTAATTTATCCGCTTTGCAAGAAACCAAATAGTTTTAAATTCACTATAATTATTATGCAATCATTATTTTAAAATTGTATTAACTATAAACCCGATTGTAGTCAGAGAATTATTGTAATGAAATGAAGATCAATAAATTAGAAAACATCGTAAATTTTTTCCAGGGAAATAGCAACTGGATAATTAAAAATGTCGCTTCTTTTCCAAATTATTATAGGAAATCTGAATGAAAGACAATATCTATTGTTAAAGCTGCCTAAGAAAAAACACCGTTTTCTTTCGCTTTTTATATTAAAATAGAAAAACGATATCCCACCGGTAAAAAATTCAAACTTGGTTTATTCCATTTTGGGATTGATCTACCAGTTGCCATCTACAAAATGAGACAGCAAAAAATATTTCTTAAATAACGTTGCCATTCTAAAATAAACAAATAAATAAAATAAAATATTAATAAATTTTCAACATCTTCCCACCTTTTGATTATAAATAATAATCAAAATATAATACTATTAGTTAAACACAGTTAAGAGATTCAATAAATGGCAACGTTTTACAAATTTTCAATTAATATTTTAAATATAAAAATGAAAATTAATGTGAAAATGTCCAATCAAAAACAAAATAAATCACAAGTTCAGTCTCTCTGGCAATTTAATTCTTCTTCCGGCTCTACTAAATTTCATCTCGTTGCCACAAGTACTGTCAGAAGTTTTGGTGATGTCATTTGACTTATTCAAATCATCTGGTGTCATCGAAGTGGAGAAGTCATCAGAGGATGTTAACTCTAATGGATATATTCTTTGAATTGGTCGCAGGAAATTCTGCTGTGAAGTTTGCACTCGAACAAGTCGTACATGTCCATCTTTACCTGGTATGATTTCTGTGATACGACCTAAAGGCCAGACAAGTCTCTTTTTATTATCTGCTCCCACCATAACAATGTCACCAACAGTAACTGTACATTTTCTTGATTTTTTATTTCTACGCTGTATGAGAGCACCCAAATACTCAGATCCGAAACGATTTCTTAAGTCTTTAAGCACTGCTTGTCTGTATTTGAATCTATTGCTCACATAATTTTGCTCTACAGCATCTATATCAGGAAGATTGCATTCATGCACATCTTGTATGAACATCGATGGAGAAATTGGTTTTATAGTTTCCTCTTCGCAAATGTAAGTTAGAGGTCTTGAGTTGATTACACGCTCGCAGTCTGCCAAAACCGTTATCATCTCCTCATAATTGAGACGTGCATGTCCTAACACTTTCTTCAAAAGATCTTTTAAAATTCTAATTAATCTCTCCCACCATCCGCCCCACCAGACAGCAGTTGGAGGATTAAACTTCCAGTCAATAGAGTTTATTGCTCCATATTTTTGGATACGGTTCCAATCCAGTTGTTTTAAATAGTTGGCTGCTCCAACAAAATTGGAGCCATTATCGCAGTATATTGTTGTGCATCTTCCTCTGCGAGAAACAAATCTCCTAAAGGCCATTAAAAAAACATCAGTCGATGCAGCAGTAACAAGCTCGAAATGAACTGCTCTGTACACTGCACAAGTAAAAATTAGAACCCAGCTCTTCTTGTCTTTAAGGAATAAAGGTCCAGCCATATCAACGCCAGTTATCTGAAACACCGCAGCATCCTTTACTCTATTTTCTGGAAGGGGGGGACTTATAACTTCTATGTTCTTTGAGCTATATCTTTTACACGTAATGCAATTGGCCACCACATGTTTCACCGCTTTTCTTCCATTTAGGATCCAGTACTTTTCTCTAAGTGCATTCAATAGTATCTGGACTCCAGCATGACAGTTCTTAACGTGAGCATTATAGATTAACCGCTTTACCACTTCATGCTTCGGAGGAAGAACAATAGGTTTAAGAAAATCTTCACTGTCCTTGCGATAAATAATTTTAGTTTTCAAACGGATGATGCCAAGATCGTCTTTAAATACTTGTAGGGTTTTTAATCTCTTTTCTTCTTCTGGGAGAAAAGACTCATTCTGTATCATAAATAAAACCTTCATTTCTGCTTCCTGAAATTCTGTAGCGGTTAATTCACCATGCTTCTTCTCAGTTATATTTTTGCAGTTGTTCATGAAGCGGAGGATCCATGCAACAAGACGAACTATTCTATCATAGTTCGAAAAATATCTGTAGTACCAGTTTGCAACACCACAGGCTTCATTATTTGATAATATAAAAGTCGTCATAGACTTTTCCTTTCTAATCTCTTCTTCATTCCAATCATGGTTGGTGGAACCCATAATGTTTTGAAATTCAAAAGCATTTTTCATCCATTGTGGACCCTCCCACCATCTTAGGGAGACTAGATGTTTTGCCTTGCAGCCCCTGGAAGGTAAATCTGCCGGATTCTTATCACCAGGTATGTGTCTCCATGATGTAGGATTACTCAACTTCCTTATCTCTTGGACTCTGTTCCTAACGAAGACAGACCAATTTTCTTCTCGTAATATCCATGCAAGCACTGTTGTAGAATCACTCCAGTAATATATCGTAACATTTTTCCAACCAAGAGCTTCAACAACTGAATTCGCTAGCCTCGCTCCAATCACCGCTGCAAGAAGTTCCATTCTTGGGATAGTTGTGCCTCTTAAAGGAGCCACTCGAGATTTCGCTGCAAGTAGAAATAGCTCGATTCGACCATTATTTTCTATTCTAAGGAATGTAACAGCAGCATATGCCTCTTTGCTTCCATCAACAAACGTATGAATAGTGCAGTTGCTTATATCTTTTGAAGATGCTTGAACACACCTAGGAATCTGTATGTCAGACAAATGCTTAAGTTCTTGAAACCACTGTAGAAATTCTTTACGAAGCTCACCAGTTACTTCTTCATCCCAACTTGTACCTAATGTCCATGCCTTTTGTAGCATTATTTTTGGACAGAGCATCACTGGTGCAGTGAATCCAAAAGGATCAAATACTTTATGTACTGTAGATAAGATACTCCTTTTAGTTACTTTTTCCACATTAATGCCATCCAGCCATTTCATGTTAATTTTCAAAGTGTCTAATTTCTTATTCCAAATAAGACCTAATACCTGAGTTTCTTCCTTTGAATTAGTTTCACAGTCGCCAGACCATTCCCATTCTCTAAGATCAAAACCACCTTTTGCCATCAAGGTTTTAGAATTGTCAATGAATCGATCTAATTGGTCTTTACTGTCGACACTAGTAACGACATTATCAATGTAGAAACTCTCCAAAAGTCTTTTCTTCAAAGATTTTTCAAATCCTTCACATTTTTGAATATGGTACTCAATTACTGAAGCTAAAAGAAAAGGGCTACATTTTACCCCAAAAACAACTCTTGTGTGACGAAAAACTCTCAATTTCTTTTCTTCTCTATTTTCCCACCACAAAAACCGAAGGAAGTCTATATCCTCTTTACGAATACTAATTTTCAGAAAAGCTTTCCTGATGTCAGCTATAACGCCAAGCTGTCCCTCTCTGAATCGAAGAAGAATATTTGGAATAAGCTCAATGAGATTAGGACCACATTCCAAGCACTGATTCAAAGATGGATAATTTGCTAATCTCGCTGAAGCGTCAAACACCGGACGAATTGGAGTAGTGCTGCTGCTTAGTTTTATCACTGCACGGTGAGGTAAATAATTACCATAAGAGTTCATTTCGTTGGTAGGAACTTCCTCTATTATGTCTTCATCTAACCAATTTAGAAGAATATTTCCATATTTCTCATACATATTCATAGCTATAAGTTTTGAGGTAGTGTAGTCGAGCCTTTTCCTCGCCAAATCCAAGTTGTCGGGCAAAGGTGACTTATCATCAGACCATGGTAAACAAACCTCATATCGACCATCTTTATTAATTGTTACCGTTTCTAGAAAATGCTCCTTGGTCCGAAGATCAATCTCGTTCTTAGAATTTTTCTCAACAGGATCATTGATTCCGATTGAATCTAATTTCCATAAATTTGTGATTTCAGCTTCATTTACAAATAAGGACAGCACTGTTAAAGCCAGGTTTTCTTCCGAAGATTCTTCCTGTGGTACCTTACCCATTAAGGTCCATCCTAAGAAAGTTTCTACAGCGACAAGACCTGAAGATAAGACTTTTCTTTTGCCAGTTAACATTTTCCCCATAACGTCAGCTCCAATTAGAATATCAATGCCTTCACAAGTATTGCTAATATCAGTTAGATTAATCTGATTTTCCTCTAATTCTTTTATCCAGGGACCTTTAAAAACCGGTCTAATATTGTCACAAATGATAGATTGATCCAGAACTTCAAAATTACAGCCGAAATTTCCAATCAAATTTCTCAATTTTACTTTATAACAATTATGTTTAAATTCATTAGTGATAACGCCACCAAAAAGAGAATGTACCAATTTTTCACATCGAACGGGTGTATAATTCATTTCTTCAGCTACACTTTTCAAAATGTATGATTTATGTGATGCAGAATCAAAAAGTAACCTCACAATTTTCTGTTTATTATCCGATACCACTTTAGCTTTGAGAGTTTGAAGAAATATCTTAGGGCTGTGTTTATTAAAATTAGCCATATTAACATCTAGTGCGGGTTTATCTTCTTTTCCCTCTACAGACATCTTTTGCGAATCAAGCACATCACACATTATAGGAAAATGTTTTTTAGAACATATCAGGCATTTTAAAACTGCTCGGCATCTTTTAACTGCGTGAAATGGCGATAAACATGCAAAGCAGCATCGTTTTTCCTTGACTATTTTTTGTCTTTCCGATAGAGTCATTTTTTGAGCCGTAAAGCAATCTGAACTTGAATGTTTACCACCGCAAAAAAACGCAAAATTTCTTTACATCTTTATCTGCAGCAGTCGTTAACAAACCTATAGCTGTAGGTACTTTATTTCTCAAATTCTCCGAGCTATATTGTTTCTTTTTCAAAGGTCTGTATTCTTGGCCCTTTCCTAAACCGAAACCGGCTACAGCCAAACATATTCTTTCTTCTCCTTCAACTTCCGTTTTCAAAAATTGCATCAAATTATCCAATCTTCCTTTCGCGTCAGAGTTAATACTGGAAATATTACTACGATTCCAAGCCTTTAAAAATTCAGCTGGGAAACACGATTCAACCATAGGATACAAAATGGATGCACATTTATCTGTGGTTACACCTAATGTTTCTAATGCTCGTAAATATGATTCAAGCTTATCATACAAAGAAGTTAATGAAAATGTTTCTTTTGTTTGCACAGAAATAATTAATTTTAATAATTCTCTCACATATACTTCCACTAAAATATCTTCTCTACCAAAACGCGATTTTAAACCATCAATAGCCTTTTGATAGTTGGCGCCAGTTGGCGGAAAACTTTCAACAACCTCTCTAGCACGAGAACCAGAAATTGTTGCTTGAACTAGGTACTGAAATTTGTCTTCTGGTGCGATATCCTCATCTTTATGTATTTGCTCAAATTGACTCCAAAATGGGAGCCAATCTTTAATATCGTCGCCAAATTGTCTAAATTCTAATCTAGGCAGTGTAAACATTCTCTTATAATTATTTAAATCAGCAGTAGAATTAGCAGAAAATGACTCACCTCTATTTTGAGATTGTATTCTTGCCAATTCTATTTCTTTTTCAATTTCAAGCTGCAATCTTCTATCTTCCTTTTCAGCTTCAAGCTGCAATCTTCTATCTTCCTTTTCAGCTTCAAGCTGCAATCTTCTATCTTCCTTTTCAGCTTCAAGCTGCAATCTTTTATCTTCTTTTTCGGTTTCTTCTTTTAATTTCCTTTCCGAAATAACATTACTTAAAAGTTCTTGAACGAATTCTGGATCATTCTTATATTCACAACTTTTTAAAATAAGATCTTTTAATCCAACTATCGTAATATCTTCTGATACGTCTTCTCCAATTTCAGACGCAACGTATTTCAGATCTTCTTTTTTTAAACCTTTTATTGCTTGAAACATCTTGATTTATTTTGTTTCGAGAAAGTCCTGTCGCGGACGCCAAAAAATGTTAAAGCTGCCTAAGAAAAAACACCGTTTTCTTTCGCTTTTTATATTAAAATAGAAAAACGATATCCCACCGGTAAAAAATTCAAACTTTGTTTATTCCATTTTGGGATTGATCTACCAGTTGCCATTTACAAAATGAGACAGCAAAAAATATTTCTTAAATAACGTTGCCATTCTAAAATAAACAAATAAATAAAATAAAATATTAATACATTTTCAACATCTATATTGTTTTATTCATATTTAATATAGATATTTCAATTTTCCTACTAATTCTATTGACAATGATTGAAATGGCTGATGAAAATATAAACCCAATTTTTCATAAATCTTGCTGATATCTTAGCTGAAAGATAAAAAATTGTTGGCAAAAATGATACATTTTATTCAAATGCCATTTTGCCGGATATTCTGCTAAATTTAATATAAATTATAGGTGAATTGACGACATTGAATCAGCATGTCGTCAAAATCTATCGAATTGATTTCCTGGGGTACTGACTAAAAGTTGCTGGGAAAATGTGACATTTTATGCATTTGTCACCTTTGCCGATTATTATTTCAAATGTACTCATTCTTATGATTTGAACCTTTATTTGGATATTTCGATTGTTTACAATTTATTAACTTTAAGTTGGAGTAATTAACGTTAAGTTGGAGTTGGAGTGATTATACTCGTTGATATTTGACTTTCCACTCAGTTGTTCTGAAGCGGTAAAGACTTGTTGATAAACTCTCAATTTTTCGGTAATAAGGGTTGAGGTTAGCAGTTACTGACAGGGGACAATTGGCTCCCTCCCCAATCTCACTATCACCTAATCTGTGGACAGTGTATCTAAAATAAAATGATTAGTTTACAGATTTGAAATATTTTACTGATAGCTATGGGAAGCGTTTAAAAATAACCATTTCACAGAAGTCAAAATCAGGCATTAAAAAAAGAAGAGAAATGAAAACTTTTATAAATCATGCTATTTAATACAGTTTTAACATTTTTTTATTAATAAAATTTTAGGTTATCTAATTATTTATCTTTGTTTAAGTATGCGATTATCATTGGAACATTTAATATTTTAATTGTTTTAAATTATGGCCTTTCGATTAAAAGATAATTTTTATTTAATCTCACTAAACTCTTCTTGCTCTTCACACTAAGCTAAAAATTTATTATTTTATTTTCTAATGAATAATTAATACTTTCCCGATTGAAATGTAAAATGTTATTAAGAAAATGTATTATGTTGTTGGCTTTCACTGTTTAATTTGAGGCATTGTTTTATATAAGATTAACAATAAATTTCAAGCTTTATATATATTTTCTTTTTGCATTTCAAAATAATCTCTGCAATGAATCTAGCAATGACACATAAATTGCATAGTGATTAATGTTTAATATACCAATAAAGTTTTCCGTAATGATTTTCTATGTTCTATACCTGTATCTTGATTTTTTTCCCTATGAGTTTCTTTCTGAAGATCTTCGAAATAGGGAATATTTCGCTAAACTATGAGCCAGAGATATGATGACATTCTATGAGATCTGTTTTAGACAAATCTAACTCATGCAATGTAACATGCTCCAAGTAACCAATTTTAAACTAAATATGTCTCTTTAAATTTGATCTCAGATCTTAACCGAAATCAGTTTTTATGTAAATTTCCCACAATAAATCTGATGAATAATTGAAAGTTCTAAAGCAATGGTGATTTTTTTGTCTTTAATATTTTTTTTTTCGGTTCTAGAATTATGCCTAAACGTTCTCTGGAAAGTTTTCAGGAATGCCTTAGATATCTTTTTATTTTATTGGCATATGAATAAACTATAAAGGTAAATTATGAGTGCATCTGTATTCTCGTTTTATGGCTGAGGGAAATCGAAAATTAAATTAGAGCTCATAATTATTTCCTCCAAGTACATGAATACATGTATCACGTGATATTTAGAAAATCTTAACTTCAGTTACTTACCAGTAGATGGCATAACAGGTTTTGTTGTCAAAATAGGAGCGTATTTTGCCAAAAAGGAAAAAGAAGTAAAGAAAAAACATGAACTGTAATCTTCCTTTTTTCGCCAGGTAAATAATCAAGGTAATATGACCATATAAAATATGAGTTTTTTTTACTGCTTACGAAATATTTGTTGTGTGAAAAGTTAATTTTAGAGATAAAAGTCATGTTTGAAATTAGAAATTAATATAATTATGTGTTTTTTTTGGAAATAAAGCAAGTTATAAAACACATTTTTATTTCGTTGTAGGTGTTCAATGTTACTGAATAGGAAAACGTAAGTTGCTGTGGAATTAATGTTTATTTTACTATAGTAAAATTATTTTCTTTGATTTTGTAATTTATTTTCAGATTTATTGTAGGAAAAATTTGTTGATTATAATTCAAATATATTTAATTGATAGATATATATCAGAATTATTCGACGTTAAATCCACAGGTGTTTTGAAATATATCTTGAGAGTTTCAAAGTTATTCGATGCACACTGTATCCAAAATAAAATAATTAATTGATGGAGTTGACGTATTTTACTGATAGCCGAAGGAAATCTAAAATTATGTTTTTTTTCTTACTTTTTTAAAAAGATATTGCAAAATTTTTTAAATGCAAGAAACTTGCATTTTCAAAGATCTATTTAAAATTTTATGCAATTTTATTTAAATTTTTTGTGATTTTAATCAGTACAAAAAAATGAATCTTAGTTTAGTTCTTTTTGCATTTAATGAAAAATTATTGAATGTGCACTATCTTTGAAATACAATATTCATTTGTAATAATATTTGTGTTCAGTATAATTATTAGAAATCAAAATGCTTTTGAACTGTTACTGTAATAATGAGTAATAATTCAAAAATAGTTAGCGTGCTTCATGTATGTTGGAGCCAGTATTCTTTTCTCCCTCCAGTTTCACCTTCAGTATTTTTTATCATTAATTTTGTTATCGATGAAGCAAATAAAAATTGATCTGTGAAACATATTCTTTATAGGTGTAAAAGAACTTGAAAAAATTTATTGATATTTCTTTTTGAATGTAACCTTTATTTATTTATTTTTTAAACATTTTTAAAAGTTTTGATAAATAGATAAGGGCGATTGTAGCTTTTAACTGACTTATTTCATGTTTAATATACGAGGCATATAATTCATTACCTGACTACTTAGTTTTACAGTTTTTACCTAATTTAATTAAATTCTTAATCTTGTATCGCTTCGGTATTGATTAATTTTTTTTTAACATTTATGTTATATTTATCATTTGAGAAAATATTTTAACATTTTGTTGTCGTATGTCAAGTATGATTTGGTAAAGTCTATGTGTAGTTTGGATTAGCAGTACCTTATAAGTAAGCCACACTTATCAAGAAGTTTTATCTCAAGGGGGAAAAAAGTGTATTTTTCCAGTTACCTTAATCAGCTTATACGATTATTAATACTTTTTTAGATTATAAAGTGCAAAAATGACCTTTTATATTAGCCCATAATTATATGTTTTATTATTCTTCAATTGTAAAAGTTAAGAGCATGTTTTATTATGTTTTATCTTTTGCTATCAAAAATGTAACATGTATAGATAAAAATGAAGTAAAATATGCAACAATTTCATTTTAAAATAATCATGTTTTGATTTCTAATAATTATGATTGAAAGAATTTACTGTTGTTAACATTTAAATTCAGTTTTAAGAATGAAACACAATATTTTTTTAAAAATATGAAATGCACACTGGTAATGATTACATGCCATATCATAGCTGAGTATAAAAAGATGAGGGGGAAAAAACAGCAATAAAATATGGAAAAAATATTTCGCTATTCATGATTAAATTTAAGAGTTTCAGAAAGGATGCTTTAAATAACTCCAATTCTGAGAATTGGAACAAAAGTTTGTCTATTTACATACAAAAATTAAATTCAGCTGATATGAATGAGTCAAAAATAAGGATTTAAATATTAAGTTTAATTTTTTTCCTTCATTGAAAATTTAATGCTTATATTCATAATCACTTGAAATTTTTGTTTCTTAGTTCTACAGTTTTCTGTCATCACATATTGTAAAAAAAGAAAGAGAAAACATAAATTCTGAAATGATTTTACATAAAATTTGGTTTCCTTATGTGTTTATGAAAGAGAGAGAGATAACTCATATCTGTATATAATTTTAAAAGAATAATAATGTTAACAATCAGTTTTAGTATTTTCTCTAAATGAAAGATATACTAGCAAATTTACAGAATGAGGATTTATGGACATACTTTGTATTAGTTTCATTGCATTTTAGGATCATGCTTTCATCAGCAGCTTGTAAAATTTATCATTCAATTTTGGTTATAGTTTCTTTAATAAATACATATTAATTTAGTTTTCACATTTTATGCAAATATATTAGTTATTTTGTATTCTGTCACTTATAACAAAATATTTTGTTTCAATTATTTTGGCCATAAGTGTTATACATCCATACTTAGTGATATTAAATTGAGTATTATTTCTGTCTCTGGTACAAGGATATTATTAAAAAAGCACTAAATGCCAGTACTTTGAATATTTATCTAAGTATTGCATTTTAGAATGCCTGCCAAGTGTTTTTAGTGTTACAATACACTGCCTATCCATATACCATTATTCATGTGTAGTTTGTTAAGACAAGTTGTGAGTAAGGAATTAGAAGGAAGACTGCCATAGATTCTATGCTTTTTATTAGCATTATTTGAAAATTAGAAAACTATATGCACTATTTCTTGTTGTGGATATTTGCTTTTGGAGTGTTTACTTACTTTCTTAAAAACAAAGTATGAATATGAGTGGTTAGTTCCTGTGATTAATCCTTTAATTCTGAGCTACGCTCTTTATCTATTTTTCTTTTTCTTTAATACCTCCAGAAAGAAAGCATGGGCCATTTTATAGAAGCTATGCCAAATTTTTTATTTCTATTGCCACATATATTCTAGGTTGCTCTGTTCAACAAAAATTATTCTACTTTCTTTTTATCACAAGGACGGCTCCTGGACTTTTCTAGACCGAGCAGAATCGATCAACAATTATTCATTCATGAAATTGAAGGATTTTTGAAAGACAAATTTGTTTTGGAAACGGAGGCAGATTTTTTTTTCCGTGATTGTTATTTTTATGTGAATCTAAATATGTAACCATTTGGTTTAATTTGTTTTCACTGATAGAAGTGGAATTATGAAGTCAAGTTTTTTTCATGAAGGATAGTTAGATTAATATAGTTAGATATCTGTGTGTGCTAAAAAAAAAAAAATGAATTTAGCATGAAAGCATTTTATTATTTTTATTTTATTTTTGGAATATTATTTTTAGCATATTAATAGGAAAGATTAGCAATATTTTAACATAATCAAACTTTTTATAATGTGAAAATCCTTAGTTATACCAAGAATGCTCAGTAATCATGATGTAGTTGTTTTCAGCAATAAATCATAGTCAAGCATTTTAAAACCAGATCTATTATGTTGTCCCTGTTACGTTAAAAATATTTTTTTAAATGGTGGTAATGCCATTTTTTAATTTTTGATTTTAAACTATTTTCAGTTATTGTAAAGAAATTGGAAACTGCCAGTTTAATAAATCAGATTTATAATGAAACATTTTTAAATGTGGCAAACAAAAACAGAAAAAAAAAAAAAAAAAAAAAAACTTTTATATTAAATTGGCATAAAATATTTTCAATAAACCATAGATCAATATTTTTGCTCCCAGATGGAAAAATTTTTGTATTAAAAAGTTGTATGTAATTCTAAGATATAGAAAAACATTGTCTTTACAATTTCAATGATATTAATAAAACCTGGGAAATTAGACCTATATTTTAATAAGGAAACGAAATTTAAATTCCAGTTAGTGATTATTTTCATGAGTCTTCATTTGATTAAAAAAACATTTTGGAATTCAAATTCATTATTTGTTTAAAAAATATATGTTTTTGAATTCTGAAATACATCTAAAAGGTACGATGATGTTCTGGAAAAAAAGTTTTGCTTATTGGTATTCTCTAAGATATTCTGAATTTAGGAAATTAAATTTAATAGGTTTTATGAAAAATCTTTTTTTCATACCTGGAAAGGTGAATATAGTGGCAATTTTTTGTGGTCAGGACATTTATAGGTATTCTTAGAGAGTTTTTTCAAGGTTTCGGTAAAATTCAAATTCTGTGCCACAGCGTAGATGAAAGAATGAGGATATAGATATCTGTATTCTTTGGGAACGCCACAAACTTTACGGATAGGACAAGAGTACAAAAATAAGCCATTTTTATAAGAATGCGAAGAACAAAAGAGAACTCTTTTCACTTGTGAATTAAGTATTAGAATAAGACTTAGCTACAGTACAAAATCAACTGAATACCAGTTCATGCATAATACCGCAACAACATGGTTGCAAGAATAACTAGTCGTACACAACAGGTACAATAAATACAAATGACCAACGAACTATGACTACTTTACTGTGAGTACTTTAAATACTTGTTTATAGACTATTTTAAATACACGTTCAAAGAATTATCCGTCTGTAGATATACACGCTTCGCATATTGTTATTCGTTTAGTTAAGTTGTGTTATTGCAAATTTGTATTCCTTTAATTCAGGGTTACACTCTTCATCTGGTATATCTTTTTATATAATGCATTGGCAAATAAGCGCCCTTACCGGTGCCTCTTAGCATTTATCATCCCATATTTATACATAGTATAAATGAAGTCTCATAAAACCGTTTGTATTTTTAAACCAAAAAAAATCTGAGAAATAGTTAACTGATATTGGAGATATTTCTACCATATTGTAGGGCATTTACTGGGGAATGTTTTAGTATATTGAAGTCATATCAAAATTTAAAAAGGAGCTTTATAATTGCAATGTTATTTTCTTACTACAATTCGCGCATGCGTAATACACTTATTCAAATTGCGCATGCGCAAATAGCAAGAATCGTGGTATGCATATGCGATACATTTCTTAGTTTACGCCTAATTTTAAACAGCGATTCAAACTCATTATGTCCCAAAAATTAACTTGAATTAATTATTGGAGATATTTGTACCATTTTGTAGAACATTTATTGGGGAAGATTTTATTATATTGAAATCATATAAAAAACAGTTTTAAAATTGCGATTTTAATTATTTCAAAGACAAACATTTCACACTGTTGGAATTGATCTAAGCGAAGAATGTTTTTCTCATGGACAACTTTATGTGGCACTTTCTAGAGTTGCATCCAAACAAAATCTTTTTGCCTTGGCAGCAGGAGGTGAAACAGCCAATATAGTTTACAAAGAAATATTACGAAGCAAGTTGAATTTAATTTTCATGTCAAATTATTTAGAGTTGATAAACGAAGTGTGGAACAGTGGATACAATGAGTTTTTTGTATATTTTTAGTGCGCATATTTCAGTTTTTTTTTTTAGATGACCGTGATTTGAGAAAATGAAAAAAATAATAATTACCTGATGTCATTTATCTTTGTATTACTACTGCTAATCATGTTTAATCATAAAACGTAATGAGTGACGCGAGAATGGTTCAAATTAGTTTCTTGGTTTGAAAAACTTAGGAAGTCGTTTGGGGGTTATGTTTTAGAATACTAATTTCGCTTTTATTACTTCCATTCTTTTTGTTAATTGAAGTTTAACAAAAACGAATCCGCCATTCTGTTTGTAACGGAAGAATATAAATGTTGAATGAGATTTTACCAGATAGACAAACGCGTTGTTAAAATAGAACGTTATGTTACTTAAACGATATAGTTGATTTTCTCTCTTAACTATTTATAACTTCTAATGTTATTATCCGATATTTTGACTTAAAAGTAATATTTGTAATTATTCGATTACGATTATTTTTAATTTATATTGACCCGCATGATCATCGGCGCATTGAATTTCTTCTAAAACAACAATGTACGGTCTTTATGAAGTTGGTTTTATGGTCCCAAAAGTAACTTTTATGAAGGGGGAAAAAAAAGCATTTAGATTAAATATAATTGTAAGTCTACATCGCATGTTTACAAACTGTGATAAAAACGCATACGCACTTACAAGATCTTGTCTAGACGCACGAAAAATTAACTCACAGCCGTATGTCGGGAACTCCTGATCTATGTGATTTTATTTTTCAGAAGAAGGAATATTTCACGGATATTTCAATATTCTTTTGTTTTTAAAAGGGATGAATATTGTTTTTTCCTACTTTGTTTTATTTGCTTTGTATTTTTCTCTTACTGAATCAATTCGCCTGATGCTCCTATTACATTCTAACCGTACCTGCTCATATTATTTGACAGTCATACATTGTGCTTTGAAATCACGTTCTTCTTATTCCTTATGATAAACGAAATAGATCCCCTAATTAAGTCGACGAGGTATATTTTGTGTGTCTTGTGAGCATGAATAGATTCTTTATCTTATCGATACCAACTGTGAACTTTCTTTGCGAACTTTGACTTTTCATATGTTTTAAAAATAGATATTTTAAATTTTATCAGTAATTTACAATGCTAAGTCTTATTGAAAAAATCAGACCCTCCCCCTGAAAACCTATTTGTTTCATCTAGAAAAAGGGAAAGAAAGAGTTCTTGATTAATTTAGTACTGTTTTACTTAATAATCTACGAGTTCTGTTCTTAATAAAATTACAGATGGCATTGTGTCTGAAATGCCAATTTTAAATAATAGTTGCCACTGGAGTTAAATGATTCAGATAAGGATCACTTTTAGTCCACTCTCAAAATAATGCTCGTGTAATTCTAAACAGAATGTTATTCTAACTAAATTTTAAGATCCAAAACAAAGGTTTCTTGTATCCATTATAAGTAAATGTCGTTCGGAACGAATATTTGTGAGATTATCAGGTAGGGTTCTAATAATTTTCTCCAACATCTTTCGGAGATATAAATCGTTATTCCAGATCAGAGGTGTATGCATTACTATGCTATTTATTATTTCTGTTATAAAATAATCACATAAATCTATATAATGCCATGAACAGCCTAATCGAATGCATCTTAGCACAACGACTATTAAAGCAATGAGTAAAGTACAAATTCGTTTTTAAATTTTATTGGTTTATTAAATTTTTTTCTTTCACTAAGAAATTTGCTTAAGTTTGCAGAAAATATCATTATTTTTTTTAATTTATCGCAGCCAATTCATGTTGACTTTAATTTTGAAATTCATTATATATTTTCCAGAGTATAGATTGGCATTTTTTGTTTTATTTATTTTCTTGCGCATTTAAATATCATAATTATTTTGCATAATTCTTTAGATGGTGAGTATAATGTAAGTATTTAATTCACTTTTTAAAATTTAAGATATCGAAAAATAGGAAACTGTTTCTTCTTTTAAAAATCATTGACAGTAAAGATTCAAAGTCTAAAAATGTAAATAATACAAAAAAAAAAAATAAAAAAAAAAAAAAATCACACTCCGTTCTTCACATTGAAGTGTAAAATGAGAAATGTTTTATAATCTGGTAAACGTGAAAGATGCCGGATAGATACTTCTAAAGAGAGAATAAAGGAATTGCTATCATGCTTTCCTATGGTATGATTAGACAGTTTTCGCGATTTCGTAACATTTTCTTTTTTGATGGTTACAAAATTTACCACTTTTATTTCTCAATTATTACCTTATTTGATCTCTTGTGTTGTTAGATCTTCTCGTTACCCTTCTTTAACAATACATTTAGAAGCCGTATGTTGGATATATCATAAGTAATGCATGTAGTATATTTGTCTCCTGAGCGTTGAATGTTACTAAATTTTAGAAGCGTGTATGCAAAGGAGAAAAAATATTATTGGTATACTGAACAATATCAGTACCGTCTATAAAGGAAAGTTTAAGAGGGGGGGGGAGGGAGAAACCTTGATTTTGCACAAAGCTTTTTCTCCAGTGCGACTTTATCTCTGATAAATCACAATGGAGGTAAAAGATAAGATTTACTGTCTGACGTTCGTTGTTTGTCCGCTCTAAAAGTAACCGACCTGAGCTTAAGCCAAGTCATAAATTTTCTTTTCCGTTTGAATGACGCAACTGATTGTTCCGAGAAGACAGAAAGGTATGCGAGATGCCTAATATTATAGTGTTTTTCTTTTCTGGCACTTACATTTATTAAATTTTCTGTTTATATTGTAAAGAATCAAATCAATATTTTGTCTTAGTTATACGATAGATGAATTGATGATTGAATGAAAGATAAAAATATTAATTGATCCCTTTTCAAACTGGGTATCAGTTTAATGTAGTATCAGTTTAATTTTGTGCTTTCCTAGCTTTTAAAGTTATGTGTATAGTCTATTTGATAATAGACATTTTGAATTTTCTTTTCTTTACAAAAATTTTTCAATCTTTACAAAAGTTTTTTACGAAAGGAATAATCTTTTTTATAAAAAAAAAAAAAATTACTTTTTTAATTACTGACTGCTATATTGAGTGTAGAATAGAAATTTGTAAATTCTGTTTAAGATCGAAAGACACTGGAATATTTAAGAATAATTGTTCTGAAACTGTAGTTCCCAACTTCTAATGAAACTACAGTGAAAATCTTGAGTGTTTGAAAGTCATGTGCTTCTCTTCTAATTTTCAATATCAGTAATCAGAAGTAATTGGTAATTGATTTAAATCGTATTATTAATTCAATACATATTTAAAAATCATAAATTCGTAAGTTATCTTTTAATTATTCATTCATTTGTATAATTTATTTTTCTCTATTTGAGTATACATTGGGAATGCCTGGAATTTGTAATTTGGAAATGTAGTGAAGATGGATCGGAAGTAGAAAGTATTTCCAGCTGTTTTGCGCTCGGAAACGGCAGCTCATGGGGCGCCCGACCTTAATCCCCTCCGAGTAGCGTTTCCTTTTATGTACTTTCTCGTCGTCCCCTGCTGGGTGACATGTTGAGAAATTGAAACCGATGCTATTTTAAATTTGCCTGAAAACGATATGCAATCGACATTTACTATCAATTATCCTTCCGGTTATTCTTACAAGGAAGGATTCTTACCAGTAAAGCTTTCTTACATTCAGAATTCATGTATCAGTCTATTGAAATACAATGCAGCAGAACCTGGCTCAACGATCATAATTCGTTCTCGAATCTTACTTTAAACGAAACCATTTTATTTTTTTTTTCGTATTAATCAGTGTAAAATAGAACAATGCATTTCCATGTCAAAAAAAAAAAAAAAAAAAAAAAACTCAAACAGCTTTAAAATTATGTATTTTTTATTTATAATATATATATTTTGTAAAAAGAAAGTTATCGAAAGTATTTGTCTTTAGATACGCTTCAGAATTTAGCGAAAATGATACGCATCTTTACTGTCTCATCGAGATTCTTTTCAACATTGCTGTCATTTCACATGATTTCAGCATCTTCCTTATTTCGTTGGAAGGTTATCGCTCTGCCGAGGTTATTGTTTCTTCCACTTCTGTTCAAATCTCATCCGCAACTTTTTATTGCAGTACTGAATGTTATGAGTTCTTCAGATTCTGGTTATGTTCTTCCCTCAGCACATTGATGATGTTGTTATCCATTTCGTTTTGCTTGTTTCAGAATCACTTTGTGCTCGTTATGACTGTACTCAATGAAATGTGCGTGTTACCTTTACAGTATCAAATCTATTATTTCATGAAATTACATTAACTAACTAGATATTCTACGAAATAGCCGATAAATCTTGATAATTTATTTCAAGAAATTATCAGAAATTCTATGAAGCAACAGAATTATTTATTTTACAGGTAACATATACATAAATTAGCAAAGTTGGTTTATTAATATTTATGTATTTACATTTTTCTTTACCTCTTTTTATGAGTGATGTTAGAATGCAAACAACTATAATTTTTTTGTGATTTTTGGTAATTAATACTTTATTATTGTTAGATTTCCTGATTCCTAAAATAACTACAGTACTTAATTTATATAGACTAGTTTTGCTACATAGAGAAGGAGAGATAGGTACGTAGAGAGGGAGCTGCGCGTCCGTAATGTTTATGGTATTTGTAAAACTGACAACGGAAGATTTTTTTTTCTTGGAACTCGTTGGATTTGTTATAAAAATTCATTTTCAAAATACCATAAATAAACGTTGCGGACTGCATATTTTAATTCATGATAACAGAAACTTGGCGATCTGAAAACCCGCGTCTAAATAGGATTGTGAAAGCAATTGAACTGGCAGTGCGCGATCAGTTTCCTTAGATTCACATATCGTTAGATTGACGACTGGCTACCATATCTGAGATATTTTAATTTTCTTTAAATTTTAATTAAAAATATATTTGAATGTGCAATGAGTACGTTTTTTCAGAAGTCGGTAAAAAAATCCTTCCCATTGGTGCTTGACAATATCTGTTGGCTCTATATTAAGTGTGAAAAAGAAATATTAACAACAGAAATAATACAATGGATTATTGCAGTTATCTTTACAGCAATGTTCTACTTACATTTATCTTAAATTACCACCATATCAGTCGATTGAAAATATTATAAAACATTCAAGTATAAAATGGTGAGTTTCAATATCATTTATCTTTCAACAAAAGTGTTACTCGGAGGTTAAAAGTTCGTTGACTTCGTTTAAACCCTTCCGTGTAGCTGAAAAATCTAAAGATTATAATTTTCAAAAGGCGAAAATATAGTTTTCGTACAAAAATATACTTCGAAGTTATGGAAGAAGGAACATCCAATTAGTTCTTAAGTAATCAAAAGTGATTAAAATTTTGAAAAATCTTACTACCCTAACTACAAATTTCATAGCGCTAGGGGAAACGGTTTTCTGTATAGGACATTGAATTCTATATATCTCGCAATTCGCAGAAAACGTTGGAGCGTGAAAATATATAAATGTCCTCACTTATTTAGTTATTTTGCTTTTTTCTTTCCATTTTAAAATATGGTTGTCTCGAGCAATGACTTTTATCTACTTATCATCAAAATCGCATACATTCTGATAGGCAGATGTAAATATTTGCTCATCTGTGATGTAAATGTAAGATTTTCTATATTTGCTAACTAAATACTTCGGGAAGCATCAAAGAAAGCAACTGCATGGAATATATTTGTTTATTTAAGAATATCTCGTTTTGTTGAATTACTGTTCGAGGTTTTCTGATGTAATGCTAATAATAATAGTAATAGTCCAATTTTTCTAAATAATTCTTAAACTTGTACGTAGGAAAATGATTTCAAAAAATTGGTGCTAAGTGCTGATGAATTTCAATTATTCCACAAAATCGGTAGTTAAATCAAACTGTGAATTAACTACTTGTTTGAAGACTACTTAACTTCATTTGAAGGCTATCTCATGAAGCACAATATAGTTATAGCTTAGTTGATACTCTCAATGGAGGCACGGAAGCTCTGAAAGTTCTCTGGACTTAACTGATTGCACATAGTGAAGCCATTAATATTTTTCAAGTTATGGGTAAAAGCAGTGGTCTGCTACTAGAATTTTTCGCATACGTCCTAATAAAAATATCCTAACCTATAATAACCACCTAAGAATATATAAATCTGAATCGTGAAGAATTCTCTAATTTTTATTATTTTCGGAAACTGGAGCAAGGTAGAAGAGTGACGATATAAGTGGTAGCGCTACCTTTCCATCCGACTACAGTGGCACCATATGGCGTTTTTATTGTTCATAGTATGGTAAAAAAGGCAAATTGAAATTTTGAACGCTCTCATTTCAATCGATTGAAACCAAAATTGATATAGATCTATATTTTTTTAGATAAGACCACATACTAAATTTCATTGATCAAAATCTTTGCAATGTTGAGTTATCGCCTTCATATATAGACCTGTATATATTCCGATAAACTACCAAATAGTTGGGAAATTTGATTCGTTGTTCAATTCTAAAATGTAGTTATGATGATAAAGCTGTGCACCAGGCTTTATAAATTATCGTGTACACATGCACACGGAGAGAGACTTTTGATAATTTTCATTCAAATTTTAATAGAAAAATCTATAAATTTAAAATAAAATTTCATTCGTTTAACTGAATACGCTTTTCAGTTATCGTGTTCACAGAAAGACATAATTTTAAAAAAATGTGTTTTTCAGACTCGGTGACATCTAAAACGTGAGGAGTTTTAAAAATCTCGAGGTCGAATTTTTGCAATACTTTCGTATTCGAGAACAGCAATACTTTCGTAAGCGTTTCGCCGATTTCAAAATCTCTGGTCGGTCATCGGCAACTATGGAATTATATAAATTTATAGATCTCAATAAACAGTAGATCTTAACTAATTCGAAATTGTTGAATCATAGCAAAAATTCGATTTATCCAAAAAATTACATTGAATGAAACTGTGTCTAAAGATGAATATAACATAAATAAACTACAATTTTTGAACTTCAAATTTTAATTAATTTATTTATTTATAAATTTTCATTTTTCGCATTATTTTGCTTATTTAATCGATAATTTAAACATTACTGATCGTGTATTAATTAATTTTAATAAAATCATACTAATTACTGCTCAAAAATTTTATCTATATATTTAAAATAATTACGGAAGTCAGTGAATCATTCGTCTAGCCCAACCACTAATCCGAGTTTTATTTCGTATGAGAGCTCATGACCTCCAAATATGCCATGACTCTCCAATTTAAAATATATTGCAAAATAAAATTTACGGAGCTTTCAACTTCAACAATTGGAGCGGTTTCATCCATTTTCTTCGCAAACTCAATAATTTCCGGGAATGTAGTATTGCTAACTAATGAGAAGGCTTTTATTTATTTTTATTATGCAAATAAAATTTAAAATAATTTTTTGTTTGCATTTAATATTGTAATTATACTTATATTTTTGTTATGGTAAGATGTAGCTCATCAAAGTTGATTAACATGGCATATTAATCGTATTATTATTATGTGCATGGTCATGACTTATTATTGTTATTAATATAATCAGTTATCGATTTCGATTAAATAAATCTTATCAAAACCAAAGAAAGCGCAGTTTAAAATCATGATTGTATATTATTGATAGAACTTTTTAATTGATTAGCTATTCTTGCGAAGTTGGAAAACTAAGTGTCGAAATCTGTCCAAATGTTAAGGTTGGAGGCTGTATCTAAGTTTTACAGTGTCTCTCGAAAATGGCGGCAGAAGGAACAGACGGTCATTGATGACACATTTAGGGGTCATGAGCTTTTATATGGAATAGAAACTGACAGAATCTGTTCAAAAGATATTTTATTTAGTAGTTATGACCAGGAAGTGTATTAAATCATGCAACCATCACAAAGTTAGTTTTTTTTTTTTTTTTTTTTTTTTTTCTTCTCAAAAATGGACAGTAGTTGAGATCTATTATTGACGAATCTAGATAACATTAGATTTTAACTGAAATAATAATAAAAAAATATGATAAAATCGGTGGGCTTTGTCAGTTATTTTAAATATAAAATTTTTGAATGAACGCGCAGTTGGGCGCCCAAGGAAGACAGTTATTGTAAATTCCATAGAAAGTAATAAGCTACATTCTGAAAGCACAATAATTGCTCAGTAAGACAGTGTAATCCACATGAAATGAATCCACACTTTTTTTTTAAAATTGAAATATTTCTTTTTATTTTAAATTAAATATAGATTTTTTGATAGATAGATTTATAGATAGAATTTTTGATAAATCAGATCCTTGGGTAAATTACTGGTCATAAATTTATTAACGGCCGTAGAAGATACAAATAATGAACGGATTTAACTGATAAAAATAATTCGGGAATAAAACATTTTTTTTTAAATCATTTTTAGCTTCAATTTCGAGTAAATAATATATATATATATATATATATATATATATATATAAGTAACCAATCTAAAGTAAGAAAAAGTTTGAAAACGAAACTAAAATGAAAACGAAACAAAACAGTTTCGAAATCGCAACTAAAATTTATTACCTATTTAAACTAAAACCAAAAAGGAACTTCATAGTATTTAGAGAGCGCAATTGCAGCTACTTCTAAAACACAGATGAATTGATACAAAAGTATTAGAATCAAGTTAATAGGAAAAACAAAAACCAAATAAAAATTAAACCAAAAAAATTATTAAAAAATATTAAAAAAGAATCCGGCCTGAAGACTTTTTCAAGGGTCACCCTCAGGCAGGGATTCATATAAAGGGATTTTTTCTGTGAGGACATACAGACATTAAGTCTAATAATGATTCCTCGTGACCCGAAAATCCCCCGAAATTATGCTCAAGAGATATACCATTTTAACAGAAAGGAAATACAAAATAACAAATTAGAAAAAAAAACCACAAAGTAAAAATACAATAAAAACAATAACAATAAAAACAAAAACAGCATTAAAATTAAAATTAAAAACGAAAAGGCCAAGACATACCATCCAACAGTGAACGAAACTTTAAACAATCGATTGTGATTTCCTGTTTTTGAAAGTTAACGGTAAATTATGTAAACAGAGGTAGGCACCCAGCGCCATCTATTGAGTGATCCAATATGCAAGTAAATTTCTATTTTTATTTAAGCCAAAAGATTAATCCCAAACCATACCTTGTTTAATTAAAAAATTGACATTACAGTAATTTCTAGGAAAATCATTTTTAATTAAATTTTTAAGGAGGATATTTGATGCTTCAATATAAGAATTTTTATTATTGCAAACCCTTTTGATCCTGTTAACTTGTGAGAAAATAAGATTTTTGAAAATTTTAGAGTTTAGATTGGAATGGTAGTTACATAGTTTTGTTATTTTAAAGTTGAAATCATCCCTTTTATCGTATATACCAACTATTGTTTTATCATTAGCAATTTCGATTTTTAAATTTAGAAAGGTAGCCTCAAGTTGATTTATATTTGTATCTTTTAGAATTAAATCTTTTGGATAGCAATTAGTAATAATATTAGTATTGTCAAAGTTAATCAAAAGTAGGTCATCAATATATCTCCACCCGTTTATTAAATTATATTTAATTATTTTTTTCTCATAGTAATGCAGGAAAATATTAGCTAAAGCACTTGAGAAAGCTGTCCCCATTGGAATGCCCTTGACTTGTTTATAAAAATTAATACCATTAAACACGTAATTTTCAGTAATATTAAAATTACATAACTCAAGCCAGTTATTTTTAGGAATGATATTTTCATTTAAATATTCGTCATATATAAAAGTGCAGACCTTTATTAATTTTTCATGAGGTAGATTAGTGTATAAATTTTCGAAATCAAAAGTATTAAGTTTATTAATGTTGTTATCTTTAAGAAAATCCAATACTTCTTTGTTACTAGAAATAATAAAGTTGTCTTCATTTTTTATTTTGTCCAGGATAATTTTTAAGTATTTAAAGAAATGTTTACCCGTATAGTAATTATAACTACCAGTGCTACAGGTTACGAATCTGAATTTTAATGGATTTTTATGAAATTTAACTGTTGGGAATAAATAAGGATAGTATTTATGCCCTTGACTTGTTTATAAAAATTAATACCATTAACCATTAGATAAAAGAATGCTAGCTTTCGCAAAAAAAACCAAAACTAAGACTTGCTCTCTTAACTATCCTTATTTATTCCCAACAGTTAAATTTCATAAAAATCCATTAAAATTCAGATTCGTAACCTGTAGCACTGGTAGTTATAATTACTATACGGGTAAACATTTCTTTAAATACTTAAAAATTATCCTGGACAAAATAAAAAATGAAGACAACTTTATTATTTCTAGTAACAAAGAAGTATTGGATTTTCTTAAAGATAACAACATTAATAAACTTAATACTTTTGATTTCGAAAATTTATACACTAATCTACCTCATGAAAAATTAATAAAGGTCTGCACTTTTATATATGACGAATATTTAAATGAAAATATCATTCCTAAAAATAACTGGCTTGAGTTATGTAATTTTAATATTACTGAAAATTACGTGTTTAATGGTATTAATTTTTATAAACAAGTCAAGGGCATTCCAATGGGGACAGCTTTCTCAAGTGCTTTAGCTAATATTTTCCTGCATTACTATGAGAAAAAAATAATTAAATATAATTTAATAAACGGGTGGAGATATATTGATGACCTACTTTTGATTAACTTTGACAATACTAATATTATTACTAATTGCTATCCAAAAGATTTAATTCTAAAAGATACAAATATAAATCAACTTGAGGCTACCTTTCTAGATTTAAAAATCGAAATTGCTAATGATAAAACAATAGTTGGTATATACGATAAAAGGGATGATTTCAACTTTAAAATAACAAAACTATGTAACTACCATTCCAATCTAAACTCTAAAATTTTCAAAAATCTTATTTTCTCACAAGTTAACAGGATCAAAAGGGTTTGCAATAATAAAAATTCTTATATTGAAGCATCAAATATCCTCCTTAAAAATTTAATTAAAAATGATTTTCCTAGAAATTACTGTAATGTCAATTTTTTAATTAAACAAGGTATGGTTTGGGATTAATCTCTTGGCTTAAATAAAAATAGAAATTTACTTGCATATTGGATCACTCAATAGATGGCGCTGGGTGCCTACCTCTGTTTACATAATTTACCGTTAACTTTCAAAAACAGGAAATCACAATCGATTGTTTAAAGTTTCGTTCACTGTTGGATGGTATGTCTTGGCCTTTTCGTTTTTAATTTTAATTTTAATGCTGTTTTTGTTTTTATTGTTATTGTTTTTATTGTATTTTTACTTTGTGGTTTTTTTTTCTAATTTGTTATTTTGTATTTCCTTTCTGTTAAAATGGTATATCTCTTGAGCATAATCTCGGGGGATTTTCGGGTCACGAGGAATCATTATTAGACTTAATGTCTGTATGTCCTCACAGAAAAAATCCCTTTATATGAATCCCTGCCTGAGGGTGACCCTTGAAAAAGTCTTCAGGCCGGATTCTTTTTTAATATTTTTTAATAATTTTTTTGGTTTAATTTTTATTTGGTTTTTGTTTTTCCTATTAACTTGATTCTAATACTTTTGTATATATATATATATATATATATAAATATGGATGGTAATTTAACTTTGTTACTAGGAAATTCAAGAGGCCAGTGTAGCCAAAATCCTGTGTAATACATTTCGTCTGATGTTTAATGAAATCGTGATGAAAAAAAATCTGATTGTATTGAAATGTTACATATAATTTTGTCGGTGTTGATTTACGTACACATTTACGTGCGTTCTATTTCATGCACAATTTTTTTTTGCTAGTACATTTCACACAATGTCTGCCTGTCGTATAATTTCATAACTCGATCTCTGTGAAAATAAAAGTAACATAATAAAAACGAAGCCGCGGTCAAGATTTGAATCGTGAAATATTACGCCGCCTTATATCATAAATCCGGCGGGATGTGTGTTATGTTTAGTCTTTTGCTGGCGCGGCCTTCACATGTCCTCCCAAAACAATGACCAGCTTTTTTTTAAGTGGAAAGTTTATATCTCCTGCGAAAGGAAGCTTTCGAGCTGGAGCTGCAGCTTTAATTTGACACGTCTCTTTCCTGCCTTCGAAATGGAAACTGGAAAATAAATGTATGTGTATTCACATGTAGGTACGGTTGTGGGCGTAGAATGTTGCTAGATTGGTTGGCGTTCGAGTTGTTTTGGGGACAACCCACGTGCTTGTGCTGATCAGCAGGTGTTTAATTTACTACTGATATTTTGCAGGGGGCTTTTATGTGTGTAAGTATGACTTAATAGTTTACATTTAGAGCTAATAGGTTTTTAAATAACTATGAAACCAATATTAAAGAGTTTATAAGAAGAATTAGAAATGTTTAGTTAAAAATGATGTAGGTGTCAATTATAACGAATGTCGAAAACTTATTTGGCATTTTGTTTTGGCGTCGTTCCAGTTGTTTATGTACTTTCCTTATAAGCTGGTTTCTTGGAAAGTTTAATATATTTTGTGTTTAAATGTTAATTGCGTTTCTGAAATTTCCGATTACGATCACTTTTCAGTTAACTAATTGATAATTATTTTTGGCTGCATAATTTATATAGATGAGTTGTCTCTTTTCGAAAATGAAACTACTTAAATTTTTCTCTTTGTAGGTTTCTTTTTGTGTTTATTTCTTTCACTATTAAAATGGTAAATTTATTTATTTTTTTCAACTATTTGAGATTGTTTTTTGTATTTAAAGTTATCTATTTCTGAATTTTTTTAAAAAAACTTTTCCATAGTTGTGTGGCGAATAATCTGTCAGTATTTGTTCATATGAAGCTCATGTTTAGGGCTATTCATCCACGGAGTAAATTTTTTAAAATTATATATACATGATATTACACACACACATGCATATATATATAAACGATTTAATAGTAGATATATAAACAGATATTTATAAATTTGCCCTGAAGCTTATTTACTTTGACAAAAAAATTATTTTGATATGGCTGGAATACGTCAAATAAGGTATTAGCTTAGAGTAGTCGACGCTTTGATAAAAACTTTGAAACAACAAAACTTCATTACACGATTTTCGTGAATTTGGTATTTTTTTAGAAAATAAACTGATGGGTGATTTATTTATATTCGATGATAACTGACAGGCTGTTTTAAAAAATTGTGAAGTAATGGAGTTGTTGGGAGAAATTGTAAATAGTTTTGAAATGAAGTGATTTTTTGTAGATTTGTCAAATGTTTGTGATACGTATTTTTTCTTGTAGATGCGAGAACACGAATTTAACGAATGAACATTTCTAGCGAAAATAATCATTTTATTAGAATGATACAACCTAAAAATAAATATTTATTTGGTAATAAGCTTTGTTCTTAAACATGGTTTACCATCACAACTTTAAATTATTAAGTATCAGTTCACTTTATTAATCGATTGATTCCCGGTAGTTCACAATCGCCGTAAAATGAAAGTTTTGTTGCCGTTCATAAACTTTCGTCCAATTTAATAATTATTAAATAATGATTATAACTGTATTTTGGTGGGTATATTCGAATTTATGATTCAATCGATTAACGTTTATTATATGCTATACGTCAAATGCATCATTTCAGTGTAATTTTGAAATACATTGTGATCCTGCTGGAGGGAATAAATAAATAAAACTTTATTATGTCTAGCAGAGAAGGATTATAATTAGGTGTTATAAAATATGCACAAAAATGCATTTGTCTAGTGACTGTGACGTTACATGAAATTGAATGCGTTATCCAATCACCAATACAATATTATTAATTGGCGATCTAAAGATTTGGCCTAAAATCGCTTTCAATAAATTCATTGCTGTGTGAGTTTTATTAATTAATAAAGTTTTTAATTGTTTGATTTGTTTAGAAATGTCTCCGTTTGTGTAGTGAAGCAACAAAAGATAAGGAAGTATATGAATATGAAATTTAAAAGTGCTGTCATAAAAGAGTGAGATAAAATCGTTGATAAAGCGTCTTCTGAGTTATGTGAATCATTCTTTTTTTTTTTTTTTTTCCAAGGTCTTCTGTTTCAACCGAGCAGCGCCTCTTCACGTGAATGAATGTGTGTGTTTCTTTATAGTAGAGAATATTATTTCATTTTCAGATCTATTTTCAATTCTTTCATATTAATATGTAATGGACGAATAAAAAAATGAAATTAAAATAAATTGTTTCAATTTTAGATTTCTATTTCTACGCTTCAAAATTGCGAAGTTTTTCTAAAATTACCCTCATTTAATTTCATAAAGATATGTTAAATTAATATAGTCAGGCTATCAAATCGGTTTAGATTAATAAGCTTTCAGATATCGTAGCACTATATGCATGAGAGTTTATTCACTAAATGTTACTTTCAAATGCAATGGTGCATGAACTGCGCCTTGTCTTTCGTTTTGTTGTAATATTGTATGTTTTCTCCCTATAATATGTACAGTGAATTATAAATTTGCCTGCGCATTTGGCTTATTTTACGTGAGTAAAAAGATGCATCATTTTTAGTCATGAGACAAATTGTTATTGTCTGAAAATAAATACAACAGTTCATCTGTTTTGCCGTGTCTACCTAATTTTTCTTAAATGAAAAATTAATTAAACGAATTCCAATGCCGTTTAAGTAAAATAAATAAATGTTCCAAAGAAATCAGAATTGAAAAATTAATAAGAAGTAGATAAATTAATAGTTAATCACAAAAAAAATATAATTTAACTTCTTAAATTTAAAAATTCCTTAGAGGAAAATAAATAAATCGATGAATAGAAATTTCGATATGAAAATCCGTATTTCAAATTGTTTGTTGTTTTTCTTAACAAATAAATGTATAGTTAATTTCTAAGGAAAAAAAAAATGTTTAAAATAATAATAATAAATTAAAAAAAAAACACGTATTTTGAAAAATGTGCAAATAAAGTTTTTCAAACTTGTTGATCCGTATTTGTTAAAATTTTCATAGTTTTTATTTTCAGGTTTTTTTTCATCTTTCTTTCTACTTTTTTTTTTTTTTTTTTTTTTTTTATGAAACTGAACTTCTCTTTCACATTTCAAGATTTTCATTTACTCGCTATGCGAATGTAAACTTGATGGTCGATTTCCCTTTATTATATTGGCGCAAAACTTTTAAACGCTGTTCTAGAAAAGATTTAAAATTGCACCGTTGAGTAAAATCCGCACTTTGTCGAGCCGAGCACTCTAAAATAAATTATTGTAATCAATTCTAAAAAAATTCATTCCAATTTATTTATTTGATCATTTCTCCCATTTTAACACTAAACATACCAACTCTTAATACATACCTATTTCTACCATAGCCGGCCAAATGACCGGATTTTATGTTTCCTGCTTGAATGCATGAAATATGAATGTTAGAAAGGAAATAGACATATTAACTTTATTATAAATTGAACAAAATTGTATGTTGTCAATTTCTATGTATTACAAACACAAAAAATAGGAATTTTTAATTCATTGCTTATCGCATTTTTTACATATACAGGGTTCTCATTGTACATATTCCGCAAACATATTTTTCACATTTAGAACAAATTTTGGTGATTTTATTTTCGTTACGATATCCTATTTGACATCTCTTACGTTGATAAGAATCTGTAATAGATTTAGGCATCGATCGTTTTGTATTTGTTCTTTCTTTTGGTTGTTCACGGGCATCTCGACAATCGGCGGCCAGTTCTACTGCTAACTGTAGTAAAAAATCTTGTCTCGAGATATTTTCGTCTGTCGTTTGCTTGTACAAAATCCAAGCATTTATGCCAGCTAAATCAAGAATATTGAGACATTACTTGGAGAGACCATCTGCAAGACTTGGATTTTGTGGTATATTTCCTGGCCATTTGATCGGTCATGTCTACACTAAATTTAGTTTTATTGCAAGTGTATCTTAGGTAAACGTTTATCATTTTTTTTTTTTTCAATTTTTACAGATTTATGTTTTGAACTGAATACAATACGTTGAATATGCATTATATTATAATTTCTGATCCGATAACCTTATAAAACAATACATTGTTCTCCCGGTCAAATGACCGGTTGTTGTAGATAGCGGTATACGACAAGTATTACTCAAAAAAAAAAAATACAAAGGAAAAAAAAAAGAATATTAACTATATATAATTCTTAGAAAAGGTCATGAAGTCAAATATACAAAAGCGATAAGATGATATGAGCATTTTCGATGTAAAAGTTCATAATCGGTCATTTTACCGGTTATGGTATGTTTAATGTTAACGAGGTATGCGATATAAAATCAGCCCAAAACTTCAATTTTCTCTTCTTACTAAGCGAATATCGCTTACTGTAAATAAAGTTAAAAGTTCATAATTTTATTCGAAATAATTATTCCTATTTTAATCGTAAGTGCCATTCGAGATTAGATGTGGGTGGAGGTGCATTTTTGTGTTTCGCTCCTAGTGAAACTCCTATAAGACTCCATTTACTGTTTACACTTGATTCTGTTCAGCTTTTGACAAACATTGTTTTTTGTTCTGTGTTAACAGCTGCTTGTATCTTCTACTCGGTTAAAAAATAATTAATATCGATTTGATTTCCGGTGTTGTTTTTAGATAGTGCGTACTTTTTATTCCTCTGTCTTCTATGTCTGTTCTCTTCACTAAATCTCAAGGTTGGGGCGAAAAAAGAAAGATTTCATTGTTATTGAAATGAGTACTAGCTCTAACGCTCGATGGGATTTGAATGCCTTTGCTAGAGTTATTTTAACGTTGTCTATGGACTAAAAATTGCATCCTAAATAAGAAGGGTTGTTGTGAGAGGTAGCTGCTGTGTTGGATTAATTGTTTAAAGATTGAAAAAAAAAAAATCCTTAATTACTTCTACTTCGTGAATAAACACTTTATTTTTCTTATTCTTAGCTAATGGTGAATAAAAACAATTTAATTCAAAATATTATCTTCTTACTTTCAATTTAGCATTGATTTGAAAAGGTTTTGGCGATCTTGTGTCCCTCCATAAATACTAATTCAATAATTTTTTCTTGAAATCTTGATTTTATAGGTTATTTTTGAAAAGTGCGTGTCTGTGTTTAATAACCTTTGAAACAAATTCGCATTTATGTCGCATTGTGTGTGTGTTTGTGTGTTGGCGCTCTACAGACCAGATCATTCGACCTACAGCTACCAAATTTGGCACATGCATAACTTGGAAGTCGGAAATGTGGACCTGGGGTCCTTTTTTTTAATTTTTAATTATAATTTTAATTATTAATTAAAAACTAACTTTCCTGCCAAAAAATCTTTTCATTTTTCCACCACCAAATGAGTAAGGCTTCAGTTTTTTTCCCCACGTTAATGAGGATAGGCTTAACTTATTTTCGGCCGATTATTTCAAACAATTCTGTTTTTTTATTTTATTTGTGTGTGTGTGTGTGTGTGTGTTTGATACATTTAAACATTGTTTATTAATCGATCATTCAGATTTATTCTGAAATACTTTTGAATTAAAATAAAACAGAATAAAGGAAGTAAAAAATTTCTAATCTGCGTAGCGTTACCCCAACTGGCGTAGAAAATTCACGCATGCGTGTTGTGTTTTGATTGTTGACAACTCTACTTTCAATGGATACGGACTTGGTTTTGAAGGCTTATCATGTTTCCGACATATTATTTCAAACGATTCTGTTTATTTTCTTAGACTTTGATGCATTTAAAACTAAACATTGTTAATTAATGGATCATGATGAATCTGAGAAAATTTTGTAAAAAACTTCTTGAGATATTACATAAATTAAGAAAGATATTCTTTAGTGCCCATAAGGTTTAAATACTCAGCGACTCTGTTTTCAGTACTCATATTTAAAAAAATGCTTCGTTTCAGTAAAAAATGTTGTTGTTTCTGATTCCAGGCGTTATAGTTGCGCTATACCACCTCCTTGAAACCAAAGATATCTAAAAAGTCCAAAAACAATAACGGATCCCTTAAAATCTCATAAATAGTAAACTTTAAACATTTAAGAATATGATTGGGGGATGTTTGATCCGCCTTGCACCAAGGACATTCAGCAAAGATTCTCCGTCCGTGTTTGGAAGGTGAGAGATTGGTATGTCCTCTCAAAAGAGAGAGAGAGAGCCGTTTGCTGCTTTCTAGAGATATTCAGACGGTGACATCAACCGGGGCTCTTACCAAAGTACCAAGAGTTAGCAGTAAAAAAATGTTCTTATATTAATTGCAGTTTAACCATTTCCACTTTAATTTAAAGCATAAATTTTGCGTATATGGAGCTAACAGAAAATTAGAGAGATACATATTACGTTATGGCTGAAGGCCTTTATAATATTATGAATGAATTATATGACTATCAAAATTTGAAGCTTTAAAATATTTTGATGAAGAAGGTATTAAAATAGGAGTTACATAAAACATTTAATTATTAAAATTTTAACGAGCATTAAGATTGCCAAAGGCGGTTAGTTCACAATAAAAAAATAAAGTGCTGAATAATAATTTTTGTTTAAAAAATTCTGCAAGTACGAAAAGCTAATGAAATTCGCTGAAAATTGTTGCAAAAAATTATATCGAGGCATTTATAGGCATTTATTATAATAATCCATTGTTATATGCTTTAGAAACTCTGAAATATAATTAAAAAGCGGCTGGAATGAAAGTTGGACATAGAAGTACAATGGTTATTTTAGTTGCCAAATAAAAGAGGCCCTTAACTGCTTTCTTGCTGCTAAATTCGGAGTTACCTTTCTTATCTTAAAAATGATTAGAGATGCAAATTTAAAAATAGGCTACAAACTTGTAGAGCATCCTTGCTTTAATAAGGAAAGATACCTTACCGAAATTAATGTTTAGAAGAAAACGCGTGAAATCAGCACTTGTGTTGATGAAATTCACATTTGTTTGGACGTAAATTCCAATTTTGTGACATTTTCAGAGAATTCATATTACATACATCAACTGCGCTGCACTCATTTTTTTTATTATTATTTTCTCATCTTATAGATTTAGAAATCTCGTGATGTCAAAGCACGGCGTAAGACTACCTGCAATCAAATGATGTGCTCCTTTTATTTTATTATGAAATTATGATATCATTAGAATCGACCCTGTTTATTTGCTTTAATAGAACACTTTAATAGAATTACAAACAATAGTTCCCTATATATTCCATATTAACTTTGTGTAAAGAGATTTCATTTTGTAAATGTAAAATAATTCACTTATACCAATGTTGGAATTGAGATGTTAAAGATTTAATTGCATTTTTTATCTCTCTTAATGTACAACAGAGGGGGAAGTCGAGTTCAAACTATTTGGTTTTCATAACGTCATATTAGAATGGAAGCAAAGGATAAAAATATTACCATAAAGAGTCTTGTGATTTAAATAGAGTTGTAACGTGAAATAAGCAAATAATGTACACTTAAAGAATAAACTTGCATATAGTGCATTTTTACAATATAACTTTTATTAGCAAGTTTCAATATATTTATTAAATAGCTATAGCGAGCAGCACTTATAAGCAAATTCAATTTGCATTTCTCCGATAAATGATTTTTTTTTTTAAATATTTACCTAGAATACAGATATAAATGAATTTTTTAAAATAATGAATACATAACTACTACGATTGGAACGAACAATTTTTAATTTAAAAAAATCACCAGATTGGATCTATCTGATGAAAGAAAAGGAAATTCCGAGAATATATTGTTAGTTAATAATTTTTAATCCATCTTGCTTATTATTGGCTCAGTTTTATTTAACTATATACCATTGCAAATTATTTTTCATGACAATCTTTTTATGTATTTCTTTCCTTTTTTGTCATTTGCGAATAAATTTATCATGAAAGGGCGAAGGAACGAAAGCTTGAAAGAGAGAGAGACAGAGTGAAAGAAAAATGTATAAATTGACGACAGCGAACAGTCCAATAACCTGTACTGTATGCATATCCTCAGTTCATTAGACCCATTATGGCAACAATGGAGCAGGTGTGCCGTATAAATGATCGTTTTCATCTTTTTTTTCTTCTTTTTTTTTTTTTCGTCACTACAAATTTACTAATGAACAATGATTCCAGTAGGCATTTCGAATTCATGTACATATTTTTATTATTTAAAACGGCGAAATGCTTTTTAAATGTGGTAATAAAACTTTAATGCTGCAAATTTTTTGCATTTTCCTTTAGATTGCTGCGAAGTATATCCAAGTAAATCATATGATTTATAATACCATCTATAATAACTAAATTTCCTACCCTGGATTAAGCCATACAATCCAAATCATGACGGAGTTACCAACATGTTTAATGTAGGACGTAAATGTTTTGGATCCAAAGCAGTATTAGGCTTCTTTCACTGCAAAAAATGTTGAGTTTTCTTTCATCACTAAATATAAATTTCCATGAGAAAGTTATTGGTCTTCAATTGATGAATTTTTGCAAACTTTAAACGCTTTTTCTGAATTTGCAAGCTGATGAACGGTTTCTCTAACAATTCGACTTTTATAACCAGCTTGACTAATTACATTTTGCACAGTTTCAGCACTTACACTTCTGCCTATGATTTGAGAAATATCTGCAACAAGTTGGATGAACCGTATGGTCTCAACAATCTAAAGAAAAGTGCTAAAAATTTGGGTTTAGATTGAAATTTCATTTTCCAACAGGACAACGACCTCAAACGCACTACATATAACGTCAAAATGTGGTGTCTTTTTCATTGTAAACAACAGTTGCACACAGCAACACAGTACCCTGACATTAATGCCATTGAATATCTGTGGGCCATACTCAAAATAGTAGTTCAAAAACACAAAATTAGAAACTATACCCATTTAAAACAAGTTTTACAAGAAAAATGGGATGAAATATCTTCAGATACCACCAAAAATTGGTCGAATCGGTACCACGACGTTTAAAGGCCATTATAAAAAACCAAAAGACATGCAACTAAATATTAACACTTTCTTTCTATGAGAAATATCACAAAATTTCTTTTTTTTATTCTCAATTTTTTTCAGGTTAAAATCTGCATACGTTTATTTAAAATGCTTCTGATACTTTTCAATTTAGAAATTTTTCGTTGACTTTTTCTTTGTTTTTACTCTAAATTAAACCATTTGTTAGGTGTAAAAATATAAATGTGTTTGCACTTCTCGGTAATGTGTTATTTATATTGAAAGTCGGATTTATCAAGTAAAAGTAAGGTGTACTCTCAATTGTTTGAGCCACTGTATGTGTGTGTGTTTATATATATATATATATATATATATATGGTTTGGACTTTGGCTTTTACTTTATTTATGGCTGTTTCATATTTATTTCCTTTTTTATATTTTTTCAGATATAAGAGCTGTAATAATGCCAGAAAAGAAAGGTAGCTCTGAAGACAAAATGTCCTCTAGCAAATGTTCCTGTTGTCCCTATGGGTTTCATATTGATCGGGACTTTGTCCGTTACTGTGATTCCTTGTATAACTCGACTCAGCTAGAAAAGTTAAGACAAATCAAGCGAGAAAGGAGAAAAGAAAAAAAGACTGTTGAATCCTACTTGGGGCTAGGAACTATGCCTGAAACTAACAAAGATACCAAAATTCCTGTTACAGTAATTTATTTTGTCTTACTTTTACAATGCTTATATTATTTTAATATTCTTCTTTTAATTTGTGTATAATTCTAAATAAGAATGAATGGTTTATGTAACAGCTTTGTTAATATGTTTAAATTCATTTTCTCTTATTCTTCTGAGTAACTTATATTTGAATAATTATTATTGAAAAATTTGATAGTTATTTAAGTTAAGTTTTAGTAATGAATCATTCATTAAATAATTAATGATTCATTCAATACTAATGATTCATTACTAATTATTTCTTTGTTTTAGATAACAATTGAATTCAAAATTAAAATTTTTTAATTCTCTTTGCATCTTCTACACTATTTATAAATGCATTTTCCTTTCATAAATGAGAGTTAATTAAAAAAAAAAAGCACAATGTAGAGTTAAGGCATTCCTCATGTATTGTATTTTCTTTTGAATAATAAGATGAAACATTTCTTATTCATGTAAAATTTCTTTGCCTCTCTGAATAGGAATTTTGAAATTAGTTTCTTTGTAAGATTTGTGTTATTTGAGTATTCAATATAGTTAATATTCTTACCATTAAAAGACAGTACACATTGTAAATAATTTCTCTTATTATTTATAATTATTCCGGAAGTACTTTCATTACCTGATCTTTATAAACTCAAATATTTTTTTAATGTCAACAATTTAAAAATGAATGGGAATGAAAAACTGTTTACAAACAATAAGCATCATTAATCTGTAGAGAAGATTATTAACAATAATTTTGCTTATATTTCGTAATTTTTTAAAGCTTCCATTCTTATTTATTAGAAACAATATCAATTCATTTTGATTGTGTTAGATTTTTAATTGCATATAAATTTATGTGGAAATCCATAGCAAATGAACTGCATTTTCTTGTCTATGCCTTGTTTTGTAAATAAGCGCCTAATCTTTTTATACAGAAAAGTAGCTTGATATTCTAATAATGTTTTATATCAATCAGAACCCAAACTCTTATCATAATTATCTGCATGAAAGATTTTTAAATTATGAATCATAATCACAAATAGGGTGTTCAAAGTACCAGTAACTGTACTTTAATACTGTACTTTCTTTCGGATTTTGTAATTTTAAAGGCAGAAATTTTTAAAAATTGCATTGACATAAGAGATTTCAACAAAATTGGTTGAATAACAATTTTTTTAATGAATTTTGTTTTTGCTTATTATTAATTAGTGCTTCATTTTTAAGTAATTTTTAAGAGTAATTTAAGTCATAAAAATTGAACAAGGAAAGAAATTTCAGCCAATTATTAAAGTTTAATGGCTGCAAATTATTAAAGTTTAAGATCTGATTATGCAGTTAATTTCTTAATTTATTGCTTTTGTTTTAGGTTCCTCAAAATTTAACAAAATTTTCACATAGCATTAATTTATATAATGATGTTCCTCGAAATTCTTCAACGTTACCGCATGATATTCATCTACATAATGATGGACTGGATAATGCTATGCAGGATTTTGAAGATACATGGCAGAAGAGTTTGAAAAAGAGTAGCAGCAGTAATGATATAATTTCTAAAAAAAATGGACTTTCAACAATTTATTCAAAACCTAGTAAAATTTCATTTGATGATCAGAAAATTATATTCTCCAGTAACAAACAGCCATCACGTAGCAGCTCCACTAGTTCAGTCTCTTCACAGTCTACAGCTATTTCAAGCACAAGTATACCAGTTACATCAGATGTGAGTATTAACATATTTGCATAAGTACAATGATAGTTAATATTTAATGCCTTGTTATTAAGAAAATGGTTTGTAGTTAATTCATAAATTTAAAGAAAATGAAAAATATATATATGTCCAATTGCTGTATTGCATATTATAACATGAACATCAATCTAGCAAAGGTTAAATACTGTTATAACTTAATCATACAAATATTAAATGAGAAATAAATAGTTTAAAGAGCATTGAATCTTTAAAAAATAAATAAGTAATAAATTCAAAAATTGTAACCAATTTTGACAAATTAGAGTCATACTAGAAATATCAAAGTCTTTAGAAAATGTATTAAGAATTTTGTAAGTTACATATATAAAAAGGAATTATAAATTAATCAATTTCTTCATAGATATAGGGTAATGGATAAAGTTCTTTTAAGCCCTTTAAATTTGAAACAGTCTCGAATAGTCAGGGGTATAATGTGTACCTATAGTAAAGTGATTATGCTGAATTTATTGAGACAGGATACAATATTCATAGTAGTGAAATATTCTCCATTGACTTATTTAATAAAATTAAATCAAAAGTAAAATATGATTTTCCTAAAATTCTTATTAAAAAATACATGCTATACTGTGACAGGAAAACAGGAAAAAGTTTCATGAAATTATCTATAAAATTAGTGGAGATATTTGTGAAAAAAAATTATAAATTTTGCATGACTTAAATAACGATTTGTCATAAAGTGAAAAATGTATTCTCTTTCTCACCCCTAGTGCATTTAGTTTTTTTTTTTTTTATATATATATTTGTTTACTTTCTTCATTGCTTAAATCTCATTTAGTCATTGATAACTCTGAAAAAAAAGTATATGATAATTTAGAAGAATACATAATATAATATCCATTTATCTGCCACAAAAGCTATGTTTGACAGGTATTCATTAATCGATTTTTATTTTAGCATCATGTAAAAAATGAATATTGAAATTGACTATTTGCAAAAATACTTTTGTACATTTGCACCTTTTTCATAGTTAATTTGTTAGTATGTTAATTTAAAAAATATCTTTTATGTTTTATACATGTTATAAAAATATTTTTGGTTTTAAAAGTATTTAATCATTATTTTTAAATTCTTTAAAAATTATACATGATGCACAATTAAATAAAATGTTCTCTGTTTAAGTTTTACATGTTATTTTAAATAATTAATAAACAATTTTAAATTATCCGTTGTTTTATTAAAATATGCATGTGGCATTATAAATTAAGAAATAGTAGAAGGCAATTCTTTATTAAAAATTATCAATATTATACTATATTATAAATTATATAAAAATAATGAATATAAAAATATTATATAAAAATTATTCATATATTATTATTAAAAAATATTAATATTATATATATTTAAAAACCAATTATGATTTTAATGAAATAGTTACAAGCATTTTTTTTTAGATGCAAACCCATAATTTTTTTAAATGCATATATATATGTATATGTATATAGAAATCCTAAAATGTTCATTGGGAAGTCAATTTAAATTATGTGTATATTTCAAAATCACTAATACCATGTATAGTTAAATTTTATCAGAAGACATTTTTATTTTGTTAAATGAAATTGATTGTTGTCTTTAAATTAGGATTCTGTTCATTTTTTCAAAATTATATTAAGAAATAATTATAAAGTAAAAGTTCTCAGTTTGCAGAATTTTTCAATTTTTTTCTTTGCCAAATGATTAATTGGTGCCTTATTAAAATTAACAAATGCCATTATTCAGTCACATTTTTCTAATAATGTTTTTTTTTATTTCTTTTTTAAATCTTTTTCATGGTGCAGTTATTGTGTTAAACTTGAAATCAATTTGTTAATATTAAATTACATGTCTGTATAATGCTTTTTTGTTCACTTGCTTTTGGAATGAACTGTTCAAGGCTGATATATTTTTTATTACATATAGATATCATATAGTTTCCATGCTTCAGAGCAAATGACTTCATCCATTGATATGTTAAACAAATCTCGTGTAAGTTCACCTTTCCAAACTGCTGGAATTAATAAAACTGTGCTTAGCAGCATAAGGGAACGAATGGCATCTAGCTTACAGCGAATGAAAGAGCTTGAAGACCAAGTAAAAACTATCCCCATATTGCAGGTATAAATAACTCAACCATTTTGAAAAATTACAATATAATTCATTACAAAAGCCTTTGTAGATTGTAGTATTTTAAAACTAGTCTGATATGATTTAAACATGTCTGAAAAAAATCTCACAGGAAAATAGATTTATAATATTTTACCTATATTATTTTTTATTATGAAATTTATAAAGATTATTATATAAATGACAAGACTGTCCTTACATGGTAAATTTGTTGGAAAAATGTGAATAAAGGTATTAAAACCAAGGAATTCTTTCCCAAAATTAAATTAAATCACATGAAAGGAAATTTCTTTTTTAAATGAGATTTATACTGGCCATGGTATATTTAGGACTTGTCAACAGAGGGTTTTTTGGCAAGGAATTGCTTTGCAAGTGCGAAACTTCAAAAGGAACTGTGGACTATATAATTAAAGACTGCTCTACATCAGATAATTTGAGAAGTGACTGGCTTTTTTGATTAACAACAACAAAATTTGAAAAATCTGATTTAATATGCTATAGTAAAAATAATCATTTATTGATATTATTGTTCAACTTTCACTTATTGAAATTCACTGATTTTATTGCATAATTAGCCACTTCTGGTGACCAGTTGGTTCACTGGGAATGATGACTTGACTTTAAAAATTAAATATTTTGTGAAACTATCTTAATGATTTCTTCAACAAAATAATTTTATATTACTAACATTTATGATATGAAATTTGTATCTGTCATTCTGATGTTCATTTTTATGTAACTATAACATTTCTGCTATTTATTATTTTTTAATTACTTATTTTTAAAAATATTTAGTTAAATAAGCAAAGTATATATCAAACTTTACTAATGTTGCTCAACTTTTCTTCATCTTGCAATTTCTTAAATAATTATTGCTAAAAAGGTCTTTTTATAAAGACTTTGGTTTAAAATTGGCCATGTTAGTGTAAGATCAAGTAATGCTACTGAGACCTTTTCCTTCTGATGCTGTAGATCTAGTTTAATCAGATATTGCTGCCGGCTAATTCAGCATGAATATTCATTGTTTTTAATTTCTGCTAAATTGTTAGATATAATTTTGTTAAAGATTCCTTCAAATCGTTTGGTATTGAAAAAAGGGTTATTTTAATTTCTTTCATATGTTCTGCATATCGTATACAAGGACCTTTCAGTAGAGACCTGTCAGCTTGCAACTTTTGAAATAATTATTGTACAAAAATAAACATTTATTGTTTCAAAGATAATGGTTTAAATATAATTATTTAATTTTTCTGATTTTTATATCAGCCTTGCTAGTGTATGGCCACATGTTTCTGTCTTTTTTCTTTTGATGAGGGATATCTTTGGTGATTAATTGGTTCGCCAAGAATTTTGACTATCTTCCCTACATATGCTCTCCTTGCTGTGTGCATGATTCTTTCAAATGGAAATCAATTCCATGACATCTTAGTACTATTAAATACATAAGTATCCTGTTCATCTATCTTATAAATTTCATGGTATTGTAACTTCAGTTTTTTTTTTTTTTATTATTATTATTATTCATGTTATAAACTACGCAGATATATATATATATATATTTAATCCTTCTTTAACTTTCAACAAAAGAAGAAAATTGTGCTCAGAGCTTGACTAAGGCAGGGGCATGCGGGGCAGTTGCCCCGGGCCCTCACATCAGAGGAGGACCCCCAAATCGAATGGAAAATTTATTTTACATTTAATTCTTTAATGAACTTTTTTTAAAACAAAATATCATCCGTCAGTTTTATGTTAGCTTCTTTATTAATCTATCGTATGAAGACACACACACACAAAAAAAATCTATATTTCGTAAATCTGTGGCTTTCTAGGCCGGAATTCAGCTAAAATTCCGCAATTATGATGGACAATTATGGCCAATCAAAAGCCTGCAGTTTTTTTCCTGGGCACCAATTAGGCTAAGTCAGGCCCTGATCATGTTATCAGATAGTTGATGTAAAAAATGGCAATGGTTTGAACTTTAAGGCAATTATGTAACCCAGTGTTGCATTGTCTACTGTTGTGAAAAGAAATATTTAAAAAAAATTGTCAGCATTCAGGATTAAGTTGCAAAACTATGAAATTGATATAGTTTAAAAGAAAAATGTGTAAATATAGAAACAGTGTAAGCTACATTTTTGTGCAATAATATTATTAGAAACAGAAAACAACAAAATGCAGCTTAATTTTTAATTAATTTAAATTCTAATTAAATTTGTTAAAAAATCCCTCTGAGGGCATATTTACATCCTCCAATGTATATACATGCCAAACAGCTCTAGGCAAAACAGTCTGGCCTGCTCACACACATTCATCTTTATTATTAGTAGAAATTAACCAGCTATTGAAATTTCTCATTTATATTAGCTGTAAATACAAAAATTTTGTAGGTGTATTTATATTTTTTTACAATATTTAACTGTCAAAAAATATTCTTTCAGAAAAAATAATTTATAGAGATAATCTAAATAAATATTTTATAGTGATAAGATCTAGAATCACTTTAACATTTTATAGAGAAAATACAAATAAATAAATAAATAAAATGTTTTACTGTATTTTTGAAAATTTCTCTGAGCTTTATTTTTCTATGAAAATATAAGCTTTGCATGATCAAGTAATTCATTCTTTCAATTATTATTTTTCAATTTGTTGAAAAAGTATATACATGGACTTGCACCTCCTTACAGCTATTTGAAATTTTGGTCTCTTTAAACACTGGATATCATTATAGTGATTATTAATGGACTTGGACAAATTTAGAATTTATAAATATAAGTAAAACAATATTTAATCTTGTGAACTTCATAAAATATTATTAGTATGCACTATTATGTACTGTCTTGGTTTTCTTATAAAAAATAAAAATGGGCAAATTTGTGATTTTCAAATATTAACTTAAACTCATGCGAAATGTCTAGTTTTTGAGAATTATGTTTGTTTCATAGTTTAATATCATTTTCTTTATATAAAGAAAATGGTTTATTTTTATCCATCTGGATAGTGCATAAAGTTATAATGAATTGATTTTTTTTCCTTTTACATTAAAATTTTTGTGTTGTAATAATTTACTATCCAAATATTTACTCTAGTAAATAATTTATTATGATATAATATGAAAATACTGTGCATTTAATTTAAATCATAGAGGTAATCATAATTTAAATCAAGTGGCTCATGATTTGCATGTTTAGAAATCTTTACTGATTGCTATGGATTAATTGAAAACTAAATAAATCATATGTATGCATATAAACTTCAAATTTTTCCCCCTCTTGTAGGTGAAACTATATGCATTATCTGAAGAAAAGAAATCTTTACTTAATCAACTCAAAGCAAAACAGGTCTGTTCTACTTCTGAAAAATTGCCTGAAGGTGAAAAACACCTTGAGAGCCAGTTAAAGCGCTTAGAAAATGAAGGTATTATGTCTCCTACTTTAAGTAGAAAATGTCTGTCTAATAAATCCGGAAAGGATGATGTTCTGGCTTCTCCTGGTATGGCATCATGGTTGGATGCTAATATAACCAAGAAAAATTACATTGAAAAAGAAATAATATCCCACTTAAATGTTAATGATGTAAAAAATATCTCATCACCACAATCAAAACCTGTAAAAAATGTAGCTACTTCATGCTCAGTGTTAACTAGAGACATTGGAATTGGTTATGTTCCTAGTAAATACAAATCTGTTGCTGTTGGTAGCGATGTCTCATTCAATGACTTATTAAATTCATTAAAAAACAAGAAAAACTTTGATAGATGTACAAGTATGTCATCTGAATCTTTAGAAAGTGATGCAGAATCTCTTGCAGGGTCAGATGAACCATCTAGATCCTTCTCTCAGGCAAGATTCCGTAAAACGGTTTCTAATAACAATGCATCTAACATTCCAGTTAAATATTTTGTAGCTACTTCAACTAATACTGACATTAAGTATTTTTGTAATAAATCTATAAATACCGAACAATCTTTTTTCAAATTGCCTGTAAAAGAATCTACTGACCGAATACTTAAGCATAAAAGTATCTCTGCTTTTCCTGTTGTCAGTACAAAATTTGTGCAAACTTGTGAAAAGACAACTTTACGAAGTGTTGGCATGCAAACATTAGATATGAAATCTAAAACCCAGGAGATAGATAGAAAGCATGTTAAAACAAAAGATGCTGGAGTTGGTGATATTAATGTTAATGACATACACTGCTTTAATTGTAAGAAGATGAAAATATCCATTGGTGTTGGAGATTTCAGTTTGAAGTCTGTTGTATGTGATCAGTGCTCGTCTCTTCAACCCCATTCTCGTTCTTTGGTGCGCAGTGAAAATTGTGAAAAGTGTGTGCTTCGTCAAACAGAAACTATTGGTGTTGGAGATCAAGATATAAATAACATTGTATGCCAAAACTGTGAGCATATAAAATCTGAAATATCTAAAAAAGTAGAAAAGCATTCAATTAGTACAAATACAGCTGATGACTTTTCAAGTAACTTAAGTCTTTCAAAAAGGGATATAAATATTTGTGATAAATGCAGTGCTACAATTCAATCTGTTGCTCAAGGTTTTGCCTCTGGCACTTCTGAATCCAAAATTCCTAGACCTAATCTTAAATCACCAGGGAGTGCTGGAAAAACCAATCACACAAAGCTTGCAAAACTTAAAATTCAAGTTGGGAAAACACAAAAATTGGAAAGCTCAACGACTAAAGAAGTTACTCTCAGTTCAGAGAAGAAAATTATATCTTCAAAAAGGTAAAGATGCTTGTTTTTAATTAGTAATCTATTGGCATGCTATGTTAGTAAATATTTGTGTTCAAGATTTATATTTGATTCTGTTTCATTTAGTTCATTTAATATAGTGGTTTGCTCTGCAAAATTACATTTTACTATGATATTTTGTGTCATAGTAAAGATCTCTATTTATATATAAATTATTAAAAAAAAATTGCATCTATTTCTATGCTTAAGTAATTTTTAATCAAGTAGAATTCTAAAGACTGATATAGCATTCTTTATAACAATAAAATGAATATATTATTTTTCTGAGCAAGTAATACAAAAATTAATGATGATGACTAAGCCTAGATTCCATTAATTAATTGAAGCTTTTTAATTTCTGCATCCATTGTTTCTGGCCTTTATTTTGGTTATTGCAGTGTATTTTATTCTTTTCAATATATTTATTGCTTCTAATATGTTACATGCAGTATTTCTTAAAACTTATTATTATATGTGATTTAAAATTTTAAGTATGGTTATATTAATCAATAATTGGATCCTTTTTATTTGTATTCACTCACGGAGATTCTGTATTCTTTAAGTTTAAAAAATATTATTAATTTTACATATATGCCTTACTCTGTTATGTTTCTGAATGTATAGTTGCATAATCATGCAATTATGTTGCATGATTATGTTATTAGTTTTCTAATCATCTCTAACATTGTGCTTGAGCTTAATTTGATGGTTTAATCTTTTTGAAACATAAATTTTGAAAGATTCATCATTAATTTTTCAAATTTTCTAGTTTTTATAAATATGAAATTTATATTTATAAAATTTCTATGTTCATTTTTTGTTATTTATCACATTACTTATTGTAAAGAGAGTTAGAACAGATTGCTATACAGGATTAGTGATTAAGTTCCTAAAATTTTTATGGGTTTAAAATGTTTACATTCCCTCGCATATAGGTATTGTAATCCTCAGGCTAGGGCATATTTTTCAGTCATGTTTATTCAGCAGTTATTTTATCTTCTCATTTAAGGGAATTTTCTTCCAAAGATTTGTTACATGGTTTTTTTTTTCTGTTTATTTATCATCAAATCTAGAAATTTACTCCAAATATATATATATATATGTTAACAGCCAAAATTTTGAGGTAGTTTGGTGTAGTTTTTTATATGACTACCTGTTTTAAGTAAAATGTCTTCATTGGGGAAATTTCTGCACTAGAATTTGGGGTACATTGATATTGTTACTTAGATGTGTATCAATATATATATAAAACTTTTTACCCCTTTCATTAATTGGCATTCTCATATGAAGAGTTTTTTTGTATATAATATTTATAAACCATTAGCTTCAGCTGTTGAGAATAGCTTCTTAGAAGCAGTAACGAAATTTATCTTACTATACATGGAAATGATAGAATAGTGCTTGATATTTAATCTCTTCAAAATATGTAGCTTCAACAACAGTATTTACAGATAAAACCTGAAAAATCAGGATTTGGTCAAAAATTGATTTGCTGGGATTTGAACTAATTTCATGCAAAATAATAATTTATTACCTTATGACATTTATTTCATTGTACTCATTGGTCTAATAAAAACTTGAATGATATTGATATCTTAAGGACTACTTAAATGATAATGATAAATAATTAAATTTTATTAACGTTTTATGACACTTGTAATCATTAGTAAAGCAGGCAGCAAATATAATTGCATGATGAATTTATTAAATATAATTAGTTATGCAAAATTCTAGAATAAGGTTATAATATGTAGATAGATGTTTTACGCAAATTTTTTGATAACTTAATTATTTAGTTTTTTACCAATTTGGATCAGACGAGAGAAATGAGAAGGTAAATGCCTGATGCTAGATCTCAATCATTTTGTTATGGCCTGCATAATTTTCAGAGCAGAAGCAAAATTCAGATACAATTCAAAGTATTTTTTATGTTTATATGATAATATTTTTGGGATTCTGGAATGCAAAATATGATAAATTTTTATTGGAATATTAAATGTGCACAAATTATCATAATTATAATCAAATTATGTTTATTTGGATTTAAAAACAATGGGAAAACATTTTGTCCTTTTTAAAAATCATTCTGAACATGGACCCTTGTGCTATTTGCTCTGTTTATATCATCATTTTGCTAGCCTTGATTATTTAAAATGTATCTGATATTGAAATACCATTTCCAGAAATTTTAATTTTAGAAAAGATGCAGTACTTTTCTGATTTTTTAAAAAATTTGGAAAATATATAACTTATTAATATTTCCTTAATGGGAAAAAAAAGAATTGTTCTACAAAAAAATTACTTTTTTATTACTTTTTTTATTTAAACTTAATGCTATTAAATATAAATTAAAAAAGTGGATAATTTTAATTATTGAAATGTACTGGTATCAAGTCATCTGCATTTTATAAATCTAAAAATCGTTTATGCAAGAGTATGGACAAATATCATATGATAACAAATCTGGTTTTGAACATTAAAAATAATTCTGATTCATTTCTTAAATGTGCATATGTTTTGTACTACTGTGTGTAATTTTTTAAAGTAAAGGTTTGCTAAATAATAATTGGAGGAACCATACTCTATGGTTTAAAGAGTTAAAAGTTCACTTCAAGAAACTGATTGTTAATCAGTCTCACCAAAAATGACTCTTGGGCTTTAACCTCAAAATGTAAAAAAAATTATTGAAGTATTTTTCATAGTAAGTGTCTTAATGTAAAAGCCTTAAAATAAAAAGTTAGAGCATGGAGGGGGGGGGAGATCATTAAGTGTTATATATGTATCTATATGGAACAGTTGACCAAACACCAAATTTCAGCTTCAGTGGCAAAATTTGTTATTGAACTATTATTAAATTCAAAGTGAGAAAAAAATGTCCTTCTGTTATTTGATCAGCCAAATTGATGCACATCTTGGACTTTTTGATTCTTTTAAGGAAAATGGAAATTGATATACATCCTTATAGCTCATTTTCTCCTTGTTGATTCATTTTCTACATTCTCATTTCAGTTTTTTTATTATTATTATCATTTTCATTTCTCAATGCAAAATATAACTAAATAAAATGAAAAATACAAAACTTGTTTTAAAATAATAACATGGAGGATTGCAGCTCTGCAGTTCTTTCCAATTTATTGTACTTTTCTGCCATTTCATTTCATGCAATTTTATAAATATGTTGATTTTACACAATAGTGCTGAAGCTTGTTTTTCTTTAATATTCTATGTTTTTATGAATTTTATGCATTTTTGAATTTTTTTATATTTTATGTTAAATCAGAAAGAATTTGTGATAACACTAATGTATAACTAGCCATTACATCCAAAATATTTAATAAACATTCCTTACATTTTTATGGAAGTATATTAAAAGCTGGAGATTAAATTAAAATATTGGTTATTTTTAAAGTTATGCAATTTTTTCTTACTAAATCTCACTATTTATTTAATATAGATATATGGGCCTGCAATGCATGAATTGCTTTAACATTTTCAGTTTCCTAGTGAAAAAAACCATGAATATGTTATAAATACACATAAACTTATTCCACTATTGAATAAACACATCTAAAAAATAAAGGCCCTTTTTTAAAAAATTAATTTTAGCCCCACCTTAAATTAATTTCCTGAATAATTTTTGTTGGGCATTGTATACTTTATTCATTTTATTTATTTCTGAGTGAATATGGCTTTTGACTGTCAACGGCTATAAAGCAACAAATAATAAATGTGCAAGCTATTTATTTTATGTGCTAGATTTGCAAGAAATAAACCTGCTGTGAGCATATTGAACAATATCTCCAAGATGTTGTTCAGTGTTCTGAGTGCTTCAAAATATTGTGAAGATGCAATACAATATTGTAGAGTATTTTGTACTGATAGGGATGGATGTATGAAATTTAAGTAATATATTAAAAATATATCAAGAAATTGGGTATCTTCTACAGTTTTTAAAACAAGCTATATATTACTTTTGATTTTACGAAACAAATCATTGAAAAATACTGAGCATGGAAATAGATTCAAATTTTAAAAAATTCTAGTTTTTAAAAAATTTAAAATAAGCATTTTGCTCAATTTTGATGAAGCTCATGATGTTCCCGCAATGTCACCCTCTCTGGATGCATTCAGTACTTCTTGAATGTGATGAATAGACAATAAATTACATTTTCAGCACGATATGACAATTGGCTAGTGCTCTGCACCAAAATAGATTTCAATGAAAACATTTAAAACTTGAAAATATTTAATTATTGCAAATATATTGTAATGATCCTTCAAGATCATTCACTGAAGTTCTGACCATGTATTATGCTGCATAGATGTAATGATCAAATGAACTGTTGCAAGTTTGCAACAGAAGCATGCAGCTTGCTACAGGTGGACAGCCTTATCAGTTACTATATTTAATTATTTGAAACTTTTTTCTGGTGTATAAAAAAGAAACAGAAACAAAAAAAAAAAAAAAAAAAAAAAAAACAAGATTTCCATTTTAAATTTAGAGTACTGACTGCTGAATTTTTTGTTTGTTTGTTTTATCATAGTTGTTTTTATCATTTGTGCCTATTCCAAATAAAAACAGTTTAGTCAATTCCATTGTAAATAACCTAGTATTAGCATTTGAATTATTTGCATTTTTGAAGAAATTTCAATGATATAAGACCTGCATTTATAAGGACCAAGTATTAACTTAATCAATATGTTAATTGTTTTTTAATTTGTTTACTATTTATCTTGAATTAAGATTTGAATGTTATTTATAAAATGACTTTTATCTTTGCAGTATTGTTACAAAATCAAACATTGAGAATAAATCATCACCTAGTGGAACAGATCAATCTAAAGAATTTTCAGGACCATCTATGCTAACAGATTTCAATGATCTTCCTGTAATTCCTCATAAAAAGTTAGTGCAATAAAATTTCTATGCTTTTATTTAATTAATAACATTTGATGATCAATTTCTTTATCAAGTATACTGATTATGCTTAATTTCAATTAAGTCTCTCTTTGCATATTTTGATATTTATGACTTCATTCTTGAAATTTTAAAATTCAAATAATGATGAACATTTAAGTCATGCTATTTTATTAGTTTGAACTTATTTTGTCCATTTTTTTTATGAATGTCCCCAATCAAATTAGGTTGTATGTCTTAAATTTCTGTATCATATAATATGTAATTACTCTTTGTATGTGAAATTTGATTTTCTTATCACAAAATATATATTTAATTCCAATATTAAAATGATGTTTCACATTGTATGTCTAACAATACCTTAGTTAAATTTAAGCATGCTGGTAAAAAGTATGAATATGAATAGCATTCATAATTTTTGTGCTTACTAAATATGTTTCATACTAAAATTAATACAGTGCTTTGTTTATATATTTCACAAACAATTTAGTGGCACAGAAAAAGAGTGAAATTCATTACAATGTTATTTAAGAATATGAATAAATAAACAGGATCTTCATCCCATAGCTTTCTTTCAGTAATGTAAGAGAAACATGTAGTTTAAATGAATGAATTAAAATGAAACCACTGTTTTAATTTCTTAATAAAAATTGGTTAAATGAAAAAAAAAATTACAATTTTATCAAAAATTTAGAAAACATAATCTTCTTTTTTTATCTTTAAATAATGTAAGAGAAACATCATGCAGTTATGCTAAATGAATTGAAGGAAAATTACTATCTTAATTTCATTCCAACAAAGAAAGTAAATGCTGTAAATCAAGCTTAAAAATATTTTTTAAATGCATTAAAATAAATGAAAAAAATTGGGTGACAAAATTGATTTCATTCAAAGGATAATATTTTGAACTTTAAAAGGGAATTAAAAATTATTTTTTATGCATTAATTACCAAAGCTGTCGCCAAAAAACACAACTATTATTTGATTTTCAATAACTATAGTTCCAATAAAAATTCCAAAACTTGCACTCTAAAGTGGGCATTCCCATCTTCCAGTGTATCAATGTTTGGCAATTCTAAATCAAATGATCAATTTTGTAGAAGGCCAATAAATGCACGTTTATGTTTTTGGGAGATTTGTTGTGAAATGTAATTTTTTTCTTTATATAGGGCAGAATTAAGTAAAGAAGTAAAAGCTGCTTGTAAAGTTTTAAATGATTATCTATTGAAACCTGAAAGAGGAGGAGAGAAAAAGACAGTGAGTATTTGATTGCTTCTAAATGTTTATATATATATATATATATATAAATATATAATAATTCAAATATGCCAATTGGTTGCAATTTGACATTTTTTGTTTAAGATTGTTTTTAATATAATGAAATGGAAAAATTCATATATTTATTATTTTATTAATTTAGTCCAAAAATCATTTGTCAAAATTACAATATCTAAAATTTATTTCAATGAGGGTAACAAGTATGGAAATTGCTAATATTTTGGGTTTATTGTTTAATATTTCCCCCATTGCTTCATTATAAAGAATTGCTTATATTCTCTTGCAAAAATAAAAGCAATTTAAAATTATTCAATTGTAAGATATTTTGTAAAAATTTCTTTACTTATGATTTTGATTTTTGTTATTGAAAGATTTAAGGGTTAGCAATGATTCTATTTAAAGTATTTTCATTTATTTTTATAGTGTAAATTTGAGTAATTCTGAAATTTTCTTCCATGAATATGAGGAATTCTTTAAAGTATTGCTTAGTATATAAATTTACTTTTAAAAATCACTGTAACTAAAGTGACAAGTGATGCCCCTTAATAAATATAATTTTTTTAATACTATTTCTGTAATGAAGCCAAGTAAAAAGTCAATACCATATTTATTCTGTGTTTAATATCATATATAAACCTATTATTTTAAAAATTCTAAATAAATAGGTTATATTAAATTTAAAAAGAAATTTTTAGTTTCAGAATTATTGTTATTTAGCAAGTAAAGTGATTGGATATTCCATAATTGCCAGAATTTTTCAAATTTTGACTCTGTCTTAAAAAGAGAAAGTAATAGGTTAAACTTTGAAAATAACATTATTCCTTTCTTTCATAGTTTTATATTGATTTTAAAAAAGTTGTTATTTTAGTGAAAATTTAGAAATATATATATATATTTTTCTTTTTTCAATAACATTAGTTATCAAGTTTAAGTATCATTCAAAATGAGTGGTTCCGAGTTGCAAATCAAAAGAAAGCAGACCCTCTAGTCATTGAAGATTATTTGGATGCATTTGAAGAATTCTCAAAGCTTTTATTAGAAAAAGTTGTTAATTTAGCAGATGCTAATGTAAGTACTGATATATGAAGAAAATTTTAAATTCCTTTGCTTTTTATTTAGCTCTAAATGATGTAAATAGAATATTTTATATAGCGTGTTTAGAAAAAAGTAATAATCATTTATCTATTCTATTTCTTTTGAAAATATTAGCATTTGAATCTCTCTTATAATTTTTAAATTAAGATTACTATTTTTTATGCAAATAAATTCAATTGATTTTTTTAATATTATTTTTTTATTAATATGATAAAGACAGTTTTATAGCTAGAAAAAAAGCATAATTTTTAAAACAATTCTTTCTATTTATAATCATATTTCATGATTTTGAAATTTATTAAACATTTACTGCAGTAATTTTTATACTAATCCATTACTTTCCCTAAAACTAATTTAATACATTGTTTTAGGGTAACACTGCTCTTCATTATGCCATTTCTTATGGAAATTTTGATGTTGTGAGCATTTTGATTGATTCCAAGGTCTGTGATGTTAACAAGAAAAACAAGGTGTGTAACAATTTTATTTGTTCTGTTTTAAGTTGTTTTAGATTGATGTTACTTAGTATTTTTTGAAATGAATAAAATATTTGTGAAGAAATATTATGTCGGGAAGATATCATTATTTGAATTTTCTATGTCTTGTGTTTTATTTATAGGACATTAGTAAATTTATTTCAGTTTATAATTTAGATGTTTTTCACTTGATTACAAGCTTTTGTTGTTTTATTTCTACTATTTATATCTAAGCATTGATTAATGTTTATTATTAATCAGTTTCACAAATTTTGTTTTTTGTGTCTATTGCCTACTAGTGCATTGTCAGTAATCTCAATTGCCAAATTTCATTTTTAGGCTGGATATACTAGCATTATGCTAGTTGCTCTAGCTGATATGAAAAATGATGCCCATCATTATGTTGTTCAAAGAATTTTCAGCATTGGAGACATAAATATCAAAGCAACTCAGGTTTGTTTAATTTTTTCTCTTTGTATATGTTTTGGTTGAAATCAAAGTTAATTCATTTTACAGTTTAAGCATGAAACTTGAATTATTAATCTCAACTATAAGTAAATATTTTTTTCACATCTATATTTTTCAAACAATTTTGGAATAACATAGTAGTTATTTTTTTAATGATAAATCTGAATTATATATTTATAAATATGATTTTTAGAAAATAATAAATGCATTTTGCTGATTATTTTTTGTTTGCTTTTATTAGAATGGACAAACTGCTTTAATGCTTGCTGTCAGCCATGGAAAGAAAGATATTGTAAAAATGCTTCTGGAAGCTGGTGCAGAAGTAAATTTACAAGATAAGGATGGATCAACAGCTCTAATGTGTGCTGCTGAACATGGGCACATAGAGATTGTTAAAATATTGCTTTCCCATCCGGAATGTGATCCAACCATTGTTGACAATGTAAGCTACTTCCTTAATCTTTTAATAATAATTTAACATTATTATTTCTGAATATTTACATTTATTATGTACTAGTCACCTTTAGTGACCTGCTGGTTTGCCTGGCTTGATGGTTGAAAAAATTACAATTGAACATTTCCTGTAGTTTGTTCTTAATTGCTTCCTCAGCAATGTAATTTTGGAACAAATTTTGATTGATATGCAACACATACTTTAATAAAGGAATTTTATCGTTCTATTAATTGTGTTATGCATCTCTCTTATTTTCTGTCATCCAACCCAAAATTTAAAGTTTGATTTAAAACAAAAGTGATTAAATTTTTATTGACACAAATTTACATTTCTCATTGAAACAATTTTAGAATGGACACCTTTTCAAGAAATTTCATCATTACGATAACAAGAAATTAATTATATGCACAACAAAATTTCTAAATGTTTATTTAAAAAGCATAGTTTCAACAAGAAATATATTAATCACTAATTGTTCCAGGCCACCAGCTGGTTTGCTAGGAATTTTGGTTAGATTTGATATCAGATAAATCTTCAGATTTAACTTAATGTCTATGATTCTGCCTAATTGTCTGTTTTAATTGTTTTGCTTAAGTTCTGCTTATTGTGTGTATGAACATTTTTAATTGAGACAATCTCATGACGTCATAGCTCCATTAAAAATATAAATATCCAGTTCATCTATCTTTTAAATTTCTTGTTATTGAAACTTTTTTTTAACCTTCTAAGCTAGACAGATATTAAATAAAATCATTTTTTTTTACCTTTCAATGAAAAAAAGGAAAATAACATGATTAAATATTTGATGAAACAATCAAATGGTTTGAATTTCAGGCCAACATTGTAATCTGTTGGTGGAAATTGAGCTAAAAAAATTACTTTAAAAAAAATTGCCAAAATTTAGCAAAAAGTAGCATAACTATTATATTGATAACAATAAAAAGAAATTAAAAAAATGAAACATGTACAATTTATTTTTGTGTATTAATACTTTTGGGGATTGTCATTTAAAAACACCAAAATTCAGCATAATTTGTAATTAGTCTGAAAATTTGCTGCAAGGTATATGTTTCTATTTCCAAGGTATGTATATGCAGTCTGGTAACTGTAGGTCAAATAGTCTGACTTTTAGAGTGCCAATACACATATGCATCTTTCATTTTAGTATAGATAAACAGTATTTGCTTAAATTCTCTTTCTAGTTTAATCTGATCCCCTGATAAAAATTTAAAAACTTGATCTTGTAAGCATTGCAATAAAATACCAATCGTTTTTAATCCTTTCCTTTTTTCCAAAAGCCATAAATAATGTGTTGCTCATAACTAAGTTCCACTACCCTTTTCCTGTATTATCAAGCTTTTTGAATACATATTTTAAATATTTTTTTTATATGTTAATGACCTACATTCTTTATTGTCATAATAGATAATGTTAACATTGAAATCGTTTAATGAAATATTCTTTTATATCTTTAAGTGTACAAAATTCCTTTTTAGTTAACTACCTAAGCAAATGAACTAAGAAAGTGTCACTCATATTATTTTAAACAGAATTATTGAATATCAAAGCTCATTTGAGTTTAACTCTCAACTTAAAAGTTATTTTGTCGAAAAAATACATTACTTGGATTTATTAACTTGATCCATTTTAAAACCCTATGCTTAGATTGAATTAAAAATTTGCATCATTTTAAAAAGTATAAAAATATTTGCTGCAATTTTTATATCACAATTATATTAAATAATTTAAGTGACAAAATATATATTGAATTTTGTTAAGGATGAATGCAATGCATTAACCATTGCAATGGAGGCAGGACACAAAGACATTGGCCTTTTGATCTACACCAACATGAACTTTTCTAGGGGTAGTTCTCCCGTGAGTATAAATTAAAAATTTTATTGATTATCTTTTGTCAGTTCTTCTATTTATGTTAATCTACTACATATTTTTTGAAAAATTATATTTATCAGAATGTCATAATTTATATTTATTGTTTTTCATTTGTAATATTGGTGCCATAAATGCTTTATCTTGCATGTTTTTGTATGACTTTTTTTCTTGTTGGAAAATCAAAAGTCTTAATATTTTTTTTCTTACATTTTTTTTTTTTTTTTTGAAGTACTACTTTTCTGATAAAAGATTTAATGTGTCACATTTTAAGTGTATATATTTTCCCCCTTTTAATCAATTTTTATCTTGTTTAAAAGTATGAAACTGTAAAACTATTTCCACTACAGGTAACTCCGGTATCAAGTGAGAATGGTATTACTTTATTTGAGAATTGTGAGAAACTATTTGTGATAATTTTTTATTTTAACAGGGTTCAAGAAATAAAAAAAAAATCTCCAATAATAGAAAGTGAAAGAAGTTCCTTTGAGAGCTAAAGAAAATTAATTTTAAATCTAGATTATATTAGTGAAATTAGGAACTGTTGGTGAGATGAAAAAAATATGCAAACCTTTTACTCTAAAAAGCATAAAGAATAATCTAGATTTATATATTCTTTGACTAAATTCCTTCATTTGAAAGAAGTTTTAAATTTTATGAGAGAAGATGCATAATTATTTGATTATGAAAATCTCCCTGCTAAATAGAAATATTTTAAAATAACATTTAAATAAACTGGTGATAAAAGAAATGGTGAGTAGAATTCAGAGGATAGAAACATATTATCAATTTAAAAAAATGTCTTAAGTTAATGTTTTTTAATAAAAGTTAAGAAAAAGATAGTTAATATGTATGAATATGTTTCACTGCTGGTGAAAATCGATGTTATTTTTCAGATAATGATATAACTGTAGGCCTTTTTTTCTCTCTTCTTTTTTTTAAAAAAATTATCCTTTTTTTTTCTTTTTTTTTTACAGTATTCTACTCTAAAGTCACGAAAACGTTCGACTCCACGATCGACACCTACTCCTAGAACTCCAACCCTGCGCTCCCCTCTTCCAAGGTCTGTTGCAATATAATTCTTTTCATGCAACTTCTATTTTTTTACTTTTATTTTTTTTTTTAAATTGTGAATAAACTTTTTTTTTTAGAAGTTGGTATGCAAGTTATTTTTTAAAATGTTAATTTATTATTTATTTATGAAACATTGTTATTATTTTAGTTTCTGAAAACTGAAAATAATTAATAGTTAAGAATTATATACTAAATGTATTGGCTTTTCAAAGAAAAGTAATTAGTATTTCTTCTCATTTAGACAATTATTCTAATTTTTAATTTTCATTCATATATTTTTTTTTAATTGTAGGTATTAAAGATTGTAGGTAAAAATAGAAAGTAGATTTAAAATACTGTTTAGGAATTGCTATTCTTGCTACTGATGTTTCTTCTTTTTCATATTTTTCCCCCCCTCTTATTTGGCCATTTAAAATTTTTTACAAGGTTAACATTAAAAATAGTGTTTTTACCTTAAGAGATAAAAGGCTTCCACTTTGTATTTGCAGTTTTTAATCTTTAATTTCTAGCAAAATATGTTTATTTCTAAAAAACAGATCTCTTAAAAAAATAAGCTCAAAGGTTGTGTAAAATAGGAAATTCCTCTTACTGAGACCATATCACTACTCTGTTTTCATAGAATAAATTTCATTCGAGATTGAAAAGAAAATTTTTCTGTAAAACTGTGTTTTTTGTTAATTTTTATTAATATCCAATTTATTTTTAATGTTTTATCTACAAAAAGTTGATGCAATCTGTTATTTAATTTTATTTTTAAGATGTTATGCACTTTTGAAATCCAAATTTTTTACCATATTAACTTTTTATGGTGTTTTAAAATTAAAATGTTGTGCTTCAGGTTTTTATCAAGCTAGATATGACACAGATTTTGTCTCCCCTCTCCTCTTTTTTCTATTCTTTTTCCTTCTAAAAGATGTAAAAAATTTCATGGTTTATTTTAAATTCAATTTTATTTGGAATGGCATTTCCTTGTAAATGTAACATTTTAATAAAATAAAATGTCTCTTATGTGATAGTTCAAATATGAGAAAAATTTCTCTGCATTTAAAAAATTTAAAATTTTTTTCCTAACTGGTATACCTTATGTTTCTGTGTCAATGATAATGCGTTATATATATATATATATATATATATATATATATATATATATATATACAGAGGGTGTCTCAAAAACCTTGACCGTGGCTTTTATTCCTTAAATATTGATCGTAGGCATATACTGTAAATTGCAAAGTTGTGCAAAAAAAAAAAGTGCAAAATTTTATGAAAATGATTAAAATTTTCAGGGGATTAAACTTTAAAAAATACAAAATTTAAATTTTTATATGGACTCCGTACAAAAAAAAATAAAAATAAATCCCAATGAATAAAATGTGCCCCATCCTCTAATGAGACGCCATGGCTTAGTTGGTTAAAGCGCCTGTCTAGTAAACAGGAGATCACGAGTTCAAATGTCGTTGGTGCCTCTCATGCAGAAATATGGTAAATACTTTTAAAATCGGCACCAGATGAAGATTTGTAAACGCTCTCTGGTACATCAGAAGGAAGATATTACATGACATCCTCAAAATTGAACCTGTTTCAAAATTTATCAGAAGAACATCAATTAATCTCTTCGACAAACTACCTCAGATTCGTGACAAGTTACTTCAATTACTTGCATACGATCCTGCTGTATCCAGCTCGAGGAAGAGACGGAGAGCTGCGATTGATAATGTTTACATCAATTATTCCTCAGTTAATAAACTGAGAACTAATTAACTTTGTTACCAATCTGGTGGATAAATTTTTCAAAACTGTACTTGTTTCGGCCTTAGATAGCTACGATGAGCTACACGTGTGAAATTTCTGGAAATTTTTCATAACTAACTATCAAAATAGTTTGAACAGTTCTTATAGTTACAGAGACACATGCAACGTAATTCCATTAAATTTTTCTATATTTACAGCATAAATAATCTAAATATTATTTTTAATTAATTGTATCAGAAAAAATTATTTAGCAAATTGCATGACGTTACAGCTTTATTGCGCTCGTCTAAACTAGTTTCAATTAATTTTAACTTTCAATACACTTACAAGTTAAAGTATCTATTCCAAATTATGATGTGCAGGTGCTCTTTACTTTGTTACATAAAACTCCGAACATTACCACATTGCCATTGCCATTGCCATCCTTTAATAAGGCCATGTACAAAATTTCAGCAATTTATCACAAAAAGTCTCAAGGATATGAAACTACATAAATGCTGACTCAAACCACTTTTCAGTGCCTGGATATGAGTTCTCAAAGAGGAAAAATCACGTCGGATGCTCGTGTTGTAGGGGTCGTACACAAATTAGCAAAGAAAGTAATAACTGAATAAATAAATAATAATTTTGCTATTTATTGGTTCAAAAGTATTAAAAATTTGTAGAAATAATAACTTAAAGGAAAGATTACTTTAATGAAAGATTACATAATACTTTTTACAAGCTCATTAACTCTGCTATTATTAAGTTATATTCTGTAATACACGATATAAAATTTTAAAGTATTTTTCAAGAAGCATAGATTTTAAAATTTGTATTTAAAACTAAAGGTATGAAGCAAATTTAATTTTCTTATGATGCATTCCTGCGTTGCATCATCTGCACTGAAGCTCTAAACATTTTTGCATTTTAATTTGTGTTTGACCCTTCACCAACCTTTCATGATGAAATTCTGAAATTTCATACATGACCTTATTAGAGAATGGAGCACATTTTACTCATTGGGAATTTTTTTTTTTTTTTTTTTGTATAGAGTCCATATAAAAATTTAAATTTTGTATTTTTTAAAGTTTTATCCCTTGAAAATTTTAATCCATTTCATAACATTTTGCATCATTTTTACACAACTTTGTAATTTACAGAATATGTCTGTGACCATTATTTAAGGACTAAAAGCTGCAATCAAGTTTTTGAGACACCCTGTATATATATATATATATATATATATATATATATATATATATATATATATATATATATATATATATATAATATGGCAATCAATCAATAATTTTCTTATTGGTTTCATATGTGAATGAAGTGAAATTTTTATTAGTAAGTGGAATGAATTTGCACTTACTAATCCATAATTTCCATAGTTCAAATCTGAGAAAAGTTTTTTTGCATTAAATGAATTTCAAATTTTTTTTTTCCTAATTAGCATGCTTTATCTTTCTGCGTCGGTGATAATGCAAGTTATATATAATAAGCCAATCAATCAATGATTTTGATATTGGTTTCATATGTGAGTGAAAATTTCCACTTACTAATCCATAATTTGATAAATTATTTATAAAATTATTATTCTTTATAATTGTATGAATTTTATGTATCTTTGTAACTATCCTATTTTCCATTATTTATTTATGTTTTATCTCTCTCCATTGGATTGAAACTATAAAAATGTAGTGGCAGAGTTTTGACTTTGAAATTAGAGTTGGAAAATTATAAACTTTTGCCTTGATTTCAATACAGAATATTATGTATAGTGACTCTTTTGCTTATTCAGTCCATCATTGTCAAATATGCTGTTGTGAGGTATTAATGTTTTGAGAGGAACTTTTGTGATCTGCATAAAATTTTGTTCTTTCAAGTATAAATCTAATGATTTAACTACACTAAATTTAAAAAAAAAAAAATGAGTTACTTAAAATACTTATATTAATTCTGTTTCATATGAGGTGTACACTCTCAATTATAGAACTTTCAAAGAAAGTTAAAATTTGCTAGAGATTATTTTGTAATTCTTTGTTGTTTGAAATGTCTTTTTTTTTTTTTTTTTAAGCCCTTCTGCTAGATCAACAAATTCCATTCCATCATCATTCCAATTTCCAGTTTGAGTGTGGAGTAAGAGACCAAGAGTAACACAGAGACTAAAATATATTATAGTAGCTGCATTGTGCCAAACTTGTGATATATCTTTTGATGGAATTTCCAAGTATTATCAAGATTATACACTAAGCATTTAAGTCGGCATTTATTTTTAGAAAATATGCCTATATATTTTTTTTAAATGATTGGTATTATTTTGATTAAAGGTTGTTTGTAAGGAGCATTCCATTTTTACAAATAATTGTTGTTTTTTTTTTTCAAAGCAAAAGAAAAGGTATTTTTCTATAAACTTTTTAATGTTGAAGCAGCTAGTTAGTATATCTGTCAGACGTGGCATGTATATATAATGCTTAGTATGAATTTTAAAAAGGAGTATTTTTATTTGAGGCAGCCAGAATAATCTGTATAGATTATCACCTTGAAATATTATTAAATCATAGCAAATAAATGTGATAAAAAAAATGTTTTGATACAAAAAAACAGTCAAGTACTTTATTATATAAGTTTTGATCATAATAAATAAGAATAATATGGTCTGAATACAACGACTTGATTCAATCTTTATTGTATTCAAGCCTTTCTTTTTCTGTTTTCTTTTCTGGTAAACTCTTACATTGAGTTTCTTTTAAAAGTTATGTTGTGTGTGCAAACAAAATTATAATTTTATGCTTGTTTTGTATATTTGGTTAGTATTGAAATGGAAAAAATGTTTAAAATAGGACAGGGACGTATAGCACTAGTGTTATTTATTAATAGACAATTAATAATTGAACATATTTTTGGATTTTTTGGAAGAAAATAACATTTTTTATCTGGGATTCTGTATGTGAAATTTTTAATAAAGATTTACTTACACTATGAAACATGATGCCATCTGTTTTATTTATTATTATCATATACTCCGGATGTGTAATCTGTCTCTCTCTCTCTTTGTGTATGTATGTATATATCTGTCTATCTATCTATATATATATATATGTAGAAAAAGAACCTCAAAATTTTATGAAGTATTCATGTCTTAACTATAATTTATTGCAGACCAAAAACAGCCTCATTAAAATAATTTTAAAAAATGACACTGTGTTTTATATTTAAAATTTTGAAGATGAAACAAGACTGTATGTAGATAGACAAAAATAATTAGACAGTGTTTTTTACTTATTAAGTTGAAATACGATTAATTTCTTTTTCTTTTTCCCCTTTTGTGATTTAAGGCAGAAGTAAGAACGATGAGATATGAAATGAATTTATGATGGATGTCCCTAGAAGTATCATGTTTTGCTGACTTAGAAATTTTTTTTCAAGTGTTTCTCTTAATTGAATTTACTTCATTGATAGTGATTATTTCAGAAAAGTTATTTTTGGTTTGGTTTATTGTTATAGGATACTCATTGGGAATCATTTCAAAATTTGTAACAGTTTTTATTAAGAATTTTTTTAATTAAAAAATCTGGATTTTTTCAGATTGAGCATCTTGCATTGAGAAATCTTGAGAACCAGTAGATCAATTTCAAAATCAAAATTAAGTAGACAATTAATTAATAAATAATGTATTTCATAAGACTAGCAAATAAATGAATATCTTAGTACAGTAATAACATATTGGTTATTTCCCAAAGTTAATGTGTGTTTTTTTAATAATTTGGGAATCATTACATTTTTATTTATTGTAGACTGTTAATAATTACTTTCTTTTTTATTGATTAAGAAAGTTATTTTCTGTCTGAAGTTTTAACATTAAATTTTTCTTAGGAGATTTGTTTATATATATAATAAATGCAAGAAACTAAGTGTTAGTGTTGCTCGCCGAAGAATTGTCTTTAAAATAAGTTTTTTGCTTTTAGTGGTTTTATGAAAAATTTCTATTGTATTTTGGATTGTGCAAGAAAAAGAAAAGGAGAAATTCTTCATAAGGCCCAATACCTGTTCTGATATTGGTTATTTTATATGCTATTTAAAGTTTTTATGGACATTTTATTTTTTATAGACGTTTTTTTTCCTTGTTTGTAAGAAAAACTGATATTTTTCCATATAATTCATAAAATGAACTATAACTTAATAACTTAATTAAGTTGCTTAGTTATTAATCCATGGCATGTGAATTAGTTTCTAAGCCATTATTCAACTGTTTTTGATGGTATTTTATGGGATAATACAATTTTCTGAGCAGCAACATGAATCTTTGCAGGTTTCAAATGTAGTAGTTTTTCTGTCACCTTAGGCATTCCATTTCATTTTTCTTGTGGTAAATCTATTCTGCAATTCGTTTTCTCTTTAGCACTTTCCTAAAATAAGTAAAATAGTTCGAATCTAATTACTCAAAATTTTCCATTTCATAAAGGATAAAATTGTTAAGATCATAAGATGTTTCTGTATTATGAATAATATAATAAGTTTTTAATGCATAATTTAATTTAATTATTTGATTAATTCTTCACTGTGCGTCAGTGGCCCTCTCTTCCCTCCAACAAAATAGTTCCTTGATTTGTGAATAATTCCGCATTTAATAATTTTTAATTCCTAGTTGAGATATTTTAAATGGTTTATAATTTTCTTATCACTACTGCAGATGTAAAAAAGAAAAAACAAGCAAAAAGACAATAGTAAGTATTGATATATATATATATATATATATATATATCCTTAAAAACTTGGAACTGAATAGGTTTGTTTTGAGTGGTAACTATGAGCATGTTCTAAATATATTTTTAAATTAACAATGAATTTGTATAAAAAATTCTTTTGGCATTTGTCAAAGGTCACAAAAATTTATAGCAAGTAGCACGTTGAAGCATTTTTTCGTAAACACCAAAAATCTCATGAATACCTTCAACTTTCTTAACATTTCCAGTTATTCTAATTAACATTCTTAGTTTTATGTTCTTTATCTTTAATTTTAATTATCTAAAAATACATAGAATTCACTAGTTTTTAAAAAATTAAATTTGACTATATTGTATAATATTAGATTCTTTTCCAGATGTATGCATATGTATTTTATAATTGCAAGCATACAAAATAATAAATGCAATAAAGAAACCATTCAAGAATTATTTCCCAATTCAGTATTTTTCTCCTTTAAAGATTAATTTAATTATTGCGATATAAGAATGCATTCAACTAATTTTTTTACAGTGATGAATAAAAGTCGCATATCTTTGTAAACATTGAAGTGATGATTATAATTTATATTATATATTTTTTGATTATCTTATATTTGAATTATCCTGTTTTACACAAATGTATTTTATATCAGTCCAGGAGAAAAAAATGCATGACTTAAAGATTGCACAAGGTATTAATTCCATGTTTCTTTTGTGTATGTTTTAAGATTATCTGTGTACGTGTTATTTTATCTGTTTAAAATGGTAATTCAGTTTATTGTGCTAATCTATTTGTAAATACATACTTTTAAAATTTCTTTGAGTTCATCAAGATTATAATCTAATTAGTTTTTTGTCAAATTGAGTGCTGAATATTCTTCAGTAATATTTACAGTGAAAGTTTAGATAATTAAATCTATAAAACGTTTTCAATTTTCAAAAAAGATCAATAAATATTGATTCCTTCTTACTTTCATTTGAACCCCTCTTGTTTCGAATGGAAGGAAAGCTGTAGCAATGGCTGCCAGGAACATTGCACCAGCCATTAGTCCAATAGCTATTGTAGGATGATCAAATACTAACACCTGAAACAATTTATATTTAATTTCTGTTATGTAAATAATATCTGTTGTTTTTCACATTTTTTAAAAATATATGATGCTAATTTCAATATTTTTGCTATTCAAGAAAACCTACTAAGGTATTTGGCAAATATTACATATTTAATTAGTGCATTTCAAAGTCTATTTTGACTTTGATATATATTATGTTCCAGCAATTTTATATGTAATGCAATGAAATATAATGAGGAGAACTGATATAATAAATGAGTTGGTAGTTCATTTTTTTAATACTTGATTATATTCAATTAAAAAATCATTATATTTAAAAGGCAGTATTGTTAATAGTCATTTTCAGGGACAAAATCATCCTAAAATTGGACTTTACTTTTATAGATACATGAAAATAATTTAATTGAAATAGTTATTGCCAAATTGAGGAGTGGAAATTATAACTGTAAAAATTTTAGCCGTGCCTCCTTCCATTTTTTAAAAAAAATCTCTAAATAAATATAATTTGAAGATTTTTTTTTCTCTTTTAAAATGTTTTATTTAAATGTGCAAAAGAAACAACATAGATTAAATTTTTATCATTAATTTAAATAAATGTTTCTGGCTATTTTGTAAGATTGTGAATCATGGGAGAATAGTTTGGGTTGAAATAGGGCTCTGAGCTGAAATGTTTAGAAGCCTTAATTTAATATATAATATATATTGCAAATATATTGCAACACAAGAGAAACTAAAGATTTTATTTTTGAAGAAGTATTTTATTTCTCGCTTATAATCATGAAATTGTTAAAATTTCCCATTCTTGCAAGAAGGGAAAGAAAGTAGTAATTGGTTTGAATGTTTTGATGAATTATCATTCATATTTTTAAAGAAAATTATTAAATGTTCGAGCGCAGTTCATTCGGTGAAAAAAATCCAAAAGGCTCAGAAGGAAAATGATGATGTTTTCTAAAAGAAGCATAAGTAACAAGACATTCAGTCGAAACGTACGCGAGAATAGCTCTTGCAATAAACAGCAGCACAAAAGCAGCAAGTAACGCTCAGAGGGGACTTGCAGAGGAGAGAGAATTCATTCAACTACTCACGTCTCTTGAATCGTCTGCTATTTACTGAGTGATTTTTGTGGTTAGCTCAATTGTATTGTCACAACTCTCTCAACTTAATCTCTCATTTTTTTAATATATTTTACGAAAACGGCCGCAGAAATTTCTATTAGGATCACTACAATTCGAATCATAATGGAATTATCGTCAAGATTCATGTAGTCTCTGAAATCTTGAATTTTATCTCTAAATTTGTTGACAATGTCGGGGTTTATTGACTCGACATTTGTTTAGCATCCATCAGAACAGTCTTCCTTATCAGAAGAGCTATTGCGCGTAGATGGAATAGTTATTTATTCGTAACAATAATAAACCCATTAACATTTGCAGTGAAAACATTTAATGTTTTAATGCTCTTCTCTATGTTTCATTTTTAAGAAGTTATTACCGTGATCTTGCTACCTTTATAATGGTAATTCCAGATTTTTTTTCAGTTGAATTTTATCAGCATGGATTTATTGGATGATTTAATATTACCACTTGCCTATAAAATATACAGATGAACGATTTTCTTATTTTATATAAATAATTTTTTAATACAAACTCTTTTTTCGAATGTTTTAGGTTGATTGTACTGTAAACGAACATCAAAAATATAAAAATTTTAAATCAACACTAAACAGATATGGTTTGAATTTAGTACGAAGTTGACATTTTTCATCAAAAATTATCATATCTTTTTTTGAAAGAATTATTAAAATCAGGCAGTTGTGTGAAAATGCAAAATTGTTTTTTTTTTTAAACTGATGCAATTACTCACTTGCGATACATATGGTACAATAAAGCCTGCCATTTTGCTGAAAAAGTTGCCAAACCCCATGCCCAGTGCGCGAAATGTCGTTGGGTATACCTAGAAAGAACAAGCATAATTAATTTTTTTTTTATTCGTATGGAAGAATTTGTTTTTTTTAAAGTAAAATATTATCAAATTCTGTACATCTTTGTTATTAGTTGTGCATAAAATATATTTTCAAAATTAATTTAATGTCGTCATTTCATTACATATACTGTATTAAGGAAAGGATATATAAACTAATGGCGATTTATTGAAAATATACAAAATGTTCATTAAATGTTTAAATAATTTGTTCGTTAATTCTTAAACTAAATTTGAATAAAACTTGATTTATCGCTTAATATTAGAGTATCTGAAGTAAAAACAGCTGTAAAAAGTAGAATTACTTTTCAACAAATATGAAGCTGTCATTAATTTTAAGACATATAGCTGACGAGATTACTTTATCTTTAGCAATAAATGAGAAATTTTATTTTATACATTATAACCCCTACAGAAGTTGCACTTACTTCTAATGTAACTATGTATACTAATTGGAAAACAGCAAGCATGAGTCCTCTAGCTGCAAACAGTACGAGAAGAATCACAATTTTGCTGCAAGTAAAAGTTCACAAATCTAATTTTAAAATAACTGAGATCAATTTAGTATTTATTTTTAATATTACAAAGTCTTAAAATTTAAGCATCCTATTCAATGACAGCAAACTATTTTATGAGCGAATTCATAATTATACTACTTTGTATAAAAATGTTCTTAAAAGTGAAGGAATTCAGCATTCAGAACTTAAATGCATAAGTTTTTTTTTTTTTTTTTTTTTTCCCTCACTCAGAGCAAAAAGCAAGTTGAATGTTGCAAAATGATTCTTAAATTTTAATTTTTTTTTTTTTTTTTTTTTTTTTTTTGTACCTTTTCTAGGGAAAAAATGTTTTGTGACGCCATTGCTATTATAGAAATTTTAATGAAAGATTAAATTATTGCAACAGACTGGAAATTCATTGAAGGATATTCAGAACATTTTAAAAGAATACTTTTATTTTAATTACTTTACCGAAATTGAATTTATGTTCATATTTTAAGCTGGATTTTTTTTTCGTTAAATTTTTAATTTCTGATGTTTACAAGAAGTTCAGAATTTAACTTCTAATTACGGAAGTTATCTTAAAATCAGTTTAATTCTGTTGAAAGTTATGAATTTTTTTGAACCGGGATTTTTAGTGTCCTACTCTCGCTTCCCCGATAAAAGATGCTACCCATGACCCTAACTACATCTTTGCTTTATAAATCACAGTAAATATGGGCTTTTTATGTACATTTTTAAGGTAATTATGAACAACGATTTAAAGTAAATGTGGATTACAATTAAAGTAAATCGATTTTTTAAAGTATTGATACAGTTACCGAAATACTGATTTTTTTTAATGCTTCGACGAAGTACTTTTTATTGTAGATCACACTTTCCTCCTCCCAAAATCGCTTTCTATTTCTTCTTAAATGAATCGGAAAAAAAGTTACAGTGATTATAATAAGCTTTGTCTGAATCAAAACCGAAAGTAGCATTCTAAAACTGAAAATAGCCTTAAAATCGTAATATTTTGCAATTTTCTATGACTTTTTATATATAATACGATAAATGATATTTATAGTGTGAATTTTGTGAAAAAATGAAAATGCATTCGATATAATATATAACAAAAGGGTGAAGCTCTCCTTCAAAAGGTGAAAAAAAAGTACAAAAAGGCTCGATTGGAAAAGAAAATTGATCCGTCGTTACATCGAAAAATCGCATAATTGCTACGGAATTATGATCAGTATTAATAAAGACAACTTGCAAGATATGCAAGGTGCTGTTATTGCAATATTCCTTCATTGTTACATCGTCAATGCCCGAAAGATATTTAGTGGTTAGCGCAAGTATCAGGGAGCAAAGTCATTCAAGGATCAGATGACAAGACCCTCACAAAATATAACAGATATGATAAGGCCTATTTTTAAAATGTTATATAATAAAAAATTACGGTTTTAGTATCTGCATAGGAAAACACAAAATACAAATGAATATTTCAATGAAATATTATGGGATGCCTACAGCATTTTGTATAATTACAATAATTGCAATTAGGATTATTTATACGCCGGGTTGCCGCTTGCGTATTAGGCGCCCTTGTTCAAATTGAAATTTGGCGCCCCTTTATGGGATTCTGTTGCACTCTTATAAAGTGCTGCAAATTATATGTGAAATACTCTTTTATAGTATTCAAAATTTGACTTTCGAACTGAGAAGCTTTAAAATTATAATATTAAAACACGTTTGCCTTATTGTTTTTTATTATTTCATAAATTTTAAAAACAAGACAAGGATAAAACATTTTTAAAGTAAAATATAAGAATTAGAAAATATATTTAAATATTGATTCTCCTAGCTTTAGCAATTACAAACGTATCAATTCCTTTATATTTAATTTATCCAAAATTTCGCTGTCTATGGATATAATTGACAAGTCCGGTAATCTCTCCTGCTCCATGGTAGATTGCATGTAGTTTTTATAATTTTAAGTTTTGAAAAACTTTGTTCTCCAGTAGCCACCGAAGCTGGCAGGATTAAAGAAATCCGTAAAGCTATTACAATATTTGGAAATGTATCGGTACGATTGTTTTCATAAACATCGGTAAGATTGTTTTCATTTAAAACATCAGTAGGTGGCATATCCTTTTTAGTAAAACATCGCAAAGATTTTATTTCTTCGAACAAATTTAATCCATCAATGTCCTTTTTATTAACATTTTTGGTATCCGTTAATTTTTGTTCTAATTCTTGACAATGTTTTAAAATTTCATTGCACTGCAGTTTTTTAAATTAGATTGAAGTAATTGTAATGTTCTTTTAATTGACTGAGTCTTTCAGTGATTGAAGAAATAGCAGTGTCTAATATTATATTGTAAAATTCGACCTTAAATTTTTGTCTTGGATTGTTGATTGGTTCGTCGGTTTGTTCATCTTGAAATAGTTTCTTTTTAAACCTGTTTTGACTTTGTGGGAAATCAGTATCCACCCCCAAATCATCAGCAACGGTACTTGCATTGGCAATTGCATGCTCATACGCTTAATCTGATCTACGATTATTTAGTTCTGATATAAGATTTTGTAAATTATCAGACACGATTTGTAAATCACATTTAGAATTTTGTAATATTTTATTTACCACATTTACTAAATTTAAAATATGCCATATGTTAATGGAACAAATGAATTTAAACGAGGAAACCTTCTGAATCAAATTTTTTGTTTGAGTTCTTGATTCCATGTCTCTTGTTTGATCTTCTTGAATATTTATTAACGGTCTCAAAATTCCCTTCAAATCGTTTTTCAACGGTCTGAAGGCTTGAATTCTACTTTCCCATCTGGTGTTGGAGAGTGGCTGTAAAGTTAGATTTTCAACATACTGTTGCAAAATAGACCAACGTTTAACGGATGAAGAAAAGTAGTTATAAAACTCCTGTACTATTCCGAAGAAATCAACTGTTTCGAAGGAAATTTTAGCTGCATCATTTACAACAAAATTAAGAGAATGGGCAGAGCAGGGGATATAGAGTGCCTTCGAATTATTTTCAATAATTTTTTGTTGCAATCCTTTGTGCTTTCCTCTCATATTAGCACCATTATCGTAAGATTGGCTTTGTACATTTGATAAATTTAGTTCTAACGACTTTAAATGTCCGTTTATGAGTTCAAACAGACTCTGTAGTGTCGTCGACAGATTGAAATCCTAAAAAAAATGTTCTTCAAGTTGGGTTTTATTGGTTTCCTCGTTCTTATAAACAAATCGAATTACAACAGTCAAGTGTTCGGTATGACTGACATCAGGTATAGTATCCAGAATTAGTGAGTAATATTTTGACGATTTAATCATATGTAATAAATGTTTTTTAATTCCTTTTGAAATAATGCTTATAATTTCATTCTGAATTTGATCCCCTAAGTAATGAGAAATGTTCTTCTTTTGAGATGTTTGAATTTTGTGGAGATGTTCAGCGATTATTGGATCAAACTTTGCTATGGTTTTAACCTTCAAAAAATTTCCATTATCACTATGTTACAATTCTTTCGAAGAACCTCTAAATGTAAGACATTGCCAGGCTAAATATTGAATTAAATAAATAAGCCGTTCAATAACCGATTGCCAGTAAACTTTTTTTTGCATCATAAAGTCTTTGTGAAGCTGTATCCATGGTACATAAATTACGCAAAGACATTTTGAGTTCACTGCATTTTGAATTATGTTTAAGGTGAGATGCACTGCTTTCAGGTGTTTTCAAAATGTGGGTTAAATGTGCCCAATCATTACATCCATCCTTAATAAGCTGTGCATGCTTCTCACTGAATAGTTTACATGGGAAGCAAAAAACTGCGTTTCGGGAATTTGAATATACTAAATAATTTCTAAATACTTTTTATCCATTCGGTAATGTTCTATAATAGAACGATTCTGAAAACTTTCTGCTAGAATTATCTATCGGAAAATGTTTGGTTGTCAAGCGGGGAGGGCCATTTTCAATTAAGTAACCTCTAATTTTTATAGAAATTGTATCAGGTCAGGTAGCTGGATCGTTTAATTCAAAGTCAAAATCTTCGTTTTGAGATATTACGTTATTACCAGGTGAATTTTCTACCGCAACATCTAAGTTTTCTATTGGTACACAATGTATTTTTACATTAAATTAGATTGTTTAGTGCGATTGCCAAGTTAATCTATTTAATTAAACTATAAAATATTTTTAATATTGATATGGTCACTAGAAGATGTTGTTAGGTTAGCTAATTACGTAATAACTTAAGACAGAAGGACCCTTAAGTAGGGACTGAATAAGGTAGGTTATAAGTAGTAATAAGCAAACGGTTATATTGTAGGTAATAAGCAAACGGTATCATCAGGAAGTTTCGAGAGGTGTTCAATTATTTCAATTAATCTGTTTTCACTTTAATTGGATTTGAGAGTTATTAATCTAGTCGAGAATAAGTCGCGGTCTTTTTTGTGTAGTCACACCTAATCTTATTCTATTTAGCATTTCAACAAAGTCAGAATCATTGAGCTATCGCATGTTAATTGTAAGTTCATCGTATATGAACAGTTCAATCCACAGATTCGGTATACTGAGGGAACCTAACAACTTGTTAGTTTCAGCAGTTGATAGTTTTTCAAAAGGGGACTTTTCTCTTACCGGCGGAAGATGTAAGAGATTTCCGAAAACTACAAGATGTTTCTTTCCAAACCACACATTCTGATCATCGTTTGTGTCGAATATTTCAGATAAGCGTAAATGAATATATGTTAAAGTAACACTGGATATCATCGACAATTCGTCTATGATAAACAACACTACTTCTTTCAAATCTGATCTCAGAACTTGGAGCACTTCATCAGAAAGTGGCTTGTATTTCGGTGTTTGCTTGTGTTCTACAGGCAGCTGCAATAGTCTAGTCAATCCATTCACATTGAATGCAGCTATTCCTGTTGGAGTACTAACTGCCACTTTTTTTGTTTAAATATGTCTTAACCCAAACTTTCAGAGTTTTTATTAAAAAGCTCTTTCCAGTTCCACCAGTTCCACTCACAAAACAGCGTAAAACGTTAGCGTTATTATCAGTTGTGTCCATTTTATTTGTGATCATATCGAAGACTTTTTTTGATCGGCATTAAGTTTTGCGATCACACTTTGATGAGTTTGCTCTTCTTCTACCAGATTGATTCTCTGAAAGTCACCCATTGCGTTTGCAGCTTCCACAGCTTCAAATTGAATTATTTCAAATTAGATATTGTTACAAACCTGTAATTTTGCTTCCCAACGCGAAAAGTGTCATCATAAGAAAGACCGTTTTACAGTAATCTGTATTGGATGCTGTCGGATGCCGAGCTAGTGATCCCAGAGCTTGATGACAAACTTGGCAACAATTTGGTGACTTGGCGACGAATTTGCCGACAAAATGGATAATGCTAGAAATTTCGAGAAATTTATCGATCCGTCCATTATTACATGCATATTTTAGTTTTTTCTTGATTTATACACTAAACGCTAATTGTATTCTAAATTTGAAGCTTCTATATCTGCTAGAAGTGCCTTAGAGTTTTGATGATCGGTCAGTCAATCAGTGACAAAATTCACAAATTTTGACTAGTTATAATTCTTAAACTACTGGTTCAAATTTAATGAAATTTGAAATATATCGTGTTTATATAATGCCTGCTTGGTTACTGAAAATTCAGGCTTCTAGTTTTATCCAAAACGAAGTTATAAGGGGTCGAAAATGGCCTGAACTGCTTCGAGAAAAGGATGGTACGGCCTTGCCCCCAGATGTATGCCGATACAAAACATTCCCAATTCCTGTTGTTACAAATTCTTATATTTTTAACACGTTCCGTGTGGTAGCGCGAACTCTACACGGAACGTGTTTTTATTGTTCCTATCGGCAATCACATTTTATTTTACACAAACCAAAACAAACCGCAGAAACGAAAATAAAAGTTAAATTAATTTAAAATATAAAATAAAAATAAAATCTCATTTTATTGCTTAGAAAATATAAAACATGCAAAATTGTATATAATTAACAACTTTTATTTAAGTAACATTAAATATAAAAACTATAAGTACTATAAATTTTGGTGCCCCCGTGGCCCAGGCGCCCTTGTGCGGTGAACAATTTTGCCACCCCTACGCGGCGGCCCTGTTTATACGTCTGCTTTTGTTTAATTAAGATTATGAAATTGTATTAGCAGTTTCAAACAGTTTAAATGGAGAATTTGAAGTTACAAGTTAAGTAGATTGCCATTCATTGAAAATGAGCTAATGAATGATTCCAAAAGACATTCTTTTCTAAAAGCAAATGTTCAACGAAAAACCCATTTATCCAACCAAATAAGAAATGCTTGCAAAATAAGAAAAAGGAAAGCCCGATATATCGTTGTGGGAATTTTAAACTTTTAATGACATTAGGAACAATTTTTTTTTCAATTAAAGTAAGTCTATTGCTGCAGTTTTCTCAAAACTTTGTTTTTCATAAAATTCTTCCTCCATTAACATAGTGACTGAAAACTTATTAGAAATATTTACCTGAAACTTACAATATAGATTTCAAGTTATATGGGCTTTGAAATAGGCAAAAGTTTTTCAGTTGGTGAAATACTTTTTCATTTTTAGGCGTTTATATCAAAATTCAATTGTAAATTAATAGAAAATATACCTATTTACGCACACTTATGCTCTTAATTGATTTGCATTTCATTTTTTTTTTTTTTTTTTTTTTTTTTTTAGATTCTTATATCATTTAAAAGATTATTATCGCCTGTAACCTGCGTGCAAGGAAAATTATAATAACGGCATTACAATTTGACCAACAATGTTAATAATTTTGGTCAAAGATCATTAACAGTTATTACAAATCCCCCTGCTTCTAAAAAAGTATATATATAAAGCACCTTTACGTCATTTTCGTGTTTATAACTCACAATTCATCTTAAGAATAATAAAAAAAATTTCAAAGAATTTTGCTCAGAACATAGTCGGTCACCTTAAAATACACACCTCATATTTAGAAACAAAATAAATATAAGAATAGATGTAATAAGAGCTATTTAAATTATTTCTAAACAATTCCTTCTTTCAGACACTGAAAATGCTTGACTTTTAAAATTTCTAAGCGCAATAGAATCCTTTACTTACTGAGTTCTAATTAAAAGTAAGAGAAGGAGAAAGCCATTGACAAAACAGGATACAGAAATCAGCACTTTGCGACCACATTGTTCCGCTAAGAATGTGAAAATCACTAAACCTGCAATTAAATTGAAATAAGATATATTTGTGATATATCGTTTGATGATTTTTTGTGAAGTATAATAAATATAAAAATTTAAAATTGACATCCTTAAATATTGAATGAATTTCTATAAAATAGTACGATGAGAAGTTTTATAGGACGTTGATGGAAAATATAAGATTTTTGCTTAAATAGACACATGGTACATAGAAGCTCTAACAAAATTTAACTGTGGAGTTCAACATAAAACTTTGCTTGTTTTTAACATTATTTTAGTTTTTATAACTTTGCAATATGAATGTTTTATTAGGAAAAGTAAAACTGATAATGTCCTAAAAATGTTAACTTATGTTTAATATTTGCAACATTTATTTCATGAAAAAAAATGAAATTTTGTTATGATTTGTATTATTGTAATAGCATAGGGATTTTTCCGTTTCTAATGAGAATGCTTATTTCGAAATGTCACAAATTTATTATCATGACTCAATGTGCCATTTGTGTAAAAGAGAGTATATTCATAAACATATCACAGAGCTAAAATCTTGAAAATTTACACGTATATTCGCATGATCTTGAAAATATTTCTGAAAATGAATGTTTATATTTTATATTAATAAAGAAGCATATGTTTCAATTAATCCAACTGAAATGAATATATAAGTGAACTGAAGTAAGTGAGCCATGTAACTATTTTTTTATTGGATTTAAGTTTTTGTCAAGAACTTTTCGATTCATGTTGTTTAAAAGTTAGTATTGTAAATTAATGAAAGTAAAAAGTATTCAAAAGAATCCAGACAAATTTTTTAAAAAATTGTTTACTCCATGAATTATAGAAACAGTCTTTTTAGGGTAGAAGGTGGGGACGTATGAGTAGTATAAGGTGAACTGACAAATATCAAGAATATATTTTCTTCATACATACAACATAATAAAAAAAGATTAAAAAAGCCTATAATAATATAAAGCAAAATGAAAATACAAATGATAATTATTCTTTTTATACTTTTTTCTTTTTACTCTGCAGAAAAAGTTCGAACTTGAAATGAAGTCTTAATATCAACTCGAAATGGAAACTAAAATATGTAAATATATTTTATAATACATAGCAACTAAGCTCATGGCTGAACTGTCTATAGCATCATAAATGGATTTATCGGAATTTACCTTCGATTTATAAGCTGTCTATCAGCAATAACTCTTTTCAAACATACAATATTTTAAAACATAACGAAATTTTTAAAAAATGCAGAAAAGAAAAGAAAAGGCTATCAGTAAGAGAATGGAAATCAAAGAAATTGCCTTAGTAAATGCAACATATGCAGGTAAAGAAACTGAATGAAGCTCCGAAAAGAAAACAGAGAGCAAAAGGAGAAAATTTAACGCAAAATCAATTCCACTTTGAAATTTAATTTGAAGCAATAATGCAAAGAATAATCTTTTATTGCAAATTCTTTTGATCTTGAGAATTTAGCACTCCATTCCATTTATATCCTCAAGAAAATGTCATGCTCCCCTTTTGTTAAGAGAGCTGGAGGAGAATCCTTCTTAACACTTCCTCAGAAGACGTCAGAATTTTACGTTCGTGCAAAGGTTATTTATTAAAAAAACTTTCCTGAGCATCATATATATATATATATATATGTTACGGCCAAAGCCGAAGTTCGGCCATTTCGAAAATTGGCTGGCCAATTCACGTTTTGGCTAAGAGGTTTGGCCAAAGTCCGAAGTACTTGCAATTTCTGTTGTATATTCTACTTTGGCTGGCTATTTCACGAATTGGCTGGTAATCCTTGGTCAAAACCCGATGTGATAATGGTAAACTGACTGGTAGGCGGCACGTTTGTCTTTTCCGTTGTGACGGCGTGCACGTGGAGCAGAAAAAGACTAAGGATCGCTATTAAAGGTAGTTGGCAATTTGAGTACTCAATTTGCCTTTATATTCCCACACGATACGCTACGCATTTGCTCAAGATATAATTCATCATTTGAAGGGCGAAAATCTATTCTCCACGCTATCACGTTGTTACAGCATATGCGTTTACTGAATAATTTCTATTATGGCTTTAATATGAGAACAGAATAATAAGAGATCATATGTTTGTATATTACTAGCTTATTTTTAACTCAGAGGTCTCACTTATATTTGAACTCGTTTCTGAAACAATTGTACTTAAAAATAAAAACAGTACACAGAAGTACTCATCTTTAAATACTTCATTTTTAACATTGTATAAAACAATCTGCTCCTGATTGATGTCTTCGTACTTTGACCGATGGTCCCAAGCCACTTCGCGAATTGGCCAGCCAAAGCCCGAAATCAAGAAAAGATCTGACATTGGCCGGTAAGTTTACAGCAAAGTTGGCCAAAACGCGAACTGGCCGATTCGGGCTTTGGTCGTGACATATATATTATCGTTTTCTGTTTTATTTTATTTTTATTTAAATACTTTATTTATTTGTAAGTAAGAGAATTAATTGTTATATCTATTATTATTACTTAAAAATTAGTAATTAAATTGTAAAAATAAACTTTCATATCGAAGATTACAAGGGCTCATTTTATAAGATAATCAGTCCTTAATCCTAGATCCATTTACATTTACAGAATTTTCACAAATGCCAGAACTTCTTACGTATGTCATTGGAAACGATTTTCTGACAAAACTTGGAACAAAATAAAACAAATTTACTTTTCTTTTTCTTTTCTTTTTTTTTTTAATAAAATGCAGTTATTTTCAAAAAATTCTGGAAATTTTTAAACATATTTTGCAAATGTAAATGAATTAAGCAGTTAGTTACCTGCAAAACAAGAGAAGAAAAGTCAATCATATGATTCAAATATTCAGAATAGGTTATGCGATTTAAAAAGGTACAGTGCAAGCCCGTAATTCCTGATTGCTGGCATTCAAATTTTTCCTTAAGGCAAGAATATTGAAAGGAGTGTTGGTGCTTCATCACAATTATACTTTGGCTCAAATGTCCAGTCTGCTGTTAAAACATTACATTGTGCTATTTCTATTCCTCGAATTCTCTTCGTGTGTCTGTTTTTATAGGATGAAGAATTCACTTAAAGAGAAATGATTCTGAAGCTCCGAAGAAGTGAAAAAAAGAAAGAGTTGGAAAAAATTTACTAGAGGAGTCACGTAATCCGCATTTACTGTTTGTATTTACTGATGTAACGAAAATGAACGAAATCTCCCCAACGCTTTCAAAACGATTCTTGGAGAAACTGCTTAGAAATGAAAGCATTTCAATTAAGAAATTAAAAACTGTGATGAAAAAAATAAAGGAAGACCCATAAAATTGCTTTCTAATGAACTCCTTCAAGATTTGATACCCCATCTTACAAACAGGGCTCTGAATCGAAACGAATTTGTTGATACAAATACGTTAGATGAAATTATAATTGCTCGTTGTTGCCAATTTTCATCTATCTTTCTTTCCTTTGTCACAAAATATCGTTAAATGCAATTGATTTTCATTATACACTTTTCTCTATTTAAAATGCACTTTTAAATTTAAAAGTTATTTGAATTTTTTTATGGTCCTCTCCAACCTCAGTAACAATATCCGGAGATTAAAAACCTGTGAATTCACGAATTCATCAAATTACCTGAACATTGGCATTGCATTCAAAAGAAACAAGTAAATGAGTTCTATCCATATTCATTCTTAGCAAATAAAATAAGTTCCAGAATTTTTATAATATGTTATAAAATTATTTATGTTTAATTTTTAATAATGTTTTACAATCATGTTGTATTATTACGCTTGTAAAACTAGACAGTTTTAATAAATTTAAAAAAGATTTCTTTAATTCTAAAAATTCAAACATTTAATAATTGAGAAAGATTTAAATGATAATCATAAAATATTTGGTGGAGATTTCCTTCTTGAGGTAATTTATAAATTACCCTTTTCATGATTTTTATTATAGAGCATTGAATGTTAAAATTCTACTTTCATTGGTCTGCTCATTGGGATATTTAAAATCTATTCATTACAATGATAGAAGTTAAAATGCTAAGTTTTATTTTCATAATAATTTTATTAAAGTACTCTTTTTTTTCTTAATAGGGTGCAAAATTAATAAAAAAATATTTCATTAATTTTAATTACTGTTCTGCTTAAAGTTGTTTTCTAATTAAATCACTTTAAAAGAAATTTATGTTTTGAAATGTGTGTTTAATACATTTTAAAAAAACAATGATTTTTTTTGCGTCATTCCTGTAGTAAAATCCATTTATTCCACGAGATTACCTTCCTTTAACCGGCTGTTGAATGAATGCCAAATAAGCTATACAAAACTCAGATTTTTGATGTCAGAGTCCGGCCTTCGTCAAACTTAGTTGTGTAAGGCCGGTGGGAAAAGTAATAAAAGAAAAGAAAAAGATCAAAATATTGGATGTTTTTAGTAGAGATACTCACTGTAGAATAACCTAATAACGAAAGTCCTTGAACATTGAACTGAGCACCAATGCATCGATCGGAATATTAATGAGATGCTCTAACGAACGACGTATTAAAAAGATTTCACTGAATAAATCATTCACAGCATAAGTCATTTCTAAAGACGAAACAGAATCGAGATATCTGGCTAAATAATGCACTATTGATTATAAGGTGCTTATGCAAAATTCACTCTATGGACAGTTGACAAACTTTTCAGTTCTAGAAAGTAAGTCAATTAGTTACGCCAATTAGTGAAGTGCTTTTAAAGTTCGAGATCAACATTTATTTACAAAATTTTGCAGAAAACTACAAAGATGTGAAAAATATTTACCAGGAAATTCAGCGGCACTTGTCCAAAGAAGATCGATGAAATTTTGCTGCGAGAATTCGAGGCAAGGCACTACATTTGCTGCACTTTCAGACTCATTTCCATTGGTCTGGTTATCATTTTTATCTGAAATAGATTTTCATTATCAGTTAATGAGACTAATTTATTATTTTAATAATAAATATCATTATTTTACTTATTAAAATTTTTTAAAAGTGAAGAATGAAAATGAGTGATAAATTATTTCCTCCCGCCTTAAAATATTGCCAGAAATGCTAGCGAAAACCTCACAGATGAATTCTCTAACAGCCTGGTATAAAAAGGCAGAATGACCAAATTAATAATATTTGGAATGAATTTCTCTGAGACTAGTTACCGAAAAGGATAATTTTAGCATTTTTTTTTATATATATACGCAAATTAGTATTTTATCACTTTACGGAAACGAATTGTGTTTTATCTCTTAATTAAAAAGAATGGTATCTATTTAAAATTAGAAACGAAATTGAGGCTAAATAAATATGTAAAATGATTCAAAAGAATGGGATTGAAACAACAGGCCGTAACACAGACTAAATATCCAACTTGAACATTTATTTTTACAGATGAAATTCCATACTTAGGGCACGGTATAATTGGTCCCCCCCCCCAGAGCCCGTAGCTACTTGATAACTTCTAGCAAAGGTCAATGTAGGGCACAACAACACTTCAACATAAATGGTTGAACTAATATTATGGGAAATAATTTGCTCTGACCTAACTACATTGTACACGAATCGTCAAGAAACGTTTCTTAACGAGAAAGATTTTTTCATAATTCCAGTAAATATTCTCTGTAACATTCTGCACTTACAATACCTGATGTTTTATTTTTTTATCGTTATTTTATTGGCAGAACTCTACTACCTTTGTTGCAGTCATACGTTGTGTTGACCGCATGTTCTTATGTAAAAATTGCGTAATCTGTATAAGCCTGATTTTACAGAAAATAAATGAACAGTTCTTGAATATAAATGTGTAATTTAATTTATCTCTTACCAGTCCCAAGAAATCCTTTTTGAATAATTATGGGGCTTACAAAGACTGTTCCATAGGTTGCTAAGGCAACAGCTAACCTAAACAAAGGAAACTTTATTACAAAAAATATCAAAGCAAATAAATGATGAAGAAAATTTATTTATCTGAAATGCAGCTTAAAAAAATTAAATGATTGAAAAAAATTAGGAAGATTTCAAAAATTATCTTTGGTTAATAGGCATTATCTAAAACATAAACTAGATTAATGATCAATCTGAAATGAGTTCATTTTCTTCTGTTTTGAACATTTATTTCAGTAATAGATGAAAAAAACAAAAAACACTGTGACTTTTCAAGAAGAGTTTATACAAATGGGAAATATTTTGCATCATCAATAAACTGAAATTTCCTATTGATGACTAATAATTTGCTATCAGTCTTTATTAGTATTTTTTGCCAGCATCATAAAATGCCGTTGTTTCTACTCAGACGTGTAATCCTTGCTCTCACACCGAATTCTATCGGCATTTCCAGTAACGAATGCAATCTAATCTTAAACTCGACAGTCGATTGGACTGATTCACAGACTGTCATGTCACATTGTTTTTTCCAGAAAAGTTGCATGTCTTATTAGAATATTTCTTAAAACTTATAAAGCAATATTTTTTTTAATAGTAACATTAAAATTTATTGGAAATCTGTAACTGTTTCAACTGAATCCTTAATATTCTTCACTGATATTATTAATTTAATAATGAGGAGATAGCTTACAAACACAATTTTCTAACGAATTGTTAAAATTATTATTCTTAATGGAGGATTAAACTTGCTTAGTCTCTGATCATGAAATTCTAGAAGACTTCTGAAAATATGTATATATTATTTTTTACTATTCAATTTAACAATATTAAATTTTAAAATAATATTAATAATTCTACACATTTTTCATCTTTGCTTTTTCATTTCTTTAAACAATAACTACGCTTTATTATTACCATATTATTTACTTTTAGTTACTTAAATCGACCTTTGTTCAATATTTGCAATTCCTTTGAATTCAGTTAGTTTAAATAACAAATAATTTTAGTGAATTTGAAATTAACATATTTCTCAACGTTTTGGATGATAATATTTAAATTCCAAATTACACGATAACACTTTTCCTTCTTTTTTTCTCAAAATAATTTTTTAATATATCGCCAACCAAAAATGTCGTATGACAAAATAGGTATTTGTGCAAGCAAGACATATTTTTTTTAAAAAATTCAGCCGCAATTGTCCTAAAAAGCTGTTTTGTTAATGCAGCCTCAATACAGGGTTTCTACATTCTAAATTTACGAAAAGAAAACCTACAAAAAAAAAAAAAAAAAAACAGACAAACAACAACAACAACAACAACAAAAAACCCATAAAAATCTCCAGCACATCAGAAATTCATTTTTATTCAAATCAATTTCCTTTTGGCGGATTCTTAATAATTATCAGCTGGAATGACCTTCTCAGAACTTTCTCAGATACTAATAAAGCTGTCATCCTCTTTCCCATCTCGTAAAATTTTTGACTTTCGACAAGACCATAAATGCTAGATTGCTCAGATTTTTATTTTTAGTATCCCACGTATGAGAGTTGTGTACTTCGTATGCGAAAAAATAATATTTTATACTTACAACTTCATTAAAGCGTTCTTAGCAAAAAATGCAGAGGAATGCTCCATTGGTTTCAAAGCCTTACGTATGGTTAGTTCTGTTTCTATTTAAAATGAAGTATCCGTTCAAGCAAAATTATACAATGGATGATAAGAAATTGTTTTCTTTACAGTGTTACAAGCTTTCCAAGCAGTTTATATTGTTTTTGAACAAAATTGTGTCTATGATTTTAATACATTTAATTCGAAGTAACAAGAATGAAATTCAATTATTTATTTTATTCTTTGTAAAAATTTTATTCATTAATGGCTTCGAATATGAGGAAATAAAATACATGGGTAAGCCTTATGGAATTTTTTAGCAATTGAGTTTTTCAGCTGAAATTTTTAGCTATTTTTATCTGATTTCGTGATTAGCAAAAACCTGTGTTAAAATGTTGTATTAAAATAAAATAAAAAAAAATGGCGAAGAAATAAAAGTGTGTTTTTTTTTTTTTTGCTTTTTAAGATTTTTATATGGAGTGATGTTGTCTCCTGGATTGTAAAAATATCTTCTGGAATATTAAATTCCCACAGATTAGATCGCCGTGGAAAATGTCCTTTTAATGATCTAATTGGTATAACAATTGCCTTAAACTGTTTGGAGATGTGATTAATTCTGCTGGTATAACCTTTGTATAGCATAAAATGTTTTCAAAAGAGTTGATTGATATGAATAAAACACTGTATAATATTTTTCTGTTTGGATTACTTGATATATACTTACCATGTGTACCAAAGAATCAAAGTTGCCACCCTGTATTTTTTAGTGAGGAGATCTAGGAAGCGTCCTCTTTTTTCTTCTGTGATCACTTGAACGAGATGCCCTGGTGGTAAGCTAGTTCCATTCGTTGTGGCAACTTTTTGAAGTATTTTAACTGCTCGGTCGTATTGACCACTAACTAGATAGTATCTAGCACTTTCAGGATACCACTACGGTTTTCGGAAAAAGTTAGAAACATTAATTTGCAAGAAACATATACAAAAAATGATTAGCATATAGATAATTTGAAACATCATCATTTTCAGAGTTGTATTACTGTGATCAAAAAGTATTGAGAATGATGAATCAAGGGGTAATTTTAATAATTAATATATATTGTATTTCTATTATTTATATTACAGTTCATAGAAGAATGCTATCCCAGCTTCAAAAAATTATGAATGATTATGAAATTATGAAAAAATAAATTAAACCATGAGTAATTTAGAAATGTTATCTACCAATGTTAACAATGTCACAGATCTGCTTGCGATACTTGCTAAAAGAATTATCATTTTCAGAGTTGTATTACTTGTAGTTGTTCTTTGGATCTGCTTTTGTTTCAGCAGATATTCCTTCCTTGGTTTTAACTCAAAATATACATTTTATGAGCTAAAATGATGTTTTTTTAACGTTTGCGAAAGAAATTAATAGTAATAAGCGAATAATTTCAGATGCATTATATAAATTTTGCATTGTTTTTAGAATGTTAGTGAGTAATCATATGGGCCATTCCCCCCCTTTTTCAATGTATTTTTGTATACTTAAAATTATACATATTGTTAAAACACAGAGAATTTAATCGGTAACAAATCTGGTTACACAATGTTTAGAAATTTTTAATCATGCACTTAAAGGAAGAAATTATTTTTATTTTAAATATTTCCTTTTGCTTATTCTTCAATTTATAATTTATTATAATAGAAAATAATTAATTATGGATGGAATAAAACTTAATTTCATTAACCAGTGAACAGATTACTAAGCCTTGAAAATGCTGAAACAGTATATTGTTATCAAGGATACACAAATGTACAAAATTTCGAAACTAATTTTTTAAGAAAGTGGGTGTACATTCAATTACAAATTTCTGTTTTTTAAAATTTGAAATAATTAAATAAAAATTTTAAAAAATTCTTAAAGTTGGAACGTTTTAATCTTACTGTAGAAAATTTGAATTAGTGATACACTTCAAGAGTGAAGTAAGTGCTGATTAAAATCTCATTGCCGGAAGCAAAATAGGCGTTTTGATTTACAGCGTTGAGCCCGGAAGTCTAACATTGAGACTTGCGGACTTGAAATATTTTACGTTTATCTGTGGCGATTTAACGAAAAATGAGTACAAAACGTGAAGATACAAAATAGTTTTTTTTTTCAACAGTAGTTGTATTAATTTCAATATACAGCTACCAGTTCACTAATGCATTTGTAATTTAATTTTATGCTTTCATCGTGTTTACGAGAGCTGTGCACTCAAAGTTATAAAAATGAAAATCAAATATCAGAAATTTTAGAGCATTATTTTTAGAATTATTTTCATTTTCTCTTATTTGTATTAAGATAAGCTTAATTCAACATTTTTGCATTTAGCTGACTGACTCACAAATCAAAAACTAAGTCAAGCGTTGGATTAACATATTTAATGTCTATAGTATTAAATGTTTAGTGACTCTTTTTCTATTGCTCCAGAATTACTAATTATTTTATTTGTTTATTAAAAATTTTATTTTATCCTAGAAACACCTCATCTAAATGTCTTGAAAATTATTCTGAATTAAATATTATGATATTTCAGTTTGTTGTTTAATATTAGTTATTAAAGAACTTATTAAGAACCTCTTAAGAGTTAAATTTAAATCAATTAAAAAAATGCCAGATTTTGGAAGTTGGGAAAGAGTTAGAAGACTTTCGGAACTTGCATTTCTGAAAGTTCCCTAAAGGACTAAAGACAAGCCTTGTTTCAAAAAAGACATTTAGAGATGAACTTATTTATAGGGGCAAAAGTATACTCTGTATAGGATCTCCTAATATTCGTTCACTGCATCCAATTTCAAACTAATTATGAAATTTAATTATGTGTATATATAATCTATCTGCAATTTTTTGAAAAACTTTATTACTTCATTTAAACAACATGCTAGGACAGTAAGAATAAATAAATAAAAAAAACAGTGAAAAAAATTTAAAAAATAATAAATCTAGCCTTCTAATTCATTAACCTTATAAAATTAGTTCCAATTGTTCTTATTAAAAGACGTATTTTTTTGGGGTGGGTGGGTGGGTTATCTCAACCTTTGATTTAAAAAATATTTAGAATAAATTTGTCTCATGTTAAAGAAATGAAGATTTAAAAAGATTAGGAAACAAAAGCGTAACGTGAAAAAGATGTTGCATGAAGAGTACTTTTAAGGATACCAGTCCTAACAAAGATGGAAGGCATAGAATCATCAACAGAAGACGCCAGCTGTTTTTGTATTGCATCACCACCCACGATACGAGAATGACCAGAATTGTGCCAAACGACCAAAAATACTGAAAAAAGAAAACTATTTTTAAGCGATTGACTTAATATAGTATATAAATAATTCTTTTCAAAGAATTTATACAGATATTTTAGTGAATTAATTACTGACAATGAATTTTTTAAGAAAAAGAAGTATTATGAAAGCAAGACTGGCCCGATATTCTACAAGAAAAATTAAAACGTTTAAACAATTGGTTGCAAATATTTAATTAGTAAATTATTTTAATTAATAGAGATTTCTGGATTACCACATTTTCGATTCATCAATTTCCGTATTAATGTATTTGATTGCATTTCGGTAGGTTTAAATTCGTAATTTTGACATGGTTTTATGTTTATTTTTACATATCAAACGCAATTTTTAGATTTTACACTGGCTGTAAAGTTGTAAAAATTATAAAGATCCAAAATAAAAAGGATAAAAATATGGTGAATAAAAAAATATGCTACACATTTGCTTTATATTTGAATATGATATTCATCAGTAAGTTAACCAATATTTGAGAAATAACCATCAAGGAATTAAGAGTTAAATATTTACTCTGTTTAAACTGAAACGACTGAATAAAGAAGCTGAACACGTCTGATTTTTTCCATAGCTATTTTATGTTGTATTCCAAAGTATTAATATGTAGTGATTTACTACAATAAATAACAAATTAATTTTATGACTTAAACAAGATTGTAAGCATTATAAGATAACGTAATATTAAAATTACATCGATGTATTTAAAATATCACAATTTAGGCAGTGAAGACTGATGACACATTTCATCCAAACTGTTGAACTTTGTAAGATTTATAAAATTTAATTAAACTTTTTTTTCTTTATATGAGAATGTATGTTGTTACGTAGCTTTGCACTCAAAGAAACTTGCTAAATAAAGCGTATTTTCTTCCTATCTGATTTTAAATTAAGATATCTAATTAATATATCATTATTTCGAAACAATCTTTAGAAAACTTTATGCTATCAATTATTATATTGCGCATGTGCCGATTATGGATTGATGATTCATCGATAAATAAAAAATAACTTCTAATCGTTTTACAAATTACGGGAAAATGTAGCATAGTATTTAGCATTTGATTTGAGCCACCTAATGTAATATTGTTCACCTAAATATGCAGACAAATATTCGCATGTAAATATTTCAAATAAATGACGGATTGTCTAATTTAATCGTGATAATAATTATTAAAGGGTTATAATAATTATTTGAGCTAATTAGTATAACTCTCTAACTAACTAGGGCATGATGATAAGATTCGGTTGGACATTAAAGTTTAATATTACTGTCATCTGCAAGAGGTAAAAAAAAAAAAAATGTAGAGCATAGTATGAATTGAAAACTTCCGATAAACAATTCATGCACTGTTTGAACATATATGACATGATAAAATGGCAATAATATTCAAACTAGATGAAATATTGCTCGAGATAATATAAATTATGAATTTTAAATTTCAATTTAATTAAAAAAATTAATTTGTTTTCCTTCAAAAAAGATTTCCTACACACAAGAAGAATGCAGCTCTCCCACGAATATGAGTAGGACAATATTCAGTGCACACAGCTAGGCTGAAATGAAAAAAAAAAATGTGAATTTATAAAAATGCATGTTTGATAATGTTTAAAAGGAGATGCAAGAAAATGAATTGCGATACAAAATGGTTGACAATTACCCTTGCCCAACTCCTCCAAGACCGAAGCCTAAGATACCTCTGCACACCACCATCCACAAAAAGGAAGGGACAAACGCGTTTCCAAAGCCAACAACGAATAGTATAACCATTGATGTTGCAAGTGCCTGCGAAATACAGGTAATACAAAATAATAATGAATATAGAAAAACTTGAGAAAGAAACCCGAATTCATAAATGAGCATTCATCATAAATTTGTAGGTTTATTATTGCTAAAGAGTGAGATACAGACAAACATTTTGAGTGAATTAAATTGCATTCACGTTTAATTACATTTTAATATCAAATCGACATAATTTTTTTAAAGTTTACATTGACATTCAAAGGAGATATATAAAATTTCATCTTGTAGAAAATGATCTGCTGTTAATGTTTTAGATTTTTAAGAATAAATTTTCTAATTTATATACTATACCAAGTAGCACAGCTTGTGAAACAACGTTATACGATATTGTACAATATTATTTTATATTTTAAAATATTCAGCAATATTGTAGAATACTGTGAATGCTAACTAGTATCATACAATATTGTAAAATATATGTGCATTAATAGGGTATATCTATAAATTTAGCCTTTACTACTATAGATATTCTTGATGGCAATAGTACTATTCCTATTTAGTTTAAATTTCTAAGAATAAATTCTAGAATTCTAAACTTTAAAAAATATTTTTAATATTTCACTTAAATGTTTTTTTTAATCAAAAATATGAATGTAAAAATGCATGTAGGATCACTTAGTAATTCACAATTTTCTTAGGATGTAAATACTTATGTGAATCGGAATTTTATAATATATTTCAAATTTCAATAAATATCAAAGAATTCTTTTATTATGATTATATTCTGTCTTTATTTCATTATAATATTACTTGATTTTTCATAAAAGAAAATATTTTTTCGACTTTTTACTACATTAATAAAACGCAGTTTAAAAACCATTTTTAAATTATTTTCTGCGTTTTAGTTTTAAATATATTTTATAATTAATGGCCAAAAATATTATGAAATTAAAAAAATTAATATTTTACAAATTAATTTCTAGATAACTGGTGAAATATTTTATTCTGAAATTTAAATATTTTGTTTACGTGCAATTTTTGAAATTGAATGATATAAAATCAATTGCTTAATGTAACATGTTAATCAATTAAAAATAATAGTACGAAAAAAACCATTTCAAAACAAAGCAAGCATTAGAATTAAATAGCAGTATCAATAATTTAGATAATGATTTTATTACGTATTAATTTTTTAAATAATTAAAATTATTAGTTTTGCTAACTAAAATTTACCTTCTTTCTTCCAAAAATATCACCAATAGTTCCAAGACATACGGCTCCGACGGCCATTCCCACAAATACAGCCTTAAAAGCAATGTTAACTATTATGGCATTGAAAAAAATAGAAGCTGAAAGAAAATTGTTTAGTTTTTAAACTAAACAATAGTGATTGTCTTGAAAGCTTAATAAGCTGAAGTCTCATCTTAAGATAGCTTTCGTGAAAAATAAGTTTTAAAAATTGGAACATTTTTTTGTATAGAATAGCAATTTTAACAATAAAAAATAAAATGAAAAAAAAATCTGATTTGAACTTTACATGAGAATACTACTGATCTTTTGAATAACTTTCTTCAGAAACATTTTTGAGATAAATGAAAGCCTCTAGTATTTTGGTTTTAGTAGTACTTTTCAATATCTCATGTTATATTTTATAAAGAAGCTTTATTTATAGAACATTATAAAATTATTTTTTCTAGATAAATTTGTAAATTAACTTTATTGAGAAATTATCTTAAATCTAAATTTTATTACCTTCATTAAAAGTAAATAATGAAGTTTTTCCATGTATATTACAGACCAATGCATTTTAATCCATAAGTGCATTTTCTAAGGGAGATGTTGTAAGCATATAACTAGCATATTAAAAAGACATAAATATAAAAGTAAATGAAGCTAAAAAAATAAAATCTGTTGCAGTTATCCATGTCAGGTAGTGTTTGTGCCTACATGATTACTTACTTATTCTATAAGCCCTTATTATTTCGTTCTGCAGTTTATCACCAAATTATGTAAATCAGCGATTCTCAATCTGTGGGGCGCGCCCCCTAGGGGCACGCGAGCACACTAGAAGGGGGGCGCGAGAACATCCAAGAGAAAATATTATTTAAAAAATTGATTAACTGACTGAAAGGAAAGCACACATACACATAGAAGACCAAATACGTTTCGACATATTTAATAACTTATTAAAGTAAAACAACTTATTAAATAAAAACTAACTTAATCAAAACATGCTAAATTTTTAAAAAAATTTAATAATTATTAGTGACTTCCTTTGGCCTGTCTTTGAAAGCAAAATTTTTCGAAGGAAGGCTTAATATTAGAAATAGCCAATCTCAATTCTGTTTCTATATTTAGCCGAGATCTGTATTCTGTCTTCAAAGAAGCCACAGCAGAAAATCCAGTTTCACAAAGGTAGGATGTTGAAAATGGTAATAGAATGCGAAATGCCTTTTTTTTTAGTGCAGAAAAGTCCTCCACTACTCCTGCCCAAAATTTAAATAGTGATTTATTGCTAAATTGTCTTTTAGTTTCGCCACTTGTAGTGAAGTTTATGAATTTTCATTCCTCATCAATTGAGAGTCCTTCGGAAGTCTTATGAAATGGATCCCTAACCCACTCGTAACTTGCTATCAGTTTGTAGTCAGCAAGAAAATACTTTTTAAAATTCTTTGCCAGCATGGCTAAAGGATTTTCAATGGTTACAAAAACAACTTTTACATGTTCTTTTTCAGCCTTGTAACTTTTAGTACAATCATCCACATTTTCAAACATTATGAGGTTTTTTTTGCTTTAAATTTCTGCTCCACATATCTAATATTTTACAAAAAGCATTAACTTTATCACTCGTATCCAACATATGTGTATTTGCTCCTTGGAGTTGAAGATTCAAGTTATTTAATTTCTCGAATATGTCGACCCAGTAGCTCAATTTCATCACAAATAAACCATCGCAAAAATTCTCGGCTTCCGGCTATTTTCCTCTTCTAGGAAAATGGCGATTTCTTCTCTTAATTCATAAACACGTTGCAAAAATTTCCCACATGATAACTATCTTGCCTCGCAATAGTAAAGCCGAATGTACTGAGCTCATGTCTTTACAAATTGTGGAAAAGATTCTCGATTTCAGGGGTCTCATTTTTATATAATTTACTACGGTTACAACCGGAATTAACACAATATTCAGACCAGGATTCATTCCTTTCGTAGCCAAAGCTTCTCTGTGGATCATGCAATGTGTCCAGACGCACTGAGGCGATTTTTGTTTTATAAGTGCTTGTATAACTTGGAATCTTCCGGACTTTGAACGAGCACCATCGGTGCATATTCCGACGCAATTTTTTCCATTCTCTGTTTTCATCGTTCATAAAATCATTTAAAATAGCAAATAATGCTGTTATTTTGAGTTCTATTGGTTTTCAAAAAAGCAGTTCTTCTACTACTGACATAATATCACAAAATCGAACATAGGCAATTAAATTTGCATCTTTATTACTATTTGTTGCTTCATTAAGCTGTACTGAAAACAATTTGTCACGCAACTTCGAGAAAAGCTGACACTGTACAATCTTCATCTATATCTCCAATTCTACGAGCAACAGTATCATTTGAAAGAGGTATGGACTGCAATTGTTTTGAAAAATTATCTCCAAACATAGTTTCTATAATCTCAATTGCTGCTGGCAAAATAAATTCTTTACCAATGGTGTGAGGTTTTTTTTACATCAGGCTATTTTATATGAAACTTTGTAAGATGCAATTAGTTTTTTTATTCAGACAAAGTTTCTTTAAAAATGATTTTTGCTTTTCATATGATTTTAATTTTAATTCCAAGAATTCTCTGGATTTATTGACGTACTCACTATGATGCGCGTTTCCAAATGTCGTTTAAGTTTATTAGGTTTCATGCTGTCTAAGTCCAACATTTTTGAGCAAATGATACACAGGGGCCTTCTTCTTCATTTACTTCAGTACTGGTAAACCCAAAATTTAAGTATTCTTGAGGATATTTTCTTGATTTTATTTTCGGAATCACGCTCATCTGTGTACTTGTTGATGCTTGACTACTATATAATGCTAGCTTACTTCCGCTTAAAAATTTATCCATGAGTATGCATAATCTGCTGCCATGAATATTTAATATGGTGAATTACAATTAACACGAAAATATATATAACATACACATGCACGATAGATTCGATAGCGATAGAAGGATCGTCTCGAATGAAAACTGGCTGGAATTGAAACTTGTGTTATCGAACATTTTCCTTCTTCCTATGAGAAAACATGTACTCTGCGCATGCTCGGTCGTGTGGATTCCCCAAACATTACTTATTTTTTTCTCTTTTGTTTAGTCATGCTTTTGTTTTATTTCTTTTATTATTCAAAAAAATGTATTCCCAGTGTCTGAATTTAGCTCACCCCGTCTAGGTTAATTTTCATTAACTAATTTTTCTACTTTCATATTCTTTTAACGTTATCTCCCTTTTTGGTTTTCATTTCAAATATAATATTTAAATTTTCCCCGCTTTCATTCGCTTCATCTGTTCACCATCCACTTGGCAAAATGCCAAATGTGGTTTCTCGCCAACGTTGGCTCGCTTTTACTCTTGTTTTGGTAGTTAATCTATACTTATAATAAAGCTCAATGTGTGTGTGTGTGTGTGTGTGTGTTGGCGCTCTACAGGCAAGGTCATTTGACATACAGCTATCAAATGCGGTACATGCATACCTTAGAGATCGGGAATGTGCACCTGGGGTCCCTTTTTTTGAAATTTTAATTAGAATTTTAATTATTAATTAAAAACTAACTTTCCCGCCAAAAAAATCTTCCATTTTCCCCACCGCCAACTTTTCCGCCAAAAAAAATCTTCCATTTTTCCCACCGCCAAATCAGTAAGAGTTCAGTTTTTTTTTCTTCTCCCAACAGAAATGAGGCTAGGGTTAACGTTTTTCGGCGGATTATTTCAAACGATTCTGTTTATTTTCTTAATGTTTTATGCATTTAAAATTAAACATTGTTAATGAATCCATGTTTCAGATTCATTCTGAAATACTTTTGAAATAAAATAACACAGAATAAAGGAAATTAAAAATTTCTAATCTGTATAGCGTTACCCCAACTGGCGTAGAAAAATTCACGCATTTGCGTTACCGTAATTGGCGAAGAAAATTCACGCATGCGCATTCTGTTCCGATTGTTGCCATGCCAACCATTATCAACGGACGATTTAAATTATTTTTAGGTTAGTTGCATGCTTTTGTAAGTAAATTGTATTTATTTTAGTTATATATTTTTTGTATATGCTTATAGTTTTAAGTGCATCGTTTTTTAAGTAGTTTTTTTAACCTGTTTTCAATGATTTAAATTATTTTTAGGTTAGTTGCATGCTTTTGTAATTAAATTGTATTTATGTTAGTTATATATATTTTTTGTATATGCTTATAGTTTTAAGTACATCGTTTTTTAAGTAGTTTTTTTAAACCTGTTTTCGACCGGTTATTTTAAACGATTCATTTTATTTTCTTAGTGCTTGATGCATTTAAAATTAAGCATTGTTAATGAATCGATCTGTTCATGATGAATCTGAGAAAATTTTGTTGACAAATTCTTGAGATAATACATAAATTAAGAAAGATATTCTTTAGTGCCCATAAAGTTAAAACGCTCAGTGACTCTATTATCAGTAATCATATTATTTAAAAAAATGCTTTGTTTCAGTAAAAAATATTATTATATTAATTGCAGATTAATCATTTACACTTTAATTTAATGTAAAGCATAAATTCTACGGGAGCTAACAGAAAATTAGAGAGATACAGATTACGTTATGACTGAAGGTCTTTATAATATTATGAGTGAATTGAAATTTGAAATTTTGAAATATTTTAATGAAGAAGCTATTAAAGTAGGAATTACATAAAATATTTAACTATTAAAATTTTAACGAGCATTAAGATTGGCGAACCGGCTGGTCGCCAAAGGCGGCTAGTTAAAAATAATTTAAAAACAGAATCCAAAATTCTCAATATACATTATTGTTGTATGCATTTTATTCTAAGAAGAAAATTATGATTGAAAACTGGACCGCGAATACTGAAAGGTAGAGAAACGCTGAAGTAAATGCATGTGATAAATTTAAATTCCCTTATAATTCAAAAGTTCTAATTATCTGTCAAAATTCTGAAACTGAAATAAATCCCTTTATATTGATTAACATCAAACTTTGGAAAATGGAAGGTTTCAAAGTATAGTTCTTATTAATTGCTATTGTGAGAAAGTAATTACAAATAAGCTGTCCACTCTCTGCATAAGCGTAGCTTTTATTAAGTTGAAATATCTATTAAAATTGTACCGTTTCCATTGCAATTCCAATCTATTCCTATTGTAATTTCGATTCGTTATAATTTCAAGCTGTACCATTTACAAGGCGTTTTGGAACCGTCCGCTTTGAAAATTGTGAAATATTCGCATAAAAACCACATTTTTAAAAAGCAATTTTCAAAAAAGATTTTTCAATGATTTTACTTACATATGTAAGTATAGCTGGATGCTCCCTCTTTAAAGTCCACTCACATGCTAGAAATTGGCTTAAAATTGATATGACAAAAACTTCACAGGAATCCGCAATCTGTAAATGGTTTTAATTGGTCAGTAGAAAGATCTCCGATAATATCCCATGTTTTTGTGAATAACTGTAAATATCTATTTTAATAAGTTTTGTATCTTATTTAGATGTATCATATTATTTTTCTTCAGCTCCTCAGCAATGAACTCATGCACTGTCATTTTGTATTTAATTTTAATATAAAGGAATTAACTTATTTATGTAAAAACTCTTGCATTTGAATTTCGACAGAATTCTGTTTCTTGTTCGAGGAACATATTAAAAGTTTTATTAATAACTTTATATTAAAACTTTTCCTTTTGTACTATTGTTTTATAATATATCATATTTGCGCCTTTTATATTTGCTTTCACATATGGTACAAGGTGGTGGCTTGATGGTACGGTCGAAGTTTCCGGGCCCCAAGGCTCCAGGTTCGAGGCTCGATTCCACCAATAAAAAACAAAACAAAAAACAACAACAACAAGAAAAAAAAAAAACGTTGTGTAAGCGGATTTGGTTCACGTTAAATCCATCGGGGCTAAATGTCTTCCTGCTGTTGAGGTGCTGAAGTTTGGAGAGGGAAGTGCGAGCTCAGGTGTCGTCCACATCATCTAATGCTGTTCAAAATTACGTGATTCGTTCCAAAAACTCTTTATGAAACGGGAAGTTAATATAACTAAACAAATACGCATGATGCAAATGCCGCTTCAAAAGATTTCTTCACACTTTGTATAGATTTCTATAACAGTAAAAGGTTTCTAATGAAGCAGTAGATCATTTCATCCCGTCTTCATCCTACATCACCTCATGAATTACGAATAGGTTATTCACAAGTGGTAAAAGACAAGAGGAGATAAGTTTCTTACGGACAGTCAAAATGGACCTCTGAATTTACCCTTTAATAGGCTTTGGAAGGGAAGGAAAATTTTGCGATTCGTCTTCTAAGCAATGGTGTCTTTGTGATCTCTTACATCCACATCATAATTAAGAGAAAAACAATACTCTATTATTATTGCATTTTCAGAGTCTCTAAAAGAAACTTTGAAGCAAAATATTCTTAAATTATTTTTTTACTCGTATTCTCTAAATTATAACTGTGAATGAGGATTTTATATTGCATATTATTAAAACGTAAATTTTTAATTGGATCACAAATACAGCAATAAAGTTCATACTGCTAAGTGTTATTTTTTTATTAAATTCTTTATGTTATATTTTTTAGATCATAATCGCATATACTGGTAATATGAGAAGCTAATCAGTTTTACTGCTATTCATTTATAGCTGCCAATCAAAATTTTTCGCTAATTAAAAATAACTAAACTTTAAAGACCAAAGATTAAAAGTAATACTGTCTTTCATCCTAAACTAATCTTTAAAATGTTTTAATTTCAATTTCAATGAAATTTAAACATTAACGAATTTTCATGTAGTTCCGCTTTATCTTTGAAAGGTTGAAATTCAGAAGGAATAAAAACAAGTAGTTACCCATCCTAAACCAGACAAGAAGAGTAACCTTATCTGAAATTTTCCGTAGCCAGCCTTATTGACAACATCATCCACAGTAAAAGTTACACCTGTTCACAATAAAAGAAATGAAATTTGAATTAATCAGTTTTAAGTTCAAAGAATTATAAAAAGAAGGAAAAAGTTTGCATTTGATTATTTTATACAATTTTAAAAAATTAATGTCCGTTTTGAAAATATAGAAATTATGACATGAACTTGGTAATGTTGATAATAAGATAATAAAATAAGATAATAACTATATATTTTATTTACTCATAAAAGATACGGATTATGAAATATTGAATGATATAAGCATCGGTAAATAACCTTTTTATGTCATTTTTCTGTAATAATAAGTTAAAACGATTGAAAAAGAATATCTTTGAATGAAAAATTTTATGAAACATTTGGTACATAAAGTTATTTATCTAAAATTCTTTTGATAAATGAACGAACTTTTAACTTTTAGATCGATTAAATATTGAGCACTAGAAGGCTCCAAAAATAAGAAAAAAAATCCACTTATGAGAAGCAATTTTGAATATTTATGGATTATTAAGTACAGCTGCTGATTGAACATATGATAAGAATAAGTCTTATCAGTGGCGTATTTAGGCGTTTTGATTCTCTTTCTTTATGACCCTCCACGCTTTAATAACGGTTCAATTTAATTTCACATTTCAATATATTTTGAAGTTAAAATGATAATTATCAATTTTTTATTTTAATGAAATAATTCACTATTTTTTCTTTATTTTATATATATATATATATATATATATATATATGAAAGAAAAAAAAATGATTAAAGAAATGAAATTTTTGGTGAATTTACCACATTTTTAACTAATGATTTCTTTATTTTCAAATAAAAAAATGCAATTATTATGATAGATTATAGGGAAATAATATATTTTAAACGAAATTTATATAATTACTAATATATTTATTAATAATTTTTAAACTTATATATATATATATATATATATATATATATATATATATATATATATATATATATATATATATATATATATATATATATATATATATATATATATATATATATATATATATATATAAGTAGCCAATCTAAAGTAAGAAAAAGTTTGAAAACGAAACTAAAATGAAAACGAAACAAAACAGTTTCGAAATCGCAACTAAAATTTATTACCTATTTAAACTAAAACCAAAAAGGAACTTCATAGTATTTAGAGAGCGCAATTGCAGCTACTTCTAAAACACAGATGAATTGATACTAAAGTATTAGAATCAAGTTAATAGGAAAAACAAAAATCAAATAAAAATTAAACCAAAAAAATTATTAAAAAAATATTAAAAAAAGAATCCGGATTCTTTTTTTAATATTTTTTTAATAATTTTTTTGGTTTAATTTTTATTTGATTTTTGTTTTTCCTATTAACTTGATTCTAATACTTTAGTATATATATATATATATATATATATATATATATATATATATATATATATATATATATATATATTAAACCTTAAAAATTATAATTTTATCCATTGAGTTGAATATAATAAACCAGATAGTTAATAAATTTGTAATTTTTGTAATTACAATATATTATAAATAACTAATTAATTATGCTTTAATTTATCTTATAGCCATTTGAAAAATCAATTGTAAATACATATTGCTATTATTTGTAAACTAGGGTATTATACATCTTTTGTTGCTTTATTTGCAGCCCACAAATTCTGGGTAGCCGCTGGTCTGTAATTTCTTACTGCTTTTGACCTTAAGTTAAAACTGACATCATCAAGTGGGAATATATGGAAATGTAGAAAAAGTGAACATCTGAATTTTTTTTGAAATAAATGAATGTCAAAATGGTGAATTTAAGAAATCCAGGTCTGTACATGACGGATTTCGAATATACAAACAATTGTGCTATATATATAAATTCAGTACAAACACGTGAATTAAAGTTTAGCGAAGGTCAACTTGTGTAGTTTGAATAACAAGACAACTGTGATAGAAAATACGTTGAGTTTTAACGCCAATGATTAAGGCTTAGTTATGACGAAAAATAATATTAAAAATTATTACCGAAAACCGGTTTAAAAGATTTAAGGAATTTGAAAGAAAGAATTCTGGAAAGGAAATTCGGAAATAAAATTATAATCTTTACGAGAAAGAAGAAGAAAATCAATTAATAGCATCAAAACTGCCGACAAAATATATGAAAACAAGAGGAAGGGAAGTAAATTGAATACAACGACAAAACCGAGGAACGAGAAATAGTAATACTTACTCATGGTGTTTTATCAAACTTCTTACCGATTTGGTATCGACGAGTATTGTACAGAGTCGTTTTCTAGAATGTGATTTTACGTATAATCTTACTCGTTACAAATGTTTCAAAAGAAATTCCTTTGAGGATTTTAATGCGACGAAACTCATATTTAAGTGTCGAGAAGGTGTTATCTTTTACGATTTTATGATTTATTACCTCAGAGTACCCCTATATCCTGTTATCACAGTAATGAAATCATTAAATTTGTGTCAAAGTATCTATGGCCGCGATTTGCCTTTCAAAGTACAGAGATGCTCCAAATATCTAATCTTTGAAATGGACGAGCATATAAAATGAAAATTTTTATTTTATGTAACTGGATTTCTTACTGTATCGATGTTTCTGAATTCTGCTCCTGAATATGGCAATTAAATAATGGGTGCCACTCTCTTCAATTAATTTTTCCCTGATTTCTTCATAGCAAAAAAATAACAATATTTTAGTCATACATAATATTTTAATAATTAATGGGTTTTTTTTCATATTGCACTAGGTGTTCCATTTTCTATTCTTTATAATTTTTGCTGTACATATTTTATTTTGTTGTATTTTAGATCGTATAATGAAAATAGAGTTTTATAATGAAAAGCTCATTTATAATCTAAATATCGTAAATAATTGCAACCAATATATGCCTGTTAACATCAAATTATTGTGATCATTACCTTCCGATGTATAAAATATTTTAGATATTGATGATTTTGTTAAAAAATGTAGCGAAACAAATCTAGAAGAAACAATTATCAAATAAATTTTATGACAAGTTTTTGGTTTTTTTGCTCTTGAACTAACCAAATATGTGTAAATGAAACAGAATTAATGTTGTTTTTAAACATTGCAAATTCTGAAGAAAATCGTACTTTTTTTTAAATAACTCGCTTTTTCTTCATAAAATACATTTGAAACCCTCAAAATTTTACATGTTTGTCTTATTTTATGATGATAAATTTCCCCCAAAACTCATTTTGAAATTTAAATAGCGACAATATTTTAAACGAGCACGTTATTCAGTATTTATATAATGTAATTCAAAAATATGAAATAAAAATAAATTTATATGGCCAATTATAAAAATATTTTTTTATTATAGCATTGAAGAGAAAGCGTAATACTGAGTACAATTATAATATCATCAACCTATGATTATATGATATCTAAGAATATACTTAAATATAAATTGCATTTATTCAACAATATAAAATAGAAAATTTTAAGCATTTAAAAAATTTTATGTAAGCATGCAAGACTACTTACTTATTTGCTGTATATAAATATGCTAATTTTTAATAATACGAAATTTTTTTTAATATTGTGAGTATTTAAATTATGGGCGGAATTTATACAAACTAATATTTATCATGATTTTACACTTATTTCTGTTATGTAAAGGAGAAAACTAAACTCTTACTTTCAGAATTCACCTTGTTCAAATCATAAAGATTAGTATAATATTCCGGAGAACATTCGGTTTCATTTTCAGACATCATTGCGACAAAGCATATTTTTGAAGCGATCACAAGTGTCATAACTGTGCGTTTTTAAACATACACCTACTACGCGATAGAGGATTGCATAATGTTTTCTGATCATTAAAAGCTATGCGCAAGGGTTTTTGAAAAGTGATCTTTTACAAATATGTTTTCTTATTTACTAAATAATATTTTTCTAAAAAGCTCTTCTTATATGATGGCAAGCGAAAGCATTTAAATGCATGTGTTTATTTGTAAAATGTTCAGCGTTTTTTTTGTTTCCTTTCTTTAGAGATAGAGTTCTATAGATCAATATATAATACGTTTGTTTCTTATTCTTTGCAAATTCCTGAAAGCCGGCAATTATTTATGCAGCCAGGTATTGTTATTCAAATGAAGTAACTTCGTCAATCTGCTCATAAAACGGTTCAAACAACTTATATCACCTGTTTTGAAAACGATGTAACTGTACAGATACATATATACTCAGCTGTGAAACGAAAAGTTTTACCTAATTCTCTTTCACGTAATAAATTTTGGAAGAAATGTCATAAATAACAGATTGAACGAACAGCTTCAAAATGTCGTGTTTGTTTTTCTTTTCGACATCCAAAAGCATTTGCAATGATGGTCGTTTTTTAAAACGCTTGCGCAAATGATTCATCTTGAATCGAACCATTACGCATAATGAATAAAATACGCATAATGAATAAAATGATGATTTTTCAATACATTCTTAATGTGCTTGTTGAAAATTGATTTTCTCAACTAGAAAGAAATAAATTTATTGAAAAGGATTACCATGTTACAATTAAGACTTTTTTTCTATGAAATACATTTATTATTATTATTTTAGGCATATATTTTATTTTACGGTTTCAGCAATTTTTTTAGAGATATGCTTGTGCTAGTAATAATTCGTTATACTAATTGAAGTAATTTATAACAGTTTTAATGATATTTTTATTTTAAATAATTATATATCTTAATAACACTCCATTGTCAGTATGGTTTGTTTCGTTGCTATTTTCTCAACATTGATTCTTTCGAGGTTCTTTTCAAACTTCTTAAGAAAAATATATGTATGAGGGCTGCGCAGTAAAGAACAATCATAATCTTTTAAAAGTGATTAAAATAATCAAGAAAAATTTAATTAGCATTATATGTATAATGAGACAAGTGAAAAATAGATGGCGCGTGTTATCAGATGTAACATCACTGCTATGGATTTGGCAGCTTGCCAAGTCCATGCGTCATTTCGCTTTCCGGAACATGGGAAAGAGATTAACAAAGCAACAAAACTTTAAAATTCTGCGTTTGCCTTTAAAAATCGCCATTTGAAGCCTATGTGATGCTATAGAAAGCTTATAAAAATTCTTTCTTTCCTACAGTTTAACGTTTAAAATGTTTGAAGAAAATAGACATTCGATTTCAAAGGAAGGTAGATTTGTTTCTCCGGTCACTGATTTAACGGAAGTAAGCACCACCTCAGCTGCTGTAAAAATGATTGAAGATAATTGAACCACATTTAAAAATATATCGAAAAGACTAAACACTTCATTGGGTGTCGCTTACATGTTGCTTGTAGAAAAACTGTATATGATACTTGTTTGTGCTTGTGTTCAAGAAATCTTGAAATCCACCTTCGTTATCTTCAAAAAAATATGCAAGACTTGTATTTCCTACCTTTCTTATATACCTGTTTTAGATCCTTGCGATGTTTTCTTTTCACAGGTTTGAAGAGAAACATCTATTGTAGGTTTTTTCACATTATCAGAAACAGTCATAAAAGTTGCTGAGGCGACTTTGGAGGGACATGTAAAAAACCAAATAGGATATAACAAAGTTTGGAAGATGTCGAGAATGTGTTCGTAACAATTTCTCAAAAATGCTAATTAGGATTTAAAAATCTCAATGTATGTGAAATTAAAACTTCCTCGACATACTCTGTTTCCTGTATTTTTTAAAAATTTAGTTTCTTAAAAAATATTATAACTGCTCTTTTAAAACAATTATTTTTTCTAATTTAATTGGTTTAGTTATAAAGATTTTTTTTGTAAATTATGACAATTAATAATCATCATTGTCCTTTTTCGCAGAAACATTTTTATTCAATTATTCTAATATATACTTGACAGACAAATTATTCTAATATACAACAGATAAATTTTCATTAATGTTATTTATTAGGCATTTCATTTTGAATGAATGGGTGAAAGTGCTTGCAATGATTCTCTCATGTGAATAAAATGGAATACAGTGAGTCTCATTCTGCTTATTTTCACCTCAACTGAAATTAGATGTGCCAGAAAGCTGGACTCGATGTAGAATTGTCATGTGAACCTTTTTTACTGTAATAAAAAAGATAATGTGTTGGATGATAATAAAAATAAATCTCATAAGCTTCCCAGTCATAAAGAAGGTGAACTTAACTGCTCCATAATAACATTAAGTTATACTTCTCAATTAATTTTAACTTGGAAGTACCAATATTTTCTAATATGGAGATAGTATAACAGAAAATTGCGGAGGAAGTCACTTAGTTGGAATTTGCGCATGGGCATTACGAAATGGTTTCAAATCTGCTGTTCTAATATTTACAAAATCAATATTCATATGTGCAGAAACTTGCAAGAATTTGGATAATCATTATTTATATTTTAATGGCTTTTTTATAGCTGAACATAGATAAATATGGGATAATTCGAAACAATTGCAAAAATTACAAATGACTATAGTTTCTTTGCATGCAACTATGGGATACAAGATTTTGAACATAATATAGAAACATAATTAAAATTATTATTTGAGATTGTAATAACTGTCTAATATATTATCTGTAAAAATTCCTTGCCACCAAGCATACTGAAACATGTTCGCATTCACTAATGCACATTCTTTAGATACGTAGATTTCTTCATGTGAATATCTAAATCTTCCGATGCTATTTTTTCGCATTTATTTAATTGTATGTCACAGCTTTGCGTGTCATGTAAACGAAGTATGGGTGCGGAATTAAGTTTCTAGAAGAGAAAAAGCCAACAGAGTTTTTTTAATATTGATAAAACAATTTATTTAGATACTATTAACAAAAATATAATTCTTAATGAATGACATACGCAATCGAGAATGATGCTTCACTCATTACGACTTTCCACATTGAATGAAAACTGCACAGTCTTTATATACGCATTTCTGTTCCTTCAGTCCTTTTTCATATGCCAGCACGAGTTGAAGGCGCACATAAAGAATGCTTCACATGATAATGAAGTGAAACACAACATGTTTGTTGTCTGTGTTGTCAAGAATAGTCAAAATGAGCAAGTAAAATAAAAAAAAGCTAAAATTTTAAGATAAATGTCAAAGCGTTTTATAATATAAAAAATCTCATATGCTTCTTTTCTAGAGTTTATATTTGGAATCAATTGTTTATTTATACTTTCTGTATAATGGAACCAGCAATACATTTTGTGACGACGCAGTTAATAATCTATTAATGAATTCTTGAATTTCAAGTAAATCTGTGAAAACATCAATTTCGTGGAGAATATTTATAACAAATATTTCACAGCATACTTTTAAATAGTTCAAATACATGATAAAATAATGTTACGCGTAAGATTTCTAAGACTGCGTGTCACTATCCTGTCCTACCACTGCCATAGTAGGGATGAAAAGGCGAAAAAGGAATATTAAAAATTCCCCCAAAACACTAACGAATAATCGAAATAAACAGATGAAAATGGAAGTTGAAACGAAAAGAAAAACAATATGTACATTAGCGGAATTATTAACATTTTCTGCATAACATATATCAACAAAAAATATTGAAAAAATTTTAGAGGCTGATAAAATGAACTTATTCTGAGCTAACATAATGCATCGATTCCAAACAATATCTTCTAGAATGGAGTCTTTTCATTTATATTGATGTGCGTATAAAGGTGCATATATCATGAAGATAAATAGGATTGTGTATGTTTTTGCCTTTGTTAGCATTCTATAAGCAGACTCCTAGGGTTGGAGCTAAGAAATTTGACTCGCTCATCCTTTTTAGGTAGATAATTTGTGCTTCAGATCTATTTTACTAGACTATCAATTACAATTTTAATTAATAAAGGTATAATCCAAATTTTTTCAATTTTTCTTATACATTTTGAATATTTATAGAGTTTTCGTCTTGATGCTAGGGATTTAATTTTGCCTTCAGGCGTTTTCATTAAAACCTTTAAGAATGTTTTTATGCGTATATATATATAATGAAATTCAAACAATCTTCATTATTATTACAAATACTTCATCCTTAAAGCTATTGCAAATAAATTGAAAAAAAAAATCTTCCAATTCGGAAAATAATTTTAAATTAATTGATATTTTTCTGGTTATTTTGATATTTTTGATTCCTATATTTGCTTTCAATTGTATTGGAAACCAGTCATTATGTTCCAAGTTCCATGATCGATTTTCAGTACTGTTAAATATGGAAGAAATTATTGAAATAAACAAATTGTAATTCCTTAAATAATTCACTGCTTTTTTATCTGTTTTTAGTTTTACTATTATTAAAATCATAATTAATGAAAAATAAATGAATATTTAATAACATAAAATTGGTATAAAATTAAACAGAAGTGAAGTGATATATTTAATGTATTTTAGAATTCACATTCTATATCAACTTTCCATTCTACATTTAAACTTCCCACTCTACACTGAAATGTCTTGAGAAAATCAGGACATTTTACTATGGAATTGAGTAATTAATTGTAGATTGTTCAAAATTCAGATTGATAAATTTCAAGAAAATGAAATTTTTCAGCATATTTTTGTTTCCTATTTATTGTGCTGCCATCTACCGAAATATTAACAAAACCTTTTAAACGTGGCGTTAATTTCTTATGTGGTAATTAATTTGGAAAAATTCTTCTCGCGTTTTAAAATTTTTGATATCAGGATTACAATTAATATTAAAAAATTATAAAAGAATAAACAAATTGAAGGAATTATATTCGAAGAGAATTAAAGTAATTTCAAATAATCTAGTATAAATTTCTTTGAATTAGAGTTTTTATATTGAAATGCATTCAAATTTTTGATATGTTTCATGGTGTAAAAATATTTTTTTTGGAGGCGAAATAGTTTTTCAGAAATTAAGAATGAAAATTTAGCTACAATTTCTTAAATAACATTCAAATTTATAAACATAAGACCAGTTATACTGTTGAAGTTAAAAAAATCAGTTGTTAAGGGTGTTTTAAAGGATTCAATCTTTTTTTTTTTTTTTTTTTTTTGAGACTGCTGATTTCAAAACTAATGGCTATTTTGCCGAATAAACTTTTTTTAATAATGCCTATTTGAACATTTCAATAATGTCTGTAGTTACTGATGTATACTGCAGCTTTTATAATTTTTTTGTTTGCTTATTTTATTTACATATTTGTTACTTAATCAGTGATTGTTCAAGTCAAATATTAACGAATACTTACTCTGGTTTTACACATGATGTCCGAGATATAATTTTGGTTCTGTGCGTAAATATAGGTGTTGTAAATATAGCGAAAATGTTTATGACAAAGAGAAAAAGACCAAAATGAAAATTTACAATTTGTTAATTCAGTAGTGTGAAAAGAATCTGTTAATCGTCTCGAAACTCTTATTCTTCGTTTTGTAAATATGACAGGTTGTAACAGTAATTAAAAAATAAATGCATGTACTCAGATTTGAAATCACTAAAACGATTTATGCTAAGGAGGCAGAATATTCCTAGACCAAATTTCACCTTATTATATTATGCTCCTTAGGCCAGGCATAGGGCTCTGAGTTTAATATAGATTTGTAGTTAACTTGTCAACACCGCATAATTCTTGGAATAAGAACTTATTAATATAATAAAATAAATTTACATATAATAACCAATATTTAGAGTAATTAGCGGCTAAATTTAAGATAAAAAAATGCCTAAAACCTTATTTCAGAAAGATGAAATTTAAACAAATATGGGAACGAAAGTTCTTCCATTCCATAGTGAAGAAAGAGTGTTTGTACATTGCAATAATATATTTCACCATTTCTTATCATATAAGAATAGAATATGAGAATTTAAATTTTTTATATGCAGCCTTACCAAAAATTTATAAGCGAGTTAATGCACCTAGATAATCATTTATCTTTCTCGCTAAATACTCATTCTGTAAAACTTAAAGGAAGAAAGGATTATTTGTCTTGTTGAAGATCTGCTAACAGAAACGTCATTGGTCTATTTATATTAATTCATATAGATAGAAAACTGATGTCAATTTCTTAAAGGGACAATATAATGGACTTAAGAATTTCCCTGTTTCATTTTCTTATGCGTTAGTATGTCAAAGGAAAATGACCTACAAAAGCACAGAGAGAGAGAGAGAGAGGAGAAACTAAAAAAAAGTGTAAGGACTTTTAAGAGAAATTCTGATTATAAATACAGCTAATATTATCAGAAAACTATTGGATGGTAGAAATGATATAATCCTACCTTCATCACATTGTGTTTGATAGCTTTTGTCTGATAAATCTGATAGCTAATTTAATTTTTTACTGAAAGAGAATTGATTCATACATTTTTTTAATTTCAAATATTTAATAAGAATTTACAAAGAGGTCAATTTAAATAACGAAACTTATAAATATTGAAATATTAAAAAAAATCAAAGTTTTGTAAGAAATATTTATTATAACCCTATTGTAAAACTACTGGCAATTGTGCAATTATATACAAAATATTCTAGTTCGAAATATGGAACAAAAACAACGGAGATGTACAAACTTAATAAATCCAACATCACTATTTTTAAGGAGGAAAATGCATTTTGAATATATTAGTTTGAATATATTAGTTATATATTAGTTATATTGCTTTGAAAAAGCAATATAACTAATATATAAATAATAAATTCCAGAACATTTTTGTGTATTCTAATTGTCATAAACAACCAATGAAATTTAGGTATATCAGTTGTAGTACTAATATCATTTAGCTTACGGCTGGTATAACAGTTGTACCAGATTTTTTTTTACTTTTCCTTACGGCGCGGTACAACAGTTGTACCAGTCACGAGTTTGAATTTCGTCCCCCACTTGAACTTTCCAGCTGAACCCTAATTGCCTCGTAAAATCGCTTCTCTTTTGTGTCGCATCCCGTAGGGTCAGGAGATTTCGTCCAGCAGTTGTTATTATCATTTGTTGGCGCTAATGAGTCTTGTGAACCCTGCTTTGGCAGCATTTTTTTAAAAGTGGAATGAGTTTGCATAATTTTATTTGGGGGAGTACTCATTGAAAACTTTCGTCTTTCCCCCTGTTTCTTAATTTTTTTAACTTTATAAATTCCTTAATATTTTAACTTAATATAATTTTGTAACTTTATAATAATTCTAAGTAAACCATATCTAATCTTACTTTTTAAAAATTAATTGTCTTAAATCTGGTGATTACCTACGTATTAGTAAATTTTTCTGCAGAAAAATAATTTTTCTTATAATGCAAGTATTTATTGTCTGCAAAATTGAGCATAGTTTTCAAAAATACTACACTACAATAAGTAATTGAAATTCTCGGCAAAAAAAAAAAAAAAAAAAAAAAAATCATTATAAATTGTAAGAATCGACAATAGAATAGGAAAACGTTACTAGTAATTATACTAAAAACCGTTCAAGCTAAGTTGGGAATAAAAATTATATTCGATTTCTATGGGAGCAATATAATATTATAAAATCATTTAAAGATGTTTTTAATTTACAAAACAGCAGATAATTGTTATCTGCGTGAAGAGATGTGAATACTTTTAAAAATAAGATATAAATAATTAGGATCTTTAATACATTATATATAAATCGTTACATTTTATTAAAATTGATGAGTTAAAATTATAAAAATAAAATAAAATTCACAATGATGTGTTCAAACGCTTCAGTAATGCTTGAGAAATTGATTTAATTTTAAATATAATTGAAAAATTTTTAAATTATTGTTTAATTTACTAAACTATTCAGCAGATATCGTATTTGCAATTTATTTATTATTGCAATTTCTCCTACAGAATTAGTGGAATAATTTTCAGGGAAAAAAATAAAATAAAACTGAGATTAAAAGCCTTCTGTAGGGTTCGGATGAGCCGAAACCACAAAAATTAGCAACCCGCTTTCTACGGAGGGGACAGATGACCCATTAACTCTACGGGTGGTTGAAATCGGAGAGGTTATTTTCAACAAACGCCTTTAAAAGGGTATCGGAACATTTCCGCTCGGTAAATCATTCCCTACCCCTGTTGCATCGTAGGTTTACTGGGATTTGGACCTTTGGCAAGAAAACTTGGCGCGGGTGACGGTTTTTAGTTTTCCATAGCTGCATTTCCGGTCGGGCTAATTGCTAATAATGGAATGGCGATAATTTTTGTAAAAATTTTATTTGATCTTTCATTTATGAGATCTTGTACATACATTTGTCTTATTCATATATCTTGCAATAAATGATAGTTAATTCTATTATTAATAGAAAAGTAAGACTGTTTTTATCAGAAAAATAAATAGCGGAATTAAATGCATTTAAAAAGAAGTAAGATATAAGAGAATCTATAGCTGTTTTATTTACTAATATTTGAACAATCTCATATTTCTGAATGAATTTTCTTCAAAATCGCTATTATCTTTACTCATAAAAGGGAAAAAATGTATGTGTATGTATATATATTACAATAGTTCACTTAGCAATTTTATGTTTTTTAATCTCAATAGTACTCATGTTTTATGTCATAAAGTAAAATTGTCTTAACATTTATTGAAATTAGATTCGGAATGGAAAAAAAATTTAGTAGAAAAAAAAATGTACATAAGTGGATTAATTTGAACATAGTATTCTGCCAATTATCTGCCAGTTTTATATTATAGATTTCAAGAATTCTTTTGCCTTTTTCTTTCAATGCATTAGTTTGGAAAAACCTACTTTTGTTTATTTCAACTCCCTTTTTTGTTAAATATTCTTTTAAAAAATATTTTAAATCATGTAAATTCTATTTACAAAATCAATTCTGCTTTTATGGAAAGAAATGTCTTATATCTGATAAATAATTATGTTTTACAAAAAAAGATAAAGAAAATAGATGCCTAAAGAGAACATTTTCACATACGAAATTTGAATACTATATCTTGGATAGAATAGGATATCTAATACACAGGGAATTGAATTTTTTTGGCTACGACAAGACATAAGTTTTGACTTCAAATTCAGGTTTTAGTGATACAACTATATCAATTAAAAACAACAAAAAAAATCTAATGTAATTGGCCAGTAAATAGAATGATTAGTGCGTTCCCATCATTTTATAGATTTTGTTTCCTTCGTAATTATATTTATTGGTTAAGAAAAAAAAATTAGTTTGATATTGCTTACTTTAATAGGAGTATTTTCAAAATAGTAGAAATAAGGGAAGTTTGTCATATTTGAATCACCAAAATAGTTTTTAATGAAATCTGACAGAAAAATAGTTTCAATAAAGGAAAAACAGTAAATTTTTTGTAGTTTATTTACTTTTAAAAATGTAATAAACACTCTGAGAAATACACTTTAATGTAGAAAAAAATATAGCCTATTAAAATCGTTTCATCGGATCAATTAAAGAAAATGATTCCACAAATTACATCACTAATTTTTTTAAGCTCAATAATGGAAAATAGGTTTTGATTTTCAAGCTCATATCAGCATATAAAATCTGAACTCAAGTTTGATATTTTATGAACAATATCATTTCCTTTTTTATTCGTTTGTTCCTCAAGATATAAAAGAATACAGCCTTAATTTTTCTATTGATTGGTGGCTTTTTATATTAATTATTATCTTTTTGCTTTAGACTTTTCCAATTTCAATTAATGATAATGTTTATAACTGCTTTCTGAGAGCTACGATAGACCTCTTCAAATTCAGGTAATAATTTTAATTCCAATTTAAGCCCTTTTTGGAGGATCTCCCTCCCCCCCCCAAAAAAAAAAGAATAACCTAAACTTATCTTTAAAGTATTTGAATAAAATTATACTATAATATGTACTAAACTGTGGTCAATAAAATTTACTCTCAAAGAATATAACATGCTTAATTTCAAGCGGTTGAAATTCTATCTTTCTTTTGATAAAACATAACATTTATTAACTTTCATTACATTTTTTTAAAAAAAATAGAATGATATTCTATTAATTAAAGTGCTTAAAAATTGTTTCCAAATTAACACCTTCAACACCTATGCAGAATTACATTAACTTAATAATGCTTGAGCATATGTGATTGAGTTCATGTGACATGAGGACTGGCTTTTTGAGTTAGTCAGCAAAGATTTATCAAATATCTATTGATAAAGTTAATTCATTTCTTAGTTCAGATATAGTGCCAATAAAAATTAACTGAATATCGTTACCATACAATATACTTTTGTAGAAAATGAGACCAACTCAAGGACTTCTAAAAACGGCAGTTGTAACATATGAACAGAAAACTGCGAGTGATGATGAATTTCTTGCACGAAAAACTGTCTTCACTTTTCCAAAAGTGAAATTTTTTCAAATTAATGTTTCTATCTAGATTAAAGCAACATTCGTCTCTCCAAATAACATTTTTCAGAAAAAAAAAAAGTTTTGATTTTGCATTGCAACAAAAACAATGCTTTTCTTGCTGAGTATTCCAGTAAGTCTCTGAGATGGTTTAAATGTTCAGTTCCCCAAGTTTCTCTTCCCTTCTTTATAAAGACGATAGTGCAACTGTCGAAGAGTGAAAATGAACAACGTTATTATTATCAAATTTTTTTAAAGCCATAATGACTTGATGATGTACTAATTGCATTCCGAAATAAACGCTTGCTTCCACATTTGTGGCCAGTCCTTCGAAATTTAAAACTAAGCATATACCTACAAATGTTCTAGATAGAAATGTGAAATTTTGTGTAGATGAAAATAAGAATCAATATATATTAATTCACTCTTGAAATTATGATGGATATAAAAAAATTTCATTTTTGCAATTTTTGTACAATTGCCTAGTTTATTTAATGAAATTTTGTAATTCGAAGTATGTTTAGATGCAATATTTAAAAAAAAGTGACTTTAGAAACCATGCTTACATAGTTGTGAAATTAGTTTTTATCTTAAGGCCTAATATTTAAATATTTACCATTGTAATTTCAATTTTGATTACGATAAAGGTCCAATCTATATAAATCTATACTTTTGGCAAGAAATTCAGGGACGAAAAAAACAAAAGAACGAATAAAATATAAAGTAATATATTTTATTTTTAGCTTTCTTTCGTGCATATATTTAAGACAAATTGAAAATTAGTAATATATCATTGGCAGCGCTTTTAAGAAAATAGGCAGAAATTTGCTACTACATTACCTGCGAATAAAATTTAAGCTCATGATACTGTATTTGAGAATCAAGCGTTTTAATGTAGCACGTTTAGATGTTGCATTTAAATTAATTATCAACATTTTCTTATTGAAAATGTTTTTTTTTCTCCTGAGAATTAACCAGCAGCTGTTTTTAAAATTATTAATATGATTCCTATCATTTATTTTAGCCAGCCAAAAAGCTTATTTATTTGCAAAAAAAAAAAAAAAAAACTTATTTGAACAGCTTTAATGTAAAAAATACATTAGCTCATTTCAAGTATCAGTTTGTGGAATGTATATACATAAAAGCATACATACATATAGAAAGAATTAAACATTATTGATATCCATTTAAATTTGAATTTAAAGCCCTTTCTATGCTTTTTTTTCATTTTGTTAAATAAAGTTAAATCGTAAGAGATATAAAGATTAAATTTGTATTATGCATATCAGAATTATAGTTTTTATAAATGTCTTCCGTGTGGGAAAATTATAAACGTATTCCTTTTAATAAATACATTTTTAATCAAATTTCTCACACTTTATATTTATTAAATTCAACACTCGTTTGAAACGTGGTAAGGTCATCAGCATTTTTTTCAAGGAAGTTTCATTTCGTTATCAGAGACAAGGAGTATCTTTCTCACTCATAGTGAGTTGATTACCATTTGGCTTACATTGTAAAATCGCCAAATCTGACATGCAAAGATAAAGTTTATAATGTGGTAGTCTTTCTTGACAATTGAGCGGAAAGGGGGAAATTTATCGAGCGCAAGTACCTTTAAACCTTTAAAAGAAGGGGAAAGCATCTTCTAGTTTCTCTCACAGAATGCCTTCATTCAAAGTAACTTTTTCGAGTTTGGGTTGCCAAAGCTTAAAGGATATGCATAATTCTAGATTATTTTTTTCTAATCATCCTGAATTACATAGAATAAGAAAATAATATTTGGATAGTTAAAAAAAAATCAAGATTATTGAATTTATACCAAATAAAAGTATACCGTTAGATAAGAATTTTTTACGTATTATGCTTAATCGCTAAAATTTCATTTGATATCCTCCTAATTTGCTGGGAAGATGTTATTTCCTACTACATTTAGAACAACTTTATTGTGAGTGGAGAAAATATTTTCAAAAACAGTTAAAGGCATCTGAAAGAGAACTAACTTCTCATCTGCGTTGGTTAACTTATCTCTATACTTCATTAAAAAGACTTTTGTTTTAAACTTTAATTCTGCATTCAGGTATATTGATGAGTTGCTTATATCTAATGTTAATTATTTCATTTATTTTATCATGTTTACCAATATAATATAAAATAAATCTACAAAAACGACTAATTATAGAAAAATGCTATTTTTCAGGTTTATTAAGAGACGTTACAACTTAAAAACAGACATTTAAGAAAATGAATCGAATTATAGATATATTTTCTAGAATCAGAATATTTCTGACAAAATTTACGAAAGATATTATAAATAAACTCATATGAATTAATAAAATTGCAATGATAAAAATGCAGCAGAAAATCATATGAAATAACCTTAATGCCAATATACCTTGGCCTAAATTTAAGAATGTTTAATTGAAGATTTTGTGATATAAGTAAAGGGTTGCTTATTATAGTGAGGTTGGCATAATTATATTATTGCCGATGGTCCATCCAAGCCAAGACGTTTTTAGATGAACTACGAATGTAAGCCTTTTTGCCAGAATCCACTGGTTCCTATAATGAAAATAACATCTTTCCCTTCATGCATTTTTTACTAGCCACTGTTTTAAAATGTTAGAATTTTAGTACCTTTCTTATAAAAATTTTCAGATCTAAATTGTAATTTTTTATGTCTCTTCATCCTGTTGTTACATTCTTCGCATATTTTTTTTACCATTATTCGTCTGGCAATACCACTGATAGGCACCAAACTTTGTAGATTGAAAGACTGCGAATATTTGGGTCTCTAACTTTCCTCAACACGTATAAAGAGATATGACTTTATGCTGTTAGATTGCTTTTTTCCTCTTTTAGACTTTTGTTTTAATTCCTTGAATCTTCCGATTCCCATTCACTTTGGTCTATCATAGCTTCGAGGTGAAAACGACGTCTTTTATCTTTATTGATCGATACCATTACGAAAATGTTATTTCTTTTATGCCCTTTGCAATAATTCCATCTTCAGAAGAAGCAGTCAATGCGATTCGATTGGAATATTTTATTTTTCATATATCCATTTGTTATTGTTTTATTATTTATATAACAATTGCTTTTATAGATCCAGCAATTTTTTAGATCCCACCAAAGTAATACAAATGTCTATAATACTCTATGTCTGTCTAAATACTATAATATTTCTACGGTATTTTTAGGATACAGAACAACATTTAGAATAACAAAATAAAAATATTGTACTGCGTATTTGTTCTTATAAATATCATTTTCTTATCTGCAATGTTTTAATCCGTTTTTGTAAATAAATGCTTAAAATATATTTATTTTTTGCACATGCTGTTTTCGTAAAAAAAAAAGGCATCTTTCAGATTTTATGTAAATTGTTGTTGTTATAAGGATCGTTTCTTAGATCACGTTTGCTGCTTATCCGATTTAGTTGGTAACCCGATTTTTATACAAACATTAAGCTTCTAAAGCAAATTCACCCCGTAAGTTAAGCCATTATCCATTTCAATTATTACAACAGCACGGGGCTTAAAATGCATCTATAAAAACGTAGAAAAACTTTGGGTACAACGATATAAGAAGACAGAAGTTTGAATTCCGACCTTTAGTGGTGGGTGAAGAATACCGAAATTTCCTTCATTCCTACTCTTCGAGTATCGACAAAATGAGTAAGAATGGAGCTAAATCATTGCATTCTTCTAAGGTGGAAATATATCCTCAGTTATCAAAGTAAATCTCAGTAATTTTAGATATTGCCACTTCACGAACTGCATTTAATAAAGAGTTGAAAGAATTAAACTCAATGGAAGTAAATGACAGAAACAGAAGACAGTCACAGTGCAAAAATACTGGTAGTGTATTCGTCCAGTGTTCATTTTAAATGCTTGCAGTTTCATTTATATAATCGAAAGGTTCAGTCAAGGTACGATGAGAAACATTTTGTAAGTTTTGAATCAGGTGAGAATTCTCAAATACCAGAAATTAAATGAATGAAATTTAAACATTCTTAATCCATGTTAAAGCCATTTTGGTGACCAATAAAAAATTTCTTAATTTTAAAATTGAAATTAGAGAAATATACATAAAATATCAATAAAACACACATAGAATTAAAAATAAGAGACGAACGTTTTATTTCAGTTAAAAGATTTGTTTTTTAAACGGAATATTCTCATTATGAAAATATATTTTCTCAACTAAGTTAAGAAATAATTTCATTTGATTCGTAATAAATTTTAAAAACATTCGATCCTCTTCGTATGGTATTACTTTCTTTGTATGCGAAATATTCAGAATTGTAAAATAATGATTTTCCTCATTTTGCATTCTATATACGCAGAGTAGAATCTTTGCTTTTCACAAACAATAAGGCAGAACCATTAGTGGTTCAAACAGAAAATAGGGATTTTTTTTAAGGCATGTAAGTTTTTTAAATATCAGTATATCAGGCTTTCGAACTGTACTTCATTCAGGCTAACAAATCATATGCCAAAATTCTTGAGAATTAGATATAAATATTTCGATATTGTTTTAATTTAAACATATAATGAAAATCGGGCACGAAGCAAAAAAATTTAGTCCATGTACAAATAATTTTTAAACATAATATGAAAAATATATAATATACTTTCTATTGTACATATTTTAAACTAAAATAGAAATATTTTTTTTTAAATATGAAAAAATGACGCTCTTAATCACCTAATATCATAATTCGATTATCTCCAATCGAGTAGAATGTATATTTATTAATTTGCATTTGAAAGCAGTTTAAAGTTTAATAAAAGTTTAAATAACTTTATCGGTTGTATATTATATGTGCCGTGCTGCCATCTATCGAATAATAAAGAAGATGTAGTTAAAATATGTTTCAATTACACTTATAGCATGATGCAAATTTAGAGTTTAGAATCATTGCTTCAGAACCAAAGAGAGCTTTTAAAAAGATCAAATTTTATCAAAGACTATAGTGTGAGAAGCATGGTATGAGTGATTCTTTTTTGGCATGGTATGGTTAAGATAAGTTAGTGTCTTGGGCTTATCGTTTGATTACGGTTAGACATTACATTCTTCGTTTCATAATAGACGTTCATCCTCAAAATATTATTTTAACCTAAACCGAATAATTCAATAAGAAATGATAATATCAAAGATTGATTTGTATCTGAAAGCAAATTCTATATTTGGGTGTTTTTTATTTAAGTGGCATACAATGGCATTCGAAATTGTTTAAAAATAAATGTTAATTATTTCTTAAAGTTTTTACTATTCTTTTCGATAAGTTTTTTTTTATATAAAATGATTTTGATGAAATATTTTCGTAAAGAATTTCATTTCGAATGAAGAGTGAGTTTTCGAGAAATTTAAGAGTAACAAAAGATATCCAACAACTTCTTATATATATATATATATATATATATATATATATATATATATATATATATATATATATATATATATATATATATATATATATATATATATATATATATATATACATAGTTTAAAAAAGGTTTCTTTATACATATAAATTTTGTATAAAATCCATGGAAAAATGCATTTTTCTCTGAAAAAGTTTATTTATTACGCATTGTTTAAAAAAAAAAAAGTAAAATATATTTTCTAATTCAGATAGCAGAAGAAATTTATTTGGAAATTTTTCTCAAATTCAGCATTTGCCCTTGAAAGTATTTCCTAGTAAAAGCAGTAGTATTGAAAATATTGAATAAATATTTAAAAAAAGATAATAATTTAAATCTTGAATCAAAATAGTGAAAGAATTGTGTTTTCTACTTTAAAACTGATGCCATATTGAAGATACATTTAATAATTTATTAAATGTTATTAAATGAAAGCAAAATAATTATAATAAAGGAAATAAAATTACTTTATAAAGCATTCGCATTATAAATTAAACAAAGAAAGAACTGATTGCATGGTTTGCATGTTTCTAATTTGAAACAGGATATGAATAACTTTTAACTCAAAGCCTCCAAAATGTTTATTTCATCTTTCAAAATATTTTGCATAGCTTCTCTGAAGTCAGTATGTGGCACATAAAAGTTACGCAATTTGTTTTAATTACTGGTTAAAACAAATTTTAAAGCATTCGTCTTGCAAAACTGTCTTCCTGTATTATTAATGATAATTCTTATTTTTGTAAGCATATCAGTTATTTGTTTCATTTGACTTATGTTATTCATTCGATTGCTTTGTAAGCTTACTTCTCAATTTCGTAAGTTTCAGAAAAAAACTATGAAATTTTTCATATCTCTTCAAAAAAATATCATTATACACAATACACGTGATATATACCTTAAAGTGTACATCTTTTCTCACATATATGGGTTCATATGTTTGTTGACACCTCGTAATTATAGGGCAAAACTGAGAAAAATAAACAAATAATGAACATGAAATTCTATTCCCTCCGATATTTTCTGTATTAATTTCTTAAAACATCAAGTTATTAGACTGGATGAGAATCCAAAAGATAAGAGCTTTGATAAAGCAAGCAACAACACTCATTCACACACACACACACACACACACACACACACACACACACACACACACACACACACACACACACACACACACACACACACACACACACACACACACACACACACACACACACACACACACACACACACACACACACTCACTCACTCACTCACTCTTTTATTCACACACTCATTCACTCACACACACATACTTGCAATATACACACACACACATACTCACAACATAACGCACACACACTCATTCACTCGCACATATATACTCATTTATTAACACACACACACGATGACATGTGAAACTATACAAAAACTTTCAGAATGCTCTGTGGATAATTGCTATATGTAGCATTTAAAAAGAAAATTTTTTTCAAATGAAATTAATTTTAACTCACCACGATCCATGAAACGTACGGTTTTCCAATGAGTTTCCATTTATTTGTGAATTTCGATACATTAAATGTTACCGTTGCAGAATGCATCATAGAGATTTTATTTCGTCCCATACCTTTCGTTTTTTCGTGCATATCTAACAGAAGTGAATGATATGGAAGCAAAGAGAATGGCGGTTCTAGAAGAAAAAATGACCGTACATGCCCACATCCTTCGTGAACGGATTCTGACGGCTCACTTAATAAATCTACTTAAAATAAATTTATGGCCAACAAGGAAATTTATTGCCTTCTTTTCTATCACTCAAGATGGGATGCGAGCATCTGTTGCTGCATCTCATTTATTCCATCTTGAAATTCTTTGATGTGCTGAAACGAAAAAAAAAAAAAAAATATTTGACATTTACTTTTATAAACAGCTTTAAAATTATTATTTTGTGTTATCTTTGATTCCAGAAATTTGAATATTTTTTTGTAAATATTTGGAAAGAAGAGTTTTGCAAAACAGGGAATGAAGGAATTGATTTAGTAACATCCCAAGAAGGACTTTACATCATATACTTTTTTTTTAAAATCTGAGAGGTACTTGTAAAATAATTGTGAGTCTAAAATGCGTTTCACTTATTACTCGTGTATTTGCGAAATATTATTCCAATACTAGTATAAACAAATAAAGGCATTTTAATCCACTCTAAGCAAACATTACCTGTGCATTGAATTCACCACGCGAGTCCCATAAATAATGATTCGTCATGGTTTGCAAAGAACATAAGGACTGCTCATGCTTGGCGACATAAAATGAGTACAACATTTTAACTTATATTTATAATATATACTTATACTTATATATAACTTATACTTATATTTAAAAATATCAGAATGAAAATAGATAAACTTTTGGTTTAATTAATAAGATAATGTAATGGGTGAAAATAATTCTGTTGTTGTCATGAGTGGATTTAATTCCGATACGTTTATTAATGAATCGATAGAAATAAACTGACAGTACTGTAATGAATCGATACAAATTTACAAATGTGTCAATGGAATATTAAACATAGAATATTTTACATAGACAAAGTGTTTTCCCCGTTACACTTATATTTACTTTCAGAAGATATTTCTTTTGGGAGTCCAATTATTTTTACTAATTTTTTCCTAGTTAGTCAAAGCGTAATGAAAAACTATTTTCCATTAGCATTCTATATTTGTAATGAAAGATTCCTGTTATTTTCTTATTAATCAAATGTTACTTAATTCACAGAGTTCTTTGTATAATGAAAGACATTTGTACTTAAATGATTTGATTTTGTCATGGTAAATGTTTCATGCATTTTTAATGTGTATGAACTGAGTCATGAATGATGCTATATCTTTCCTTGTAATCAATTATTTCATAAAATCTATTATATCTTTAAAAATTACTTCATCTATTTTGCTTTTAAAGTTATTATAATTGATAATGCTTCGTTAAATAAATTTAAGATTATTATGATTTTCGTTAAATAAATGATGTCATTATAATTAGGAAACTGACATTTTGAAGCAAATTTCTTAGCACGATACGTATGTCACAATTTACTTTTGTCATATTTTCTAAATAGTATAATTCAAATCAAATCATTACGCAAAACATAATTATTGAATTCATTGAACAATTTAAAATAGGCATTACCGAATAATTAACTGAAAATATAAAGATCTAATTAAAAAAAATAACGAATAGATATTTTTAGACACTAAAATAATTCAAAGAAGCCATTTTACCTTTTTATAGTAACATTTAATTAATATTCAACTGCCCTCAGAACAATTAAATTGAAACAAATCTTAATATCGGCACAAACGCCAATACCACGTTATTGGCAACATCCGTGGCCAATATTAATGATATTAAATTATACGGAAGGCAAGCTGGAAACTTTGGCCGTGGTTTGTATTTTTCCGGGTGTAAATTTTCTAAGACGAGCATGTTTTGTGGTCTCAGGGGGACTAGAGACTTATTGTTATTCCTTCAGAACATTCCTCCCGATTCACGTGAACCTTAGTTTAGTAATCGAATTTGCTATTAAGTCCCGCCTTCCTCATGTCCTCCTCTAATAGTAGAGTACCACATGATCAATGATGCCACGTCTGTCAGTGTGACGTCAGAGTTCAGTTTTGGATTTAAAGGATAAAAGATTTGTTGGGATAGGACGTTTTCGTTTTTATCTAGTGCATTCGTTCGCGTTCGAAAATTGACATATGTGAGGGAATGTATGGTTATTTTTTATACATAAATAAAGGTGTTTAAATGAAGGATTTATCAAGGCGGATATTTATAAATAGATTACAGATAATACATATAAACGATAGACGCATTATTATTCTTGAAACTTCATCAGAAATTTTGGGAGAAATTTTGTGAGTATATGAACATATTTTTGGTGGCTACTGAGGTATAAATAAAACATTAAAATTAACAAAGTAGATTTTCTGAAAATAATGATGATTTTCTGTTCCATTGCTAACAAAGTATTCATTTTGAAGTTAAAAGATAAAAACATTTGTTGGAATATTGATATTTTTCTTTTTTGCATACAGTTTGAAAATCGATATTTTTTCTTAAAAGTAAGTTATTTGAGCGGATATTGATATTTTTCTTTTTTACATACAGTTTGAAAATCGATATTTTTTCTTAAAAGTAAGTTATTTGAGTGCAACTGTGGTTATTTCTAAAAGTAATTTGGAGTAATTATCTTTTAAATTGGAAAATATAAACAACTGGTTGATAAAAACATACAGATTTAGTCACATAATCTGTATTTTAAGAGAAATCGTTCAACATTATGAACTAATCGCTATTGAAATAAGAATAATAATATCGTAGTATCGATTTAATATTTACTAAACAAATACTAATGATGTAAATTTAATTTTCATGTTTCTATTTGAAGAAAATAATAAAATTATACGTTCCTATCACTGAGAACATAAACGAAAATCTTTTGAAATAGTAGACAATGAAAGAAATTTTAGTTCCTAAGATGGCTCTGAAAGTTGGTGTTATATTAATATTGATATAAATTACGGTAGAAAGAGCTTTCTAGCCTCGGATTTAAAGGTATGAGGATTTGTTTTGAATCAAAGTTTTCTTTTTTATTTACTAAGAACTTTTATATCAAAACAATAACTGCATCTCCCTAATATGAATAACTTTGGAATTAAATGCTTTTGACAGCCACGAAAATTTAATGAAGGATAGTAGAAAATGCGTTTTCAAGTTCTGGTGTTCGCCGCAGGCTGAAGATTCTTGATGAAGTCTCATATTTGAGACCGGATGATCGTGGGTTTGGTGGTCGATTCTATGATAGATCTGTCTTGCATACTGGCCTGATAAAATATGTCTCACTCTAGGAGCAAATAGTTTTCCGTTGATGTCCTGCAGAAGTTTGGAAAACAAGTGCCGTGTTCATCATCTACCATAGTTCAAATTTAGAATTGTTAGATGGATATTATTTAGGATGATGGATAGAATTATATACAAGAAGTCTCAGGAAAGTGAAATAAGCTATTATCTCTCTAAATATTGCACTTAAGGATATTTTTTCCTACGCATTACTTTTTCAGTAAAACATGGATTCAAATACTTAAAGGACAACATCTCTAAAAGCAACAAAATATACTCCAGATAAAGCACATAGCTTTGGTGTCAGAAAATGCAAATTCACAACAACACAACAATACAATTGCATAAATAACAATTTTTAAAGTCATACAAAGCATGAAGGATATAGTAACAAGTAGTATGCAGATTGGCAGATACAAATTTTGAAATATTTAAAGTAGTTATTTTACAAAGGGCTTAGTTTCTTAAACAATACGCATTTTGCAAAAAAAAAAACTGTTATCGATGCATTTGAAATGTTATAATATTCTAAATTTGTATTTCATTCATTGTTCATCTAATAAAAACTATCTTTTTTAATTAAAAAATTATTTACTCGCTTTATTCTCTATCTATTTGTCTGTTCGGTGCAATCGATTTTAAATTAACTTCCCGATGAGCCAGAAACTTGCAATTTTTAGTATAATTCAGAATTGGGTGATTATGTAATATTAAATAGATATTTTCCCCTGTTTGTTTGGTACGACTTTTGTAATTAATTAAAAACTTTCATTGCCGTCAGATGACGCCATGCCAAGCCATTAGCTTCAGGATTGCAAGATTTCACATACACAAGACTAAAAGGAGAAAAATAATTATTTAAGTAAATTTTTTTAATGTACAACGTTTTAAAAATGGATTTAAAAGTGATTTGTTACTGGGAACTTATAAAATTTACTATCACGAATTTTCAGGACACTCTGAATGAGGCTGGGGGAAATTATTTTATATTTTTAAATCATTTTGAAAATTGTAATATATTAAATAATTTTTTTAATTTTAAATAAATATTTTTATTTAATTCACAGACAAAGAGCTTCCCGTAATGGACGTCCTTGAATATGCGATTTCATATTCTGTTGTCAAAATAACTTCTTTCTGCATATTTAAAATTTGCATAAGTTGAAAGTTTGCAAATGGCTTCTTGGGATAACCTTAAAAGTAAAAATTGACCTAAGGTTTATAGATAAAAAAAAGGAATAAAAGTTGTTAGGTTTGTACGGTTTCGTCCTTTGTTCTGTTAGAGTTGATTTAAATTATACATTGTTTAGAATTTTTTAAAAATTGTGGAAAAAAAGAACATATTTTAAGCAATAATCTTAAGTATGCAAGATTATCTTACAGTTTATTGAATAAGAATGCATGAATAAATGATGTTATCAAAATGAAACTTTTAATTTAAGGAGAAAAAAATATTCAAGATTGATTTTGCTGTTCTTTAAATTTAGATGAAGATTTTGTAAATGCATTCAGTTGTGGTTGTTTACAATTTTGCGAAGTTATGGGAATACAAAATTATTGATTCTAGTGTTTAAAATAGGAGATATGGAATGCCAAATAAATGAAATTGTCAATTTAAAGTTAAAAGGTAAAATTAAAAAAAAAATCTTCCTCATATTTATTGAAATTTTTTATGACAAAAATCATACTAAATATCGTACTATTCCTAGCAATATTTTTATAATAAATTATCATTTAATGCAATTAATCATAAAAGAGGGCCTAAAGTACATTATAAATTGTTGAATAAATATGTGGGCAATGCATTTATTTGAATTTTATATTCTCAATTACCCAACAGTATTTATTTAACATTGCCGAGTTCTATTTCTAAGCACATTTTTTCTCAATAGAAGTATTTATTTGATGAGCAGAATCTCTAGAATGAAGTTGTGGTGGACAAGAAGGAAGCTAAGGATCAGACATAGAGGAAACTGAAGGTTTTGGTAGCACACGAGCATCTAATTCAACTATTTTGTACATTAAACACAAGCATATTCCTCTTAAATCATGAATAAACACTTCAAACAATTCCATGTTGTACCCTGATCAGCTTGAAAAACGACTATTACTTATTTGATCTTTAATACTTTCAGCGTTACGCACGAGATATCTCGTCTTTCAGATACTTCGAATTATAGGTTTCTGTGGACTAAAATGTGTCTCTTATGCCAGTTATGTATAAATATGTATTAGAAATTTCAAGTTTAGATAGATTGATAGATATGCATTAGAAAGTTCAATCTATCTAAACTGGCATAAGAGACAAATTTTAGCCCACAGAAACCCGTAATTGAAAGTATCTGAAATGCGAGGTATCGTCGGTAGCATTGAAAGTGTTAAAGCTCTTTAATCTTTGCGCCAACAACGAAGCTTTCCTTCAAAATCGCACGATTTATTTCAGAAAAGTTTAACGTCAAATATTTGAGACCTTCAGTTTATCTTACATGCTTTTTTAAAAAAAAGAAACAACCTAAGTTTAATCATAATTTTGGTTGGAATTCCCCTTTTCATTAGATTAAATCAATACAAATTTTGCTGCCTCAATTTGAAACCATGCTATTAACTTCATAATCAATGTTCTCTTTAATCACAATAATCAATATGCAATTAGCTGTGATATACAAAATTAACGCATTCATTTTACTAATAGTTGCAAACATTAATTTCTATTTTTATAAAAAAATCTAAATTTTTTAAGTTTACATTTTTATCTTATTCCATTACATTTACCTATATTATCATCCGGAACTCGAAACGTGACTGATTTTAAAAATTAAAATGATGTCAAAATTTGCTATCTTGAATTTTCGTTCGACAACATTCTCTTCGTTTTCTCTTTTACTAAATAAAAAAAAAACATCAACAGCTTGAAATAACTTCCCTTCAATCAAACCTGTTAATTATTTATTACGAAGTGTTTTTAAATTCTGTCTTGTTTTGATTTCAGACCCCAAGAAAAATGATATTATTTAAACTTGCAAACAATTTCAGCAGCAAAATATTTTTCTAAGTTAGGAAAATCTTTGACATAAAAAGCCAAACAACTCATTTTAGCCATAAGTAATAAAATGTTAAGATACTGTTTTCAGAAAGCAACTGTCCAACGTCTAATAAGTAAAGAAGATGAAGTTTCAATTAAACTTTGAAAGAATTGGAATACCTAGCGGTGCAATTTAGCCATCTTCCACGTCAACCAAGAGCAGCAATTTCCCAACAGCAGACATATTATTGTAGCTGCTCTGCCGTCAAATTAAATGAAGAGCTACCATTAATAACATAGAATCTTCCGTAAATTTTAAGCGAAAATAAGAAAAGTTAAAGGATGCAAAGGACATGTTGCGAAGGAGTTGTTTGGAGTTGTTGCGAGCAGTCGAAATGTGGGCAGCGATAAGTATTCTTTGACGATTTATTTTTTTTAAAACTGTGATCCAGGAAACGTCAATGAAATTGTTGCGATTCAGAGATAAATGATCATGGCCTGGGATGTCGATGATAAATTACATTCCTTGAGGTTTCCAGTTTCGGAAAAGTGAAGGATTCATACATCACTAGGGAGCTAAAAACATTTGGTCGTCTATGTTTATGAGGAGTTAAATGAAAATAAAGTACATTTTAAAATTTTTTTACTCTACTTTAGTATTAGAAATGACATAATTCTGAGACAAAAATGATAAATTATGTGATTATTTAAAATGTATTGCCTAAACATTAAACTTTTTCACGAAACAAAGGCAAAAAATGATTTTAAATAATGGAAAGACATGAAAGACAAATATGTCAAGAAATATAGATTATTTTATTTTAAAAGAGAGTTACATGAATTTTTTTTTATTTATTTCTAAAGCACATCGCACGCAAAAAAGTTTTCAGGCATTATCTGTAAGATATTTATTAAAAATGTTCTTAGAATTTTAATCATTATGTCATGTTAATTATTTTTAGCTACAAAATTTTTAACTACACAAACTAGTTTTAAATTTCTTCAATAAAATATTCTTGATTAAAAAATTTTGTTTTGAATCTCATATTAACATAGATTATAATTTTTAATTAGTCTTAATTGAACATTTTAAAATAGGAGAAGAAAATATGCTCATAATTTGCTTCAATGGCTCCTCTATAAACTAAAGCATAAAATATATAATGAATAAGCTACTGCCTGAATTAAAAATTATGATCCTAAATATTTTGCAGAACGTAATCATAAAAATAATATAATACTAAGAATACATGTATTTACAAATTTGAGTAATTTATATTTCTTACTTTATGCAGGTAATTTTTTAAATTTGGTTATGGTCCTGTTTGAAACTATAAGAGGATTCTTCTAATATAGACCTTATTAATTAATGAGTTAATGAGGGGGAACTTTTCTTGGAAATGTCTCGCTATTCTTTTTCATTTTGTTGAAAAATCAGTAAATATTTAGAATGTTATTTAAAGATAATATTTTTGCAATAATCCCTTTGAATCTTAATATTGTATGTTTGCGTTGAATATAGATTAAAAGGAACGAATAAATTAATAATACAAGCAAATCTCAGAATTTAAAACGTACAGGCTTTTACTGTACTTTATGTACTTTTATTTTTCCAAACTGATTTTAAAAATGTTTGAATTTTTCAACTGTAAAAGTTCTTGCAAAATATAAAGTTATTGTTTGTTTGTATTTTCAGGCACAAGAGCCATATTTGACCATACTGCGCCAAAAAAATGGTAAAGTCCTTCAGCATATTGTAAAATGCATTTATTAAAATGTAAAAACAAGATATCAGGTTAAAATGCACAAAAATATTATGATTCAAATAATAGACGAACAATGATTGCATTTTCACTGAGGAGAACAAATATTCTAAAAAAGGTCGAAGCAATGATGTAATGTAAAATAATTAAGAAAAACAGAAACTTTTAAATAGATTAAAAATTGCTAAATACAAGTATAAAAAATATTTGGGTGGTATTTTTCACCGACTAGGTCTTATAAAGTTAAGGAATGTAAGAATAAAAAAGAACTCGATAATAATTAAAGGAAGGATATTCAGTTAAAATATGTCATACCATAAGAATAACGTGCCACGTGTTACACACATGAGAATTTCCACCAAATATGAGATGTCTAGGGATGAAACGACGATGACTCTATATGGAGACGAGTCAATTTGATCTCTACCTCGCGTATAGGAGGAACATGCACAAACTTATGATAAGTTTTACATTATTTCTCTGGATTCGCATGTGTCTTGCCAAACAGAAAAAAAAAAGACGAACAAAGTACTTTTTATGCAAAATGGAAGTTTTTTGTTCAAAAACGCCACTGTAGATTTTGCTTTTAAACATGACTACATGCTTTTCCGAATGCCTATATGACTCGGAACCCAACACAAAATGATACGAAAACCGCTCTTTTCTATTGCGCGTATACTGGATAAAATGAAATGAGCAATCGGATGCATTCGACTGTAATAGTAAGAAAGTGCCTCCAAAGCACTCATACTATGGTTATAAATAATGAATTTACAAAGAGTGGAAGGTCAAATTTTTGGAGAGAATTAAAAAATTGCCACCCACTCAGCAGTAAATATGGAGCAATAGTTGCGAAAATAGTGACTCAATGTACCAGATGTAAGTATAATGCCACAATCAACATATCCATATGGTTCCGGGCCATCCGTAAAAATGGGTGCAAACCAAGTGTATCGATGGCGATGATGTTGGAAAAGCTGTTAATAAATCCATATCAGAATTTATCGAATCTTGTGAAGGGATTAAAAAAAATCACTGTATTTCCAGGGTGGGAAGCTAAAATAAACAATTGAAAAGATAATTGAATATCTTTAACGTTCGAGTCATGCAAGAGCTGTTTGGCTCTCTCACAGATTAGAAGAATGTGAGAAGAACGGGTGTTATCGAATCGTCGAATGGCCCATTGGCAGCGACATTTGACCTATAAAACGCTCCATAATAGACTTTGTTAGAAAATAAAATAGGTTGGACTATTTCTTAAGCTTTAAACTAAGGGTTTGGGGGTTACAAATGACAAACAGATTTTCGAATGGAGAAGTATTAAATGCACCAGAGCAAATTGGAGAGGTGGATGGTATCAAGTTGTCGCAAAATAGAAGGATGTACACCATACATACCTTGAACTTAATTATTGAGTTTGAATTCTGTAACTGAACTAATTTGAAAAACAATACAGAAATCATCTCCAATAGGAGAACCATAGAAAAGATTGTTTTACTTTTTCAGGTATTTGTCAAATTTTTTGAAGTAAATTATAATATTTCATGATTTTTAAACCAACAGAAATTGTTCTATAGCCAATATTTGCGTTGTATTTGTTTTAAACTGCAAATAGTAGATATTTTTATTAGCGTTAAGAAAATGGATTTCTGTAGGATCCTATAAAGGCTGCCAATGCATACTTTTTTAATATTAAAAAAATTCTACATTTTCTATATTTAAATAGTTAGCAAAAGAAAGTTTTTGATTGAAAATCTATGTAAAACTATAATCTCCATCTTAAATTTTTTAATCCAGAATAGAATTTTTATTAAATATTTTAAATTGATATTTAACTATCCTAATTTTATATGTTATCATTATTTTACTATTTATGGCATATTAATAGTATACATTTATTATATAGTTACAAATCGCATAGAATTCCTAAATGCATTTCATCTACATTTAATTTATGAGACAAAAATGAGAAAAAATAGTTTCTAAAAAACATTCATTTATTAGTACTCTACAAAAATGTTTTTTTTTTTAATTTCAATTATTTTCTACCTTTTAGTTTTTGATTTAAAACTCATTTTTATAAATGTTATGTTTATAGAATATTGAATTCAGTTCTTTCCTAATTCTCTTCCAGGTGATGCAATATTTATGAAATCAAAATTATATAGAATTAGTTGGTTGCCCATTGATTTAACTCTGAAATTACTAAAATAACATATTACTATCAAAAACATACGAAATTTTAAAAATCGTTCGCAGTTGGAAGCTAATAATAAATCTATTAGAAGATTCTATCTTTCCAAACATAATGCAGGTTGAATAAATGTAAACAGCGATGGAATAATTTTAAAGTCTAGCTTCATAAGATTATTCTGCACTTTCCCTTTTAGTTCGTCCGTCGGATAATGATGCATATACTTGCGAGAAGCTTTGCCCTTGTTTAGTTAAAACTACTCCAAAATATTTAGGAAAACTTAGGCCATCACCAATCCCGGTGACAGGCCTCCTGGGATAGCTTGTCCTTAGATTTATGATTAGTACTAACACAGGCGCTAATTGTGGTAGCTTCACCTTAATTATACTTTCAAAGGAAGGTTTTCAAGACAATGCCGGACTTGGCATCTTCTGAGAAACGCCACTTCAAGTCTGAGCAGCTCCTTTCTGGAAAGTTCTCGTAATTAATTGAGCTTCGATTGTCAAGTTCTCAAACGGCGGAGAGACCGTTTTTACTTCGACATTAGTTTAAAACTTCAGGCGTGATTTCATTTTCCGTTAGGGCTTCCAACAACGCGTTGACAATATTGTCAAGCCTTTTGAATAACGTTGTGTGGGCGTGCGAAGGAAATCCATTTGTTTTAGTATATTTTCTACAGTTATTGAAGAATTGATTTGCGTTGTTGCATTCAAAATATGTTGGGGGGGATAGTGAAATATATTTTGGATATTTTTTGGTATATTTCAATGTATTGGATTTTTATTTTATAATATAATGTTACTTTTGATTTCAGCAACTGCTTCAAACATTTGCATGAAATGTGGACACAGACACGCTGACAAATCTTAAAATGTCGTAGCTAATTGTAGTGAACTGAAAAAAATTGAAAAATTAAAAGCGTTATCGATTGTTGGGTCGAAAATAACAGTGATGAAGTCTTTTTTTTTTAAAGATTATCTGTCTAATAAAATTAAATCGATGATAAGCAGATTTAAAAGAAAAACAACTTTAATAGCTTTTGAAGATCCTTTTAAGTACGAGAATAAATTTATGGAAAATGCATATTTTTTGAATAGTGAACTTGAATTAGGAAGAATATTAAAAAGAATATAAGCTTTTATACGACTACTGAAAGCAAGAAATTCACAATTATATGATATTTATATAAAGAGTGTTCACAATAATTATGTCATAATAACTGATATTTAAATCGTAAAAAATCTATTAGTTGGGGCTGAAATTTTTTAAAAAAGTATTGTGAAGTGTTATATATTTTCCATTTAGTCTATCAATTTACTGCCAAATTTTAAAAAAATATATAAACTGTATGCCTTTTTTAGTCATATTAACCATATTTAGTAAACAAACTGCAATACATTAACATTTTTAATAAAATAAGTTCTCCTTAGTGTTTAAAATTTAATTGGAAAGCTAAGAATATTGCTATTTTAGACGATTTCTACAATAATCTGGAATAAGATCAGCAGATTAACGAATAGATGTTCTTCGAAACGGTTAATGAATGACCAGAAGTAATAAAATTAAACATTTCATAATTAAGACAGTTTTAATCTCAGAAAAATAAAATATTGCTTTTGCTTAAAATATTAGGTTTCATAAATATTTATTAAATATGATTAATAGAATCTATGGACTGTATATACATTTAGATTTCGCGAAATTTTTTGGTGGTAAAATTATTTACTGAAACAACATTATTTATAATTATTTATGTCGTTTAAAACCTTTTTCTATCTGAAAAAAATAGCTGTCTCTAACAGCTTCAAAGCTAGTTGGTGAGTTCTATTAAAGTAGACAACCTACATATTTTGATATGCTTTGATGGAATCTACAGGGTGGTTATAACTAAACTTCCCCTATGAACAGAATCCTACAACGCAAACGGATGAACGGATTGTAACGAAATTTGATATATAGATTATACATGAGATGCGCTTATGGAATTAAAAAAAAAGTGTTTAGTTCCAAAATGCCCACCAGAGGGCGACTTTTCCAGAAAAAAAAAACATTAAATGTAACACAATAAACGACCAAAACGGAATATATAAACAATATTAACAATACAGAACAAGAGTTATGAGTAATAAATGTAAAAATGATAAAAGCTGTCAGTTCCAGAAAAAAATGTCGAAATTTGCATGCTTGCGAAGAAGAGGAAGTTTATGCAAAACAGGTTAGGATATAAGAAGTGTTTGTAATTGTTGTCATGTTTTATGTCGATGTTTCCAGTTGTAATGATGACGGTATCTTGTTGCGACGGTGTTGCAACGTTGAATGACTTAAAGACCTCCATAACATTTCATGTGCGAAGCATAAGAACTGATCAGTTACGATCAGCTGTTGAACACACTGTCCATCGACTTGAAATTTTGTAGGCGAATGAGGGTGGTCACATGGAGCACCTTTTCCTACATCTTCCTGGACACTATTAACAACTGCTCCTCTTGTGCAATTTCGTCCTATCTGTTCTTGTTTTTTGCAATTTCAACTGTTTTTTTTTTTTTTTTTCTCAAGCAGCGTACTATTATTTTTTCCTTACCATTACTTAATGTGGTTCGATGACAAGGTGATCAGAAACTAATCATTAAATGTGGATACTGTTTATGTATTCCGTTTTGATCGTTTATTGTGTAAATTTAATGTTTCTTCAAAAAACGGCGCCCTCTGGTGGACATTTTAGAACTAAAAATTTTTGTTTGAAGTTCCGTGAGTGCATGTCGTGTATAGTCTATATGCCAAATTTCGTTGCAATCCGCTCACCTGTTTGCGTTGTATGATGCTGTTTATAGGGGAAGTTTAATTATAACCAACCTATACAAAGAAAACTCATTAGCTATTTTGTCCTTTTATTAAGGGAAACCAAAAAAAGATAAATAATGACTTAGTTTATATTCCTGTTAACCCTACTAAAAGAATCGATAGTAAAAAATTCACAGCTTTTAACTTAATTTACTGTGAGTTATAATTTTAAATATTATAACCCTTTCATCGTAAACTATTCAAGAAAATGTTCTAAAAATGTTAAATTAATCAGTGTACGGCTGTGCATCTTCTAGAGTAAAAATACATTACTTTTTTTTATCAGGGTTGATATCTCGTCCAGAAGTTAAAATTGCTTTCCACAGTGCTGGGGAATGGTAACATTTTTACATTGTCATTTTAAAGTAACAAAATATTATATCACTTTAATGTGATCATATTAAAGTTATCCAATTAGGTACAATACAAAGAAATACCATTCTAATATTATATGCTAAGAAAAGTAAATTTTCCTCAAAAACTGAATTTATTAAAAATAATTAACTGTTAACGCCGCTCTTTTGCTCCAATCCTTTCTATATGTTCCTGAATATAATCACATTTTTTAAATAAAGATTTTCTTTATATTAGATTTCAGAATATTTGTTTTCCTATTATTACTTGTCTGTTACCAAGTAATTTCATTAAAGACATTGTTGATCAGGGGCTTTTTCAATTATTTTTATTCTGCTTTAAAAGGACATTGCTATGTTCTATCGTAGTGGTATCCATGAAAATATCTTTTAGAAAAATTGATACAACTTTTAAAAAGTTAATCAAGTATGATAGCTATAATCATTACACTTATTGTTAATAAGAATTACAAATTTTTAATGGTGAAATTTCAATTTTCTTGGAAGAATCATTTAAATATTTTGGAAAGATAAGGATATATCTTTATTCTAAAAACTATTAGCGAAAGCGAAAACTTTCCTCTATTAACAGATCTATTTACTGTAACTAAAATTGAAATATCAAAAAAAGTATTAAAAAGTTGAATTTTATACTAATTTACTGGGATTAAAAGTGCATATAAAAACGATTATCTTAATGCGAAATATATTTTATAATGGCTAACATACGGCAAAATATATAATGTTAACATTTTTTTTTAAATTAGAGATGTTTTTTATTATTTCAGTCATTTTTTAGATCTTTAGGGTGGATATAAATTTTATATACAAGGAAAAAAGTCAGTCATGGTAATTGGGAACAATGACTACAATACACACTGGTGAAGCTTTAGCGAGCTGGGAAGTAAGTGCCTTCTTTGAAACACTCTAGAGAAAAACGTTAAACCTTGTTCTTTTTATTGGGGGGAAAATTTTCTAAAGGTTTATTAGTTTAGTTGCAATTGAATAAAACAAAAGTGAAAACAAAACTTTTCTAAGTATCATTATATCGGCTATTTGCAAGATAAGATGCTTTGTTATACATATCTTGGATCTGTAGGATATAACGGTTATGAGTAATATTTATTTTTCCTTTTTAAATTTTTTCCTGAGAAATAGAATAGTTTCTCAATTACATTTGACAATCTAATAAAATCTAATTTGTTTTATTCGTTTTGAATAGATTATTGTAAGATAGGAAGTCATACTAAGTCTAGAAACACTTAGTGTCCAGTTTTGCCAATAGTTTTTATTATTTGATCTACATACATAATCCTTTTCACTTGCGAAAGCAGGTTATTTATAATAATTTGATACTGATTGGCATCTAGTATAGAAGAAAACAAGAAAACTAACTTAAGTAAAAAAACTAACTAAACTTTAAACTAAGGAAGAAAGGAAACATGATACTGAAAGAGAAAATTGAAGATGATGGTGTTTTTTAGTAGTATTTTTTTGTAGTTGATGGTAGATATTTTCAGTAAAAGGGAGATTACGGAGATTGAGAAAGTAATATCTCGATCTATGTAGGGTTCGGTTTTCAACAAAAATGTGTGTTGTGATCGAATGCCCATGATTCGTTTTTGCCTGAGACTTGATGGAAATGACGGCGGTCACTTGAATATGACAGATTTGCAGAGCTCTCATTTGACAACATCATTTTTTGTTTTGTTTTAGTAGTTAATGATAGTTTGTGATTGCCGAGAATTAGATAAAAGTTCTTTTACCAGATCCTAACGAACAAAGATTTTTTTGATTGCGTAAATGTCAGAGGAAAATGAGTTGAATTTGAAACTGAATATTCTACTTTTAATGAGAGATCTATTTTCAACTAATTAATTGGATACTGATCCCTAATCATTTTAAAGAAAGTTTCTAAATTTGTCTTAACACATATCGTATACATTTACTTCTCGTGACTCATAACGTTCAACATTTCTATTTTTGTAAAAGTGCATTTTCAAACTTTTCCTGATAAAATTGAATATAGATTAATTATAAATTACTTAAAACTAAAAGAGTTTAAATAATTCAATGAAAGAATTCTCCTATTCAATTAAAGAGTTCATAACAGTTTATATTATTCCAAGAAATAAGATTGTAACCTTTCCTCTTTTTATTCACATGGTAATTGGCATTCCAGTCCGACGTAATGTCGCCTATTTTTCCATACATATTTAAGTGCATACGGACCGCCAGATGGGGATCATTTTCAGTCGAAAAGTCATTGTGTCTGGTCATTTTTTATATCCAGGTGAGAGGACACAGATGTTTGTCCCGTCGTTTCAAATAGATCCAACATTGAATTGTGTGAACATTGTGAATTGATTATAATTAACCTGTTTTTGAGAGGGGTCAGCTACAAAGATGAATCCTTAACAGACACTTTCACGATTGCTGAGCAGCTATTAGGTGATAGGGAACTCAAGTTCACCAATGAGAAAATCGGAGGCTGATATCTGACGGGAACAAAAATCATTAATTTTCTTTGTTTTTAGTCTGAAAGGAGAGCAGTGAGAAGCTTCGAATTGGAATTTGGGGAGACGTCGCTGTCCGGATAAGTTGTTCCTGATTTTGTGAGAACCTCCGTGAGATTTGCGTTTCTGTAATAGGATCCACCAGATAAAGATCGGTGGATTTCTAGAGTAACCGTTTAGAGCTCAAAGCCTGTTAGCGATTTTTTTTGGTGACTTATTCTCCGATTTGATCGATGAACTATTTCGTGATTGAACTGTTATTTGATATTTGTAAATGATATTAATCTAGATGAGAACAAGTTGTTTTTGTGTACATATATAAGGCTGTAAATAAAATAATTGTTTTGTTACGCTACTGTCTTATTTGATTGGGATGGATCAAAATATTACAAATATTTTTTTATTAAAAAAAAGTAAAAGTTCAGCACTTTTGGGTACTTGGAAATGGATGGTAAAATAACTTCTGAAGGAATAAGCAGCAATTTCTTATTATTGCAATTATATTTTCTTCAAACCATTTTATTACGGTGATCAGAAGCTGGAAAATGTGTTCTCAATCATTTCATATATTCTGATTTCATTGAAAACATACGGAGTAATTGTGAAAGTTGCTTTGACAAAAGATTATTTATTAATAGATTGCATTGGAGAAAATATGTTAGGTAATAAGCCTTCGGGAACCTGATTATACACTCACATAAATTATGGATGGAATGAAAATTCTTCGAAGCTTCTGAGCAGAGTTTTCTTATTTAGAATATTTATTAATTTTTTATCTTTTTTTCATATTAAAAATTAATTACGTTGAGTAATCCTAATATTTAAAAGATTTTTTAGAAACTTTTTAATAAAAAAAAAAAGAGTTTGATGTTGAAATAGATAATGAAATTATTCGGCGAAGATTGTTTTCACTGGCAATCCCAATACCATTAATGTATGATTTGGTGCCAATGCTTCGTTAGAAATATACAAAAGTCTACCTGTTTCAAGAAATTCCAGAGTATTGAATCAAATTCTGAGAGGAAATCTTCTAAATTACCTAATTTCACTTCACCGGATAATTTGTTATAATACAGTGAAAAGATTATGATATGTCTTTGCAAATCCCTATAAACTATTGCTTAAATCTCCCACCGAAAGCATTCTTTTTCCGCCACAAAACTTTACCTTACAAGATTTTAATCTTCTTCTAACTTAAAAAACGATTCCTTTTGAATCCTTGACGCAAACCAGTCTCCTTGACTCAAAAGTATAAACTCGGCATTGATACAACTTCTCATTTATTGCACGTTCTCCGTGAAACTATTTCTATTAAAGGCTGGACAATTTCTAACTGAAATAAAGAAAGCCCGCTTATCTTCCTTTTCTTCTAGAAATAAAAATTTCAGATTTGTTCTCAACGCCTTGTAAATTCCTAAGAACGAACCGTTAAGAAAAAGTGGCAAACAAAATATAAACTCGGTAACAAAACGCTTTGTCTCAAAACTCGTTGCGAGTGACAAGTTGAGATTTTTTTTTCATCCCTGTATTTTGTCTTTTTAGGCCGATGATAAATGGCCACGGATGTTACCAAAACCTTCGATAAGGATATTATTTTTTAACACCACTGAATACTTCTTCGGACGTTGATGAGATAGGAGAGGAGTAGAACATTTATCATTTTTTAGTGTCGTACAATATGTATTCTTGTAACTCGAACTACCTGCTTCTGGCGGTCGATGTAAAGCATAATGTAGTATACGGGATATTGTAGCTTCTCCAATAAAAATAAAACGCCCTCTATAACACTATCTCAATGCAGTTGTTAGGAGTGTGTTGTGTCGGATTACCATTAAAGTAAATGTGCATTACGTGTAATGCAAAACTATTTATTTGAGTGATGTACTCTTGTCATAAATATACGAAAAAAGTATTCTTAGTGTGTTTTAATGCAGTTTTTATTGGATAATGTTGTTTTCAGTTTTTATTTTTTTAATTGGAATCATAAATAAGCTTTCGATATGTTGGTTTAGAGAAAAATTTAAAATTTTGTAAAGAGTCAAGTAGCCAGACGGTATCCTCCGATTTATAGGACTGTGATTTTGAGACACAGTTGAAACGAAAATCCCCCACAAATGAGGTTAAATTTAAATTTGGGTTCGAGGGTCAAAGATTTTCATGTTTGTATGATATTCATAATTGAATATGAGATTCAATTATCCCTCGTGACCCGAATCATCTGTAAATAAAACTACGAGATCTATCCAAAATTTATTTGCATTTAACTCTAATATTGAAATATTCCAAATCCATCCCTAACTTTTGGGTGTTTTTCTACCTTTTCTAAAACTATGAATTATGATAGCTTCTATTCGAAGAACTGTGGTCTCACGTAACTTTAATGGTCTTTATTTATTATTTTTAACTTTTGTGTATTAAATTAGTTTTAAAAATCTTTTTCTCTTACCAGGTTAAAAAAAAGATTAATTTGCCTCAAACAGAATAACCTCTTGTTTCGTTAATAAAATTTATGAATTTTATGTAATATTTTTATGACATTTTTAACAAGTAAAAGTATTTATTTAATATTTTATTAGTTATTTTTACTTGCTTGCGGCATAATAAAAGTATTTACGAAAATAAAATTCCTTCAAAAATCTTCCATATTAAAAATTGAAGCACATTTTCATTTGTCACAATTTCCTTTTTTAAATTTTTGCTATGCAGAGAAATTTCCGCAAAAAGAAACGTTGCGACTAACGATGAAGACATAAGCAAGCATGTAATATTACTTCATGATTCATTTATTTCATTTAGTATGTTCTTTGGGTATGGTTCTTTTAGTATTTTCTTAAATTCTTATATTTCATTTAGTATGCTCTTTCATTTTGATGCATGTTTATTATAACAAAAAATATCAAAAGTTGCAACATGAAGAATCATTCTTCATTTTCTATTATTTAATTCAGAACAATTCATGAATATCACAGAAAATATACTATAATGGAATCATTCCGTCGTGCGACATTTCTGTCTCTTTATAACTAATATTGGGTTGGGTTAGTTATATTAACGTATCGTTTTAAAGCAACACTAGGGCTATTTTGGGCAGAATTTATAATTTGAACCGCTGTCAGATGACGAAGACGACACCTGAGCGGGCACTCCTTCTCCAAAATTCCACGCCACACCAGCGAGAGGACGTTTGGCGTGCACTAGACCATTCATCGGTGGAATTGGGTCCCGAACCTGAAGCCCTACGAAGCCAAGACCTTACCACCAGGGCCGCGGAAGTTCCAAGGAATTCACTTGTAACAGTTTTCGACTTTTGAATCTAAATAACCTCTTGCTTGATATGCGTTTCATCTGTGATTTACCGTGAATATAGATTTAGTTCACATTAAATATGGATTCACATTCGAGGATTTCAAACATCTTTATAGTATAGAAGTTTTGTATCACCGTATATTTCATGTGAGATCCAATACAATGAATTAATTAATTATAAAGTCCATCACAAAACACCGTGTAGCAAAATACATGGCTTTTTATACTTTAGTGGGCCGTAGTGGCTTGGTGATTCGGTCTCGGCCTTGGAACCGAAAGTGTTCAGGTTCTAGACACGATTTCCCTGAAGAATTGCCGTGTAAGCTGGTCTGGTGCACGTTAAATCCGAGGGGCCAAACGTCCTCCCGCTGGTGTGGTGTAGAAGCTGGGAGAGGGGGTTCAGCTCAGGTGTCTTCTCGTCATCTAACCGAAGTTCAAAATTATGAGGCCCGTCCCAAAACAGCCCTAGTGTTGCTTTAAAACGGGACGTTAATATAACCAAACTTTTATAGTTTAACAATTAAATCAGTTTTATTTTTTTGCCTCGTTGATTTACGGCATTATCTAATTTCTGAAAAATGTGCACCGATAAATTACGTTCAAAAATCAATAAATTGCGAAGAAACTATTATCTATACTTATAATAAAGCTCAATGTGTGTGTGTGTGTGTTGGCGCTCTACAGGCCAGATCGTTTGATCTATAGCTACCAAATTCGGTACATGTATACCTTGGAAGTCGGGAATGTGCACCTAGGGTACCTTTTTTTGAATTTTTAATTAGAATTTTAATTATTAATTAAAATCTAACTTTCCCGCAAAAAAATCTTCATTTCTCCACCGCCAAATGAGTAAGGCTTCAGTTTTTTCCCCACGCTAATGAGGTTAGTCTTAACATTTTCCGACCAATTATTTCAAACGATTCTGTTTATTTTCTTAATGTTTGATGCATTTATAATTAAACATTGTTAATTAATCGATCTTTCAGATTCATTCTGAAGTACTTTTGAATTAAAATAAAACAGATAAAGGAAATTAAAAAAAAAAATTCTAATCTGCATAGCGTTACTCCAACTGGCGTAAAAAAATTCATACATTTGCGTTACCATAACTGTCGTTGAAAATACAAGCGTGCGCATTGTGTTCTGATTGTTGAAAACTATTTTCAACGGATGTGGACCCGATTTAAATTATTTTTAGGTCAGTTGTATGCTTTTGTAATTAAATTGTATTTATGTTAGTTATATATATATATATTTTTTGTATTTGCTTATAGTTTTAAGCACATGATTTTTTTAAGTAGTTTTTTTTAGCCTGTTTTTGACCGATTATTTTAAACGATTCATTTTATTTTTTTAGTGTTTGATGTATTTAAAATTAAATGTTGTTAATTAATCGATCTGCTCATGATGAATCAGAAAATTTTGTTGACAAATTCTTGAGATATTACATAAATTAAGAAAATATTCTTTAGTGTACATGAGGTTTAAATGCTCAGTGACTCTGTTTTCAGTGATTATATTATAAAAAAAATGCTTTGTTTTAGTAAAAAATATTATTATATTAATTTCAGATTAATAATTTTCGCTTTAATTTAAAGCATAAATTCTACGGAAGCTAATAGAAAATTATAGAGATACATATTACGTTATGACTGAAGGCCTTTATAATATTACGAGTGAATTATACGAGTATCAAAATTTGAAGTTTTAAAATATTTTGATGAAGAAGCTATTAAAGTAGGAATTACATAAAATATTTAATTATTAAAATATTAACGAACATTAAGATTGGTGAACAGGTTGGTCGCAAAAGCGGCTAGTACATATATAAATCTTTCTTTTCTCGAGTAATATCTAGTTATCAAAATACCGCAATAGCATAGGCAGATAGTATATAACCAAGCTTTATTTGATATTTACAAGGAATCAGTGTATGCAAATTTAAAAATTTTCCTTAAGCGGCATTAAATTTTTAAATAGCAGTGTTTAAAAATGTGTTTAGTAACATCATTTACTTTTTAGTATTCAAATGCGATTAAACTTTCCTAATTTAGTTTTTAAAGTATTTTGCTTTGTGTATTCTAAATTGCAAGAAGATAATTGTGGGTAGCCAGCAGTTTTATAAAATACGAGCCGCCTTTGGCGACCAGCTGGTTCGCTAATCTTAATGTTCGTTAAAATTTTAATAATTAAATATTTTACGCAATTCCTACTTTCATAGATTTTTCATCAAAATATTTTAAAACTTCAAATTTTGATAGTCGTATAATTCAATCATTATATTATAAACGCCTTCAGTCATAACGTAATATGTATCCCTCCAATTTTCTGTTAGCTCCCGTAGAATTTATTCTTTAAATTAAAATGGAAATGTTGAATCTGCAATTAATATAATAATATTTTTTACTGAAACAAAGCCTTTTTTTTCAAAAAATGATTACTGAAAACAGAGTCACTGAGCATTGAAACATTATGTTTAAACCTTGTGTAGGTCATTGAAGAATATCTTTTTTAATTTATGTAATATCTCAAGAATTTGTCAAAAAAATTTATCAGATTCATCATGACCAGATAGATTAATTAACAATGTTTAATTTTAGTTGCATCAAACACTAAGAAAATAAAACGAATCGTTTAAAATAATCTGTTGAAAACAGGTTAAAAAAAAACTACTTAAAAAACGATGTATTTAAAACTATAAGCATATACAAAAAATATATAACTAACATAAATAAAATTTAATTACAAAAGCATGCAAATAACCTAAAAATAATTTAAATCAAATCCGCATCCGTTGATAATGGTTGTCAACAATCAGAACACAATGCGCATGCGTGAATTTTCAACGCCAGTTACGGTAACGCAAATGCGTGAATTTTTCTACGCCAGTTGGGGTAACGCTATGCAGATTAGAAATTTTTATTTTGCTTTATTCTGTGTTATTTTAATTCAAAAGTACTTCAGAATGAATCTGAAAGATCGATTAATTAACAGTGTTTAATTTTAAATGCATAAAACATTAAGAAATAAACAGAATCGTTTGAAATAATCGGCTGAAAAATGTTAACCCTAACCTCATTACTGTTGGGTAAAAGAAATGAAGCCTTACTCATTTGGCAGTGGCAAAAATGGAAGATTTTTTTGGCTGGAAAGTTAGTTTTTAATTAATAATTAAAATTCTAATTAAAAATTTAGAAAAAGGAACCCCAGGTGCACATTCCCGACTTCTAAGGTGTACATGTACCAAATTTGGTAGCTGTAGGTCAAATGACTTGGCCTGTAGAGGACCAACACACACAGACACAATGAGCTTTATTTATAAGTATAGATAGATAATGAATATTCGATGAAAATGAAACCTCTTTGAAATAATAAATATGAATAGTGGAATTTAAAAAAAAATCTTTTATTTTTCAATAATATATATTTTTTAATTTTGGGTTAAAATGATGTTTACTTTGTTGTATATATGAATTAGATTTGTGAGAGGAATTAAAGGTAAACTTTGCTCCTTCTAAAACTAAAAATTCGATCAATGATCTATTTTTTGAAACATTTATTTTGAGCAGCAATCAAAGAAATAACAAGCATTTATAAAAATTCGAACCTGAATTGTAAAAAGCTGTCAGAGATTTTACCTTATTGCATGTTTGGATAAATATATTTATTAATTATGATTCATTCTTAGTACACAATGCAGGAAGTGAATTGAAAACTGCCGAAATAAATTTGCTTTCTCAGAAACACAGGAAATTTTTGAAAAAGAAGAAACTGGGTCTTTCATTTACGGAATATTATTTTCATTAAAAACATTTATCTGAAGTTCTTAAAAATTCAGAAGAGTAAATATATTTGAATCAAACATGCATTTCTCAATTAGAATCTCGTTAGGAAACAAAGCTGCAGCGCCAGTGGAAATGCACGAATTATTCATTCTCTCACTTTAAAAAAAACACTTAAATGAGTGATGTTTCAGCAGAAGGATTTTTGCAGGAGTGCTTTGCCTTTTAAGCACGAATATGCTTCAGACAGGTAAGATGTAAGACATCACTTAGTAGAAAATTAATTCCGACCATTTGGGGAGCAAATGAGGGCTTTAATGAGTAGAATTCTTTTTAGCACACCAGAAAAATCCACTCTCTTCGGATCCATTTTCTTACAAAGAAATGAGGGAGCTTACTCAATTGAAAAGAGCGAGTAGATTTCAGCAACGCCATTTTTCTCAGTTTGCTGTTTGTAAACTCAATACCGAATATTGAATTAATTCAGTAGAGAATCCATTATTGCGTCTTTTATATTTAAAATTTTATAAATCATTTTTAATCCCCCTTTCAAATATGAATAAAATAAAGAAAGATCATAGAATCTGCCTTGTTTACAGGGAAATGTTCTTTTAAGGTTATTTTAAATAAAATATGTTTTACATAAGGATCGAAAATTTAAAATGAGCTAACATTAGAAAATCATTCAAAGACTGTCATAACAAGAAATTAGTTATTATTAGTTCAAAGTGTTTGTAACTAATAGAAAAACTAATAGAAAAGCTACAATATTTTTTTTTCTCTATAAAACTCGTTTGACAAAAGCTGCGAAAAAAATGATGCTCCAAATTTATTTTTCAAATTGATATTTAGAATAATATTAAGATTATTCCAAAAATAGTATTTTGGTTAATATGAAAAAAATGATTTCCGCTTTTCTAGTGAGTGGATTATGAAATATGTGGGGGTTTTTTTAATCTAGATTTTAAGGTGTCGGAAGATTTGTTCACATCTTTGTCCTTTCTTTTTAACAACTATAATTATTGTAATTATTAATCTAGCCATCACACATGTGATGATGCAATATGTTAAAGAATTATAATCTTTTATCTGGTAATTATAGCTCATTGGGTCTATCCATGGAGTGGGAATTTGGAGTAAAGTGTATCAAACCCTTCGTCATCTGATCGGGGATCAGAATTACGACATCCGTCCCAAAATAGTTTTAGTAATGCTTTCTAATGGGTCTTTAATAGAACCAAACCAAGTATAGCATGGAGGGCTGATGATTTTCTAAATTGTTTCTAGAAAAATAATAATGCCAGTCTTACATAAAGAAAAGATGTCTCTACTATCCATAAAAACCCGTATAAAGGAAGATTTTACCTAATTAAAAGTTTGTCTGATTCTTTTTGATTTTAAAATAGAAAATATTCAGTTTTAAATAAAATTGGTTAATAGAGTTTCCCGAAAAATATCACAATGACCCAATAGTATTACAATATTATGAAATATTTTGGGTAGCTATTTGAATAGACATCAGAACTTAGACATCAGACTTAGAATTGTTTTGAATAGTAAAAAGGAAAAGTGAATGCCATATCAAAAATATTAATTAATATTCATGTTTATATATTTATTAATATTCAAGTTTATATATTTATTAATATTCAGGTTTATATATTTATTAATATTCAGGTTAATATTTTTTAAAAATTAAAGAGCAGATTAAAGTTTTTAAAAAAGTATTAAAGGAAAATTTTAACATTAAATTATTATTTAGCTAAAACCAATCCATTTCATTTGAGATTTAAAAAAATCTCAAATAAAATGGTTAAAGAAACAGCTATCCGAAAATATAACATAATGCTCTTTAAAATTTTAAAAATTATATAAAATGTATATTCTTTGGTTACATATGAGTTAAGAAGGTACATGGTATACTTTCACAACGATGCTTGTTGCATAATTGTTTCATGTCTATATCATAAATCATAAACTTAAAATTTATCATATGTTATTTTTTAATGAAAATGCTTACTAATTTGTGTTAAAGTATGAACCGCTCAATAAGTTCCAATTGTTCAATGATATTTTTCTTGAAAGGAAGGGTTTAAGAGGATATTTCCCGCTCGCTTTCGTTGAATCAGACATAAAAAAGTATAGTTCAGAAATATTCGTCACATAATATTTAATTGAGATGAAATAACTTTTTAGATAGCAGAAAGGATAATTTTTTGGAGAGATAAATATAATTTAAAAAAATTTACATTTGGCTAATTTTTTTTTTATTAGCTAAAAATTCTTAAACCTGTTTTTTTAAAAATATTGTTCAATCTTACGATGATAATAAGGATTTATAAGTTATCCAAAAAATAAAATATTTAGCAAAGAAAAGAATATGTTGAAGCTCTGATATCGATTTTATTGAATCTATGTTAATTATTTATTTAAAATTTATTCTGAAACCTATTTGGACGTTTCTGAATAACCCTATCTTCAAAAAACACACATGTTGTATTACGAGATTTCTGTATAAAAATTCTGCACTAGTTTTTTTTTTATACATGCATTAAAATATATTTTTGCCGACTTTAGTTATCAAGAGTCATGGTGTTGCAGGAGTTTATTATCCCATAAGTTGTTTTATGTTCCGAGTTAATAACGCCCCAAAAGTAATCCAATGTTAGAAAAAAATATCAAAATAATAACTTTTGTTTTACAACTTTAGAAGTAAAAAGAATACAAAATTTTTATGTACTGAGGAAACTGATATTTGTGAAATTTTCCTCACAACACCATTTTAAAACAAGGTTTATGTTGGTGGATGTGACCATATTTCAAGTAAGAACAAAAAGAATGAACCTAAAATAATAGTTATCATAAAATAATTGTAGACCATATAAAGTACATTTTGAAAATAATTCGGTTTATAAATAAATAATTAGATTAAACCTCATTGCATGATTAAAAAGTGACTTGTTTGGAAAAATTACGATAGTAGCAAATTAAGAAAAAATTATAACGTTTATAAGAAAAAATATATCTTAAAGTTTATCTTTCTTATATCTTAACGTTTATAAGAAAAAATAAATAGGTGACGATTCTTACAATATTTCATAAAAATTAATAGTAAAGGATGCACTTGTGAAATTTTTAATTACGTGAATGTTTAGGACAATGCCATTCAATATAAATTCATCTACTATTTTCTGTTAAAGGATTAAAATTATAAGTTTAAGCCTAATAAAAGAAATAGAAGACTATCAGAAAGTTTTGAACAGTGAAAACAGTTCACAGAGACCGCTTACTACTTAGTCGGCTTATCAGAGAGATGGCCGGATTGAAGAGTTCTCAATTTTAAAAGAAAAAATAATAATTAAAACAAGTCTAAATACAAATTTCTGATTCACACATACACACACTTACCTATCATCCATATTTAAAAACCAGTTTACATCATTTTTCATTTCTGGAGTTATTTAGGCTCCTAGAATTGTCTCTCCAGTCAGCTAACTATCTTATTTTAAAGAAAGTGTTTTGAAGAATACAGTTTGTGAAATTCCTTATTTACATTTTATGGATTTCTATATTAAGATTCAGATCATATAATGATGATGAGGAGTAGAAGGATCTGTGATAGCAAAGTTTTTGCAGAAAAGGTCACCAAAATAAAATGTTTTTGAGAGGACAAATTTCTACGCCATTTGATATTTTTTATTATTAATTCAACAGAGCAATTTATATACTTCTATTTTTTTCCGTGAAAGGATTTCGCTTGTTTTTGAATGAGCGCATCTTATTTTATTGTCTTTCATTAATAATTTTTACATCTCCTCTCTTGAATAATAAAAAAAAGTCCTTAATATTGAAAAATGCTTTAATCATTATTCGGTCTTTATAATTCGATAACAGATGGCGCTTCATACTTTCAATCTAGATCTCTTCTATTTGAAACAGCTGCTAAATAAATGATGATAGATTTTATTCTTATACGATTTAAAGATAACTGCTTGGAAGAAAAACTTTTTTCATGTTAAAATATTTCAGAAAGGACATTTCCATTTAAAAAACAATGATTTTCTAACAAAGAAATTTTTAACTAAATTAGAAATTTTTACTATTTTATTTAATTATTCTAAAAAATAGGGCGATTCCGCTTTAAGATTACAACAAAGCATCTTGAAATAAGATTGAAATCATAATTTAAGGTCATATAGATCTAAAATACGTTTCCAGAAATTTACATTGTTTTTCTCTTTTTTACTCACTTGTATGAAAGAAGATGAAAAATGAATTATTATTTTTTTTCGCTTGGAAGCAACGAAGTTAAGGATTTATAACTATGAAAGTAATTACTTTTATTTGGAAATGTCGTAATAATTAGCAGATGTTGATCAACTTCACTGCTATATGCGCAAATGAGAAACGTACAGAAAGACAACGCTACTCCGGTTTACTTCATACGTTTGTTTCCAAAATTTTAAACATTCAAAAATTCGTAATTTAGTGAATTGCTTCAGATAAAATGAATTGAATTATTGTTTCAAATGGAATGTAATGAATTATTGCTATATAAGACGAATTAAATTATTGCCATCCAACGCCTATCTAAATTGTTAATGCATTATTTTTGTCTATAGGGAAAAAATGCTGCTCTGAATTAGACAAGCCCTTTTATTCCAAGTATTTCACAATTTTTAAAGATTTATTATTACTTGCTCCCTCTGGATTAAATTAAGAAAGGATTTCATTTAAAACTTTAAGTGCCATATCAACCACTGGTGAATGTCAGTTCGAACTCCTTCAACCAATAAAGGCTAATAGTATTGTTGCAGAAAATCCGTCCAGCAGAAGTAAAACCATCAGGTTCCTTAGACACACACACACACACACACACACACACACACACACACACACACACACACACACACACACACACACACACACACACACACACACACACACACACACACACACACACAACACCACCACCACCACCATGAAACAACATTTGCCAAAATCAGCAGTACACACGAATTCATTATTAAAGCTCACTGAAAATTTTCTGAATATCATAACTCCAAAGACAGCCATTAAATGGTCACATATTGCTTGTGCGCCCGTACTTTAATAGCTCCCGTGACACACTGGAAAAAATGATTCTGTGTCTTAGCTCCTAATAGAGAGAAATCGCTAAGATTCCAGTATATTCGAGAACTTTCACTTTTTTTTGTCAACGATGACAAATTCGTCACCAAATCTCCAAATGGCAACGAAAGTTTTGAGTTGCCAGTAAAACTATATTCCATATTATGAGATTAAATATGCAGGGAAGTAGTATTATAATTACGAAACTTTTCATTCCTGTGCGTTAGTCAGTGTTGATTGGCGATGATATAAGAATTTATCTAAATTCAGGGGATCTGGCTATAACATCTGCAAATCTTTAAGCAGAAGTACTTTGACGCTTTCGCATATTGTCGATTAAGATGAAAGGATATAAGACAGATTTAGAGATTAACTGTCTTTTAACTATTTAATTTTTTGACTATGTTGGAAAACAATAAATAAATAAATAAGAATAAAAAAAATAGAAAATAATATAATTTCTTCATAAAGAAATTCTTTAGGAAAAACTATAAACGATGGATGTGAGGTGGCTTAAAGGAGTGATTGAACTCGGTGTTCTTCATCTCCGAATATTGTTTTTGCTGTTACTTTCCCATAGAAAATTTATTCTTCAATAAACTCAAATATATCATACAGCTTCCAATTAATATAAATGTTACAGATGTAACATCTAAATGTTGAAAAAAAAAAGAAAGAAAGAAAAGAAAAAATAATAAAGAAAAATTCAAAAAAGGCAATTAGTTGAGCTTTTTCGAAAGTAGTTGTTGCTTTACTTTTTATTTACTTACTGGCAAAATCGATTATTCTAAATCAAATGGGCACAATAGAGCATCAGATCATAGGGAGGGGTTAATACATGATTGGTCTTCGAGATTTTCCGTTATTCTTGGGATTTATGGTGTAATTTGCTGATATTTTGTCAAGGCCTCTTCGTTGTCAGCCTAGCATGATATTCCAAAAAATCTTCTTAATATTTTTTGTGAAAGCCCTTAACTGCACGCAGTTGGAGATTTTTCTGAATATCATTGCTTTGAAAAATTGTAGTATATTACTCATCCCTCTTGTTGAATTGCTATGTAGGGTTCCAATTACTTAATACGGGAATATTATAAATAACTGGAAATCCTAATGTTATAAGTTGCATCCTTACACGTAAATAAAAAATCTATAAAATGATCCTAATTAAAAGCAATTCATATATTTGAATTGACCTTAGCCATCATTGCACGCAAAAATTTTGTGTAATAAAGGACTTCAAAAGTAATTTAATCCATTTGAGCTTACTTTGTAGAGATAGCAAGAATACAGGCCTGCATTGCATCATTCTATGATAGCATAAATATTCGTAATATACAAACAATTCTTGACAAATAGCGTAACGATTAGAGGCCAGGGAGGTTAAATACTCGATACCATTTTTTCGTACCCTCGGGGGGGGGGCCCTTTTCATTGAGGATGAGAAGTTTGGTAGTTGATTCTCATCCCTTGGAGAGTACACGAAAAGGTGCGGGTCTGGCTACTCCCTTCAGTGATGGGATGTACTTCCACAGGGAAGGGCTGTGCCGTGGTCGTTGATGGCCCTTAGGACTCAACTCCAATTCCCTGCCAGTGTTGCTTTAGCGGCGGTCCGGTCATTCAGTTTTTTATCCGTGTGCCTTCGAGGCAGATCTTAGAGTCAGTGATATGACTTACCATTTTTTCTCTTTCTAATTATATTATTTTAAAACAGAATTTATTGAGAAAGCGAAAAAATAATACTATGCCGTGGTCGCCATTTACATTTGTTCAGCCGCTGATGATCTGAGAGTGAAAAATATCATTTTATATTCAGGTTTACTTACTTTTATTACGTCACTATGATGCATTTTCAATTGTTTGACAAAAATTTATTTATTATAAACATGATTAAAATCTATACAGATAAATAAAGCATCTCAGATATTTCAGAGAAAATGAACCAGTATTAGCTTCAACAAAAGTTTCTAACCATGAATATGAATTATTTTCTGAACCATGTTAACTCTACAAAAACTGAAACAATATATATATATATATATATATATATATATATATATATATATATATATATATATATATATATATATATATGTGTGTGTGTGTGTGTGTGTGTGTGTGTGTGTGTGTGTGTGTGTGTGTGTGTGTGTGTGTGTGTGTGCGTGTGTGTGTGTGTGTGTGTGTGTGTGTGTGAATTTTGAAAGGATGAAATACGAGGGAAAAAAAAGAATTTTGTTTTAGCCGATTCTAAAAACAAAGTGAGATTTTTTTGATGAACTTTCGGGAAATGGCTTTATGAAGTGTTAATAAAGTGGAAAAGCTTCAACAAGATTTCCTTTGGTTTATTAAATTAACTGATCCTTAATTTACTAATAGATCACTAAATAGAAAAAAAGAGAAATGATGAAGATTTCTACGAAAAATTAACTTACTCTTAGTGAAATTGAAAAATGGAAGAAATGGTAAGTAAATTTTATCAAGAATATTTTTTTCATATATAATTACATCATCGCACTAATTTTGACCTTAAAAGCTTAGGAACGACTTTTAGCTTACCATAATTTTTTTTTAAAAAACAAGAATAAGGATGATAATTGTTTTAATGCTTTGATTGAAATAAAATCTACCGTGAAAGATTTATTGATTATTCTAAGAGTTTTCTTTGCACAAAAATATATTATTTTTTAAATAAATATTTTAAAATAAAGAAATATTTCACTGAACTGCTTTATGAGTGGTAATTTTTCACATTTAAAATATTATATATATTTGTATAAGGATAAAAAAGTAATAAAAAAAACTCTCAAATGTATTTCGGACATAAAACTCTGAATTTCAAGTTAAATCTTAACTGAGAAGGTGTAAATATGGGAGCTGAGAAGGGAGAAATGGGAGCTAAAACTGAGAAGGCGTGGTCTAAGAGACCGCATTTTCTTTACTATCAAATTAAATTTTCTAATGAAAGTATTAGTATGAAAATTAGTAAATATATTCCGCAAATATTTTTCTTAATATATAAATATTTTTAGAAATTTTCAAAATATATTATCAGTGAAAAAGGTCATTACGTTTAAAAATACATTTTCTTATCAAATTACACGTTACAACAAATAATATTTTAGAAAAAACATATTACGTTTTATATCATATTTATTTTTCCAGTATGCAAAGGTATATAGAAAACAATATAATGGAAATTCAACAACCATATGAAAAATGAAAAAAAAATGAAAATAGGTTAAATTGATCCTTCTTTTATCAGCGTCATTTTTATGTAGAAATTTGTGAAAATTCTTTGCATGGTTTTCCCGAGCATTTTAAACATAGAAGTAATGTACTAGTATAAAAATAAGCCTGTAAATTCAGTAGATATTTGTCTTGGTATTTTAATATAATTTAGAAGCTTTTCAAAATGCATTATCAGTAGAAAAATTAATTATATTTGAACATACATATCAGAATGAGTGGAATGCAAAGTTTCATCGAAAAAATCTTCTGTACAATTATCTTCATTACTAAAATCACTTATAGCTTCATTTAAAAGTCTTTGGAGCTCTGCTTCATAATGAAGATCAGTCTTGTATAATACTGGAACACTAAAAGGGAAGTGCAGTCTCACAGACTTCTCACAAATAAATAGCAAAAATATTAAAAAAAAAAAAAGAACAGCTGAAAACAGTTGAAAGTCATGAAACAAGAAGCTACATGGTCAATCTGTTCAATTGAGCTAAAAATAGAGTTGGGGTGACCGAAAGTCCATCCTTAGCGATCTGAGATACCACAGCTCCCAGTTAAGGGTTAAATTAAGGTTTAAGTATTAGTATAAATGTAGTGATAAAAATAGAATAATCTGGAGGAGTAAGTAATAACATTCATAAGGAATTTTTTAACAGTAAATTAAGTACAGGAAAAGAATGCAAAACAAAATATGTAATACAGTTTCACTGGAATAAAATTTGCAATTACACAACAATATATGAAGAACGACAGACGAAATCAGCTATGGACAGCAAAAACCTTGAACATTTATTTAAAAACTTCAAAAAGTTCTTCTTGACATTACGTTCTACTTACCATCGTATCTTTAATATATCGTCTTTCTTTTAATGTTACTGACATAACTGGGTTGTAATGTTATTGGGAATTCATTAAATTTATTGTTAAAATTTTTAAGCTGGAATTGTTCTACTGTTTATACTTTCCTTTTGCTTAATTTTCTGGCAAAAAGTTTTATGTGTTGGTCATCCTTTGGCTTTGCGGATTTCTTTGCCTATTGTAAAAAATTATCACTGTTTTTATACCTTTCAATGCTCGTAAAAGACTTTTTAGGATAATTTCTATAGTGTTTTCTGTTTATCCTACAATAAAGCAATTACAAATATAAATAACATCTTTCATATGTATCGAGTTAAAAGCAGTTTTTAATTTCAAATTACAGCATAATGTATTTATTTCAAATAAATTTATAATTTTTATTCGATTATCCCGAATTGCAGAGTAATTTATAATGGCATTTTTCATCATTTCTTTGCCCATAACAAAAGGAATGAAATTGAATACTATCGTTTATGGCAAAAACAATAATTTTTCAATAAATCTGTTTTGAAATTCATATCTGTATAAAAAATTAATATCTGATATACCTGATGATTTATTGTTATTTCTTATGATATTTCTAGTTTACCATATATATATATGATTATTATCGTTTTTTATCATTTTTAGTTATTTTATTCACAAAATTATGTATTAGTTTTCAGGATGTTGTTTCTATTTTCTCATATATAAAGTACGGGAAAAAAGAAAGCACGTTGATTTTCACTAAAATTAGATATCGAAACTCTGATTAATATATCTTATATAATATATCTCTTATATAATCATTTTCGGAGTTATATTTGTTTGTCCATCCATCTACTTGTACAGAAAAATGATAAAAATGGGATCGAGTTAGAATGATAAAATTGAGTATTGAGTCATAGACATTAATTATCTATAATACATTAATACTGTATTAGATTTTGGATAAAATCTTCCAAAACATAGACTGATCTTGTGTAATGGAACGTGATAAGGCTGAAACAGATCGACAAAATTTAACATCCGAATTGAATCCTATTTCCATTGGCGGGTTCACTATCTGACGTGGTTTTTTTTAATTTTTTTGTGAACATAACAGAAAACAACAAAAAATGAGAATTTGACACTTCAGGCGAATTTTAAATATATGTCGAATTATATGGAGACAGAAAAAGGTAATGATTATCTTCAATACACCTGAAAGTTAAACATGTGGATAGATTGGGCCTTATCTAGATGCAATACGCAATCTGTATTAAAAAAATGTTGAGCAAAAATACCACAGAATATATAACGAATTCCTTTAATAAAAAACGACAAAAACAATAGTTAAAAAGGCAAATCACACAAAATGAAGGCAATAACAAATGTCAGCAACAAAAGTTGGCTCCCGGGAACAAATAGGGAAACAGAGTGAACTGAAACTGGAAATGAAAGTCCAAACTGCAACTTGAGCGGAAAAGGAAACTGGAACTCGAGCGCTTATATAAGTAGATCGAGTGCATCATTTCATTTTACTTTATGCTTCGACCGCCATAAACATAAAAACACATTATATTGTCGAAATGCACAATAAAATATAGGGGAGAATATTCGAGTATTTTTGTACTATAGCAAGGAAACGCTGTCCTTATAATGCTTTTATGTTGCCTGACGAATTAACTAGATCAAACTCTCAATTTGAAATTATATGAAAAAATTTAAGAATAAAATTCAAAGCTTTTATTTTATAGCGAAATAGTGCGAATGGTGCTTTAATGAGTGTCCTGTATCTAAACTTCATTTCTTTATTAGCATAAGAATACTTTCGGCGCGGTAATTTTTTTTCTATTTTCAACAGATCCTTTACGTTTTTTTTAATTTAAATTCAATTAAATTTATCAAAATAATAATGAAATCATAATTTTCAATTATTTACAAACATGGCCTAAAAATGCACATAAGATTGCAAAATTTATTTTAAGTATGTCTTTAATTTCCATCCCACTATTATTAATTATCATATATTTAAATTTATTAATTCAGTGGAACTCACAAAATTCAAAGCTAACGGGTAAAAAACGAAATTCAAGAAAAATGGCTCCCGTTAATATTATAATAAATAGGAAATTTAAAAATAAAAATTTAACAATATAAACAATAAAAATTTAAAAAAAGAACTAATAATATTAGCTAACGGATATATTAAAAAAATAACATGAGCTATTGCATTAAAAAATAATAAAAATAATAAGTTTAAATTAAAAAGTTACAAGTAACAATGCTTCACTGGGATATTTGAAGAAAAAATTAAGGCATATTTACATATCAAATGTGAGAAACTCAGCTATGGGTAAAGTGATTATCCATAAATATGAACAGTTAGCCACTGTCATTTCTAAATCATGAACCAAAGAAATATTTCTGAAGTCACAATTGGAAATCATTAAATCTTTTTTATCGGTTGCTTTATATATTTCCGGCATTATCCAACTAATGTTAAAAACTATGAAATACCAAGAAAAGAATATCAATCAACGTGATATCTCATCATTCATTTTTTTCATGAGAGGAATTTATTTTTTTGTGCATCATCTAATTATTATTAGTTTACGTAATGATAGAGTCACGTATGTTAGTCATGTGATGCACCAGCCATCGTGCGTATCATATGACATGGAAGTCACTATTCTTGCTGCTTATGGTAATAGAAATGTAGATTTTTTTTTTAAAATTTTAAAGCTATGGTCTTTCCCGCGTACTTAGCCAAGAAAACAAGAATAGGAAGGATGTGTTATTTGACCCGAGAAAATATGCGGAAAGCTTCTTCAAAGTTTTTGTTTTTTGAAGTTAGCTCTTATCAATCTGTATCATTGCGCTTTTTTAAAAGCATCATTTCAGTTAGAAAAGATGTTTTGAAGTTATTCTCTTACACTGTTCTATCTAAGGGATTTTGAATAACTGTTTTCTCTATGCTTTGCCCTTTTCGTTTTGGCTCAAAAGTTTAAATTTCAGTTGGTCAGATTGTGTAGAAATGCTTTAATGCACTGTTATGAAATATCAAATTATATGCAAGGCGTTGCTCAAAATTTCAATAATTCCATGCGCAATATTTAACATATGAAAGCTAATTTTATATAAATTATTATAGAACACGTAATCCTTTTACTAAAGCACACCTTTTGATTCACTGCACTTAGGTCCTGATCACTTGTAATTAGTGGAAAGGAAGTGCATATAATTTTTCTTAGGCATTGATAAATAACTTATCTAAGCCAATAAAAATATCTCAAAAGACATGAAATTGAAATTTCTGATCAAATCTACTATTTTTTTAGACTCTGATTGAAAAAATAGTAGATTAGCTTAGAGTCTTACTTTTACCTATTTTAAAATTTTTCGTAACAAATTTTAAAAGAATTAATAAAAACTGAAGAAAAAATTTCACTGAAAGAAATTTGGTACCACTAAAAAGATGAAAGTTTGAATTTAAAATTGTCATTGAAATGTTTCTAATAAAATAATTTATGCAAAAAACACCAAATTATGCAGGAAAACGGCAAAATGTCATTTAATTTTTATTAGTTGAATATATAATTGTTATTTGAATTTTGGAAATTGTCCTAATTTCCTTTTTCTTCTCCTATTGAATAAATGTGCAGTGTTTTGATTGAAATCGTGTAGAGAGATGTGGAATGCATTTCCAGAATGACTTTCATTTATATAAAGATAAAGAAACACTGTATTTAAAACTATAATCTGAATTTCTTCTAATGTTAAAATTTTTGCAAACAGTAATTTCTAAATGCTTACTTGAGTGCATCTTAGTATGGATGAAAAAAATTTTTTAGAAGGAATTTTAATAGAATTGTGGTTTGTAAGCGATAAATTAAATATCATAGCTGAAAATGTTTCTAAATCACACACACACACACACACACACACACACACACACACACACACACACACACACACACACACACACACACACACACACACACACACACACACACACACACACACACACACACAAATAAAAAAAACGTTGAGCACTCAGAAATATTAAGATTCTTCCTTTAGCACTTAAATGTGATGTTTGAATTTTTTTATCACCTCCGTCCCCTTTCACTTTTATTCTCCAATTATGTGAACCTAACTTCATAATTTAAAATGAATAAGAGAGTCACACATAATTTTTAAAGGCAGAAATTTGCTGAAAAGAAAATTTCACTTGCAATTATTTAAAAAAAATTTGTATTTCAAAAAATCACGTTAGAATTGAAAAATCTAACTTAATAAACCGAACTTATTAATTGAAAAATCTAATTTAAAGTTTCTCCTGAATGCAGTTTGAAACATGGCTACGAATATTATCCAAGTAATTTTTAGCTAAGGACATGAAGATTTGCCATACTCAGGATCTCTTATAGAAATAATTTTGATTATAAAGAATTTAAGTAAAAGTTTTCAAAGAGAAATTTCCGACGAAAATACTCTTTACTCGAGGTTCAAAGAATATTAATTTTTACAAATTAGGAAATATAACAATAAAATCTTGTCCACTTTCAAAATTTCATTTAGACCAATCTGTTCAATTTCAATTTCTTTAAAATCATTGGGATCTAAGTCCTTTTCAAACCATGTCAGATAATTTAAAATGAGTATCAGGCAGACGTAACTTAAATTTTTATGCATTTAGTTTAGTTTTTTTATTACATACTATCATTTCAAAGACTGAAATATAAAATATTCAAAAATAAAGTTTTCTAAAAGTACTATTCTTTAAATCAGTTTTACTTTAATTATCATTCCCTAATGTTTTAATCGTTTTATTTGATTATAAATCAATTTATCTCGAGATGTGAAATTAAAAATCATCTGATGTAAGTTCTATATTATTAATTAGGACATTCAAATAAAATCACATAGATGTCGAACATTAATCCCGATGTCGATTCAAATGAACTGACAAATTCTAACGCTAATCAGCCAATAAAAAAATGTATATTGACATATTTATCAGTGGTTATTTAAACTACCATTGATATCAACTTAATACATTTATTAAGTTGTAAATTGACGGCTAATGATAAGCTTCACTAAAATTTGCAGATTTTAAAGACTTTAATATTCTGTCGGCTAAATTTCAAAATACATTTTTTTTATTTAATGAAAAGTAAACACAAGCCAAATTTAGTTCAATATTTCAGACAAGTTACTCGTTGTTTTTTGTAGTTACTCTTTTAGGTCGAAAAATAAGTTTTCCAGATTAATTATGTGTCCTGGCTTCTGTTTTCAAATCTCCTATCTCTTTAAGACCATCATTTTCTGAAAGCTGAACTAGAGAAAAATAGAGAGAAAAAAAATCAAGAAATTTCACGAAAGTCGGCGGCTTAAGTCGATGACTCAGTAGCTGAAAAGGAAAAAAATCAAACAATTTATTTAGAGTTTGATTATCCTGAAAATACTGAGATTTTATCAAAGCGTTTTGCTTCCGAAGCCCTCTTTTTCATCTCTATTTCGCAGTTTCAGATGAAAATCAACAAATATATATATATATATATATATATATATATATATATATATATATATATATATATATATATATATATATATATATATATATATATATATATATATATATATATATTAATTAATTAAAAATTTTTTATCGTAATTTAATTGTCTTCTTATCTCCTGATCTGATTCTAGCTTTTTTATTTAATTAATGCAACACGAGCTGTGTAAAAGTGGATACAGTAAAATAAAGTGGATAGATACTGTAAAAGTGGATTTTTATCCAAATGGAGGGATAAAAATCTGTCAAGCTAAGCGAATTCTTTTAAAAGATACTTATATTCCCCTTACCTAAAAAGATTCGTGTAAAGAAATCCCTACCAGAATCTCATAGTATAATAGTAATCATTGGGTATGAATATTTCTATCTCTTTTCGATCTTCTGCTCGTGTTTCGCTGGAGAACGGATGTCAATTTTTTTTGTCCACTCTTGTTTGTACATAATTCATTCCTCCTGGGATGGAATTAAAGCGAAGTTTAAAAATCCAAAGTGTCTCTGCTCTTTTCGGTCACAAAACTGCTCAAAAATATGTCTTTACACACACACACCACACACACACACACACACACACACACAATGAAAATCCTTTTCATAATGATTCTTTACATTCAAAAATATATCTTCATCATAAAAATTTAACTGAGAAAGCTTGAATTATGGACCCGATCACGAAACACGTTAAATTTACTGAGTAATGGAGGCAAAATTTATCCCCTTAGATAAATAAGCTGTTGTAAATATATTAAGGTGAGTGTGATTGACAATGAATTCTTTAATAAAATTGATAAATATATCGACTTTTAAGTACGGTATTAGATATTTTATTCTGAAGTTCGCCTTCAGAATGCCAGTTTATTTTTTTGAGGGTAGGCTTATTCGTCTTTGATTTAATATAAACTTTTGAATAACCAACCAATCTTTGCGTAAAATTGAAAAAAAAAATTTTTACAGATTGAGTGCCGAAAGAACTTGTGATCAAAATAATCAAAATCGATAAATTCAATCAAATGCATTAAAATCTGATCTGTCAGCAATAACTGGGATTAAATACATTAAAATTCCATCTGTCAGCAGTAACTGGGTTTAAATACGTTAAAATTCCATCTATTAGCAATAACTGTGATAAATACATTACATTAAAATTCTATCTTTCAGCAATTACTAGATTAAATACATTAAAATTTCATCTTTCAGCAATAACTGGATTTAAATACATTGATATTCCATCTTTCACCAATAACTAGGATTAAGTGCATTAAAATTCCATCTGTCAGCAATAAATGGGATTAAATATATTAAAATTCCATCTGTCAGCAATAACTGGAATTAAATACATCTTCATTATGAATGGGATTCAAAGCTAAGAGTCAGAAAAATCATCACCATTTAAATAAAAAAAGAGAACTATTCATACTCTCTTAGATCTTAACGGGAATCTGAATTTTATGAACAGAATATTTTGTGCTACAAAAATATAAGTGTGTATGTGTTCATTCAAATAAGTAAATAAGACTTCTCACTTTCAACCCTAGCAAATGAATTAAATCTAGATTTTCTTGAATGCATTAAAAAGGAATACGTGTTTTTTAATTACGTAAGCATTTGTAAATTGTCTTTAAATTAAAATCAGTAATTTGAGGAAATAGTTGTGTTTTTAAAGAATAGAATTCAAAGGAAGGCATTTTTTGTGCACTGAAATAAAAACAGAACTACAAACGTTTACCACATATAAAGAAAAATTGTAAAAATTCAATAAAAAAATTATAATTTAACGATTAATAGACTAGCAGTAGTATTTCCTTATAGAGTATAAGAGTGAAAACTTAATGTAAAAGTTACAGATAAATAAATTTTAAGAACATCTGATCTTTGAATGACATTGGGAGTATTATTTTCAGAAGATCAAAAACCAAATTCAATGACAAAAAAGAAACAAGCAAATGTTTTGTTTTTTAAAAAATAATTCTTATTTACTATTATTATAGATTAGAGTAATGTCGTAATATGAAAATATAAAAAGATTATTTAGAGACATATAGGAAAAACTTTAAAGATTAGATTGATGTCGCAATATGATATAAAAGATTATTTAAAGTCAGACAGAAAAACTTTGAGCAGGGGCTAAATGATGAGGGAGAAATCTCAGCCGGCAAACCAGTTTCCAAACAACAGTTCCATGGTAGCGGGAAAACTTTGGTTTTGAATAGTTTAAAGTATTTATCGCAATTAGAACTGAATCCAAAGAATCTGAAACTAAGGTTTTACCTTTAGGCCACTTGGAAAGATAGTTAAAAAGTATTAACCATAAACTATTAAATAAAAGCAAGAAAAGTTAATAAAGATAATGCTAAAGTATTTTCACTTATAACAATCAATTTAAATCGAATATCAATGATAAACTATAAAGTAACTATAAATAAACAGGCTACAGAAAATAAATTATTACTTTTATGAATGATAATGGTTTATAAAATAATAATATTTTTGTTTTTTTATGATGTGAAATCAGGTTTCCCAGTCATTTCCTACTGAAATCTTTTGTTATTGTTGTTCTTGTTGTCGTGTGACAAATGCAATTAAAAAATAAGGTGGAAAAGGGAGAGAGGGGGACAATTAGATTGGGCCGAAAGCATGCAGATCAGCCCTAGCCACATCTTCAGCTTTATCGGAATAAAGAATATCCCTGCTGCAGTCAATGTATTTTGAAGAAGGCTGAAATAATAGAACGGCCTAAATTGCTTGAATTAATTATTCAGCTTTTATTGCTTGCAATTCATTTAAATTATAGCTGAACGAAACTTAATTTATAAAACTTTAAATCTAATAAAGACTCAAATCTTTATCAACAAGTGACAATTTGCAATTATTAATAGTTTTGGAAACACATTGTATAGAAGCATGCAATACAGCACTCCGCATTTAAAATATTTCCTTGGTCGTAAATACTTTCTTCGAATAAATCTATTAAATAGCTTCATATAAAAAGGAAATACCTTCATAAAATGTTAATTTTAATAGCATTTTCTAAGAACACTCTTGCATTTTAAGCTTAGGGCACTTAAGAACACTTGAGATAATCAAGTATCAATATAAAATACAAAGATGTAAATAAGCCGAGTTCACCTTTGTCCTTTTTTTTCGCTTGTATCATTCATTAGCAAAGATCTGTTTTTTTCTAAAGATGTTTATTTAATGGTATTTATTCAGGTTTTGGAATAATTAAAAAGGCCTTTAAAATGCCCGGAAAATAATAGGGTTTTCGATCTTTGCTCTCCTTTGATATAAAGTCATAGATAATAATTTCTTTTTAATTACAGCTTATGACGATTTTTTTTTTTGTTACCATGTCATTAAATGAGGTTTAAAAAGTCTTATGGTTCATTAAGTTTTGCATTATCACGTAAGCAATCTTTTGCTTCTGTAATAGCATAATTGCAAAATCTCCCGACTTCATTTGAAGTCATAAACGAGGTACGCAATAAAAACAATGGACGAGATCGCTTCTGGGTCTTACCTTATGACCGACTTTACTGAATTAACTTCTTAATTGCCGAGTGTTTAGTTGCATTTGAACACGAAATCAAGAGTGATAATCGTTCTTTTAGGTATCAGTTCTTTAAAAAATGAATTGATTATATTCATTTCAAAGCATTCTTAGATGCAATTTTCAAAAGTTAAAAGCATTTCAATAGTTAATGTATCATTTATAAATCAAATAATGGGGAAAATTGTTGGATGAATGACTTCCATCAAAGATTTATAATTCATCGCTTCATGTTTCCATGTACTAATAATTTCTAAGTTGTGTGACAGTAATTTTGTGCCATTAGTTCTGTTTGTAAATAAAAGAAAAATAAGAAAATTTCAAAAAGTTAAAATCATATCCAATCCACACGTCCACAATCACACTGAGTATCCATAAAGGTTGCTCACAATTAAAAATATTGTAACTATAAATATGCCAAATAATTAAAAAGTTATTTATTTTATCAAAACATTATTGCTACAGTAAAAAACTTAGAGCAGAAATCAAATTCTTTGGTTATCTGAAGTAAAATTTCAAATCGTTTTGAAGGAAAACAACAAAGCAATTTATTTTTCTTTATAGATGTATGAACTATTTACTAATTAAAAAAAGGATGGATTTCAAAAGTTATTTTTTTAGAGAAGAGAAGAACTGTAAATTCTACATTTTAAAACAATTTTTGGTCTTACAATTATGTATACTTATAATGTTGTATTCATGCCGAAATTGCACTAGAAAGTTACTAACATTATGGTTATAATATATTTATTTCGCATAAAAACGTTTTTTTCTTCTTAAAATTGTATTGATAGAGATCTATTCGAGGGCTAATAGTGACAATAGATTAGAACTCCATTTTTGGTGATAAAAATAAAGCTCTAGTTGTCATATTATTAAAAATGTAAGCACTTTGGACCAATGATGGGATATAATTCTAAAGAATTCTTATGCAATTTTTGCAGTTTTTTAATTTTAATTTTTGCAGAAAAAATCATATAATTCAACATTTATTTAGAAAATAGACATTTTAATAACAGTCAAAATATAAATTTGGAATATAGATGACATTTCTTTAATAGCTATAATATGCTAGCGCTCTTTGAAAAATTCCAACTTTCAAAACATTTAAATTAAGTTTATCAATTTACTTCACATAAACTGAAAAGTTATGATAATTTTAAATATTTCATCTTAAGGTTTAAGATAAACGTAATAAATCTATAACCAAAAAAAATTCAGCACCGTCTCAAGGCCTAAAGTATTTAATAGATGAATCATTTTAGTTATTTAATCTATATAAATTATACTTTATAAAAATAAGACAATTATATATGGTTAGGTACAAAAAGTACAATATTTTTAAAATGTATTTTCTCTACTGGCTGAATTACTGACACTGAAACTTACATTTTTTAAGAAAGCGTTTTTATCTCCGATTTAACATATAAAAATTAATTAATCATATATCTAAATTATAGCATTTAAATGCATAAAATAATAGTATTTATTTTCCAGTAACATTTAATTGAAGAAACAGTATTTTAAGAGTTTATTTCTTATGAAAGTTTTCTTTACATTGTCTAGACAATGGTTCCGATAAATATTAGATCCCGCTAAAAATAGTCTCTTTAAAAAACAGGAATCAACAAATAGTTAGACAAAAAAAAAAGACAAATTGATTACAAAAAATATTACTAAATGCTATATATTTAAAAATCATTTATACTAAGAGGAAAATAAGTTTAAAATAAATTTTTAAACTTAGTGGAAGGATATTACGAATATTCGCTAATTATAAATTTAAAAAAAAATCTCTTTATAAAGCTGTTAAAGATTTGCGCTTTATTAAGGATGTTAAATCAAACGCTTTAATATATTGAGTTTAAATGCAAACCATAACTCTCAGTAGAACATATTACTAAGTAAGATATGGAATATTAAACAGATAAAGCAATAAATAGCAACACGTGCGGAACCCCAATTAAGTATTAATAAGTTATATATTATTTCGTTAATTGTGAAAAGGAAATTAGCTTTTCCAATAAAAAAGTTTGAAAGAGTTGAGTGCGAGTGAGACAGTTTCTATTTTTCTTTTTCTTTCTAAAACATATGCCATTTTATCTTATTCAAGATTCTTGCCTGAGGCTGAATTAACATTCAAAGTTTTTTCAAAATGGCTTTACAGATTTAGTATGGAGAAATATTTATGGGATTTAAAATATGCATTGAATATCTGCAAAATATTACTCGCTTCTGAATAAAACGACAAGTAAATAATAATAAATATAAATAGAAGCAAAAAGAGTTGAGAACTTAAAAGTCTCAATTCGCGTTTCCGCAGGAAAAACATCGCTTGTGCTTCAAAACCGATACCGATTAATTATGAATTTTCAAGTGCAAATGTGCTTTTTCTTTGTGTGGGATATCTATCCCACTGATGCGCGAAGAAGATGAATAGGAATTCTACTATTTTTAGGTTGGAAACAAGATTTTTTCTTCATTCTCATAATGCATTAGCAATATCCTTTCGTTTTCCTCATGGATTGTGTATATTGCCCTTGCATCTTTCTTGGGGAAAAGGATCGGCGAATGGCTGAACGCGTTTGGTGAGAAATGTTGGCTCGATAAATTCATACTCGAAGTTTCAATTTTCCCTTTTTCTGTCGTTGAAAGAAACTGTGAGAAAACTATTGTATGAAAATCTAATTTATTACTAAGAAAAAGCTTCTCTTCCGTTTACCCATGTATTTATTTGCTGTTTTCATATTTGTATGCAGCTTATTTTCTACGTTATTTTAGTGATATTTTTTCAATTTTGAATTTATTTTATGACAATAAATTGGTAAAAGAACAGCCGAAATGGCTGCAATTTAAATCTATGATCTATGACTGAAAGCTATTTTTATTTCAATTTGAATCAACAGAACTATTTTTATTTACTAAGGATATATTTTAAATTTGTATGAAAATTTCTAAAATAATTACAAGATGTAACTTGGGAACTGTGATGGGTTTGCAATATAATTCATTTTCTAAGAATCCTAATAAATTTTCATTTAAAATATCTCAAGCCAGGAAATAAAATTCACGATATGTGAGGATAAATAAAGTACCTTTATCGGGCATTTTTACAACCGAATGCGCCGGCGTCCTGGCATAGGGGTAGCGCATCTTCCCCGTGATCCGGACGTCCTGGGTTCGGGTCCCGGTTTGGGCATGGTTGTTCTTCCGTTGTTCTATCTGTGAGATGTGTGAATGTGCCCTCCTGTAAAAAGTGGTTGTGCAAGCGAATGAGTGATGCGTGAGTAGCAAAGTCGTACTCTTGGCCCTAGTTGGCGCCACTATAAAAAACAAGAGGCGCTCCCCCACCGGCTTAAAATCGCTGATAACAGCGGGCTTGTCCATGGCAAGTGCCATAAGAAACAAACAACCGAATGCCTACTGTTGTGTCAAAAATTCCATATTTAAATGATTTGCATTTAATCAAATTTAATTGATTATAAGCATGAAAGGTGAAAACAGGATTTTGGTAAGGATTAAAATTTTGAAGGGCATTTTAGTGTTTAATAATTTGTATGAAAAAATTATATGAAATACGATAAAAATTCAGTAATATAAATTTCTACGGAGAGAGATTTTGCTGTATTGAAATAAATATATGGAAAGGAAAAGCAGAGTCGATGTGTACGACACCAAAAATATGATCTTCGTTCATACACTTGCTGTTTTGGATGGTTAATAATCAAAAAATCTTTTATTACATATAGTGGTGGCCAAAACTGTGGACACTTTTGAAAATTTTTATGTTTTCTAACTTTCCAGGCTTATAGAAAATGTTACGTTTCACAAAATGCAAACTTTTACGTATAATTTTTAAAGATAATTTAATGCTGATTTCAGTGAAAAAACAAAGTACAAATATTTGCAATACAAAAAAAGTTGAGTGGCACTAATTATCGAGCTGCTGATGATTGCAGTGAGTTATCACTACTTAGTAGTAGGGTAGCCTTTATTTTTTATTACAGTTTCAAATCGATGTTTCATTGAACTTACAAGAGTTTTAAGTTCTTTCTTCGTTATTACATGATGCTCAGAAACAATCATAGCCTAAATTAGTCCTCTTTTATTTGACGGACGTCTCATTTGTACATGAGTATTCAAATGGTGCCATAAGTTCTCAATAGGATTGAGGTCAGGACTGTTTCCTGGCCATGATAACAATTCAATGCTCTTTTTACTAAACCATTCTTTCGATATTTTTGTTGCGTGGAAAGGAACAGAATCTTTCTGAAAAATAAATGATGTTTCGTTGGGAAAGAGATCACTGACGGAAGGTATAAGTTTTGGATCTAAAATACTGCCAATGTATTTTCTCGAATTTAGTGATATGAAGATAAACATGAAGGCGACCGATACCGATTACTGACATGCATGACCAAATCATAATACTCACCGAGTTCTTAACAGTTGCTGAATGCAGTCAGGATGTAGCTCTTCACCTATTCTACGTCTTACATATTTTCGCTCATCACTACCGAATAGCTCCTTGCCACATATCTTTTTTTCATAACTCCATATAACTTGTGACCACGGATCATTTGTCCAATTAATGTGTTCTTTTGCCCACTGCAAACTTTTTATTGCTGCAAATTGAGATAATTCTTTTTTCGAGGAATTCTACCTCTTAGTTCAACATCTCCTGATTGTTCTGGAAATGAAAGAAACGCCAGCATCATTCAATTGACTTCTGATGGCCTCTGAGTACATTCCTCTATCTTAGAGACATAGTCTTTTTATTCTTCTATCATCAAAACATGTGGTGAACATATCTTGGCCTTTCCCTGTTTTGTTTTTTATTGAATTGTCCCCTGATATCGTAAACGTAACTTTCAGACTCCAGTTGTAGTCACTGAGCCACCCACCTGTCTTGCAATTTCAACATAGGAAAGACCACATTCTTGAAACACAATAATCTTAGTTCCCTTTCAAGGTGTCCAATCTATTCTTTTATTTGATGTCATTGCTTCTTGACTAAATATTAGAAATATTTACAAACATTCCAACTAATTATCAGACATTTTAACAAAATTTCTTACTTGTAATTTGATTATACAAAAAATAAATGCCCTTCTACAGAACAAAGTACACTTATGACACGTTCCAACTTTAAACATGATGTCAGCTTCTGATGGCAGTTATTAACATTTGATTGGTTCCCAGTACAAGAACAGTGATTGGTCAGTAACGTTAGAAATTACAATCCACTTCATCATTGTGTTGGCGTTTTAGATCATAGTAAGTATAACTTTGTTTGTATCAAAAATATTTGAATTTTGCTTTTTGTATTGGAGTAAATTATCTTTAAAATATATGTAAGAGTTTGCATTTTGTGGAATGTAATATTTTCTATAAGCAAACAAAGTTAGAAAACAAAGATTTTCAAAAGTGTCCACAATTTTGATACCACTGTACCTCTGTGCATGTTATAGAAACTGATAAGAGTTTTCTACTTCTTCATTTGTTTATCGCATTAAGAACAAAGAGTTGAAAAAAAAAGAACTCTATCCAAAAAATATTAAATTAGAAAGAAATAAAAAAAATCCTTTTTTAATCACTTCAATTTAATCCCAAAATTACAGTTCGGTAGGCTTTTGGATTTTAGCCGCTTCTCAGGAACTAAGAACTGTATAATTTTCACTTTTTATTTAACTGCGACGCAAACAATTCTTTAATTTAAATACAATTTTTCTTTTAAAATAGGGAGCTCTCTCGGAGCTCATAGGTTTGCCATCTTTTTTTTTTCTTTTGCTATCTCTCTGCTTTAAAAACTCATTCGTAAAATTAGTGCTTCACGTTTCTTTCAAATGGATCGAATACACTAAAAATATCATCTAAAGATTGAATTCATAATTACTTCAATATGAAATGTTACTTCAAATTTGAAATAATATAATTTAGCTTTTTCTTACGGCCCTTCATTTTCTTACGTTCTTATTAAGTTTCTTAAGTTTAATATTATATGAAAGTTCTTTTTGTGTAAATTAAAATTTCTGAATGGCAAATGTGTCAATCAATCAATCAATATATATATATATATATATATATATATATATATATATATATATATATATATATATATATGTGTGTGTGTGTGTGTGTGTGTGTGTGTGTGTGTATGTGTGTGTATGCATATATTGTTTGCGGCGTATATTGGTTAGTAATGGTTGTAATGGATTTATTAAATATTAATGTATCTAAATGAAATTCAGTATGCTGATGTACTTGTATTCCCTATTTTCAATATCCCTTAAAAAAGAAACATACATGATTTTGAGTAACTCTTCATTGTTATTCAATTGCTCTAAGTTATGACATGTTTGCCATTCATAAATTTTAATTTATACAGAGAGAAGTTTCATCTAATATGAAACTTAATGTGAAAAAAAATAATAAATTTAAATAATTCAAATATTTAATATCGTGACAGACAGAAAAAGTATTTGCAACAGTTATCACACGTGTCAATTTTGAATTATCTTTGCACATTTCCCATTATTAATTTTGCTTTTTTTTAATGTATTATGATACTTATGTATTAGTATTATAATATATTTTAGACATACTGTATTATATTATTCATAGAAATTCTCAATATTTATATATTTTTTTTAAATAACAACAGCTACAACAGTTAATATAATATTTTTTTTCAAACTACATACTGAATAAACAAATTTAAATTCCTTTTATTTTTGTTGTCACAAACACTTCATTTGGCAATACTTATTTGCTATTTCTATAAGAGAGTCAGGACATTCTTTACTATCCTACTATACAATTACTATCTACACTACAGTTTGAGATTTCTATTTTTTTGTCTTCTAAAGACTTCAAACTGTTAAAAAAATAAATAGATCTGAAATGAACAAAATATTTTTTCACAATTAGATTGAAACAAAAAAATTCAGTACAATGCACATCAGCAAAAATAGTGTACTTTTCGTGTTCCAGGCATTCCTTTTATTTCGTGATTGTTAGTTACAATATGTAATCCAGTTTTATTTTTAGAGCTTCAATTTGTTCTTCTGATTAAAATAAGTAATTAAATTTATTAATTATTAATTTTAATAATTAATTTAATAATAATTAAATTTATTTCTGAGCAAATTTTCCAAAAATTCTACGACAAATTCTACTTTAATTTAAACAAATTCAAGCGATATTCATGGATCAACTTTTCTACTTTCTAATCAAACACGTTGCTTTATCGTCCCACTTTTATATCATCAATGAAACCCTTACCATGAGGTGAAATGTCAGGTTCTGCGTATCTCAGTCAATTTCATGGATTGTGGATTTTTGTTAAAAGTTCCACAATATTCTCTCTGTCTGAAATCCTATGTTACACTTTTAACGCTAAATATATTTCAGAAAATCATTCTAGAATGAATTCATTAAATACATTTATTGCGCAGTTATTGAAAGAGTTATAGTCAGGATCATAACATCAAGTATATAAAAATACCGATTTATTTTATTTGCATAAATGATATCATTTCGAAAATAAGATGGTGGTTGTTTGAAAAATTCACTCATCATTTTCTTTTTGTATCTATTATTTCACAATATCATTAATTGCATGTAACAAAAATTAATAATTGAATTCTTTTTCTCTCTTTCCTCTATTCGTATATTTTCCTCTATCGACTTGATTCCTCTTTTGTTAAATTTGGCTTTATTTTGGCTTTGATTATATAATGTGTGAATATATAATGTGATTATATAATTTTCTGGTAAGTATTAAATAGGAGAGAATACATTTTATATGAATGTCAGGTAGCAGGGAAATAATTTTTTATAAGAATTGGATATCCTTCTTTAAATTTTCCAACATTATCCATCACTGATTTATATATGTGTGTGCATTTCTGCACTTTTGAAATTCTAAAAATAAATTTCAATAAAGATATTTATATATAACTCTCAGACGAATCAAGATTAAGTCCAATTTTCTGTTTCAGCTACTTCAAAAGAACGCCATTTCATGAATGGTTGAAACTTCGATAAATATTTAATCTTGTACTAAATAAATGAAAAAGAAATGTCGTTTTCCTTTTTTTCACCAAAAAAGGAATCTTTGAAATGCGTAATAAGGAAATATTTTAAATATGTTAAATTTGATTTAATTTATCTTATTAATTTCGTTAATTACTAAAAGAGTGTGAAAATAAAATAAAATAAAGCTTCTTTACTGAATATTTTAGGAGAATCTACTTTTATTGAAATGCATCAAAGGCAAAGAAGATAAAAATATTTTTGAATATACACTTGCATTACCATTTCTATTTTGCTTTTAAGATGCTAATCGGGATGCAAAAAATAGATATTTTTCTCAATAAAATATTAATACTATTGCAGCCAGAATACAACTAATCGTTAATTTAATGTTAATAAATACTTATTCTAATTTTTTTGCTCGTAAATATTTATTTTTATACACCGTTGAAAATCTTATTCTTTCTATTCTTATGTACAAGTATAAAATAGCCTAGCATTTATGTCTACTCTCCCCCACTGAGAAAATAGATACATTAAACTTCAGATTATTGGGGAATCGAGTGACCTGCAGCTACAAACGATCCACATAATAAGCGAAAAATAACGAAAATCAATTAAAAAATGGCGTTTCAATATTTTTGTTTACAACAAGGGCAAAAAAAAAAGCAATTATGGCTGAAGGAGCAGTAGAATTCTGTTTTTAAAAACTGTTCATTAACTTAAAAAATATTTCTCTCGTTTGATTTTTTTTATGTTAAAACATCTTTTTTTAATTTGTTACTGAAGTGTCTTTGATAATTTAAATAGATAAGCAATCGAGAGATTTTTTTTTATTTACGCAAATAAACAAATTGTGAACTTTTAATCTTTAGATATAAGAAGTTTATTCATAAAATGGCAACTTAAATCAATTTTTAAGGTAATACGTATGCTTCACAGCATCATCATATTAAAGAATGATTCTTTTAAATAGGATTTATCAATTAGCAGATGTATACTCGATACTGTGTAGATTCATTAAAAAATGTGCCTTCTCAAGATAAAAAGAATTATTTCATCTTTTGTTTAATTGGATGGAGTATTTGGAAATTGTATTAGCTAAAGGTAACAAGCATCGGGTCTTTGTTAACAGATAAATTACAGCGAAACGGGTTCTTGTGCAGAAAATCATTCAAACTTTTATCTCATATACTATTCGTAGTAAATTTTTCTGAAACATGAATTACATTTGTATCGTAAATTGTCTGGCACATAGAAACATCGTTCGTTTTTAAAAATATTATGCTTTTCACTTTTATTAAATTAATATGCATTAACTGTATGAGATAATGAGGCAAAAGAATGTAATTCCTATTCGAAAACTTTTGTTTAATCATTTGCAGTGAAAGAAATATTTAATATCCATATCGGCGCCCGATTTGAAATTTACAACATAATCATTTTTTTTTTGCCTGAATAAGCGCCTGGTGGCAATTAAATGTAGGGAATTTGGTTATATTTATAAGGTTGAATATCAGAATAATTATTAGTTAGTATCAGAGATAATTATTTCATTAATACAAATTATTGAATGCCTTGATTCATTCAAAATAATTTGAATTAGAAATTTTCGTTTTTTTGTTGGATTAGCCATATTGTCTTTTTTATTATCGAGCAATAGACACAAATTACGTCTTTCTTGTCATTCAATATCTTTTAACATCAAAATGTCTTCAATAAAATAAATTTCTAAAGGATAATGCTTTAAGAATTTCTGAATAATTTTTTCATTGATATGCCTCATGACATTCATTTCATATAGTAGCTATATATAGTTTTTTAATTTAAATATTTCATATATAGTTTATATATAGTTTTAAAATATCTTATTTTTTAATAGAAAATGAAAGTTTCTCTTATTAATACTTCACATTATAGTAAAATTAATTCATTGCTTGCTTAAAAACTTAGTTTGCATATTATTTTCAAATATGATATATATATTACTGATTTACATTGACAAAAAGATATTAGTTTATATTTATATATTCTTACAACTATATTAAACCATACATTATCTCTTAGTTATTGTATGCAATTGAAAAAGATTCATTTTTTGATATTTGTACTTTAATATACTTCTGATTCAAATACGTGCTCTCCTTTTTTTTCTGCATTTATCTGCCAAATAATAAATCAGGCATATGAATTCTAAACGGTTACGACCTCCTTTCGGAAGGTAAGTCTGCTTGCGATGAATCAAATAAAAATGGAGAATCGATTTATCTGCATTTTATAGCTTTTGAAGGCCATTTTTGAAAGCTCCAAAACATAGCTTTATTTTAAGATACTGAACGCATACATGATGCATGAATAGGAGGAAAAACATTAGATTACACTGGTGTCGATTTGGAAAAAGATATTTAATATCAAATCGATTGAAAACAAATAGATAATAAAAAGTGAAGACAGTGTTTTGCTATGAATAAGAATGCATTTAAATTCTTGAAACGGATATGTAAAATTTGTGTGAAATAAAGATTATGTGGTAACATCGTGTATTACCTTATGAGATAATACATTTGATGTGAGAGAATTTTTCTTTAAAGCACACTATATGTAATAAATGAAAGAACATAATCATTTCTCCTTTTACGTTAGTTGAAACTGAAAGTTTATAGGGAATGCAGAGTCAGTGTAGAGTAACAGTATCTATTTTTTCGGAAATATCATCTCTATAATATTCATGATGTCATTTCTTTTTGGTATATCGATGTTGAAAATGTACAAGAAAATCATTTGTTATATGTTTCCGGTAAATCAGTATCACGTTTAAAATTTCTTGGGTATCCTTTTATGAATTTTTCAAGGATTGAATTTCATTATTGTATCTACGGCTTATGAAAATATTTGATGCGTGATAGATATATGTTGACTAGTCGTTGGTTTTCCGAAAAATATGCGGTTTTTGTTTTTGATTTCTTTGCATCATAAATGATACTTTTTTGCTTTAAATGAATACTTGGTTGAACATAAGTTTTTATTGCTTTAGCTCTCCTGGCCCACCACATCCATTGAGAACATGATCGGTAATGCAATTTTTGGTAAATTATATGTGCATCACGTTTACTTAAAAAGCAAATTCAACTTGAAAAATTGATAAAAAGTAATGCAGTATTTTCAAAGAATATTCTGTTAGAAGATATTTGAAACTTCATATATTTGAATGCATCTTTTATGTTTAAAAAAATGCAATTTTTCAGATTTATGTTGAGTTTGAAAACATCTTTTGATGGCAAATTCTTATTCTACTTTATTTTACCAGGATATTTAGGTTCAAATTTCTTGCCTATGCATTTATTTATTATTTATATTTTGATGCAAAAGTCTGCGTTTTATTTGAAAAATTGTGGGATGAAAATTTAACCCATTTGATATAAAACACGCAAGTAAGATTTAATATTTCCTTGTGGCATTAGATTTATCCTTTTTAAGTTTCAGCTCTGTTAAATCTTAAATCTTAAAACAGTTTAAGATTATCCTATTAAAGAAGAGATTTTTACCAAGTAATCCGTTTTTCACCTCCTTTAATCAAGTCTTTGGAAAACATGTAATCTCCTCTTGACTCAAATGTAGTTATCTATTTTTATATTCCTTGATAAGGAAAAATATTACGTCATACCTGCAGATAAAAATGGAAATTAACATAATGTCTTCTAATGGCTGATTAGCTATTCAAGTGGAATGGAATTCTGAAATTTTAGAAATTCTCTGTCTTGCACCAGACAGACTGTAGAGGGAATAATTTTATCAATACAACTTCAATTAACTAGCCGTTAAAAAGGAAATGAAAGAAAGGAAATTTCTGATAACCAAAGTAGCTATTTAAAAGTTCAATTTAAGGCTTCTAGGGTATTATTACTTATTTAAAATTATTGTTTCGTATATATATATATATATATATACGAAACAATAATTATATATATATATATATATATATATATATATATATATATATATATATATATATATATATATATAATGATATTTTAAACTCTTAATTTAATCCAAATTAATTTCCAAAACTGTATCTTAATTTAGCCAATCGTAACTTCATTCTTCATTCTAAAATATTTTCCTATTTCGTGATCCAATTCCACTTCCGGTTTAATTAATTCCACTGTAAAATTAATGCGCCATCAGAACTACGTTTCAAATGAGAGTGATACTTCGGTGCCCTTGAAAAGGTGTCAAAGGTAACATATGTATTCCATTGGCACATGGCCAAAAATCCAATGTTATATAAGACTAGTGATCATTTGTTTTCGTCCCTTTTTGCCTTCTGTGTTTGTGCCGCTCTGCGTCTTCTGGTTAATAATTATTTTCCCCGAAATGGATATTAAAACGAAATTAAAAACACCAAGTCTCTTCACTGCTACGAACCTGCATTCTACTTAAACCAAAAATATGCTACATATTATTGCGCCGACAGGATTTGAAATCTATTGCATATTGTTTGGCCGACGCGATATCAAAAACCCTTTCATATATATATATATATATATATATATATATATATATATATATATATATATATATATATATATATATATATATATATATATATATATATATATATATATATATATATATTGGAAAACACAAATTTACAAAGGAAAAGAAATCTGAATAAACATTTTCGCAGGCTTCTTTACTATGTCTTCCTGATCAGATTTTATGAATTTATTCTTAACTTTTAACTAAACATTTTAATGAAATTCATTTTATATTTATGTCAATTAGGGGACAAATCTGATTGCTAATATTAGAGATTTGTTACTTGTCCATTGACTTCATAATGATATATTCGACTGGAATATTAATTTATAGTCATTTTTAGTGACGTGTAATACTTTATAAGATGGATCTCATGGAATATATAAAGATATTTCCAACTCCAGACCAGTGATATCCCTCGAAATTTCTTTCATAATTTCTTTTTCATATATTGACATACATTTCATTATAAATTTATATATATATATATATTTTTCGAGTTTCCGTAGAAAAGCTGGATGAAATGACATTGAGTTTCGAGAAAATAATAAATAGATTTGAAGTTATGTTTTTAAATGTAGATTCGCTGATAAGAACTATTAGAAGACCTCTCATAAACCGATTAAAAATCATTTCAGCTAATCCGTTTGATAGAAAGCTGATAATAGTTTTCGCTTCCCACTATAGTAATTTTGCAATACTAAACACTTATATGCCTTTTTATAAAATGTACTTTAAGTCGCAAAATTAATTTAAAAAACTTTCAAATTTGTCAAATTGCTTATTTTGTATATGACGTCCAAAATTATCAATCAATTAAGCATTAAAATCTAAAAAAAAAAGTTAAATATTGTAAATATACAAGAATATGCACGTATTTATAATAAATAATGTTTGACTGTTCATTTGCGAAACATAATATTTATATTTTTTTCATAATTTTGAATTCAAGTCGAAGTTTCATCTAAGATTAAGAAAAATGATGACATTTCAATGAACCAATTTTCAATTGCTTTTAATGATGAAAAATTATGAAAAAATTTCCCCAGTTGATAGTTCAAATCTTCCAATTGGTATATCGAATTGTATAAACGTTCAAAATATGTTACATGCAAAATTTAAATTGTAGTAAAGTAAACATCCAATATATTAAAGTTTATTACATTATCCATATTGTTGGCAGAAACATTATACTTGTAATAATATAGACTTGTAAAAATATATATCTTGATATATACTGTTTAATTAAAAGTATTCGAATATCTTGATGCATTCATTTTCCTGCAGGTACTTCAATTACTAATACGAATTAGATGCACATATTAAAGTAATAATGGTTGCTCTTCTATGAATAAGAATATTGATTAGTTTTGTTTCTGCAGAAATTGCTTGAGGAAAATTGTATAAGGAAAATGGTAACTATCAATGGGAATTATAAGCCTATGGATAATTCTTGTAATTTTGTATTAAAGGTCATTAGTTTCAGAGCATGCATTTTTTATTATTCAAACGAAGAATTTTGCACGATTCATTTCTTTGGATTTTCATTAGTTTTTACTGCACATGCTTCCAAACAGAGGAAGTTAGTTCATAATCACTCTCTAATTTATTCTGAAACTTTGCTCTATAGTTCCTTGCATCTTCGTGACAAGTTGGATGAAGATATCGGACGAAAATTCTATAATAGTACATAAGAGCGACGGCCTTCTGAATTTGTACTTTATTTTAATGAGGAAAAAAAATGAACTTAAATGTTTGGGAATTTAAGAGAAATTTTAATCTGAAGACTAAAAGAGAGACGTTAATACATGATCAAATCGAAACTAGTTCGGCTTATTACGTAGGTCGTACTACTACTAATTATTGAGTGTTTCAATCTTTTTTTAACGTGTTTATTTTCCCTTACAAGTTTTAACATCTTGATGAATTCGAGGGCATCCAACATAATGAATTCTGGAACACAGTTCTTTAGTCATTTAAGGGTGTCCGTGGGCTCCTTTGAGACACGGCATTGCGATGGCATTCGCGTATGGTTCCACATCGGCGCATGACTATCGATTGACCTTATGTCGATTAAAATTGAAATTGTATTTTGCTTCACTTAGTATTTATTTCAAATAACTTTTTGCAATAAAATATTGTTTGAAAGTTCCATTGAATTTTTATTTAAAATATATTTTTTTCGCCTCCTTGTGATAAAACGTTGTATTGAAGTGTTAAATACTCTGAAGAGATAGAGGCAAACATTTAAGTATATTTCTTTTATCGATGCTTTTTTCCTTTTTTAATTCAATTATTATTATAATGTTAATATATACTTTTCATATAAATAACAAAATATAGTTTTTTTTGTTTTTTTTTACAAAAAAGTAAACATATGCGATTGAACGTTGCGCATTAAAAGTTTTTATTTCATTGAATATATAAAAATATATTTTTACATTGTTTTCATTTTTACATTTAAATTCATCCTTTCAGTTTATAATCATTATTTCTTTTAATATTCCATCGGTAAAAAGTAACTTCCTGATTTTTGGATGTGTGTGGGAGTACCTTTTTTTAAAAATGTGACTGTTTTTTAAACTTTCTTAATGAACTGAATAAATGGATTTCTTTTATATTCATTAAAAAAACAGTGAGAAAATTTACTTTTAAAATCTTGTTTATTTGGAAAATTATTTATATTTAGTCTTCATAATGAAAAACAAAAAAATATTTATATTTAGTCGCAAATAAAAACAAAAAATAAAATAGACAAAATTAAATGTTTGAGTAATTTAAAAAAAAATGTTTAGAGGCTGATAACCTCTGTAACTTTACTATCTTAAAATATTTCTCCAATAGTTGGTGTAATTAGTAATATTTTTTCTTGGGTAAAAAAATGTAGAGCTTAGGAACATTTCTAAAATATGTAAATAGGAAAGTCAAAATGTTTGTATTTATTTTATAATTTTTTGGAGAAATATAGTTTTGTTTTTAAACGTTCATTTATGAATGATGAAATCTGAATGGATAAATAAGAAAAAACTTTTGATGAGAAAAAAGTGAGTGAAGTTTGAAAACTCCTGTGAGAAGTGAATGCAAATTCAAATTAAATGTTTTTAAGGAAGTCAAATGAATAATAATATAGACATTGCTTGAGCAGTGCATGGACAATAAATAACTTTTTTAACATTGAGAAGTGAAAGATTCGTAGTTACGACAGGAAATCACAGTCTCTGATTGCTTTCGGTGCTCGTTTCACATTATGAAACGAGTTAATCTTATATGTTTTTTCTAGAACAAAATATTTAACATCGATAATATTCATTAGATGGTACATATAAGAATGAGGTACAGTCATGTGAGTATTTTCAATGTTGCTTCAGGAACAATTAGTGAAATACTATGGCAGTTGCAATTATAAAATTGCAATCTATGCTCTATTTTATATTGTTAAATTTTTGTGATAATTATTTCGTATGAACTTTTATTAAGGTCATTTTTCGTATGTGGTATGTTACTAAATTTTTAAGATTGGTAAATATTGTGAATTATTTGACTTCTCAGGTTCATGAGTAACATTGAAATTATTTTCTTAATACTTAATGTAAAAAGAGAAGTTTTTATTTACTTCCTTACTTTTAAATATAAAATAAGTTTCAAATTCAGTTCAGAATGTAAGAATGAAACGCTATTCTGTTTAATATTTTATCTAAGCTTTCTTTTCTCTTTATCATGCAAAATAGGATGATCTCGAATTCATATTTATGGAAAATTTGTTTCAGATATTTATTTAAAGAAAAACAAGTCATTATAAATGAAACTTTTGTCGTATATAAATTTATACTAATAGAAATGTAGCAATAAATTGTCCGTTATTAGAATCGAAGGAAAAAAGAGATTAATAAATCTCTGCATTACAAATAACAAAATTTTGTGTGAAACATTGTATAGTTTATTTATTTATAAATAAATTATTACATTTTCTCTTAAGCTGTGGCAAAAAAATTAAATAATGGCAACAGAACTTATATCGATTTCAAAATTAATAAGTGTATTTAATTTCAATTAATTTTTATGATGGCATAAATTCTAGGGTAACTGAAATTTATGTGAAATAAAATATTCCTAAGGAAAGTGTCTGTGTATGTTCGCTTGTAATTTCTTTGGAGAGTCATTAATTATTTCATCTGCTATTGAATATTCTCAAAGATAATAATTTCACTATATGTCTCAATTTGAGTTTTTAAATGAGGTTTAAAAATTTTAAAAGCAAGTTTGAAAAAAATGGGGAAAAGGGTAATTTAAAATAGGCTTATTTAAAGAAAAATCATCATAAATTAATGAAATTAAAAATTAGAAGGTGATTGTAAAATTAAGACATTTTTAGCAATATTTAATTTAATAAATTCTGAAATTAAGTCAATAGCTGTAATCATTTAAACGCTACAAATGTTTTTCTATGAAAATCATTGATAAAAACTAAACTGCATTTTCAATAAAACCGTAATGAGATATTTTAAGAATTGAACCTTGAGTATGTAATACTGGTATATAAGTGATTGTCAAATTTTGTGAACTTGTGAAAAATCATTTTCACTAACGAAATACACAAGCATGCAAACAAAAATTGTTTCATTATGTTAGATGTTAACCTCCGATTTTCTCAATACTAGGTTATATGAAAAAGCTATTTCTTTTAATATTTAGTGCATTTTCTTGCTGAATGTAAGCTTTAGATTTATTTTGAATTTAATGAGTGCTCCAAATAATAACATAAAACAATTCCCAGTACAAAAAAACTTATGATACTGAGTTATTCAAAAGAGATATCTAAAGATATAAAGTGATTTCTAATCTTTTTCGTGTGTTAACTATATGCTATTTTATAATGCGTTGTATTACGGTTCTATCAATATAATAAGTGTTTGCATCCCACATGAAGCATAAATAAAGTAATTTTTATGAATTTCGCCCCCCTCAATTTTTTTTATTATTACAACCCTGAATCAAAGTAAATACCAATAATGTTGTGTACAGCAAGAGAGTCATTTCCTTCATAATTATAATTAGTTCCTTAAACCGATAATTACTTTTAATAATGTGTTACAGCTTCACGCCGATAGATGGCTTATCTGTCGAGTACAAAGTTTGAGTTAATTCTTTTTTGTTTCTGAACGCAGTGTGTGTAAGAACGATTCTGTGATCTAGATGCGGCACCAATTTTGAGAGGTGTTCTAATCTGTAACAGTCTACCTGAAGAGGCACAAAAAATGTGTCCGAAATAAAATGGTGTTCACCAGAAAGAAATGAGTATTATTTGAATAGAATTACATAATGGACTAATCTTTTATCCAATTTTCGAGATTTTCCAAATTAGGCTGGCACATAATTCATGTATCTCAACTTCACTGAAATCTGAACAGCATTGGCCTTCCATTTTCTTATATAGTTTTCTACTCCTTCTTTATCTACTGAGATAATTTATGAAAGTAAAGAAAACATTTCTTGAAAACATTTAAAATTTTCAAATTTAGTTCAAAAATTTAAAATTTTTAATATTATTTTTTGATTTGTTCGATTGTTAAAATATTTATTATCGTATAAAATGTCGCTTTATTGTAAAGCTTCATTGTAAAAATATTTTCTAATATTTAAATAGGGTGCCGACGTAACATGACAAATAATTGATCATTGGAGAAATGTAGATCTTTCTAAAACAAAATGCGTTTTCCTTTATTGGATCTATCATCATAAACTGTTATAGAAAAGATTTTAGTTTACTGTTACTTCCATTCCCAGCGGTTCAGTAATAAAGTAAACGGAATGATGCTAAGTTGCATTTATACAGCACGTGCATTACATATTTAAGTTTATTCATTTAATTCATCCATTTGTTTCACATATTTAATTAAAAAGAAACGGACATAAGTGAAGCTTTTGTCATTTGCAAGATTTGATAAAACCAACAAATATAGCATTAAATAAATAATGTCTTTTTAGAATGAAAGAAAATTTTAAAAAAGTAATTCATTTGCATTGTATTTTTAAAATCTATTTGATAACATTAAGCTAACTGAAATTTGCGAGGAATGAATATTCCAGTTTAATTTCTTAAAAAATTCATTTATTTGTTTTAACTGCCTTAGAGTACTCTTCGTAATGAAAACTGCATTAAATGTGACTATAAAATGTTGGAAGAAGATAGAAGATGTCAAAAAATATATTGATAATTTTGTTAAATTTCACAAATTTAAATTTTAAAAATAAATTCTCAATGAGTCATTTTATCGGTGTTTGACTTGGTTTAGTTCATAATGTTTTAAATTAAGAATTTCGTTATTTTGAAGCATATAAAAGAGAAAAAGCATTTTTCGGTAAAAAAATAATGATTAAAAAGTAATACTGAATTTTGGAAAAATCTCAAATGGATATTTTTGGGGCTGGATCATTAATATCGAAATAACAAATTATGTGGTTCTGTAATGCATATTTTCTCAGCTACCCATCTGGTTTGAGGAACTGAACTAAAAAATAATGTTTCATTATAATAGATGATGGCATTGCTTCTAAAATTTAGCACATGCTATTAAGTGCTATTATTTGTACATAATGGATTAACATAATTGGTATTGATTATTTTTGTTTTAGACAAATACTAATATATTAGAAATGCTGATTTGATAATAAAAATATTACAAACAATGATTTCTTTAAAAGAATAGTAAGTCAATATAAATGCAATTTTAATCCTTCATATTTTGAAATTTATATATATATTTTTAGAAATAATAGTTTCTGTACATAAATATCTTCACAAAAATTAAGAAAAGCGCAAGGACTCACATATCGACATTATTACTCAGCTACTAAAGTTTAAATATAGCGGAACAGCCTTCTCATATAGTATTCCTAGAAACCGTTTTGACTTTCGAAGTTAAATTAAAGCAACAAAATCTGACTTGAATAAGCGTAAATTGGTCCTACCCTAATGTCTACTGACCGCCTTTTGCGGACAGGAAGAGTAGAAAGTTTATGTCACAGTTTTAGAGTATCTCTGTTGGAAAACCGATTCAGTGATACAACAGTCAACTGGCCCCAATACCCTCGTTTTTCAGAGATATTTACACGTATACTGAAATTGGAGGGTTAAAATTGAATTATATGATCTTTTTCGTTATCATCAGATCGCAAAGGAAAACTTTAGAGAAGATCATAATATTTGACGAAGACCAGACAGTCTTAAATTTGGAGTGCCTTAGAAATTCATCAGGAAGTAAATTCCACGATGTTCGAATGTGAAAAAGTTTAGCGCTTAGTGAAAGTATAACCGAGAACATTTATTTTGCAGTCTTATAACAGAAGTTTCTATAACACACTGTTTCAGTAAAGAGGCAACTGAATCAAGTATTTGAAGCTAAAAAAGATTTGTAGGTGAAGTTTTGAAAGACTACTAAATATCTATTCATGGCAATTAAGAAAGAAGAATTATCCAAATAAAAGTTGATAAAGTCATTTATGCTTCATTTACGGATAAGCAGGATAATTAAAGTCACTAAAATCCCTGATTGAATATCCAATAAAAGTAGCGCCTCATTTGAGCAGCGAATAAAAAAGTTTGGAAAAAAAAACATTCTAAAAAGGTTAAAATCTTCTGGAACTTCTAAGAAATATTTTTGGAAAAAATTATGTTTTTCGAACCAGTCAAATACAATGTTTTTGTGCTTATGAATCAATGAAATATCAGGGACTGAAAAGCATGTATAACATGAAAAAACGCTTAAAAATGGCTAGACGAAGACAACCCTCTTCATCCCTTTGAAACTCTCAGGTCATTGTTAAAAGTTTGGGCAAGGAAAAAAAGAAAACGAAAATCAGCGTATTTGTGTAGACTACTAGCAGTACAATATTCTTACGAAGAAAGATATTTATCTTCACCTTCATATCGAGAATACTTTGATAAGAATTTTCTTTTATGGGCATCTGCTGTGGTTCGTGGAAGAAAGAAGGATACGAACAGGAAGAATGTAGAAGTATTTCTACATTTAAATTCACTTCATTTGGACTCTGAAAAACGGCTGAAACCTTCAAGAGAAGAATGAATATTTTCCCGCGCCATTTAAGATCTATTTGTTTGGCATCTGTACTTCACTACAGTACTGTTGGAAACTTCAGAATGCTACCTCACCCTATAAATTGTTCTTATAGAATTAAATAAAGAAGCAATGTCTGAAGTCAACCTAAAAATTGCATTTTTAGTGAATAGTTTTTAGTTTATTTTGGAATTAGTTACATTGTTAATATTTAACTTTTTAGTAATTGATAAAAATTCCATTACCATTTAAAGAAGAGTTATCATCAAATAGCATGTCATGGAGAAATATCATTTATCTTGAGAAAAACTGCTGCTAACATAATTTTTATTAGATTTGAAACGACAGGTAATATGTTGTAAGGAAGATAATGATGTTTGTAGTTGATTTCGTAGATGCATCATCACTTCGCAGTTGGTGACTGACTCATCTATGGGATGTAAATCGTATAAAAATATCGCATACGATTCCATTTCAGTTCCCTACTATATAAATCGTAGGGAATTTTCTGTCTTAAATCGATACTTTCATTTTAATTATAAAAAAAAACAGAAAAAATTTAAATTTAACTAAACTTAACTTAAATTAAATCAAAAAATATAATTGTTATATTAAAAATGTTCCGATAATAGTAATTATTTAGAAGTAAAATGCTGAAAAGAAACTTTCAACTTCGACTCCTTTTTAATTTAAGCTTGTAATTACTTGTTGAGAGGATATAATCAATCGATTCTCCTTTACCTTTATAAATCAATTCTCATGAAATTCTAGGAGGAAATGAGATTCCACATCTCTTTTTATTAGTTACATTCTGTTTCTTTTACTTTACTGCAAGTTATTTAGTTTCAAAATTTGAATCTGAAAATTATGCTGTATTTTTCAAATTTAAATTGTTTCATTCCATAACGATCATCCATGTATTTGCAAAACTTGATTTCAGATATTTAAAAAAAATATGAATTCATTATTGATATCCGAACAAAAATAATAACAATAATATTTCTTAATATTCCATCAATGAAATGAAATTCCTATATTTCAAACTAAAGATTACTTACACTAACACCTATAAATTCTAAGGACTTTCCTTTTCTAACAACCGAATTCCCAGGGGGCCCTTCCTTATTTAATGAAAAATAGACATACAATAGATAGGGTACTATATTTCAAACAAATTATTTGTTATATTTTCAGTCTCCCTTTTAGGCTAAGAAATAAATTTCCTAAGATTAATTACGTGTCCTGGCTTCTGTATCGCAATCTTCTATCTCACTAAGGGGATCATTTTCTGAAAGTTGGATGAAAATGAATTAAATAAAAAAAAATCTGGAGATTTTACGAAAGTCTGCGGCTTAAGGTGGTGACTCAGTACTCTGGAAGGGAAAAAAATCCAACAATTTATTTAGACTTAGATTATACTAAAATATCGTAGTTTAATCAATACGCTTTGCTCTGAAAATATTTTCTTCGTTTCTATCACTAAAAGATAAATAATATCAAAGCTTTTATCCTTAAAACCGAAATGAGAGTTCAAGCTATATTTATTACTGCCAAAAGTTCTGAAGTTGAATATAAAGAAAATAAAAATGCTCATATTTTAATTACATTGCATTACATATTTTATTAATATATGTGTAAAAATTATTAATATATATAAGAAAAATATTGGAAGTTTTTTCAACTTCGTTACAGCGTTAAAATATGTTTGTAATCAAACATTAAATTATAGGTTGTTTTTTTGATAATTTCATGTATTTTAATGCTTATCTTTATAGCAAATATAGCTTTATTCTTAAATATTATAACATGTATTTAATGACACTTTTAATTTTAACTTTATCCCTCCCTTAGATTCGTATTTTCTGCCATGTATCTGGTAAACTCTATTCAGAAATTTAATCTCATAAAAGCAGTTTCCTGTAAAACAAAAAGATTTTATGTTCATTTGCCTTACAATTAAATCTAACCACATCTATCTTCATGGTACAGTTGACAGATGCCTTTATTTGAGACTATCTCATGAACGAAGTGCTCTTCAAGTTTAATCCTTCCTTGACTTAATGCAATATGCTTAAATAGGATTCCTTTAAATGTTTCTTTTATTGTATATTTTATTTAACTTGATGTTTATAGTGTAATCACTTTTTGATGTTACAAATTTTTTTAGTTTTATATGTTTTCTTCGTTAATGTATTATCTTCAAATTTTTTTACTTATCAATTAGTCAATTCAATAAATCAATTCAGTTAATTTTTTATTTAATAATTATTTAATCACCTGGTAATGAATTTAACAAAAAAATAATTACGAATGAATTAATACCACAGAATTATAAATAAAAAACTGAAACTAAATTAATGAATATAATTTTTTTTTGTTGTAATAACAAAATTATATTTTTATAAACTGTTTTTATTTTGTATTTTCTTATACTTCTAAACAATTAGTAGCCCATGCAAAGAATGATATTTTGTCACGTAAACATGGCCTGTGTTTGTACGGTGAAAAATCCAAATCCAGCTCGCAACGGATAACAATGCTTTTATTTTTGCATGCAAACTAGAAAACGCAGGTAGAAAAACGCATTGTATACAAAGACAGTACTTTCAAAACTCTACTAAACTAAATCTCTATTTATATAGTAGCACAGAGGACGACGCCCAGGGTAAAGCTATTGTAGAAGGTACTCCATAATACACTAAGAGAGAATTCATGCAATTCAACAGCATTACTTCGCTTTCGCTTCTCGGCTTTCACAGGTTCTCCAACAGGGTAAAGAACCTTTTAGAAAACTAGTTGAATCTAAGCACTCTTAGGAATATAGCCTAATCCTGCACTTTCACGAACTTTCCTTTTTTTATCTCCAAGGTCGTCACGTTTGTCGCCTAGTATGGAGCCTTCCATCCATTCAGCAACTATTTCAATATTTATGTAACTCTTTTCTTTATTATGAGATTAACTGTTAAAGGAAACAAAATAACAAATTCGTAGCAATGTTATATTCCTCAAATGCCTTCATTAAATTTAATTGTGAGCTTCAAAAATATCGCTTGAGAATTCTTATAATTTGAGAATAATGGCGCATATACGAAAAGTAATGAAATAAAAAAAAATCATTAAAGGCTTAATTATTTGTCCTTCAATTATTAAATCTGCAATCAATTGTTAATTAGTTTAAAATATTCTTATTTCCTAGTTTATTTTAGGACGATTTGCACTCTATGATTACAAAAAAAGATGTAGATTTTTCTAGATCATAGATTTTTCTAGATCTTCATAATAACTCCTTTTAGAAAGAATAAGATTTCCTTATACTTTCAAAAAGGAGTTATTAGCTTAAGTAAGTCATCGAAGTTATTCTTACATTTCTTTTATTCTTATATATATCGTCTTGATCATTCATTGCCATTTTGAATAATATAGTGATTCATAATAAAAAACCATGCTTATAAAATAAATGCAATAATATTTTTATTGAAATTATAAGGATTCATATAGTAATAATACATGAGCCGAAATTTAAAGTTATGAATATCGAAAATTTGCAATTTAAATAGAAAAAAATTTGTATGTATTTGTCACTTCAGAATATATTTTTCCGTTACGATACAGCCCTTCCCTTTAAATATTTTCTATCATTAAATTTTTTTATCTAATTAATCAAAAATAGAAGTCTTCATTAAATATTATCTGAATAGTACTTCTTAAGAACTCTTTTGTATTTTAAACTTAAGTTACTTAAGACCACTTAAGATAATTAAGTATCAGTTTTAAATCTAAACTTACAAATATACTTAGTTGACTTTAATTCTTTAATTTATATTTAATTCATTATTAGTGATATTTTTTATGGAGGTGTTTATTTCTTTTTTCCTTATTCACGTTTTGGTATAATTAAGAAGGCTTTAAAAATACCAGAAAATAATGGGGTTCTTGATCTCTGGCCTTCTCCGATAGAAAGTCAAAGGTAATGATTTATTTTTAATTATAGCTTATGGGGAGATGTTTTTGCTGCCATGAGGTTTAGAGAAGTTAAAAAAAAACAGAAATGAGCATTTTTAAAGTTCATTAAATTTGGTATTATCACGAAAGTGAACTTTTGTTTTTTAATAGCATAATTTCGAAGTCTCTCCATCTTGTCTTGATGCTATAAAGGAAGTCCGCAATAAAGATGTTTGATGATACTCATCTGTATTTTATGCTATTTCAAGCTTCCACAGTATTAGCATTTTAATTACAGCCATGTTTAGTTAGATTCTGAAGCGAAATTCAATCTGTTGAATGTATGCATGCATGTATGCAATGCACTTTTATTAAAAAATTAATTGAGGACCGGAATGCGTATTTTAAAATTTGCTTTTAAAAAATTGAAGAGATTTTGTTTGTAGTTTATTTTTTTTTAAATGGAGCATTATTTTATAGATTAACAGTATTTGTTACGGATTTTAAAAAGAAGGGAGAAACTTATTTGAAATAAATTTTACTCTCTTTTTTTTTCTCTTATTTAAAATTTATATACAACAGTTGGAAAAAAATATAATCGTAAGTGGTTTAGTTGCATTTGTTTATAATTATAGCAAGTTATACAGTGAATAATTGGAGTCTTTTTATGTGAACGGTTTCTCTGGACACACGATAATATTTGCAATACATACGTATCCAGGATGCTGAATTCGTATCGAAATGGCTTTCTTTTGCACTGCTTGCTCCTTTGCATACTGCAATATAGTGCGCCTATAGCTACCAGTGATCAAATAATAGGTGAAGCTTTCAGATTAGATTGAAGGAAATATTTTTTTTTTATTCTAAAAGTTATTGAGTTAAAAAAATCAAAGTGATTATAGTCTCTTTCAAGAAGCTATTTTTATTATTCGCATGACGGGTATATAATAAAATCAATAAATAAAAGAGTGTTCTGGTATTTATTATTCATATTCTTAAAAAAAAGGCATATATATCGTTTGAAACTGAGCCTTAAATCAAACATAGTCACAGTGATGTCGTAAACATCAATTATACTAAGCCTATTTTAAGTAATTTAAAAAGCTATAACCATATTCTAAACTACCATAAAATATTTAATCTTGGAGAAAATTATCTTCTATTAATTTTGTAAAATTTCTAAGAATTTTTTGAATAGAAAATTATTTTCTTTTATTCTTTCTAATTTCTAAAAATAAATATACTAATTTGAAATTAATCTATATATTTCATATTATACTTCATTGTAAAATATTGGATTTCATATTAGTAATATTCCTATTATAAGGATAACTGTAAATTTATATCATTTTATAATATTTTTAATTACGCTTTGTATTTGATTTTTTAAAAAAATATTGATTTCGAAACTAAAATGATTGAGGCTCTAATAAAAATATTCTAAATAAACTGGAATTTTAATATAAGTTAATATATTTTAGCTTTTAAATATATTTAAAATTTATATCTTTTACTTAATTATATCTTATATAAAGTTATAACTTTTATTATATTTAAAAGTTAATATATTTTAATTTTTATAGAATGTTCAAGATAATCTCAAGCAAGCGTTGTGAATCTCTTCACAATATTGCCTTGTTTCATAAAATAAAACATTTTTTCTTGCTCTAACTTCAGTTTGTTTATATTTTTCATGTTGTTTATATCTGTTTGTATTTTAATTTTGTTTATTTTTTCCACTATTCAGCATTTAATAATTTGGATCATGCATGATTTAAAAAGTATGAAAAATGAAACTCAATATTTCTCAGTTTGTTTTTGTATAAATCTATTTCTATGAAATTATTTTTAGTTAAATTAATACATTAAACTGAAATGAATGCATTAATTTAGCTAGAAATGATTTCATGGAATTATGATTATTCATACTGTAAGGTTATTAAAATGTTTTTGTGAACTCGAATCAATAATTGTACCAAATTTCAGAATTCAGGAAAATTTCAGGAAATAAAAAATTCGAATGATATATTAAATTCTGTTTTTGGAAAGATGAATCAAATAGAGTGAAATTAAAATTTGTATATATATATATATTAGGCATATATATATATTAGTCATATATATATTAGAAGCAAAAAAAATCCCTTCTGAAATAGAATCGCTTAAAAAATAAATATTAAAACTATAAATGTCATTGCATTTATTATTAATCAGTAAAAATATTTAAAAACGGAAATATAGAATTTGAAAAAAATTCAATTAGATATTACTTTTTACGAACCAAAACTGACTGTAATAATCCAGTTTAGAGAAAATATTTTAATCTTTTTTAATTCAGAAATTTGTAAATTTGATAAATTAAGTAAATAAAGATTCACGCTAAAGACCGATCTTTTATGTTGTTCGCCATTGCCGCCATGTTATTATTGAGCACGTACTGATTTTCTTTGCTCTACTACGAAACACACAACTCTCATGTGCAGAACACTGAATATAAAACTTTCTTTCTGATTCATTGTCTTTTCGTAGTCCATAATGTTATGAGGCGTGAAGTTGATAACAATTTGCAAAAAAGCTTCATGGACATTTTTCCTTTTGGATTTTCTCTTAAGATATCGTATTTGTAGTTCCAAAAATAAGAAAATTCAAAATTAAAATGACACTCAAACATTTTATCATCAATACTTATAATAAAGCTCAATGTGTATGTGTGTGTGTGTGTGTGTGTGTGTGTGTTGGCGCTCTACAGGTCAGGTCATTTGACATACAGCTATCAAATTTGGTACATGTATACCTGAGAGGTCGGGAATGTGCACCTGGGGTCCCTTTTTTGAAATTTTAATTATTAATTAAAAACTCACTTTCCCGCCAAAAAAATCTTCCATTTTCTCCACCACCAAATGAGTAAGACTTAAGTTACTTTTTTCTCCCAACAGTAATGAGGCTAGGGTTAACATTTTTCGGCGGATAATTTCAAACGATTCTGTTTATTTTCTTAATGTTTTATGCATTTAAAATTAAACATTGTTATTTAATCCATTTTTCAAATTCATTCTGAAGTACTTTTGAATTAAAATAACACAGAATAAAGGAAATTAAAAATGTATAATCTGCATAGCGTTACCCCAACTGGCGTAGAAAAATTCACGCATTTGCGTTAACGTAACTGGCGAAGAAAATTCACCAACGGATGATTTAAATTATTTTTAGGTTAGTTGCATGCTTTTGCAAGTAAATTGTATTTATGTTAGTTATATATTTTTTGTGTATGCTTATAGTTTTAAGTACATCGTTTTTTAAGTAGTTTTTTTTAAACCTGTGTTCGACCGATTATTTTAAACGATTTGTTTTATTTTCTTAGTGCTTGATACATTTAAAATGAAACATTGTTCATTAATCGTTCTGTTCATGATGAATTTGAGAAAATTTTGTTGACAAATTCTTGAGATATTACATAAATTAAGAAAGATATTCTTTAGTGCCCATAAAGTTTAAACGCTCAGTGACTCTGTTATCAGTAATTATATTATAAAAAAAATGCTTTGTTTCAGTAAAAAATATTATGATATTAATTGCAGATTAATTCTTTCCACTTTAATTTAAAGCAAAAATTCTACGGGAGCTAACAGAAAATTAGAGAGATACATATTACGTTATGACAGAAGGCCTTTATAATATTATGAGTGAATTATATGACTCTCAGAATTTGAAGTTTTAAAATATTTTGATGAAGAATCTATTAAAGTAGGAATTGCGCAAAATATTTAATTATTAAAATTTAAACGAACATTAAGATTGGCGAACCAGCTGGTCGCCAAAGGCGGCTAGTAATAAATATATTTGCATGCCGATTTATGCTCTCTATTTTCTATGGCTGGGGCACATCTTGCAAGTATGCAAGATGTGCCACAACGGTAGATCCCAAAATCAAATTAACAATACGTTTTTCGCTATGTAAGAACAAATGAACTAATTGAGAAATTTCTACTTATGATACTAGATATTCTTATTTCCATCATCAAGTCATATAAAGCTAGTATTTTTTTAAAGGAAGAAAATGAAACTCTGGCAATTGTCTTCATTTAATTTGTCATATTTTTTAATATTTTACAATGATTCTGAATCTTGCATATCGATTTGTTTGCAACTAACTAGGCAATCTTTTTTTTTTTTTTAATTTTTATTCTTATCTTTATTGTTATTCTGAAGTTCAAAAACTTAAAAATAAGGATTAATTTTTCGAGAGATAGTTATAAAAAGGAAGCAAAATTTTAAGTTTTGCATTTATAATGTTTGCAGGTCTTTGAAAATATTTTTCAGATATTTAAATGAAGTTATATTATATGTAGATATAAAAAAAATGGTTTGATGCCTTTTTTTAATTTACCGATTATTATTTTAAATTTTTTAATACTAAAACTTATTAAAGGTATATTTTACTTGAATGATCTTAAAAAAAGTTTTAGGTTTATCTCATAAAATCTTAATTTCATAACATTTTTTTTACTTCTATTTGTTGTTTCACTACCAAGAATCTTAATACTTTTGCTTTCTTGACTTTTATTTAATCCAGTGCACAAGAATTTGTGCTTTTATATCATGGTCTGTAAATGTATTATCGTATAAATTCATAGTAGAGTTAAGAATAGAAAGCTTTAAAAACACTCAAATTTATTTGAATTCTATATTTTACTTCTCATTTCTGATGAAATAATACTGAAAGACGTAGGGGTTTATTTTATGATTTACTTCATATATTCATGTTTCTATTATGCTGATTTTTTTATGAATTGCTTACAATTTAGTAGCTATTGAATTAACGAAATTATTCGAAAATACAAGGCATTCGAAAAGTATGACTACGATTTCAAAAATTAATTTCAAATTAGAAAAAAACAAAGATATTCACTTAGGATTTTTTTAATGTTTCATAAACAGAATATCTAATTTTTCTTGCTATTTTTTATTTCATGATTATTTTCATTAATAGCTGTGTGCAATATATCACAACATTTCTAGCCACGTTCTATGAAGCAATGCAAGATCAACATTCTAAATGGTCGCTGCTATTTTACTTTTCAGTTCATCAGTGTCACAAGTTGAGATTGGTAAACAATGTTTTTAATATATTCCCGCATGAAAAAGTCGAAAGTTGTTATATCTGAAAAGGAATTATGTCTATCTAGGTGGAAGAATTCCCCTTCCCTTCTGTCGCCCGGAGAACTTTTCATCTAAACCTTCCGCATTTCCGGACCCCAGTATGATGGTGTTTCCATCCTGCTTCTGTGTGATGGTCCCCTTGAGAAATGCGAAAATTTCAAAAAGTTCAAGATAATTGCCAGAGCAACCAGTCACTTCGAAAAACAGAAAAAAAACAGTAAAACAGCAGTAAACCCCACCACATATGTATTTTAGGATTGTCTTTTGTTTCCGGCTTGAGTGTTTTCTAATTCCCACATTTCTAATTCCCACATTCCATATTGTGTCGATTAACAATACCTGATATGTAAAACGTTGCTTCATGAAAATATCATGCGCTGTAAAAAATTTTCATCCTTTTCCATTTTTTTTGTAACATTTCTTATGTAAATGTTCGATGTCGAGGTTTTAAATTTTATAAAAGAGAAACTTTAATCTTTTTTTTATGGAACATAACCCCCCCCCGTGAAACCGTCTTTGTTTGTTTAATTTTGATTCATTTTTTAATGTGTAGCCATAATTTAAGGACAAACTATATATTATCTTTGCATTGCAACCGTAGGGATACTCTATATTCCTTGCTCATATAGTTGCAGTATTGAATCTTTGGCCTCGTATTGTAAAGTATACATTGTTGAAGTATGCAATTAATTATTTATGTAAGAAACATAATTTGTTACGGCCTGCGTGATTAATTGGTCATTATTAAGAATAACTTATCACATTAACCATAATATCTTTATTAGTTTTGGTAAATAAACCACATTTTCCAGAATCAAAAAAAAGTTTTAAACTATGCGAAGAAAATTTTAATTATTCTATAATAGAAGCAAAAATGTCAAGACCGAAAAATAACAAAACTAAAATTATAATTTCATTTAGGCTTAAGATGTTACAAAAACATTATTTGAGTTTTACATTATTTAAATTAATTTTATTCAATTCTTGTTAAATGAAAATTTTAACGTAAGAAAAATGCAATGCCATTGCGCTTAAAGAATATTTTGATAAATTATTTAGATTAAACGGCGGGAATATCAAATTTTACTATTTTTTAATATTAATTGAGCAATACTGATAATAGTTTAAAAATAAAATATATCATTTTATGAACTTATTTCGGTTTTAACAAAAAGTAGAAAATTGCAAATTGATAAATGTTAAAATTTAAATTCCTTTTTGTTTCGTGAAAATAATTGGTTTAGTTTGAAATAAATTAAAATTGATATGAATTCAGCTTCACAGGATATAGCTAATTTATTACAAATTTTCATTAGAAAATCTTCTCCAGAAGAAGAATTTTTACAATACTTTTACGCTTATAAGCCAATAGAAAAGGTTCTGAAAAAATATTTTAATAACAAATATGGGTATAAAATTAAGATGAAACAAATATATTTATTCGAATCAAATTAATTATACCATTTACTAACCCATAAATTGCATGCAGCAGTTTTCATCAATCCAATAAGTTTTTTTTTTTTTGTTATTCTTTGTATTAGGCTGATTTCTTAGTTCGGGAGATAAGAACGATACTTGAATTAAAATTAAAAAGATCAGAGATCTCATAAATGATGTTCAAGAACTGTTTCATTGTGACAACATTGGCTTTTTTTAATATATGCAAAAGTTTAGGATGCAAAAGAAAACATTAAATTAAGATAGTATTAATTTTGCAATAGAATTCAAAGAACATGTTACTGCCTACTTTTGTGTTTCATCCCAGACTTGAAACTGTATCTTAATTTTTTCCTTCGATACTAGATTAAATATTTGGAGGGGGCCGTGATAAGGTCTCGGCCTCGGAACCGGAGAATTTCAAGTTCGAGATCCAATTCCATCAAAGAACCGTCATGTAAGCGGGTCTGGTGTGCGCCAAATCCGTTGCGGCCAAATGCCGTCCCACCAGTGTGCTGCGGAAGCTTGGTGGAAGCTGATGTGCTAACTCAGATGTCGTCTTCCACATCTGGAGGTCTTCAAGGTTTTAAGATTTGTTCCCAAATAGCGCCAGTGTTGCTTTAAAAAGAGACGTTAATGTAATTGAACAAAACCAAACTAAATATTTGAAATGCAATTATGTATAAGACATTTTACTCTAGCAGATTTTGGTTGATTTTTTTAAAAACGTGTTGCTTTTGAATAATTTTTTAAAATTTCCAACGATTGGCATTAAAATATATTTCGTGATTACATGTATTTGCCTAAACTTTAAGATAACCTTTTATTTTTGTAATAAAATAATGCTTATTATTCGTATTTTTTATTGGGTTTTTCCCCTGAACTTTAAAAACTGATTTCTTTTTATTTTTAAGACAAAAGTTTGAAACATAATACGTTAATTGAAGAGCCGTTAATAGTTCTGATGTAAAATAAATTTCTTCGACAACAAAATTTCTGGCATAAACATTAGCAATTCATAACTAAATGATTCAACTTTAAACATCTTTAAGCAATCCAGGAAAGTCCGATATTCAAATGTGTCATTCATCATTTTCTGAAATTGATATTATTATTTTTATATTGATATTATTTTTTGATTATTTTAATGCAAGCAGATCGTAATAATTAGATTGTAAAAATCTCGTTTTTTCGTAGCTCCCCAATGCCAGGCTAGGATCACTGCCGAAATTACAAAGTGGTATAGAAAAAATCATTTACTAGTATTATTGATCTATTCTATGAAAAGTTACTTGGTAGAGTTTATGATTAAAAACAACATTCCCCGAGAAATAAAGAATCATCTTACTTACACAGTCCGCAACGAAGGTCTGAATGGCTAATGGATGTAATGAAAACCGTTCGTAGTCAAAGCTGATATCATATCTTCGTACATGCAGAATTTCCGCAATGATTAGAATTCATGCCAATGATCTTTAGACTCCGACAATATTTTCGCATAAAGATCCGTCTGAGATGGATATGGATAGAAAAAAATGTTGATGCTCTGCTTTATCTGGAGATAAATGTCAGGAAAAGAGCTGGGAGAGATCTTCCTATTTTTAAAAATGTGTTATTATCATATGACACTGGATGTTTTCCCGTCTTTCATATTAAAAAATCTATCATTCGATAGATGATGTATTGTAGCATCTCTTGGGAAAAGAAAGAAACTAAGAAGAAGGCAAAAATAAATGGGGAATTGCTTTGAGGGAGCACGAAAGTCCAAAAGAAACTAGTATTCATCAAGAAAAATTTGGATAGATGATACTGACAACTCATCAGATCATGACAAAATGCTCAACAGACAAAAAATATTGTGAAAAGGTAGTTCTTTTCTTGGATGACGGATGACGCAGACAGCATTTAGTGATCAAATGTCGGAAGAATTTCAAAGAAATGTTCATTGAAATTCAATAAGTAAAATATAAATATAGTAAAAAAAATTATAATAAGCATTTTCTTACGCCCAAGATTGAAATTTTATTTCATGGATACTGAAGTAACTGCAGATTAGTTTGTCTCTGAACATATTTTCTTTTAAAATTATTCCCGAATTTCGTTGGACAAGGCGGATTTCTTTCGTAGATTTTAATATGATCGTTTCACTAATTTCTACTTATATTTTATCTAAAATCTTCCCTACTCAATTTATTCAAAATTAATAATTTTTTGAATTTTCTTATGCTAACTCGGATATAATGAGGCATATAATGAATTAGGAATGTATTTTCCAAGTAAGGTAGTACTTCACCTCGGACCATTAGGTACCGAAGTGTTTTCCAATGGTCTAAATGATTTTTAGTTGCAATTGCCCCACAGTTTTTATGATTAAAATTCATTCCAAACAGATTTTATAAATAAAACCATTTTGATTATAAAATATGCTTATTAAAATGTGTAGAGTTTGTCTGGCAAGCTTTATTTATTGAAACAGCCTTATATAGTGTCTGAAAAATCAATCGCTGGCAGTATTTCATACTCCTTAAGAGTCTTTTTAATTGATATACATAACTATTTTTTTTTGACAAATTTTGAACCATTCAAACTGATAGCCCACTGCAGAATTCGTTCAACAGATATTTAGAACTGATTAATAGCGCCATTTTCCCATTAATTATTAATATTTGCATTATCACACTGAAAGGTATGCAAATAATTTATTATTTGCATACCTTTTAGATATCTTTAGATATATTATTTGCATACCGTTTATTTAGATATCTTTAGCAAATTCGGAGTTTGTTAACGTGCGCCTAGGATAAAACGGAACTAGATTCTTTGATGATATAATAATATTTTTCCTTTATTGCGTGGGGCCACGATGGCCTTGTGGTAAGGTCTCGGCTTCAGAACCACAGGGTTTCAAGACCCGATCCCACTGAAGAACCGTCGTAAGCGGCCTGGTACACACCAAATCCGCCCAGGCGAAACGTCCACCCGCTGGTGTGGTGTGGAAAAATAGAGAGAGGGTTCCAGCTAAGGTGCCGTCCTCTTCACCTGACCAAGGCTCAAAATTAGTAGATCCGACCCAAAATAGTCTAGTGTTGCTTTAAAACGGGTCGTTCATATAACTAAACTAAACCTTTATTGTATGACGAACTGCTTTGATTTTATTCTTTTTATAATTAAAATTTGATCTTTTCTTAAGTGAAAATGAATCCCACATAATTTCCTGAGATCCTGTTGAATTTGTTTCGTAAATAAATTCTATTGTGGCTCTTTTCCTTCGAATTTTATATTTATCATCAACTTAGTAATTATCTGCAGTAGTTACTAAATGAGAGCCATATTTGATGCTAATGCAGCAGCAACCCGGTCAAATACTTCGTAGCTGTAGCTAATTAGCTTTTTCCTCTTTGGCCATGAATATTTTTCACAGAGAAGATTAACTTGTATGCATCAACAATATTCACTTTGGCTGAAAAATGGTTGTATTTCATCTAAAGGATTAGGTACGCCGCTAACGGCTAGAATGAGTTTAGAAATTTCCCTCTTTAAAGAATAGTTTTTTTTCTCTTAGGTTTAGTTTTCATCTTTATTGTCTCTTTTATATCTATAGCGTAAATTTTTCCTAAGCTATGCTTCATCTATAAGTGGATAGAACTTTGTTCAATATTGTAAAACTTTTTAGCTTTTTACCTATACAATTAATGTAAACAGGTCTCTCGCAAAAGTTTGGAGTCTTTTTAGAAGATTAATACGCATATATTATATAAGAACCAAAGCAATCAAAGAGTCTTTTTGCTTAGCTTTTTAATTTTTTTCTTTCCATATTTTGAAGTTGGTTGTTATTTAACTCGGTTATAAGATTTTCAAAGATATCTATGATATATTTGATTATAGATCTAGATTTTATATCTATCTATCTAAATCAACAAGATTCATAGATTGTAGATCAATCTATTTAGACCATCTAGATAGATAGATTGTAGATATCTCTATCTAGACCAGATAGATTTTAGATATATCTGTCTAGACCAGACAGATTTTGGATCTATTTAGAACATTGTCATCTATGTTATAATTATCATCTATGATAAATCATAGATGACAATTGTGATCTAGATGATCTTATGATTGGAAACATAGCAATGGACATCTTATAATAATTGTTTTTCTTTACGTTTTAGGTCACTAAATTATCAGCAACTTAAAAACTATTCACTTTTTTTGTTATTGATTGTCCCTGCAACAACAACAAAAAAGTCCATCTTCAAAACAACATCTAAACATACTCTCGTATTTTGGGAACTAATTGGTTGGATGGCCAAATTTGGAATACTCAAAAGTCTGTCTAACAATTTTTTGAAGTTTGAATAAACAAATTCGAAAATCAATTGAATAGAATAAATCAATACCAAACACTACTGAAAAAAAACAATGCAAAACAAGGTATACAATTCTGAATGAATGAATGATTTATGACGAGTGACGACTAAACACCTATTAGACACGGAGATAATAGACTACTAATATAAGATGGAGATGCCAATCGAGGGAGCTGATAACAAAATAAGACATGAACGAATGACAGTGTAGATAGGTGTTACCAACTGACAGTGAGCAATGAATACAAAGTAATTATGCACGCTAATTTTGACCTGTCGAACCAGTTTCTTTTAAAATGCTGTTAGATATATGATCACCTGTATGGCTAATAACGAATATTTAAAAACTGATAAAAATGTGTTTTTCAAATGTGCAAAAATTATCAAAATATAGCATTTTTTATATTTTGCAGACATTTGTGAGATCAAAAATACTTCCTAAATGTTTTTCTTTATGTTGTAAATTTTTTGCACCATAAAATATGGGTGCACCATAAAAATATGATGTAAATTTGAGCCATAAAAATATGGGTGAGATTTTTAAGAATTTGTTTTTAAGCAACAGTAATAAGTATCTAAGTATGCATGGATCACTGTTTTATAGCGATATTGCAACTTACAAATATAAATATGAATGTTTTTGCGCTATTCTAATGCTCAAAACCAAGGGAAAAAATAAAGTCTATAAAAACTATTCATTTTATGAGTATGGTATTCTGTACATTTTGACCTTATCATTATTTATTATAGAAATACATATATTGACATGAAGAAATTCGAAAATTTCACTTCCACGATCTACTTTAGATAATGAATTTTGTAATTATTGATATTAAAAGTCTCTTGATTTTAAATTTGCGTTGCACTTTATAAATAATTACGACAGTAGGTAATAGTGAGACACATCTGAAGGACATGGATGAAAAGAAATAATTTGGATACAGATTAAAATTATATTGAAATAAATCATACTGAAAAAAAACCTATTAAACTTTTTAGTCATATAATATGTAATTTCAAAACTTTCTTTTATTGCAAACATAGATTACAATTTGCACAGATGTTAAAAAGTATGAGAAGGAACAGTGAAACACATGACTAATGACTAATTAGTCATTAGTCATGAAACTAATGCCTATTTTTTCTTCAGAATAAACATTTCCATATTTCTAATTTTAGAATTTTTAAAGAATATACTAGAAAGGAGAACAAAGTTTTATTCTCAAAATAAACAAAAGAGTATTTGTAGGAATATATCCTCCTAAGAAATTCTGTTGATTGATTCTATGATTACTGCAATTAAAGCAATATGATTTCGTATTAACACATATGTTTGACTTGGTACAATATTCCTACATTTAGTATTACTTATTTCATGTGGATGTATTATGGTTAGTCTTTTTAGTTACAGTAAAACGAGTCGTTTTAAGGAGGATAAAAAGCAATGCTTTGTCGTGTGTTTACTTTTCCTCTTTACTTGCTTAAAAACTATATGTTAGATAATTTTGAAACAAGAAATTGTATATTTATCACATTTTTTTCCAAGATAATAAGAAAGATAAATCTCCTATATTTTTATATTTTGTTTATGGTATTTTTCTGATCTAATCAATATTTCGCAGTTTTCTTCTTTTAATTCATGACGCCAAACATAAAAATGCTAAGTAATTCCTTGCAAATATCATTCTATTCTTTATATAAAAGGACATGTTTAAATGTTGTTTTTGATTTGTCAATCTATTTTAATAAACTTTAAATTTGGCTCTTTCTATAGTACTGATAACAAACTTTATGCATGAGTTTAATATGAGTTAATTAAATGTCAATAGATAAAAAATAATGAGCGTAAAAAAAGTTGTTATAGATAAAAATGTATTAGTATAAATATTCATATAGAATGTAAGAGCGTATAGAATTTAATGGAAATATCACGCATTATTTCTTAAAAATAAGCATAGTGAAAATTTGTTGTGAAATATATTCTTCATGCTGAATTGAAGAATATGAACTTCTTTTTTTAACCTCATCGTGTGTTTAAGAATACATTGAAATGTAAATACAGACACCCAGTTTTGAACTCTTCGAAATTCTCATTTCTCAGTTGTCTGCTATGATGTTTCTTGTATCCGAATGTTGCCAGATTTATCGTTCGTAAATGCTTTCTTTGAAGTTCCTTGAAATTATATTTTAAATGCATGGAGAATGCTTTGAGGACATATTTAAAAATATAATTTCTTCGTGATTCTTTGAATTTAAAACATCTATTCGTTTATTCTGGTTTGTATGGTTTCTATTGAATGCCAAACACAATGCTCTTTGCTCTTGGTTATTTTTTATGTTGCGAAAGATCCAAAATTATTTCTTTGTTTATAGCGTTATTACTTAGGAAAAGAATTTTATGCATGTAATAACCCTGCTATTTATGTAATCAAATTTCAGTTTTACTTCATATTAATACAGATAAATGGTCATATTATTTTTGATAAAAATATAACAGATCCTGATTTCCTTAAAGCTTTTCTTTTAAAAACAAGTTCAACTATAAAAGAATAGAAGAGATTTAATTGAAGTATGTAATTCGTGAAATTTCTTGAAACATAATATTTTTCAAAGCGGGTTATATACTTTCATAATTCTTTTTATGGCGAGGTTTCAGATAGGAAGATGCATTGGTAATATCCTATTATTTTGCATCGTTTTCTCAGATATTTGAAATAAATTCTTGGTTATGCGTTCCTTCCTATCTATATATTTTATCAATATATATATATATATATATATATATATATATATATATATATATATATATATATATATATATAGTCTTTCAAAAAGAAACATCTTATATGAAACATAAAGGAGGCAAATCAAAATTTTCATTGAAACATTACTTGAAACACATAATTCCTATTTCTTGTTTTAATATTTGTGAACCAAAAGTCACCTCTTTTTTTTAAATATGGAATTTTTTCAGATATAAAAAATATATTTTACTTTTAAAACCATAGAAAATAATATGCCCATCTTTCCTGTCCATATATATTAATGGACAGGAAAGATTATTAATATATATGGTTTTTACATATATTAATAACTCCACCAATCAGAATAGAAAATTCAGCTTCATATAGCAACAGAAGAAAAAAATGCATATTATAAAAAACTGCATATATAGAAGTACTGCAAATTTATAAATGATAGGTGATATGGCTTTAAGAGGGAATAACTTCCACAGATTCAGTCAAAAAGAATTTTAATTTTTTTGAAAATGAAATCAGAATTGCTAAGTGAATTATTCCAAAAATTAATTCTTTAATGATTTAGTTTTAAATAGTTAAATAATGGCCTGATTTGAAAAAAAAAAAAACTCTAATTTGTAGACTCTAGTAAATATAAGTGCTTCAATTATTTCATTTATATCAAAAATTGTTTTTTTCAATACAATTTTTACTGTTGTGATTACTTATTTTTTTAAAAAAAATTACACTTTATTCAATTTATTTTTTATATTAATTGGCACACTTAATCTATGTCAAATTCCGTAATCAAATACCAAGAATCTGCATGAATCTTTTTGCCATTATGATATGAATCATATAATTGATGGCGAGTCATATTTTTTTACGGTTTAGATTCGCTGTTACGAAGCTGTAACGAAACCCCATTTTTTAAATGTTTCTCGTTATGGTTGTTGTTTCAGTTGAGTTGCGGTTTTTTCCTAGTTCTTAATATAATAAAAATATTTTGAGCTGTTAAATAATTTAAAATTTTGAAATAAAAAAAAAGAGTTAATGTATTTTTCAAGAAAAGATTTGCCAGGATTTAGGAAAATAATTGAATTATTATTATAATTTTCTTTTAAAATGATAATAATAATTTTAATAGAAAATGTAATTTCAGTTTATATGTTACATATTTGAATACTATTTGTGAGACAAGGAATATATCAAGGTACTAAATGGGATATTTTGCCATAGATCTTAAGAAAAGATCGTTTTAGTTCTTAAATAATTCATGGTAGAGATAAAAAACAAAACAAACAAAAAAAAAAAAAAACAGGAAATTCATTTGACAGTATACATTAAAATTAGTGAATTGAATTTCTGCTCGAAAACTTCCGAAAATCATTTAAATGATTCTTTTGTCTCTAAGGAAGTCTCAGATTAAACGAATTCGATTTGACTTTAATTATCATTTATTATAATGCAATGATATCCAAATACTGCAGAATAAGCACAGGCGAAAAATCATATTTGTATTGCTGAATTACTTCTAATTTGTGGAGATCCAATTCTAGATATAAATTTCTAATGATGAAGAAATCGACATGTACCATGTGTACCTCCCTGGAGAATCACTTCTCCTCTTCCACATAAGGCATTTTCTTACGTAAATGCAGTACTCCCACGCTGCCTTAATATAATATTTCTCTTATCTGAATGAGCCATAATTTGAGACATTAAGCATAAAAGAAAATATTTCCAGTCATTCCTCCTTCGGCTGGCATGATCTTCTGCCTAATCTATGCGAGTAACTCAAAGATTGCAGTTTATTGTATGATTGCAGTGCATTGTATTATTGCGAGCACTCAGAATTATAGCGTAGAACTACTTTCATATGAATTGCAACATTAGTATCAGTTTACCAATCGAAAGTTTTTGGGGTATTTATTTATATATTGAATATTGCAAAATAAATTTGGAAAGACGGTTTTTAACATTTATTGTCACTTTGTTGTTTTCATTTATGATATGGGATGGAAATTCTATTCTAGATTCTGATACAATTGCTAAACTCAGGAATTCTCAAATTTACTTCAGTTTTGTTTGCTTAATTAGATGGCCAAATATTACAAATAATAACTGAATATACTGGCATATAATGGAAAAATGGTTTTCTTGGAAAAGGATTATCGTTTGAAAAATAAAAATTATCTTAGAGAAATCTGTTTAGTCCATTTCATTGTGATTCCTTAATTGCTCTAATGTGATTTATCAGTTTGCAATGAAAACAGTAGGCAATTTTTTTATTTCTTGCTAATATGACGTTTTGATACTCTGTCAATGTGATCTATAAAAGTGAGTTCTCTCGACTTTAAATTCCATATTTTGTTCCGTTGTAGATTTTATGATTGTTTTTTTATATCAATCTATTTAAAGAATTTTTTATTACTCTTTTAAAAACTAGTGTATTTAGTTTTAATGTTTTCTTGAACCATATGTTTAGCGTAGCATGGCTAAGCCTGGCCCTTGTGCCATTAAACTATACAAACCAAACCTTCAAAAGTGAGTCGTCACAAAATAAGAATATGTAAGTAACTACATTATGAAACAGATAACTGCTACCAAAAAAACCCAGTCGAATTATGTTTGTAAGAGAATAGACACCACATTATTTACTCTACGTTCATAGATATTTTAAAGTTTATTATTCGGAATGATTAGAAGAGTATATTATAAAATGGCGTATCAAAAAGGCTGCAAGAAAAGCTATTACATTTGAAAATACTTGTTATCTCGTTTACTTCTGAATAGAAAACACAGAATTGGGAAAATTGCTAATTTTTGGATAGACAATAAAGCATAGTTTGTATATAAAGATTTATATTCATTGATAATCGGTAGAATATGATTTCAGTAATGGATTTTAATAAGAGGAATAAACATTACTTGGCAAACAAACTGATGCTAAATAAATTTCATGAGACACATTTATGCTGTTCAATGCTTTTTTGGAAAAAAGTTATTACAAAGTTACAATGAAAAAGATAAAAGGTGATTGGATTATTAATAAAAGATGTAATAAAATGTACAAATGGCTTTTTTTGTGTGATATAACATGGAGTATGGCATTCTCCACAACTGAGTATTTCACCATTAAGAATACTGTTTCACATTCAACGCGTAGATTTTCAGACTAGATAAATTAATAATGGATATTTTTTCATGGAGTTTTCTTTTTTCTGATAACAAATCTAATTTAGCTTTCATAGACTTTTGTTTATTATATATTCAGACATATACTTCTAAATGTAATGCAATGTAAAATCAAATGTTTGAGTTTGGAGCTACTAAAATAGCAGCCATAGAGATAATGCCTGGAAATAAGATTCCTGAATTGTCTTAGTGGTCAGAAGTTCAAAATTATTCTGTCAAAATTATTCTATTATCTCTGTCTCATTTTTTTTTTAAATTAGCCTCGCAACAATGATTAATTTTTGATCTGCTGCACAGATAAAGTGCACAAATCTTGCCCATTCCAAAATTAAGTTGGGGTCATTTTGTCATTCCGTATGAAAGATTCAAAGGTGCTATTTATGATTTTATCCAGCAAAATTTCATGAAATTAAAAAAAAAAGTTTTAATTTGAGCCGTCTCAGAATTAAACATCATTTCGATACCTTAGAAATATGACAATAGCAGAAAATGAATGATTTAAATCATTTAGAAATTGAATGTTTATTATTATTAACTTAAAATATTTATTCTCCTCTGAAATATTATTATATCAAAAGCACTTATATACTAAGCTAAACTTTGTAATACTACTAAGTATTTACTGTTTTTATGTACTATATTATATAATTTTTGATTCTTAAATAGAAAATTTTCTGATTTTTTTGTGCTTCACTTTTAGAAAACAATTTGCTTTCAATGGGAATTTATGTTAATTATTTCATAATTACTCTTAAAAGAAATAATTATAATATTTCTCAACAGCTGGAAAAAAATGCAATATTTTTTATATCAGATTTTTTTAAAATCAATGTCAAATCTAAGGATTCTTTTTATTTCACATTCTAACGTATATAGAAGATAGGGTCTTTCCTAACTTAATAAACATATAATAATTTGATCACAGGTAATTTATTTATTGATTTTCAGTCTCTCTCTCTCATATCAAAAATAAATTTCTGAAGATTAATTACGTGTTCTAGCTTCTGTATTGCATTCTCCAATCTCACTAAGGCGATCATTTTCTGAAAGTTGGACGAGATTGAATAAAAAACAAAAAAGGGGACTTAGAGATTTCTGTGAAAGTCCTCGGCTTAAGTCGGTGACTCAGTACCCTGAAGGGAGAAAATCTGGCAATTTATTTAGAGTTAGATTATCCCGAAAACATCGAAGTTTAATCAATAACTTCTACACTCTGCCATGAGAGCCTTTTCTTCATTCCCTTCTCCACTCTCCAGATAACATCAAAGCTTTTCTCCTTCAAGCTTGAATGAAATTTCAAGTTGCATTGGTGGCTGCTATCATTTTCAAACATATATAAACGGGAAATAAAATTCCATTAAGAGTAGAAACAAAGATATGAGCGAAGAATATCATTTCATTTTGTGAAAGCATGTAGGTATCTATATCATAAAATAAATAATTTTATTTTGTTGTAAAAGAAATTTCATTATGAATGTCTTCTTGTCAATTTAATCTTATAAGCATACGGAGAAGAAATATAATTGTCTTTATAGTAAAAAAAAAGAAATGTTGAGGTATGAAATGTATTTTTAAATAATTGCCAAATTTATTTTATTATCCAAAATCGCATATAAATGTGAGTGTTTTATTTACACATCATCCTAACATCCTATGCAATCAGTTTAATGATGAATTTGAATTTTATATATTGCAAAAAATTTTCCACACTTATATCATCGCAAAATTAGGAATAATAAAAATCCACTCTTCGGTTATTATATGGGATTTACATTTCTTTGTTGTAATGCCATTTTAATCAATGGGAATTACCCGTCTTTTGAGACAAGTGATTTCTTATACTCTTACAATATATGGTCATTTATGTTATTCAGATATTGTTGATGGATAAATAGAACAAGCGAAGGAATAAATGATTCTCTAATTAGCAAGGCCGGTGCATACAAAATACAATAATTAAATGCTTAAACATGTATGTCCGTAAAACACCTATATTGCAATATTCAAAAAAACATATTAATAGAAAAATTTCTTCTATTTTTTTAAATTGCAGTTTAATTAGGATTTTATTTGCATTTTTATTAGTGCATATTAGCCACCGATGGTCATCAATTACATAACATAGTCCATTGTTATACCTGCTGATATTAATGCTACACCCAAGCTTGCTTAATAAATTCGAAATAAACAAAGAGATCTAGTAAACTGACAATATCTTGGGAAATGTTGAAATATTTAAATACAGGTAAAATTATAAAAATCGTGAAGAAAGTTATATATATATATATATATATATATATATATATATATATATATATATATATATATATACATAAAAACAGTTTGCTTCTAATTAAACAATGAATTTGACACCTATATCGGCATGACACTTTCTCCTTTGATTGACTGCTAAAAACAAAAGCAAAAAGATTTTTTCATTTTTTTTATGTATGTAAAAGATTTAGTAGAAGGTGTATATTTGGAGGAATCAGATCTCAGTCCCCATGGTCTTCAACCTCGAAGTCTATGCACAGAGCATGCGCAGTAATTATGATAACAAGTTATAGAAAAATGATCGTGTTAAAAAAATAAATTAAGGTATGTGATTATATTCGCAGTGAATTCTATGAAAAACACTTTCTAGAATAGCTACATTTTTCCATTTTTTTTCATTCAGAAGATTGAAGAGACATCTATGAAATCAAAGTCTACTATTTAAGTGATTAATGGGTTATAAAAGTTGGAGAAAATGTCTTTTTTGATTTAAAAAGAGACATAAAGCAAACGTCTTTTAGTTTAGAGGTTTTTGGAATGACTTGCTCACAGTTTTGCAAGTATATTAAGAATATATCAACTAGTGTCTGAATTAGAGCGGGGGGGATTTCGAACATTGGGGTTCTATATAAAATTTTATAAAATGAAATTTTGAATTTTTCTTTTTCCAAATGTGAAGGAAACAAAACAATGATAAAATATGTCTAAATGAATAGACTAATTATTCTCTACTTGAGGGTCTTAAGAACATATTGATAAATTTTTATAGCAAATTTGAAACAAAAAAATATGCATTTATTTTAATTTAAGAAATTTTTTGTTAGCAAATCCTATCAAAGATCGATATTTGAAAAAATAGCTTTTAAAGATATAAAATAGCATTAAAACATATATAAATGCAAATAAATATATATGTAAATTTCAAAAAAAATTTTGAAATAAAATTGAAATGGTTTTATGAAAATAATTTTCCAAGCATTAAGAACATTAAATAAAACAAATTTCATATTTCCGAAAAAGGAAGCGTTTTTTTCAACTTAGTTTACTTAAACGAATGTGTATTAAAATTGATGAAAGAGAGCATTAAGCTTCATAATTTATATTTACATGCCTGCAATTGAGTGCTTAAATGATTGTCAAAAAATTATAATCTCAACATTGTCGCTGATCATTGATATATGGCTTATTCTTGCATAGTGAATAGCTTTATTTTCAAGCAAAGAATTTCCACGGCAAAATTTTTTGCATACTTAAAAAGTTTTGATTCATAACATAGTCTGGTTTAATAGAATTTTAAATGCAATTTAATATTAAAATTATTCCAGTTATATAAAAATTTACCCACGGCTATTGGATTTTTACTAAAAGCATTTTTCATTTTACCGAGAATATTTTTCTTCGAAATTTTGATGTGATATACCATGGAATGTGCGAAATATTTCACTAACTAAGAACGTCTTCATCAATATGTATTAAATTTATGCCCGCGATTTATAGCCATTTCTAAGATCATTTTTATACTTTGGGTATCCATTACAAAAAAAAAAAAAAATACTTAAGCTAATGAAGTATCAGCATTAAATCCAAAGTTACAAATGCGGTTATATCGCCTTTGATATTTTATTTTTTCATTCATATCATTCATTAACAGTAACTTATGCATAAGTTAACATTCATAAATTATTTTTTCATAGACAACTATAACGTTCTCTGTGAACGTTTCCAGAATAATTTAAAAACCTTTTAAAATAACCTCGAAGTAATTGGGTTTTTGATTTTTGATCTTCTTTCATATGAAATCAAAGATAATAATTTCTTTTTAATTACAGTTTATCAAGAGTTTTTGCCGCAATGTCATTAAATGGAGCTTAAAAAGTCAGATGACCCTTCTTTTGGATCATTAAGTTTAGCATTATCACGCAAATAAATTCTAGCGTCTGTAATAGCACAATTGCTGGATCTTCATCATGTCTTAAATAAAGCTCGCAATAAAAACAATTAATGAGACTGGTATTTTTTTTCCACCTGCTTTATAACATTAGACTTTTAATTATGCTTGCATTCAGTTCAATATGAACTGGAAAAACGTGATCATTCTTCAGATTTTAATTTCTCAAAATAAAGTATAGTATGTATTGAGTACATTAGTTTTTAATCGTTAAATGTGATTTTAAAAAGATAATTTTAAGTGGAATTTAATTCTTTTTACATGATTGAGAAAGATTACTGCCAAATCAGGCATTTTGTACTTGAAATAATTTTTTTATATTAATTATCTCACTAATTTTTGGTATGGTATGAATGCATAACTCTCTTTTGAACTATTTCATATCCATATTTTTTAAAAGGCTGTCTTTGTAACTGGCAATTTTGCATTTTATTTCAGATAAAATAAATTGCCGTATTTGTCTAAACATACTATTGAGACACCTCTATCATTTCTTATAATAATCTCTTATAATAATAGCCTTTTTACAATGAAATGAATCTTCATAGAAGATTTGAGAAATAAAATAATATTTCTTCCTAAAATATTACATTTTTATTCTTTCAACTAAGAATTTTTCATCAGAATTAATGCTGACGTATGTTTCCAACAGAAAAGAAAGGATAATTTATTGCATTGTTTGGCTGAAATAATTCTACAACTGATGCTTTATGAAAACAGAATACCGAAAAAGAAGATAAAAGTACAATACGTCATTTCTTTTTTACGTATGAAATCTAAATATATGAAAAAAGTTAAACAAATACAATCGAAATAATTAGCTTTTTACAAACTTTTACAACCGCTGTGCATTCTTGAACTGGACGTGAAATGATTCTTTATTGGTTATTTCAAGTTCTTTTCAAGTTAAAATGAAGGAACATTGACATTTATACTTTTTTTCTTATTTTCCTATTTATTTTAAACTTTAGATACAACAGTTTTAGATCAGTGTATAAAGATATTGATCGAGTAAGATCAGAAGTGCATTAGAAATAAATACCAGAAATGGAATATTGATAATTATAAAAGGCTTTACAAATAAGAATGATTTTATCAATGAGTTAAAAAGGAAATATAATTTTTTCAGGAATCTGAATGCTGGAACAATAATTGGTTTTGCACAAAAGAAAGTCAGTCAGGAAATAATAGAAGAGGGCTGTGAAACCAAAATGAATATTGTAAGAAACAAAAGCACTTATTATAAAAAAATGAAATAAATCGTAAATATTAAATAAATATGGAGAATATACTCAAATTTGTTTAAAACTTTTATGTCTGAGATTTATATTTTTCAGAATTTTTTTAAACCTTAAAAAATTATATAACATATTTATTTTTATTCCAAGTATGCTGTTAAAAGCGTTTCTGAAAATTTTTTCTGAAGAGTGTTTTATGAAGTTTTATCCTAAAGAAATATAATTAAGTTTAAAATATAATTTTTAATATATATAAACTATTTTGTACTAATGGAATTTGCTAATTACAAATAATTTCACATTGAGTTTTATATATGAAATCTCAATAAGGTATCATTACAATATTTCATGCAGAAAATGTTTACAAAATGAATTTTCTAAAATTATCCGAAATTTTTTATTAAACTTTGCTAAATTTTCAAAGAAAAGTTCATAATTCAACCTTTAACCCCTTAGTCTCTTTGTCAGCATCGATTTAAAGCAGTTTTCCTTTCTCATATAATAGTTAAATTACTCGTAAATGTTGCAATTGAATAATAATAAAAAAAAAATCAAAGTGCATGTGCATTTTAAATGTTCCATAGATTATCATTTTTATTAAAACCACAAAACATTCTCTAAAATAAGTATATAGTGGAGAAAGTTGACAGATTAAAATATGGGAAGTTAAGAAGAATTAAACTAACAAAAAAAAAATAGTTGTGAGTCTGAAAATTTTGATACATTAGCAAAATTTAAGATAAATATGTATTATTTCAAAAATATATACTTAATTCTTGAGTAAAATTAATTATGTACAAATGATTTAATCCATCTGAAAGTATATTCATGCAAATGCACATGAAAGAAATATCCCTTTGAGGTGCACTATATTAAAAAGAACTATTACCATAAAAAAACTATAGGTGAAATTCCCAACCCTGATGAAAAAAAAAAAATCTTTTATATCTGAATAATTTTCCATGCCTTTAATTTTTCTCTAAAGGGGTTGGACAATTATATTCCACTGAATCTTTAAGGGACTTGAGTATCACCCAAACCCTGTCTATGATTCTTGTCGCCGGCTTTCACTTCTCGTTTACAAGAGGAGCATAAAACTTGCATCCTGGCCAATTTTCTTCAAATGCGCGCGAAGTAAGTGTAACTGCCATAGTAACGGAAAGTTTTTCCTAAAGTCAGTTCTCGAATCTGGCATTCTTTTATTGTATTTTAATGAATATCGTATATTCTCTTAAAAAACGCTGCCTACCATCATTTTATCAATAAAATTTCATCATCATCTTCTTCTTTTTTTTTTGTTGGCGGTGGATGTGTTTGCAATCAATTAGCTTTAACGAAATGTGATTCACAAGAAATTTCACGCCCTCCCCTCATATTATAAATCATCTACAAAGAAAAACAATACAGAATGCGTTCAGCTATTCACATATTCTTTGCGCAATAGATTGTGCCATGGGAAAGAAGATATAATGTTTCAAAAGTAGTAAGTATTAAAAAATAAAAGAATGAAAAACTAACAACGTAGTTTTGATTCTTTATTTTAACCATGTTATTTAAATAAATTCCTATATATAATGTTACGAACCTGTGATGCGGTTTCCCAGCATAGTTCCATAGGGGATCCCAGAGCTTGCCGACAAACTTGGCGACCATTTGGCGACGAATTTGGCGACTTTGGCGCCAAAATAGATTATTCCCGAAACATCGAGAATTTTCCCGTTCCGTCCAGTAGGAACGGAGATACGCCTCGAACGTTCCTGATTGGTTGAGAGGCTTCTAGCCCCGCCTCCTGATGCCTATAAAAGGAAGCAGTCCTGCCGCTGCCGAGTAGTTGTGAACCAGCGGTGAATTGGGTTGCGAACCAGTGGAGTCGAAGAGTAGTCGTGAACCGGTGGTGAGTCGAGTGGTGAACCAGTGGTGAATTGAGTAGTCGGAAGCGACAGAGAAGAGTGGTCGTGGACCAGTGGAGTCGTCGTTGTTGTGAAACGACGTAAAATTGGAGTCGTGGACCAGTGGAGTCGGAAGCGACGGTGAAGAACTCGTCTTCCAGGGACTAGCGGAGCAGAGACGGAGTAGAGCTGCTGTGTATACTGTTGTATTCTGCTGAAGATAATCGTCTTCTGTGCTGTATATAGTTGTCGTCTTTGTGCTGTCCTGTATATCTTCGTGTAAATAATCGTCGTTATTCTATTTTCTACTGCCGCCTGGTGATTGAGCGTTCTCCACACCATATAACTCCCACTATCCAAACGAACCCCGGAAATTTCGTAACAATATATATATATATATATATATATATATATATATATATATATATATATATATATATATATATATATATATATATATATATATATATATATATATATGTGTGTGTGTGTGTGTGTGTAAATATTTACAAATGTAATATATTCCTGTACATGTCGTCATTTTTAAAATCTATTTAATGGCAGTTATTTGAAAATCCATTAAAACTTTATATGGATAAACTAATCTAAATTAATAATACTATTTAATGAAAATTAAAAGTAACTGATTCATAAATTTACTTGCTGATAAAATCTTGAGGGGTGCTGAGACCCATTTATCCCACCTTTTTTAAGTAAGAAAATTTCATTTTGATTAAAGACTTCATTTTGTATATATTTATTGAATCTTAAAGGTATTTGTTGCCAATATTTATATAAAAGTAATTTTCACTAAAATTAAAAAACAACATCATGGTCTGAAAAGATATGAACTTAAAATTGATTTTAATTAATTATAAATGTTCCTGAATTAAACAATTAAGTATTGAAATATCTGTTAATAAGTTTAGGGAGTAAAATAATAAAACATTTCAATCAAAAAAATCTCGTCAATGAGACCTTCTTTACTCCTTATATTACTTATTTTTATATAGTAATTCTTGATAATATGCAAATAGAATATATAATTACAAATGTGCGAATGCGAAACCCTTAGTAATTACTTAAATATTTTTTTTATAAATCATAAAATTATTTAAAGCACACTTTCATCTATAGAAACTTACAAATAATAAGATTTAGTAATCTTTAATCCAGCGTCTTACGACGAATTTTAAATTCATCGCATGAAATTATGTATTATAGAAAAATTAGAAAATGATTGAATAATACTAATTGGGCAATGATATGAATTTATTATATTTCCTTACTAGTCTAATAAACAATATTTATGTGTTTAAAACTGACGCATTATTTCTAAAAGTTTTTGAAAAAAATATTCTCCCGGTGCAATATCGCTGCTTTAAAAAAAATTAACTGAAAGATATATTTTTTAAGAATATATTGAAAGGTTATATTTGCGATTCAATAATTCTCCAAAAATAAAACTTGCTTCTGTTACAAAATAATTCCAATTTTCTTTAAGGTATCTCATATAACGCTTTAGGATTAAAATAATTATGCATGTATTAAACATAAGGGTTACATGCAAAAATGATTTGCCAAATTTAAATAATTAGTTTAAATTAAGCTATTAATGATTTTGCAGTAAAAATAAATTCTAATATGTTTGTTGTCATAAGAATTCATCGTCATTTATGATTTAGTTAATTCAAAGTGAAAAAAAAATGCTCCAAATTTCAAAAATGAACATCTTTTCCTTATTAATTGTCTCTACTAATTTCAGAAATAATTTTTATTTATCATAATTTTAATATAAATATCGACTGAAAAATAAATTTTGAATTTATTTACGGTATTTTCTATCTCTCTTTCAATATTTTTCATTATGTTTTAGTCGAAACATTGCATTTGGTTAAGTGTTTTTTTTTAAATAAATCAATATTATAACAGATAGCCGAATGTTACTATAAATATATAAATTATTTTATGTATTTAAATGAATAATATTTTATACAAATAGCACCATTTTATAGTGAAATTGAGAATTTTTTTCCTTATAATTTATAATATTGAATTCTAAATAAAAAAAGAGAATTATAGAAAAAAATTACTTCCGAGTTCATAATAAAAAGAGATATTTAAGATTCTTTTTTAACTTAATATTGTATCGCAACCGTTAGAGGAATAAATTTTGGATTGGATGCAAAAAATATTTCGAGCGTGTGCGCGCGCGCGCGCACACACACACACACTTGTTAATTTTTTTCAATTAAATACTTTTCCCATATTCTATGTTGAGGAAAAATGAATTTGTTCTTTTTCTACGAAGTTTAACAGGTGGAAGGAAAAGATGAATGGATCACCAAAAGAATAATGTTTTTAATGCCACTGTGATGTCATTGAACTTTATTTGATTAGAAATGAACTAAACACAAAAATCGTTGTAATTAAGTTGGTAGCAAAATTACTACCTACTTTCATTCTTTTAGATTAAAATTCGAATTGGGGGAATTGAATGAATTTGAATTTTTTGATGGCTTGAAACTACACCACCGTATATGAGCAAAGACAAGGTATTATATTCCTGTATGACTAACTTTAGCATGTCGTTTTACAAAATGAAAAAAAGTGAGAACGTCAAAACTTCTATTGTTATGAAAATTAAATAATTATTCTTTGTTACTAATGGATAATAATCAAAGACTGAATGAATATTTATTCTTTATTTTTTTCTATATTTGGATGCACAGATTCTACATTTGCCCACAAATCAATATTATCAAGTGTCATCTCCTCACATTCAAGAATCGTTTGAAAGAAAAGGAAAAAAAAAAAATCTTGCTTCCCTCATCGGATGTATTCCCGGAGGTATGCCATGTCTTGCTGCACTTTTGTAACCTGTCTTCTTCTTGGATACATCTTATCTCAATGAGAATGTTTGCTAGAGATAATTGTCTACCAGCCAGTGCCGCTCTCAGATTAAGTGCAGGAAATGGTGCGCCATCATTCAGTGCTCTTTTGGAGAGAAAAGTCCAAAAGAAATTTTTTGGATTATCCACCGATTAATGGTCTACTCTTATCCGATTCCTTTCTATGTGTTGTATGATATACGTTCTGAGGTATATGCTCGTAATTGTCAAATGAAATATTCTCATGTAAACTCTTTCTAATTTTTAACTCTTATTTTTATATTTGCTCAGTGGATGGAGTGTTGAAAAAAAATTGGTTGACTCAATATGCTTTTTTTTATAAAGATTTTAATATGTATTTGCATTTATACTTTAAAAAATTTATAAAGATTGAACATTTTTCAATAATATTAATTACTATTTATTAATAAATTATCAAGCTGACATTTTAGATAAGTTCTCAACATTCACATCTTTTGCAATACACGTTATCTGACAAACACAGATACAGATTTAGTAAATACTAATAAACATTTGATAAATACTGATGCAAATTTGTAAAACGATGATGATTCTCTCAAGCTATTATTATTATCTGTTTCAAAATCAATAAAATGTCTTGAACATTTTCTTCAGGATTCATTGCTTTGTATAAAATTCCTTTGCAAAAAGGTAGAAAAATACTCCTGAAAAATTTGATAACATTACGTTTATCTGACTGACGAATAGATGAAGATGAACTTCACTCATTTATTTTGTTAATAAATTAAGTTTTCTATATCTGATTTCTGTATCTAAAGAATTTTTTATAGTAATGAGTCATACCAATGAAAGTATAATGAATTAAATTAATTAAGGGTGATACGATTATTCAGAATTTAGAAAAATAATCAGCAGATCTCATGTTGGAAAAAAGTAAAATATATTTAAAAGCATTTTTCAGTTTTTTTATAAGCAAGAAGAATCATATTCTGCTCAGAAATATTTTAAATTTAAAATGCTGTTTTAAAAAAGTATAAATTTTTTTATGTATCCCGGACACAGGTTTTGCTGAAAAATTTTAAGATTAAAAAAATATATTGGATCATTATATTTTATAGATCATATTGGAACTATGAAGGTCACATTTTATTTAAATATTGCATTTCCATTGAGCACTCTATTTTACATTTTCTAGGAAAATTCAAACTTTCTATATCCTAATACGAAGTCATATTAAAACATTTCTTTTCAAAATTTTACCAAAGACAGGATTACTATAACTCGACATTAAGGTGCAAATTTATGCTTGAAAAAATTTTATGTTATATATCAAAATTGAAGAAAGGAGAAAGATTTTTAACTTATGCAATTTTCGCATTAAGATAGCCGCATTTGACTTAGTTTGTGAAAATTTTCGTATGAGATAAGTTTCAATCAGAAAATTATTTTAAAAAAGGCATTTGGGAAAGGTGTTTACTCGAAATGAATTAAATAATGCCTATGTAAGTTTTAATCCCATAGTTAAAAAAATTATTCAGAATTTCAACAGAATATTTTGTATGAAAAATAAGTTGGTTTTTTTTTTATAATAATGAATTACTCAAAAAAGCATCGAAGAATTATCTGAAGAAATGATTAAAATAACGGAACGTGCATGTTACGAAATGAAAAACAGCAAATATATCTTGCATTAAAAATATCAACTATTTCCTGAAAGTTCAACCATAAATATCTGTTTTTCATTTCTTTAAATATGACTTTTCTCCCGTTTTTAATTACATTGACAAGTCAGAAAATATGAAAACTGCCCGAAATGAAAGAAAACGAAGAATATTCTTTGCTGTCGCAGGTAAAATAGGATCTTAATAACAAATTAAATTTTTCAAACCATTTATATTAAAAGTGTAAATTTCTTAATAATTTTAATTAATTCTTAGTAATTTCATGAATTATTTGTTATTTTTTTTATTAATGTAAAGCGTTATTTATTTTTAAAGCTAAGATTTATAAATTGATGTTTATAAGCCAAGTAAAATGTTAAAGAAATAATGCCGAATTAAATTTTAAATACCTTCAAATAAATGCATTACAGAATTTGATAAGGCAAGGAAACTTTCTATGAAATTCATATTTATCTAAGACCAATACGAAGAAGAAGACGGAAAAAAATAAATTTTTAGTTTGATCATTAATTTTGAATCCATTTAAGTAAACATTATACATATTTTTTTAAAAATTTTGTTTGTTGATTTTTAGCCGAAAGATTAATTTATTTTTATATTTATATATTTTTATAGATTTATAATTAAGATAATTTTTATAAGTATAGATCTAACACTTAAAATTAATTAACATTTTTGAATGTTAATAACGTAAGGCATTTGGACTTCAGACATAGGAATTTTAATTCTACATTTAATATTCATAATTATAGTACAATTCATTAGAGATTCGATTTTTCATTCGTTTTCTTGTATCAGTCTATTAACCACTAAATTTGGAGAAACGACAAATGTAGATCCTCTTTCGAAATGGTCATGGAAATATATGTTTACGCAATAACATTCTGTAAATTTCGACACAAAATTCTAGACTTATAAATACGCAAGAATTTAACAGTATCCCTTTGCCATGTTTGTTTTAAATTTGGAGTACCAAATTATTATTGAGTTTTAAATTTGAATGCCAGCTCTGAGTATGGGAAATTATACTATTTATTTTGGTGCTGGAAGCATATAAAATATCCATAATATAAATCTTTCTAATGATTATGTAAAACGACCCTTCTTTTCTGAATGTTGAATGTATTTTATTTTAGATATTCTTAATTTAACTTAGAAATTCAAGCGCGTTGCAGCAGATTTGACAGTTTTCTTCATATAGAAACCTAAGCACAAAGAGTATCAGCAATTTTTACACTCGAAAATATCAATGCATAAAAATACTATAGATTAAAATTATTTGAAAATAGTCGTATTGATAACAATAATTAAAAGTTTTACTATTGAATGTAAAAAATGTAAGTAATTAAAAAATGTCTTAAACAATTTGGTGAAATGCAGATAAGTAATTAAATAAGAATATTTATAAACAAGGAATTTTTGTTACATAATTTTTAAACAATCAGACGCCATATTTTATAGATTTATTTCATATAGTTATTCATTCGAGAATTATTTTGAAATGAACTTCGTGATTTTAAAACTAAGACTAAAAGAACAGGATTATACTTCAGTTAACACGTCTCTCTCAAAAATGCAAATTTATTTCTACCGATACAAACCAGATAATCTATGAAATTAAGCCGCAGTTACATAACTTTTCATTCTGGAAGCCGGGATTCTACTTATATGCCAGTATTGATATTAGCACACACTGTAGAATGTAATGTAGCATCACATGATGCCTCTAATATCATTTAATGTTCTACAATATTGCATTATATTATTTATATAAGGCTGAACACTATTCTTTATGCTACTTTTTTGCATCATATTGTGGTGCACGAAATAGGCAGTGAGATAGATGTTAAAATAAACACATACGACAAAAATTGATGAAATGTGAAAGAAAAATTCAAAATTATACATGTAAAAAATATTTTTTAAATTTAATTTCATTTGAAGTTATAAAAAAACATAATTAAATTAATTTCTTTCATTTTTTTCAAAGTTTAAATGAAGAAAAATTCTCAACAATAGATGATTTAAGCTAATTATAAATTAAATTATTAAAAAAAAATTCTATTTGAATCAAATTGTACCAACTAGTTAAAGGCAAACTAAAGCTAAGCTGTTTGAAAATACATTAGAAACTTAAACATTATATTAAACAAAAAGTTGTTCATTATTGTCCGTTATCAGAATTAATTATTAGATAAATTATAAGAAATATAAAATAAATAAATGAACGCAAAAAAGATTTGATAAATTGTTTATAATGTTTTCTTTTTTGAAAATAAAAAAAGGTGTTTGAATCTAGTGAAAGGCTTGCTACAAAATTTCCTAAGCAACATACTTTATGAATTTTATTTTTCTTCTCATAAAGTTCGTTTCTTCTTAATCTACCCTTTTACGGTTAGCTAAATTAAAATAAAAATTTTATAGAAACCTTTTTGAGAGTTTGAAAGCAGGCAAATGCGATTCAAAATATTTGGATATAAAACATTAAAAGATATCTCTGAGAAAAGTAAAACTAAAACTAAAACGAAATTTGTGCAAATTTTAAAGGTTTCAGTTCACGTTTTTCGTAAGAATACAAAACTAAACTAAGAAAAATGTTTTTGTTTTAAAAAGCAACCGCTTTCTTCTTTGTTTCATTATGATTTTTCAAATGGAAATGTGTGCCCTTTCGTGTATGGGACATATTGCTTGTTGGGGCATGAAAAAGATGGGTAAGAATTCAATTGTCTATAGGCAGCAAACAAGATCTTCTTTTTCTCTTTCATAATGCAATGGAACATCCATTTGTTTTTGTCGTGAATTGTATGTATTCCCCTCTCATCTGTCTTGGGAAAAAGGATCGGTGACTGGCTGAACGCTTTCGCTGAGAAATGGAGGCTCTATAAATTCATACTAGAAGTTTCAATTTTCCGTTTCCTGCAGAGGAAAGAGAACAGTGATGAAATTATTGAATGAAAATCTTATAGAGGAAGAAAGTTTCTGCTTCATCTTGCTATGAATTGTATTTGGTGCCCTTTATTGTACTGGTATCCTTTCTATAATACATTTTTTGAATGTTGTCATAAAGCTATGCTCTTGTAATTTGTTTTTGATGATTAGAAGGAATTTTGTGGTGTTAATTCTTTTTTTCTTTTTTTTTTTTTCAATTTCTCTTTGCTTCTGCCTAATACATTTTATATATTACAGAAAAAATTTGGAAAATACGTAGGAAAGTTTAATCTGGAAAAATGTTTTGAGTTTTGTGCCGAATACGCGTCAAATAATACTAACCAAACAGCTATTGAGTTAGCCAAATAAAATTTTTAAATACAATTTTAGAAAAATAACGCTTTACAGAAGTTGTAAATGTAGATCTTTACATCATTTCCCGCAATAAATTTTTTGGTAATTTTAATTACATTGAATAATTATTACAACAATGTTATAGGCAAATACAATAAAATTGAAAATTATGTAAGAAATTTATTTTTTCTTAAATTAAAAAAAAACAAGATATTATAATAATTAAAATGTTTGATTATTAAAGGAACTTAAAAGAAAAAGGCAAGTGGGAGTCCAATGTGCGTGTGGGTGGGGGTTGCCCATATATTTAGAGTTAGCTTATATTTGTGTGAATAATAGCTACAAAATTGTCATTTATGATCTAATATTATTGATGGTGAAACTCTTACCACCCTTCAAATTCTTAAGAACCTTCACTCCTGCAAAATACTATAATTAATCAATTAATTGACGGTCTTTACGAAATGAATGATAGTCTTTTTTTAAAATGTAATTTTCCTTACTTTGTTTGTCAAAAGCATCCTTTGCAATTACAGGTTATGATAAAGGATATATCAAAAGCTTCATGTGAATTGCACACAATATGAATATACTTTTAAAATTTTATGGGTAGATGCAGAACAGACGAAAAGAAACGAAAATTCAGTTTCCTTTTAGAAATTACTTCTTACTACTACATTATTATGATTAGTAAGATGAAAATTCTATTTTGAACATACAAGAGGATTTTCTTCCGACATTAAGCCAAATTTTATAGTGATCAGAGTAAATGACACAAATGATATGTCATAGTTGATAAACCACCGCAATTAATCCTGAAAACGTAGATAAAGAATTCGCGTGACAATAGAAATATCTTTGTAGAAATAATTCTTGAACACTGATACCTTAAACGGGGTCTTAAACCAAAATATTAATTACAGTTAAACTTAAAGAAATTAATTAAGAAAATGTGAGGAAACGATTATAATAAACCGCATACATTTAAGAGAAACCATTTAGTAAATTAAAGGTTTTTGAAACAAGATTTTGATTAAAAGATATTGGTACAATTTTTAAGCAGTGTCAATTATCCATTAGATAAAGAATTATATTATTATCTAAGAAATATATAATCTATATTATAATTGATATTTATAAAACTGCCTTTAGAGAATGTGAAATTTATCTCTCTTTCGCATTTTTTTTCTTCAAATTTCATTACATTGAAAAATATCCGTTGTTTAGCATAACCAAATTTCAAGGAAATTAATATGCAATAAAATCTTCTATAGAACAATTTTAATATATATTTATTGAATCTAAGGATTCAAAGGAGCTCAAAAAGAAAATTTAATTTTTTTTTATATTCTTTAAATAAATTTAAACAAATACCATTGACATAAACCATATAATCTATAATATCGCAATTAAAATATTGTTTTCTTTTTTTTATTTATAGGATTACTGTATTCGAAGAATACACCATTTAAATGCACTAAAGATAATTAAGTTCCTATATTAAACTCAACGTTGCAAATGACATCAATTCACCTTTATTCTTTTCTTTCCGCTTGTATCATTAGCAATGATTCATTAGCACTGATCTGTTTCTCTAAAAATGTTTATTTAATGACATTCACTCACATTACAAAATAACTAAAAAAAGCTTTTAAAATCTCCGGAAAATAATAGGGTTTTCGATCTTTTATCTCCTTTTATATGAAGCCATAAATATAACTATCTTTTAACAGCAGATTATTATAATTTTTTGTAACCTTGTCATTAACGAAGCTTAAAAAGTCAGACGACCGTTCTTATGTTACATTAAACTTAATATTATCACGTAAGTGTATTTTTTATCTGTAGTAATATAATTGCAGGATATCCCATCTTCTCTTGAGATCTTAAATGATATCTGCAATAAAAACTTTTGATGAGAATCGATTGTGTTTGGCATGTGATGAGCTTTCACAGTATTAGCAGTTTTATTACAGATATGTTCATTTGTATTTAAATGAAAAACACAAACCTATGAATTTTCTTGAAGCTTTAATATCCAAAAGAACTAAAAGATTCATTGGATGCATTAATTGTTATTAATTCTTAAATGTAATTTTTAAAAACAGGTGATTTAAATTATTTTTTATAATTCAATTTTTTCATATTCACTTTTTAAAGATTTACAAAAAAATGTAAAGTTACAAATACTTCAAACAATACATAAAAGTCAGATAGCTTATATTTCATTACTTATCTGTTATAATGACTGTCTATTAGCATTTATTATCTGTATATTACTAAACAGTTAATTTTGGAATATTATTGCTAGAGAAAAACTAGATTTCTAGTCTAGAAAACTAGACTAGATGAAACCCTACTAACTACCCTAGATGAAAGAAATATATAAGTTCCTTACATAATCAGGTTTAGTTTCATTACATTGGTCTCAATATTTTTTTTATTTTCTAATAGTTTCTAATATTGTGAATAAGAACGATTTTATAATAGTGTAAAAGTAGTCATACACAAAATTAATTTAATACATATAATACAAAAACTATTTTCAAAAAATCTTATCTTAGCCAAAAATGAAGTAAATAAAATATGTAATAAATTTTCTGAAATATTAAATATGTCTGTTTAAAATATCAAAACTCAAGCGAAGAATATATATGACAAATGCATTGGTCAAATATCTTGATAGATTTCTTGGAGAAAATAAGTTTATAAGAAGAAATATTGCCTAACTATTTTAATAGAGGCTTTCAATGAGAAGGATAAATACATAGAGATATTCTGATAATAATTAATTATTTATTGCTAAAATATCACTTTTATTTTATTTTTTAAATTTTGCTTCGTATTAAAACAATTTTACTTCGAAATAATAAATTAATCCCAAAATTTCCCTATGCCTTGTACGCATTCAACAACTGTAAGCTGCTTTCTAATCATTCACACAAACAAAAATGTTACAAAAAAAGTGTTAACAGCATTACATACAAATATGAAAACATTTACTAAATTTATGGGTAGATGTATGAGAAACTTCTTGGTTGACACTGAATTAGATTTCCACTCAATAGTTTCCTCACAGTTCTTTTTCTTCAGTAAAAAATGGGGAATTGAAACTTCTAGTATGAATTTATAGAGCCAACATTTCTCACCAACGCGTTCAGCCAGTCGTCGATCCTTTTCCCAAGACAGACGCAGGAGAAATACATACAATTCAAGAAAAAAACCCGAATGGATATTGCTATTGAATTATGAACGAGAAAAGAAAATCTTGTTTCCAGCCTATAGACCATAGAATTCCTATCCGTCTTTTTTACGCACCAACAAGCGTAATACCCCACGCACGGAAAGAAGCACATTTCCGTTTGAAAAATCATAATGAAACGAAAGAAGGAAACGGTTTGCGTTTTGAAAACAAACATTTCTCTTTAGAGTGTTTTTTTCCTCACGAAAAAACGCGAATTGAGACCTTTAAAATTCATACATTTTTGTTTTTATTTATTTTATTTTTTAAATTTATTTATTTATTTTTGGAGAATGTTTGCACATTTGTGTATGCAAATATCGGAAATAAGTTTTGATCACAAATATTTTTCTCCCTACTCACTCTGAAAATATTTTTGAAGAAACTTTGAATGTTAATTTAGCTCCAAGTAAAAGCCTCCAATGGGAAGAAATGAACTGTATCCGAGAATAAAGTAATGGCAGAATGCATTTTACTTTTTCCAGTTCATTTTTGAGACTTTCTTTCATTCATAATGAAACTTTTTTTCTTTTAGATATTCCTTTCTTTCATAATTTAATAACATTAAAGAATTCACCTTATTAATGCGGATTATTAACTATTGTTAACATATTTCTCTTGTTATCTTGGTATCAAAATTCTTGACCTTGAATGGCATTATTTCAGGTCGATTCAATGTTCATATAATCATGTAATTTATAAATAAATCAATGCATTCCCTTTTAGGAAAAAGATGTCACAGCTGAACGTATGACACTTTTGAATTAGGTGATTTGTTCTTGATGACACCGATTAATTTTCCATTTATTCCATTGAAGCATTTTTTAAAATTCACATACAATAGAATTTTAATGGAAAATATGTATCAAATATTATTAATTCAAAAAAGAAATAAAAGCATTCTACTGTTTCAGCTAGATATTTATTTTGAATATAATTATTTTAATATTTTTAGAGTATGAATAAATTTTATCGCTTTATTGTGTAAAAAAGAAAAAAATTGATATAATTTTAACAAAATATTCAATCAATATCTTTCATTCTTTATTCTTAGATGGAATTAAATTACTGTCAAAATACATTATTGATAGAACTTCACATAATAGATTTTTTATAAAAATTGAAAAGTAAATTTTTATTCAGAATATTTCTTTTGTGAACTTATTTATCTAGACGTTGAAATTAACCATATTAATACATGATTAATTCCATTAGAAATTGGGAAACAGATAATTTTTAATAATTAAGAAAGAAGATAATAAATTTTATTTTCATAATCTCAAATTATTTTTTGAAATCACTTTTCAAAGTGAGTAATACTTGTCTGAAATAAAAGGCCAATATAATTAAAGAAATACATGCAATGAAAATCTATCCTGATTTTGATAGATTTCGAAACGTTATCTATGAGATCAATTATTAAAAATAATTGCTGCTGGAGACCATTATTATTAGTGGAGTCTAAATTTAAAAATAATTACTAAAAAACTTCTAGCCAAACTGAACTTAGTTCATTATTTTTGACTCACTTATGTCTAATTACCATTTTATTAGTCTTTTTTATTCATGGATATCTTGCGACCTAACTCCTAGAAATTGAAGTTTGAAGTCGTTTATAGCAACTAAACACTTTTACAAAAATGTAATTAAAAAATATAGTGAAATATTGAACCACTGCCCTGTGAGCCAAATCGAGAATTTTGAAAACATTGTTCTCAATGTGTCCGATTATCTGAAGTCTATCATTTATACGTCTATCTAAATGCTTATTATCTATCCGTCTATCATTTAAAGCTTTGAACGGATTCTTTAGACACCAATTTCTTTCAAACAATTAACAATTAATAAGAATCTAAGACAAGCAACCTCATAAGAAGCGTGGATATGTATAAATAAAAAGTATTTCGATAACACAATAAGAAAATGAATACTGAATTAATTAAAAAATAAGATTGATCCAATACAATACAATAGATCAAATTAAGTCAAGTAAATGAAGACTAATGATAAAGAGAAAGTGAAGTGTCTTTTTCTGTCAAGACTAAACCAATTATCTAGATAGCAAATGAAATTTAACTTCATTCCTCTATATAAAGATAGGATATTTTTCTTCTTAGAAAAACATTTGTGGGAAACAGTTCAAATTTTAATTTCATTTGCAGAAAGGCCACTAGGAGTTGGTCAAATTGCAGAAATCAGTTAGTTTCTTAGGTTCAATTATCTCTATAAAATCTTGAATAATGATAATGAAAGGTAAAAGGATACAGCTTCTATATGCTTCTTCTACACATCCTTCTCCTCTATCATCATATATTTAAGCCCATGGGCTCGGAGTGAAAAAGGATAAAATTCCACCGTAAAAGTATTGGAAAGAAGATGCAAGCTCCTTAGAAGATAATTGGAATTAGTTATTTAAAATTTCATAATTCTTAGGAAATAAATAATAGCAAACGAAATAAATTTGTTATGTCAAGCTGCAGTTGTGGTTGATAATGGTGTAGAAAAGGCATTATTTTATTCAGATCTTTTTAGATGTGATATACAAGCGTTTTATTTCCATCTATTTCGATTCATTCGAGGTTCTTATCTCACATGCTGAGGAGCTAATAAATTTAAAAGTTGAAAAAAATGTAAAATTAGACAAAGGGCTGCAACGTTTTCATAGTTGAAAGAATAATTAATATGGACTTAGAGAGTAAATTATGTCTTTATTGCATGCTATTGATGGAATATTTTACCAAGAAATTATGTCTTATTCTTTTAATAGTATAAGTTTTATTAGAACTACTATAAATATGCTATCGTAACGCTTGTTAGATGTATCGATTTTAAAGTTTCGAGTTAATAATAATATTTCCGAAAACTCATTTTAAAATAAATCTTTCTCACTTCTGTGTCAAAGAGAAATGAATTGCAAAAACACCATAAACTTCCTAACTCTCGGACTAATATTAGGGTCCAACTGAAGTAAAAAAATGCTTACGTTTGATATTTTACTCCTGTAGTCTTCCTTCAATTTTTATATAGACCGTAAAATTTCTTATAATACTTTACTCCAGAGAAATATTTTCCAATAACTTTCTGTTGGAGAATAGATCCTGACATCAGCAATCTTTTCAAAGGAATTACATTTATTTGGATCTTAGAATTTATGTGGCAAGAAATAGTATTACTACTGACTAGTCAATGGAAGGGAAATATTAAAAAGAAATATAATCTTTCTTCACTCGTCTTCAATATAATCGTAATAGAAAATACTATAAAGATAAGGTTTTCAATACATAAATAAAATTTACCTATTTTTATAATATTTTATATTTAAAAAGAAAACTATTATCATGTAACATAAATAAATAAAAACTTCAAATGTGACTCACTTTCCACAATATGAAATATGCTGACATTTCCAAACTATGAAAATTCGCACTATTTTAATTTATCTTGATTGAAAAGTAATTGACGTTCACGTTATTTTTTTTTTCAAATTTTCATTTGTTTATGAAATTTTTCATTACGTATCTATTACAAATACCCTCAAGACAATTCTTCTAAAATTTGAAATTTTCTTGATTTACAGGAGATAAATGGAAGAATTTTACTTATGTATTATAAAATTGAATAATTCCATATGTAGATAAAAAAAAATCATCAAAATGCTACAAAAATTATTACCAAGACAGAAAAAGTAAAAGGGATCAAAACGTTCTTGTTTTAAAATGTCAATTCCGTAAATCATGCATATCAATACATATCATCAACTAATAATTTGTACTGTCACAATTTTTAATAATTTGTACTGTCACAATAGTTACATTTTTTACCAATAAATAGTAGAAAGTTTGAAACAAAAGGAAAATATTACGTTTTTTTTATTATTTATTTTTATTCAGCCACAACTAAAAGAAAAGTATTCCAAGGATATATCTTTTTTTTTTCTTCTTGAAATTAAACAGTGATTTTATTTTAAACTCTCTTAACCAGTTGAATATCGATACATCTATTATTTTTGTGGCAAATACAAATAAAATATTCATTAAACATTGTAAAAGATGCTCCTACTAGAATCATAACTTTGCGAGAAACATGACTCATAAATAATTGGTTCGTGAAAACTTAGTAGGATGGATGATAAATATACACTAAGCTTTTGTTTTGAAGTTTATAATCCAATTCATGATTCGTTTTTAATTCATTTGAATTGAATAAGTTAAAATATATTAATTTTCAATTTGTACGAAAATAAAGCATTCTACAGAACGAATTCAACTTATGAAGCTTAAAAAACGAAATTTACTAATAACAATTTTTAATGATTAAAAATTTGGAAAAAAAACTAAGGTAGAATGAAAAAAATAAAGAATAAAAAAGAAAATTAAAGAGATATTTAAAAATTATATTAAAATAACTGCTCGAAAATTAAGAAACAGAAATAAGTACATCTACAAAATCAATTTCTTTCTGCTTACGTATATGATGGCCGATAAAATATTAAGAAATGACGTCCAATGTAATATGGAAAATAAAAATCTGTTAATTTTGTATTATTTTTCAGTGTATAAAGTGTCGAAAACTATAAAAATAAAATTCACATAGAATGATTACAAAATTATATTCCAAAACTTCATAAATAGAAAAAAAATCATTTCTTTAATTTAAATTCAATACTAATATTTTAAAAATATCAATGGTAACATTTGTTTGATACAGACTGTAACAAAAGTGCAGAAATACATGCTCATGTATTGAAAAGGATCTCATCAACTTAATTTTGAAATCCAGTCAGCAACTTGCAGATTCAAAATGAGCTCGACGTCACAGCATTGTATAAGATGAAAAGTGATTACACATGATGAGAAAAAAATGAGGAATTTAAACGACAGCTTGAAACTGCAAAATGGCTTCTTCGTTTTTCTTAATTTTTAAAGATTTCTTTAAAATCGTTTTATGTTTTATTTTTTAAGTTTGATAGTTTTATTTTTTAAATCTTTTTACATTTCATATATATTTGCATAAAAATTAATAGTATTTCTTTTTTGTATTATTTATGTGATATATGTATATCTACTATAAGCTATCTGCGCATAACAAAAGCCAAATTTACTTTAAAATATTGTTTTCATTTTAAGATATCCATCTATAGCGATTTTTGCATGAAACAAGTTTCTAGTTTAGTTTTCTAGACTAGAAACATAGTAAATACACATAGCAATTAGCCGTAAATTGTCTAGAACAAAACGGCCGGATTTTGTTAACTTCTAGATGTAATAATTATTTTATTAAACTTGTACAGCATGGGTTATGTCAAAACTTAGTGTCACATTGTCATACGTTTACCTGCATTCTAATGGAATAGGAGTTTGGAAGAAATAAGACAAGGATGAGAAATCTGGTTTAGAAGAAGAAAATCAGTGTTTCTGTTTGAAATATGCTGACAGCCAAAATTTTTTGGAAAGATGACTGAAGCTCATTTTAGCTGCAACTTAGTTTGCCATAATCAGAGCCGACTGATGGAACATTTTACTAAATCTAGCTTCTTCTGGAAATTTTCTCGGAAGGTACCGATTCCTAATATATTGTTAATTCATAGTTATCCTTCCAAACGGAGAGCGCATGTGGGCCTGAAATCTGTCAGAAAGACTTCCTGGAAGACAGCCGAATTCATTATTTAAGAGTATTTAGGAGATAAGTTTCTTCATTGAACGACAGCTTTCTCATTTTATCATAAGATCTTGGCTCATGGACTGGGCTAAGAATGTTACAAAAGGTAGTTAAACATCAACAATATTTTCAAACTTTTTAAAACCCGATCTAGAAGTTATTATAATGCTAAATTCTGTTACAATTAATTGATGAATAGTTTAATTTTCATAACCAAGTGTATAGAGCCAAGATTAAATGAAATATCAAGTGGAAGCTGCATTGCTAATGAATATCACAATATTTTAAAGAGAATGTAATAATAGAGTTCACAGCTAAGAAATACTGAATTAAGTAATATAAATAATCTTTACTTCATGAAATAAGGCATCTAAATATTAAATACGAGAATTTTCATTAGATACGAGATTCTCATTCACATCAAATAGATTAAAAGAACTTACTATTTCTGCGTACTTGCACAGAAATAATTATAAACGAAATGCATTATTTATATTCACTAAAATTGCATTTTTGACATTTTTATGAAAACATAAATTATATTTTGTGGAATATATGCTAAAAGCTAAAGTTTTTGTATATATGAATTCGTAATTGGGCACTTTATTAAAGAAAATTAAATTATAAGAGAAATAAAAAAAACATTACTAATGAAATTTTTCAGTTTTAAAAAAAAATATTTTTATGTAATTAAGTAAAGAATGAATTTCATAAATAAAATAATTTTGTGCTTTATCTAATATGGATAGTTCTTAATTTTCAAATATTCTCAGAAGCTTTTTCCTACAATGATTCTGAAACTAATTAGTGCAAATATTTTAAATAAAAACATTTTTTTTTCCAAAGTTCAATAAGGAGTTTAGAGTTTATCTTATGGAATTTAATTAAACATAAAAGGATTTTGCAGTTTTACATATGCTTTAATTAGAATTGTTTACACATGCTTTTTAAACGTTGCATATATTTCTATTCAGATGTTAACTATGACCTTATTTTGAAATTTTAATACTTAAACGCTTTTTTATTTCAGTATTTTTTTCTAATATCATTAAAGTAACATTTCTTAACAAAATAAAGAAATAACTTGCACTACATTTTAACTATATATTTTCATAATTTTTTTTACGAATATTATTTTTTATCCTGATAAGGTTTTTCATATTTTACTAATTTTAATTCTATTTAGTGATTTCTTCCAGTTTTCAAATTTTTTTCACTGTTTACGTTAAAGATATAAATTCTCCAACTTTTCTCAAGTTACTTTCTTTAAAGTTAAATGATACTAAATTTTTTCTTCCTTATTTTATCTTATATTCTATAATAATTTTTATTTTAAATTATTAATAGGAACCTTTTCAGTAAATTAATTTTTCGAATAATAAATTCTATTTAATTAATCAATGTTGTCTTTGGAACTTATCTTTTGCGGTTTAATTAGATTTATTCCTCTAAACGAAATATTTCTGGGACAATTTGGTCAAAGAAGGACTATTTGCTTGTCCGAATTTAATTTATGGCATTGAGAATTTGCCTTTTTTTAATAGTAATAATTTATATCAAAATTTCAATTATAAGCAGTGATAACTTGATTAACGAAAATAGTTATGTACTTAAAAGTCATTAAATATGTAGATTTTATAAAGGATGAACCATGCATCTCCTTTCTCTTATTTTCTTCTTTAAGCCCTTTTTCTACGATTTTAATCGTCATTTAACCCTAAATTAAGGGAAGATATTTAACAAATACATTTAATTTGATGACACATTTTATTTTTTAGCAATCATTCCGATTATTACTTGTGAAATAAAAATTCAAATAATGCGTAAAATTGCCATTTTTTAGAGCAAACATTTTTCTCAAAGGGACAGTCCAATTCAATAGATGTTCCATTTTCTTTTAAAAATCAATATCCTCCGTCACATAAAACTTAAAATCTGTATTATCTTCTCGGGATGATCAGCAGGCAGGTCCTGATCACTGCTACTCGGCCCTGGTCATCGAATTCGCTTCCTTCCATCCTCCCCAAATAGAATGAAAATAAACAATCCTTTATCGTTACAGGAATGGGTTTTATGACGTTATTTGAGTAACAAAGGGATGAAATACGCTCCTATAAGACCAGCTATAAAACATGAGCCAGTTGTTTCACCTTCCTCTCCCAAATGGTTCCCACGGGCAAATGTCATCCTCGGTCTGGCCTCTTCAGCCAGGAACAGCGAGATAGAAACTGAAGAGAAGAAGTAAAACTGGAGCGGAAGTTTTTCCTTTGTGGCTATGATTTACAGAAGCACCGGTTTCGGCATTTACGACCACAGAGGAAAAAGGGAAGTGTAGTGGTGCCCGAGTACTCTCTGCCGAGCGAGTTTGTATTTTGTGGACTTTCGGCCGTTTTAAAATTATGACGTTCTGAAGAAAAGAATAGGCGGTAATAAAATATATATACGTGAATTCATATCTGACTCCAATGAGTGCACAGGATTATTTATAATGATTCAGATTGATTTGAAATAGTTATTATTAAGCAAAGGAGATGTGCACCGTAGATTTTAGACATGAAATGAAAAAAATATTATATTTTAAGAAATATACAATGTATATATTTTATATGCTTTGTAACAGAATTTAAATTACTTAATTAATTATTTCAAATCGGTTGGATTAAGCTTCAGTTAATCATTCGCTTTATGTCTCCAGCATGGTAGTATGAAATTCACACATTATAAAATACGTATAGTGGTTTGTACTTCTAATGATTGTTAAATAGTCATTAAATCTCTTAATGTTTACTTCCAGATTTCTTGCTTTCTCAATAGTATTTCATGGTTGTTTGATAACAATTTTCTCACTGCATGCTTTAGAAAATAAGAAGCAGAGAATAACAGAAAGGAGCTGTAATACCTATCATGATTTTTGCGATTCCTCATTTAGGTTTTTTACAAAGTTCTTTCCTTATCTTACTTCGAGGCAGTGGAGAAATAATTTAATAGCAATAGTGACTGTTTTCAAGGCCCTTCATGCACAGCATTTTTTAATCTGTTTCTCTGCAATATTAGAAAAAAAAATCATGTTTCTGCATAATTTTCGAAAAAGATTCCGGTTTTTATATTCAGTAAAGCTTTTCTCTTCAACCATTATTGAGTAATATATAGGCTTCTAAACGATTTTTCCTTGTTGATGTTATCGGTTAAGCTTCGAAAAAACCGCCAAATTTCAGAAGTGATAATTTGGGTATGATATCCAATTACATATTTTGTGCTTTGATTTATCAGAAGTATTCAAATCAATAACATGATCTTTAAGGCATATATTATTTCTAGTAACTTATATTATTTATCCGGTTTTAAAAGATACGCACTAAATAGGGAAAAACAAGATAGAGTTGAGGATGCTAAAAGTTGATCATTTTTTTTTATTTTATCAATTTTTTAATAATTTTATCAAATTATTAAAAATTATATTATTTTTTTCATATACTATTAGAATGACTTTCTATAGAACTTATTTGGATAAAATTTTATTTTAATTAAATCAATAGCTATTTAAAAACGTAATAAGAAAATATCATTTTTCTGGAGTACTAGGGCAAATTGAGTTTAACTTCGGGGATAGATGATGACAATTCTGATAAAAATTAAAATAGAGTTTTATTCTTAGAAGATCCAAGTCAGTAAATCATTTTTTTTCAAGTATTGTTCCTCAATTGTATGCTATGACATGGTTATTATACAATGTAGTCAAAATTAAAACACCCCTCCCTATACAGCAAACTACTCAGTGTAAAGACTCCAAAATTGTTGAACATACTATTCAAAATATGGGAAAACGCATTACGTGAAAAAAAAAAGTTCCAGAAACACCGATAGATGGCGCTGTACAACCAAAAATATGCTGGAAAGACTCAAAATGCACTTTTGTAACACATTTTATTCAAACGTACCGAAATTCAATCACAAGGACCTTATTGATGTAAGGAAAACTGCATAATATGGTTCCTTTCTTCAAGATGTAAAATCTGCCTTCTGTGGACAGCTTGTTCAACTATGGATCACAATGGATCGATTGAGATGCTTCTCACATGCAGAGTGATACTGCCTTTCAAATCTGTCAAGATTACCACACGTCCTTGATAAACAGGATTCCTAAGCCAAAAATCACAGGGATTAAGATGTGTAAAACGAGATGGTTTTGTTGCCGGAAACGCACGATTACTCTATCGTTAGTAAAATATTGCGAAAGAAACTGCTGCACAAAGAGCCCAATGAGTAGAGGAAAGTCATCTTGCTTAAAGGTAATTCAAGACATTGGCGCTATTACATTTGGGGTACAGCAGAATTTTCGAACATTTTTTGATATCTCCTGGTCTTTTGCATATATTCTGAAGTCAACGAAACTCTCGAAGTGAAGTTGAAGCAATTCCTTTTTTTTTTCATTAAACAATTTCACAAGAAAAGCACGAAGTCATCGCTGATAAGAATGACATTTACCCATCTTTATCCCTTTTATGTCTAGAAAGAAGTATCAAAACAAAGGCTCATGAAAATTTTTGTGCTTACAATACGAAATTGAAGTCACAATGACAGTTTCAGTCACTACATTTTTTATTTCCTTTTTTTTCATATCAGCAATAGAAATTAGGAAGAAAAAATTCCTTATCACATGTATTTTTTGTGTGATTATTTGTTTTTTTAGCATAATTTCTGTTGTACAGTGCAATCTGTCGGTGTTTTTGGAACTAGTTTTCCCTTTCGTAATATCTTGAATAGCATGATCAAGAATTTTGGAGCTTTTAAGTCACTGTATAGAGAGTTCAGAGTAGGAGTGTTTTAATTTTGACCACTTTGTACTTAAAAATCTAACTCATAGTAAATTTTTACAATTTATTTTTTTATTATAAAATATTAAATATAAATTTACTTCTTTCTAAGTTTGAGCAACCCTGGCCTTCGTATACAGCATTTGTAACATTGAACAATAGGTTTTTTTTTTGGGGGGGGGGAGATCATAACAAATAGGAGAGAATTCCAAAGGTGCAGTTGTTAACGTTTGTAGATCTAAGTGCTTTATAATATTCTATTCGTAAGCAATAAGCAATCACATAAAATTAATAAACGAATGCATAAAAATTTGAAATAAAAAACAGTCAAAAGTATTTGCGACAAGATGACGAGATTGTCACTTTAACCCTGTTATCGAGCCCTGGAGCAAAAACATTAAAAATTCTGGATTCATTGATGGAATTATTAAAAATATAGCATGAGTTTATTTAGACTGATTATTATTCATCATAGAGAAATATGAAAAAATAAAATGTGATGTCTAAGGCAGTTATATACAGAAAAGGGGAACTAAACGCCTTTCCTTCCACCCTACGAGATCTTAAATTGTGGATAGTCAAAACTACTTCAAAACTTCGAATTTACACCAGCATCATCTATCAAGCAACGGAATGACGATCCTAACTTCAATGCACGAGGTTTTAGCGTCTAAAGGGATGCAGCGCAAAAGTATTTGTGAGGTAATGGAGTTTGAATAATATAAACATAGATCTCATTTCTTATCTTCACCTGGTCTCTTCTATGTTAGATTTGTTTGACATACTAAATTAAATCTTCTTTTAAGATTAGTACAGATTATATTAGAATGTATCAATTTTAGAAAAAAATATTTTTTAAATGAGATTTTTGGGATACGAAGTAATTGATTTTTAAAATTAATCTGCACCATAAACCGTTACTGAATTTTCAGAAAATTCATAAAATCTGTATATTGTAAGAAATGAATTTAAGTGAAGTTACACAAGCGGGGTTATGACTTTATATTCCTTTTGAATACCTAAACAGTAGAATAAATCATAAACAAATCTTATTTTACTAGTGATAATTTCCATTTTTCGTAGATATGATATTACTTTGGAGAAAAGATTTTAAATTGTACCTATCACCATTTTCTTCCTTTGCGTGCTCTTAAAAGAATACCACAGAAAAGAAGTAAAAGTTTTATGAAACTATGTTTCTTCCCTTGCAATAGCTTCACGCAATCTTCTTGAGTAAATATGGTCTCAAATAAAACACTATGAAATCCTTAAGCCAAACCACGCCCGACGTGCGAAATGTTTTTAGTAAAATTCCATTTCCATTCCTCTTCACAAGCCTTCACACTAATACCTTTCAAACCCTCTTACAGGCTGAAAAGAATGGGATAGAAAAAACAGCCCTTATTACGCGTTCATCCTCTTACGAGAAAGGAAGCAAATGGGGAGGAAAGAATGAGGAAAGAAGTGAAGTGAGCGAGCTATGCGAAAGAAGAATTAAAAAAAAAAAAAACTCCTCTTCCCTTTTAGTGGCTTTCCTGGCATGACCCAATCTTGACCTAATAGTTCTTGACGCACAGATTCTTAATTAATGACAGGGAGTGGGCTGGCTGACCACAGACCAGTGCTGAAAGAATTCCAAATGGACAAAAGCTAATGGTACAAAACGGATTCATTTATCCTTGTCTAATTTATCATTCGGATCTTCATTCACATTATTTCATCCGTTTAAGAAGAATTTAGTTTTTTGAATATGAACTAAGTTTGATCAGAATATCTATAAAATATATTGTAAAGAGTTTTGCAATGGGACACAAATATCGCTAAGATTGTTTATATTTACAGCCAGTTTTGAAGCAACATTATGGATGCGCTCGAGAGGTGACCCATGGTCATTATTCAAGACGGTACATAATTTTGGCATTTTTTAATTTATTTTTCAAAAATAACTAAACACCTGTTAAAAATACCTACAGAGTAGTAAAAAGATTTGAATTAACTTTGCTGGGAAATTCAATTTGAAACAATTATATACAGTCACTCAAAGAAGTATTGTGCCACTTGGTTTGCATAACTACAAAGCTATTTATAAAACTATTTATCACATTAAAATAAAAATAAAATGAATCGAGAAATATTTTAATATTTAGTGTACAGTTTGTAAGGACAGTTTTATTAAAATTTTAGAATTATAATTTGATCTATCTTTTTAAATATAATTCAAAGGCAAATAGGAGTCAAAAAAGTATTGAGGCACTTTTGAAATGAAAAAAAATCAACAAATATACAATTCCTCAATAGATCTGAAATGACTACCACATATTTAGACTATAATTTTAAACATAAAATTTTCAATAGATAAGATTAATTATAAAAAATGGCGAGAAACAAAGATACATTGGTTGATGTGCGAAATCTTATAACATGTCATTGGAAAAATGGAAAATCAGTTCGCTGTATAGGAGATGTCTTGAAATGGAGTAAGTCTATGGTTTTTAACATAATTTACAGGTTCAGAAAACAAATAGTGTTCAAAACAAGCAAAGATCAGGGCGTGCAAGGGCATTGAATGAACATGAAAAGTGGTGGATTGTGAAATAAGTTCACTTTTTTTAAAACTAGTGCAGTAAAATTCACTCTGCAATGTAAAAGTAAGTTCGGAAAATCTGTAAATCTTGAAACTGTCAGAAATGTTTTAAGAAAACATAAATATCGGAGCAGAGTACCTTAAAGAAAGCCCTACATAGGCAAAGCAAATCGACAAACTAGGCTGGTATTTGATAAAACGTTTGTAAAGCAGCAAAGTGAGTTTTGGAAAAATGTAATTTTTGTTGATGAAATCAAATATAACATTTTCGAGTCGGATAGGAAGCAAAACGTTTGACGGAAACCAAATACAGCTATGCATGTCAAAAATCTACGGCCTACGGTCAAATAGGGAGATGGCAATCAAATAGTCTGGGGTTGTATGGCAAACACTGGTGTCGGGAACTTACATTTTATTGGTTTTACAATGAATAAACATGTCTGTCTTTACATTCTCAAGTGAAATTTAAAGCAAAGATCGAGCACACTGGAAATCTCAAGACATTTTAAATTTTACCAAGATAATGACCCGAAACATAGATGACCCATTATTGATATTTGTAAATAATGGTTCCCCTACCACTTACCTTAATCACATTTAGCATGTGTGGGATTATTTGTAGAAGAATTTTATAAGAACATGAAATTTCTAAAAAGAAGGATTTAAGAAAACACTTGGTCTAAATGAGGACAAAAATTGATGGATCATTTTACAAAAAATAGCTTCAACCCATGCCAAATAGACAAGGAGAGGTCATAAAAAGTAAAGGTGGCCCATAAAGATGTTAACTTTTAAGTTTGCATTGTTTTTCTTTATTTATTGAGAAGTGTCCAATATTTTTTTGAACACGTTTTTTCAACTGGATTTCTTTTATTTATTTATTATCATAATTGCATTAATGCGAGAGTTTTGCTTGAATTATTATGATTTTTATATACTAAAATAATATTTACTTCTTTGTTTTGGTTTTTTTTTGTATATTTAAGTGTAATATTATGATAAAATTCTGTGAACTTGTGGAGTGTCCCAATACTTTTTTGACAGACTTTATATTGTTGCAATTATTACGATTACTGTTGCTCCCCATCATAGTTAGTTCCTTCGTAGGAAAGACTGTTTTACGATCAGCTCTATTGGATGCTGGTCGGATGCAGGATGAATGACCCCAGACATGGCAACTTGGCGACGAATTTGGAGACTTTCTAGACGAAATTAATAATAAATGACTTTTTAAGAATTTTGGCGATAGAGCCGATAGAAGCTGAGATATGCTTGATTGTTCCAGAAACTTCTCTGCCCTGTTCCGGAACTATAAAAGTCCGGTACCCCAATCAGAAGACAGTAGTGTATAGATTTGTCTGACCACTTTGTGTGCTGTGATTTTTGTTAGCTACCGATTACTACTTGTGGGTTGCTGTTTGCACTAACGTGCTGCTCTGTGTTGTTTGTGTAAGTCTCAGTTGTGTATTTTTTGTCTGTGTCTTCGTATTAATAAAATTCGTCGTTTGTTACCGAGGCCTGTTGGTTGTGTTACACTATCCACCATTACAAGCGAACTCCTTTGACTTTACGGACTTAGTGGTGGAAGTTCCGTAACAATATTTTTTTGGAACAATAAACTAGCCCTTGTATTAGCTAAATAATTTTGCATCGAATTACTTTACGAGTGCAAAGGATTAAATGTAATTTTGAAATATGGAATGCAAATGACGAGAGAGACGCCTGATCAGTCAGCCATTTTTTAAACTTTCGCACCACACTAGTTGTCAGATATTTACCAAGACGTATTTAGATTGAACGCCAGACATATTTAAGTCTGCTTAAACGAAATTTCTATAGCTGGATCCGATTTAGAGTAGGTAACTTTCCGGTTTCGAATTCGAAAACTCATCATCAAATTTCTATGGTTCAGAAATATAAGGAAATCTAGAATTATGATGACATATGAACAGTATATATTTATAGAAAAAGAAAATTAAATTCCAAAAATGGAATAAAAAAATTCCACAATAACAGTTTTTTTCTTTATTTGAATAACATCAATTTTGAAAAAAATTAAAATAATATATGAAACTGCTCGCATAATGAGAACATTAGAGAAGGGATTTTTTAAGAAGATAAAAATAATTTAAGTGTTAAGAAAAGGATTGTAACATTCACTTTGATTGAATTTAAGAAAGGTTGTTAAGAACAGGATCGTGTTCTAGCTCTTTTGCCAAAATCTCCTTTTCTTGAGACTCTACCTGAATATCATTTCATTCAGTCGTTTCTCCGCTAATAAGATTCAAAGATGTGGGATCGTAATGTGAAATAATCCACTCGTTATTAATCTGACTCCATTTTTATTATCTATCTATATTACAATTCTATTTACATGCTATATATATATTTAGTTGCTTGCTTTTCATAGTTGCCATATACAAAAACATACATTGGTTTCGCGCGCAGTTAATGCTGATTTTAGAGTTCTAAAAGCAAGTTATAGCTCTAGTATGATTAAAGTTAAAATTAGTTTTTAGCCAAAGGCGCTCGTAACATCTTTTAAAGCCGTTGTAGATTTCGTATTCTTGCATCCCAAAAGATAAATTCCAAATTAATGAAACGAAAATCAGTTGAATTATTGAGTTAAATCAGTATTTATTTCAATAGACATAGCTATTTTTAGCCACTGCAATGGAGTTTTTATAAAATACTTGTCGATATATCTGATATTGCTCAGGATTAATATCCTTTCATAGGAAATGTTTATAACCAACAACTAATTTTGAATGAAATGAAAGAGTATATAAAATAACATACGGTCTAAAATCTTAACCCCTCGTGTTTAATTAAAATTTAAATGTGAATGGAATCAGACTATATTTAAATAACTTAATATTCAGTACAAGCAATATATATTCAAGGATAATGCATTCAATGGAGGCCCTTCAGAAACACGAACGATATTAAGGCGATTCGATCATTAACAAAGATAGTTGATTTTTTGAAGGGGACAGGTTAATCAAACTGAAGATACTTAAGAATACATTTTAAAAGTAAGTTTTGAAATTATCAAACAGCACTATCAATTAACGCTGATGAATTTAAGCCACTCATATCTGAAGCCTTTGAAAGCATTAGCTAGGCATGCTGAAAAACCTGCAGGATAAATTTTCCTACTCGATTGATGTCGTTCTTATTTCCGTAGGTGCTTACTTTGAACACTCATAATTGTGTAGAATTTAAATTTTCAACTCTTATATTTGAGTTTTGATAAACAACAAAGCAGTACATTATTTTGCTTTCTTTTAATATCCCTGAAAATTTGGTATTTTATTTATGAACACCATGTATTGAATGAGTATAAATGTAACAAAAACTTCAGATCTCAGTTCATTGACTTTTGCTATTTATAATTACATAGGTGTACTCGCACATTGATAAATCAGTCGATTTAGAAGTAAAATAAAACCTGTCTAAGCTCCTAGATGTCAAAATAGAAGTGGTGATTTCGCAACTGATAACGATGCAGCCACAAAGATTGGAGGTATTTTTAACTCCCGCCTTTCGTTACAGCGGGCGATGGCTGAATTTATTAAAGTTTTTTTTAACACAAAATATTTTTTTTCTCGCTATAACAACTGTATCATTATTTTCAAATGATTAGTTATTTCCTTCATTTCGTGTTTTGATTCATCTTTGGAATATGTAGAATTCAGTTAATACTATTAATAGCTCCATTTCTCTGATTAAAAATAATCTGATAGTTGTTTTCAAAACATGTACGCAAATTTTTAACCGTCACCAAGGTTTTAACTTTCAGTTTTCGACTGTTTACCAGAATGAAACAGTCTTTGCTGAAAGAAATATTACGTGCACATTGGGACTACATTGTACAGTCACGTTTGTTTATGTAAAATTCATAATATGAAATATTTATAATGTTTTCTATCTTTTTCGATGTATTATCTTATCATCAATACGAATTCATGAATGCTTAGAAAAACACTTTTTATCGTACAGAAGTGACATTCAACCAATTTTTAAGAAATTTTCAGCATAGTTGAATTCTTTTTTGGAGGAAAAAATACCTTTTCTATTTTTTACAAAATAGTTTTAAGCCAGCTATACACATCTTTCGTTTTCTTTTGAAAAATGTTTTTCAGATTCTTTTCTGCTCTGAAGTTTTTCTTCCGTATCTCACAAGTGAAAAGAATACCGTGAAGAAAGAAGCAAAGACGAAAGAAAAAAATGTTAGGAATTTCAGTTCGGACTCGGAACTGTAGTGAAAATAAATGCGTCCATTTTATAGAAAAAGGACAACGAGTTGGCCCGGCCAACATTCGCGATTTATTTCACTTCGGATACGAATGTGTGTGTTTATTGGGAGTTTTAAACTTGGGCCAAAGAGAGAGAACGATCAAGTCTACGTGAAATCAATACCCAAAGTAGTTTTCCGAAAACTAGTTTTCCAGGCTTTTAAGCTGCTGGTGGGTCACAATAACTTCGCTTGAGAGACTGAAATGAGTTAGGAATTATCGTGAGATTAAACTTGAAATTGTCAGTACCCAACATAATAATATTTTGATAATCTAAAATAAAGTATTTGGAATAGGAATAATCGTTATAATGAATTAAAATACTACATAGGGAGCAGCATTGATATTTTATTTAATTTCTTTAACATTTGATTTTAAAGATAATAAATGTAAGAATTCGAAATAAAATAAGACCATTGCAACGATTCCATGAAAATTTCTTTAACTCCTTTGCATATAATGACGAATATGAATACTTGAATACTAAATGTTTTGTTTTAAATTTGCAATTAAGTGAAATGTAATTTAAAATACAAAAATCACTTAAAAGTACTTTAGTATCTCAAAAATCTTATATTATCATTTGAATTAAAATAGTAATAAATATCCCAAGCAGCATATGTCATCTAATTCGGAAGTTCAGTACATTCATAGGTCTATGTGCATTTTAGGCAAGATGTCATTTTCTTCATCATCGTTATACAAGGTTTGGAAGCAGGCTATTATGGAGTCGAATATAATTTTGAACCGTGATTAGTGATTATATTATGAAGATGTCAGTGGCTATGCCATATTCTCTTCAAATCCGCTTTATCCAGCAAATGAAGTTTAATCATCAATGTTAGATTCACCAAGCCCATATTCAAAACAAATGATTTGTGAAACTGGTTCTCAACTCGAATCCTTTGTTAACGTAGCCGATTCCTTAATATCGTTCCACAACATTACAATAATGAAAATTAGAATACCCATTAATAGTTAAAATCTTTTAAAATCAAAACATATGCACTGTTTCCCATGCATCCAAAATTGTCTGCATTCTTAGTTTAATTACATTTAATCTAGGTTTTAAAAATACTATTAATTGCAAAGTCATTTTCTGATTTTAAAAAATAATTTTAGATGTCCGCAACTATGACTTTTCATATTACTAATTTTCTACTTTAAATCTCTGCATCTGAATTGGCGCCTAAAATAAATGGCCTTTAACATATTTAAAAAATCATATATGCTAAAAAAATATGAATTAAATGCACGACGATGTTTGCTGGATGCTTTCTTTTATATGCCACAGATCATAATTTATAACCAACCTCGTTTCAACTTTAAAGCAAATTAATTTGAAAACGTTTAAGCCGAGCCTTTCGTTTTTTTCCCCACTGAATTCCGCGTTTTGTTCAATCCATACCCATTAACTGCAGCTGGTTGCTTCTTTTTCATTATCCAGAATTCATTTAAACGCATCCGAAATGGCGTTAAACTTTTTTAAAAAAGCAAAAGAAAATAGAGTTTAAAACAATTATTTATTCATGAACCGAGTGAGATGCGGCTATGCTGGAGGCAAAAATGAAATTTCTAGTGAACCGCGCTGCTAATTATTTGCTATAATTAATGCCCTTTAGCCGTTGCTAATAAATCTCGACCCAAGTTCGTCCAAAAGTTGTAATTTATTTACGTTTTCAGATGTTTCTGATAGGAAAACAGGAATTGCCCAAGTTCAAAGTAAACGTGAAATACCTTTTGCACTTGTAGAAGATGAAATTTTACGTTATGCATTTGTCAAAATTAATTAAATATATTTAATTCATATCCAGTTTTCACAAAATGACTTCCATGAAAAGTATTAAAGCTATTTTTAGCTAAGCGATGCTGTTAAATACATACCATTTTCTAGATAATTTATAAATGATTTTAACTATAATCAGATGTTTAAAAGTTTAAAGTTTAAAGTTTTAGGTTTAAAATTTTAAAATATGTTCTTTTTTTTTGCCTTTAATATGTGTTACTTCTAATATAGCTCACTGTGCATCACTTCAGGTTTTCACTTGCCAAAAAAAAAAAATCTCGTTGAGATATAATTGACTTTTGTTTAGCGAAATTACGGTCACCTAAAATTTATCCGAAGTAAGCAATTCTAGCATTTTTTTATAAGGTTACCTCGAAGCAGATGCAAATATCTCATTTTTGATAAACCTTAGATACATGATTTTTGTGACCTGTTACAACAGTTTTGAAAAGTCCCTGGTTGAGGGTCTAAGCACATGAGTTGAGTAATAGATTCCTATTGTACGTTAGAATTTGCTGTAAGATTTTCAAACTCCTTGTGTTAGTCAGAGTCCTTTGCTTCAAATTCTTTGTTTACTGAATTACCTTATATATTTTTTGAGCGTTTACGCTGAAACAGGTTGTCTATTCTTTACGCCCCAAAATACATAAAATAAATTTAGTATGCATTTCCTGCAACTGGTCTTTTGCTTCATTTATATTAGGAATACTATTTATAAATATTTTTTGACATGCAATATGTGAATACTTATTTAGTATCCATTCGTATCTTGTGCTTTCCATACATTCTGTGATAAGATCTACAAGAATTTCGAATTGCAGTTCTGAATAAAAGTTTGTAGTCTCATTTCAGAAACTCTGAGATTTATGTCTTACCTCAATTAATTAATTTTTCACTCTTTTTCCTAGGACATTGAATTGTGGATCATTATAATATCATAATCCTTATTCAGTTCAATTGAACAGTATTTTTTACCTCTACGATAAACTGAAACATATCTAAAGATATTTTTGGTGGGAAGGTAATAAAATAATCCCGTTTTAGCCTTAGTAAAATTGAATACGTATTGGATGGTTAATATTTATTTATTATTCTAGAAAAACATAAATTTTATATTTTTCTGAGTTTTAATCAGTTTGGTTTAGTTATATTAAGGTCCCATTTTTAAGTAACACTAGGGCTATTTTGGAACGTTCCTCGTAATTATGAGCCGTGGTCAGATGACGAGGACAGCACCTGGGCTGGTGCCCCACCATCCAAGCTTCCCCACTGCTCCAGGGGGGGGGGGCGTTTGTTCCCGACGTATCTAGCGTGCACCGGGACCGCTTGCACGTCGGTTCTTCGTTGGAATTGGGCCTCAAACCTGAAACCCTCCGGGTTCGAAGCTGAGACCTTACCACCAGACCACCATGGTCCCTGAATAGTTTTAATCAATAAAAGAAATGTTTATCAATTCACTAAAACTATAATTTTACATCTATGATAATTTAAAGTTAAAATATTCTTGACATGGGATCTATTTTTCATTTGGATTATGAATTATTAAAAATATTTATAAAGGTATAGCTCACACTACTGAAATGGAAATGTAAAATAAGGTTGAAAAAATATTTTTTACTTCTGAAGATAACAATATACCACATATTTGGAATAAATGAATGTTTGGGAAGTTCATTGTTAAATTTATTAATTATTTGATGAACAACTCACTTCAGTTCTTAATTAGCTCAGAATATTAGCTAGCATATTTCTAATTCAGTGATTATAAAATAAAAATAATTTTTAACTTTATTACTGTTTATTTATTTCTCAGATGACGATAATTAAAAAGCATTAAAACTTACAACTCAAGCATCTCTGACTTTATACGGTGTTGTGTTATAGGAAAAAACTTAACAGTTGCAATTACTCTGTATTGGAATAATAATACTCAAATCTTCATGCGTATGTTTGAGTAATCTTGTTTTTTAACGGATGAAATTTTGATTTTCAAAAAGTCGACTGACTCAAAAAGCAATCACTTATAATAAGAATCTTCTTTTCCTAATTGAATATTCCAATTCTTTCCACTTAAAGTATTTCGATTATCCTAGATTTTTCATTTCAATGACATGTAATAAAAGAAATTAAAGTGACTTCTGTTCCTTCATGTGGAATAATTGACGATTTGATATCGATTATTCCAGGCGCTACGAAAACTTCATCGTCATCAAACTCCTCGGACAAAATGTTAAATAAAATTTTTGCGGCGTCAGACTGTTTGATGTGTTTCAAAAGGTCGGCACACTGTCACAAAAATAAATATATCCGGTTTCCAGGAAAACACGTTTTCCCAATAAATCGACCCGTGATCTTTGCCCCTTTTTACAAAAGAAGAGGAAATGTTTCTTAGAACAGAGTTCTCCCCGCCTTAATAAGGTTAAAGTTTGTTTTAGTTTCCTACTCACTCGAGAAAGAAATCTCTCGCGAAATTCGAAACCGGAATAACTCTTTAAAATCATTATTTTTGTGCACAACTTCTTTCGGAGACTCTTCTACTTGCTGTGCGACGGAAGATTATTGATTTGCTTAAGTTTCTTTTGTGGCTTTATTGTGCAGCTGGCTTTTATAAGCTATTGTAGTGTGCCTAATCATTTTACTTACAGACGCTGCTCTTGATTTGTTGTTTATTTTATAATTTTTTATAAAATTGAACTTTCGAAACATTCTTTATTAAATTATTTCAAAAGGACTGCACTCATTAACTAATAATGCAAGCGTATTAGAATTATATTCTAGGAATTTCTAGAATCACGGATATGGAATCATTTATCATTAAATTGTTTCAAAGGAGTCCTTCTATATATTTAAATTACAGGATGGTTAGAATTTGAGTACCTCTTTCAAAAATTGTAATAAATTTTTATGGAAACTGTGCTGTTCCTGATTTTATTATCCATATTTAATCCCTAAAACGAACTTCGAATAGCTCAAACATTTTCTAATAAAGCTCATTATCTACGAACTACATCCAATGAACTGTGGAAAACGCCCGAAGGAACTAACAGCCTTAAAGAAACAAATTTCAATGTAGTAAAATAATAAAGGAATTATCTAACATATTTTTATATCATATATTATAACAATCCAGTACTGGTCATTGAATTTATGCAGTTTTCGTAAAATAATGCATTTCCTATCACATATAATGATATTGTATCAAAAGTGATATAATTTAGTTAGAGAAACGCAAAGTCTTCAATCTATTCGTCGATAATTTTAAAGGAAGTAGTAATAATTCATCTTGGAGAAATGATGGGAAATTCCGTTGAAATAATACTTCTCTTCGAATTCCACTCTACATCATCATATGATACTTCACAGATGACCTTTAGAAAACGCATGGCTTCTTAAGGTTGATTCTCTGGTAGTTGAAATTATTCACTGCAATTCTATGAAATTTTACATAGCAATATTTACAATATTTATGAAAGACTGAGACGTTTCTTATATATTTCTGCTCTATGGTACATTTTTAAGAAACCCTTTGTTTAGAATATATATATATATATATATATATATATATATATATATATATATATATACATAAAATATATTTTTTAAATATTTATCTTAAATTTATAAAGAGGAAAATAAGTTCATTAAAATTATTGAAATTATAGTCAAATATTTAATTTTGAATTGATTTTATTCAGAATTATTTTTTCTGGTTCATCAATCTGTGGAAATGAATTTGAAGATTATCGTACCACAACACGTACTCAACTTGATTTTAAGAAACAAAAGCAATCAGAAACAAAAACAGGCATTTTTTTTTTTTTTATGATGAACAAAACTAATTATTTTTCATATAAGCTAAAGTTAAAAGTAGCAAATTCTTTTTCGTAAATTTCTTTGAAAAAAAGCTCTCCTTTATTTACAACTAAAATATCGTTATTGCCAAGAATCCCCTAGTTACCTTTAAGAAAGATAAGGTCAAGAGACAATCCTCACAAAGGAGGCCGTTAAAATAATCTCGCACTATAATCATTACTGAAATGCAATTTTACTGGTAGGCAGAAATAGTTCTTGATCATCTTTAGAAACTGACTTCTGCTTTGCAAAGACATCAAAGCTAACGTTGTAAATTTTCTTGGATCTTATCCCAAGCCACTCAAGCTCATTAAGTTTTCCCAGAAACCTTCAACCACAGCATATTATATTATATTATATGTGTACATATATGCCAAATATAGGAGATATTTCCTTAACAAAGTATTTCTGCACGATTCGTGAGCACATATCCTGTGCTGCTGTTTGAAAAAGAAGAAACAAAATTACTTAAGAAATATCAGGAAACAGTTTTCGTGAAGAGTCATCCATGTATTCACATCGAGCCATACTTTATTTTTGCACAATTTTCGATAAGCAATTCCATATCACGGTTACAAATATTTCTTAAAGGCAATAAAATTTCTTTTCTTCATAAACTACTAATTTCACGAGAAATTCTTTGGGCTTCCACGTGATCGTTAAAACAATTTTGCTTTGCTTTTCCTCCCGTGCTACTGATCGTTGACACTCCACGTGAAAGTCTACTTTTCCTGACTGCCAAGCAAATAAGAAATTTTTCTGCATAACTTTCACGACGATGGGAATGCGCTGTCATCTGGGGCTAGGCAGTGGAATGAATCCCGATAATATAAAAAGCTAGAAACGCCAACGAGTCATAGAATCGCTCTTATTACATATATAGTCGAATGGCAACAATCAAATCTAAACAAATCACTATACGAACATTTCAGATGATTTTGCTGAACTAGCTGCACTGGATTCAGAGCCGCTCTATTTAAGGAAGCTAAAAACAATTATTAATAATGCCTTGAATAAAACCCACCAATAATTGTATTCTCTCAGAGGAAAGAAGATGAAAGTAAAATCAAGAAATAGGCATCGAAGAAAGTTTAATAGGTTTAACAGTTGAAACGTATATGCGAAAATAGGTTTAACTGTTTTCAGATGGATAATCACTATAATCTATCTATAAAAATTGGAAATCTATCTTCCGAAACTATTATAACACAAAATATATTTTTATACCCTCTAAAAACTAAAAAAAAAAATCTTTTAATGACATCAATTTTATTTTTGAACAATATTTTCTTTATTGGTAATAAACTTTTAAATGCACGGTACAATTTACACACACACACACACACACACACACACACACACACACACACACACACACACACACACACACACACACACACACACACACACACGCACGCACACACACACCTATACTCTCCTCCTTAGTATTTAACAACTGAAAAAGTTGTTCAGAAGGATTGCTAAATGGAACATGGGTTGAATAGTTTTTAAATAATGCTAACAAAGATCATATTCAGAGGTTAGACTCAATAAAATTCTTCCTAAAAATCATTTTCTCCCGTTATGACACGATGCCATTTGTAGTCAGTTATTTTGCAGAGACTCTAATTACTTGCTATAACATTATCTTAATTCTCTAGCCGGAAATTATTTATTGATAATTTTGTCTTTGTAAATCTCTCTTTCGTGGAGGTAGTATTTACTTCAATCATTTTCTAATGCATACATTTATAGTTCCATCAGCAAAGCATAGTTATCATTCCAAATGGCAAGAGGAATTTCAGTAAAATTATTTTAGTAGCCTAACACATGTCCTGATCTTCATATGCATGAGGATCCAAATAGAGGGAAGCCGCATGTCACAAACCCTATGAAAATTATAAATGCCCGTATAAACTATCAGCTAATTACAAGTAGTTTTTTTACTTGATGTTGTCATTTCACCTACATATTCCTTACGTAAAATTATTTCATCTGGTGATTCCAATATTAAAATGATAAGATGAATTTACGAATTGTTATATGGGCGTATACAATCACTTGTTGGAAGAATTGGAACATATTGATGTAAATTAAAGAACGGAAAATGCATCCTTTAACATATTGGATTAATTTTCTAGTATAATCAATATCTTTGTTAGTTTTAATTACATATAAAGTTAAGAATCTCATGAAATCAATTTAGCAAAAAAAATTGATCAAAGCATTACCAAATAAAATAAAATATAGACATATACTTTATGCATTGGCCTTTAACAGAGACGAAAAACAAATGATTATATATTTGATAAAACAGTGAAGCAATTTCAATTTAATTGGAAATAAGTATTTTAGCAAATTATGTTTAAAAATATTCTTCAAATTTTCAAAATTGACGGACAAATTATATTGTTATTAAATTTAATATCATTAAAAAATTTCTTTAACTCTCAAACAGTACAAAAATAATTTTTATGTAATATTATTTCATGAACTTAATAATTAATTTTTTAAATAAATTGTTCATGAATTAAAATTCCTAAAAGTTTAAAGAAATCTATTGCTCGATTTCATGAATTGATTTATTTTAACATCTAATATAAAAATGAGTACAATTTCTTGATTTAAATAACAACAACTAAGATTTTTTCTTAAAACATATTTGTTTACTCCATTGCAAATTTAATATTTTGCCCTTTCCACTTTGAAAACTATCAATAGAATGTACCGTTGTTTTCAATATTGTTTTTTCGAAGGAAGCTCTATGGATATTCTGTGTTTCTAAAATAGAGTACAAGTTATTAAAGCATAATAATTTTGGAGCGGATATTTCTAATGATTTACATGCGCTCAAAACATTTTATAAGTATTTAAAAGTTGAATACATTAAAACTTTACGCACAAAAATATCATCATTTTTTTAGTTTAATTTTCTTTACATGAAGAAGACAGCTCTTTAAAGCTTCGTCAACGCATTACAAAACTTCTCGAAGGTAATGCTTTCCATTTTTCAAAATGCACAGTTTCGCATTATTGGGAAAAAAAATCACTGTAACTGATTCTAATGTAGTTCGCTTTTAACTAACTTACACCATTACAGCAGAAAATTCCCGTCATTCGACAAAATATCTATGACGAACTAGGTAAACATACTTTCAATTCGAAGGCGCTCAACTGGAAATGGCAAATATCTAGATTTAATGAAACATAGGAAAAGCATTACAAAACCATTAAGACAGTTTCATTTCATTCCATTCTTTCGTGATAAATGTCGTGTTAAATATTGAAAACAGTTTGCATTTTTCTGAGTTTATGAATTCCTAAATGCATTTCCACGGATGTGTATTTACCTTCTAGTTTTTCTTTTTTTTAAAATCTTTTTTTTTCCTCTTGTCTTCTTCCCATTTTGGAGATTTTCGGGGGAGAAAAGTTTATTGTTTCTTCTTATGGATATTTTTATTAAACAAAAGAAAATGGAGTTTTAGTTTGTCTTTTTTAAAATTTCGTTATTACTATTTTAAATTTGCAATAATCGAAAAGAGATTTCAAAGTTAGTTAAGTGAAGCTATTTCTAAAAGAACAAAAAATGGTTTGAAGATTTAAAAGAGTGTTATTCTTTCAAAATATTTCATACATTTTTTTTCTTCTTTCTTAAGTTAGAATTTAATTGTATCTGAAAGAAACTTTCATGTTTGATAAAGTTAAGAAACATATAATAGTAGATTTTCATCATACAATTTTTTTTCATAAAATTCTATTATTTCAATGATAAAATTTTTTTATATATATTGCATAAAAGTTAACATTTCCTTTAAGTACAGTGCGGATAATGCTGCAGTAAGATTTTTTTTATCCTACATTTTTATTATTAAAATTATTCCAAATCTATGGAATTTTTCTTCCAACATTCATCGACTATTTTAACACATATATATTATTACAGGCCCTGTACTACTGTTGTATCTTCATATACTCTATGGATATATATATATATAAATAATAAGAATGCCAAATAAATCCATAGGTACATAAATCGAAAGATGATCTTTTTCTTCTAATAGATTAAAAATTTAGGCTTTGATTATATTTTATATTTCGGAGTTAAAATCTCCGTTTTAAGAAGATGCCTTAATATAACTATAATATAGATTTAATTGATTTAAATTTATTTGTATTTTATTTCTATTAATGTTTTTTTAGTAAAAGGAAAATTTTCTTTTGGATTTGGTCATCTTCAGTCTTGATGTAGACTTGTAATATTGTGCGAATTTGCATTTTTTTGCCTGTTTAAATTTGAATTTCTTATGGATTCTGTTTCGGATTTGATTTGATTTCGGATTCGGATTTGAAGAGATACGGTAAAATAAGTCAGTAATATGTCAGGATATTAATGAGATTCATTATAACCAAATTCTGAGAAGTTTCAATATTTTGATTCAATTTCGAGTGAAAATATATATTGAATAAATTTCTGTTCTTCTCATTTTTTGTTGATATTTGAAACAAAGCGGATTGAAAAAATGCATGTAGAAATTTGAAATATCAACAGAATTTTTTGTATACTTTTCAAATAATTTATAATTCAGATATTTTCTCTCCAATTCTGTACTGAGTTTGTAACGTACATAGCAGATTATTTTTTTTAAAAAAAATTATTCATTGTTTTCTTCTGATAATTCTTTGAATTTCTGAGCATTCTTTCAATTCTGAAATATTATTAGTAAATATTTCATATTTAGTAACGCTATGATCATGTTTCTTTATCTATCCAGACACTCAAATCCCCTTATATAATTTGTTTCAAAGCTATTCGTTAAGAAGATTAATATGTCCCGGCTTACAAGAACTCAGACATACGGATTTCTTTATTTTCCTCTCCTCCATTTTGAATGCTTTACTTTTTAAAACAAAATATAAATACAAAATATATAAATAAAAACAAACACCAGAATTAAAAAGGAAATTCGTCCTTTCTTCGTGAAAAATGAAGCTGAAAGAATGCCAGAAAAAGATAAAGTCACTCATGTAATCCAAGAAGTCAATAAAGCCAGGTAACTGAGTTTGGACTTCGATTGTAAGGGCGCTAATGAACTGTAGAATTTACATGGCAAATGACTGACAGTCGATATTTTAGAGAAATGCATAAGCAAATTACTTCTATTGAGGTTGAAGCCCTCAGGATTAGATCCACCGGAAAAACAAATGCCAAATGCAAACCGGCAAGCAACACTGATGATCTCGATTCACTTGAAAACGTCTTGCAAATTTTACAGATGATAGACTTCAGTCATGATTATTTTTCTAGCTGGAAGACAAGGAATGAAAATATTAGCTTGTTTTTAAATTCTGCATTAAAAAAAGTACGGCATCGAGTCATCCGATGATTTTATTAGATTTCTGGCAGTCATCGGCGGCGATTTTTTTTTTGTAACACTTTTATTTTTATACATTTGGTTCTGATATGTATGGAAATGCCATTCCTTTTTGAATACCTTTTGTCTTTTACAGTCTTATCTTCTAAATAATTACGATTCCTTCGTATTTATAAAGAAAATTTGACCCAACTGACTTGAATTCAGCATATGTGCTTTTTTGTTTTTCACATTCATACGAAGATAGACTTCTAATCTGAGATACGAAGCATAGTTGATTTAGAATAGACTTATTGCAATAGGAATTCTATGTGTTTTTGACTGCTGAAGTTATTATTATTTTTTTTTCATTAAAAGTCCGAAGAGTTTTTTTTCTTTTAACAAAAATTGCTCAACAAAACCTTTAATGTCATTGACTTATTTGTATAATATCATGAGATTTAAAATTTAGTATAAAATATCATTTGTGCCTTTTTTCATAGTTAATAAAAAAATTGCAATAAAGTTTGCAATAAATGCTGACAAAAATACAAAAATTCTGCATTAAAAATAACCAATGTTATCACTTATTCTTATTAAAATGAGGCTGTATATCTTTACGAAATCTAATTTATTATTTATAATAAGTACAAAGTCATAGAAAATAAGTTATTTTACAATAAATTATTTTACATTTCAAAATATTTTTCAACGAAAATATTTCAAGAGTAATTCTTCTTGACTTTTTCAATTAATAATTCTTCTTTCGACTAAATATTTCAAGAATAATTCTTCAACCATGTTTGAAATATATTGCTGAAATTTCTTTGTGAAAATTGCTGAAAATAAGAAATGCATAGTGATAAACAAGCTAATATCTATTATGTCTGTAAAATATCTACTGCAGATGCAAACAAATTTCATCAGTACTCCTCAAAGATAAACAACTGAGTTTGAAAAACATAACATAAATTTCACATACATTAGACTTAATTAAAATGTGAAATATATGCAGCTGATGAGTTCGTATAAAATTAATTAAAAATAAATGAAAATATGTTACTTTCCTAGTAAAATAAAAGTGATTAATGGTTCTTGTACATTGCATCGAATTGATAGTTAGAAAAGTTTCGAATGAATTTAATTATCCTCTAATTTAAATATGCAACCTTAAATGAAGTAAAATTATTTATACAATTATTTTTTTTTCATGCCCTTCAACTGTTTATAATACAAGCAGGATATTAAAATAAGCTCTTGAAAAATTTGCCTTGTTAGGCAAAAACAGTTAAAAAATTATACTATGATGCTAAGAATTTTTTCATTTATTAATTGTTTCGAAAATTGATGTCTCATAATTATTTTGTCCTAAAATTATTATGCTTGTACAACACACTTTCATTAAATCTTTTTTTTTCTAAATCTTTTTTAAGCATGAATTCTATTATTCGAGTTTTCTTGTTTTGAAATTTAAATATATAAATGTTTTATGCACATGATGATTAAATATGTCAGCTATGAATTCAGAGTAGTTTGTTAGTTCATGTGAAAGTATAAAGAATTGTAATGGAATTCGCCGTTAAAAACTCTTTTGCTTTTGTCAAACAATTCAAGAAATACTTTTTATCCACGATCATTTAATATCAAGAATATATAAAACCACGGGCGTTAGAAAGGAACAGCGGATTTTGTCTTTCCTAAATTTAAAAAGAAGGAATTTTTTTTCCTTATCTGACTGAAATATTATTATAAAAATCTATTTTGATATTTTGTTGTTTTGAAATTTAAAGATTTAACAATTTTTGTTTTCCTCGACATCATTTATTCAAATAGGGCAGCTGTGCTTTTTTTTCTTGATGCTGTACAGATACTGTACAGATCTAATAGAAAATATTTCATTTCTTCGCGTGTTTTTATAACATGTATTCCAGGGCTGTGAAGATTAAAATTTATTTTTACCATTATGAACCAATCTGCCTCTGCCTAATTATTCTGGATCAGCTTTTTAAAATTAATTTTCGTATTAAATGATCTCACATGAGATGATTAGAATGATTGCTAATAAAGTAAACTTAGATATAAGTCTAATTAATCCACAGGTTGCCAAGAGGTATTCCATATGTAGAGCTACAGTTACTTGTTAGGAAGAATATATATTTTTAATTTCTTTGTTCAAAACTTTTACCTTAACAAGATGCTTTAACGCTATAGTTTTATATCTGTCTACAATTTAAAAATAAGAAGAAAAATTCCTTCTCAATTTATTTTTATGAGTAATAGTGTCTTTTAACGAAATACAGAAATTTCTAAGTTTTATAAACTTGTTGAATAACCTTAGGGACTGAAATTTCAAGCTTTGGTTAAGATTAATTTGTTAAATTATTTGGAAATTTCATTAAAGGATTGCTATGATATTTCATCTACTTATATATAAAATATATAAGTAGATACTAGTTTAATAAAAATAAAATTATCTGCTTATTTATTTGAGATTCTTCATCAAAACGTTTTTTTAATCAATCAAATATATAAACTTAAAAATAATGTTTGCATCATGTGATCATTTTTATAAGCTCTATTAATATAAATTATTATTACCATGCTTTACAAATATGCACTCTCATAAAAAATTATCGTACAGTGATAAATACGTGTTATCATCATTAGTATCTTATTATCATCAGTAATGTAGGTATCCCAGGTAACACAGAATGTTGAACAATATTTTGTGCACAATACTATATTCTTCAATATTAAACAATATTATACAATATTTGGAATATTGTTTAAATATCATTCAAAAACGACCAATATATGTGTGTTACTGGGGATTCTATTTTTTAGCAATAGTACCCAGTATTAATTAATAAAATTATAATAAATTATTATTATCAGATCTTGTATAAAACGCTTCCTTTTTCTTTGAAGAGAGTCGATTTCTAATTGTAGAGACGGAAGATTCGAAAGAGGGCGTCCCTCTACCGGCGCAAGTAAAGCGCTCATTTAATCCGGTGTCATTCTGGCATGAGGAATATTATCTGTTAACAAGCTAGGCAACGCATGACTAATATTCTGTAGCCGGCGACAACTCGCTGCTCCGTCCGAACCACTGATCTTCATATTCCCTGGACTTAAGATCTTGACATCTCATTAGATACGTCACAGGCTTTGAGAAAATGATTTCCTCCGAGTCGGCTCTGAAATTCTGGATCCCTGGAAGCTGACAGGTTTATCAGACAAAGGAGGGGATAACAAGAACTCCGCCTCAGCCTCTTGGATGACATTAGATGCAGGGCACTTCTTAATCAAATTCATGGTTTGCTTCTTGTTGTTTCACTGTCAGCGTCTTCGAACATGTAATGCTGGGTTAATTATTCTTTTTAGATGATGACGTTTGTGTCTTTATTCATCTAAACCTAACGTTACGTTTCGATGAATGATTTGAACTTCTTGCATTATGGAGTGATTCGATAATGCCGATGGAATTGATAAATGCTTTGCCAGTGATGTAACCATAAATTTATTCTTACATACAGGCAATATTTCACGAAGGTGTGCAAGAATAACCAATAATCGCATTCATTATATTTGCTTCGTTCATCATTCATAGTATCGTCTGCCTTCAATATTTCATGTTTGATAACTCGAAAAAGTTTGTTATATTTACTTTTGTAACAATACGCAATTATTTCCCCAGATATCCAAAACCGAATAAACGCGTTCATAATGTTTATTATATATTATATTCTACAGCAGATTAAAAAAATAACTGATGCACCATTTTTTAGCAGTTATATTGAGAACAAAAGAATTGAAAACTACTTTTCATATCACAAATATAAATGTCTTTTTCTCACAGATAACAATTGCTTTGTAATTACAAATGTTTCTTGGTTTTCCAAAGACATGAGGATATTTCCGATTTTTTTTATTTCATTAAATGGTGCTATAATAACTCATTTAATCTTCCAATTGTTTTTATTTCTTGCTGAAAATAGAACATGTTCGATTTTTCTGAGTAGCATGCATATCATAAAATTATACAGTAAAAAAAGAGATGTTCATAATATTAAATTTGAGACTTACATGTTATCAATGACTATATAAAAGTATTTATATATTTAGATAAATTAAAATGGGAAAGAAATAATTCTTTAGTAGAATCTAAGAAGTTCAGGTTGAAGGATGAAACGATGTGAATTTTTAGAATAACAATCTTCCCTTAACTTATTATTTCTCTAACCCATCAAGCAATCCAATCCCTAGTTATTTGACATTTACAAAAGGGCGAATGCGGAACGTTAACAGGAAATTAAATTGCTGTGTGGGTGTATGAAGGATCCAGTAATAGGTTTGTGCTAAGAATTTGAATCGTATTTTATAATATTCATTACATAAATTGAATTTTGTTAATTTGTGTTATTTAAGGAAATAAATTTATTTTTTTATTAAATTGTTTTTAAAATATGAACCTATTTTAATACAACAGTCCACTTATACATTTTCAACCAAATGGCATTGAAACTACTAAATGAATCATTTGCGAATGATTGCTACAGATATTTTAGCATAATGTGCCATTGAGCTATAAGTAGTAAACGAAAGAATGCTCACATTTTGAATTTCTCATATAATTAATTTTTACCAAAAGGATATAAAAATAGAAATAATTCAATTTCAGAGCTCGTTATTTCCATTATTTACATTTTACTTAAGCTAAAAGAAAAAAAATCATATTTGTTTTAATTGTTTCGATCAGTAGCTAATATAAAAGAAAAGCGAATTCATTTTTATTCCTTCATAAAAAATACATACAACTTTTACTACATAATTAACATTTTATTTGATCATCAAAGCCCTCTTTTGGGAATGCACTTCCAGTCGCTGGAAATGAAATAAAGGAAAAGTTGTAAACGCTTCTCAAAAAAGATTTGCTGCTTTAAGTCGATTTTCTTTCTGTTACTTGCATAAATACATCTGGGTGACCATTAGATTCCATTCTCTGCAGAGATTTACACGCATATTGTCCCAAGAGTGATTAGGCACAGAAAAACGTAAGAGAAAGAGCCCAAGAAAGACAGGAGTCGCCTGAGCTTTCCCTCTTTTTTTGTGCGTCTTATTTCACTCTTTGATTTCTTTTGTCTTTGGTTGTTTGTCCCTAAACTAACGAGAACAAACAGCGCGGTACATTTCCCGTGAGGAGGGAATTTACAAGACCTGCGTTCATTGTTTATTTTCATTTGCCTTCTTTCTTTGATTCCGAAGCTTTTCAAATGATTCCAGGGAAAAGTGGCGCACATTTCATTCGATGCGCTTTCCATTCAAAACTATTCTGCTGCACAGATAGTTAATAGAATTTTAAGATGGCGTCAATTTTAAAAGATGCAAAATAGCTTTATGCAACAGACTATTTATTTAAACCAAAAAAATATTATCTGGCAGTCATTCCAGAGCATTTGCGCGCACTAGAAGTAGCTCATATGTATCAGTCAAATAAAAATACGAAATAGAACTCGAGAAGATTATCCTATGAAAGCATCACCACCGTAGTCAAAGATTTGGAAACAGGTGAAATAATCAAACTATTCACTCATTTAAAAAAAATAATACTAGAAATTTTTTTGTTAAAAAACAATTTCCCGACTCATTATCATATTTCTTTTTTTTTTTTACTCAGTTATTGATTTTTCTATATAACCTTACATACAACAACATTACTATAAGATATGGGGAATCCATCTATAAATATTGCTTCGTTTTTAAGATTTTTAAATGATGAAAAGAAAATCATAGTGACGATAATTCTGATGAAATAATGAGCAAAACATGAATGCATGCATCTACTGCATATTAAAAAATGCACGTAAATCTGAAATTTCATTTCAGATATTGTCGCATTTAGAAATGACTGCCTGGAAATCAGAAAGTATATCTAATAAATTAATTATACATTATTAGGTTTCATTTGAATATTAATGTGGCATTTTGTAGAAAATTTTATAATTCACCAAACAAAAAACTAAATATATAGTTTTTTTTATAAACAGATGTCCCACTATGCTTCAAATAATGAGAAGCTGTCTGAAAACAGCAAGTAACTAAATATATTTTGGCAGAAAAGATAAGTACTCTTTTTTACATTTTAGTTTTTTAAAATATTGCGAAGATTTAGAAATTTTCCATAATACTTCTTTGTTATTCCTGGTATTTTTAGAAAAAAAAAACTAACACCAGGAAGTTCACTTTTCAAAAGATTCTATGATATGAAATGTTATAACAAATTTCCAGTCAAAAACTTCTTGTTCCCTTCTTTTAAAAGTTTAAATTTTAAGCACCGATTTTTTTCTCTTTTTGATGATATTTTTCGCATCACGTAAAAACATGTTTAAAAAGAATCTTTAATCAAAGTATTTTTGAACTAACTTTGACTTACAGTAGCTATTTTTATAGTTATCAGATGATCTTTCTGTTATCCTGTACAAACTAAAAGATATTTTTATCATTTATAGTAGGAAAGGTAAAGAAAAAATTCATTTTATTTCGCCTTATCTCATGAAATAGTATTGTATAGTAAAATTGATAATATTACAATTTTAAATTAAATCACGAATTTCTTTAATATAAAATATATTATAAAATGCAAATAGTAAAAGTTTTTGTTTAGATATTTCGTAAAATTTATACAATATGAAATACAAAAATATGTTATCGAAAAAAATGATATACGGCAATTGCAGTAAAATGAATATTGCTTGAAATAGTGGTTCAGAGTTGAATTGTTTAAAATGCATATATAATTTTTTCGCAACAGGAAATGCAGGGCTAAACATCGGCGTTTTTTTCCCTCGAAATTATCCTGATTTTGTAACAATATCATTTATATCAACTGTGATATAACTCTATTTATTGACATTTAAATGTTCCTCAAGAGTTATAAGTTCTAGAACAATTATTATATATCTGACAAGTGAAATTATTTTTTTCTTTCTATACTTTCATTACCTAAATGAGATTTTTTTTTCTCTTTCAAAATATATTATATACATTTATTGGAATAATTTGAACCTTTGAAGCTAGGTTTTACTACTTCTATGAATTTTTATATACCTGTTTATTAATGTTTCAGTTTTTTCTTATAAATTATTCTAGACTTACAATTTATGTTATAAAATGTGAAAGTTAGAAAACCAAAGTTTGGATTTATACCACTTTCTCTTTAACGCCACTGTTGTATAATCGTACAACGAAAAGAAGAAACTATGTGGGAAATTTGTAGAGGGCCTCAGAACTCTTCTCTTTATTTTTTTTTTTTACCCATCCTCGGAAGTGCCCACTGTCCGAGAAAGAGTTCAGTGTTACGAGGAGGAAATTGAATTTTCGACCCTGATCGGAATCTAATACACAAGATAGAAAGGAATTACGACTCTTTGAAAGCTTATAAGTTCGGGAGAGATGACTTTGGGGACTGTATCGAGGAGCATCACTTGTTTTATGACAGAAACCGAGTATTTAACTACAACAATCGGGAATAAACAAAAGAAAGGATGTTCCATCCTTTTCTGGTGATGAGGAATTAAAAAGAAGGAGAATGTTTGCTTTCCTAATCGATAAAACTTTTAATGAATGAGTGAATGTAGAATGTTCATTTAGGTTTCGCTTCCGTTGCATGATATAATGACATAGAAAGAAAAGAATTATTAGTATGCATAATGTCGTATTGATAAATCCATTAAAACATAATGAAAATAAATTATTTTATAAAAGGAACATTTTGGTGTTGGGTTTTAGTGTTTCTATAGTATTTTCGACTCAAGAAAGATTTTAAAAATTAATTTTAAAATAATGAGGCATTTGTATGTGGTTATTATTTGTTAAGTTAAAAATTATGATTTTTAATATCCATTGCCTGCCAATGTACATTGGCATTTGTTAGGAAAGAATAAGAAAATTTTGGATGGATTATAGTTGATTAAAATATCAATTCAATAGTCTATACAAATTCAGTGAAAAGTAAATATATATTTATATACAATACTTTTATTATAAGTTCCAATGACATTTCACACGCCATTTTTTCATACGAAGTTTAGAATTAAGATATTTCAAATTAATAATAAAACAGTGAGATTAAAATTGAAAATTTTAATATCCTTTCTACATTATTAATTTATAATTATCGGCACTAACTTTTAAGAAATCTCTTGCATATTATAATATGTCAGCTCTTCTATCGAAACATGGTGAAAGCCTTTCTTCTATTTTCGTACCACATTCACTTCCATCTAAGAGAATATTCGTCATTGCGAAATTGAGTTTCCTTACCAGCAACGAGATAACCCATTAATGGTCTCTTTGTCCATATTTCATTAAATACAAAAATTGCCATCACATGTATATGCCTTTTATTGGTAGTAAGCTAGATTGCAGGAAGGGATAAAATAATATTCTTGTATGCCCTAAAATGACCTTTTACTTCAAATAAAAAAAATACAAGTGATCAAAATAGGAATACTCATCGATATGTCATTGTATAAGGGGTACAATTAGAGAACTTTTATTTAGCATACCATCTATCAATATTCTCTCATGTTTCATAATATACATCTATTCGGTTCAGAACCAAATGTATAACTTTAAACTATGAAAGATAGACATAGACTACCATCAAGGATGAATGTCAAAATGAGATAGAGGATAATATTTTATCTTGTTTTAGACAATAAAGGCCTTGAAAAATCTTCAAGTTTTATACAATCCTCAGGCCGTATTAGTTATATTTAATAAAATATTTCAAACCTAATACTATTTTAGAACAAACAAAAACTAAAAAATACGCACTTTGGCATTTTACATTGATTAAATTCTGAAGTTCTGAATTGCATTATTTTAGATTAATAGAAGAAAGTTCAATATTTTGATTTCCTTCGACGGGGCCGTTCAATTAGTTTTAATTTATGATATTCAAAACTTCATGATGGATCTGCTTTGATCGCAGAACTTTATTCATGTATTGGAAGTATAGCACATTTTTTTTTAACCAAATATGATAAACAGAACTGGGGATGTCTGTTTAAAAATTTAAAAGTTATATTTTTAATAATAATCAATGAATCAAACAAAATCAAACTCTTTAAATCAGTAAGAGAATTTTTAAAAAAATTTTTTAAGTATATAAATCTTTACAATTTAGCTGTTTGGCAACAAGTAAATTTATTCGACTATACACATATTTAAATAATGATTTAAAAAGTACGAAAAAAACTTTTGCGTGAGTAAAAATCTCGCTGTGGTTAGTTCTTGATAAAGAAAATGTTAAAATAAATATTAAATTAGCTAAAAATATATTTCCTCTTATTTTCAAACTGTAATTATTTATTTGATGATAGCGTGGAATATGCTGATAATAAAATGCCCTCAAGCACATATATTGCTATGTATGTGCTTGAGGGAAATTCAGCCCGATGAAATTTCTTCTAATTATAATCCTAAAAACGGACTTTTCATATTCTAGCAAATATTTGTAACTGGAGAAAAAGAAATACATTGAGACGTTGGTCCTTTATGAAACACAGCCATAAATATATGAATGATAAAGATATTTTTCCATTCACGAAAATTTAAAGGGTACTTAAATGATTAAAAGTTTCCATATGTCAAGTGAAAAATATATTTAAGGAAAAAAAAGACTTTTGAAAATAAATGGTGACTTTCCAGTTTTAACATTGTATCGCATCGGCACAGCACAATTTTCATAGCTTTGAATGAATCTAAATTTAGGATATGTCGCTATGTTACAACAATTTTACTTAGATAAATATGTACATTTCAATTATTATATTGATTACCTTTCTACAGATAACAGCTTAAATGTATGTAATATTCAGAACATCTATAACTTTCAGGTACCTACTTGGTACATTTTAAAACTAGAAAATGAACAGATGTTCCAATCCCCCCCCCCAAAAAAATTATGTCCATAAATTGTATTTATTTATGAAATCCCGATTATAGTATGGTATTTATTTACGAAATCCCGATTATAATATAGTATTTATTTACGAAATCCTGATTATATTATGATATTTATTTACGAAAAGCTGTGGTATTATGAAAAGAGAACGATTATTTATTACGAAAAAAGGACTTAAATGTGGATTTCGTAAAAAAAAAAAAAAAAGTTATTTAGTTAAGAAATCCGCATTTGTGAATCTAATTTCGTTTTATAGAAGTTCAAGTGATGTCATTTACCTAGAATAATAATTTGCATAATGTTGCTGGTATTTTCTTTATGAATTCGTTTTCCGAATTACTATTTCAAGTTCATGAAATCTTTTTTTTAAATAACAAAGGCATAAAATAGTTTGATAAAAAATTACTTTCTTAACAGAACATTCTTTTAAACTTGAAATAAAAGAACTATCAATATTGTCTTTCTGAAAGAAGCAGAAATAACAAGTTCTTTTTCAAGAGAGAGGTAATAAATCACGTTGTGTCTGAAGATTAATTACAAATGAATTTTTTTTTCTTAAAAAGAAGACTCGAATTTCTTTCCCCGTTTTACTTGTTTTTAAGAGAAGCCTGGGAAGACGATATAAATAACGAGAAAGTAACAAACTTCGTTAGATTAAAGAACTTTTAAAAAAATAGAAATGTGGAGTGCATTATGTTCTGCGCTCTCTATCTAGCCGTTTGCATTAAAGAGTTTTACGTCAAATGATTGGAAGCAGATACAAATTATGTCTTTCATTATGGTGCAAAATACAAGTCACATGCTACTTTTTATAGAATAGACATATAATATAAATAGAATAAATGAATTTATATAAAAGTATTTAATAAGCAAAATTCAAGACATTAATATTAATGAAATTTATGTCAGATTTCACTAATATCGAAATACATTTAAATTAGATATATTTATATTAGAAAATATATTTACTGGCAATCCGATGTCTATTATTCCACTCGACTCTACATTAGCAACAGATTGCAGCTTATCTATACGTAGTATAAAATGAAGTCTCTTGAAAGTGTCTGTATGTTTAAAAACGAAAGACTTGAGAAATACTCAATTGATATTGGAGGTATTTGTACCATTTTGTAGGACATTTATTGGGGAAGATTTAATATAATGATGTCGTATCAAAATAAAAAAAAAGTTTTATAATTGCGGTTTTAATTATTTTCTTACTATGATTCGGGTATGCATAAAGCAGAAGTATCTGTGCTTTGCACTTATCCGCGCATGTGCGAAAACCTCAATTTGCGCATGCTCAAACAGCAAGAGCTGTGGTATGCATATGCGATACTTTTTTCTTTATTTACATCTGATTTTAAACAGCGCTCCAAAACTCCTTATGCCCAAAAGAAGGAAATCCAACCTTGACCGGAGCATATTAAATGCCAAAACACTTCGTTTGTTGCGCGGTAATGAAAATGTAGAGGAAAGAAACGTTAGGTTAACCAATATCAGATAAAGAATGTCCACACTTAGGGAAGGAGTGTCTTCTGCTGAGCGAAGTAACCATATCTCTCTTTAAATAGTACAGAGACTGAATGAATCTCACGAGGAGCGAAGTGATCGCTTGTCTGCTGACAGAGAAATAATTTAAATTTGAGACAGAGGAGAAGAAGCGAAGGAACAAACTTTCCTGATATTTGGCCCGAAATGGAGTACTCCGTCCTGAATTACGATCCATGTGTGGATTACAGAAATGATGCTTCGATTTTAATAGGAACAATGTCAATAGTCTGTCCATATCATTCTGCTTTAAAATAGAAAGATGAATCAAAAGGCTTTTCACTAGATAAATTAGAAGAAAACCCCCTCCCACCTCCTGAACCATTACATACACTTCCTACTAAAGATCATCCTACTTCCAAAGAAGTGAAGTGTTTAGCTTATGGACACATAATGTTTTTGCCTTTCTAACATTCTGAATATTTCTGAATGTAAGCTATAAAAATAGTTTTGTAGTTTTTTTTTATTATTTTTTTTATTTTTAATATATTTTTATGTTTGTTTGATGTTGCTTGACATGCCCATATCATGTCGGGTGGTAAATAGACTTAAGTTTAAAATAATTTTTTCTAAATTTTATACCACGGGAAACGCTGTGCGGGTACTGCTAGTGTTTTATATTTTAAAAAATATAACTTAAATGAGATTCAAAATCAGAAAGCTGCTTTTCCATTGCCAATAACATGCAATAAAAGGCTTACTTTTTTTATTGCATATACCATTACCACCTTACTGTCGGCACAAAAAAAAAAAAAAAAATCCACTGATAAGGGCGTTGCCAAATTCGACCGACAAATTCAGAGGGCTAATAGTGTGCATCAAGAGGATAAAGAATCGCCATACAACATAGGGTATCAAACGACATTTAGTAGGTGAAAATCGCAAAAATATAGGGAATTCGAAAGCTGTTAGAAACTGTAAAAAATTTTAAAAAAATAACAGTTGATGTTTTAACCTTACTTTTTTTAAAAAGAAAAGCACATTCTTAAAAGTTTTTTTTTCATGTAAGTAACATACCGATTTGATGATCTAGGGGGTCTTAAATTACTGAAAACGTAAAAGTAGATTGAAACCCTTATCTGCAAAAATATTAAAACTTAAAGAAAAACAAAAGTTTTAAAATGTAAGAAATTTCATGCTCTTCAATTTGATATAAGCGTGTAGTGTGAAAACTGGGGAGTTTTACAGATATTCAAGAAAAATTAGAATGGGCACCAGAAAACATCGCTGCAACATTAGTACCGATTTTCGCAGAAGGCGCTGTCAAATTCGAAAGATAAATTCAGAGCAATGATAATAGGTATTAAAGAGGTGAAAAATTACTAGAAAATAACATAGGGTCTCAGCTAACATTTATTCAGTAAAAGTCGCAAAAACAGATGTCGGAAAGACAATGAGCCTGGCGATGAGAATGGCCCTATGAATGTGAGGATTGCAGACTTGATGCCAGTTAAACTTCATTTTTAAACAACAAGTCAGATTTCACGAATGTAACTAAAATATGCTTGTACTACATCATGATTTAACCAAATATTCTGCCGTACAGATGTTGGTGTTCCCTGCAGTAAATAAGGAAGAATGCGCTGCTGAGTCGTTCGGGTAGAAGATACGGTCCCAATGGATGACCTTGCCCAGATGTTAATATCAAACTCGTGTTCTACTTTAGACGAAATAGTGATGTAGGAATTTTGGAATGACCAAATATGCGTATTGTGCGTGTTATAGACACCTTCTCATATAAAGCAAGTTTCATCTGAGAATCTAGCAGGAAAGTGTACATCTTCCTGTGTGGCATGAAGAATCCAGATTGCGAACTCCACCCGATTTGCGATTTTCACTGAAACTTCCACCCTATGTTTTCTGGTTTTCATCTACTTAATGCCGATTATCCGTTCTGTGAATTTGTCTTCAGAATTTGACAACATTCTCTGCGAACATCGGTACCAATGTTGAAGCGAAGTTTTCTGGTGCCCATTTAGTTTTTCTTGAATATCTTTAAAATTCTCCAGTTTTCACGCTGCACGCTTATATCAAATTGAAGAGTAGGAAATTCCTTACATTTGCAATCTTTTGTTTTTCTTCAAGTTTTAATACTTTTATAAATAAGGGTTCTAAGCTACTTTTTTGTTTTCAGTAATTTACGATCCCCTAGATCATCAAACCTCCATGTTACCTACATGAAAAAAAAAAAAAATTAAGACTGTGTTTTCACTTAAAAAAATTCAAAGTTGAAATTCCATTTGTTATTTTTTTATTAATTTTTTACAGTTTCCAAAAGTACTCTGACTCTATATTTTTTTCGACTTTCACATATTAAACGTCGTTTGGGACCCTATGTTGTATGGTGATTCTTTATATTTATGTCTACTATCACCCCTCTTAATTTGTCGGGAGAACTCGGCAAGATCCTGTGTATATATATGTAGGTGTGTGTGTGCGTGCGTGTGTGTGTGCATGTATGTGTGTGTGTGTGTGTGTGAACAGAGAGAGAGAGTGTGTTTAGTTTTTTAGTTTAGTTATATTAACGTCCCGTTTTAAAGCAACACTAGGGCTATTTCGGGACGGACCTCGTCATTTTGAACCACGGTCAGATGACGAGGACGACACCTGAGCTGGAAACCCCCCTCTCCAGACCACACCAGTGGAGGACGTTTGGCCCGGACGTTTAACGTGCTCCAGACAAGTTTACACGACGATTCTTTGGTGAATCTGAAACTGTCCGGTTCCTACAAGGCCACCGCGCCCACACACACACACACAGAGACTTTATTTACTTCATACTTTTCTCTAATTTTATGGCAGAAAATCCTATTTTTACTAAAGAGCTCCGAATGTAAATAGTCATAAATCTAAACTATATATTTCATAGAATTTATATGTTCTAAAAATACATCTAAGGAATAAAAAACGAAATAGTACCTATGGAATCTCTCCAATAGTGTGCCAGAATCTAAAAGGTAAACTTTAAAATTTTACATACGGTGAGACAGAAGGTAAAAATATATCCTCTCTTCTCAAAGAAACTAAAAAAGTTAGTAACGGGAATTTGGAGATCAACTATAATCAAGTTAGATAAAGATGTGAGAAAAATATGGAATTCGGCAGTGAAAATTCGAAACATCGCGAAAACGTGTGGATCTGGTATAGGATAGTTGCACGTTGTACACAGGCATGCAGGTCTTCGAATAGCAGATTCTGATAGATGAAGCGATTATGTACAATTTGCAAAATTGTTTAAAGTGCATGAGAATTTCTACGTGGTAATGTTAACCAGTATCAACCTAAATTAGGAGTTGTTACTTGTTTTGAATTTGAATACGCTTGTTTTGAATTTGAATATTTCGATTATTTTATGACCAAGGAAAAAACACAAGTTTTTTATTGTTTGAAATCAGGCAGGAATACAAGAATAGGCTAAAAAGAAATGGCAATAATTTTAGAATTGAGACTAAAGTAAAGATAAGTAAAGTCTATCGTATTTATATTTTTGTTTGATTTGAGAAAAAAATGCACACCATTTTACGAAACAAGTTCTTTTATTCCTATATTGCAAGGGAATTTCTTTTGGGAACTCATGATTAGGGTTTAATTGTTGTTACATGAATCATGTCTTGCACATCGATGTGAATCATTTACAATTTGAAAATAATTAATAGCAGAATGTTTTCATTCCTTAATTCCTTTTTCCATTTTATTACATCAATTATAATTATTTTTGAGGAAAGATATATTCGGAATAAGATGCTCTACCATGTAAATCAGAAGTACTAATACTTCATCTTTCAAAAGGTGACTGTATATTTTTAATTTGATCTGAAATAATTTCAAGAGAAATGAGTTCATCCACTGATGGGAAATTGTTTCAGAAAATAATGGAATTTCAAGAACATCAAGATACGAATATACTCATTGACAGGCTATATTTTCAGAAAAAAATATACCAGAGATGCTTTGAATTCTTGTTTCAATTTTTGTTTTGAAAAGTGCTGCTCTTGTTAAGTAGTTAAGGCATTGTGAAGTTTAAAAAGCATTTCCTAGCTTTATAAATTATAGCTAGCTTTCCATGTTAAAAAGGCTTCTTTTTTCTGGGATTACGGAGTTTCCCAAACATAGGTGAAAATTTTGAACTTAACTTTCTCCGTGCTAAAGAAATAATTAGTTACCAAGTCATAAATTCTTACTTAAACGTTTATTTTTCCCTCAAGGGAAAAAGAAAGGGATTTTTCTGAAGCATTTAATGGCATTTCTCATCACTAAGTGATGTAGATATGCAAATCTTTGGTGATTATCATAATGATCTGGCTCGATCTTTCCTCCATTAGAATTTTTCTCATTATACATTCTGACTCATAGGTACATATGCAGACTGGGAACTATTTTTTCCCTTCAAATCATTAGACGCGGGAATATATACAATGTAGGTTTTGTTAAAATTTAGAAAAAAAAATCGAAAAGATTGGAATTTGTTATTAAATTCTGTATTTTCTTCATCTTCTTTAAAATAAATAATTCAAGATCAGCATATTAAAAGACCTTTATTTAAACTATGTTAATCTATATTCTGTATAATATATTCAAATTATTCTATATAATCTATAAATAACATTAAATTATCTTATGATAATTTAATATTATATTTAAATTATGAATTTCCATTTCCTATTCGTGTATTCTTTTTTTTTCTGAAATATTATTCATTCTTATGGCTGTTTTTCATCAAAACAGCACTTTTTGTGAAATATTAGACGTGATTCATAATTCGATTGAAACAATATTTTTTATTTTTATTTTGATATGGGTAGGAATTTTAAGCGATAGAAAAGAACCAAGCAGTACAGATGCGCTCTGTTTCTGTTGGTAAATGTTCCAGTTTGAATCTGTCTGATAATTTTGAAACTTTAGAATTGACAGTAATCTAAGAGATAAAATGCTTTTATTATCGTCTTTAACAAATTGTTATTTTTTTTCTCTTTGTTTTAATCACAAATAATTTTATCTTCAAAATGATGAGGTTTTTAGCTTTTCTTGTTTTATATATAATAGTTCTTATTTTAAAAAATTGAAATTATGAAATAAAGGAAAATAATAGAAATAAAAAGAAAATTTGTCCAGGCTTAATTAAAAATTTCAGAAATTATAAAGTTCCTCTGATAATAGATAAAATCATTGAATTTTTGAAAATTGATATAAGTAATTGTAATTTTGCCGATGAACTGTTGAACATACGTTGCAAAACACAGACTGTCGATAAACGTACAGAACGTCAAAACCTATTACAAAAGTCTTCACTTCAGATCTAGATTCACCAGCAAAGTCAATATAAGTGCTACAGAAAGTCTCTGCTCAAATGACAAAAAAGCATTACAAATTCAGGAGACAACATACTCAAATAAAGATATTGTTTTAGCAGCTACAATAATTTGAGACTTTAGCTACAAAAATAAGGATTAGAAAACTGATAAAGTCCTCTTGAATGAAAAAAAAAATCGGATAATATTTGAAAATTGATATAATTGATAGAAATAATACCGATGAAATGTTGTACCTACAAAGAAGAGCACGAACAATCGATGGACGTACGGGAGGTATAAGCCAATTGTTATTACAGATGTTAATCATTTCAGACCTAGAATCACTAGCAAAGCAAATGAAAGTGCAACAGAAAGTATCTCCTCAATCGAAAAAAAGGGTTATAAATTCAGAAGACAACAGACTCATGTAAGAACTATATTATAACTACAATAGATACAGTAGTAGCAAAATTAATGAATAAATAAATATGTATACGTATATATCAGATGGTTATGAAAAAAAAGTATGTGAAAAATGATGTCATCCGAATATCGAAGAAATTTTAAGAGTAAACGCAGATCTATAAACAAACAGTAAACTTTAATCACTCAACTAAATTAAAATATGTGTATTCAAAACTACTTGTTTTTATATTGTTTCATAACAATGATTATTTTCCTCGAAAATATATAGTATTCTTTCCTTTCTTCTTCAGTAAAGCATCATATTTTTGTTGTGGGGTGACAACGCATTCTAATGGATAGTCTCATAATACTTTGTGTGGGTGTCGACACTTTATCACTTTCTTTCCACAACCATAAACTATGTTTGGAAACAGGGGAATGTCGTGAGGCACAGATCTCGCCCTTCTTCCAGATTGAAATTCATTCATTCCTCTTCGTTTTATTCCTTTTCCTTCATTCTCAAAAGATGTCACCTATTCGTGTCCCAAGAGGAAAGCATTCGGATTCCAAAAAACTATGAAGAGTAAATTGCCTTTCTATTTCTCATAGACATTTCCTTTCCTTCTTCCGTGGCTTCGGCACTTGGAAGGAACCGGAGTGACGTTCTGTAGCTGGGGACTTCGTAAATGATGGTATAGCTCGAAGAAAAGAACTTTCAAACTTTGGACACACTAAACTTTTCATAGTCGAAAAAGAAATATGGGAATCAATTTAAAACTCCGGATCTTTTCTGGTGCTACTATAGGCAGTAGATTTTGAATGGCACTTTTCGCTCCCATTCAAAACTTGCGATTGTCCGGCGGTCAATGGCTTGATCTGAAATCCGCGGATCATATTTTTTGTGATGTAACAAACATTTTTTGTGGCAAGTGACCGTTTCACGAAAATAGCTTTTTGCATTCCTCTAAAAGTGATTATTTTTGCTTGCGAATATTAAATAGTATTTTATGTCTAATCTTCAAGGCACGTTCATGTTTTTGTGTTATAACAGATAGCATGCTTGCGTATATAAAATTTGCCTATGCTTGCAAGAATTTATGATTTATATAATGATTAACATTTGTTTATGCTGACAGTAAAGCTTGTTTCTTTTGATATTTGTATAAAGGAACATGTCATAATTAGATCTAATCTATACATGCGATTTCTCCAAAATGCATTCCCCCCCCCCCTGAAATATGCAATTGGGTGAGATTGAACTAACGCACTCAATTTTTTGTTATCATTTATACACACTCACTCACTTATATCATTTTATCATCTATATTTGATTATTTGCATGTTGAAATTTATCACACGCTTGTATAGAAAACGAAATGTTTATAGGCATATGAAGGAAATTATAAGTAGTGATTACACACACTATATACAATAAACGACTCTACTTCTGCAAATTTCAGAAAGGTAAAAGAAAGAAACATAACTTCGTAAAACAATCTAGCGGAAATACATCTTTCTTAAAGTACTCATATTGATTGTTGATGAGAAATCATTCTCATCAACAATCAATTAGAATTCGAGTTTCATCAAATCAATCAATTATCAAGTTTCAGACCTCCCTATGCTCAAAAAGCACATTCTTGGAATTATATCTGTCTGTCTATGAACGCCATAATTTTAAAAAAATGCTTTAAGCTTTATAGAGGAAATCAGATATAAGGTCTTTTTACCCCATTTGTAGATTTCTGCCAAATTTTGAGCGAAATCCATTCAGAGGACATCTAGCGAATAGAATAACAGCAAAAACTTTAAAGATATAGATGAAATTTAGTTCAGAGATTTAGTATCTAAAATGTCGATACATTCGTATGAAAATTGGAGCCAAACCCATCAAGCATTTGACCGTCTGTCTGTCTACACTTATGCATGTATGTAAATGTCATAATTCAAAACATTATAGACTAAGTCAAATAAAATTTATTTCATAATTTCAGCATAGAACCTTCAGATCCTTATCAGAGTTTAAAATTCTGTCTATGGATTGACCCTCTTTCGCATGCATACAAAAGTGATAAATGAAATAAACGAGTGACTTAAATCAATGAAATACGGTATGTAATCTTGAGACTATCTGCGCAGTTCTATATCAAATTTTAGTTTCAAGCAATAGAAAAAAGCACCCACAATACGCATTTGGTTTTCTGGTACTCGAGTAGTATTAATTGTATGCTGGTGATTAACAGACAAAGTCCGTTATTTAATAAACTCTTTCGTAACTGTCGATCGCCAACGGTATGCGTTTAATGCATAACTACCCGTTTCTTTTACTGCACTATGAAGTATACAACGCTCATGTGCAAGAATCTTAAAATAAAAATCAGAATCATCGTGGCATTTATATACTTTTCCAAGATTTCCAAGATGATGAAATATATTATATTAAAAATTCATAAATGTTTTCCCGATTTCGCAACCTAAAACATCGTGTGTGTTTTTAATAATATGCAGCATATTGAGATTGTTTTTGTTTTTCATTTGGATTTTCCTTTTAGGCTTAACTTTCAGAGATGATAATGCTGCCTTCATTTATGTAGCTGAAAAAAAATTACATTTGTGTAAGACCCAACGTTATGTCACAATCACAATAAAAAATTCGAAATCCTTCACTTTAAAGTCACATTTCATTTCGAAAATGGATTTGGAACTCATTTGCCATTCTTTCGAAATATAAGACTCATATAAGAGATTTTAAGAATATGTTATAAATCTAACATTTATTTGCATCCTATTCCTCGAAAATTTCTAAAAATTTCCATACTTATCGTTATTCCTAATCATTCAATTTTTAATTTTCACATATTCATACAATTTTAATCGAAAATATGTAAATTATTTAAATTGAATAGGCTGGAGATGAAGTCAAAAATACAATTAGATAAAATTTGCAAGCCTTCGTTAAATCATGTTTGAAGTTGCTTATTGTTAAGTTCGGTTACACGTTGTTCCATTCCTTACTATAATTCGTTTTTATTCATTTAAATTACAGTTGTATCTCGAACTTTAATTAAGCTGCCGTTCTTCAGAATTAATATCGTGTAAAATTTGCTTAAGTGTATCTCAATGTCTGTTTACTTAATTTCAATATGAAATTATCTAATCGTAAATTTCGTTACTTCACTTAAAATGTTTAAAAGAAAACTAAAAGGTAATATATATTCGTTTAACAATTGCTGATCGGAATCGGAAAATTGGAATACCACGGGAGTCAAACTTTATAAACACCAGTGTATTTGACGCAGATAACTGTTGCCACATAGGCTTTGGAATAGATTTTATAATTTTTCTATTCACCACAAGGATGCATTTTTTAATTTAATCTTCTTACACATAATATCTTTTGAATACTGAAAATAATTTTAATTGTATTAAAATAGCTCTATCAATTAAGGTAACAAAACATTGTGATATTCTCAAAAATTTTAAATCATTAGAACCACACTGTATCAATCCGGTGTTGCAATTTTATTAATTTATGTACGGGATATATTTTTGATCATATTCTTTCACTGATAAAATACTGCAGAATGAAAGCAAAAAGTAAAAATAATTATTAAACACACTTATTTTATGATCATAACGCTTATTTAAGAATTCAAACGCTTATTTATTATTTAAAAATACATGTTTGAATTCATTGAAGATATAAAATTTTCTATTTAGAAAGAAAAGAAATAAACTCTAAAAGAAGTAATATTAGATATTAATACTGTAAATGTGCTTAGCAGTCTCAACTTTCCCTTTTGTAACAATGAATATTTTTTTTATCGGAATACCTCCATAATTGGATTTTTCAATTCCTACTATGAGTTCACACGCTCCCTATATATATTTATATATCTTGTTCAAATTTTCAATCATTAATAAAATACTTTTTATTCATACACTCAAGTTCAAATACATTTTTTTTAACTTGCAGTGGATGACATTTGATGTTAATACAGTTTTTTCAAATATTAATTCATTAATTATTAAATTTAATTTATTTTTAATACTTTAAGTAGTAGCTCAATCGGTAAAATGCAAGGATTTCAGTATTTTTCACGTGCAGGTGAAGAATGCGAGTTCAATTCTTGCGAATTGACTTAATTTTTTTTTATATTACTTGTTAGGTTCTTGCTGCTAAATTAACGTTTTGCCAAAATCAACAACCAAAAAAGTGATTAAAAGAGATTACCAAGAAAGATTTCCTCATAAGTGAAATTTTTTTAGTTTTCATTTAGTGCGTCACCAATTTGTGAACTTAATTCTTTTAACAGAAAAGAAGTGCGTTGAGGTTCTCCACCTTGAATCACACTTTTTGTAAAATGTGTGTTTCAAAATATAATTCAAATAAAGCATAATGAGTTATATAATCAACAAAACTTATCAAGTTAAAGAAATTAAGCAACATCTTTTTTTATGCATAAATATTGTGTTCTCTCCCAGAGTTTTCCAGCGTTACATAATTGTCCCCGAATTTCCAGAAAAATAAAGAGAGTAAGCAAGCATAAGAATAATTTGATACATATAACTCTGGAGAACGAGAAGTCGATACATAAATAATACATAATAAAACATACACAAATAAACATTAAATAATTTAATGGTCCTTAAATTACTCACATGGATAAAGTATGGAGTACTGGAGGAAAACAATAATGCATACCAACATTAAATAATTTAATGGGCCTGAGAATTACTCACATGGATAAAGTACGGAGTACTAGAAGAAAACAATAATACATACCAACATAGATAAATAATACATAATACATGCATAAAAATGTATGTCAATATTAAATAATTTAATGAACCTAAAATTAATGATGTAGAAAAAGCACACTGTACTGTAAGAAAATGATGATACAACAATATTAATTGATTAAATTGGATTTAAATTACTTACATTGAGAAAATGCATAGTCTGCTAAAACGTTTTGCATCGACCATTCAATGCGTATTTGTAAATATAAATAAACATGCATTTACATCCATAATACCTAGAGTTTCTTATGTCATACTTTTAATTATTACAAGCCAAAAGTGAGAAACATCTTGTTCAACAAAAATTTAATTCAATTGACAGTTTATTCATGTTTTAGTGCCTTTCTGCCATTTTTATTGTTGTAATTTGTTTAATTGACTGCAAATAAATCTAAATATCAATCTAATTTTCATACTAGTGTATTAAGAGCTTTTTTTGACAGATATTAAATTATATCTTGTAGAGTTAATGGAATACATCCATTTCATTATGCAACCACCTATCAATCTAGGCGATTTTGTGGTTTTTCTTTCACGGAAATTGTCTCTAAGATATATTTTTTTTTATTGAAAAGAATTAATGGATCAGTTACCATGATATTAATATACCTCAGAGTAATTTATCTAATGGTCAACTGTGATGATTTTATTTGATGCAATTTCATTACACAGAGAACATTCTCTTTTCCACTGTAAGAAAATACGAATATAAGATTTACGTCATGTAATAAAGTTGACAAACTGCTGGCACTAAAACTTCCGATACTGTAAATCGATAAGAACGTCACATAAAACTACCAGAAACATATCTAGAAGTAGTCAACAATAAAAATACATCAGTTCCTTCCCTGAAAATATGTAAGAAAAGAAACTGCAGCAGCATCTCCAAAAAATATTGAAACATACTTTTTTAAAAAAATCTTGTTTTATAAACTATTTTCACCAAATGGAATAATATTTTCAGTGCCTATTTCATGTATCATATTATAAATTATTAAAATAATATTTAAATTCTATCATCGCAATATAAATATTCTCTTTTTTATAATATATTTTAAAATAAATTTTCAATGCATATTCGGTAGTTAATGCGAGTTGTATTTGGCTAAAATAAATTATAATTAAAATTATGATATACAAATTTATGATTAATTAAAAATATTTATTAAAAAATTCGGTATTTCTTAAATTCTTAAATCGCATCACTTTTCTTAACATGTTTATCAGATATTATATTAGAATATCAGTTCTTTAAGATTCCTGTCTGTTAAGTATGAAAAACAACAAAATTAAGAAACGTATAATCTCAGAAAATAAAAATGTATCATAAATACAATGTTATGAAACGTAAAAGAATTTAGTTTACATATTATATTGCAGTTCTTATATATTTTTTAAAGAACTTTATTGTTTCTACATATGTGGTAAGAATAGTAAAAGTAAAAGTAAAAATAAAATTTAATAATGTAAAACTGTGAAACTATTTATAATTCTGTTCTGTTTCAGACGAACTCGTAGAAGTTCTGCACATCCATACAATTTCTTGTCACTTTATTTCAAATCATGACGAACAAGTTGGACATCTTTTCTTTTGGAGTTGGAAGGCCAGGGATTCAAATTCTAGTTTCATAAATAGTTGACTTGATCTGCTTGTAATAAATTCAGCAGGTTTAATCCACCCATAAAACTTCTTTCCAAACATTTTTTCTGGTTCCATGTCGCAGTTAAAAACTATAGATGTTAGAAATTCTGCACACCATTCAATTCATCAGGTCTGTCCAAAATGATCCTCAGAAAACTTCACAATGGGAAAAGAATGAAAAAAAAAAGGATAGAGTATGAATCAAATACAAGTCTAGAAAAGAATTAATAGCACAAAATTTAGCAAATTATGACCAAGATATTGTCGTAAAAACTGAAATCGGCGAATTTTTTCAAGATACGGATGATATTTTCGTCTGAATTATTTGAAACCCCTTTGAACTAAATACATATACTGTGAAATGCTTTGCTGGTTGATTTAATAATTTATTAATTATTATAATTTAATTATGCCGCTTGATTAAAATAATTTATTTTATCATTTTATTTCTGCTTCATTTCTGGGACCGCGGTAGCCTGGTGGTGAAGTCATGGCTTCGGAACCAGAGGACTTCAGGTTCCGGATCCGATTTCACCGAAAAGCCCTCGTGAAAGCGGATCTGGTGCACGTTAACCCATTAATCGCTGGTGTTGCGTTGACGCAACGGTCAATATAAATGAATATAAAAAAATAACGATTAAACCAATTTTTGAATAAATTACAGTTTTATGTTAAAGAATAGCAGTACTAACAAATCAGGGAAAAAATTGATTTAAATAAATTATTTTACACCTAATAATCGATGTTTTACTTTAAGCATTTTTTTGTTCAAATTTCCAAACTCATCTTTTCTTAGAAAAAATAAAAATTAAAAACAAATTGGGGGTTGGTTGTGAAGTACTTTAGCCAAGGTCTTTAGCCACTCTTTGTCAGTACATTCCACAAAGCAGTTGTTTCTGTGGGGGAGGAGGGAAAAGTAAAAACAGGTGTTGCGTTCGCGCAACGTCAGCGGAAAGGGGGCAGACTGTTATCCTTCTTGAAAGATTTCATTTCAGTACTATGCGTCTTATTGGTAGCAACTTTTTTATCCTCTGGGGTTTAAAATGCGTAGAACAAGATATCTTACGTTAGAAGAAGCTTTGGAAAAAATTTTAGAACAAAATTCCGATGACGAAGTTACAGATGAGACCGATATTGTTGTCGTACCTCCAGAAACAGCAGATGCTAGTGATGAAAAAGACGGCAATGGAAAATATTTTAAATAACGATAATGAAGTTTTACCTAGAGATACTGCAGGGGAAGTTGAAGTTCATGTAAAGTAGTTACATCCTCCCAAAAGTTCTGCTAAAAAAAAAAAAAAAAGGCGGAAAAAGGAAGAATTACGATGGACAAGAAAGGAACCAATTGATTGGCCTCAACCAAAAAATGAAGAAAACAAATCATAGAAGATAAAACTAGTGCAGATATTTTCAATCTTTTTTTTTCAATATGAAGAAAACAAAAAAATACTTGTTGTTCGGTGGAACAACAACTGTGTTGTGACAATAGGGTCAACTTTGGGAAAAATTGAAACACTAAAAAATGTTTCTCGATACTCTAAAAATTAGAAGAAGAAAATATTAGTAGCCTAACCTCACTGAATTGAGCAATATAATCAGAAAATTGGTGGTGTAGATTTGTGTGACAATTTGGTTCCCAATTACAGAATTAGCGTCCGTGGCAAAAGATGGTGGTGCCGATATTTTCAAATTTCATCGAAGTTGCACTAACAAATGCTTGGAGAATATGACGATTTTTTAAAGAAAGAAGTAAAAAGTCACTGTTAGATTTTAGATGAGAGGTTGTGCTTCATCTGTTACAGACGCCCTTGGATAGTGAGATAAATAAGAAAAGATCAGCTACTGGACGTCCGAGCAAATTCAGCCTTACAAAACCAATATCGGAAGGACATTTTATTGTTAAGTCTACAGACAGTAGAAAACTACGTTGCAAGTATTGCGAAAACTACGTTGCAAGTATTGCCACAGCCAAACTATTTATCGCTGCAATGTTTGTGAAGTTTCTTTACACCACAACTGTAGTGAAGCATATGATACTTGAAATTTATATCACCTTATTCTTACATAATAAGCTTGTCAACTACATTTATTTGTTAGTTTTTAATAAATTAAAATTTTCAAAGAAGTGTTTTGATTATTTTACACCCTTTAATAAGCTCACAAAAATTTCTAGTTTTTAAAACTTGAAGAAAATGCGGCGTAGTGCCCGGTGATAACGATCAACATTCGTACTTCTTTTCCGTTGACGTTGCGCCAACGCAACACCCTATATTTTTAAAGAGAAGTGAAATTTTCTTATTTTTACATTAAATTACTATTATAAGTGGTCAAAATAATAACTTGTATTGTTTGCATCGAAAACAAATAATGATTTTGAGTTTTGGCATTTAATGGATTAAATCCGTTGTCTTTCCGCCGGCGTAATGCGGAAGTTTTGAGAGGGGGGGGGTTACCAGTTCAGACGTCAAACTCTTCTTCTGATCGCGGTTCAAAATGACGAGGTTCGTCCCGAAATAGCCATAATGTTCCTTTAAAAACGGGACAATAATATAACCAAACTAAACTTCTTTATTTCTGTTGTATTGTATGATGTTTCACTTACATACAATAATTATCATCTGATAATATAAAAGCATTTCATATTTTTACTGCACCCTTTAAACCACTGAAATAAAGAGCATTTAAAAAGTATTGGAAGCTGTTCTTTTACTTGAATGACTTTTATGCCCACTTATTCCAGCAAATTTCATCACCGTAATCTCTTTATCGGGAAAAATAGAGTGGAAAGAAGAATAAATAGGATATATTTCCCCCGTTTCACAAAGTAAAAGCAAAAATAGCTTCCAAGGGCAGAAAAAAAGAGCTGAACAGGAAGTGAGCCCACATATTGGAAACTGTCTAAAGTACAGAAATCTCTTCTTGAAATCTGTCAATTGTACCTACCGCCGCATCGGTGAGCAATCAAGTACCGAGATAGAAAAAAGATTCCATAGTGTGGTGAGGAAAGAACAAATTATCTTTTATTTCTGTTGATGAAACTGTCAACTTTTCTTTATAAATCCTCTTCTCTTACCTTAGAAATGCTCTAATCCTTATATCGTAATTGCTTTCTATCTTTTATTTATCATCAAATGTTGATGCAGTGATTCGAATTTTTTTTCACTCCTTAATTTTACTTATAAAAATATTATGATTTATTATATCCTTCCATTATTATTAGGGTGAAGAGCCAGTTTTGCCCTGGTGGATCCTTGACTTTGGACCGAAGTAAACCGAAAGTAATTTTTAACAGAAAGTAATGATCCCGAAATAACATTTAGATGAAATTCCTAATTTATTATTGGAATGGTGGAATTGGTGTTAGACAAAACCAGCAAAGACTTCAAAAATCGTTTTTTTAATATGTTAAATGGAGGTATAATTTCATATCATAATTTTCCAGCCGGTAAACTTATAAAATGCATTTAACATCCATTAACAGTTGCATTTTCATTTTATTAATTTATTAATTTCTGTTTTTTTTGAGCATTTATGATTGCAATGAATTATTTGTAGTTGCCCACTAATTAATACGAGTCCAAAAGAAAGAAAAAGTTAAAAAAAATACCCTATGTTTATTCACTATCATTTAATCATGAATTCTTTAAACAAATATTCAAATACTATTTAAACCAAATACTCAAACCCTATTTAAGCCAAATATTCAAACCCTATTCAAGCCAAATATTTAAACCAAATATTCAAACACTTTTTAAACCAAATATTTAAACACTGTTTAAACCAAATATTTAAACACTGTTTAAACCAAATTTTTAAACACAGTTTAAACCAAATTTTTAAACACAGTTTAAACCAAATATTTAAACACTGTTTAAACCAAATTTTGAAACACTATTTAAACCAAATATTCAAACATTGTGTGCTGAATCTAATTATCAAAATAAACAGAGCTCAAATCAAACATTCATTAAGGAATTTGCATATATGGTGAGAATGGCTTTAAATGGCATGATAAAAACAGCCGAAAAATGTGAAATTCATCACGTTTCTTTATCTAGATTATCTGGTAGAACTTCAAGGAGAAAGAGTTTTCGTTGAAAAAATAAAAGTAAGTAATAATGTTTTTAGTGTGTAATTAATTAATTTTGTTCTCTATTGGTTTCTCCTACTGTTAATATATCTGTAGATTCTTCACTTTCAAAATGATGCAATCGCTACAGACCCTCCAGATGCAGCCTTGTTGAATAATTTCACATCTCTTGAATGCTTAAAACCATATTCACTCGTACAGCTAAAATTCTAATTCATATTAACAACTAACATTTCTCTGAGCTCAAATGCTGGAAATTACTAAATCAAATTCATCACATAAATTACTCAATATAATGATTCATTATTCCTGTTCATGAAATGCATGCGCAAACATTTTATCTGACCTAAAACTTTGCAGTCCTTATCACTTCAATGTCTAAGTTAAATTAAACTCAGTTTGTACGAATTCAAGGATGGCGTATGTAAGATTTAATGAGAGAATTTCAGTCAGAAAAGGTTAGATACTGGTGCTTTATGATAATTATTTAAGACATTCAGAATAAATTACTTTAACTTTGAAATTGTAAGACGAAGTTACGTTTCGTAGGACATAATTTGTAATGAATTTGAATAACAGTTAACGTAAACTTCAGTAAACACGAATAGGTAATGTGATTATTACTCAATTTGTACGTCTTAAACAATGCTTTATGTTTCAGTAATTTAGTCTGCGTAAATTGATGGTCATTTTGCTCTACAAGTAGAAATTTTTCAAATAGTACCTACAATTTCTGAATCTACAAATTTATTTCGAATATATAAATCTGTTGATTCAGAATCCTCTTTCGAAGTGAACAGGTATTATACCCTTATATTATTAGGATTTCATCATTCATACAGAATTAATTGTTATATGTTCTAATCATTTCGAGTCAGTTTTAATCAACTGGCATATACAGCGATGTCATACATCTCTTCACCCTGGAAGGAACCACAGACATGGGTTTGAGAAACTTGTGGTGGTTGGTTCTCGCCTTCCGGTAATTGCAAAAATGGTGTGGGGTGACTACTCCCTACCGACGGCAAGAATAACTCCTATGGGGAAGGTTGTACAGTGGTCGGTGATGGCTTTTTGAACACAAACATAGTTTCAGTCTATGCTGTCACTGGCTCCGGTCGTTCAGATTTTTCTGTGTGTCTTCGGGAGGGTTGGTGTAGTCAGTTATGATGTAATACGGCTTTACTGTTTAAAAAAATATTAAAAAGAAATGTAATTTAGTTACTTTAGTTTAAAATTTAGTTCCCATGATATATGATTCATTTCTGCTAAATAAAAAAGATTATACGATAAACATCCAAATAGTGATCAGGGAAATATAGGTATACTGATAATGCATACCTATATTTTTTGTACTTAAAAGAAAGCAAAGGAATTAGAGATAATTATTTTTCAGAGAATTTTTGTAATTTGAAATTTTAATAGTTTTTTATAAAAGTGACATTATTAACACATTTCAAATATTTTGGGCAATCTTCATTATTCAAATATTTGATGATCCTAATTATTGTTATTTTAATTTAATTTATACATTTTTATATATTTTCCTTTTATTATTCATTTTTTGCCGTTACTTCAATTTAATTTATTTATTTGTATATTTTTTATGATTAAATGTACTTGTTATTATCTAGGAATTATATTTCTTATATACTTCTTATTTTTTCTTATGAATTGTTATATATATATATATATATATATATATATATATATATATATATATATATATATATATATATATATATATATATATATATATATATATATATATATAACCAATCTAAAGTAAGAAATAGTTTGAAAACGAAACTAAAACGATTCGGGTCACGAGGAATCATTATTAGACTATGTCTGCATTTCCTTCACAGAAAAAAAATCCCTTTCTTTGAATCCATGCATGAGGATGACCCTTGAAAAAGTCTTCAGGCCGGATTCTTTTTAATATTTTTTTTGGTTTAATTTTTACTTGCTTTTTTTGATTTTCCTATGAAATTGATTTTAATACTTTTGTGTATATATATATATATATATATATATATATATATATATATATATATATATATATATATATATATATATATATATATATATATATATATATATATATATATATATATATATATATATGAGTTTTTCTGGTTTCTAATTATAAATTAAACAGATTAAATTTCTCCTATAAATGTAACTTCGAATGATAACAGAAATATTCAAACTATATTGCGATGCTTTTAATTAAAGTTACACTTATCATCCATTGATGCAAATAATAAAAGAAATAGGCAAAACGTTTTCCTAGTCATAATTGAAACTACAATGAAACTTTTAGCTGATGATATTATCAAAAGATGATGGTTGTACCTCACGTGATTATTCAAGACACAAGTTTGCAATCTTTCATTTTCCATGTTAGCATACAGATGAGTTTTACTTCCCCTTAATGAAATAAATCATAGTTTTCATTTGCCATTGTTACATGCTGATAGATTTCACTTTCTTTTGAAGCAACAAATCATAAATTATCATATATATAAACGAATCTCACATTTCCAGGAAATTATTCAAACTAAATATTGGAGGACAATATGGACTTAAATTTAAATTATTGGATTACATAAACATTAATACAAGGAATAAATGCCAGTATGAATAAAAACAATATACCACTTTAATAAATTATAAATGAAAACATATTATCGTAGTTTGAGTGTGCCAAGAGTTAAAAATATCAATTCAAAATTTAATTTTTCCCTTTTAAAACACGCATATTAAGGGATAAAGTAAGGTTCTACTTCCTACTTTTTTTATTTTGATTTAGAAATATAAAACACATTAGTTACACGAAAATCGGTAGACAAATAACTTTTAATTAATAAAAATAGGCACAATTGAAAAAAATTAAATGCTACTGTGTAAGCAATATCCTTAAAGAAAATTAATTTTGAAATTTAATTTTTAATTTAATAACCTATTTATATGTATTCTGTAGTTCAAATAAAAACGCATTAAATGTTGCTAAATTAATTATTTACTTTTCGAAAACCATTTACTATTCGTAGGAAATTAAAATTAGTTACAGTACATTATGTAGAACAATTAACGAAAAATTAAAAGTAATTTTTTTGGAAAAGTAATAAGAAGCTTAGAAATTGTAATAAATATGTTAATTGGTATATTATATTTTTTTCTTTATACAATTTTATTACTTTTTCCACATAATTCAGATAGTAAAAATTCACAGAAATCCTTTTTTATAACATCACTATAATAATTCTGAATCGTCCAGTTTCTTTGGTTTCTTCAGAAAACTGAGAAGTCCAAAAGAAGAAATCTTGGAAACTTTATTTCAATTGATAGAGATTGAGATGTTAAGACTATTCGATCCGCTTTCGAAAAGACCCGGAAAAGTCAAGGAATCCACTTCTTCCAAAATCCAAAAACAAAAGCCCTAAACAATGAATAAAAGAAAATAAAAAAAAAAAATAAGGGGAACTGTTGCTAAACTATATTTTGTGGCGAGAAGGAAGTTCTTAGCATTCCCGTCATGCTTTGACCGAAACTTTATTTTTTAACTAAAGGATTAGAGAAACTCGGGCACCAGGGAAGCGCATAAAAAAATCTAGCAACTCGCTTTTGGCATTTTAATGAACGAAGGGTAACATTCGGAAATGCTATCTTAGGGCCCTTCACCCCCAGCGTCCCCAAATAATGGACGCTTCTGTGTTCTGCGTTGTTTTAGATAACTAGGAAGAATGACACTTGGAACGGCTGCGAGAATGTATTTCCGAAGAAGCCTGTTCCGGAATAAAGGTATTGACGGAGTGCTTCAGTTATCGCCGTGACAGGAATACGGTCTCTGGGTGTATAAATGGACATTAGAGGGATTGTCTACAAATGGATTCTGGACACTGAATGGACAAGAAGCCGTGAAGGTTTCCTAGAATGGAGTTACAGATTGGTAAAAGGTTAAAATTCGGTTGAAAAACATGACCGGTGGTTTCCCTGGACTTCCCCTCTTGTTCCTCTGTCCCTCTTTTGGAAATTCTGAAAATAAGAGGGACAGATACAGATAAAACATTAAATTACAATGTTTATAATAGATGTTGATGTTTCAGGTATTATTTTTATTTTTACTTATGATAATACGTATTTATGAATTAGTTTCTAGGTAAAGAATACATGCGTTTGAAGCAAAAGATAAAGAAAAGAATGATTCAAAAGAGTAGCAAAGTGAAATGTCTTCGAATCAAATGCTCAAAGGAAAGATAAGTTACATTTTATTTCAAAATGGATCTGTAATCCCGTTTATATTCATAATGAGCTAAAAGAAATTTGCAATATTCTGTCTTTATGTGTTTTTACATTTGTATTTAAATAAAAATTGTTGCAAAGCTTTTTTATGTCATTATTATTTTCATTATTTAAAAAGACATTACATTATATATGTATATAATAAATATTAAGTTTATAAACTTACAAAATATCATTAATGTTTTTTGCATAGGAAACAAATTGCTTATATCTATTTTCAGATACAATATTGAAATCGAAAACCACGCATAATTCAGATTACCTTTTGCCATATAGCTTAGATATAAATTTTAAAAAAATGTGCTATGGTCAAAGACTATTTCCGGTTTAGCAACATTCTTGAGCCCTATTTGTTAAGGAAATTAGTAACTCTTTTAATAAAGCTCTATTTGAAAGAGTTTGTAGTTCATAAGAAATTAGGCATTTATAAATTCATATTTTCAAAAATTACTTTATCATGAATAGAAGAACGAATACAAGGATTATAGAATTTTTTATAATAATGAATATTCATAGTATATATAAAGGGCATCCTACGTTCAATATTATGATATATTAATTGCAGTGTTTGTTCAATATTATGATAATGGTACAGTGTTTGTTGTACTATTAATATTTTACTAGTATCATTTATCATTCAGAAACATTGGTTTTAATTTTTTTAGCCAAACCTTAAGAAAAAATATATGTTATTGAGCTGCTAATCGTGATTTTACTTTTAAATAAAACAACTGGCTTAGTTCCAGTTTTTTTTTTTTTTTTTTCAAAATAATATAATATTCAAGTCGGAATGTTAAAATTTTGTTAAAGGTTATTTTAAATTTTAATAGTTCTTAGATATTTGATTAATTAACTAGCATGCATATGTACAAAATGTATCCTATTATATGCGCATATAAGCGTTCGGATGTGATAATAATTACGATTTCCAGATAGTACTTTAGCTAGTTTTTAACATACAAGGAAACAATGCTTAAGACAAATATGAATTTTAATAATGAAAGCTAATTTATCACTACTTAAGATAATCATTAAAGTTGAATATGAAAGTTGATTTATGCCTTTAAATTTATATTTTTGCTAATTTATTTTTTTACAATACAGTTTTAAGCTAATTTCTTGTGATGTTTTTATGAAATTCAGAAAAGTTTTGATTTGATTTAATTTATTATGAAAAAGTCAAATTATCAAAGTATGCGAAGAGTGATTGGTATACCTAGATATTGCGAACTTTAGTAAAATGATTTGGGAACAAATAAATTCCATTTGGGAACCGGAATTTAACATTTTTATGTCAATAAAAAACACATTTTGAATCTAAATATAAAGCTTAAATTAAGGTGATGGGCGCTTTTGGGGCCTAAAAATAATAATTAGCTTCATGATATCTGAAGAATTTATCTTCAATTACAAAAAAATCTTGGAAAGGGGTGCGTGGAATAATTTCGAAAGACGAATTTATAAATGATTATATTTAAAAGGCTTTTTTTTTTCGATTTTCACATAGTTTGTTAATTATGTGAAATAATTAAAAATAATATATTATTAAAAATAATATATTTAACACAATTTAAAGCAAACTGTTAAAGAAATATTTAATATTAAATTATATATAATTACCGAATGAAATATGTTGAATATTTAATTGGTTCTGTAAGCGATTTAAAGTTTTAAACAATTTTAAAAATTGACGGAATTTTCTGGCAAAATGGAATTTTTTTTGGCTTTATGATGTAGAGTGCACTCCATCTTCTTAGAAATTTCTTTCTTCTTTGAAGTTTTAATAAAACCACAGAAATATTTATGGGAATTAAGAAATAATAGATAAGAAACAGCTTTACGTATCTGATGCTTAGCATTGTCTACCTCATTTGCTTTAAATTCGCTTTCATTAAAATAATTCAGGGTCATGTGTATCTTGTCAAAAGACTATTATTTCTGAAAGGTAATTCTAGGTAATTTCTGAAAATTTGTGGCGAATATAAATTTAGCATATAATAGTAAAATATTATTTTTAAATATTTAGTACTGTATTATTACCGTCCTATTGTTAAATATTTACACTTTTAAACTAAACATTTGTAAGCATTAGATTGCCAGATGGCAGAAATCCGAAACAATTTCTAAAATGAAAAATAATTTTGAGAGTGATTCTAGCAGATTTTGCCTTTTTAAAATCTCTTCTTGAATCAGTTAAGTATCAAATTTTTATTCTTCACCTCTTACAGAATTTCGGATCTTTGGCCTTAATGGTATTCGTGCTGATTTCAGCACTCTGTAATTAATTTTATGGGAAACGGTCTACTACTTCATTAATGGGATGAAGTATGGAAAATAATTGTAAAATAAATGAAAGAAAGATGGAGTGTTTCGTATCTTATTACAAAAACAATAACAGGGGAATATACTTTAGCCAAAGGATTCAATTATATTTTCACAGAAAATGGGAACATATATATACCATATATATTTCGTGTGCAACTTTCCATGAAATATGATTCTGATAAACTGTTTGCTTTCTTATACATGAAATCTTTTTATAATAGTACCAATTTTCTGAATTTATAGAGAAGTCCTTTTTAATCATTTCTTTATAAATTTTTAAATATGATGAGACATTTATCATTTGAGAAGGTTTTATTGATTGCAATGATTATATCAATAGAGAGTGTAATTATTTTTCTGTTCTGAGAAACTATCTTTTTGCAAATAATAAGGATTATTTTTTGACTTTTTTACAATACACAAAATAAATATGTTCTCATGTTTATATCAGATGTAAAAAGAAATCAGAACTATTTATAACTAATCATGCATCTATTTAGTTTTATCAGATGCTTCATTATTAAAAAAAATATTAAATAAAAAAATTACGTTTTTTAATTCCATTTTGAAATTTATAAAACTGAGATATTTGATTTTGATTGTTAAATGAAGATATGCTAACACGTGTTTATTTCCTATAAACAATCTGCTATATCTACATAAATACATTGGTGGATGTTTGTAAAAATCCCATTTTACAGCTGCATCGCATATTTTGACATTGTACAGTAAAAAAAAATTATCGATGATAAATCAAAATATATAAATTTCTTCATTCAAAATCATTTTAATAAATACGTTGTTTTCCTAAAACATGCCTCTATTAATCATGTTTCTATTTTATCTTAATATACGTTTAACTATTAAAATGATTACATTAAATAAAAATTTTATCTATTAAAAATTAACTTTAAGAAGAGTTTCTTACACAATTTCTTACACATTTTCGTTTTAAGATGGAAACATAGAACATAGAAAATTGAATAAATTTTTGATGTTTTTTGGATGTTTAAAAAAATAGCTTATTTAAGTTCAGTATGGTTAAAATGTACAAGTAAACGAATAAAGAATATGGTAGACTTACTGCAATTACATAAAAATGTATTTTTTTGTAGCAATATATTTGATATGCAAATTTCTGCCGTGTCATATATCACAAAATATTTTTTATCTCGTTATAGATTTAAGTATGGTAAGCGATTTGATATGTAATATAAACATAAATAATAGTACTTATAAGAAAGAATTTGATAAAAATCCGTTTTAATTTCGAATAGAAAAATTACAAGAGAAATTGGAAGTTCCCAGTTAGAAACAGCGTAGCATGATGCCTTTTCCGAATTTATTCTTTTGACTTTTTTTTGTTTGACCTAATTACAGCATTCACCTTGTTATGATGTTAGAAATATATTTAGAAATCGATACGAAACGAAGAATGATAGATAAATTCAAAGAGAAATATAATGAGATAGACCATACTAGCATACATATATTGTACAATTTTTTTATGAAAAAACCCAATATTTATTATATTGTTAATATTGAATAATGTTATATAATATTGTACAAAATTGTGCTACAGGCTGCGCTACCTGAGGATTCACTATTCAAATTTATTCTTTGAACCATCCGATGGTTTCCTCCTTATGGGGAGCTTTACAAATAACTGTTACAGCCCTTTTATAATTTGAATGTATAAACACGAAGAAAAAAGAATATTTGAACTTTGTAAATATGTAACATAAGGGAAAAAACATATTTTAAAAGAATTTTCATTCATTTCTGCTATTGTTCAAGAGCCCTACTTTCTTCAGTAAGATGAAGCAGCAATACTAGGTAAATCAATTATTTAAATGTAGAATTCCTTTTAAATTGAAGATTGTATGAATATTACTGTCAACTTATTATTTAACAAAAAAAAGTGATTTACATAATTTGTTTGTCGTAAAAAAAGCCTACAGGTATGAACTGTCGAAAATTACTTTGCTAAACTATGCATCCAAGCAACATTTCTATATTTAAAAAAATGAAATGAACAATAGTTTCCTTTTTCTCTGTTCATAAAAAATTATTTATTATCTAAATATTTATATCCATTCAATAGCTTTGAAAATATGATAAACAGAAATAATCCAATTCTGACACTATTGAATAAATACAGCTGGTTGAAATCTTGAAAGGAAAAAAACCCAAATTTTTAAAGTACATCTCGTGTATACTTTCCTCATTTACATAAAAGCATAAAAACGTTTTCTGAAAACGAATGCAAAATAATTTATGCAGCATTATTCCAAGACATTTCATCTACCTAAACTTTTTTCTCCGAGAACTGTTCTTGAACGAAAAATACTTAGGACCGACTGTCTAAGTTTCCCTTCTAGTATGATATGAATATTTAACGCTAAGTGTGAAGTCGTAATGAATATTTAAAGACGACAACTCTACATCTCTCTAAAGAAGAGGAGAGAGAGCCATGTTCATTTGAAAGTTGCCGTCTTTTCGAAGATGGGGAAGAGAAATTTCCTCTGGGAGAGGGAGAAAGAATCCGAGAAGAAGAAGAAGATGGTGAATCTGGGGTAAACAAAAGGACAGAACGGAACAGCTGTGGACCATTATATATAATACTTTTTTTGTTTTCGTATGCGTTTTTGTTTTCCGTCCATCAGTCTTTCATTCCGTCTGCTCTTACGAGGCTGTCTTTTGACCCTTATGGTTTGGATAGGGAAGGGCCACAAAATAACATCGCATAGACGGCGTTTCGAAAGATGAGGGAATCTATAAGGGAATGGATTGAGATCGCTCCTTGGTCCCGTTGCGTGTCTGTCTAAAGCTGTTATGTAATATTTATTTTAAACTCGATTTTATGACTGTGTAATGCATACAAGCATACATTCAGGCATATATATGTTACGATAAATGTGATTAATCAGATGATTATGCATAATCACCACTCATCTTAATGGTGATTATGACTAATCACTGGTAGTTATACATCATCAGTTTATTACATTTACTGTAACATATAAATGCATCATAATTCCATATGGATTTTAAGTGTAAGTGAAATATTTTACTTTTCCATCATTGGAATAACCTGACTGGTATTCTGTATGAATTTTTGTACAAATTTTGATAGTTCCTGAGTTGAAATTCTTTTTCAAATAACTGTTGGTTATACATGGTTATATCATTTTATTTTCAAAATAGTTCTTTACTTAATTAATTTTTTGTGCATCTTTAATTTTGTTGAGAATATTGTTATATTTTTTACCTTACAATTCTGATACATTTATTTCTTATTTTGTGAGTTGTTCTGATTTGAAATTTAGTTTCCTTATCAATGCTGAATTAAAATACAAAAAGTAATATTAATAAAAACATACTGGACACTGCAAAATAGCATACGTGTATCAGATTACTTAATAGATGTTTTTCTTTACAACCAATGCAGTTTTTTTATATTCAGTTTGTGTTTAGTCAATTTATATCTTTCTTTGTGCTATAGTTAAAATACAGTAGTAGATATTCAAGACAATATTTTAAGAATCCTAATGTGTTACCCCAAAACGTCTCTTGAATGCTAGAGCTCAGTTTGATTCTTATGATAATGGGAATGGTGCATTTGTTGCAGATCTCTGCTTATCTGAAAAATATTTAGGCTGCTTCTTTTTTAAGATTGTAATGTGTATTAAAGAAATGCGTTTCCCATCCAAGTGACAAAATCAATGGCTGAATGTTTCTCTAAAAGTATATTGTATTTGGCAATCCATCATTTTATCGGTTGTAAGAAATCATCCCAAAGACAATCTCAGCAAATCGCTGATCCGAACTCCGGCAATCACGAATAAAGAATTTTAAAAAGAATTTCATGCATCCGAAATTCGATTCGCTATATTTAATCGGAATTATAAAATGAATCTGGTAGACCAAGATAATCTTAGACATTATTTTTCTATCTATAGTGGGGCTTAATTCTGAAGGTTTTCTGTATCCCCCCCCGTTCAAGTGCTATACAAAATTAGGCCAATTTAGTCTGAACGTTCAGCAAAAAATAAATATTAAATATTTTTTTTTCCTTTGTTGCTAATTGAATGACGTAAGGTGGCTTTTCCTTCAGAATACGCATCTACCATAGCAAAGAGGTCTTTATGCAAGAAATTGGCTGGATTTGCTAAACCAAGAGGGAAAAAAACCTTCCATTAATATATATTGCGTATGTTCTTTAATGTGAGCAATTAAGAACATCAAAGGAAAATAAAACTTTTGCTTTATAACTGAAGGAATTATATTTTGAGTTATGTAATTATATTATGTAATATACCGAATTATATATATCATGATATATGTAATTTATAGAAATTCTGCATCAAATAAAATAAATAAAGTATTCAATTACTCAGTTTCTTATATATAAAGGAGATAGAAATCTAGAATTTAAATTTCGTTACATGAACAAATAGATGCTTTTTGTTTTCCATTAAAGGTTTTTTAAAATTATTATTTAAATAAAGTATTTTAAAGCAGGCCTTCTGTTATCATGTTAATAAATAATGGTGCCGCAAACACTTTCACACACAACAACTTATTTGCTTACAAGTGTTTACATTAGGGATTTTACGAACTTGTAAGCAAGAAGAATTAAAAAAATTACCTGAACTTTAATTATCAATTATAGGCATGATCAATATTTTACATAGTATTTCCTTTTTATGTAATTAATTAATTCCTGATTTCTTTTAAATCCTTCAATCTTGGTTTTCTGGCTAGGTTTTACAAACCGAATCCAAATCACACGAGTTAAAAAATGATTCAAGATATAAAACGATTAAGTAAAATTGCGGTTTCATTTCTGTCAAAAGAAAAAACAATGACACTTCGCGTACCGCAATAATAATTAATCTATAAAATCTCCTTTTTTATTTAATTAATTTTTTTCATGTATTTGATTTAATATAATGTTATCTCTATATTGAACAATTGCTGCATTTTTTAAAAATTTAATGTGAAGATAGTCCCTTTACCATTCCATATGAAGGGCGCCGTAGGTGTTCATTGTTCAAAGTGACAACACCCTAAAAACTTGATGAAGTGCCAGAGGCTTCGATGCTATCAAAATCCAAAGAAAGGGTAAAGTTAGTCTAAAAACGAAGGGTTGATATTTTTTTCCGAATGAAAAATTCAAGCAAAAAACGTTCCAGAATGTTTTTTTTCCCCTTTGTGATTCTTGGACGTTTTTAAAAACATCGCTTAAGAACTATTTACTACATTTACTGCTCTTAAGTCAGGTGAATTTTTTTATCCTATTTTTTAAATGAAGCAAGGAAGTCATACATCATGCATCATTTTTACGATGCAAAAAAGATTTGTCACTGGGAGTGACGTTTTATCGGGGCTGAAATGTTAATTCAGTGAAAAATAATTTGGTCAATTCGTTACAAAAATACTAAATTTTTTTTTCTTTTTTTTTTTTTTTAGTTTATTGCTAAAATTTGTGATTGAAGATCATTTTGAATGATGAATGAAAATGAAATTTAAAACTATTACAGATCTTTGAGAGCTTATTGATTTTTAAACTATCACTGTAATGTCTTTTTATATGAGGGGCACTAAAGATGATATAATTTCCTATAGTATCAAAATACTTGAAAGTTATAAATCTTAATATCGCGTTGAAAAGAAATTTATTCATATGTTTTCGATACCCATTTTTTGAAACTTTCGACAGAGAATTGAACCTTCTTTCACAATCAATAGACATTAATGAAATAAATATAGCATTTTATAAATTTAAGACTAAAATTTTTATCAATAAATCTTTATTAAACTTGAAAAACAAAAATTTCTAACAATGTGCCATGAAGTTGGTAACAAAAATAATAAATGAATGTTAAACGCTGGAATTTTGGAGCGCAATGTATAATTTGCATCGTAAATACGAAAATCAGCAGAAAAAAGAAACTTAATATACATGGAGTACTGATGATTTATTGTTTGGTCGGAAGTCACAAACTACATTGCCAGCATTCCGGCAGTCTTGGACTTAATAACATCTACTCTGCGTACAGAGTATAAGCAAAAATGTTTATCGAAAATAAGGAATAGACATACAGTGACTACTAATGACATAACTATCTTAGAGCATTTATAAACCTACAAGGCACTTGGTTACTTTTAAATTTTTCTGAAACAGAAAACAATCATAGGCTGTTATCAAATGTCTAACAAGGCTATTTACGAATGTATACTTTGGCCCTCTGAATATGAGAGTTTACTCCCCAAGGTCCAGAGGGCTAATCAAAGGAGACTGGATTTTGTGCGTTTGATGCCTCTAAGTGTGGTCAGACGGGAATTTTGATTGGGTTTCTGATTTAGTCCATTCGGGTAATGGGTTTTATCATTTCTCTTCATAGTGTTACCGATATAAATATATCGAACAAGTCAAGCATAAAGGAAAAAAAAATCACACATACCACAGTAGCTTTTTCTTTGAGTTAGACGAATATATTTGTTAACTCTATACAGCTTTCGATTTTGATAGCGATTCAGTAGGCCATTTCAAGAATAGAAGATAATGTGATCATTGTGACTTCAACCGAAAAGCAATTTGTGCTCTGCTGTATCTCACGGTTGTTGTTTCCGTATTTTTTCTGCTAAAATTATATTTGCAACTTTATTTGATTATTATTATTGTGAAGTATACTGTTTTAGTGTCGTTTCAAACTTTTGACATTCTTTCTTCGCAATCATAACGTTGTGAGCTGCGCAATGGCTTTATCTAATAGTCTTGAGTGCATTTTGCTTCCAAATTTTCTTCCGTTTTCTTGAGTATTGTGCTGGCAAAACCTCCTGATATCAGTAAAATTTTTATAAGCATCCTGCATTGTAGTCAAGAAAGTGCCTGGAGAGGTGACACTTTATTTGTAGATATGGTAATTGCTGCTTACAAGGTGTAACGATCGATCTATTTACTGATAAAAATAGTTTGATCATATAATCCATATCTAAATGTATAGAACATCGCTGGTTTTAGTGATCAGAAAATCCCTTCTTAGTGGTGAATCAATCAAAACCGATGTCAATTAAGAAAATTCATACCTAGCTGGAAGAATCAAAGATCACAAGCACTGATTTTCTATTGGCCTTGATCTCAATTGAATCCACGATTTCTCAGTGTGCTCTTCAATGTTATATCTTTTATTCAATGAAGTATCTGCTTATCGGAGAATATTGACAGTCTTAAGATAAGCGTGAAGGATCGAAGATCACAAGCCCTGATTTTGTCTTGGCCTTGATCTTAAATGAATCTGCAATTTCTCAGTATTCTTTTCAATGTTATATCTTTTATTTAAGGAGGTATCTGTTGTAATCTGAGAACATTGACAGTCTTAAAATAAGGAAAAATATCATGTTGAATTTTAAAGAAAAATGGGGCCATAAAAAATAATTAACTTCCCAAATTGAATCTGTGTGAACATTGAACACTTCCCAACATTTTCTTATTCCATTATTGAAATTTAGGGATGATATTGAATTTGCTGCCCGGAAGAATGAAATATGACCAATAAACGAAAGCGATGCGAGAAGGACGTGGGAGACTTGCTATAAAGGTCGTGGTAAGCGAAAGTAAGCACTACTTTGTGCTCAGCTTTGTTCGCATGTGAATAAGTCATTACTTTTTTAGAAGGTCGGAAATTTAACAGAAAAATGTAAACACGGTCTCCTACTTTCATAAATCTGATTTCCCAGATTGAAGGAAGGAGAATATATTGTATTTATGAAACCAGATGTTGGAGAAGCAGAAGAATGGATTTAAAAAAAACAAAAACAGTCGAGTTTGAATATTCAGTATAAGGTGGGTTAAAGCAAAGCTGAAAGGGATGAATTCAACTTTAAAATAACGAAACTTTGTAATTATCATTTTAATCAAAACTCTAAAATTTTCAAAAATTTAATTTTCTTACAATTTAACAGGATTAAAAAAGTTGTAACAACAAAATTTCCTATATTGAAGCAACAAATAATCTCATTAAAAATGTAATTAATAATGAATTTCCTAATGCAACTACTGCAATATTAATTTTTTAATAAAGAAAGACATGATTTGGGATTAATCCTTTGCCTAAAATAAAAATAGACTTTCCGTTGCATATTAACTAACTCAATAGATGGCGCTGAGACACTCCAATTATTTTTACCTTGAATGGCGTTAGCAAAAACAGTTTAGGGTGCGGGAAACCTGAATGGGACAGCATATGTTAAAAAATTTTTTTTTGCCTGCTGCTGGAATGTTTATTCCTTTTTGTTTTTTCATAATTGGTCATGAGAATTATTATATGGTTATTTTATGTTATTGTTTTTTTTTACTTATTAGTGGCCATATTCTTTTAACTTATTGTTTTGTTTCTTTTCTGTAAAAATGGTGTACCTCTTAGGCCTAATTTCAGGGAATTTTCGGGTCATGAGGAGTCAATACTGTTGGACAAATTAGTCTGGGTTCCTCACAGCTAAAATCCCTTATTTTGAATCCCTGCCTGAGCGGTGACAATTCAGAAAGTCTTCAGGCCTGATTCTTATTTTATTTAATTTAATTTTGGTACTTTTTTTCCCATAAACTTGGTTTTTTTATTACCAATTATATATATATATATATATATATATATATATATATATAATGTGTGTGTGTGTACTAAATTGTGTACTTCTTAATGCTTTCACGCTTCTGATTAAAACAAATGAGTTATAGAACGAATATATCTGGTTTGCTTTACAAATAATTTTGTATACTTTGAGATGTGTAACATTCTTTAATTTTTTTATTTAGCATTTCATTAATTTTATATTTTATTTTGAAAATTATTAGAGAATTGGATCGAATAGAAAAAAAGAAAAAAAAATAGTTATAATGTCTAATGTTATATTTCATTAAAATTAAAAATGTAATTTATGAGTAATTCTTAGCTTCACAAATATTTCATTTTTTCATGGAAAATTACCCTCTGAAATGCAGTTCTTAATAGCCAAATGAATCCTAAATGTAGTCTAATCTCCAAATAATGCATAATTGTCTTTATAATATGTAAATAAATATTCAGGTAATAGTTCAAAAATATGTGCTGGAAAAAGCACTTTTAATTGACTTTTTTTATTATGAAACATCAGGCTAAATTCAACGGTAAAACTACTGTAATGTTATACTAAAACATATAAGAAAATTGAACCGCACCTATGTTTTATTCTATTGGATTTCCGATCAGGCCGAAAAATAATGTAATGTGAAAGAAGAAGAAATGTAGAATACAAATCTGAATAAAAAGGACAAGGAAAAGGTACTTTTCTTATTACATAGCAGATATTATATTTTATGCATTTTGAACGATTAACTCTGAGGCAGCAATATTATTTTGCTTCGAAGCTTGACGAAAAAAAAATCTCTACCGATTTATCTATCCGATTTATTTCTTCAATTCATTTATTTGTTCAAGGGAAGATGGCAGATATAAAACTATGAAACATGATAAATATAAATAAATAGATGTTCATTTTGTAAATATGTTACTTTATGAAAATTTTGTTTTTGCTATTCTAATATTCATTGTTATATTTCCAGAACCGTGTATAAATAATTGCTCAAAAATTTTCAATAAATTCAGATTTTTTGATGATAAAAATAAATTTATCAGAGTTTTTTTATGATATCATTACATACATCTATTTAATTTCTTTCAATCTACAATATTATTTTAAAAGCAAATAGATAGTATTCCCCAGTTTTTTAGAAATTAAATATAATTTATTCATATCTGAATATTTCCATAAACGTAAATTAACATAATTTATATTTCAAAGTACTAGAAAATTCCATGTCTTCAAGGTAAAAGTATCAACTATATTTCATAAAATTCCTTTTTTTGTTTAAAGACATTTTAAACAATTTTTACTTTATTATTGCAACGATATTTCATTTGCAAGTCGCCGGGCTACACAAATGTCATTTCCCTGCAATCATAACATTGGAATATAATTGTGAATTCGCCATTTATATACTCTTAAACAATATGAATAAAATTTGCTACCTTCTTTTAATGAAGGGGTTTCAGTAAAATCATGAACTTGAGAACTAAACAAGTAGTGGTATTTTCATATTAAATAGAATATTAATGATTACTTTAAATTGCTATTTTCAGTAACATATATTCAAAACATATCAGATCACTATTAGAAGTTTTCACTTGTGTGAAATCTGTAAAATGTTGGAAATAGAAAGTCCAAGAAACAATGCATGTAATCGAAACTCTTATATTTATCTCTTTCAGTGTTACCATTTTTTCTACAGCATATACATGTTTGAGAACACTGTATCATATGAAAAGAAAAAGTTACTCGAATCATTACATCTTTAGAAGTTTATTACAATTTTCCTCTAAACCATTTATTTCAGGAAAATAGGACACATTTCTTTTGTAAGGAAGAAATTTTCACTGCTTTCGAAAAGTTGGTTAATTACATTGGATTCACTTTCGAATCATTTTTTTGTGTGTAATTGCTCTTTGAAGGCCCTATAACATCGTTTCATTTTTCTTTTCCGTATATTTTCTTAAAACAGGAAACGAAAATCTCACTTTTTTTGAAAAAATAAACATCAACTGGAAGGCTTTCAATTATTTTTAAACATCGAACCAGACATATTGATTTAATACCTTTTTTGGGACTCAGTATCAAGTAACATATCATTTCCCCTTGAAAATTCACAAGTGTATTCATAGACTTTATTTTATTCTGCAAAAATGTTTTCATATTTTAAGGTCAGTGGAAAATCGTACTATTTGGAACTTAAGTTAATTATTTTCTAAAAGGTTTTTCAAACTTTTAACAACGAATTAATAATGCAGCTTTCGATATGCACTGCATTTTGATTATTCTGATTTTTTTACATCGTAAGAATGTTTATCACGGCTTTCTGATTATAAGGGAAGGAGTCTGACTACTCTCACAGAAAATGCGACTTCTAATAGTGCGGTTATTATATAAAGAAAAACAATGCATGCCCTCTATCAGCAGATTAATTTATTTCTTATTCTGAAATTTATTTGGTTATAACACATCAAACATAAAATAACAATAATCACCTCCTTCTGAGAAATCGGGATGCTCCCTTAGGAGACGTAACATGCGACAGATTATGTTAAAATTCATAGCATGGATAATCTAAAATTTCGGATTCCGAAATTTGTCTGGAATGACGCATTTATAAAGCACAGCGTAACGATACTTAGAGAATATATTAAGAAATTATGGAATTTGGACAATCAAAACATAATTATAATATTGCGACTATTTATAATTATGAAAAACAGTGAATACAATGAATAAGAATTGTTTTGGAATGCGAGAATTAAAGTAGAAAAGATGATGAAAATAGTACTGATATGCGCATTGATTTTATACTATATAGTTTTTCAATTGAATTAGATGGAATTATTACAAATATTTCATTTAGGTTCGTATGAAAAAACTGTTGCTTTAATCATTAAATAACTTAATGAATTTAGTATTATTAAAGAAAAATAATTTAAAATAAATTTTAATCTATAGATAACAGAATATATTTCTTCCATGATTTTCATTCACTTTATGATAGTAAACCTTATGATTAATCATAAAATAAGAACAAAAAAAGTAGAAAACAGCCATTAGAATGTCTTAAAACCTCTCCTCTTCAAAATCATTTTTCTAAAAGAATACTATCTTTCTTTTTTAACAAAATATCAGTGCTTGAATGCTTTTAATGTTCATCACAGAGAGAGTTTTTTTGTGTTGGGAAAGTTAGTTAAACTTTTCTAAACTAAAAAATATTTTTTCTCTTACCTCATGAGAGAAACAACCACATGTTCTTTCCATGAACACGCGTACAAAACAAACACGAAAAAGGATTGCTTCTTATTTCTGAAAAATCGGTCCATTTTCGCGACATATTTTCTTTTCTTTTCAGGTATAATAGTTGTTTATACCTGATGTTTTGAAGGAGAAAAAAAGCCACATTATATTTTGTTAAAAAAATATATCAATTTTCTTTTCCACTATTTAAATTATTTTTTTATGAAATTTAAACATTCTATTTAAGTAGTGCATTAACCTTTATACATTGACCTTAATATGCACAATGTATAATCTTTCAACTTCATCTACCTGACGTTCATCCATTCAGATTATGAAATATACAATGAATTCTCTCTATCAGATGAAAGTTGATCTTTCCGAAGGTCTTGCTTTTTCTAGTTTAACTATGTTAACATTGCTTTTCTTCGAAACTCAAAAAAATTGCCTAGAAGTTTTCTTTTTTTATATATACATTTGTTTTACAGTAGTTGCGATTTCTTTGATAAATTATTAACAATTTAATCCGTTGTATACGTAGTTACAGATGACCATTGTATTTCAGATGCCTTTTCAGATCAAAGTGGATCCAATCCCACGTAATCTGGTATACGTTGCCACATCCATAAGAATAGTGATCAATGGCTAGTGTAGTATTTTCATCTATCAAAGGTACCTATGATAATCTCTGTAATAGGTATATACTCCAGCCTAAATTAAGGATGAAAAACGCCGCCTTTTAGGAAGTCTTTCACTAGAAATTAATTGCCATTGTGATTTCCGCTTGCAGGAAAATCATGAGAAACACCTAAAATTAGACCATGTCAACTCGAAGAGTATGTCATTGAAGTGTACAGATGTTACATATTTTTAAATATTGCTAACCAAAAGCAAAGTAAGGAAAGAAAATCTATGATCCTTCTTTTCTGTAATTTATTTCACAGATTTAATCCATTATGGAATGGGTGGATTTTATGGTATAGCATTAAAAAAACCGATATGATTGAATTTGCCATTTACTAATAATGCAATATTTTGAATCAGATAGATATTTACAGGATAGTACAGTAAAGGAAATGAAAATGTCTTGAAGGAAAGTATATGACAGCGTGCACAGAAATGAAGTCATGCATAAGCTGCTATAAAAAAAAATCCGCACTTTTTTGCGATTACAAATTGTTCTCTTTGTAAGCTGCTTCGAAAGAACTACTAAACATTAAATTCAATAATTATTTAAAAATTAACTTTGGAAGCTAAATATCCTCCCCAAATACTGAAACACTTATCTAAATCAATGCCAATTTTGTTACAGTTCAGTTATGAGGTTCATTCTAAACTTACCATCGAACAAAAAAGGCTTTGGAAAAATGTTTTTAAATATATAGAGAATGTTTTTGCATTTCATTTCTTATGTAAGAAAATAAATTAAACAAACAGTTTGTCTATCAATTATGGCTCATGTTAAAAAATTCCATAAAATTATAAATTAAAAAACTGAATAGAAATACTTTACACCGATATGCACTTTAGTTCAAGGAAGATCATTGTTGTAGGATGTAAGAGAGTGCTAAAATATGAATGAAAAAGTAGGATTAATAATCTGATGAATGTCTTATTTTACAAATGGTACTATGTTTTCGTGTGTTCCAAACGACAACGCCAATTATTATCACATTTATTTTAAAATCTAATTTTAAACGAAATTTAGACAGATGCCCCTTCAACAGTAATCGAAGTAAATTATTATATAATCATTGTGCAGTTAACCTAGAATATTAATTACACAACGATTGTAAAATTAAAGCTGTGTTGACGATGTTGCCTTTGGATAGGCAGAAGAAAGTTTGGAAGTTTTGCCGTGTCTCTTCTTTTTTTTTATAGGAACTTTCTAAATTAACGAGCAGAAAAGACCAGTTAGAAGTTGTGGCTTTGCAAAGGCCTTTAATGCATTCTTTGTAATTTCAAAATATTTGTCGAAATAAATAAACAATCTTCTAAAAATACAAAGGTACATTTTATAAATATAATACAAGATTTTGTGAATGGAAGCTAATAATGGAAGTTTCTACAGAATCCTTCTTTTCATAAACTTTCAATTTACGATTTTGTTATGAGAAGTTTTACCTATAAACAAGGAAATTTTTTTAGCTGATCTTTAATATTGCCTTTTCTTTATTAAAGTGTAAAAAATGACTTAATCAACTCTTTTCAAGCATGTGGTTATCGGAAAATCCTTTTTATCATAATTTATGAATTACAAACTGAATAAAAACTGATTGAAATTTCGATTTAAAAAGTAACTAAAAGCAACGGCGCATTTTCTCTAACGGTGGTATCACATTATTCTTGAATAATAAATCTCTTCATTTAAATGTCGTGCTGAAACCGTGAATGTCCATTAAATATGGATGAAAACAATTTTCTTTCAATTTTACTTTATCTTGTCAAAATGTATTTTGTAGCGAAAACAAATAAAAACCTCATTATTTCTATCCACAAGAGAATCTTGCGCTAAAAAATATTTTTTAATGATTACTTTCATAAAATTAAAAAAGGACCGAGGCATTATTTAGGACGAAGATGTCCTTTCCTTTCATGGCATTAACAATGCAAGAAGTGCATGCTGGTTATTTTATTTTATTTTTTTTATTTTTATTTTGGGTCACTTTATTGTCGAATGAAACTATAACGGACTGTCATCTTCTCCCAGCTGGATGCCAAGTTTCTTAAATTTAATGAACTGCAATGGTATTTCGTTTGTAATCATTGTCGAAAGTACTTGAACGCTTCAATAATTATATATTTTGGAACATCGTCAAAATCTGTCAGTTTCTTTCTCTACCCTAGTTATTAATTACAGTCTCCGGTTTTTACTACTAATTGCTGTTCGAGCGACATGCAAAAGTAATTAAAATGTATTGTCAATTTTATTGTTTTAAATCTCAAAGTTTTGTCTTTCTTGTTTTCTGTTATTTTACAAATCTTTTTTTATTCTTTTTTATTATCTTAGGATTTTTAATTTTTGAGAGAATATTATTTGAAAGAATCTTAATACAAATTAACTTTTACTTCCCCCTACCCCCACTGTTTTGGGAAAAAAAACAGAATAAGAATAGGAACTGCTATTATCAAGTTTGTATATGACAAACAGAAATATTCAGGATTTCCACTGCACTCTAATTTCTAAAATTCCTGCTTTCTAAACTGTTAGAAATAGGTATACATACAGTATTAAAATAATAAGAAAGACTTAAAGAAATATTTTTATGACGTTTTTGTCAATAAATGTATTTCTGAAAAAAGTTACTGTAATTAATTTTTGTTTATAAAACCATATTTGTTAAATAGTTGTTGTCTTTAAACCATATTTGTTTATTTGATTTATGTCCTGATTATTTTTCTATTTTTTACTGTAAATAAACAAATTTACATTATTATAAAATTTTATACTGTTTTCTAGTCTGAATCTAGTTTTTTATTTATTTATTTCAATGGCAATTAACTATTTTATTATTTAATTGTCAAAGGTACTCTTGCACTGTGAGGAAAACTTCTTGCACAGTAAAAGCACTGTCCATCCCTTACTTTCATATTTGTGTCGAGATATAAACAGAAGCGTTTCATCTACTCTTTCTGTGTCCAAACCATGTCCTTCCTTTGTGAAAATAAATCTCAATTCGATTGTCTTCAATAGTTAAATATTCGGTATTGCAATTTCACACACACACACACACACACACACACACACACACACACACACACACACACACACACACACACACACACACACACACACACACACACACACACACACACACACACACACACACACACACAACAAATGGAAAACAAAACGATGCATGACGTATCACGAAATACATTTAATTGCTGGACATCTAAAAAATATATATGCAAGTTTTTATTGAAATGAAGATCACGGCGCATGGCACGTGATGGCTAAATGTTTTAGGATTTCTGCCTGTCTTTCCAGAGACTTCTTAATCAGAACAATCGAAGTATTCCAACATCGTATTCATTAATCCAAGCATTCACTTTTTTGTCATCTTTTTTATTTGTTTGACGAGGACACAGGCAAAGATAATCATTACATACTTCATTTTACGTGCACGAATTCTTTGTATAGCATAAAATCATTTTGGTTCCATTCTTACACACTTCATCAACTAAGCTGAACTGAAACTGGAACTTACTTTTGTTCTGTGGGCTCATGGGAATTTTTCTTGGCGTCACCATTTGTGTCTCTGCAAAAGGTTTACATCATATTATGGTTAAGCCAGGAATTGAAGCAGAATGCGTTCCTAGGACTATTACTTCTTACGAAAGCAACTAACGTCTTCACAAAGGTTAAGTCTTAACCAATAATTCTTCCTTTAAGATCACTTCAAATATCACATTTTTAATACTTCGATACATTGGTAAATCTCAAATCCTGGATGATAGTTCCTTTTACACATTTGGTGTTTTCCAGAGCTTCCCAAAATCAATCAGTTTCATCTCTGTTGAGTGATAGCTGGGTCATCATTTATAATTATAATAATTTAAGTTTTACCGAAATCATTACACTATTTCTAGCATACTAATTTAGATTACAAGATATAATATATAGTTATTTCTAATGCTGTTATAGTGTAATTTCTTCACTTTAGTGGTCTTGAATAAATTTTACATAATTTTCTTCTATCATTTATTGAAACTGCATGTCCAGCTTCATTTCTTTCTTTTCATCCATTTGGATGAATTTGGGAGGGTATCAACAAGAATACTATTCATTAAGGCTATTATCACAGGTAGCATAATCTGTTACATAATATAACACATTATTGTACGGCATTATATAATTCGATATCCAACAATATAATACAATTTCTTTAATATCAAATTAATACAAAAATCTTTAATATCACACAATTTTTTACAACATATGTGTTGTTATAGATGCATATATATGAAGTAAAAAATTATTTATAGATAAAATAAAAGATTTCTAATGAAGAGGCTGCAATTTGGATGTATACCCATTTTAGCATATATATATATATATATATATATATATATATATATATATATTATATACATAATAACAAGTAACATTAAACAAGTAAAGGACATTCCAATGGGAACAGCTTTCTCAAGTGCTTTAGCCAAAATTTTCCTACATGACTATGAGAAAAAAATAATTAAATATAATTTAATAACCGGTTGGAAGTATATTGATGACTTACTTTTGATAAACTTAGACAATACTAATATTGTGACTAATTGCTATCCAAAAGATTTAATTCTAACAGAAACAAATAAAATTCAACTTGAAGCTACCTTTCTGGATTTAAAAATCGAAATTGCTAATGATAAAACAATAGTTGGTATCAACGATAAAAGGGATAAATTCAACTTTAAAATAACGAAACTTTGCAATTATCATTCTAATCTAAACTCTAAAATTTTCAAAATTTAATTTTCTCACAATTCAACAAGATTAAAAGAGTTTGTAATAACAAAATTTCTTATATTGAAGCAACAAATAATCTCATTAAAAATTTAACTAACAATGAATTTCCCAGAAACTGCTGCAATATTATATTTTAATAAAAAATGAGATGATTTGGGATTAATCCCTTGCCTAAAATAAAAATAGACTTTCCGTTGCATATTAACTAACTCAATAGATGGCGCTGAGATCCTCCAATTATTTTTACCTTGAATGGCGTTAGCGAAAACAATTTAGGGCGCGGGAAACAAGAATTAACAAAATGGGACACCTTTTATATAAAAAATTTTACCTGCTTCTGGTATGTTATTTTATTTTTGTTTTCATAATTGGTTTTGAGAGTTATCATATAGTTTATTTTATGTTATTGCATTTTTGATTATTGATGGTCGTATTCTTTTAATTTATTTTTTTGTTTCTTTTCTGTAAAAATGGTGTATATCTGAGGCCTTAATTTCAGGGGAATTTTCTCTCATGAGGGGTCAATACTGTTGGACAAAACTCCGATTTTTCACAGAAAAAATCCCTTATTTTGAATCCCTGCCTGAGGGTGACCCTTGAGAAAGGCCAGATTCTTATTTTATTTGGTTTAATTTTGATTCTATTTTTCCTTTTCACTTAGTTTTTATTACTAATTCTCTCCCCCCCCCCCTCTCTCTCTCTCTCTCTCTCTCTCTCTCTCTCTCTCTCTCTATATATATATATATATATATATATATATATATATATATATATATATATATATATATATATATGTATGTATGATATTTTAAACTCTTAATTTAATCCAAATTAATTTCCAAAACTTTACCTTAATTTAGCCCTTCCTAACTTCATTCTAAAATATTCTCTTATTCCGTGATCCAATTCCACTTTCAGTTTAATTAATCCCTTTGTAAAAATAATGCGCCATTAAGAACTACGTTTCAAATGAAAGTGATACTTCGGTACCCTTGAACAGGTGTCAAAGGCCATTCCCTCGGCGCGTGGCCGGAAATACTATGTTATATAAGGCAAGTCATCATCTGTTCGTCCCTTTTTTCCCTTTTTTTACTTCTGTGTGTGTCGCGCTACGTTTTCTTGTATATAATCCTGCCTGCCACTCGGAATAGAATAAAACGTAATTAAAAGTACCAAGTCTCTTCACTGTTCTAATTTGTTGTTTTGTATTTCCTTTCTGTTAAAATGGTATATTTCTTATGCATAATTTCAGGGGATTTTCGGGTCACGAGGAATCATTATTAGACAATGTCTTTATGTCCTCACAGAAAAAATCCCTTTCTTTGAATCCCTGCCTGAGGGTGACCCTTGAAAAAGTCTTCAGGCAGGATTCTTTTTTTATATTTTTTTGGTTTAATTTTTTGTTTTTCCTAATAACTTGATTCTAATACTTTTGTTTCAATTCATCTGTGTTTTAGAAGTAGCTGCAATTGCGCTCTCTAAATACTATGAAGTTCTTTTTTGGTTTTAGTTTAAATAGGTAATAAATTTTAGATGCGATTTCGAAACTGTTTTGTTTCGTTTTCAAACTTTTTCTTACTTTAGATTGGTTATATATATATATATATATATATATATATATATATATATATATATATATATATATATATATATATATATATATATATATATATATATATATATATATATATATATATATATATATATATATATATATATATATATATATATATATATATATATATATATATATATATATATATATATATATATATATATATATATATATATATATATATATTAGTTTTATAAGCTCATGCTTCCTCTTATTTTATTAATCAATAACTGTCAGAAACTTCATTAAATTCCAGCATATATGACACAAGGCAAAGTTTTAAATTTCTTATGTATGTAGAACTAGAATTTAAAATGTAGTTACTAGCATAATTACATTCTAATTTTTTTTTACGATGTCAAATTATAACAAAATTCGTATATACCTTCAAAATTATTTTATAGCCTTTTCAGCAGAAAATCGAACACAGGAACGATTGCTGAAAGGACATGAATGTGCTGCCATTGAAATTCGGGCAGGAGGAAATGTTTCTTTCTCCATGCTCGACGAAAATATTCAAAATGTCCACTTGTGAAATGAGAGAATTTATGAAATAATCAATTTGTGGCCTATCTCCAATAAGCGCCATATTCCAAATAGATTATTTTCTTAAGTGCCAAGGGTAAGAAAGTGAAACAGTTCAGGACATTCTTTGCTTGTCCTGAGATCTACTTTTGGTCGTTACTGAGAGATAGGAGTTGTGTGTTTGAACTATGATATCTAAATTTATATCAATTTGAAATCACCTAAAATTTCATTCTTGAGGTTTGCATTTCAATTACTTCTGCATTTATCAGTTCTGCTAAATTTTCTGCAATGTCAAGAATAATTCTCGTTCATTCCTGTTTATTACGTTATGTGGTAATTTCGTATAGTTTAGTTACTTTGAAGCTGCATTTTAATGCATCTTGTGAGATTAGCAAAATAAATCTTTACAAAGCTTTATATGTCCCCCTTATATGCATTATAAATTAAAACTACGTAATTCAATTCAACAATTCATTTTAAAGGAAGGTGCATAGTAAATTTAATAAATACATGTAAAATAGTAAGAAGTATATCTAAAATCAGAAGTCTTTTTATAAAATCGAAATCCAAGATAAATAATAAATTTAATGACATGTGCGAGTAGAATTGGAAATGGATTCTTTTTAAATGGACCACTACTACTAACCAACTACTACCAACTACCAGGAATTTTTTGTCTGACGTCTTTTATGGCAAGAAATTATTTGCCTTTTAACTCTTCTGACTCGGATTCTACACATATTATTTGTGAGTACCTTGGAACAATGATAAGATTTCTAAGCCATACGATAAATATCACACATTTGCATTTAAAAACCAATGTATTTAAATCTGTCTTGGATTTGATCAAAAGAGTATTTTAAGATGTTACAAATTTGCACTTTCATTTTAATTCGTCGTCTTTATTTTGGAAACTTTGTTGAAGTCTCTTTTATGTATGTCTACCGAATGAGACTTCAAATAGATCTGACTAATCCGGGATCTTACTAAGCTGGGATATAAGATCTCAGATTATTATTATATTAAAGAAGATTTAGGCTAATTGTAACAGTTTTTGTGAAGATATGATTATATTTTTAGATATATTTACATTTGGTGATTGCAATTACTTTTTTTAGCTAAATTATTTATTTGCAGTATTATATAAACACTTTCAACAGTTTCGCTGATTTTAGATTATGTATTCAGAATTTAACGGATGATACTTCGGATGTAAGATCGCGGATTAATAAAAGCATCAATATTTAAAGTCATTTTCTATTAATCACTCTTTTATTAACTACAGTAAGTTGGTATTTGGAAATATTTATCATTTGACATGGTGGTAATCAGTAATATCAAGTAGTTTACAGAAAATTAAATTATTTAACCAATCAACATAAAACTCATTTTATATCAGAATTGCAACTAATGCAAACAAATGGTAAACTGTTCCCTATCGTACACATTTTATGCCCACATTGGGAAAAATTAAGCACTGGACTTATTCTTCTTCATCAAGATTGTTGCAGCCTTTTTGTAATGTCTTGGCTTCGGGACAGGAAGGGATATGGCTGGAAACTCGATTCTCCCCAACACTCATCTTGTAAGGAGATTTAGGGGGCACTATTTCTGTCGAAGCAGAATGCCTTCCGCTGCCATGTTACAGAAGAAGGAGAGAGGATGCCAACCCAAGGGAAATCCGCGTTATCTAACAGCTGTTCAAAATCGCCTAGTCTATCCAAAAATAATTCAACCATTGTCTCATAACGGATAATGCAATATCAGTTTTGAGACAATGGTTATTAATGCAATATACTACAACATAATATATTGTCAAAGCTTTTGCATGTATCTTTACAAGCTAGATCAAAACCATTTTTTTATAAGACATTTAAGTTAATTCAAATTCCTTGAATTGGCTTAAATATATTCAACAAACATATAAATATCTATAATAATTTTTCTTTGAGTATTATTTTCTTAAATATTCCCTTTTTCCTTATCTTTTATTTTATTTCGTTATTATTAATTATGTTATTATATTCTTCTTTCTGTATCTTCTTTATCACGTGAGTGAGATACGATTTCTTTTATTTTTTAATCGAGTAAGCGATAGAGCGATATTTTATTGAGTTTTTTTATTATTTTATAAGATTTTTTTTTAATTGAGATTGATAATATTTGATCTTTGACTGTGCATACTAATACTGAATGCAGAAAGTAAAACTACTTGAATCAAAAACAAATAAAGATCCAACCAATAACCCCTCATAAGAAACACATTTGGCGAAAATTCTGATAAAAGTTTTTAAAAACTACTGCGTAACGCGTGTGTCACTCCTGCCTGCCCCCTATTTCTGGTAAAGATAAAACAGAGCACTGAACCTGATTAACTTAAAACTGAAGCAATAATAATGAAATATAGAATTATAATAACCAAATTTCATAAAGTGTAAATCAATGCATCATTGTAAAAGTATCCAACGTTTGTTATTATTGAAAGGACATTTACACGACTAGTACAACAGGACTGCATACATAAAATGTATCAACGGTGTACTTGGAAAAGTTAAATATATTACTTTCCTTAATTGAGCTTTTGTTTAGTATATTTTTAAGAAGATATTCGTAGAAATTAATGAAAAATTGTACCCGTTTCCAAGAAAATCAAGTTATAATAGTTTGAAATACGTTTTCGCTGGAAAAAGCAATCATTTTAAAGAAAATTTTTTTAAATTCATCCTACACTCCTGCAAACTGAAAAAAACATACCTGGTGCAGGATAGTATTTCAATATTTCCTCAATAAGTTTGAAATCAAACTTATGCATCGTTCAAATTAATTTTTGATGAGCTTTTTCTGATTACGGCACTTTCTCTCGAAATTGGTAATCCGATCTGGAATTGCAATAACATTCATTGTAATATTATCAAAAAGCCGAGAATCATACTTTAATAAATGTAAGATTGAAGTTTAAAACTAAAATAAATGTATTAGAGATTTTCATTTGATCTCGTATGCAATTATCATGATCTAATTACATTGGCAATGCCGCAGAAAAATGATATCCTCTTCCCTCCCTTTTTCTCTATTATTAGCTTTATTGGAAGAAATGTATTTTATGTTAACCAATAACAGAGTAGTATTAAATTTCTGAAAAAAAAATTCTTTTTTCAAATTCTTTCTGAAAAATTCTAAATTTTGATCATAATTCATACTCAGTATCAATGGAGGCACAACAGCTTATTATAATCTTATTTTTATTACATAAGAACTAAAAATCATTATAGACCGAATGTTTTTTTACGCCTATTTAAAGAATGTTAAACTAAAAATATTTATACTTTTAAAGCTACGATTTTTGAACTCTCAGGATGAAATGTGGTATATAAATACATGTCATGACAAATGTGATGATTTATAACACCAATATTTATAATAAATAGTCACATAATTTGATGATCATATTTAAGTATTCAGATAAAAATAACCAACTGCCAAGCTTTTTGAAAAGAAATTTGTGTTATGCTATGAAAATTTGTGTTATGTTAAAATGTATTTTTATATAAATTAATAAATTTGAAAAAACAATTACAAATGTGGCATAAATTATGCTTTGACATTTCACTCCATATTTCTTGTTATAAACATTCTTACATCTATTTACTCTGTCCATTGTAAAAGCGCAATATATATGTCCTTTCGTGGTAAAACAATATTATAGTAAATAGACATATATTTTTATAAATCTGAACTGCCATTTTTCAATCTATTGTTTAATCTGGTCAGCAATCATCATACCTATCTTGTTAACTTGGGTGAATTCAAACTCATTCAGAGTGGGTATATGCAGTTAAACAATCCACTACCGATGTGCATCATCAGAGTATCTGTTGTACCAATTCTTGCAAGCCGCAAATTGACTGCAAATGCAAGTCTCAAATATTTCAGCTTCCTGTTCACATTTTTACATTTAGGGATTTAATAGAAATAATTTCGAGTAAGCTAATCAGCAGATATTTTTAAATGAAAAACAAATATATATATATATATATATATATATATATATATATATATATATATATATATATATATATATATATATATATATATATATATATATATATATATATATATATATATATATATATATATAAATGTCTATACTGAAAAGTATTTCAGTCACATCAATAGAGAGAAACTGGACCTTAATATAACAATAATAGCAAAATGACAGATATAAAAGTCAAGCGATATAGCCCTTTGTCTTTAACTGTGTAACATACTATTGCATTCTCAAAAGTATTTTCAACTTATTACTCTCAGGCTTATTCCAGTAGAAATGCTTGGATAAAATAGAACAATACACAATACATTCCTATATTACTGTAAAAATATCATAGCAATACTAATTATTGATTTCTACTTAGCAGTCATTGAAATTTTTTACGTAATATGATATATATGAGTTATACATGAGTTTTTGCATAAGTTATCACCATGCAATGTATTATTTTTGATGAAATTTTGACATTCAAAATATATTATTCTATTTTGAAAACAGAATCCTATTTTATTTGCTGAAATAAGAAGAATTTGTCTGCTTTACTAACATTTTTATTTTATATCCTTTCAACCACTTTTATGAAATTTCTTCCCTCATTGACAGTAGGAATAAGTAACACTATGAACTCCTTAATTCATGATATTAAATAATATTTTTTACTTAATTTAACATTGATTTTCAGCCAAAAAAATTCTTCTCTTAAATAAAAGCCTGAAATGAATGCCATATAGCTTCAAATCAAAATACCCAAAAGTTATAATGAAAATCCTGGAGCAATCAATGACATTTTTTAAGGACATCGAAGGGCACACGACTGAAGTCCTGTCAAAGTTCCGTCTCCAACTGCCTTAATGGTTGATTTATTTCAGAATAAATCGAGAAAGGCTTTATTACTGCTCCAGTCACTGATTCCTTTATAGGTAGTGGAAAAAGAGCACCAGATGTTCAGGAACGATAGCATCATCGGGAAAGATTTAGGATTTACCTTCTGCTCAGCGGTTAAAGCCCCGTTCATGACCACTATTGGCGAACAACTCAGATTAGTGTTTACTTCGTTTGCTGCCAATTCGTGTTACTGATTTTTACGGAAATGCCGTTTCTTCTATAGAAGCTATCGACTTCAAAAAACGAAAAGTCCTTAGTGTCTAATGGGATAAGAGAATGTAAGATATATATTTTTAGTTTCCAAAGCCTGAATGAGGGATGGTAAAGGTAATTATAACTCTGTACGATATAATGGTATATTATTATCTGAATACTGCTGTAGTAGAGCAGTATTAGCAATATCACTGCTGTATTAAAAGAAAATGGATGATGTCGCATAATATATTCACATTTTTGTATGAAATCATTCGGTTCATTGTTGATTTCAGGAAAGAATATATTTAGAGCATTAGAAAGATTTAAATATGCAATATGATAACAATAATATATCAGTTAAATAAAACAAATAAACAACAGATATAAAATCAAATGAAATATTGTTCTTTCTTTTTCATTTTCTTCATAATTTTGTGTTTCAGATCAGCCTTGAGTATTTTCTCAATGATTTGCATTTCTATAAATTACGAGTCACATTCATTCTATTTTAATTGTTTAAAGAGATTTTGTAAAGCCTTAATCTATTATGAGTCTTTTATCAATGCGTAAACATCTATAATTATAAAGAGATGCTTCCTTTCACTCTGCCATTTGTTGACAATTGAATTGAAATGGCTTTGTGGGAAAGCCGTAAAAGTAAACATTTAATATAAGAAAGGTAATTTAATCAATTTCCAGAATTCAGAATTCAAGTAAGTAACAAAAAAGATTTCAAATAAAAAATTATAAATTCTTGAAAAATTTAGGAGTATGCTACAATTTGCAATAGAATTACTTCCAAATATAAAAGACAATGATTTCTTACTATTCCGGAACAGTCTTACAAATACTTCAGTTTTAGCTGGTCCATGAAATATTTTCTAATTTTAGATCGTGATATTAAATTTTCTGATATTTCTCAAATTTTTGGTCATAATTTGCGAATTAAAGAACTCTTTCGCAATGGATTAGTTACATCAGCTTTTTAATTAGTGAACCATGTTTTTTAATTAATGAACCTAATATTTTTGCGAATATTTTTAACTTTTTTCAAAATGTTTTAAATTAAATAAAATGATAATATACATTGGAATTTATTCATAAGCAATTATATATGATTAAATTTATTTCAGAATACAGAAAAATAAATTTATGAAAATGAATTATCATTATTATCAGTGATTTAAAAAACCCATAGTATAAATTCACTGCAATTGTTGAAGTATTTTTGATAATCTCCATATGATATAAAACTTATACGAGACAGAAGCCCAAAGCAATTTATTACACTATTGCATTGATATAAATTTTTTAAAGAAAATAAAGAGATTTCGAATTTTGTTAATAAGAAAGATATAAATAAAAGGAAAGGTGAAATTATTTATTAAGAAATTAGCAAAATTAGTTAAAAAAATTTTTAAAGCGTATGTCTCAGTTGATATTTTTCGATTTTTAGACGACATGTGTCGGAAATTTTCTGAACCAAATATTCAGATGCACAAATAGTTGCCTCTTGACTTTATCAGAACTTCTCAATCAAGTGTGGAATTGCGTTTGTAAAATTGTTATTTACTGAATTTTATTATTAGAGCGAAATTATTTTGAAGATGCCAATACTTTAAATAAGCCTGTGGTGAGAACTGGGACTATATATTATATCAAAAGGCACCATTGAAATCCAGTTTTATAACGTGGAATCATAAAAAGATATTTCATTTCTAAGAATATCCAAGTCTTAATATATTTATGTTTCCGATTTGATCCGAAAATTGTCCAGTCATTCTAATGCTGATATTGCTTTAATATTTTAAACTGTGTGTTTACATAGAATATTAAAGTGAAACATTAATTGTTGAATTATTCAAACAATTTTCAAGAATTCATTCATGGTAATTTCTTTCAGAAATTTATTATAAAATTGTAATGTGCATGAATATGTATGTAATGTGCATAAATGTAACAAATATTACACATATGTGTATTCACACATGTGTAATATAAGACGCTTTTTTCTAAAATTCTATTATCATGATTGTTAAGATATTTTGTGAAGAGGTTTATAAATTTTTTTAATAAAAACCATTAACTGCAGTAAATTTCAATGTAAGCTCCCTTGGTAGCTTGAAGAATGTCCAGGTGGAATTCCAATTCTCCGAAAGTGCTGTGCAATATTTCTTCTGTCACTCTAGATACAGCTTCTTTTAATCTAACTTTGAGTGTATCAATGTCTTCTACATGTCTAGTAAAAACTCTGACACTTACGTTAGCCTAAAAGGGGCAATGAACAATAATCACCAATATGAATTCTTGGAATCAAAAAACGCGGTGAAGTCTTTCCTTCGTTGACGTCATATTGATAATAATATAAAAACGCTATGTCTGCATTAGTTGTGTTTTTTTAACTAAAAATAATTAAGAACATGATTATTCCATAATGAATATTTACAGTATTACATGGAATGGTTAGTTTAAAATCATTTTTGTAATCTGGGAAAGGAAGGATTAACACTTTGTATATCTAATAATTTAAATTAATTTAATATTATTAGCGAAATTATACATTTTAGTCTTATTATATCAAACTTTTAAGCATATCATATGATAATTTGAAAAAAAATATTGCATTCTCATATACCCTCAATTTTTTATTATCGACGTTGAAAGGGAATTCAAGTTTAAAATCTAATTTTTTTATTCCAAGAGAATTTAAAAAATATTTTGTCATCTATTGTAATTAGTTTAATGTTTTTCATAATATAATTGTGATCCTTTCATTGCGACTAGTTTGCTTATGGTAAGCTGATGCTTTTTTGGAAATGATACTCCAAATTCATGTACTTTAATATTTGTATTTTCACTGTTAAATTTTGATTATATATATATATATATATATATATATATATATATATATATAAAGGATTGTAATAAATGAAAGAGTTAATACGCATTGATTTAAAATGTTTTAAAAGTTTTATTAATCAAGATTTTGTTTATTACAGCTCAAATCTATGAAAATTATTACTTTATTAATAATACATGAGTTTAAAGAAAATATAAATTAAAAAATTAAATTATATCTTTAAGCGAAAAATATTATTTAATCTTGACTGAGCATATATAAAAATAATTAATAACCATTACAAGACTTTTAGACACGATATTTAAATTGCATGCTGACTGCTTTCACTATTTATAAAATTCATAGTTGGAAGAGAATTAAATATAAGTGAATTCGTGATGACTCATTTTTATTCATTTTCCATAAATCAGAGGGAAAGTTAATTTAGATGAAAATCTCTTCACTCAAATATCATTGAATTACTCATTTTAATCTCTTAGATGTCTAAGAAAAAAAATTGGTGGGTTCGTGCTTATTCAGTTTAATGCAAAACATTTTTGCATTAACAGAAACTGAAACCACAATACTAAAGGGATTAAAAAAATCTTCGGAATTTTCTATAGCGTATTTAATTACAGTTTAGCTGTAAGGAAATATATTCTTTCCAATCTTATTTCCGCTTTCCACCCATTTCTCTCGCAATAAAGAATGAATTCCAACATCAGCATTCGCAATTTGTTACGAGAGAGTCTAACAAATGGCAAAAGAGCACGAGAAGTTTAATAATACCCAACGAAATTGCTTCAGATGTTCGACGAATCCAGTGTGTTCCTGCTACCGAAATACCAGCTCCGAAGATTATTGAAGGTATTTAATACTTAGAACTGCAGTTATTTAAAGGGATAGTGAAGCGGGATATGGAAAAGAAAAAAAAGCCATTAAATAATCATTGCTCAAGCTGTCACTTTGGGAACGAATGTATGTAGCAGATTAAAACAAGGCGTGTCGAGAACTGAAACGTAATCGAATTCCAAGTTTCCGTAAAATGGATTGAATTGCAAACAATAAATATTTCTTGGCTTTCATGAAGCAATTTATGAATCTTCCAGCATTTCGGATTTCTCATGTTTCATAACCATTTCAAATTTAGAAAAATATAAAAAGAGCATCTAAGTCTAATACATTTGATAAATGAATCAAATTTTGTAAATTATAAGTTATTTTAGTTATGTTAAGTTTGAAAGAAATTTTCGATACACAATTTTTAGCAGAAAAGGAAGATTTTCTGCTACACTTTTTGAAATTTTACATTTCTTAAATTTACTTGAGGTTTATATTCATTATATCATTGTACTGGATGTAATAAAATAATAAATGTATACTAAATTCTTCTCAATTACACATATGATTATTTATTACTAACCGCCTTTGTTGGCCAGCGTTTTGTCGGCAATTTTCATTAAATTACATTTCAATTACTCTTATGTATAATGAAATAGCCATGTTCTCTATCATGTGCATACTTGCAGTTAATGTCAGCATTAAAATGAAACTGCATATTTTATTCTCAAGCGCAGTTCTCAAGCCGTACGGAAGTTTGTTGGGATAAAGAATTAAGAAATGGGACAATTCAGCATGCCAGATATATTTCCTACCTAATATCTTACACAACTTTATTTTTGGATTCCAAAACAATTTGTTGAAATAGAAAAACTTTAGAATTTACTACGATATTACCACAAATAACAAGAAAAAGGTAGCATTTTTAATCCTTAAGCATTTATTGGGGAGAAGGGAGGTAACATTTTCATACGGCTGAGAATACTTCAAAGTTTAATTTTTAATTAATTAAAATTAAACTTTAGAAAAATCGTTTGAATTCAAACAATTATTTCAAATCTCTCGCGTATTCTCATCATTTGAAGCATAATTGTGATAAATTTGGTAATCAAATCAAATAATATTCCCTGTACAATATCAGCAAACTTTCAAAGTAAAGAGACAAAATAAATTTTATAATTATGAAAAACATGGTAATTTCTCTATGAAATACTAAAATTAATCGAAAGTAGAGATTCAATATTTGCAACTGTATTCAAGAATCAGTGTAAGTTTTATAATTTTAGAGCTAAGGTAAAGTCATATTTATCAGGTTTGCTCATATGAACAAAGACAGAAAGAAAACTCTCTATATGACAATGATTGACATCGTCTCGTTGCATGTGACCTATTTCAACGTGATCCATCTTAAAAGAGGCAATGCAAAGTATTGTATTTAGAGGTTTATTTTAAAAATACTTGCTATATGGATTATGAAATAATATTATAAAATAAAAATTATTTTTTGCTTTAAAACTTTTTAAAAACAGCTTTTTTAAGTCGAGTTCAAATATGGCAACCTTTACAAAGGGATATTTTTAATACCTCATTGTTTCAAAATTACATGTAAAAATTTAAAATGTTTGTAAAAAGTACTTTAAAGTTCCTTACAAAGACGGGTGTTTATCATTTCATTATTTCATAATAACATGCAAAGTGTTTTTCCTTACATTGCAGAATAATTCTGGAATGAAGCTGTTCTTTATTTAAGACTTGTATTTTTTTTTCCAAGCTAAAATTAGAGATTTTGAAATTCTTTCTTTTCCCTAAAAACTATGAACTTCTGAAAAATAAATACTAATAAATATTTTTATTACGAATAAATATTGTTTCATTCAAAAATAAACTCGCTTTCTTTTGCGTATATTCATATTATATTTTCAAATATTTCAATTCCTAAATAAAGTGAAATAAATAACTTAAAACTACTCATAAGATTCCATCAACCAACATTTTGTAATTTTAATTGTATTTATTAAATTTTAGAAGTACAGTGGGATTATAATTACACGTAACAAAATAATTCTTGTCTGAAATAATTTTTATAGTGAATCTTTCAATAGAAGAACAATAAATTGAGAATAGCAAACAAAAATATTATTGCTTTATTTGTGGGCTGGAATACGAACTAATTTTTTAAAAATCTAATGCTTATTTGGGAGTTTTACTAAATCCATAAGAAGCTTAAAATATAAAGCAAGTATTTTTAGTAAAGCTTATTGTAAACAGTGAAAATTTGCATAATTTAAGAAATGAGTTGGAACTACTAAGAACGTATCTTTCGTAAGTAAAATTTATAGTCTTGCCAGCCGATACAAATTGGGAAAAGTTTTTATCTTATTTTGTAATCATGTCTAGACAAACACAAACAGACAAACATTTTCATTTTCTTTGCAAACTTTTTTCATGTTCAGTTATGAAGAAAATATTAAGCAGATTCCAAATTACTCTTAATTTTAACATTCAACATCTGATATATATATATATATATATATATATATATATATATATATATATATATATATATATATATATATATATATATATATATATATATATATATATATATATATATATATATATATATATATATATATATATATATATATATATATATATATATATATATATATATATATATATATATATATATATATATATATATATATATATATATGCATGAATTTATCACTAAAGAATCATTTGTTCTATATCTGAATTATTCGCTCTTGGAAAATTAATTTACATGCCTAAATAAAGAATAATATTGCTTAATTTAATTATACACCTCATCCTTTCTAGCGGTTTCACATGTTTTACATTGTCTTTTTTAAATGTTAAACCATATTAACTTAATATTTTCAGTTTAACATTTAAAGAATATCTTAGTAATATTTTTTCTATTAAGTGAAAGAAAGGAATATTAGAAAAGAGAATATTTTCAATTTAATGTAAAAAAATAACTTACGTTTAATAATTTTTGTCGAAGACAGAAAAACCTAATAGCGAAGTTGCATAGTCAATGTAATATAATAGTCTGATTAACTTATTTTGCTATTTATTTTTCTTAAGGCCTCTGGGAATGGGAAATCTGAAATGGTATGCATTATTAGAACATCTGTCTATTTATAAATTGTCTTGCAACGCAAAAGCAATATTAATATTTGATATCGCAATGCTCCCAGTGATTTGTGCATGCACTCAGTGGATTTATATAATTTTAGTTCAACATAACATATTGTATATTTCTATTTTTCTAATAACTGATTAAGATAACACCAATTTATTTTAAATTTCTAATTTTTTCTTCTTCATTTCTATTTTAATAAATCGCTGAGCTCATATTTTCAAATATTAAAAAAAATTGTTTTTAAGGGTGCAGTCTTTCAGTCATTTTTTAAAGTGCTTTTGAAAAGACCCCTTTAAAATGACCACAGTATTTTCAATTTTTTGGTATCTAGACATTTTTATTTTGATAGCTGATCTTGGCTTTTATAAAATTATAATTCTAAGAATATCATCATCATAAAAAATAGATTACAACTATATCCACAGAAAATTGAATTTCTTATAAGGAAAAAAAAATATCCATAGGAAATGCATAACTCGAAAAGAATAAAAGCGGCAAAAACGTAAGATATAAAAATGTTAAACAGAGAAATTTCGAGTATTTTAGCATTTGTCAGTCATGAACATAAATTTTTTTCGTATAAAATAGTTAGGAAATATAAAAATTCTTAAATTCGATACCTTTTCCAATTCTGAATAATGGAATGGGAGAATTAATTATATTTTTAAAATTAAAAATGTATTTTGTAAATGTGATTTTCTTTAATTGCTTTTAAATTCTCAATATATCCAAATTTTATCGATTAAGACGGCGTCGCTGTGGTTTGGTGGTAAGGCCTCGGCTTCAGAATCGCAGAGTTTCAGGTTCGAAACCCGATTCCTCTAAAGAAAAGTCGTGTAGGCGGATCTAGTGGACGTCAAATCTGTCGGGGCTAAATGTCCTCCCGCAGGCATGGTGTGGTAGTTAGTAGACGGTGCGAGCTCAGGTGTCGCCCTCTTCGTCCGATCGCTGTCCAAAAGTGTGAGGTCCGGCCCAAAATAGCCCTAGTATTGCTTTAAAACGGGATGTTAATGTAACCAGAACTTTTCTATTAAGAGCATTCCTTTCCCTAGTTTCAACCCGTTGATTTTACAAATACGTTTACAAGAATTATTTTCCTTCGCTATCAGTGTCCTTATATCTTTTCGAATAAAGGGCGACAGAAAAATAAGAAAAGATTAGCCTGTATTTATGCTTGGAGAGCAGAGTAGAGTTCGGTATATGGAGAAAGAGCAGAACAATTGACATCTGACCAGTCCTTAATTAAGTGGGTACTACAGAAATATTCATTACGGTATTTTTTTAATTATTCCTTCACGCATTTCATTTATTACTTTTGTTTTCAAGCTGATTCTATGCACGCTGGTATTTAGAGTGGAGATTTAAAGATACTGACAGCCGCAATGGTAATTTTTGACTGAATGATGTATAAAATTTAATGTTACTAACTAATATATTCGGTATTGCTCGAAATTATAATTCTTTCATTTGCAATGTTTTAATGTAAATACTTTAGCATAAAATACAAATTCTTTTTTAACGCGTATGTTTAGGAATAAAAGGGAAATAAAAAAAACCAAATGATAATGCTGGTGAGGGAAATATTTTCCATCTAAATATTTTCTTATGGTAAAATCATCTGCATTAATTTTTTAAAGAATTAATAAAAATTGAAAGAAAAATTCTAGACAAATGTAATTATGAAAAAGAATTATTTTTAATTTTATGATGGCGTAGAATATTTTATTTTCAGAAGAATTTTCCCCGAATTTCTATGAAAGAATGGAAAAATACTGGCTAATCTTTCATAGCCTGAACTTTAATTTGATTTTATATTTCTTACCTTCGTTTCAGCGATTGACTTATGCTTACTTTCAAGAATTGTTAAATAACTACTGTAGAGCAAAGGAAAATCAAGCAAAAAATGTATATATTAAAATGAAACAAACTTAAAAATATATTAATTTGAAAGTTAACATTAATTTTAATGTATTTAAAGGTGTTTAAAAATTAATAACACTCGAATAAAATATTAAGCAAATATAAAATTGGTACTATTGAAATATAATATTTGGAATGTGTTCTTTCTTTTGAATTAATAAATAAGTGGGCAAATTTTATTTGGATTATTGAATAAGGTATTTATTTAACTATGATATTCCTTTCGTATTTAATATTTGAACGTTACATTCTGAAAGTGGCATTCAATACTAATTTGAATAAATTCTATTCTCCATGTTTTCAGACAAATGTTAGTTAATAAGAATTGTTTCAACTGAACAAACCTTATATAAAAATAATATAAATATACCTAAAAATCTAGTTTACATGTCTAAAAATAAAATTTAAAAAAATGAATCTGAGTAATTTTGAAATACTGCATCTTTTATCTTTTTAATTCGACGAAAATATCATTTTATATTCGCGTCGAATATCTTTTTTCGAATATCCCGTTGAATGTCTTTTTAATTTGACGAGGAGCTCGCATATATATATTTTTATATTTTTTGTCCAATACATTTTGCTTACTTTGCTTGAAGATAAAATCTGAAACGTTGATCACTTATTTGTAAATCAATAGTGGAAATGGATGATAAATCCTTTTATCTTTTACCCTGCAATCTTCAGATTGCATTCGCTTCTGGATTGATATTGTTTTAGTTCCTGCATGTTTCAGGCTATTTCTAAAAAAATGCTTCTTTTGGTCAATTTTTTTTCAGTGCAATATCCAGATGATAAAAGCAAAGTTAAGTAAAGTAAAGTAAGCAAAGTTATTAGAGCTATCATAAAATGTAAGGTAAAATTCAGTGATTGGTTATTTTTGTTATTTTTACAATTTATTATTTTTACTCTATACTGAAAAGATGACCAAGACTATCCCTAGCTCCTTCACTGGTCTTGAAACAATTAGTATTTCTTGGATTGCATTCCTAATAATGACGTTCTTTTCAGTTTTTTGGATAGCATTTCACATATTAGTATCATTTATAAAGTAAAAACTTGAACTATGCATCGCTTTTGTTTGTCATTTTATTATGAAATTTAAGACTTTTTTTTCTTTTTTCTTTTTTTGCACAATACCAGCATAATAATAATTTGTTTAAGAAAAAGATGATTAAGTTTGGAAACTGAAGTCATCATATGTGCAATTGTGACATCTAATATTGCAAGTTAGGTCACTTACACTTTACATACCTTTTTTTTCCTGGTTTTGTCCCAGTCTCTCCCTTCTCTTCTTTATGTGTGGCGCAATTTTATCATAAATCGTTCTTGGGACCAATAACTTTTAACGTTGACGTTAAATCCGTCAAACCAATCAAACCAAATCCGTCTCTCATTTTATGTGTTTTGAAAAATGTTGTTTCATTCCATAAAGACAATATTTATATGGTTGATCTGCCATCAATTGTTCATCTGCTAAGAAAAAAAAATATGTATTGTAATATTTTTATAATATTTATAGATAAACTTTAACTAAATATCCAGATACTTTTACCAAGCATGCCACATTTTTTTCTGTGCGACTTCTTTCTTGACAAATTAGTTTATTATCAAAGCAAATACTTTCTAAGAATTTATTTTTATACCTTCTAGTTAATTAGTAGGGCACCGGTAGCGTGATAGTAAGGTCTCGGCTTTGGAACCGGAGGGTTTCAGGTTCGGGACTCCATTCCACCGCAGAACATTCGTGTAAGTGGGACTGGTGCATGTTAAATCCGTCGATTCCAAACCTTCACCCGCTGTTATGGCGTGGAAGTTTGGAAAGAGAGGAGGCAGCTCAGGTGTTGTCCTCGTCATCTGACCATGGTTCAAAATAACTCTCTCGCGTCTCTATAAAACCGGAACGTTAATATAACTAAACTAATCTAGTTAATTAGTAATGTATAATACAAGATATTAAATGCGATTAGGAAGAAGCAGTATCGGGTTATGTTATCCAAAAGATGCCTTAATAAAATTCGGAAAAAAAAATAAACATATGAATAAAGAAAAATACCTATCAGAAAACGAAACTTAATTACCTTTTTAAAAAAGTCCCAAAATATCTATAAAATAACTTCAAACTTTTAATAGGGAGTTCAAAAAAAATGTGGATCAAACAGACTCGAACAGAAGAGAGAGTTAAGCAATTTTATGATTTATATTCTTCCGTTTTGAACTATTTTATGTATGAAATGATCCTCATTATAAGAATAAATGATTTATATTAGTTTTTTCAATCATTTTTCTTTCGTAAAATATTTTATAAGGCTTTTGAAATAATTGAAATAAAATTTGAATATTTTTATTCCTAGTGTGTATTTATATTAGTGGAAGAACTACGCATGAATAATTTCTCTGTTATGTATTTATATATGTGAAATTGCAAAGAAAATTGAAGATGAAATATTAATCTCTCATCTACTTTTTTTTCAGAAATTATGTATGCAAAAATAATATTTTGTGGTATTAAATTTCAGGAATTTTTATGATAAGAAATTTAAAATAAGCTTATTGAAGTTTTGTAAATATTATAAATAATAATGTAAATTTTATATCATGCAGTTGGAGGAATGAAGACCTAAAATAAATATATTTCCATACTGTAGTTCTTTTTTTATAAACTATTTTTTGAAACTTTAAAGTTAACAATGAAATGGCTGTGACGAATTTTATATGAATGTTTTGAAATACAAATTTTACACAAATTTGAAATAGGTTTTAAGATTAGCAAACCTATTTTTTGATAAAAATTCCGAATCAAAATGAATGGATTTTTGAGAATTGTTTTTCATATAAAAAAAAATTAAAACATAAATATCAGAAGCAGAAAGAAACTCTTGCCCAGTTTTTTATGGTATGTTATGAGGCATATAGAAAAATTATAAAAATATATACATATTTTAGTAAAAAAGAAAAACTTTAATATTTTATTTAAGTTACATTTCTTTAATATTTAAATTTTTCAGACAAATTAAATAAATACCATATTTTGTGTGGGATAGTTATAGAGTACTTACTTCAATAAAATGGAATTAAAATATAATTCGAAATAAAAAAAATTGATAACATGTTATTTGAAAAAAAAATATTTAATGGGTTTTAATGAACTTGATAAAAAATTCTTTTATAAACCAAGCAAAACTTCTACTACTACCACCAGATTGTGGTGCCTTGTTGTACAGATGACTGCCTTTTTAGAGTAAAATTAGGATTATAAGAAAAGTGGCGCTTTTTTAGTAATTAATTTTTTTTCTGGTGAAATATTTCTGGTCTACATTAATGTATCAAAAATGATCTTGTTATTTTATCACCTCCATAAAGAGAAGCATATTTAATATGAATAAAATTATACGAATTATTACTATTACCTTGTGTATGTTCCTGAAACAAGGTGTTAAAAACTCGACAAATTTATGGCAGCATGTAATGTAAAGATTGCATTTCTTATTCACGCAAAATTATCTAATGGATATAAATATTTTATCGAATTTAAATTTCAAATAAATTTATTAGACATGGAAGTTACTTCAAGTCAAATTACTCAAACTGAGATTTGAATGAAATTGATGATAATCATAAATATTTTCACCCACAGCCTTATTTATATTCCTACATTATTTGTTTTTATTTCCTTCATCATATTGCTCAACATTTTATCATAATCTCCCATTTAACAATTACCAATAGGTTTAGTTTAAGCATTTTTAAGAAGAACAAATAAACAGTAAACAAACCTCTTAGAATTCTTTCGCAAACAAATGACACTTCTGATTGCAGTATTAAATATTTTGTGTGAAATGCACGTCCATTAAAAATTTCACTATAACAAACGGAATGAAACGATTATTCTCCAAAATATTTTCCGTCACTTGGGTATAAAAATCTGTCACGAAGCGTCTCAACTTATTAGCTTTCACGGTGAGAGAACGAGTTCGACGTAAAATCTTTTCACCGCACAAAATTGCCTCGAGCTAATGATTTAAGCTGAAAATGCATCGTAAACTATTACGATGTCGTTTGTGGCAGAGAAATTTTCATTTTGATGATGTGAAAGAAAACAGTCCTTTTGCCCAAACAAATGATTTTCAGAAATGATTTGGTTGTGCTTTAAAATGTCAAAGGAAGCCTGTCTTTGGAATGTTATACAATGATCGTGTTATTAAATATTACGTTTAAAATTAATTTAGCGTACTTTTATTTAATTGAAATCAATATTCTAGGATTTGTAGTCTCTGAAATGAATATCAAAACTGAGTAAAAATATCATGCAGAGTTTGGTATTGAAAAGCTGAAAAGTCAATTCATTGAGCCGGAGGTTCTTTTTGAATGATACGCAAACTTTCATTTCGATTTCTTCTTTCGAATGTTTATAGTCTCATTAAAGTTGGGGAAATTATTATAGTACAAAACGAGCAATTAAAATAATTATCAATGCTATTTAACAAAGTCTGATAATAATTTAATAAAAATAATGAACAGTATTTATCTTTCAAATTTTGATGGTCTTTCTCAATTTATTCTCCACTATATACTCGCAGGCCCTTCAAAACTGACTCTGCACGTTTTGTCACTTCTTGTGATGATTAAACAAACTTATTCTGAGGTATCTCTTCAAACTTTAAAAAAGAAAGAAAAAGGACTAAATACTGAATCAGGGCTCTAAGAAGGGTAGCGAATACATATAATGTTGATTTTTGAAAGATAACAATGAAAAATCTCGTAAACCACTGCGAAGAAATACTTGTCATGCGGAGTGTTTCCATCCCCGCAGAGACACTTTCTATTCGCAGAGTTTCTGCAAACGGCTTGTAAGGACACCCCTTGAAATTTTAGTCGTTTTGATAAATCTCTAAATATGATTTGACACTTTTGATCACAGTAGTGGTATAGATGCTTATTTTTATTATAGCAATCACTGGAATGCAGAGTTCACCTTCCTTTGAAACCGATTTTAGTTCCTTTTTTTAAAATTTTAAACATTTTCGAGTTAAATATAGGGAAAAAACGAGTTACCACATTTTAATAAAAAATACGCATCCTTTAACTGACAATTTCCTTAAACTAAAAATAAAATTTCATTATGATTGTTATAGGATACATCCGCTTTTGGCATAAGCAAAAGTGAAACAGTTTCTACCTGGTCGGCTATCAAGCCCACAGAAATGACATCATAACCATAAAACATGTCTCAACTCTTTATCACTTCTTCCGCTATACAAGAATATTAATTTAATCATATATTCATTTTTATTATAATAATTAATTAATTATTTTATACATTATTCGCATTTATTATTTAATCATAATATTCCTTTTTAAATCAGTTTTTAAAATTCTCCTTTATTGAAAATCCCTCCTATTTTGACCAAAGTTTTAATATTTCTGTATCTTAGTGGGAATGCATCTATAAAACGAAAAGAGTTGAATGGAGAAATTTCTTTGCCAAATTTACTATTTACAGTGTAGACATTTGTCAAATTTTGTGCCAAATCCATTAAGGAATTGAATATTAGTCAGCCTGTATTTTCAGAAACAAGAAAACGCGAGAACACAAAAACGCGAAGGTTTAAATATATAAAAATTGCATGTCAATCAGAGATTACAGGTTTATTTCCGTAACAAATTTTTGTTTCGGTCAGATAAGAAAAAATCTTCTAAAACACAAAATCAATTTTCACATACTATTTATCGCATGTCAAGGATTAATCGTCAAAAACTCGCCAAGAAGCAGACAATAAATTCAGTGAAAATCCCACACTCACGCCGAAGTAATATTTCATAATTATTGTGCCAATGCCATATAAGACATTCTCTGATACAACTTTATTAGAGAGTGGGGGGGGGATAGTTTTGGGGAGACATCTGCCGCTGGTTTGATTATGAAATGAGAAATTATTCATTATTAAAAAATATACATTTCTATATGCTTTTAAAAAACCGAAAGAAAAATTACAACTCAATTCTGTAGTTAATAAAATATCTACTGTCTATTTTGCTATAAAAATAGCAATATTTTATATTGTCACATCAATAATTTTACATGTAAAAGTACGAGATATATTTCTAATTAATTAAAAAAAAACTGCTGTGAATTTCTTGGAAAACCTATATATCTCAGAAATTCTTCATTCGGCAGTCTGTAAAACCAATGCATTCCGAGTCTCAATGAAAGGAAATTTGAATTGTAGAACAGTAGGTGGATGAAGGAAATGCAAAGAGCAGAGATTTATACTTGCATGTTTGGAAACTGCAGGAAGGAGAATTTTCGAAAATACATTTTCATGGTAATTCGCCTTACCAGTTGAGAATCTTCTACGTTTCAAGGGCCATCATTTATTTTCTTGTGATATATTTGGGTGAAAAATGAGGGGGAAATCGTATAAAAAATGAAAACGAAGCTTGGAAACTTCTTCGCATGTATGAATTTGTGGCATATATTTAGCGCTTTTTTTGAATCCCATCTCATACATCATCACAGCATGAATGATCGATACAAATATATTTCTCAATTTGATTGCACTTTAAAATCACCGTTTGTCATATATTCGTCATCATAAGATCGAATTATAATATTTAAATAATAATTTACTTTACTTAGATTTTTAAAGAAAATTTAATTAGTTAATGTATTTGCTGATGATTTTTAGCAGCTAAAAGTAAATAGCATATCAAAGGATACGGTACTTTGATTGCCGATGGAATTTAGGGTATTAAATTCACGTTTCCAGTATTTTGTTAGAAATTTAATATGTCTAGATCAGTTCATTTAGTTGTAATTGATTATTTTCTAAGGAGAGGAAGTGTTTTAAAAATCACTGTGGTAAAATATTTTGATATAATTAAAACTTTGAATCAAGAGCAAAGAAAACAGGCAGGCATATTATTCTTTTGTGCATTTAAAATTATTTTACATTTTGTGTAGTACTTAAAATATCTTTTAAAGAAATATTTTTAGGAAATTTCTTTTATCTAAAATAAAGTAATGCACGTTTTTAATAGTCATTATTTGATAATATAATATTTTCTGGACGAATGTAATTAAATAGATCATTGATTGAAATTGTAAGAATTCTTTCTTTTAAAATTCATAAAAATAAAAAATCTAAACTATGAAAAATTGAAGAAATATATAAAAAGTATTTAAAAGTTATAAGAAATACTTCAGTGGGAAAGTTAAGAAAAAGTAAAAAGTTCGTAAAATGTAAATGAAATACAAACAGAAATGAAATAAATTTTCTCTAAAAGGCCTGTAATAGTAGACATTGGACAGGAAACACACTAGAGGTATAGTAGTGAATCCTTCACACGAATTAGGTATGAGGGATCTTATAATAAGCTCAAGTTCAACTCTTATGTTACGGTGTTAAGCAATCTTTTCTGGAACGGTAGAAATTCATTCTTTGTACAAGAGGTTCATCATCAGCGACAATTTTTAATAAATGTGCAGTAAAGAATTTTTAGAAATTCTATGGGTGGTTATATTTTGCAGAATAATATGCTAAAGGGCCGTTGCAATTAGCTATACACCTTGAGTAGGTCTTTGCTGACCAATTCAAAGGGCTGTCTTTATGTCACAAGAGATGAACTCATTGCATAAGAGCAGATATATTAAAAGAATTCAAATTTGTGTAAGTGTTCGAACTTATTCATTTTAAACAAGTATGATGAAGAATTAATGTAATATCTGACATTTTTTTTAAAAATAAAATATTAATGGAAGTTGGCAAGTTCGTTACTATGTTCTGATTTTGCACTTTAAATTCTTTTTCTTGGCATGTATCTAACTCTGAAAATGACCATGAAGAACTTGCTCATACATTAGTCTTAGATATTGAAAAATGGTGTAATTTAATAAATTTATTCTTAATATCTCAGGAAATATTATAGATATAAGCATTGTATAATTATAGATAAGTAAAACAAAAATATTTTACTGCTTGGTACTTTTTCGCTGATAGGGCCGTATAATGATTAATTTATATTTTTTAATACCTTTTACAAACGCGAAAACATTTTTATTCATCTGGGTACCTTATTTTTGAAACTTTTCAATTAGAAGCATATGTCTAATCCCAATAGTTAATGAAATAAACGCTCGTTCCATTTTTTGGTACACAATGTGTTTGTATATAGTATATATGTAATGATATCTCCAAATCTAAATTTAAATCCTGATTAATTTCCTAATTATTATCGCAGTTTAGCCCATATTAACATCATTCTAAAATGTTCTCTTACTTCCTGATCCAATTTCACCTTTTTTGTTTAATTAATGCAACAGAAGATCTGTAAAATTGCCGAAATCAACAAATTCCCGCACTCCGAGTGAAGGGATAAAAATTTTGTTGATCTAAACAAATTCTTTTAACAGATCTCTATAATTCCCTTACCTAAATCGACACGTGTAAAGAAATCCTTATCAGAATCTCACAGTATATAATCATGGAGATAAATATCTCGTCGGCTCTATTCTCTTTTCGCTCTTGTGTTATGATGTAGATTGACATCCTCGTCGCTTCTTGCTTGTACATAGATGATGCCTCCCGGGATGGAATAAAGCAAAATTTTAAAATTACAAAAGGGTTATATATATACGTTGATTTTGAAACCCACGTTAAAATATTATCTTGATTCAAGTAATATAAATTAAAAGAAAGAAAGAGAAAAAAAACGACAGTAGAAAATATTTTGAGTGAGTTTTGCCTCAAAATCTTCATTAAATATAATTACATTTACGACTTTTCACGATAGACTGCAATTACTAACCGCCTATATAAATAATGTTTAAGTTAAACGGATATATTCTGCAAAATTCTCCATTCTTCCATTGGCATACCTGACGCTTTCCAAAGCTCAACGAAAGTAAATCTGAATTGTAGAACAGGAGGTGGAAGAAGAAATTATAGAAATCACAGATTTACTTTCACTTCGAGAATACTGAGGGAGAAGAATTTTAGCATTTATATGTTGATGCTAATTCGCTACGCCAGATGAGAATCTTCCTCTTGGACTCTTTGTGAATCATCATTTATCTTCTCGTGAGAGATTCGAATGAAGAATGGGAATAATCTGAAAAAAAAAAATGAGAATAAATGAAAGGAGAAATAGTTCGCATGTTAAGGTTTTATGACGCATTCAAGCCTTTTGTGGGAATTTACGCGTTATTGCAAGATAAATTATTTGCAAGAAACGCATTTTCCTTTTTGAAACTTTTCTCTTTGTCTGAAATGACGACTGCGTTATTATTTTCTTTTTAAACCTGCTTGCAATGGTTGACTTCAGTAACTTCAGTTTCTTGATTTCTGATGTTAACTAATGTTACACAACTAAAGTCAAACAAGAAATTCCAGAAAGGTTTTATTTTGGTACTCACAATACAGTATGGTGCAAAGTGTAATTTGTTTGATGGATAACATTTGTGAATGTAAAAGAATATCAAGATTAAACCAATAGTGAAGAACTTTGAAGTTGACGAATTGAGTGACTTCTGCAAAATATTGATCTCAGGTTAAAAATTCCAATTTTTAAAAAATAATATTAAATTATATTTATTATTTGAAATAACGTTATTACTCTCGAAGATATAGATCATTACAATTTTAATTTATTTTGTTTTTAAGAAAATTGTTTATCTATCTGTTGAATAAACCAGATTATTGAGAGTATTAGAGATTGTAATATTCAAATATTCTGGTCGTGTCACGGACGTGTGTAGATATTTTTATGATTAAAGGCATAGATCTGACACCCAACTAGTGCATATTAAAAAAAATGCCTTTCTGTAAGTGAGGCATAGGAGTTAGGTGCATGTGATGTAATTTGACACCATCAACTGAAATATGCTGATTTTTATATTTCCGTATCAAATTGAGTGCCATAAATTTGAAAATTAAACATCATATAATCTAAATTATATTCGATATAAGGAATTGAGTTGAGATGCTTATTTAAATTCCTTTAATCCTTCAACACAGAACTGTTACCTATTCGCTCTCAATCATATTAAAAATACTGAATATTGTACGGAAACTCAAAACAGCTGAAATTAGTAAAAATTACTTTTAGAAAACTGTGTTGCAAGAAATTAATCACGTTAACAAAAAGAAGAAAAAAAATGCGCTTCGAGGAAAAGCTTTTATTACAGGGCGAATATGGCAATGTCGTGGTAACTCAGAAATACAAAATGTTTATTGCTTTTCTAAAAATTATATTTAAGTAAAGTTAATTTAAATAAAATTAAGGTATCTGTCTACCTAAGGAGACAAACTTTTGAAAATTCCCTCTAATGAGCTATGGAAATTCATTTTCTGGATCAATGTGATTGCAAACCACGAAAAGTATTGATCAGGAAATTATGTGCCAATTAAGATTCTGTAAAATGTGTCAGTTTGGGCAAAAAATAGTGGAAACTGCAACCAAAAGCAAAATATTCTACAAAAATATTCTTTTGCACATATAAATATTTTTATACACAACATACTTGTAAGTATGGTGAAGAAAATAAACTAGAATCTAAAAAATGCGTGCATTTTCAAAAAAAGTTATAGCTAATCGAGTATCTCTGTATTGAAAATTTCAATTCAATGCAATTTGAAAATTACATTGGCAGCTCTAAAACAAAAACTATTCAGTTCAAAGTTATATTCCTTGTTCATTGTTTTAAGAACACTTTAGGTAAAATATATGCGAAATTTCAAGGTAATATATAAATCAGTTTTTAAGATATCATGTTTTAAGTATGAAAAGTTTTAGGAAATTCAAGTTTTTCAAAAACTTTATTTAAAGTTTTCGATTGTCTTGTACTAAAAATGCTTTGAAAACATAAACAATGTTCGAAAGCAGATGTAACTACTAAAAACGTATTCTATTAGGCATGGATTGCTAATAGAACATATTATAAAATAAATTATTATTCAAAGGGGCGTGTATTTGATAAAATGTTGGAAAACTTTCAACTTCCAATTGGTACTTCCGGTTTTGTTTACAGCTACAGTGGTTTATAAAAAATCACATATCTCGATTTCTATTTACTGTAGAATTAAAACAAAAACAGATTTGGAAACTCAAATAAATGGGTTCTAAAATAAAACAATAAAAAATGTGAATTTTGACCAAAAATTGCCTTTTAAATGCAAACAGATACGTTAAACCATAGCAAAGGTAATTCAATTTATTCTAGGAAATCTCCCACAATGGATATATTAATCTAGGTTCTACGCCATGGTAATTTGGACATATAAATTCTATCTACATTTTTAGTCAGAAAAGCATTTTCCTGAGATATTGCTTCGCGTGATGTAAATACACCTTAAAAGCATGCAGCCATCTTCGCTGATTATAGAAGCATATTCATCAAATTTTATTACATCAATCTTTCTTTACTTATTTATAAGCATTGTTCTATTGGTTAGCATATGAAAATATATTTTGATATTAATTCTATATTCGATTTGAGAATTTCCATTTACATATCTTGAATCATTATTTATGTTCTCATGAGTGATTAACATGGGGATGGGAAAGCAAATGTCATAGACACTCTTTCATATGTTATGTGACATACTGAAACCGTTTCCGACGCAGATAATTGTCTGCATGTCTTATGTGTTTGATGGGTATATATTTGATGATTTGATTCGTAATCTAAAATGAATCAGCGAATGTATAATCGCAGACTATATGATTAAATCGATGCAGTTTTTCATGTTTAATAAATTTATACTTGTCGCATGAAGAAATTATTAATATCATAATCGAAAGCAGTTATTCAGATGTGTCGGCTCTCTCTATATAATTTATATGAAAATTTACATTTTTTATTCGAATTTATAACTTTATTTTGTGTTAACAATGACGATAAGCCTTTGCCATATTTTTGCATATGTGTTTAGGCTTGTAGGAGTAAACTGATATTTACTTTTTTTCACTGGTCTTTTACTTTGTTGTAAAGTTTTCATTTGGAAGTCGTTAAAGGTTAAACTAAGAGATGTAGTAATTTAAAATGTGGAAACATGTTATATTACTGCTATTTTATATTAAAATATGGAAACATTTTATAAACTGTTTACTTACCCTTCCCCCACAAGAATTGATACTCTGGCTATCAGCTATCCATTATTAATGAGCCAATGGCGTACTAAATTCCAGATAGATTGCATAATTTAACATCATAATTATTTGCTTTTTTATGCCCCATAGGCACTGAAAATCATTGAAAATCATTCAAAACTATTCAAATTATAAAGGAAATAATTGACATTCTGAAGCAATAGTTGAAAAAAGAATAAAACAAATGCAAATGCTCACATGGGAATACAAAGCATAATAGATAGTCGAAATTCAATCTTAAAGTAAAAAGAGGAAGAAAAAAATATTTCGAGGGGATCTTTTCACTAAAATAGAACATGATTAAATAGGTGCATATAAAATATAATTTCGTAACAGAAAACTATCATATTTTTTTAACAAAGTAACAATGGAATTTCTTGAAAAATCTATGATTTATTGGATAACGGTAGAATTAAATACATAATGATATCAAAATAAGATGACATTAAAAAATTACATTGAAATAACTATAAGAAACCAGAAAGAAGAGAATATGAAACATTAAGGTATAATTAAAAAAACTGATCTTATCTTAGCAAGAATATTTCCATAGATTATCGAATTGCAGTTTCCTTGCCAGGGAAATCGCGATCTTAAATCCACTTTCGTCGAATTATGTGAATTGAATTTTCAACATGATCATGAGAATATTTCTGAAATTGTATTAATATTTGAAATATGTTATTGAAAATAAATTTGATTCGGAAAGAAATGTAACTTTCTGAAGATATTCGCGAAAATCATGAAGCAATCAGAAATCTACAGGATTTTAGTAACTAGAAAAGACGTGGAAAATAAAAACAATTCCTTTTTATTGCAGTATAGTTTGAACAAAGTACTGAGATCTAAGACAAAATGAAACACATAAGAAATCAGCTTCATTTTCGAACATTTTAATACTGATGCTCATTTAATAGATTAAAAATCGTTTTCTATATAATGAGGGGACATATTATTAATTTTATTATTTATTAATGATAAACCTTATAAACTCTTTGTCAAAGCTATTTAATGATGTTTACGATGAATATATATATAGTTATATCTTACTTTAAATATTTGCTTCATATTACAAATAGCAAATGAAGAAATGCGCACTTATACGGAAATGAACTATTAAAATAAATAAGAAAAACATATAATTCCAGTTTAAATAAGAAATTGCTTCTCAATAAAGCTAAAAGAAAAAGAAAATTTTTAATAAAATCTGTATTAAATGTTACTTTATTTTTTTAAATTTCAGATATCACTATTTCTTAATTTATTTAATCCATGAATCGATACTTCCAACATTTTAAATATTATTCATATTACAACAAAATATGAAATACATAATTGGTTTTATAAAAGAAAATAAACATTCAAGACTTTATATTTTAGACTTTTATTGCTAATAACTGCTAAAAGAGAGAATTATATAATTTTGAAATCTTAAAAATGGAGGGAAAACATGCTCATAAATAATTTAAATCCGATACATATTGCATAAACTTGAAGTTAAAACTTAAATTATAAAGTCACGAAAATTTCACAAAAACCACAAATTATTCTATAAAAATGTGTGGGCCGTTTTTTTAAATAACTTTTGTCTTGTCCATAGGTTTCTGCGTATGCCTTAAATGTTTAATCTAAAATGACATAAAAATGTATTAAATTCATAAAATTCAAATATCTTTAATCGAAAATTCAATTATTAGAATGAATGAAATGATTCAAAATGTAAATTTTCCATCTAACAAAATGTTATCCATCCTTATTTGTGAGTGGGTATTTTGTGGGCGTAATAAATATTTCTTTCTAAACTAAAGAATAAAAATTTTGAAGAAAAAGACAAATCTGTCATATTTTAATACATTAAATAATTATACTCTGTAAAATGTTTATTTGATTCATGAAAAATCATTGATAAGATTTTGTTACTTTACTGTTGCAAAAATATAGAATTATAACTATTGTCTGCAGCTTTTACATTTTATTTTAGTCTTAAAAAATTATGATATATAACATATTACTGAAGCGAATTGCCTTTAAAAATGCATTTTTGACTGAATGCATGCATAACTTCTCTTTATTTAGACTACATTGCATATGGATTTTACTCTTTTTCTTCGTCTAGACAAGCAAAAATAAATATATTTATTTCCGATTTTCTATAAAATGTGGTTCTAGTATTAACAATATTATATAAATCAGAAAACAGTCTGCAGACTTCTCTTAAGTAATTTCGCAAATTATGACTAAAATAATATTGATAGATAAGTTTGAAGGAATATTAAAATAAAGTATGCAAATTTCAAACCTTAAATAGAAAATTTTATTATTTGATATCATAATTCTAATTTCAAAGCTGTGAATTTATGAATCCTAATTGCAAACCAATAAATTAAATTAGACATAGTTGCGAATATTTATGAATCAAATAAATATGTAAATTATTCCAAAAATATGAAATTTTTAAAAATTTATTTTAAATTCGGTAATTTAATAATGCATTTTTGGATATTCTGTCCGTTTACTTTCACTATTTTTTATTGTTGCATTTTCAGGAAAAAGCAATATACATTTATTTAAAAAAATAATTCAAGTTATATAAGTATCATTACATGTATTTATACATTTATAATTTTGATATGATTTTAAAGTATATAAAAATTTCATACAGAATTAAGTAAAGCTTTAAACAAACTCAAGCTTTAAACAAACTAACCAAATTGAAAGAATGTTCAACCTGGTTTAAAAAGAAATAATTTATATTAATTTCCTGTTTGTCCTATTTCTTGATTTTCATGATTTGTCTTACATTTGAATGTAATGATATTTGCAAATCTTTAACTATTAAAAAAAGCTAATAATTATTTTTTTTCTAAAATTTTATATGAATTACGATAAGTAATTCTGATATTAAAAATTTTGTTATTTTGCAAATCCACTTAGGAGAAATAAGTGGTTTAAAATTGAAAAATCAATAAACGATTTCACTTTTTTGGAGACATGCTTTTTCTTAAATTTTAAAGCTCTAGAAACAATTTTTTTTTGAACTTGTCTATAGATATATTCCCTTGCAATAATTCGATGCCAGATTATATGATATTACTCTTTTATTTATCTATTTGATTATTTCTGTTTTAAGAATAATTATGGTTCTCTCCAAATGATGCGTTAAAAACTGCATGAATTTTCAAGAATTTAATTACTAAGCGAATTGTTCTCAGAAAAATGAAAAAAAAAATCTTCAAATGTCAACACATAAATATTCCACATCAATAATTGCAAATATTTGTGTTTGAATGAGCAATTTTGTATTTATTTCAAAATAATTGTATGAATACAATTATCAAAGAAGGAATCATTAACGAAAATGAAAAAAATATTATTAAATCTAAAATTAAGTATATTTATAACCTCTGCTAGGAAACATGAAACGAATAAAAGCAATTTTGTAATAAGTTAAAATTCAACTAAATATGGTATCAAATTAAATCAATAGAGTGATCCACAGAATGTAATGTATCTTATGATATAACCTGCTCTTTCAATAATCGCTAATTAATATTTCCACTTGCAAATAAAAATTGCTCCTGTCTTTGAATTTTTGGAACATGTTATTTTGATATTTTGTGGTTATCCTTTCTTTGCTTAATACTTGAATTAACTTTTTCCTCTTATAAAATTGTGTAAGCTGAAGATTCTATGCAAGTGATTGCTTTTCTTTGTCATAGAAGAGAGTCAAGTATCGTACAGTGTTTTAGTGTCCGAAGGGAACGAATCAAAAGATAACTCTTATTAATGTATTGAATTTTTCTATGATCTATTCAAATCGTTTTAACAATTATGTGTTGGAAGCTTAGAATATTGAGTTAATATATAAACAGATAAAAAAAACTTCAATCACCAAGGGACTTTATATATGTTTTCATCGATTTCAATTTTTTCGAAATTATATTTTTTAATGTTACATTCAGATGGATTTTTCTCTCGCTGCATTTAGTAGCAATCATTTAAAGCAAGGAGACGTTAGCAATAATTCTCTTGAAGGTACATTTGGGATATCTGAAAAGTTGTTTTTCAGTATTCAATCATACGACTAGAATTTCTTAAATAATTTTGCTTTTCTTTTCTATATTTATTTCTCACAAAACTAAATAAAATGTTACAATAAATAGAACACTCACGAACAAGGGAGTTATAAAACATGTAAAATCTTGAAACATGTAGAATCTTGATTTCTAATATCAAAATGAATAAACATGAATTTTATTAAAATCAAAATTGGCCAAAAGAAAGAAAAAAAATCTACGGTTTAGAAAATTATGATATTTTATGAATTATTTAAAAATTTAAACAATCGTTAATCATTTCATTTTTTACAAAGGAATAAAAAGTGAGCTTTTTTTAATCTTTGCGGTACTTTGCGTATAACACTTTGAAAATCATAAAACATTTTCACTTATAAATTTTTTTTTTACTTGATGCAAATGCAATTTCTTCTAGAATTCGATTACATCATAGATAGATACGCTCACCTCTAGTACTTTGATGAAGAATAGCTGTATAATTAAGCTGTCTTTTACTAGTTGAGTATAGTTTTGTTGTGGAATCGACTTGCTATATTCTTCTGCATTCTACCGTGGCGTCCACTCGTGATATTCCACTTCAACTCACGCTCTTCTGTGATGAGACAGCGCCATTCTGTTATCCTGGATGCCTGGAACGGGCAGGATAACTATTGGATACATTTAATTACATTTTGATCTTCAACACATCTTTTTTTTACTATACAGCATGCACTCTTTTACTTAATACCAGAAAAATTATATTTACACACTATTCTCTACGTCTTGAGTTTTCACTAAATTAGGATTTTAGGATTTTATTGGATCCTAATTTTAGGATTTTATTGAAAATAATGCGTTTTTATCGTTTTACAATCGGTTGTACTGCATTACTTTAAATTATAAAATGCCATCTTTATAGATAATTCGTTAATGTGAGTCTATTTTACTAAGAGTACATTTTCTCCAAATCCGAATTCCTATATTTACAAAATGGCCCAAAGGAAAAACTCACATCAGGAAGTGATTGTAAAGAACTCATCAAAGAGCTCGCCATCAGAAAGTGATTGCAATTCGTGTTCCACACATACATTATCCAAATAATTAGTGTTCATTCATATTTAATTAGTCAAAAATGTCCTCAATGCATATTTCTTATTATATTTTAGCAGTATAAATTCAAGGCAACAAAATAATATGTTTCCTATCCAGATTGCGTTTTATGTAACTCTTTGATTAGTTTGCTGAAAGTTTTAACAATCAGAATATAAAACAGAAAAATTAAAAATGAATCTTAGCAGTTTGCCATGCATAAATAACGAAACAGTCTCTTTGGTTAGTTCCTCACTATTGGATGAAGTGACAGCTTGCATTTTATCCAATCTGCCAATTGAATGCATTGTGTGACATCAAAAGTTTTAAGGAAATCTTAAAAGCTCTTAGAGAATTCCATTTTTAAACTCTTCCTTTTGGTGCATACATTTCTGCAAAAAAACTATCATATATGTTCTCTCTTATCCATAGTTATCATTTACAAAGTTTTAATGGAGGGGAGAAGAAGACATTTCATTCAATCACGGATTCGATTTTCTTTTTATTGTCTCTCAACATGTTGTACCAGGATATTTTTTCAAAATATATTAAGGAGCTAATTCCGTATATTTTAATCTCTTAATGTCGAAGCAAGAAAGAATACATGATCTCATAATGTAATTTGAAGAACCTATTTTAAAAATAATAAGTCTCTAGTCACAATGTGTACATATCAAACTGTAGGAAAAACTGTAACTTCCGGATACTTTCTAGCTAGATCTAGAGGATATTGTTCAGTCCAGATTGCTACGGTAATATCCAGAAATTTGTTTTTGATATTTACTGAAATAATTTTATTTATTTTGATTTCCTTTTATTTAATAGGCTTGAAATTTGTAAGAGTACTGTCACACAATTTGTCTGTTTTTGCCGAATTTGTCAGAGAATGGTACTAGTTTCACTGTATTATTGATATAAATGTCTGGAAATTCGTTGAAATAAAGCGAAATTTGGACCTTCGCAACAAGCACTGAACTTGAGGATGATTCCATTTTTGCATCCTGTGTATGTTGCTGCACCGTCATTACAATCAACCATTTTTAGTTCACCAAAATCAGTTCATAATTCTAAAGCTTCTTCAGTTGCACTTGGCGTTTTGACTTTTGATCCCACTTCTCGATGCCATGTGACCGTGCTCATTCCGCTCATAACTCTCGTTAGTCCTGTATCTTTAGTACATCTTAGCGTCAATCTTTTCTTGAAAGATATTAATATCTATTCTACCGACAAAGCATACTTCATTTCCACTGAGCCAGTACATGTTTTATCATGCAACTTGTCGTTTAATAAAATACTGTACATGGTAGTATATAGATAAAACCTCTATTTTTTACCAAAGGTAAAAGATTTTATCACTAATGTACGAGTTCAAGTAGTTTGTAGTATTTAATATAACATTTTTTTTTTTGTCTTTAAGAAACTACAAAAAAAAAGTATCTAGATACAATTAGAAATCAAATAAATTTTTTACAAAGATAGTTTCCTTATCATCTAAGTCAATATTTTCAAATTACTTCCAATTTTCAGCCAAAAATGCGAAATATTATGTATTAAAGCAATCACAGAAAATGCCTTTATTGAAATTCATATTATTCAGCATTTATTACAAAATAAATGCAGAATCATGCGATTTGTCAAAATTTTAGATAGTAAAGAGTATAAAAATAAAATACAAAAATTTTTATTTCAAAATTTAAAATATATTATTGAAAAATTTGAATTTTTAAAATAAAAGTTAAAAGATTGTATTAGCCAGCAAGAACTAAAAATGTATCGTATACATTTTAGATAAATTTGAAGAAGTTAATTATCTTTTGTAATTATTCTTTTTTGAATTATATGCAGATATTCTATGATACGATTATTCAATGGTCTATGATACAATTATTTAAGTTAACATTTCAATTTTGAATTATATTGGGAAATGATTGTCTGCTCTTCTTAATGAATATTAGAACTAAGATCTTATTTTTTGTACTTTAAATATTTCAATTATAGCGATTAATTGAAATAAGAGGGAATATATCATCATTTTATAACAAACTTGTATTAAGGATATAACAGATGTTTATTTTAATACGATAATATTTTGAATAAAGCGGCAGACATCAGACTAGACGACACCATAATTAATAAAAGCTCCAAACGAACGAAGTTTATTTAAAAAGGATTTAAATAAAATATATATTCATATATATATTTACTGCACAAACGATGCAAATTATACGGACGAGTTAAATAATTTTTCATATCTAATAAATGTTACAAAATATAATTTTCTATCTGAGTAATAGCCTATTTTAAGTCTGTGATAGGCAACTCACATCTGTTTTGAAAATTGTTCGATCATTATAAAAATATTTTATGACACACATTTTCTTTGGATAGCAAATAAATAAATATATATTTCTATATATTATTGGCAGTATTTAATCAGATATGAGGAAGTGTACTATCCAGGAAGAAACAATTTCCAGTATTTTGTCTTAAAGGAGATTTCACATCTGTTTTGTATGTAGAAGAAATAATTTCCTCACAGAAAATCCAATTTTAAGAAATAATTTGATTTATTCTAAAAAGTGCAATAAAATCAAATAAAAAAATACATTAACAATCTTGCTTTCAAGATAAAATCTCTAATAACATATTTTCGAAAGAACAAAACCATGTGCAGTTTTTTAAAGCTGATAATTTTCATATAGTGATGACCAGTAAGTATTTAGGTATCTTTATTTTTATTTGATTGGTTTTGTCTAAGCCATTAACCTTTACTTCGCAAAAGTTTTTACAATTTCGAAATAATAAAAGGAAATAAATGTAGAAGTTATTTTATTTATTTAATTGTTGCAATATAGAACATGTTAGTCCCTAATTTTTAAGCAACTGCAATTATCGAAAAACTTTTGGCACAAAGATTGTTTGTCTGAATAAATGGCTAATTTCGCCCAATTTTATTTATTTTTCATTTTAATTCAATACTTTAATTGTAAAGGAAATAAGGCAAATGAATATTTCAAACACTGGCTTGCACTTTCACACAGCAACATGGACATCTTCGAACACATTCTTGATTTTTACTCCCTTTGCAACATATCCAGATTGTTTAAAATCCATTTAAATTCCCTAATTATCATTTTCACTAGATGAAATCGGCAAAATGTTATACTCACATTTATAAATTTTCTACCCTAAATGTTTATGATTTCTAGATACCATAATGCGTGAAGATCTGCAGAAAGTTTTCCAAAATCGTGTCATAAAAATAATTGCAATTAATAGTCTTCTTAGAAGGAATATACTTCTAACTATAATAAAACTTAGAGTTGCCTTATTAATTCTTACACAAGTATGTCCAGAGAGTGTTTGGAGAACACATATTTCAGCTTATAAAAATTCTGACGGAACAAATATTCCTTGTATCTTCAGTATAAAATTTGTTCATTTAAGGCAGCTGAGGCTCTTACAAATATTAGCAAGAGGAAACTAAGGAATCAAATGAAGACCGAACAAAAGCGTATAATTTTCCTTGCGTAGCCTGTATTGCAATGTTATGCACAAAACCTGCTAATGCTAAAGTTGTAGTTTTTAATATTAAAACAACAAAAAAGGTCAAAAATGCACATGAAGGTATTACATAATAAAGCCACATCTGTCTCTTCTTATAGTTTAGATAGAAATAAATTTAATGTCTTCATCATTTTTCAATTGAATAATTTGCATTGGAATGTCACTTTAATATTATTTTCTCAATTTCGATACTTTTGTGTTTAATATTATTTTACAAGAATCAGTTTAAAAAAGGCAATTTGAAATTTGGTATCTAATAAAGCTTGTATTTTAAGCTCTGTTGTATGTTTTTTTTTTTTTTTTCGAAATGCATTGGAATTTTTTTTTTATTTTTATTTTCAAGTGTGCAATTACTGCTTAGTGAACTGCTTTGTGAAAATTTAATTACCTCAGTTTATTAAAATGTTAATATAAATTAATTAAATATTTTATTGATAATTATAATTCTTTTTCATAAAAAGGATTTTAAATGAAAATTTATGCTATATAAAAGTTGTGATTTAAGATAAGAATGTAAAAAAAAGAAATATACATTAATATAAATTATTTAAAATATTTAATTAATATAAATTAATTAAATATTTTATTGATAATTATAATTCTTTTTCATAAAAAGGATTTTAAATGAAAATTTATGCTATATAAAAGTTGTGATTTAAGGTAAGAATATAAAAAAAGTATCAGTTATTCATATTTGCAAAAAAAGACATATTATAGCTTATCTTGTAAGCCATTTTTTAAATTTTGTAACCCTTTTACAATTTGACAGTTTCCGATTTGAGGAATTTAAGGATAGCTTTCTTCTCCGATCAAGAGAAGGAAATTTGCAATTAACATTCCCTTGAAAACATAGAAATATTTCATCAAAGTTTATAACCTAATAATTTCTTTAACCTTTTTACTAAAATTGCAATCGATTGATATTGTAAATTCTTCAAAGATTGCTTTACTTCAAACTCTAGAGAAATTCCATTGGTTTCTATATTGCATTATCCATGTTCTTTTGCCATTAACCATTCCTTTCTATAAATTTTCCCCATAAAAATTCCTAACTTATCTATCCAGTAATAGATTGATATACCTGTAAAGAAGTAACTAAGTATAAAATATTGAAAATATAAACATTCCAAACATTCTATATATTTCATTCAGTGAATATCAGAATCTATTCTTTTGTAAGTGAAATATTTTTCAAACTAAAAATATGAATTTTGCCATTTTATTTAATGCAACATATTGCTTAATCGTTCTCCGCATTATGTTGCGGAAGTTTACGGGGAACAAATATTAAGAACCGTTTCAACGTCATTTTGTAAACAAACGCGCAAAATCAATTTTACAAACATATGGCCTTATGGACAATTCCAAACATTTTGCGTCGCATGCTCATTTATTAAAATTCCACTGTAACTGTTGGTATGAAATCATTGTTCTCGAAAATATGCGCCCGTCACAAGGGTATAAAAATCTGTCACGAAACGTCCTGCCTCATTAACTTGAGCAGCGGAAGATTGAGCTCAAGATAAGGCCTTTTCACCGCACTAAATTACCAGAAGCTAATGAATTTGACAGAGAACGAAACATGGCCTTTTATATTATCGTTTGCTGCTGCTGAAATTTTCAAACTGATGAAGTGAAAGAAAAACAATCTGCTTTCGTAACAAAACGATTTTCTCAAATAGTTTAAGTTAATTCTTAAACGCTGGGGTAAATTAGTTTTTCAGAATGATATGCTTCATATGGGTGCATCGTTAAAAATGTTTGATGGTAATAACTTGCTTCATTTAAGTTATTCTTTTATGACACATTGTTTCTTGAATAAATGAAAATAATTTGGTTTGAAATATTAATAAATTTTTGTTTACTTCATTGTCAATGCATTTTAGATCCTTGTTGTCAATTTGAATGTATATGGATTTCATTCAAACTATTTTGTTTCTTTCTAAGTTTTAGCATAATATTTGAAGAATTAACAACATATTTAATTGCTTTTATCTCTTAATAATACGAATAGTGATGAAGAATATGAAGTATAATTATATAATGGCACTGGCAACAACTATCCCCAAGTTCACAAGGTTAGATTAGATAGATTCATATTTTCCACCAAATTAAACTCGATAGATTCTCTACAAAATTAAATTCCAGATAAATTGTCAGCATTTTATATTCTGGAGAAGTGAAAGATAAAAATTTAGATAAATTCTTGGAATTGCGAGAAACAAGTTTCGGGCCCTCGCATTACCTAACAGCATTATTTAACTCTATCAGTACGAAAAAAGCTACAAAAATCCATTCAATGAAGATACAAAACGCCCCAGTCGCCTATATATCACTGCTGAATTCTTCTATCTTTCATTATGATTGATTGAATACTGATAGTTCGTGCTTTGTTCTTTAGAGACGCTCGCTGAGACGAATTTGGGACAAACGGACAGTTTGAAAGGATATCTGAGCATACAGTTCCTAAATAGCTATCAGCTTGGTAGGGTCTTATTTTGGATAACAACTCCTTAAGAGCACCATCGTCATTAACGTTTTTAAGGGAAGGTATTTTTTTTTAATATTTGAAAGAGAAACTCGGATATTTTCACTATTCAGAAGTACCTAAAATAAAATGGTGGTAGGAATGATAGTGTTAAAATTTGATCGACAAGTTGTTCAAAATCTCACCAAATAAAAGCCGTCTTTAAGAAGACCGCTTCAGCAATAATTTCAAAATAAAGTTGAGAATGTCCACAGAATGGAGCCAGTCTGTCAAAATGTAAGATTACTTGCACTGCAATTAGCAACTTTCAAATTCCTAGGAGTCATTATTCAGTTTCTTACTAATTTTGTGTGGATCTTGATCTAATTCTGCATTTAATCCTCGCATCGAATAGGGTTTTATAATAAATATATAATGTTTGTTACGCTCTTTTCTTGGTCTGGAATCGAGTCAGATTTCCATGCGGGCACTCACCAGGGTGATGTTTCCTCAGGTCAACTCCTGTGCGTGAATTCCAAACGTGATTCAGTATCATTTGTGAACTGGTTTTGGCAAGGAAAACAAATTGCTCGGTAATCAGGCCCAAAGATCAAGCAGCAGGAGAACTTGTTTGCATAACAATATTTCTAACTAATGCAGTCACTTCTTCTGAGATTTGCTTGTTTAGAACTTCTGCAGGCCAAGAGAAAGTTTGATATATTTATATATTATTGTAACGAACTGCCTGATTCTTTGAAAAAAATCGACAAATGGAGAATAGTTTCATTATTCTATAATCCGGTTTGACGGTGTGAGTAGGTGGCTGTTGTTTGGGTCTTCTGAATTTCAAGATATTTATACAAATCAGTATTTAATAAAACATTTGAAATTTGATGCAAACATAATGGAAAGAGGAAGCCTGAACATGACACTCATTTTTCGAACACAACTTCCACAGCAATCTATACTTCTTGATCAGCTATACTTAATGCTTCAAGCCATTTTGTAAAATAATGTTACCAGGATGTATCAGTGGCGTTTAGGTTTTACTGGTATGTACTCCAAAAGAAATTTTTACAAAAGGAGCAACAAAATTAATATATTATAAATTTCTTTTTGCTATTTGTGTTTCTTTTCAGGCTTTACATACACGGCATTCTTTACATCAGTCCAACAAATATGATAAAGGAGACCTCTGTATCTAGACTAAATTTATGTAATTTGAAATCATATGATTTGGTTCCATTCATCATTTAATTTTGTATTTGGATTTCATTAACACACTTTCACTTTTGCGACTAAAACAATAAGACAATGAATGCAATCCTCATGCACAAGTAAGAATGAAATATCATAAAAATGAAAGGTGGCTATTTTCATTTCATTGCAAATCAATTTATTTCAAAACGTTTTTAGTGGAGTATACATTAATAAATATTTAGAGAGGTAAAATATAAAATAATTTACGAATTTATATCAATTTGAATAAATATAATAATTTACCAGATTTCAAAAAGATAAAATATATTATTCCTTGAACAAATGACAGTTAGTAAATTACCATAAGCAAGAAGAATAGAGTTCAGTTTCAAAGGTTTACTTACTTTGAGAAAATGCGAAATTACTGGCATTTGATTCATTTTGCTTTTTGTTGTGTTTTGTTTTAAACTGTTACAACGAACAATTTTTCTCCTGTAACAGACATAATTATGATTTTTTAATACTTTTTTCACTTCAGTCTTCTCTATTATTTTCTTAAATAACTGTAATTATTAGTGTGAATTGAGCTTAGTAATCTTTAGAGCTGATCCATTTTTAATAATATACAGAAGCAGGGAACTTAAAAAAAACAACATTTGAAGCTGTTTCTTTGGGTGTTTTTAAATTGTTCCGTATTTTTTCAACATTTATTAAAACCCGCGTCAAAAATAGCAAATAGTTTCTTTATCATTGCTAGAGAAATAGATATAAAGCGGAGGTAATACCGGAAGAAAACCATTTCCATAATTAAATAACTCATAAGGAGCGTCATTTTTCCCCGGTTGTGACAGAATATATTTTATTAAATCTTTTTACCATACCCTAAATTTGATTCCTAAATTTATGTCACTTGGTAATTTTTTTTAAAAAAAAATAAGCAGTGATTTAATATTCATGGGCTTAAAGAAATTCGTTTTCCCTTTAAATTAATAGAGACTTAGAGTTGATAAATGCATTATTTTACTAGAAACTATTACCGTATTTAAATATTTTCGCCGATGAGAAATACTTTAATCAAAGAGAGAATACAATGGCTTGAGTTTATCTAATTAATTTCAAATTAATGCCATTTAGAAGTTAATAGAAAAGATTTTATTTCTGAATCCTTGTAAATGAAGATTCCACAAGCGTAGTAATAATCTTTCTTCTTTCAAAATAATAAGTTATTAATGAAGAAAATATATTTTTTGTATTTAATAATTATACATTGAAAAATCTTTTTCATAGTAAAACAAATTTTTTACATTGAAATTTGAATAGAATGGAATATTATGTTATATGAACTTCGTAATTTATTCTATTATATGCATCTAAATGAAATTAAATAATTATGAACCTGACAATAACTACACAGAATGCAAAAAATAGTTTAGAAAATTAGTTAATAGAAAATTAAATAATATTTAAATGGTAGTTTTCAAAAATGTTCACTGAAAAAGAATTCGTAAAAATAAAGAAATCTTATCAAACATTCATAAATTGCCATTGACATCTATGAGGTTGTACCCAGTCGCTTATTGACTTAAAAGCCATTCAATAAAAAATATACCAATTCAAAAATTTTCGTACATTTACGGCATCATTATTCAAATAAATTGCATATTACTTTAAAATTTGCATATAATTTATGATATAATAGCATGAATATTATAAAAAGACTGTAAATATATTATAGTAAGGTGCATAATTGTATACCGAGTTTGCGACATCACACTGATTCTCAGTTTTAGCACATCTATCATCTACAATTTTCCTCACATACACTTTTAAATAATATAAAAAGTGTCCAGAAAACATTAATTTTTAAACACGTTTATGAATTTCCTCGAAATTAATAATTATTTTAATGTAAATATTATTTTATAGATATGTAGTCGAATGTAGATTGTCTCTAAACTCATTAGTGAAGAGAACTATCTACGTCAAAAATTTCGAAATAGTGAAATGAAAATTAGTTTTGCAATTACCTTTTATTACTTTATTATATTTAAATGTCAGTCTCATGAATAAAATACTTGATATTTGTATTACTGAATTAAGGAGAGTGGCACAAGATTTCACCTCTGTTTTCTCTGATAGAGAGTCGTAGTTAGTATAAAAAGTCTGTTTAAATTTCTATGGACACTTTTCCATTTATTTCGTACACAAATGCATATGTTTATGTGCAAAATTACGAAAAATTAATTATTTTCGATTATATATCTATAAGAATACTACTTATCAAAAATTTTAAAACTGACGTATCATACTGTTTCCCAAACATAATTAACCATTGTAAAAATTGCAATATAATAATAGAGCATTAAAATGTTCTTTAAGAAAGTTTTCCGCGCTATATTAAATAGCAAATTTATAAAACTAGAGGATTATATCACCTGCTCGCTCCACTGACCAGCCCCAAAAAATCACATTGTGATATTTTTGGGATTACTATGTGATCCCATCTCGTTTCGTTCACTTGGAATATAATTATATATTTTTACCAGTAATAAGGAATTATAAATACATTCATTGTTGAAAATAAAGTTAAATTTGAAGAATTGCAAACATTATTTTTTCATGAATTGCTAATACTAAGTTTTCAAGAATTGCTTTCAATAACTTTTCATGAATTGCTAACATTAATTTTTCATGAATTACTAATAAAAAAAAAATCAGCAGTTTCTATAATTGAAATTTTTAGGCAGAAGAGAGTTATGTTTGTAAATGTCCGATATCAAAACTATATAATTCTAAAACGTTTAAAAATAAAAATCCAATCTACGTCCTTTTCCCCTTTCTGATATTGCAGAATCGTCCTCTGCTTTCAAAACCACCAAACTGACTTATTTACCTTGTAGAATTCTTAAGTTCTCTTTTATACTAAAATTGTTTCCATTAAAAATACTAAAAAAATATTTTAAAAAAAATCCAAACGAGTGGATGTTTCTTCACATTAATCTTGATAAATTGCATTCGCTCAGATTTTTCCACAAAATGTTAATGCTTATAACATTGAAATAATCTCCTGAGACTGCGAGTATTATTAAGATTAATTTTTCATGTCTGTCAACATTGACGAACTAAGTTTTATCACAAAACAAAAACATAATATTTTAAAAATACCTTTATAATTATTTTCATATTGTTATTGTTTTAAATTATACTTGATCAATTGCCATAGATCATTCAGCATGTTTAGGTATAATACAAAGTGGTGATGAGAATGCATCTTGCTGTTTCGGAAAAATGCTTTGGCACACATTTTACACTATTCCAACTGGATCTTTTTAGGAAGGATACTTCAACACTTTCGGTCAACCTCTCGCTTTCATTGATTTCTATTTATAATGGAAACTGCTCGGTTTAAACTCAATTTTTTCAAACTAATTACTTAAAAAAATAGCATTGACTCCACTAGCATTGGTGTGTAGAGAATCCAAAAGTGCTAGGTGTTGACAAATGACGACTAAATGATTTTGTGTCCACATAAGCTTTTTTTATTTAGGGATAAATTATTATTGTAGGGAAATATTAAATATAAAACAGTTTAAACATGAACATTTGGAAAATTTAATCTACCGATCCTCTTAATTTTGGACACAAAAATGGAAATTTTTAAAATATTAATCCATACCTTAAGAATAATGTAATAATATTAATAATTCTGAAGTAATATAGCATTATTTGAATGAATATAATTTCAAAACGTTTTTATGACCGGTGAATTATTAATGAAGTCAAATTAGAATAATCAGGCCAAAAATGCATACAGCATTCTTCCAGCCAGAAAATTTACTTCTTAAACCAAAAATAAACAAATAAAATATTTTGTGAAAGGATAAAACTAAATGGTTCCAACATTATTCACAGTTAGAAAATTCCAAATGGTTGCTTTTCACTTGTAATTAATTCTATTGTTTGAATCAGTTTAGTGTTTCTATTAATTACATGTAACTATAATTTATTATCATTTCTTCTTCGTTTTAAATTTTGTGATTTTGGATATGCAGAAAATGATTTATAAAGATTGTATAATCTTGTAACAATTTCCAATCTACGTATAAAATAACATGGTGAAGGGATTCTAATTACTCAGTGTACACTCGATTAAACATTAAAAAGGATGATAACGACAGGCATTAAAAATATCAATATATACTCGGATACTTTCTTTTTCTACTTATTTTCTTAGCGTCTCTTCTTTCAGCTTTTGATATTTAGTCTAGTTTAAGAACATTATGAACGTTGCTTTTAAGTCAGTTTTCCTTCCATTTCTTATTCTTTTTTCCTCTTTGAAGAGTCTCTAAATCAGTAAGGATGTGTTATTTGTTTTCGATTCTGGAGATCAAGACAGTGGCAGTATTTAAATTTCCTTTATTATTGCAATACTTTGAAACTTGATTAATGCAACCATGGATTTTAGGTTTTTTGCTTGTCACCAAATAACTGGGCAGGTTTTCATAGATATTATTAGTTCAGAATTGTTGGTTGGACGATAAGGATATTAAAATACATTATAAAAATTCAATGGTAACTGATATAATGCATTGAATCTACCATTCCTTGTATCAAGTTATCAGAAATCAGTTTTTGGAAGTTAGGTATTTGGGATATTTATATATCTTTATTTATAATGAACTAAAAAATTGATATCAAATAAGCTCAGTGTTATCTTTAAATGTCCTAGTTATTTCTATTATGATTTAATTATGACCCTCACTAGGAAAATTTTAATCGTACAAGTAAACTTCTTTCTTCTTATGAAGAAAGAAGTTTACTTGTACGATTTTTATGTCCCTCACAACAATTACTTTATTACTTAATTATTACAACAATTATTTACTTGTACGACATTTATATGTCCCTCACAACAATTACTTAAGGACGAATGGCATTCTGAATATTATTTTGGAAGGAAGATTTCTTGAGTTTTGTCAATACATGATTTGGAAAATGTTTAATCCATTAGTTCAAAAATGCAAAAAGAATGCCCAGATGCATTGCTAACGCACTTTCCCAGCTACTACATTTCCTACTTTATTAAAGCTACTTTGCTACATTTCCGTTTATTACTTTCATTTCAATAACTAATCTTACTCAATGATTTTGTACGTTTTTCACTTTAAAATGAAGACATAAAACACAGCGAGGGTTTTTTTTTTAAATGATTGCTGTAAAGCATGAACTAAAATATGTACTTTGAAGTTTTACTCCAAAATGATATGAGATATATAGAAAATATATTTCTCTGCCTCACTGATTAATCTTTCTAAAAATAGAAATAATTTCCTCATATCAAATTCTAAAATGCTATTAAATTAATGAAAAAGGAAAAATAGAGAACAAATCAAAGAAATTCTTCTTTGGAATTCTCTGACTTAAAACGGGATGCAGATTATAAGAGCAATTACATTAAATGTGGATATGTTCTTGGCATCTTCTTTTCGAAACTATATTTAAAATGTATGACTACATGATAAAAAAATCTAATTTAGCCTTTATTACAAAATATCTTCGGAAATTCAATTAAATTACTCATAAAGATCCCTTCCTAAATTTTTGTTAATATCACAAATTTTCTCTCTGAAATAATTTTTACAAAAATGATGTATGCAAATAAATGTTTCATTATAAATCACAAAGCAAAACGCTGGGATAACACACTGGATGATGATGTAACAGTTTTTAATGCTTTGCATTAACATACATTACTTTAATAAACAATTATTTCTTATAGAAATAGAAATCCACTCATAAACTAAATCAAATGAATCGAAGTATTTCTTCGTAAACTAAGCAACATCTTATATTTCCATAATAACCAAGAACCAACTACTAATACCTTGTTCATTTTAGAATAATAATATATTTTCTTCATCATCTCTTAAACATTATGTAAGCATTTTTCATATTATAAATATCAACATAAAATCCATCTTAAAGTCGTAAGAAACGCTTCGAAAGCAATTAAAGTTTGAATCTGAAAGAAATGATAGCAACTGCTTTCTTACTAGCCTCACTTTAAAATTTTGCTTTAGTTTTTAGCTATTTGAAATACAAATATATTTATGTCATATATTTATAGCATTCTCTTTCGAGATAATGTTAGCGAATTATGTATTTTCTCTTCTAGCAAAATTAATATTGTCGGTTTTAAAAGATTTATTATATTATTCAATTATTTATCGCACTCTATTGCTATGCACCAGCAATTTTTAGAATTCAAACATTCATAAACCTTTTCTCATAATTGGGCAAACATACCTTCAGTGATTACAATCACAAAACAAATGCTATATCGGAAGGTACTATTAATAAATTTTGCCAAACATTCATTTTTCAAAAATTTTATAATAACAGATAGTGAAAACCCCCTGCTCATAAAATATTCGCAAGAGTGAAAAATTCTATCATGTAACAATCTATCTTATTAATTTCAGTAGTCGATAATTCAGATCGAAAGAAAGAACAATTTTCATTGCAAAAAAATAACAAAAATTAATGATTTTGACAGAAAAGTATAAATGTATTTTACATAAATGCATGGCGATTATGAAATTTTGGAAATATATCGGAAGCGAAGTATTTTGATATTAGCATGCATGATTAGCTAGGAGTCTCAGTTATATTAAAATGCCAACTCGTCATTTAAGTTATAGCTTACTAATATCTAGTATATGAATTAATGGTGTCTGGTTTTGTTTCTTTTATTAAGATTGTAATATTATTTTATCAACAGTTGCCTTAACTAAGTACAAGTGAATAGCAAAAATGATGAATACATTCATTAAAATATAAGAATGAGATAAATCCATTAGCATTTTGTCCAGACAGATAGGATACCCAATTGAAATCTTCCTTATTTTGATTTTAATTCAGCATGTGATGACTTCAAAAAAAAAATCTTAATGCTGCTCCCAACAGTACGCATGCGCGAATAACGTAGGAAATATTTAAATGCTGGCACCCTTTCGCTTACAACAAATAATCAGCAAATTATTATTATAATTAATTAATTGTGTCAATAAGTTCTGTTAATAAAAACAATTTACCTTACTGTGCCTCCAAATGACACATAATCAAGTTTGATTCATTTTAAATTAAAGATCCTGAAAAAGAATTTTGAATGCAAAGCATGATATCATTTTTTGAGCGAATAATTCAATCTCTATTTATTGGCAGAAATCATGAAATGCTTCATGTACTGCGTTATAAGTTGAATAAAGCTACTATGTATTTCTGTTGAACAAACGATCTGAACTTTCTCTCTCTCTCTCTATATATATATATATACAAAGAATATTTTATGCACTCAATATTATTTTGTCAATTTATGTTTGACTTAAACAATTACAGTCTTTAAAAACCTTCTTTTTTAATAATAAATAATTTTGAATGTAAATAGGTGCCGTATTTTTTTCTTATTATAAATTCCTTGATTCGTGAATTGTTTGTGAAGATGAAGTGCTGACTAAGCGAAGGTGAATACGACTTACTGTACTCAGTAATATATATAGAAGTGGGATGAATATAAAATGATTAGAACAAGCTGTTGTGGCTAGACGTCGCCATAATGCGATCCCACGAGAGACAGTTACGAAAAAATATCCCTTTATCTTAGACTGGGCTTATATGTGTTACTCCTTGTAATATAATCCGGTTAAAGCCTTACTGGTTTTAGGAAGATTACGAAAATAATTTAGCTTACTTATTTTGACCTTGATGTAGTTCGCAGGAGGGGGATAAGAAGGAGAGCCTCCACTGTCTGTAAATGCGCATTTCCTATAATTCAGTTCGACTAGAAATATACTTTTCTAATATTGATTTTCCATTATTTGAAATATATTTATATTCCTTCCAATAGTCGGAATGTATTATTGATTACCATTTATCTGTCTGTGCACGTGTCTTCATGAAAAGATATACATGCAAATGATTCATCTGCATAAAAAAAATAAAAATGTGAAATTTTTTTTCAAATAAATATTTTTGTCTCAGACAGAAGGTAGTAGTTTGTGTTACGGAATCTCCTGAATGATGACGACAATTTTCAATGTATATATGTATGTATGTATATATAATATTCGGCGAAAAACAGGTGTTTGAAATAACATATTTTTTCACTAGAATTTCATTTTTTTTACCCTTCTTGTTCAAAAATATTGCATTCCTGTTAGTTTCTTTTCTTTAATACGCCGAAAAAATAAGATGCTTTTGCTGCATTATAATTGCCGCATATATATGTCACTTACTAGGTAATTGAACTGCTTTCTGACTTACTATGATAATATTGTGTCATAATATGGAAATAATTGCAGTCAGGAAGTATAGCTTTAACATAGTTAGATGCAAACATAGTCGTTTGCATTTATAACTATATTTTTCAACATGGGTGAATATATTGTTTCGCAAGTGGATAATGTTATTCAAAGAATGGTACTAAAAGGTTTCTGCTTATGATATCAAATCGCTTCAAAACTCGACTTCTCACTATAATGAATATTTTATTATAATACTATTTTAAATATTATTATAATAAAATATTATAATAAATTTTTAAAAATTATTATAAATTATTATTATTATTAATATCGTTACTATTTTAAATTTTAACTTTCATTTCAAAATATTGATGATTAACAAAACTGTTGTAATGAACCATATAATTATCCTAATGATATTTCTTTTCAACGATTGTAGAGAGTAGGATGATTGATTTGATTTAATGTTGCTAAAAATAAAAATAGTTATAACATAGTTGAGAATATTTGTAGTAAAATTATAAAATTGAAATTCAAGAGTATGTCAGATCATAAGTGTGGTTATGTATATATGTTCCACATCTCTCTCCTCCTAAACAATTGGACCCAATTCAGACACATTTTACTCACTTATTAAATAAGACAAGAAAAAGAATACTCCTAAATTTTCAAACTTTAAACTCATATACAGGACGATTCTGCAGTCATGTGCAGAGTTTGAAGATAATGTTTACTATGTTACTTACAGAACGCGCATTTTTGTAGAAGTAAGTATGATCGAAAATAATACGTTGAAACATAAACACAAAAAAAAGGGCATGACTAAAAAAAATATTTCATTACAACATCAGTACAAAGTGCTTCTTTGCAACAGTGTCTATAACAAATGCCCAAAAATGGTACCAATCATTTATACATTAAACTATGATTAGTTACCAATGTTGTGGGTAGAGGGCATTACTGAATCTAAGCATGCAAGACCTGATGCATCGGATGAGATAAAACATTTGCAATTACGTTAGCGACCGTGCTAGGCATTTTACGAATAATGAAAAGTCAGATATGTATCGAATGCAAGGTGCTGCTAATAGCAATAACAGGGCTGCGTTACAGCTTGATCTTGCTTGAACAGTTTTCTCGAACGGTCTGTGAAAATGGTTCAAACATCATCAACTCTGACGGAAAGACGTGAAAATCTGTACAACATAACAAACATAAAAAAAATAAATATTTAACATCATTGGTAAAACGCCCCATAAAAGCTCAAAACACGCATGCTCACATTCGAGTCAACACACTGTTTGGAAAGTCTTAAACGAAGAACATTTATATACATTTCATATAATGACCTTTGAAAATAGGTCATTAACTTCTAGCTAGAATGCTGTCAATGATTCTTGCAGAGAAGTGTGCGACCGTTATAGCAGTTTTCTCAATTAGTATGCTATTGGGATTTGTTGCTATTCGAGGTTAAAGCGACTTTACCACAGGAAGGTGTTTTCAGTGTGCATGAAAGTCATGTGTAGGGAAAAGAAAAGGCATACATTACACATATAAGCTGGGTGGGTATTTTAAATGATTGTTTCATATATCTACAAATGCGACTCACTACTTCATGCTGCCATATTTGTCTGAAAGAAGCTTTACCTGAATTGCTGTAACATATCCCGACTCTCATTCATAATCAAATGTTGTTTCTGTACGATGGTGCAAAAGAGTACATTTAAAAGTGATTATCCACAATTACCTGTATACCAGTTTTGTAGGGCGAAAAATTGGGAGTGGTGATCCAATTGAATGACCACCCTGATTGCAGTTTTATCGATCATCAATTATTTATTTTGGGGATCATTTGAGAGAAATCATTTACAAGTTTCCTGTTGATTCCAAAATCTCGTTGCCCGAAAATCCATTGATGTTGCAAGTGTGTGCAAAAAGCCTAGAAAGTTTGGAATTGTTCACCAATTACTCCTTCGACGCAACAAAATATATATTACTGGTAGTGGTTGCAATTTTGAGTATTTATTGCAAATATTTTTTCAAAAAATTTCTTTACGATAACGTTATAAATAAACATTTTTTTTTTTACGATTTTTGCTTCGTGCCTTATCGTTTCATTTCCGACCATATATTTCTGTACGGAAAATGCATGTTTTAGTAATCTGTACTATGTCTCAATGTTTTTCCATCGTGATCATAAAACACACTTTATATAATAAAATTCAAATAGACATACTGATTTAATGAAACATATATTTAGAGAATAGCATTTGTACAAAATTTTTATTGCCATAAGGCTTCAGATGTTAGTATTCTTTTTACAAAATAAGTTTTTTTCTGCATTTCTAGTTATTGATATTGCTGAAATTTATTTCTTCAATGCGTTGTAACAGTCAAATTTGACGCCATATAAAGTAAAATCGTGGGAAGTTTCTCTCTCTCAAGGAAGCATAATTAGAAAGTGAACTGTGAGCAATGACGGGATGCATCTCTTTTTGAGGGCTCTATGATGAGGGAGATGATCCTTCTCATCAATGAGAAAGATGCTTGCAATGAAGCTGATTTTACATTCATTCTAATCAGTAGTTGTCTTTTGATGCAGATTTCTCAAACGTTATATGATTAGTCAAACGGCGTGGGTCTACTAATGATGTGGTATTATATAAATTATTTCCTATTTACCTCCGAATTATCATTTTAATTTACAAGATAATTAATAATTACTAGATACATAATTGAAGCATAAGAATTTAAAGCACACTTTTCAAAGAAAATATTGGATCAAATTCAATTCTACTTTCTATACATATTATTTAGATCCTGTAAATTTGTTTCATGATGAAAAAAATAGTTAATATTCTCATTATCAAATGATGGTCTCATAGGATTAATTTAGAGCAATAAACAGGCATAAAGGCTTCAAAAAATATCTGTAAAATACCAAAGAAATATATTATATCAACATTTAAACACAAAATCTTTTTTCGGCATTTAAATTTTTAAAATTATATTTTTTAACATTTAAATTTTAAAAATGAAATTTGTATGAATGAGAATTATGGAAATTCGTTTTAATGATTTTTTTTGTGTGATTTTTTGGTATGGAGTAAAGAGCGTATGTAATCTTTAAACGTAGGTGATTTATGCTCTATAAAACGCTCCGTTAGTCGCGTGCCTTTTCCAAACAAATGTGGTCGCTCCTTATCTGACAGATATACGTGTATATATTGTTAATATAAACAAATAATATTGATAAAAACACAATTTTAAGTAGAAAGAAATAGCAATAAATCAAATTCTTTGATATTATATACATATTTTATTGTTCACAAAAATTGTGTCTCACAGATAATCTATAGCAGCTGTCTTTTTTAATATCGCAGTTGAAGCGCGGGAATGGTACTAAAATTCCTTCTGAAACTAACTAGGAAGATAGCAAAAAGAATTTTCTCTCAGACATTGTGCCATTTAGTTACTCGAAAAAGAAATTATGAGGTACCTGTCAGATAAGGCGTGACTAACGGAATATTAACAGAATGCGCAAAGCTCTCCATCGGATAGAGTCATAGAGACATGATGCATGCTGCTGATATTAGAGCATTTCCAGCAGGAAAAAAAATATGTTAAAATGTGTCCAAATGTAATATTGTGAGCAACATTTCGTAAATTGAATTATAAAATAAAATATAGTTGCAAATGAATAAGTTTTGAAATTTGAAATCAACAAATGATTTACAAATACATAAATATTCTGTTAAATATTGAAAACGAAATACAAATGCTAAAACATTGTGTTGGGGTTAAATTTTTTATCGTTTCCAATCAGCTGAAACGCAATTTAATTTAGATTTTCATGAACATAGAAGCCTCTTTCACAGCATGAAATTTATCCTACAGTATCACGTTTTTCCTTGATAGCAAAAACAATTTTTTTCTTATAAATAAATCTTTTTTTGACTAAACAGTAGTCATACAAAATACCATTGCTTTTCACCCAAAAAATGTTTTTAATTTAATTTGACCTAAATAAGTCATTTTTGGATTTTTTTTCCTAAGCGAACTTGTTTATGAATAATTAGTTTTCATATCCAACATTTTGCTTAAAAAGAGGTTAAAATCTGTATAAATCAATGTTTCCTTGTAAGAAACTGCCTTTTATTAAACGTATAAAGAGGCCACGGTGATCTGGTTTCATCTTTGGGAACCAACGGTTCTATGTTCGAAACCTGATTCCACCCACGAACCGTCGTATAAGAGGATTTGATGCACATTAAATCCTTCTAGGGTAAACGTTCTTCCGCTGGAGTGGTGCAGAAGTTTGGAGAGGAATTGTCAGCTCAGATGTCGTCCTTTTCCTCTAACCACACTTTAAAATTACGAGATCCGTCCTAAAACAGTTCTCATTTTGCTCTGGAAATGGGAGGTTAATATAAATATAAAAACTAATTAAATATATATATATATATATATATATATATATATATATATATATATATATATATATATATATATATATATATATATATTATTTTCAACATTTGTTTATCGGAAACAAAACGAATAGATAAAAATTCTGCCTTCAAAGAAAGAAAAATAAAATACCAAAAGTCAATTCTACCAACAAAATACACAGCATAATCACATTCATGATATTTCTGGAAAAACTGCGTGGTCCGTTCCCAATGAAATTACAAACTGCTGATATAAATAGACTATTTGACTGAAATGGATATACCTTGGGAAATTCCCCATTCGCCAATCCACATATCCGATGCACCCGGGATCTCGGCGGAGGGAAATCTGAATTGCAGAACAGCAGGTGGAAGGAAGAAAATGTAGAGAGCAGAGATTTACACTTGCTGGCTGGAAAACCGGCGGAAGAAGAATTTTCGAATATATATTTTCATGCTAATTCACTCTGCCGAGTTCAGAATTTTGTCCTTCCTCGTTTCGTGAGCCATCATTTATCTTTGTATGAAAAATTCGCATGAAAAAATGAAAACAAATCTTAAAAATTGCTTTGCATATTCGCGCTTGTGGCATATCCATGCCTATTTTTCCCTCAATCCGTCAACTCATGCATTTCGCATAAGATGATTGGCCTTAGAAAAATATATTCTTCAACTTGAAAATGGTTGCCGTTGCTGTGATACTACTATGAGAATGCAGCACATGATTTTGTTTAAGTTAGATGCGTTTGGAATTTCCAGACCTTATTAAATAGTAAAATAATTGAAAGCATATTAAAACATATTAATAAAAATCAATAGCAAACTGAAAGTCTGTGTTATAATAGCTGTTGATGAATTTTGTTATATTATTCCTTTGCAGTCAAATGTCTTCTCTCAACCACCATTCAAGACGGTGCATCATTTTGACATTTTATTTATTTATTTTTTTAATTTTTATTGTTAAAACTACCTACAGAATGTTAAAATGATGTAGATTCATTTTTCAAGGAAACTAAACTAAAAGCAGTTGCATGTATTTATTCTTAAATGTAATAAGCAGGTTCATGCATCAAGAGAATAATTATGCATCGTATTATCTTTCTGACTGCAAAGCGTTTAATCACATCTAGTCTAAACCAGTTTAAACTAAAAGTGGTAAATAAAATTGTAAAAATTTGAAAAAAAAAATTTGAAAGCATAAAATAATGCAATTAATCTATGCAACAAAATAGTATTAAGTCTATGCTTTGATTATTCAAAGTTACTATTTTTTAAAATCAAAACGAACTAATCAGGATGTAAATAAATAAATAAATTAGTAGAATAATATTTTATTCCAGTTAAAAAAAAACCTAAAGCTTTCTTCCTAAAAATAATGACGATGAAATAAAAACAAGAGAAGAGGTTCAAATAAGTATATTCTGAGAAATCCTAGAAAATATGTGAATTTAAAATACGATTTAAATAAAATGTTTTTTAGAAATATTTTTGGTAAATTTTTGAAGCGGGAATTCTTTAAGTTAATTTCCAAGCTACAATACACTAATTTTCTACGCCTGCGTTCATTTCCTTAACATGTCAGTTATGATCACTTCAAGGTTTCTTGAAGATTCTTTCTAGCGAAAGAAGTTTTTAGCAAACAATAGGATTTCTTGCGAAAGAAGCTCTGCAAGCGAACTGAAAATAGTTTATCATTTCATTGTGGAGACCAATAATTCTTCCTGGTTCACTTTAAGTTACATCAATTCATAAAGGAATGTCTCAAATATATTCTGAATGCTTTTCTAGCAAAAATTCGTTAGCCAGACAATTTTAAATGAATTAAAGATCCTGTAATTGAATAAAATGAATTCTTCTGTCATTCTGGCAGAATCTTCTGTCAGAACTATTCTGTCATTCTGACAGAATAGTTTTGGCTATTATGATGTATGAGGGAAAGCGTTTTCGAAAGTGGGGTTACGAGAGGATAGTAAAATCCAGAAACTCAAATCCGATGCCTGTTTGAACTTGAAAATTCCAATGCCACAGGCTGCATTGAACCGATAGATGGATTAAAATGTAAGCTATTTCTTTTTCCAATAACGTAAAACTTAATATTAGAGACTGTGTTGTTAGTTCTACAACATAAAACTCTACTGAGTTTTTCAATTATATATTTTTTTCATTATATATTAACAAATGAAATATATTTAAAACCAGTCACAGAAATCGCTGAAAGTAATAGAAATGGCCACAATAAATTATCTTTCCAAGATATATAAAGCCAATATTAAATGAAAATTCTTAATTTAAAACAATATTTTTGTCTAGATAAACATAATATGACAAATCCAAATGAGTTGAAAACAATGTAGATGGATCTCGAATTGGAAACACTTCCCCGTGGTGAGCTCTAGGCGAGAAATTATATATATATATATATATATATATATATGAAATTGGCTAAGAATGCAAAATGATGTAATGTTGTAAAAATGGAATGTATAAAATCATTAAAATTATTGCATTATCCAGAAACACGAGTTTTCATATTTTGGAATATCATAGTATACTTGTTTTTAGAATTATTAAAATTTCAATTTTTTGCGAAATAATGAAACTTTTCGGAATTTAGGGAACTCAAAATGTAACACATAGTTTGTAATTATAATTGTTTCTGTTACCGGTTAAAGCATTAGGTCCTTTGTGCAAACTATTCATTAAGACATTTTTTAGTTGATTAGCATGTAAAGATGCTGATTAAGAGCTCTGTTTAAATTCTATATACAAAAATTGGTTCTTTCGACCACTCTATAGTGTATTCTCTGGGGTTGAAAGAACATCCAAAGAATAAAGAACGGATAATTATTAAGCAATACTGATCATGGTTCAATAAATAGCCAAATTGTTTTTACTTACAATAAAAATGGAATAAAAAAATCGGAATAATCACTCACAGAGTGAAATGAAATTATAAGGTTCAAAATTTCCTTACTCGAAAAAAAAACTGTTTCCCTTCATATAAGAAGTACTGAATCGAAAGACAACCCAACTCAGTCAAATAATAAGGAACATAAAGTTAACGGAACATACATATTACGTCTCTGATATTTACTTTTGTTATGAATATATTAATATAAAATTCTTAAATAATGGCTAAAATGTAATCATTACTGGGAACACTGAAATACGAGTAAGATTTTTTCATTTAATTTGGAGCCGCTCTTGTAATACAAACCATACTGGACGTCAGTGACGGCGCCCTCTGGAGCCGCGTAGCATTATGACTCAGTTCCGATCAGGCGATGACATATGATGCACACTTTGGTCCATGCTCTTATACCTATATCTTAAAGATTGTTCTAAAATTATATATGTAAACTGTCTATGTGTACTGTAACTTATAAATAAATAATTCTTGCACTAATTCGAACTTTTTACTGAAACCCTTTAACGATCCCACAATTTCATATTTTTTGATATTTTCATTTTTTAAATATATAATAAATATGTATAAAATTATAGAGAAGCACCTAAGACAATACACACAATTTTTAATGATCATGTTATTATTACGTGAATATTATGATTATGTGAACAATCTGTGTAAATCTGCAATTTTACTGTCTTAATTAAAGTTATATCCTTCATTGCTAGCTTATATTTAATTAATTATTTTGAAAAGTGGTGCATTATAAAAACATCCGAAAAGAATTATATAATAGGTAATCGATTATTGAACAAGATAAAAAAAAAATTGAGCATGCGAGCAACAAGAGCCAATTTTGATTAGAATTTTTGACATATTTCAATTTTTTTAACTTTTCATATTTTTATCTGAAAATGAATAAACGATAAACATAAGCGAATAAGATAAATATGATAAACATTATTGAAATAAGTGAACTATTTGAATGCATTACAAATTTAATGCCTACTATAAGCTGAATTTTATTTTACATGCGTTTGTATATTCTCCCAATCTTTTTAATTATGATAATTGTCAATAAATATCACTCTTAATCAATTAGCAATTTGTTAAAACCCTTTCTTATATTTTCAAATCAGGTATGTGCTTCCATTTTTGACTCAACTTGGAGTTTTTAAAATTTCAATGGATTCCACATTACTTTTGTATCAAATTACTAATTTGTGAATGCTGTTTGTTTAGTTCTTCGATTTCAAAATACAATAATTTTATGCATATGATTCTTTTGTTCTGCAATTGCGTCTTGTCATTTATTGATTCTTGAATGATTTCTTTTTATCAGCTTGATTGAATGTTCTTATAAATAAATGCAATTATTATGTAAACAGTAAATTTGCTTCATGAAGAATATCAATAAATCACTGTAATAACAATGCAGATTACTAAATGTACTTGGATTCTTATTTAACCTTAAATTAGTAATTAGATATCTAAATTATTTTGAGTATATGTACAATGAATATATTAGCAAATATTTTTTTTTCCTTTTTATTAAATATCGGATATTTTCTTTCAATATCTGGACAAGACGAAACTGCTGTTTTGTTAGTCTGCAAGATTTTATATTTTTATATATCCCTTTCTAATTTTTCTAATGTAATTATAAATAATGTAATCTTTTATTTCACTTCGAGTTCCTTAAAATTATAGCAGCATTTCCCATATCATTCATGAAAAATTAAATCTAACTTAGTTTTCAGGAATTTTGCGAGAGTTCATTCGAAAAATAAAAAAAGTGGGTTTGGAAAGTAATTTTTAGCTACAAATTTCTTCCACTTTTAACTTCTTGAAAACTAATGTATTACCTCAGTAAATATAATCTACATGTAAAAGGGGAAAATGAACTGCGACGCCATGAAAAGAAAGAAAGAAATTTTCATTTAGTTTCAGCATTGTATACATGAAATATAGTTTCACTTCACTGAAAGAAAGAGTAAATGAATGCAAAGAATTTCAAACCAACTAAACATGATATTTTTAAGTATTCGTTCAGCTTTCAGCGAATCCAGCTTTCGAACATTTATCAAATAAGAGAATATATGAGCTACATATCAGCTCGCAAATTGCTTTTAGAGAGAAGGGAAGTATTTGCATTTTGAAATTAATTCCTCTTTATGGAAATGTGAATTGTTCTTACATTCGATTACGCTCCAGTTTTCAACACATCTAGTTAATCTGCTTCATGTATTCGTTTCCACGGTAACCGTCTGATTATTTAATGGTTTTTCTTTCTTTCAATCCGCTTCACTGTTCCACTAAATAACTGCAGTTCTCGGTATTCAATACCTTCAATAATCTTTAAAGCTGGTACTTCGGCAGTAGCAACACACTGGATTCGTCGAATAGCCGAAGCAATTTCGTTGGGTGTTATTAAACTTTTCCGTGCTCTTTCGCCATTTGTTAAAATCTCCCGTAACAGATTGAGAATGCTGATGTTAGAATTCCTTCTTTATTGCGAGAGAAATGAGCGCAAAGCGGAAATAACGCTGGAAAGAAAATATTTCCTCACAGCTCGCCATAATTAAATATGTCATAAGAAACCAGTACCTTTCTTTCTCTCATACACTTTATTTTTCTGCCATCATCAAATGAAAATTTTTTAAACGGTAGTATACGTTGCGCTAAACTCGAATGAAACTTACTTTTATATAATTCTAGAATTCTAGGAAAAAGGTTTTTTTTTTTAAATAAATAATAAAAATATGTTATTCTTTTAAATTTCAGTTTAATTTATTATAGATTATTAGATATTTCTTTGAAATGAATAATTATACATTGAAATCATTTTCAATAGAAATTTCAGATTAATAGTTTATGAAATCACCTAACAAGTAATTCTGAAAAAAAAAAAATAGTTCGTTTTAAAGATATATTTATCCGTGAAAAACATTTTATTTTTCAAACTCAAAATTTTTTAACAAAAATTTCGTTTTGTTAAAAGTTTTGGTTTACATAGTAACAAATTCTTTAAATTAAAGTAGCATTTTTTTTAAAAATTTGCTAAGTAAATTGAAATTGATGAAAAAATAAATTTCTTATGATGAAATGCAAATAAATATCATCACCAGCATTAGCAGCTAAATAAATATCTCTATACTTTTAATGATTTTTAATTAAGCCAGATTTAGCAAGAAAAGCTTATTAAAATGTGTTAACGCACCTTTTATTAATTTGGGAAGACTCTTTAAGAAATGAATATTTCTCAAAATTCAGTAATTTATTCCAAATAAAAAATTTAGCAATTAATTTAAATAAATTATTGAAAACATCAAATTAATAATTGGAGAGTGCAAACTTCTTTTTAAGACAAAGTTTACTGTCTGCATTTTCAAGCTCAATTGAGCTTATATTTTTATCCAGATACTATATAACTTCAGCTATAAATTATAGAAAAAGAATTTGAATATAAGTATTAAGACGCTTTCAAGACACAAACTGTATATTGATATAAAGCTGTGATCAGAGAGCCGGATAGTTTTCATTCCGCAGAGAAGTATAAATTGGATCTTTAGCCATTTTTCGTAAATGGAAAATATGTGTTACATGAATTAACTAAAATTTGATTATAACATTTGCTAAATTTTAACTGCAAGAATAATTACAGCATATACAATATATTAACTAGACGATTTCTAATTATTTTTGAAATTCATTTTAAAAATTTTATTAAAGTAATGAACAGCTCAAAAATATTTCTATAAATGGAAAAAGTAACCACAAGCCCAATTTTTTTATAGATATTTGAATTTTTCTTAAACACTAGATTACTTTTAATCACTTTATCATTCCCAATTTTTTCCTATCTCAATTAAATGCTCTAGATGAAAATATTTTATCCTTTTTATGTTTAAAAAATAAATGCATTCTTCCTTTGAATTTAAAATTTTATTATATTTATCATAATAGTATGTCGGATTTCAGTAAATCTGACACATCGTTATCTTATTTCAATAAAAATTTTACGGAAGTTGGAAAATAGATATTTATCATTTTAAAAGTATATCTAAAATATATACATCAAAATATTACTCATAAAAAATTAAGGAAGTCAAATACACATTGAGAAAATTCCTATCAGTCGATATCAAATAGATATTAAGGTTACAAGACTCGTTTAGTTGGAAATACATTAAAAAAATCATAATTTTAAATGCGCCGTCAAACTGCTTGAGAACTATCTTAGAGTTCATTTGGAAAGTTTCTGAGGTAAACAAGTTGCTACAAAACTATTCTGCACTCCATTCCTGAACAGAACGCGGGTCTTTCTACCTTTTGCTTCGCTTTCATGTAAGATATTCTAGGTAGAGTTGTATTATCAAGTTTTACACGTCTAGATCATCTGTTTATGATTAATAGACCAAACATTTTAATAGCCACTTTTCTACATAGTTTCTTTGCTTTCCGTTTATAGTTTTGCCTTAAGTTCTCAAAGCTTTTGGTTCTAATTATCTACTATATTGTAATGATTATAGAAAATATACTCTAAGCGAATAAAATGTTTAAGAAAAATGTAATAGCAGCTAGAATTGAATCGCATCCTTTCTAACCTAATAGTAACACATTCTGTTTTACAAAATATGTGTAGCGTTACCTATTAAAAAATTAGGGAAGAAAATATTATTAAAAAAATTTAATACTTCAGTTTAACAAGATTTAAATACTATATTGAAACAAATAGAAAAAGATAATTTTTTGTTTGAGATAAGCTTTATATTTTTAAGAATCAATTTAATTACATTTTATGATTTTAATTTTATTGGAATTAATTGGATTTATTATATTTTTTAAATGTCTTTAAAAATTCTTTAAAAAAAGAAGTCAATAACTATAAAAATAATAATAGTATCATTTCGAAAAATTTGAAATTAAAATAAGAAAAGAAATTGTATAAAACCAAGAGATATTCACAACTGTTTAGTAAATTATATATATATATATATATATATATATATATATATATATATATATATATATATATATATATATATATATAATTTACTAAACAGTTGTGAATATCTCTTGGTTTTATACAATTTCTTTTCTTATTTTAATTTCAAATTTTTATATATATATATATATATATATATATATATATATATAACAGATTAAAGTTGGAAGAAGTTGAAATCCTGCAATATTTTTATAATATTTTGATTTGATTTATATGTATTGAACATTCTTACGAAAGCATAAAATTATTTTTAACAATTGTTTAATGATACGAAATTAATATTTTGGAAAGTATTTTTTCAATTCCAGAATTATAGGTGAAAAATATGCAGAAAGCAATGATCTAAATATTAATCTACTCTGTTATTTCAAGACTTCAATGCATTTTTATGAAACATTTATCTTCAAGTCTCCTTAATCAATACGCATTGAAACATTTTTGGGGATTTTAAAAATGAGTAATATAAATATTTGTTATTTTCTGTGTACAACATTGTTTTAAGGATATAGACTACTTTTCATCAGAATTTATTTAAAATATTGAAAAATTATAAGTACTTGCTAATTTCAAATAATAGTAATTTATCATAATTATTATAAAATTCTTAAATTGTTACCTTTATAAAAGATAGCTAAAGGAAATAAATTGTCAATAATTAAGAAAAAAATGACTGAAATCTGTTTTTAACAAGTTAATTCAAAACTTAAAATCATTTTAAATAATTTCGAAGTACCATCTACAATCAATTCAGAATTGATAAAAAGAATTAATGCAGTGCATTTTTTTTATTTCTATATAATGTTTCAATCTAAAGCTAGCATAATTAATGAATGGCACACACACAAACAAAACCATTTTAGTAAATTAATTTCTGCATTTGCAAGGCGGCGTTAAAAGACATAGCAATGTAACTACGTGAATACTTTCCACAAATTCCAGGAATAACATACAATCGAAGAATGATTTATAAGAAGTAAAAGCATATGAAAATCATCATAATACTTCACTTAGCAATAAACTGAGACAAAACATTCCAGAAGACTAATTTGTATCTAGCTTTGAAAGTACAACTAAATCATTTCAGAAATTCATTTGGTTAGGAAAATGGGTTGTTTTCTTTTATTTCATCAAATGGAAATTACACTAGCAGCAAACTATAATTTAAAAGGTTATATTTCACTTTCCGACTAAACCATTAGTTTGCGCTTATTTTGCGTGGACTTTATCTTGAGTCAATTTTTCTAATGCTAAAGCTATAAGGCAGGTCGTTTTGTGAAAGCTTTTTATATCCTTGTGAAGGGGATATATTTTCTGAGCCATGATTTCACTCCATCTGTCACTGTAAAATTTTTAATAAATAAAAGTTCAACACAAGACATTTGATATTGCAATAAAGAAAGCAATATTCTTGTAAGATTTATCCCTACAGATTTGATTATTGACTATAATGTTACGTTTATCAGTGTTTGATTTCATAAATTTTGCCTGCTTTTTAAGTGGTTTTGTGGCTGATTTTCTAGAATTCTGCAATGGAATGAAATTTTAACTCTTTGTACTCGGATGGTGCATCACACTTACCATTCAAAACAGTGCCTCATTTTCAAGTTTTATTCATTTATTTTTCAATTTTGATTGTGAAAAACGATTACAGAACAGTAAAGAGAAGTAGATTAATTTTTTAGGTAAAACAATTATATATATTTATTTTTCGGAACAATAAACAAGCATTTGTATGAGGTGAACACTTATGAATCGGATTACTTTTCCGAGTGTAAAGGGTTAAAGTGTTGATAAAGAAAGACTGAGCCCTATTTGCAAACTGACGATATAAATATTTCAAAATGCTAAATATCAATCAAGACTTTTAATTACAACCACTCTTAAACTATTTGAGCTAAAAGAAAAAATTTATAAAAATTGTTGGTGAAAATGTTGTGCTTGCTAAAATTATGTTTTGCTAAATTCATGTTTGTTCACAAAGCTTTAGCCATTATTTTATTCACCTACTGAATTCTTATGATATTTAATGTGAAATGAAATTCGTCCCTTACTAAAAGGGTTAACGCCCGTTACTAAAAGGACAGGTAATTACTGAATACACTTAGTGGAATTAATGGATGAAAAAAATCCTCAAAAGTAATTAAAATGTATAAAGAAATGCATTTCTAAGTTATTTATGAGATTCTCTAAAAGAGAATGAAATATTTTCAGATTGAAATACATGCGACATAAGAACACTGACAAAAATAAAAAAAGACAGTGGAAATGGATTTGTAAATCAATCTCCTCTGATTAAAGATACCAGGCATTTCCTCTTGTGTGCTTATGTGTGTCAGTCGTTGGAAAGCAAGTAAAAATCTCTTAGAAATCGAAAATATAATGGCACTTCATTAACAGTTTGAGCATTAAGCTCTCACTATAAGCTTCTTCCCATGATTAAATCAATGATTGATTTCTATTTGAAGTACAATGGTATCTGCTCATTTTACCTTCATGAAGAATGAAAAAATAAGAACTAATTCTTTAATAACTTTTAGGCAACAATGTGCTTACAGAGCAATTTTTTGCTTTGGGGTTCTTTTTATTTATTTCCGTGACTGAATCAACATATCCTTAAAAGTGTGAAACTTGACACAAATCTGCTCATGGCAACTTCATGAAGAATCGGAAAATAAAACTGATTTTTTAATAACACTTAGGTACACATGTACATTTTAGGGAGTAATTTTTTCCTTTGAAATTTATTTATTTTTGCTGCAGAATGAGCATGTCTTCGAGGGTGTAAATCTTAGAAGATGATTCAGCTTTTCAAATTTGTATTGCTTCTATGGCTTACTTCTCTAGATCATCATGAGTGATGACAGCATTTTAATGACGTGTTTCGTTGAGAATAGTGATGCAGTAAGGAACCTTCTCTAACTAGGCATTTAGAAATACGTTTTAAAAATTATTGCAAACAAAACTGCATTATAAATAGTCTTCTATAGTATGGATTACAGTTTAATTAATTTTGAATAACAGATAGACATATTCCTAATTGTAATTACTGCTTCGAATTCTGAATTTGCGTATTACCGGAGATTTTACAGATTCATTGTTAAGCAAGGCATTATAGGTAAACGTTATCTGCATAGAATGATTCGCTTCAAGTCATCTGTAAACTTTTAACGAATCTATTTTTATCGAGCGTTTTATAAAGAAATAAACAGTGATTATATCTATTTTCTTTAGAACATTTTGAAGCTCTGTCTTTTTAATGATCTCGCATCAATTATACTCTCTAAATATTCAATAATATTTTCTGAAGAATTTTATAATAATTTTTGTCTAATTCTCTTGATATTCTTAATATCTTCTTCAGTTTTTTTCTTAAGATTGAGTGCTTATAAATTTCATTCTTGTTTCAATTTTTCCATTTTATATCAGGAAACGTAGTAATTGAAGATTCTGTAGTACATATTTTCTTCAAATAGGACTTTAAAATGCATTTCTGTTGCGTGCGGGTTTTGCAAAGTATTTCATCAGACTTGTTTTCATCACAAGATACTTATTTAATCGCTTAAAATCATCTTCCAATGATTCCTCTTCCTCACATTATACAGATCAGTGAACTCCGCTCAAAGCTAAAACATCGTTCCACACTTCATCGACAAATTGAGGGAATCATTCATAATTTCGCCGACACATGGCAAGATCTCATAAGTGATAGATGCGAGCTAAATACTCTACAACTTGAAATTAATTAATCCCTATAAGAGTTATTATAAAGTCTAAGCTAAGCTGAACGGCTAAAGCTGCATTGACTTAGTGTCAGCAAACACTTTCTCAAATCCTTTTCCAATCAATGACATAGGAAATTATGGATAATGTCCTGTAATATGTAAATATATATTTCATATTAAAGCTGTTGAGTGATTTTATTTTCGAAATTAATTACTATTTAGCAAAAGTATTATCTAATTTGGCGTAAATTAAGCAAAGAAATATAGAGGACACTAGCAAAATGACGGTATTTAAATAAAGGTTTTCTGATGAAAAAAAGAGAAAATAATTTCTTCACAATTTCTGCAGACAAAATTTTAGAAACTTAATGTAAAAATGCTTTTCTAATGGTTCATAACATAAATATATTATCGAAATTATAGCATAAACTATTGCATAATATTAATTCGGAGTAATAACATAAACCAACAAAAATGTAAGATCATATGTGTGCTGTTATAATTTCAGATGAAAAAAAAAGATAAATTAAATATGAATTTTAAAGAAAAAAAGTGAAACAAATAGAATATCTGAAACATTCCAAATTCCTACTGTATTAATTAAAAGGATTTTTTTAAAATTATTTTATCATGATTTACCAAGATTGAATTTAATTCCTTTTTTATTTTGCAAAAATAAAATAATGATAAATTTGTTTTTAATCCTTGGATAATTTTATTCAACGGTTCCCTGGTTGATATCTTTCTTCAATCGATTTCTTTATTATCGATTCTGTTAATCGTTCTTTGTATCATTTTGATATGGATGTACGATTTCTATAATCTCATTCTTTGGATATCTGTAACATGGAATGGTTTTGAATGAAGTTGTTTTATGAATCGCCGATTCTTCAGGAAAAATTATTTGGGAAAGAAAACTTCAGATTAGGTTTAAACGTACTATTAATATTTATGCATTAATATCCACAGAAATCAATAAACTGCAACCCTTTCTTTTAGTGCTATACGGATAAATTAACATTACTATAATTAATAGTTATTTTTGTTAGATATCAGGCAATGAAAACATAAATATTCTTCATTCAATTCTCAGCCAAGTGAGAAAAAACAATTCATTGTTTTCCCATAAACAATATCATTAACTATTAATTCTCTTCCGTTTAAAGATTTTAAAAAAATTTCAAAAATTATTATTTGTTACATTTAAGCATTTAGAGATAATCTAACACTTTACCTAGATTACAATTTACAGCGGGTCAAGCTCAAGATAGTAAATACTAAAAAAACATTCCTAGTCTTTAGGAGAGAAGAACGAACAAAGCTCTAATAAAATGCCAATTAAAACATCTGACAGTCAATGTTAACCAAACAAGCAAGATAATCAGGAAAAACTTTTGGTTAAATAAATTAAGAAATTAAAAAAAAAAATGTATATATTAAAAAGGAAACACCGAACTGGCATTTTTTCGAATTTCGTATAATAATGGAAACATCGCCATTATTTATTCTGCTGCTTAATACTACTTTAACAAATTTAATTTCATTATGTATTGATTATTGTGTAATGCATATCACTAAAGGATTTGATTATTGTGATGGTACATTCTTTTTTTTATACATGATTTATCTTAATCATGTACCTTAATCTTTATTTGATCTTCATTTCATAAAAAATCGCCATAAATTTTACTTTTAATAGTTGTGAGAAAGTTTTGTCTCCTGCGTGATAAAAGTTCAAAAGAAGACTACTGAGTGTTTATATATAATTTATAAATGTTTATTTTGATAACTATTAAATCAAGTCGAGTTCAGGATATTATTCCCATTCTCCTTTTTAACTTTTGTTTTATTAAAGTAGTTTACTTTTTTTATTTTAATTATATATAAAAAAATTTGGTATTCCATGCTGTAGATAAAAACTTGATAACTCATTAATCAGACATTTATTATACTGGAGCGTATTAATCGTTCTTAATACTCATTTGAGTTGGGGAAAATGTTTTTCCTTGAAATAATATTTTGAATTAATGAACCAAAGTATCGAGAAACGTTTTGAATTAGTGAACAAGTTGAGAGACGTTTTCTTTACATTCTAGGGATCAAAATGCAGAAATGAAAGTATAAATAAACATTATATTTGCTCCTTTATCACCTAATAGAGGCACATGCACATCACACATAATACAGAAGACCAGTGCAGGAAAATCCAATTCGGAAATCTCCATCCTTTCTCCATCTGTCGACAGCGTCCTAGAAAATGGACATTCTTCTGTTTACCACTAGAAATAGCCTTTTTTCCTCTCTGCATTCTTCTAATACAATTGGTCACATAAAATGGTTCTCGTTATTTCGTGGGATTTACATAGGCCATCTTCGGACATAGAAAGAGGAATACTTCCCAAAGAATGATGGAAACAGAAAGCTGTCTCATTTTAGTAGAAATGGTACGTGTAAAAAACTAACGGTTAATACAGAACAGAATCGGACTAAAAGTTAATATTTATCTACACTGTGGCTTAAAGATTTAAATATTTTATTTGAGTTTAGTTCAGTGAAATATAATTTTGGAGACATTCGAACATTATTGTAAAATCCATATCTGATTCACTTTGGGTTTGTAATTGTTCATTGTAAGAATCTGAATGATAAATAACTAATAATCTATGAAATATATGCCCGAAGGGGATGCTTATTCAGAAGAAGTAGCTTATGAAATGAAAAAAAAATCATTTCAATTAATGTAGTTTTATAATAATATTGATTTTGTTCTATATATCATTCTGAATAGCACAACTTATCAGTTTTTGCGTAGAAATATATGAAAGTACACGTATCTGGATAAGATGGAATAACTATATAAATTAATTGAAAACAATAACTAGTAAAATCCAAACTAAAAAATTAATCTTTATTTCAATGAAAAAATAAAATATAACCTTAAGGAAAGTAAATATGTAGATCGATTTCAAGTACGGATTTACAGCAAAATACCAATAAACTGCAAAGGATAAACTTCGCTATAAAACTTAACTATAAAATATAGAAGCTACATGAAAAGTATGGAAATAGAATTTTTGATTCAACGAGAAAGTTTACTATAAAAGTTGTTAAAAGTTGACAGCTTGCTTTCTCCAACAGAAATGTTGCTAAATGCGGTGGCGAATATAATTTCTGCATTTATAACTTTCTTCCGAAATCTTGTTTGATGATTAAAGTATCTGAATACCTTTAAAACGCTTTTGGATTAAAATTCATAATATTCTTTTGTTATTTTTTGTCTTTATTTGAATTTTTGTGCCTAAGTTTGCTTTGCAATAAATAAAAAGCAAGATATATAGTCTTTTTTCATATATATATAAACCAATGTAACCGAAAACAATACTGGAAGTGCCAAACGGAAATGAGATATTTCTTATCATTTTAACAAATATACTCCACTTTGAATTATAAAACGCTTTATAATATCCCATCAAGCCATACAAATCTAAATAAGTTTTTAGTAATTTCTATGCTGTAAAAACTAGCTTATATTGTATTTGTTTTTCTAAAATTGTTTATATTTATAAACATCTGCTTGTTTGCATTTTGTTCTTATTTTCATGTTTCTTCGATAGAATATCGTTTAAGTTTTGACATTTTAAAATTAATTTTCATAATCAAACTTGTAAATGGGTAGATGAATATTTTGATATATATATAGAATTCTCAACAATAATCCGATATGGTGAAAAAGCAGCAGTCTGACTTTCGCATGACAAACATTGAAATAAATGTTTTAATAGCAATTTATACATGTCAGAAATTCCAGGTTTGAATTATGCTCCAGTTTCTATTTCAGTTGCGAGAACTGTTCTTTCTCGAACGGTTTTTGCAACTTCTGAAGAATAAAAATACAATGAGATCATCAGTCGACCAAAATGTGCACTTAGACTTATTGGAAAGTGTTTCTGAGTTGTTTCGTTGTCTAGAAATTCTGTGGTATTCTGAGCCTGCCAATTTTTTCAGAGTTCAGAATAAAGGAAATGAAGCGCTTTCGTGCTTCTGTTTTGGTCGCTGAAAATGGCATGAATAAAGCTGCTTCTGAAACAAGAGAAGTGGAAGAGTCTGGAATTGCGCCTAAATATAGAATATCAGTAGACCGGAAACAGCAGTAAAGAGGATTTTCATACAAAATATACATCTTCTTCGCATAAAGTAAAATTCAGGTCAAAAGTTATAAGAATTCATCAGTAAATAGGAACGTTGTTGTGGCTTATCTTATCTTTGAATACTCTGAGAATTCTCTTGGTTTATCGAATCAGAATAGTTTGGAGATAAGAGACTTTACGGGCTATAATTCATAAAATGTCACTGGCCTTATAAAGCCTACCACCATAAAGTATAATTATTAAAAAAATGCCTACATGATTAGATTCAAAATAGAAATGAGTTTTAACAATTTTTTGTGTCCATTTTGCCTAAAAACACATATGGGAAATTACAATTTTTTCATTTGGGGGTATCAATAATCATATTACTATTCAACGATGAATTTTATGTTTTTTACAGGAATAAATAAAAAATATTTCGACTACGATAACGAGAATCTTTAAGTAAAATTAATACTATTTGATAGCAACAAAAGTATCAAAAAATTATGTTCTTCTAAAATTTTTATTAAATGAGATCTATCCTATTAAAGTAATGAATTTTGAGAGAAGAGAAACAAGCATATTTTTATTACAGCAGTGAAAACTAAAACGTTTCTTTTGTAAAACTTAAAGTGCGTCAATTTCTTTTTTAAAATCGAAACATGATTTCCCAAAGACTTTAGATTTTTTCCTGTGTACATCTTGACTTAAATCTTTTAAAGGGATTGGACAAGAGATATACATTTCAAATAATCTTTGAATCAGAGCTTCCCACTCTAATTTTCAATTTTAATTTTGAATACATTGTGGATTTTTGAACACAAAATCTCTATCAGCCATAAAATTTCAGAAAAGATAAATATTTCTTAGATTTTATTTCTTTGCCTTCCCCACAGCGACAAGTTCGTTGTGTAGAAAACTAATTCTAATGTGTGAAATAAAATTTTATGTAAAGTGTTACACTTAATTTTAATAAATCGATATCGACTGAAATGTTATTTATTGTGTTGAATTCTATGAATTATTAGAATATCTATTTCAATTAGACAAATATTAGAGACAAGATGCAGGAAAATTAAAATAAAGATGGCTTCTAAATACTAAAAAGTGAAGAACATAATTCGCATCTAATTTTTTACCGCTATTTGCTTCATTATAGCGTTCATTACTATGATAATTATTTAAACGAATTCGATAGATTATTTATAAGAAATTTTGAACAATAAATATTTGCAAAAATTATTTTTTCATTTTGACTTTAAATATATTCCCTTTTAAAATTAATTAAATTCAATTATATTTAATTAATTTGTGTCTCGCAATATATATAAATCATATTCAATAGTATTTGACAATGAAATTTGCATACCATTATTATATAAATGCACAAGCTATTTAACATTTTTGAACAGGCAATGTCTTTTGTTTACAGTACAATATAATCATTTTTATATGAAAGAAAGGATTTATAATTAGATTTCCTGGTAGCACAGCCAGCCGCACAATATTGTACGATATTATATAGTATTATTCAAAACTGAACAATATTACAAATTACAATATTACAAATATTGTTTTATATCATACAATATTGTACAATATATTTGTGCTACTAGATTTTGGATCCAGTAACTCGAGATCTTTAGTGAAAGAAAACAGAATATTTTATTATTTTAAAAAAGGGTTGATTGATTGTTACTTCAATTTTATCTTATTTCCGAATTCATTTAAATTTTTACTTTGATAAGATAATTAATTAAATAAAATAATTTTTGAAACCAAATTGTTTAAATTCACCTTCTCCCATATTTGATTGGCTAAAACGTGAAATTACGCTCCACCTTCATAATTCTGTTAGCATTTAATTTCATAATGTAACTGTTCTCTTTATTTTTAATAAGTCACGAGATAGTGAAAAATAGTTTTACGAGCGGTTCATAAGACAATTCACAGTTTAAATTTACTACCGATCACCCTCTCAATGAGAAATGGCGTTCATGATTCAATTATTAGTTCTGTTTTATGTATTCCGAAGTTCTTGCGAGCAAATCTATAAATTTATGATTCCGCGGTGATTTACCGTTTAGTGTCAAGATGACAGTTTATCTCGCCCGGAACAGCTGTCACAACTACTGCGCATTATTCTCGTAAAATTAACACCGCTAATAAGTGGGTATTACCATAGATAATTAGACTTTTAACGTGTAATTGAGGAAAAAAATAACCCTAACTAATTGATATTCTATGAGGATCAAGACTTCGTTAGCTGGTTGTCACGTGTGATTATGCGCCGAAAGGAATTAGGAGGCCCGTATACTCGTTTGTTTAAATTAGTAGGAAGTGTGTGGGAAGCCAGGTTTCCACTTGAATTAATAAAAAGACAGCGACAGCTTGCTCTTCTGATAACGTTTCTGAGGGTTTGTTCTCTTCAATTTGCATGTAATTGGACCGGAATAGCTCGAGACGTTTTTGGTGTAAAATTCAATCTGAGGCAAATGAGAACGGAATGACGGTCGCTTCTTCATGATGCTCATTGCTTGCTTCACCGAAATAGAAATTGAGTTAATTTGAAATACACAGTTGCCAAATTTAATTAAGATTAGACTTTTGAAGAAACAATCCGAAAAGCGTTTCAAACACACCATACCTCCTCTAAAGATAACATTAAGAGTGATTAAAAATATATTAAGAGTCCATTAAGCAAAATTGTGCATCTTTCTATCTGATATTACTCAATAAGTTCATGAATTAAAGAGCAACTGAGTAAATTTCGAGAGAAACAAAACAATTTTTTTGGAGCAATACTAAATTAAACATTTCCACTAAATAATTGCCAATATTATTGAGGCTCTTATAAAGAGACACATATTTTTGATATTGTTACATTTTTCATCAGCCAACCATTACTGAATCTATGAAATTACTGATTTTTAAACATTTACTTACTTTCAAAGTAAAGCGGTTTTCATTTTGAGGGAATCATAGACTTACTGCTCCGACCCGCCCGGTGGCACACGAAAAAACTTGATTGACCAGATCGCCGCAACAGCAACACTGGCGGACACTGTGGTTGAGTCCTAAGAGACCATTACCGGCTAATGTACAACACTTCCCTAAGGATGTCATTACATCATCGATGCGAGGTAGCCACCACTACCATTTCGTATATCCTCAGGTAGCAAGAACCATCCACAATACCGGAAGCTTCTCATCCTCAATTAAGAGGTGACCCCCCTCCCTCCATTAGGGATTCAATTTGAGGGAAAAAAGACATTGCACTACAGAAACCAAGAAGCATGGAAGGTTATTCTGTAGGGATTATGTTGAATCATGCCAATCTTTAAAAAGTGTTGCAATGGTTCATGTGGGCTAATCCTGACATAGCACTTAGTGATTTTACTTTTTCCAAAAAATAAAGACATAATTCGGATGAATACCTTTCTTAAATTATGGAACTCTAATAGAAGTAGTGACTTTTTCACTTTAGTCACTGAAGGCAGATGAGTACAGCATTAGCATTGATAAATTAATGTCTCTTTGTAATAATATGCTTCACAAATCATGCTGATTTTGTAAGAAAATAATGCTATATTTTTCATTGTTTTAAACTAAATTTTTTATTGATATCTCTTAATTTTTGTGTGATATATTCAATTGTTCTTTAGTTTCTCTATACTTCTTTTATATGTACATGTAATATTTATACATAGATAATTGTTTACAAAGCTCATTTATTTTAGTCAGATATTAAAGATTTGTTAAGGGTATCCTTACATATTTGGTTTGTTTCTTCACTATTTATTATATTAGTTCTAAATTAAATTTATTAGTCATAGTTCATAATATAAAATTCCCCTTTTTTCCAAATAAAAGTAATTATCTGCAAAAGTAATATGCTGCAGAATGCATGCAATTAGAAAGATTGTATCAGATAGGATCTACGAGTATTTCGTAGAATATTTTTAAATATGCCTTTAAGTTAATGTATATGTATATATTTATTTTTTTAAATATTTTACTTATTTCCATGGAATAACATTATGTTATAACAGCAAGCCATTCGTTATGAAGGTTGAATGGCAATGACGATAAAGTGTTGCTTTTACTTATCACATCTAGGGCAAATTTCAATGAATAATTGAAGGGAAAATTTTTAGTGCTATAAAACTTGAGAAATAATAAGACTACATGGTTAAGTGAGTCTCAGATGAGATATAAAAAGAATTCAGCTGAAATAAAAGGAGTCAACATTCGTGTTTACCAGAGAGAAAATTTATCATAAAATAGATTGGTCTGAATCAGTTTAGATGGACAACATATCCATTTGTATTCCAGTTTTCTAAAATCAGGCTATCTTATAATGTGCCCAACACGAAACATGGCATCTTACTGTTGGTGGTAGACATAATGCAAATAAGTTTTATTCACTTCAATTCATATGAATTCACCATTTAACTTAGTTTAAATTCTTTGAATTTCTCTGCATTTGTTTGATTATTTGAGGAAAACTAGTAAGTCATATTTGAATAAGCGACAAGGCAGTAATTCCAATTAATAAAAAATATCGTTAATAAATATAAATTAGCGAATCAAAAAAATATGAAATCATATTTGAAGAACCCATAAAGTATTATTTTAAATCAATAGAAAGTCTTTAAATAAATATAAATCATCAGTCTTTTTTAATATCGCAGTAAAAAAAAATACATAAATACAAGTAAAAAATTTCCAACTATTTTGACTTTCATTAATAAATAGGGCAGAGTTCAGCAGCTTAATTTCAAACCCTTCCATAAAATGAAATCTAAAATATTTTAATCATATGGTATTTCAAAACCCTTCCATAAAATGAAATCTAAAATATTTTTATCAAATGATATTCCAAAATAATATAAAGTGCCTTAATCATAATTTTTAAACTTTAATTAAACATTGCCTACTCATTTTATTTTTCTTTGTTATGTTTGTAATGGAATTAGCCTCTAAAACTTCAGACCAAAGTTTCTGAAATTATAAAGTTTGAAAAGGGATCATTCTATTTTTAAATGAAACACATAAACATTGGACGAATACTATTCTATGTTATACATCAACTATACTATATGTTTCTCGCATATTGTTGACTCCTCAGAAAAACATTATTTCACTGTACAAAATAATAAAATAAATTTATAAATCAAAAATTTAATATACTTTATACAATTTTAAAACCACCAATGTTAAAAAAAAAAAGAGATACCTAACATCATAAAAATTTTTTATATGAGAAGATTGAAAAGAATTGGAATCTTAAAATCTGTGAACAATTTTGAACAACTATCTATCAAAAGCTACAAAATTCTCAAAGCCGATTGGTAAAGGTTTGTCACTGGTCATTCTTGAGAGATCATGCTCTGTTTCCAATAGTATCTGCTTTCTCTGAAATGTGACTTTAACGATCATTATGAAATCGAAATTAGATCATTTCAAAATTAGGTTATTTAATTTTGTTTCTTGTTAGAAAATAATTATTTTAATTTAATATAGAAGTTATAAAATATTATAAAAAAATTTATGGTTCTAAGTTGATATTAAATTTAGATTTTTAAAAAATCATTCATATTTTATATTTTTTAGTTCTTAGATGATTTAATTATTATCTATTCATGCAAGTAACAGACTTTTCTGAACATTTACATTTTAAATTATTTAAAATTTATTATTTTCTTGCTGACTACCACACATTTCATTTTATTACAGCAATAGGATAAAATTAATATATATATATACACACGCTTATACATATACATACATGCATAATACTTATATATACATATAATGATAGAGATAAATGGATATAGATTGCTTTTTCTGAGCTGAATAATGAGCAATAATTTATATTTCCTTTTAGAGAAAATATGTAATATTTTTTATCTTATCTCTTTGTTGCATGATTTATTCCGAGCAGTGAGAAAAACTGAGAATTGCTGAATTTTTTAGTGTTTCCATTTGTAGAATAAACTAAAAATAAGCAATATAAATGCATTTATTCTTCTGAAAGTAAAAAGTATCTGCAGTATGAAAAGAAATAGATCTTCTTTTCGGGACGATCCATCAGTTCCTTTTCTCCCCGCATAGTGTGGCACACACAGCAGCTTTGTTGGTCAGTGGACAATGTGCAGCAGGCCGTTGTATTTTGGAGAGATTTATGGATCCTTAAATATATCAAATACTCCACCCAAAAGGTGATTTCTCGCTGCGATGGACGATTGGAATTCTTATGGACCGAATATGTTTTATGAGTAATTGGTCCTTTTCGGTGACCTTTAGAGGCCCTGAATGCGCCAAGACTATAAATTAAAATTAAGTTTGAATCTTAAAATTATCATAATGAAGACACGCAGCAGAGCTTAATTTTTAGTGACAGATTAGGCTTAAGACTAAACAATTTCAAAAAGAAAAAAAAACTAAAAATAATAAAAGTATTTAAAGTAATTTAAAAGTATTTAAAAGTAAATAAAAGTATTTAAGTTTTTTTAAAGTGAAAATATTGGAATATTGCTCCAAAATGTTAGTAGCACTAACATTTCATTAAAACACTGAAACACTAGTGATGTTACACCCTCATTTGTTATATTCAAAAGACCATTAAACAATTTTCTACTTTACTGTTTCAAATCACTGTCGTTTACCACATTATAAAAGCATTGTCTATTAGACATTCTACTCAAGACTGGGTGTATATCTTGCTTAACGCTTGCATCATTTAAGAAATCAGGTTTTTCAATTATTTTTAGCTTTAATAAAATATTCCTATATAATAAAAATTTTATACATTTTTCTTAAATTATGCTTTTTACTTAACTTTTCTTATTTCTTTTAAATTTATTAATTTTTTTAAAAATATTTATTTATTTTAAATGATAGCACTTATCTTTGGCAACTAATTACGGAAAGCCTAATAGTTATTTTCCTTATTTCTAGATCAAAGAAACGTTCCACCATTTTAAGCCTATAAAATTTAGTCGTTTCGTAAATTTAATATTAAATTTTGTTGAAGATAATTAAAAGTCTAAAATTTGTACTACTAAAAATGTTCTATCAATTATTATCTGGAGTTGTTGCTTCACTATATGATAAGCATGTAAAATGATTATATTAAAGGGTTATCTTAAACGTTACTGTCAGTAAAAATTACTAATTTGATTCCTTCCTTGTGAATTGTAAATAATATCTTGCATGCATTATTTTAAGAGCGTTTTAAAAGCTCGTATCTACAGCAGCATGAGTACTAGCCTGAAATAACGCTGTGTGCTCATCTCACGAATAATATACATACTTTGGCAATTAATTCGGGAAAGCCTAGTGGCCTGGTGGTAAGGTCTCGGCTTCGAAGCCGCAGGGCTTCAGGTTCGTGACCCGATTCCCCCGAAGAACCGTCGTGTAAGGGGGTTTGTTGCACGCTAAATCCGTCATGACCAAACGTCCTCCCACTGGTGTGGTGTGGTGTGATGTGGAGAGGGGGGTGCCAGCTCATTTGTCGCCTTCGTCATCTGACAGTGGTTCAAAATTACGAGTGCCGTCCCAAAATATCCCTAGTGTTGCTTCAAACGGGACGTTAATATAACCAAACCAAACCAAATCGGGAAAGCCTAATAGTTGTTTATCTTGATTATAAATAATAGAAATGTACCATCATTTTAAGCCTATAAAATTTGGTCATTTAATAAATTTAATATTAAATTATTGTTAATGGTAATTAGAATTCTAAAATTAATGCAGTGAAAAGTCTCAGTAATAACGAGGAATTGTTATTCTACTACATGATAAGAGTATAAAATTATCATATTATTTCTTTTAACAGTTTTAATTAGAGGAAGCTTAATAGTTATTTTTTTTTAAATTATAGATCAAAGAAACTCTCTAAGTGTACATTTAAGAGCAAAGAAATGTACCGTAATTTAAAGTCTATTAAAGTTTGTTTGCTAATTTTGCTAAAGATACTTAAATAAGTAAAGATAGTTGCCTCAGCTATCATCTGGAGTTGTTGTTCTACAATAATGTTAAAATGTAAAATGACTATATTAAGGGATTATCTTAGATATTACTGTGAGTAAAAATTATTAATTTGATTACCTCCTTATGAATTATAAATAATATTATTTTAAGAGCATTTTAAAACCTTATATCTATAGCAGCATTAGTAGTAGCGTGAAATAACGCCATACTTCCGCCACATATTCATTTCTCAAATAATATACATAATTTTGACTGTCGACTTTTTTACTTTTTATTCTCCACTTTTTACACAATTGTCAACACTGAAAATCTATGGATTATCGAACAATGTATAGAATAATGCATATACTCTTGGAAGAAAACAATAAATATACTGGAAAAAAAATAATTTGTCAAAAAACTTAGGTTTATCTGATAAAAAATTAAAATACATGTTGTAATGTTCATTTTATAATCAAATAATATATTTCATATTGGACTTCAAAATTCAAATGAATGTTACAAAAGTTATAAATTCATGAAATAATGTTGAACTTGTGATTGCATAATCAAAATCCTTCTTTGCAGAATAAATTAACTATGAACAATTTATTTTCCATGCAAGAATATTTTTAAAATTTTGAAACAACCTTCTTTCGCTGCTTTAAACTTCAAATTTCAGTAACAGCTTTTAAATTTAAATTGAAAGTGAGAAATAAGAAAACGGGGCATTCCGTGTTTTTCACATGCAGTGTGTCTCAAAATAGTGGAACAAGCATTTATCAGCCTAAATATTTCACTTAGATGTATTTCCAATTATAATTTTTTTATTCAATAAAGTAGACGCTTATATACAAACACTTTAATTTCTCCGAAGGCTAGTAATAAAAAATTATAATATTTTGCAAATTACATTTTTATCCTATTCTAGCGGTGAGAAAATGCCATTTTGTTTCATTTGCACTCATATAAAAGCACACTAAAGTTAGTAACTCTATCTGTACCATTGTCATTTACTATTTCTTCATACCTGAGACTGATACTTGGGCGTGTCTTTGGTTCATTTTAGGATTAATACACATACGACAATAAGTTATTAAATGGACGAAATTAGAAAATAATAATGCATTAATTAACCCTTTTCAAATGTTAAAAAATGGTAAAATAATATAATAACTGAAATATTTTAAAATTTTCAAAATCTACGCAAAACTGCATTCTTTTAATAATATTTAAATGTACACAATGAATAAACTTGACAACGAAGTCAAAATGTCAGTTTCTGCAGTTTACAATCGCTAAATTCTGTAAATAAACTTTATAGAAATATGTCAGGAATTCGGAAAGGAGGGTTTATATTCTTCTTCAACTAAGCTAGAATCATGATTACAAAATTAAAATACCAAATCTTACAGGTTTTTAAAATATTCCTCGTTGCTGATATACGCCATCCATTTGGAAAGCTTAATATGGCGCATTCAACTTGAACAATTAATTTTATTTTCTTGTTCGGTATTCCGCTACTTTACTGAGATATCTTTTTCAGTTTCTCAAATTTCAATTCTATAAAGTTCAAAATGGCAATTACTGTCCAATCAAAATGAACATTAAATTACATGATTGGCAAAATTATTTCAACTTTCGGTTATTGGATTATATGCTATATTCAAATATTTTGTTACGACAGTTATTCTGTTGAATATATTTGTATTTCTAAAATTTGTGATAAATCCCTCTAAATTTAGAAATAAGCATGTCTCTACATATTTTATAGATAAAAGAGTGAGACTTTGTATGAGGATAGATTCATGTAATACAAACATTTTCTAATTGACCCTTTTAAATTATACAGATCGTAAATAAATTACGGTTACTTTATTATCAACAAAAGCCAAATTATTTTCATACTATTTTTTCACCTTATTTGTTTAAATTTTGCAACTTGAACTATATATCTAAGAGAAATATTTAGAGCGATAAAAGTTTGTTCCACCTTTTTTCTCTTGGATATGCAGCTCTTATTAAATGCAGAAAAAATTGAATTTATTTCAATACTCTTTTAAAATACAAAAATATAATAAACGATAGTATATTTAAATATGGTTTTAGTAAAAAATATGGATAAAAAATTTAAAAAATTTTTAAAACTTGTAAAAGTTTTATTCTACTTGATAAGACTAACAGATAATATATTTTTTGTGGCAATACTAATTAAAATAAAATTTATTTTATTTATTCATTTTTAATATAAAATTTATTTAACACACATTGAGAGCTCTTGACGTACATTTAAATTAGTATTTATTACATTTGAGTTTTATTATTTATATATCATAATTTTCTTTAGATTTTAATATAAAACCATCAGAATAAGCAAAATATGTTTCCACAGAATTATTTTCATTCATTCATAATAATTTCAAATCAAATCTTAATAGCATCCGTTGTCGACGAGTTTAATATAGAAAAAAATTGTTTATGAATTGCTTTCTTCAGATTAATTTTTGGACATATTTTCTTATTTGAAGCATCATGATTTGCTTGAGAAAGTATGCATGATTATAGGTTCCATATAATTAAAAAAATTATTATTTTTCTTTCGGAATAATATTATTTGTCGAGATATTAACTTTTAAAAATTAATTCCTAAGTGATTAAAGGCAGAATTATTATGAAGTTTCGGATTTCTGCTATTATTCTTTAATAAAGTATTAAAAATAAAAGTTTAATTTCTCAGTAAACAAACTAGGAATCCTGATGAGTTGAAGCAGTAATTAATTTGCTTCCATAAAAATGTTTGCCTTATAAATATTGAAATAGGCAGAAAGAAAAACTTCTGCAGAAAGATAATTCTTTCAAAACATGATCAACTTTCATTCCTCATCAGGTCCCTAAATTATTACTTTTCTCTTGAGAGATTATTAGCTTATAATTACAGATCTTAACTCAGTTTTTGAATTTGAAATTTTTTATAATGTAAGACCTGCTACTGGTCTATTAAAAGCAAAAATTCCTAAAAGCTGCAGATGGTGCTTCTTAAATACAGTGGCAATATTTATTATCCAGACAATTAAAGCATATTTTTAATAACCGTATTAAATAGGCAGTCTTAAAATAATACCTGGTCAACGTAACAAAGGAAGACTTACTCACTCAGTGTAAAAATAGTCGATACATGAAATGAATAATTAATGCTATTATGTTAATCGATAGCGAGAACTTCTTTTCTTGCATCAATAATTACCAGCAATTTATTCAAACTTGTTGTAACATGCAGACGCCTAATTACCTGTTCCTGTTACTCGGAAAGAAATGAATGCATTCGCGAACGAGTTCAAAAAAGTTCGTTCTGCTCGATGAATGGAAGTTTCTCTTTCTATTATATTCGAGAAAGTTTATTGCGTAGACAGGGGTTTATTTTATGCTATTAACTAGTTAGCGCTGTCTCGAAAAATGCTTGCAACAGCAGTGGGTATGTGATTAAAGTGGAATGGAAGTCTTTTGCACCGTATGCCCCGTAAACAGGTACGGGATATTGAGTTCGTTATTATTAATTCATGCAATCTTAGAGAGATTAAGACAAGATGCTGTTATAAATCAATGATTTATTGTAATAGATTTAAATAGTTATATTATAAATATTTAAAAAAATGTCTTTATAAAACAATGCCTCTTATTTTTTTTTAAATTTCTTTTATTTACTGTATATTATTTTTTGTCTTAGCTACGAATTTATTCCACATTTATTTTTTGATTAAATTTTAAAAGGATTTTGTTAAAATAATTATTTAAAAAGATAAATTTTAAATATTGGAATTTTGGGCCTTTTTACTAAATTATTCGTTTAAACAAAACAATATCATGTTAAAAATAAATTAATAATTAGTTTTCGCATCATAAACATTCTATGATGCGATGATGATTTAAATCCACAGTTTGAGTGCAATTCTTTGAAAGGGATGTTTTTAGCTAACACGTCCTTGTCTTTAGTCAATCTGAATAAAAACATGATCGAGTGAATGTCAAATCAGTGAATGACCTTAAAATGGAACAAAATTATGCCTTATTTTTTATATCTGTTAATGTTTATATACTTTGAACACACATCGTTATGTATTCCTGAAATATTTGTGGTGTTAGAATAAAATAATAAAAAAAGGTAAAAAGAGATAGGACTTAATATTAAAATTACAAAGGAGCACGTAAAAGCTGAACTAAGCAAATGACAAACTACATATAGGCCCTGTTGAGTAATAATCGTATTTATGTCTCATTTTCATTCAATACATACTATAAAACTAGAAGAAATAAAAGTGTTTACTTATATACATTTATTTACCAAAAGAATATTAAAAGCATTGAATCCCCACTATCAGAATGTTCTTTTAGCGCATACAGAAACTGGTAACTATAAACGGCACTATTCACAGGCGTTTCCATTTCTTGCTGCGAAAGATTGTGAATTTTATGTCTCTAGATTATTTCAAAAGAACATCTTGACAGACGGAATTCGATGTTGTTAACTTTCATCTTGTAAATGTAAATATATCTTGTAAATAAAGCATTTTTCTTTCACACGTTCTTTTTACGGTATATTTTGAATGTCAAGAAGATGCGAGTACTTTTGATTCTCTACAAACTGGTGCCGAAATTCATTCTTTGACGTGAATTTCTTTCAATTGTACATTCAAAACATTGGCGGAAAAGAAGGTTTAGTTATAGAGAAGAAAACGATAAACAGTAAAGGCTTATGCCTCTCGATAGTCTCAAAACTGAATGATGAAAATTTGAATGATAACATAAGGTACAATATTTGTCATATGACTGAATCTTTTAATGAATTCGCAGTCCTTGACAGTAAAATTCCTGATTTACTTAAGGATTCGAAATATGATGTTGATAATATGGAATACGAAGAATATAAAATTAAATTTGAACTGGAAATTTACAGAATGATTTCTTTTTTTAAGTAGTCGTCTTTCACAATCTGCTAACAATATTTCGCCAAATTTTAATATTTCAAATTGTAATAATGCTATATCTGAATTGTAAATACAATCAATCTACCAATGTTATAACTGAAAACAATTCATAAATACGAGAATAAATACAGAATTATGCAGGTGCATCTAAATTTAGCGCCAATCCTTCCAAATTAAACAATTTATATATGCATAATAATAGAAGAATACAAGCTTTATACGCTCATGGTGAAAAGTTTGAAAATTTCAATCGAGTTTTAACCTTGAAATAATAAATATATTAAATTTTATATATTAAATTTTTTCCACCGACAATTAGTAAAAATCATTTGAATTACGGTAATTAAAAATATTTTCGGAATATGATATTTAAACTTTTGACTTTCCCAGCATGCAAATTAGAAAATGACCTGACCATTGAAATGATTTAAGGCGCTATTTTGATTTAAATCTTTTATGAAATGTCGCAACAATAAATATAGATTCAAAAAGGAAAAAAAAAATGATAATAACATAACATAATTTTGCCGATATCGTAACTTGATAGTTCATTGTCCACAAAATTGACGATATAATTCACAAGCTTAAAAATGCAAACCACTGCTTTTTTTGCACTGGTAAACTTCATAACATGAAGCCATGTCCTAAAAAAAGATTCTTTTGTTATGTATAAACGGGAACATCACTTATCCATTCGTCATTCCATCAGACCCTGTTGACATTAGTATTTTTATGTAAAACAAACGCTTGAAGTTAGCAAAATCCGTTGATGACTGCCATTATTCAGTTAAACTTTTTATTGGTACCCTTTTATAAGGGATTATTGTACTTTCTGGGGATCAACCAAATATATATGCAGCCATTTATATTAGTTCCTTCTAAGTTGATATCAATATGAATAGATTCGCCGAACAGTGCACATTTAGTGGTCATATTGGCATCAAAGATTCAAGCTATGAGCTGAATAATCAATTGAAAAGCAAAATTCACAAAATGGAAATTTGATATTAAGGGAAAATTTACAAAACGAATCCCAAAATTCTCAAACGCGTTCCGCAATGAAAGTTGTTGTTACGAACTGTTTCAGGCATTTATGAATACTGGGAATTTTGGCTTGAACAATAATTACGGGAAAATCACTTTTCCAAGAAATCTCTTTTTATTGATTGATTCGAATGAAATTTCACCTCCAAATGTAGCTGATCAGTTTCGAAGTAGGATGCAAGAATTACCGTACTTAACATAGCTGAATGTCTCTCTGTGGTTTTAAATAAATGAAAGGGAAAACCTCACTCATGCTTTCTGTGATGTTTGAAAGCGTATTTGTGGATTAGTATTATATGTAAGTTATAAAGAAAATGAAAAGGAACTTTAGGCTCAAGTTGTAGCAGCAACAGAATGGATCCTTAGAAAAAGAATAATTAATCCACGACTTCAATTACCATCATCATCATTAGGAGCTAAGCTTCTTCATTACGTTGGAAAGGATCCTTCTTTAGATATATTGACTTAGATACTATGGACTAATTTTGCTATTTCTTTTTGGATTAGAAGTAATCCGAACAAATGGAAAACCTTTGTTTACAATCGAATTATTGAAATAAAGAAATATACGAATTCTATGCATGAAATACATAGTCCAGTAAAATCCTGACGGCGTTCTTTCTTTCTCGAGAAGTATTGTTAGACATTTAACGGAATCATACTTACTAGTGGAATGTTCAGTTTTTTTGCTGGTCCATCAAACATGTGCCCTACAAACAACTTTAATACAAAGAAAATACTTCCAGTTGCTCGGATTTAATAAACATAAATGGTGCATGTTTTCACATACAAAGATGTTAGCGACTTTTCAAGAGTGATATCCTGAAGGAAACTGTTTTGAACTATTGCTCGATGTCTTCGCTTCATCGGTAACACTCGATCACCTAAGTTTGATTTTAATACCTAAGTTTGATCTAAGCTCGAACCTAGATTACGAGTTTGCTGTTGGAATGTTAGAAACTATTTAGTAAAAGCATGTCAGAAAAATAATCTTCCAGTAGATATATGTGATTTAGCGAATAACTAGGTTTACCACCTATGATATGACTGACAAATAATTTCCCGCTACAATATAACAAATCATCCCACTAGAGACAGACCGGTGTGTGGAAATAAAAGACAATTTCTCATGGGAATGAATAGCAATGTTTGTCAATAGCGTTAACTATGACAACGCGTTTCCACCGCAAAAAAGAATGCTCTGTTAAGTGGAATTTGATGTCGTAAATTATTTTCTTGTTCACTTTTTCTTTCTTCCTCTTGTTTCATAGTATGCGTTGAATTACAAAGAGAACAAAACACATTTGATACCAACGATCCCAAGCTCTAGGATACCAAATGAGTCTTTCAAATGGCAGAAATGAGATTCATCAATAATATTCTTAAAGTTCAAACTAAATGGAAATTGTAACTACCTGTCATAATAATAATTAAATGATTTTAACTATTCTTATTACAATTATAAAATTAAAAAACCAGACAGTATACTGAATCGTATATTGCCTATAGCTGCACACACTTTAATTTCTTCTCTTTCTCTACTTCAGAATTGCTTCAATTCTCGTTTCCTCTTTTAATAGAATTTTTTTCTGATCTTTTTTAGCAGGACTGTTGATATCACCTTTATTTTTCAAGCATCACATATCAAATGTTGTCGATAAGTTGTTTGGAAATTCCTGATATCCAACTACAATCGAAATTTTTTCTTTCTTAATTAATGATATTTGAAGCAATATTTTTTTTTTCTATTTTCAAACGACATTTATATAAAAGACTTATACATTGTACATAACTCATCCATAATTTAATTATTTTTTCAAATACTTCAGAAAATTTGAAATTTTTTGCTCCAAATTCATTTTTAAAAAAACGGTCATAATCAAAAATAAACGACTTGAATGCTGTATGCTTCGCTATATATCATTATTATTATTATTGGTGCATTGTCTATAGATTGAAACTAAGAATGACTCAAAATTCTTTCAAAATTATTGGAGTTTAGTGTGAAACAATAGATTGTCTTTGGAATTTTCAGCATCTTTCAAAACTTGAAAAATGCTGAACTATACAATGTCTCATTATTGCATTTATATTTTGGCTTATTTTCTGGACAGTGCTATAAACTAAATGTTACAGGATTTTAGGCTGATATTTTCAATAGCATTTTTGTAAACGTGTTTGAATTATGTATATTTCTTGAAAAATATATTTAAAACAAATAGGTTTAAAGTTTCTATTTCTAATTTTCAGTGGGATAAAAAGAGTATTTTTCCTCAAACATTTTTACATCTCTAGGTTATTCTGTCTTCCTCTTCAGCATAAATTCTGTATTTTTAAATTTAAATTTTAGAAATGTCTCTTTTTTCCTTTCCTGCATTCTAATGTATATGCTTTATGATCTGATATACCTCTAGTGTTAGCACATTTCGATATTTAAAAAAAATGAACTTGAAACTTTATGCTAACTCACCTAAAAATACTGTTATCGATTAATACTTGTCGTGAGTACGATTTAAATGCGTTCTTTGCGTTTACTGACCCAAATTATAGTATGAATGAAATATCAAGACATTTTAATAACTTAGAATTATTTAAATTCATCACAATGCCATCAAAAACAAAGAAATGCATACTAAAAATATTCCAAAATAATATCTACAATGAAATAAAATAGGAAAAAACAATAATTTTGAAAGAACTTCAATAAAAATAATTGAAAATTCTTATGCATTGTATTGTTTACATTTCTATTTCTAGCTATTAATTTTTGATAAAATGCCTTTGATATCATTATTGATAATCATAGATATAAACTAAAAGGGTTTTAAAAACATAAACAAGCAGACTTTCAGATAAAATATTAAAGTAAATTTGTGATTTTCCGTAAAAAATGGGGTTTTAAGCGGATACCTTAATCCATATTTAAAAAAATAAAAATGAGAGAGACCTAGGTCCTTCGCATATCTAGTTATACGATACTTTTCATAAATGCTTTCAATAATAAAAAGGTCTCAAAAATAATGAAATTCCCTTTTGCATAAAATCTTTTCGAAACGAGAGATAAAAATGTTTCCCATTTTCGCCATTACCCTACTGATTTATAAAATCCGAAGGAGTCAATACTTCCTCCCTGAAATGTAAACATCTATTTCCAACTAAACCCTAGTTTTAAAATTTCTAAAATAGAAACATCTGCCATTTTGAGTCACTTCTTTCTATTAGCATTAAATCCCTTAGGCTTGAGTGCATACAATCAATCACTGGCCCATTTTTGGCTGCTAAAGGCACGCATAACGCATAAAATTAAAACTGGGAAAAAAAAATCCAGTAAGTGCTCACTATCAGATATCTCAACCTTCCCAAGAGGATTGGACACAGATCCATTGCATAAATCCCACAATGCTCGCTTTAAAAGTTTCTCCCCCTTATTTCAATACTGATTCATTCCTTTCGTTTATAGTTCCTACATTTCCAAGTCCCTCGGGTGCCGTAGATGGCATCTCGAGCAGAATGAGGCACTAAAACAAATCTCAGGATCTCTATTTCATCCATATTCATCAGGTGATTCCTCTTTAGTAGCTAATCGATACGTTCCTGTCCCACCCGCGTCCACCCACTTTAAGCTACTTAAGTGAAACAAATTCGTAATCGATGGTATCGATACCGAAGCTGAATCGATTCTGCTAATCTAAAGCTGGCCCCATCCGCAACCGCTAATCTGGTAGATGGCAGGATTAGAGTTGGGGTTATGGACCTACAGTTTACAGCTAAGCGATAAAGCTAGCAGTTTTCTTGTTTATCCTGACGAATGACCATCTGCATTTAGATATATATTACAATAATAATACATCTAATATCCCATTCAAAAGTTTGACATTTAATTTGTAATTTTTGTCATTAATCTTAATAAAGTAGAAAATATTGCGAAATTGTATTATTTAATTCATATCCTTCTTTCAAACAGTAGATAATATACAAATGAAGGAATAGCTTAGTTTTTCCGTCGTGAATTTTATGCCTTTTATGGATAAGATTCACGAATTGAAGGAATAAGAATAAACATTTAAATCATGCAGAAAAATTTATCTAAACCAAAAATTCCTCATTATTAGCATATAATTTGAAGAAACATTCTTAAAACAATAACAATAATATTGATCACAAATTTTTGGAATATGCAATTCGAGTAATTCTATGAAAGATCATAAAATGAATTTATATTTAAAGTTTGAATTCCTTTTTCTGTGATCTTCATAATTAAGCGGCTGGGTGTCAATATTTACCGAAAAAAATATTTTACAAATGACATTAGATGCAATTAAAGCTTATAATAATGCCATTCGTATATTAATGCCAAAAATAAAATTATGCAAAATAAATAACCGATAATATGTAAAATAAATATGTAATTATTATTTAGTTTAACATGAAGTAAATTACCTTATTTTTAACCCAATGAAAAATACTAAATACCGTAAGAGAAACGAATCAATTGTTCTTTTTATAATATTCAGAATACAAAATGCGAAATAAGACTGATATTTCTGATAAATGCATTCATTTCATTTTATTTAAAAAATAATATTGAAATATTACTTAAGAATCATTTATTTGAACATCCGTCTGCCTTTTTATGATTTGTTATTCTTCTAAGTTACTAAATATGCAAAATATTTTATTCAGTAATGGTTTTCTTTGAACAAAATCTACAAAAATATTCTTTTAAAAATTGTTTTCAGGCTCGATCAAAAGTAAAAAGCAATATTTGCGTACTGAACTACATTTAAAAAAGAATTCATAAATTCATATATTTATACTCATCTTTGTATGTTGTTTTAGGAATATTACACAATATCTGTATACAATGATTATGATAAATGATAAAATGATTAAGTACTGAAATGAAACCATTGCGTTCAGTTTTTCTCTTTCTGTAACTTAGACCATCAATCGTTGCCATCATTAAAGAAAAATAGTTGCCCTCGCAATCTGCAGAGGTGAATGGTCTTTGGATAACACGGAGCGTTTTTGTTCAAATTCTATGCCGCTTAGATGATCCGTAATAAATTAATTGGATTCCCTTTTATGTAATTTGAACTAAATCGTCCTTCAGAAATTTTTATTCATTATGCCCTGCAAAATATTAAATCTCTTAGAATCTGAATTAAAAAAAAATAAATAAATGCTCTGATGACACACTTCCCTTACAAAAAGAGACTTCGAATAGATGGAATGAAAATCCCATTTTTGTGGTGGTTTAAGCCTTTAAGTAAACCCAAAGTTTCTTTGAGGTTTGGTGTAATTAGGAGGAATTAAGAGAGGTAGTTTATGGGCCTGTACCAGTCTCTTCCATTAAATAACTAACTTTTTATGGGCCTCCTTTTATATTCTTTTTACATCTTTTGTTTACTTTTCTGATTTTCAGCCCTTCTAAGACGGGCTTTTCCGACTTAAAATGGAAATGAAAATAATTGCGCTTAAATTAGTTATGCCTGTTACGGAGAGATAAGAAAAATGAGAGATATTTGATTCATTTTATTAGCTTAATGACACGACAATTAACTAGATTAATATTCTTTTATCATTAGTTGTGCAATTATTTTATATAATATTTTATTTGTTGTTAACAATGTTTGAATTAATGTTAGAAATGAATAGGAATACTATTGAATTAGATTAATAACTTTCGAGTCTTTTTATTCAATTTACCAAGCTCTGTGTTTATTGATGTCATTTTGTATCCATCTCCATCCATTTCAGTCAGTCATTTCAGCATTGAAATTTGATTCAGTGACATATTTTGGTGTCAATAAACTATATTGATATTTTAGAATTATTTAATTTATAAAAAGATTAATGAATTAATTTAATTCATTAATTTTTGTGATCATCCATATTAAACATGCTTGGTGCTAATATGTACCTGAATCATACGCCATTAATATTGTTTGTACTTGATTCATCGTAAAACTAGTTACAATAAAATTATCTGTGAATTACACAACTTGAATTTTAGTTGTAAAATATGATACACCCATAGATATAGGATATAGATATAAAATATCATTTTAGAAGGCCTTTCTTTCGGGTTCAAGAAGGCCTTAGAGCTGAAATTTCAAAAAAAATCTAAATATTTTAACAACTTTAAGACCTTTTTTGATAGAAAATTTAAAATTTTTAAAGAAAATTCATGTTTTAAATGAACAAATTCTCTATTTTTAGTTAGTTAAATGTTTTCTTTTCTTTAATACTTTTCAAACGTATCCAGAGTTGCACCGGAATTGTCGAGAATTTTATTTCTATTGCACAACTGCACTTTTAAAAGCCAGATTTCTTAAATATACTTCTCTAATGTTTAAATAGAATTTTTCTTATTCAGAATAATGAGACACTAACAACTGAGGAGAACCTTTAAAAGAAAGAAATCTGGATATAAAGAGAATTCCATATCTCCAATTAATCTTCCGTTTCGGAATATTAGGCTGTCATCAGAACGAAGATAGGAACGAAATTAATTGCCATACATGTCTAGGGCACAAGCAATTTTCTCGTCTCTTCATCAAAATCAGAATCGACCTTTTTCTTATTTTATTACTTCTGTTGACAAGATGTTCAACAGAAGAAGGATTCGTTGTTTGATTACTATGGAGTGTATTTTAAAGAGAAACTGATAGTTAAAGATAATCCGTTATTTATATTTCGAGATCTCAAAATAATGATGAAAAGGACAAGAAAGAAAGAGACTGCTGCTTAATGTTCATTGAATAAGAGGCAAACATGTATGTATTTTCAAGTATAAACAATTGTTTATAATTAAAATTGATTTTCGATGTGATCATTTATTCCGATTGACAATTAAAAAGTACAAAAGGTGTTTTTCCATTCATATTTTAAAGTTTCTTCAGAAAAGCACATGCACACACATGCATAATACCTGCTGAGTTCAGAAATCATAGTCGTTAACCATAATTCATAACTACAGTCGTTAACAATAATTCGTAACCACAGTCGTTAACAATAATTCTTAACCACAATCGTTAACAATAATTCGTTATTATAGTCGTTAACAACAATTCGTAACAAATAGTTCATAACCATAGTTAATGAACTATTTGTTGAGAAAGAAAACATTAACAATAGTGTTATAGGGACATTTGTTTCGTATTCATTAGTGCTCATGTAATGCAAATTTAGTGTAAATAAATCCATTATATACCAAGAAACATTATTCAGATTTAAAAATAACCGAAACGAATTAAACGGCATTGTTAAATTTTCTCCTGAAAGTGTTGTGGCCAGCCATTTAAAAGCATTCTATTAATAGATGAATTTTATAGGATTTCAATTATTTCTATTAAGCTAAGCATTTCTTATAATAAAATTTTAGGCATCAAGTGAGATACTTAAAAAAGTCGTAAAGCTTAAAAGTTTTAAAAATTAGGTATAGTTCTTGGTATTTTTTGTCACTCCCTTTGGGAAATTTAAATATTGCTTTTTGTTGGAAATGGGCCATCAAAGATATATGTTTGGTGTTCTTTAAAGTGAAAAAAATGTACGTAATTGCAAGAAACATGGTAAATAAATAAGGTGATAACAATTGAGGAAACGTTGAGGAATCGGTTAAAGATAAATATTCTTTAGATAAAAAATATAATAATTATATTTATATTAAATTATAATTATTTTTCTGAAAATTATTTAAGCTTTTTTATCTAATTATTAAATTATTTTACAGAAGAAGTTTCCTTTAATTTCGTCATAAAAACGAGACTTACAAAAGGAGGACACGAGGTTGAAAATTGAATTTAAGATGAGATTTCGTATAATGGCATTATATATTTAGAATGTTCTCTCACGAAAATATTAAAGCGCAATAGCCAATCAATTTAGAGGAAATGGCCCTCAAACTTATTAAATTATAGTTATAATTCAAGAACAATGCACATGAAACTAATTATTTTTCTTTAAAAAAATAGGTTGTAACTTACATATTAAGATAAAATACATTTATTTTTTCTTATAAAAATGAGTATCATATTAATTGAAACCATCTTTAAATGTTAATTTAATTAAAGTAATTCTGAATATTTAAAAAAAATACATACATACTTATAATTATTTTTCTTCTAAAAATTAAATTCTAGTCCAAGAATTAAGAGAATAAAAATATTTGCATAAAAAAATATTTAAAAAAAATATTAATTAATACTGTTTGTAAGCCGTTAAATTTTTTAAAAATAATTTAGAAAAAAATCTAACTTAAAAAAAAAACAGTGTCAGAAACGAACATGGGCTTGGTGAATGCTAAGCCAGCATCTTAACCACCCTACTATTCGTACCTAGGCAACGTCGGCACATTATTAGTATATAAACTTTGCAGAAAGTTTGAGGGCCATTTTTTTTCAAAATTAATTTTCTATTGAGATTTAATATTTTCGTGAGTGAACATTCTAAATGTATTATGCCATTATACTAAATCTCCTCTCGAACTCAATATTCAATCTCGTGAGCTCCCCTTGTTAGATGATTATAAATGCTATCTGGATGTGCAGTAGGCTATGTGATACTTGCTGCGTACACTACTGAATTTAATATTGAAGGATTTTAGATACCTAATTAAAAATATTGAAACGTATTTGAATTATTCTGTCTATAAATAGTTATATATTTATTATAAATATTTCATTGTAGATACGTAATATTTTAGAAAAGTTCTGCTTCGAATACTGAATACTAAATTAATATTTCATGAAGGAAGAAAGTTTCCGTTTAGTTGAAAGCCAGATATCTCCTTTATTTCTCTGTTCCCTGGAAATCCCTCGATTGTTCAATCTCCACCCCTTCTGTTTATTCAAAACCTGCGCAGGAATATCTCGTCGATGACGACTGCTCTAATTATTTTACAGAAAATCCTTCCGCCAGAAGACGTTTGTTCCTTGATTAACAATCGATTCCTTCATAGCGCTCACTTCTGAATATCGATATGAAAACCGTATCGATCGGTGACTACGAAATCTCGGTCAGATAATGAAATAGCCTCGATATTTCAAACGACTTGTGCGTCATAATGTGACAAGGGATATGTGGTATCTCGGAAAGACAGATGGAAAAGGGCAGGCAGGGGAAACTGAACCCGCCAGGACATGGCAGGAATTCGAGATAATAGTGGGATCTAGTTACGATGCCTTTGAAAAATTACTCCCTTATTTATAGGTTATGGTTTCCATATGAATTGTTTCTGATACCCTGTCAGCTCTGGAGAGGGGTGAGGAAACGTGCCGTGTAATATGAGTAGCTGGTGGATATGGAAAACGCGGATTTAAAAAAAAAAATGCATGAGAGTAGGTTTTAAAATATTGAAGACCAAAATCCCCAGAATTTAATCGAACTTGAATAAATCACAAGGAATATTAATTTATATCTTTTCAAAACTTTAAAAAAAGCATTAATAAAATTCAAATGAAGGAACTTGTGTATTTAACTTGAAAAAAAAATGGTTCAAAATTAATTATATCTTGTTATTGTCTTGAAAAATTAGACTGGAAAACCGCATCAATTTCTTAAATACACTGTTTTAATGCAAAATGAATATGTGCATAGTAGCAGAATAGGAAAATCTAAAATTTTACAATCTAAAATCGTACAATAAAGATAATATATATATATATATATATGTAATGATATTTTAATTCTAATTTCAAATTAATTAATTTCCAAGATTTTATCTTAATTTAGCCCATAGTAACTTCATTCTAAAAATATTCTCTTATTTCATGATCTAATTCCACTTTCGGTTCAATTAATCCATTTGTAAAAATAATGCGCCATCAGTACTACGTATCAAATGAAAGTGATATTTTGATTGCCCTTGTCAGAGGTCATTATATGTATTCCATCAGCGCGTAGCCGGAAATCCTATGTTATATAAGACTAGTGATCATTTGTTTCGCGCTTCTTTATTACTTCTGCTTTTGTGCTGCGCTGCGTCTGCTTGTAAATAAATTGCTTTCCCGAGATGGATATTAAAGAGAGAATAAAACGAGATTAAAAATACCAAGTCTCTTCACTGCTTCGAACCTGCATTCTACTTAAACATATATATATATATATATATATATATATATATATATATATATATATATATATATATATATATATATATATATATATATATATATATATATATATATATATATATATATATATATATATATATATATATATACCCTGGAGTAAGAAATTAAGAGAATTTTCATATTTGATCTACGATCTCCAGAAGTACTGGGCAGATTTTAATAAAATTTGGTGAGATCATAGGTTGATATAATGCAAACAAAATAAACATTCAACAGTTATAATAGACACAAATGTTTGTGCGTAACACTCATGGAAGTTTGAAGGTCTGAAACAGCGGTTGCAGAATACACAAAAGAAAGGGGTTAATAGGGGGTATGGTCCCCTCTTACAGCTATACTCGCCTTGCAACTTGATGTCATACTGGAAATAAGGCAGTTTATCAGTGCATATGGCAATTGGTCCCACTCATTCACCAACGCTGTTTTCAGTTCCAGGATAGTTCTCGGAGGGGAGTTGCGAGTTTCAGTTGCCCCCCCAGAGCGTCCCAGGCGTACTCTATAGGATTGTGGTCTGGAGACCTGGCTGGCCAATCCATCTGGTGAATATCCTTACTCTCGAGAAATTCATCGACCAGAAGAGCTCTATGTGGCCTAGCGTTATCGTCCATTAAGAAGAACTCAGGGCCCACTGCACCCCGGAAAAGGCGAACATAGGACTCCAAGACCTTATCCCTATACTTCACACCAGTCACAGAGCCTCTGTCAAAGACGTGAAGAGGTGTGCGACCATCTATCATGATGCCTGCCCAGACCATTACACCGCCACCCTCATAACTGTCGATTTCGAGGATATTGGAGGATAGGAAGCGGGTCCCTAGCTCTATCCATATGAAAGTACGGCGAGTATCGGTGTCTAGGCTAAAACGGGACTCGTTGGTGAATAGAACGGTTGCCCATTGCTCCATACTCCAATCACTATGTTGCCTGCACCATGCTAATCGGACTCTCCTGTTCATAGACGTGAGCGGGACGCAAGCAGCCGGTCTTCTGGCAAACAATCCTCTCTCATTCAGTCTCTTGGAACAAGTCACCCTTGATACACGGGTTCCTTTGCTGCATACAGGTCTCGAAAGAGGTGAGAAGCTGTAGCACCTCTGTTACGCCTCGCTAAAATGGACAAATGGCGATCTTCTCTGGCCGTCGTGGCTCTTTAACGACCTTAAACAGGCTTTCACTCGATGGATCCAGTATCCTGGAACTGTTTCCATAGGTTACACACAACGCTGGATGCTAAATAAAACTCTCTGCATATCTGGACTTATGATTAACCTGCCTCTAACCTGCCCACAATTCGCCACCTCATTCCATCATCTAAACGTTGGTGGTTACTCATTTTTACTGTTCCGATGTGAATTTTGCCGATTGCTGCAAGATAACACCAAGAAATTCGCCGGTGTGTGCTAGAGAACGAAATTCATCTTACCCTTCACGCGCTTATAAAGCCTGTTTTTCTGCTGGCTCCACCTACACACACGTGTACGTTTACGTATTAACCGTACAACATTTGCATTTTTATCTAGAAGCAGTGGTTTTTCCTTCAATTCAGTTCTTTTCATGCAATTAAATAAAATATGCAAATTCTCTTAATTTCTTACACCAGTATATATATATATATATATATATATATATATATATATATATATATATATATATATATATATATATATATATATATATATATATATATATACATATTTGAAAACAATTTTAAGGGTTAATTATAAAATTTTGCTACTTGAATTTAAAAATTAAATATAAAGCGTCTCATGTAAAATCAATCCTTCAAAGACGTAATAAAATGAAATAAGGAACAAGAATTTCAGAAAAAAAGATAATATGTTCTACTCTAAGTTGGAATTTAAAGAGCATTATTCAAAAAAAATGCTAAACTGATGTTTTCAGAGGAAATTCCTACTATTTGCATTTTTGCTTATTACTATATTTCTTCTAAACGAAAAAAAAAAATGGGAGTCTGTTTTCCTTGAATTTTATTCAAGAAAATAACTTGGACCCTTATTTTTAAGACATGCCAGGGGCATTCAAGTACCGTACCTTTATTTGTTAAGCAAAAGATATTACGTATTCCTTTTTTATGAGATTTGGACTCACGGACTTATATAAATAGTTTAATATCTGAGAAAATACATCAGAATAGAATTATTTCTCATTCTGATATAAAATTAGAAAAAAGATCCATTTTATTCAAGGATGCCTCTCATTTTCTCAAAAATAAACCGTTTAACTTTTTCTCAAGTATCTCAAGAAACTTTGGAATTTTGGAGTGTTGAAAAGGATAATAGAGAATGTATTTTTTAAGTATTTATATTTTAAATTTAAAAATAATATATAATCTCTCTTGCTTGAAATCTAAATAATATTATAATTATAGAAAGAAAATTTGATAATAGATAAACGATTTCTTTCTTCTTTCTTAAACGCTTATGATAATTCTTAATGAATGTAGCTTATCCGTCTATTATTTTGAAATTACTTCAAGATGATTTGTGAACAATACGATTTGGCTTCATAATTTTAACCATAGCTAGATGATGAGGTCTACTGAAAAGCTGACATCCACCTCGCTTCCAAATTCCAATGACATTACCAGCTGGACAACGCCTGACTTTGATTTATAACATTATAATTCCTTATACACAAATCTTAGGAGAAACTGAGCATCGAAATGTTGATACACAAATCTTAGGAGAAACTGAGCATCGAAATGTTGTACTCCTGTCACGAATTTCGACACATTTCCAAAAAAATCAAGACAACCCAAATTTAAAAAAAATCTTTAAATAGGGATAATTAACGAGGTAGTTATTCCAACGATAAAGTTTTACTTTTTAATTATATGAGATTATTTATATTTTGATCGTTCCGTCTCTTCTGAAATGTTTTACTGTCTACAGTTTTTGTTATTTTTTTACTGAAAACTAGCAATTTAGAAATACATTTTTCATACTATGCCAGACATTAGTCCTGTAGAGTATCTTATCTCTTACAGGAAAAGCATTAAGAAACATTTCAGTTTGTGGGTTATTTCTTTGTATCCAGATTTAGTTGTCATTTAAAGACATCTTAGTGCTAATGATGACATCTGCTTTATCTTAAATGCTGACTTCTCCATTCATATCAATCATCTGACATGAAGTGTTAGTTAATGCTTGACCACCATGTTATGATTCTTTTTTTACTGCTTAAAATGTTTTCCCCGAATGTGTGATTTTGATTTTCTGAAATAATATTTGTAAAACAGTAAAAATGATTCCGTTCTCGGAACATTTTACCCCAAAATCAAGGACTTTCAGAAAACTCCAAAGTTTGAAATCGTGAACATAAAATTGAAATGCAAGTTAATCAATGTAACAATCAAATTTTTTATACAAAATAGTAAATTAATTTAAACTTAACCCTTTTTCTGTCAGCAACTTTTCAAGACGTTGCATCATTTTGGCATTTTATTTATTTATTTATTTTAATTTTGAATGTTAAAAATACCTACAGAATGTTAAGATGTAGAATAATTTATCGGGGAAATTAAATTTAAAAACAACTCTCTCTTTTTCTCTCTATATATATCCTGGAGCAATACATAAGTCCTTGTATTAAGTGAATAATTACATATCGAATAACTTTATCAAGTGCAAACACTTAAATAATTATTTCCTTAAACAAATTTACCCGTGAATTAATTACTTAAAACATAATATTTTTTTTTCTGTAGAACTGCCAAAATAAATGTGTGTTTTATTTTACTAAATATCAATACAACGATTGTTGGTTCATTTATTTGATGCTTCAAAATGTTTTAGAAATCCAAATATTCCTACACTCAGCAAATGGTTTCAGCTTTGATTCAAAGAGATGGTTCAAATGGATTTAATGCCCTCACAGTTTTATCCCATGTTTGGTCAAATGCCTGGCTTCCAATGCCCCAATATAATCACTGAATTCGTTTTCGAGTTATGAATAATTGTATGGGGCTTTAAGCGCTTCATCTCTATCAACCGACAGGGATTTTGCGAGGTTTACGTCGATTTTAGATGTATATGCACAAACTGCGGAAATTGCAGTAGTTGTGATGTTGCCGGGAATATGTTTGCATCATTTCCACTCGTGATTTTGATTGCAGCGTCAATTGTGTGAAATTTCCATTTGAAGATAAGTGCTGGCATTAGCATAGCTTTAAAGCTAGTGATACAGATAGAAAGATAATTTACACAAGGTTTGCAGTGGTAGATCTGAGTTGCTCAATTAGCGGTCACTAAATCTTTTGGATGGTGAAAATTATTTCAAATTATTTGGAAATATTTAGACTAATATTTAAATAATACAGATTTGAATAGTTAGTATGGAAGACTTATTGCTGTGAAGTTTCGTAAAACTAAGTTCATTTGCCCAATTGTTAAAAATATATATATAAATGTTTCTGAAATAAATATATGAATTATTATTTTTTTGCATTATAGCATGTGCTATCCGTTATTTTTGAAAGGTTTTGAACTATATAGAGTGTAATAAATAAACTGATTTTATTAATCATTTTGTTCTTTTACGAAGAAAAAATGCACGAAAATAATGAAGGTTTTAAAATTTTAGCTTCAGACTTTTTAAAAAATATAATGTGTATTGCAGCAAACTTAGAAGACAATTTATTATGGTAATTTATGTAAATCAAAAATTTTACAGTATGTTACAAATAAATTGATTTTTTTATACATGATATTGTAAAAGACATAATTAAAAAAATTCCCCCAATTTCGATAAGATTAGTTACTGCAAAGAAACGACAAGTCAAATATGTTGTGGAACTTACATCAACCGAGTTTCAAGAGAGTAATAATCAACACAGTTGTCGTTGATTCTTTTCATATATATTTCAGATTTGTAAAGTTTATTTCATGAAATCGTTTCGATATACAGAAGACAAACTAATAAAACCAATACTGCAAGACAATGTTACCCGATAATGCATGATGTATAAATATTTTTTAAGACTAATTTACATGATGCATAATTATTCATGTTCTTAAATTAAAAAAAATAATAGTAATACATTGTTTATCCATTTATAATTTTTGCTTTTATTCGAGTTTCGGAATATTGCACTCCAATGCTTTCTGAGAAAATTGTTTAATTTAATTAAAAGTTCTTTCCACACAAATCGCTCCATTTCTTTTTAATGAATATGAGAAAATATTTGCTTTCTAGATATCAAAATATTTATAATAAAAATTTATAAATTAAAGGCCTACAAGTGTAATACAATTAATATGTTTAAAACTCCTACTTTTCTGTATGTTATTGAACATATATTTTTATGAATTAAATTAAATTTAGTGTGGAAAATTTAAGTAGTGTTTGGAAATGAGACCATATCATTAGTGTTATATAACATAAGGCTCGCAGTAAATGAATGAATTTGCAGCAATAAATGAATAAATCTTAATTAATAATTTAATAAGCAATTATTAGAATTCAATATTCATCATCGAAGAGCAATTATTAATTAAGAAATAAACCATGAAGATTTAAGATTTAATTTTAAAATTCTAACAGAATTAACCATACAAAAAGCCCTTTAATATTCAGCATTACATAAAAATAAACAATGGATGCTCCATAACTTGGATGCAAAGAGTAACAATTGATGGAAATTTAGAAAGAAAAAAAACATTGAAGTCCTCGATGATTTTATTTAGATATTATTGCACAAAGACGGTATTATGACATATGATCCTCCATGTGGAAACTTAGACGTCGGGGTGAGAAGTTTCGGCATGGCGGTTTGGTCACACCTTCCTGGTAGTACAGAAAACATGTGAGGTCGGTTATCCCTTTACGATACTGAACGTACCTCTAACGGTAAGGGTTGTACCGTGGAAGATGATGGCTCTAAGAACTCAGTAATAGTTCCCGTCTATACTGTTGCGGCATTCCTCTCTTTTAAAATGTACCCTTGAGTGACTGTTTATGATTATCCTCACATATAGTGAGATAGAGACATATGGTGAAAACGAAAATGTCATAATGTATTTGACATGTTATGAACTTTTTATTATATATTTTAATTCTTTTCATTTTATCCCAAAACATTACGTTTGTTTCTATTTTTAAAAATTTTATATATTTATTGAAAGTGCAAATATTTTTTGTATGTAAGAGAGTAAAATCATTGTCCGTATTTAAAACGAATCTAGTTTTGATATAAAATTATAAAAATGAACATATTTTCAAAGAATCTGATCTCGATTTTTCCTACTTTCAAAATGAAGAAATTGCATAGAATATATTCGAACAGCTCTGCATGTCCAATTTTGCTTCAATACAAATAAATCATACAATTTACATGTTACTTTGCTATTCTAAGAATTTGCTTTCAATACGAACAATTATCTGAAAAAGACAATTCTCACATTGATTTTTTTCCCTTTTAAATACCTCTTCCTAGAAAATTATTTGTCTGCCCTATGTCTGAAAGTAGGGAAAAAGTCTAAGTATGAAACTAAAAAAAAATTGTAAAATTTTATCCTTTTCATAGATTATAAATCCGTGTAATTATACGGATCATAAATCATACATGATACGATGGGAATTTTTACATTACGTGATTATTTCTGCGAATTATGGATTGGAACAGAAATAAGAATAGAAAAAAAATGAGATTAATAGTCAACTAGCAGAAATTATTTTACGCGTATTGCTATTTCTCAATTAAAATATTAAGATCTTAGGTTCTTTTTATTTCTAATTGTAATTTTCAGAGACATATATGTGACTTCTTGTGTTGTTTGGATATAATTCTATTTAACCCTTTGCACTCGCTAAAGTAATTCTATGCATGATATATATATATATATATATATATATATATATATATATATATATATATATATATATATATATATATATATATATATATATTAAAATCTAATTTAAACTTAATTAATTTCTTAATTTTTAGTTTAATGTACCCCATATTAACTTCATTCTAAAATATTCTCTGATTTACTGATCCAGTTCCACTTTTTCTTCATTCTATAATTTTCTTCATTAATTCATTCATTAATGTTAATTATTAGCTAAATTTTTAATGACAGAATTAATGAGTAATCTGATTAAAAATTTAACTAATAATGAATTTCTCAGGTTCAATATTTATTTTTTAATGAAAAAGGAGATGATTTGGTATTAATCCTTTGCCTAAACTAAAAATAGACTTTCCGTTGCATATTAACTAACTCAATAGATGGCGCTAAGAACCTCCAATTATTTATCACCTTGAATGGCATAAGCAGAAGCAAAAATCAAGGAAATGGGACACTCTTTATAAAATTTTTACCTGCTGCTGGTATGTACTTTCCTTTTTGTTTTAATAATTGGTTATGAGAGTTCTTATATAGTTTATTTTATGTTATTATATTTTTTGCTTAATTAGTGGTCGTTTTCTTTTATAATGGTGTATCTCTTAATCCTTAATTTCAGGGGATTTTCGGGTCACGAGGGGTCAATACTGTTGGACCAAAGTCAGATTCCTCACAGAAAAAATCCCTTATTTTGAATCCCTGCTTGATGGTGAACCTTGAGAAAGTCTTCAGGCCGGGTTCTTATTTTATTTGGTTTAATTTTGATTCTATTTTTTTCCTGATAACTTGATTTTTATTGCTAATTAGTAGTATATATATATATATATATATATATATATATATATATATATATATATAATTGTTTTAAGTGAATTTCTCCAAAACATGTCTTTTTACCATTATGTAGGTACTTTTAACAATCAAAATTGAAAAATAAATGAATAAAACTTAAAATGAGGCAACTTCTAGAATGGTGCCTGACAGGCACCATTCTAGTGCAAAGGATTAAACAAGGTGCAAACATTTAGTAAAATTACACATCCATGATATCAAAAAGCATTTAATAAATTAAAAATAAGAAATTGAAATAAGTAATTTCAGAAATTATAAATTGATACTAGATACCAGATTCACGGTACATTTAAAAGAAAAAGTTTTAACTTCCATTCATTGAACTAAAATTAATCAGTGTGAAATAGTATAAGTAATATATATATATACAGTCAAATGACAAATGCCCATTTTCAGCTGGAAGTTTATACGTGTACAATATCAATAAACTTCGAAACTATCTTTTTTTTTTTTGCTCGTTTTTCTCTGCTTTAACCTTTTCATATTTAATAGTGTGAATGTTTTGATCCTAGATTCTCATTCAATTTTCTTTATTTTCTGACTTTAATAAAAAATGCAGGTACCCATGCCATTGGAGAGGGGACACGAATTCCAAGAGGATTACGGGTTCGAAATCCGCTTACGCAGAAGATCTGCTGAGTATGGAGACTTGATATTCATTAAATATATCGTCTGTGAAAAGTACTTCCGCCAGTCTAGTCTGGGAATTCAGAGAGGAGACTGAGGATCATGAAGTGTACCCCCCCAAAAGCTAGTTTTTTTTTTTTTTTTTTTTCAAAACAAGATGCAATCAAATCAAAACGGTTCAAAAACATCAAGTCGGTTCAAAATAATGAGATTCTTCATCATTGGAAAAACGTTTATGTGAAAAAGTTATGACTCACTGTTTTTTTCTTCTTCTTTCGTCTAATATGATTAAATACAAGCTTAAACAACCGATTATTAATAATATATTAAAAAAAGCATCATTTTAAAATGGTGGCAATCCTACTAAACAAATATATAATAAATTAATCGCAAATTAAGAATCTCCTTCCTAATTTATATTCATAAATTTTTTAAACTTAGATTCATATTAATGTGAATTACATAGCCAAAAATATTGTGCTGTACGTACATATATATATTAATAGGAGTTTTTCGGGATTTTTTTGACAGAGGCACAATGTTTTCTGACGATATCTTCTTAACTGTCACATGCGCGCTTACATGAGTAAAATATTTTAAAAATGTGTTTGTAATTATTTAAGCAGGATAAAAGTCACATGTTCGTCTTTTGAATCAAATATGACACATATACATCTACACAGAAAGTAAAAACAATATTGCTTTTATTTTGTATTTGTTATATTTTTAGATCTTATAAATGCTAATAAAAGTATGAATCCGGTTATTAATGCTGAAGTTTATAATTAAATATATTGATTAACTGATATATAATGATTATTTTATCACATAAAATGATACTGGTACATGTAAATTTATATTTCTTAAATTGCTTCATTTATCACATTTTTGTATTTTACTCTAATATCATTCTTGCGTCATCTGGACTACAAGAAACTGACAAAACCTCCGTTATTCCTAAACTCAAGTAAACTAAAAACCCTAATGTGAATAACTCCATATTTGGCTATGCAAAGAACACAACTCTTTTGTCTGTGCGCCAAAAAAGAAAAGAATGTATCATAGCAGTTTCTTCATAATGACTCCGTAAGCAGCACTGATCATAAAAAAGAACCAAGTGTAATTCTTGATTATAATGGAACTAAAGAAGCAGTGGGTACTCTTGATAAACTGATTATAACTTAAAGTGTGAAAAGGAAAACCAACAGATGGCATAGGTTTGTTTTTCTTCATATAGTTATTAACTCTTTATAATACGCTTGATTTGAGGCTCAAGATCTACCACTAATTAACACTGCATGCCATCGTTGAAACTACTTAGAGCAACTTGGATTTTCTCTTGTGAAACTATACGTCGTAGCTAGGGATCATTTGCCCAGAGGTAGGTATATAAAAAGAATAGCAGAAGACAAAATAAAAGAAGAATTGAAGCTGAAAAAACTGCTTCAATAACTTTGTGTATTGTATAATAAAGACAACAAAATGAATTTAGTCTGCAAACATTGCAATAAGTAGGTTTGCAACAATCATTCTCAAACCAATATCATGTGTGACAAAAAATATTTGACCCCAAACTTCTAAGTGTGTGTCAAAAATGAAAAGAGCAGCAGAGTTATTTATTTATTTTTAATAAAATTTACAGATGATTAAAATTATCAAATGTCATATGGATTATAATATACTAGCAGACTTTGGTGACCAGCTCGTTCGTTAAAATCACAGCATGCGAAAAATTCCGATAAATGAATTACTGCATAGCTAGTTTTCGATAGTTTCTAAAGCAAAGTACTTTAAAAGTTTTGTAATTTTATAATATAATTTTTAAATATAATATTCTGGAATATTTGTTTCCTTCAATTCATATTCTGTATTCATTTAATTTTACTCCATTCCGATCATGTAAAAAGTTACTATTTTTTAAGTAAGCAGTTATTATCGTATAAAAATATTGAATGACTAAGAAAATCTATAATTAGTATGCTATTTTCATTTGCAATTTTTTTTAGAAAAAAAAATCAGCATACAACTTTGAAAATTCACAACTTTTGTCTTTCATTTTTATATACAAAATCAAATAACACATTTATCAATCCTCATTCAAAATGAAACGTATAATAATGTACATGAATTTATACTAATTTCAATACAATTTATTCATATTTTAAATAAACATATTTAAATAAAGATTTGCTATTTTTTCCAAGAGGAGGAAAATACTTTCGATTAGATTTTCGAGAATATTCCAAATCTGCCTTTTTATCCAATTCTGTATCATGATTAGTTTCCAAAATTCCATCAATATCCGACAAATCTGAGCTATTATCATTTCACTATATGTAAGAACGGTTCTAGAAGTTCTCTGAATCTCTCTGCTCGCGTTCGTAAATTATCGTAGTCATAACTTTAAATGATTCTAACATACAATTCATTCAAAATCAAATTTAGAAGTCCATTTGATCCTAACTGTCTGCTGCTGTAATTTTTTTTTATTTAGCACCCGCATGAATATATGGGAAATCCAAATATAAATTTTTGTGAATTCCTATATTTCTGAACAAAAGAGAAATGGTGGGACCAAAAGGATGTTCGTATTCTGGCGGGATAAAAGCATTATAGCCAGTGAGAATATATATATATATATATATATATATATATATATATATATATATATATATATATATATATATATATATATATATATATATATATATATATATATATATATATATATATATATATATATATATATATATATATATATATATATATATATATATATATATATGGATTTATTTTGTGTTGGCATTTCCTGAAATATCCATTCATTTGCTTTTTGTAGAATTTTACAGTCTAATATTTCTTGTAATCATTATTTTTATCTTGTTCTTAGGATTAATTCAAATTATATAAAGTTAATTAAATCCCTTTTTATAGCAATCTTTGCCAGGCTGCCTGCCATTTCGTTTCATGCATCCTCATATTCTCTTATATTTAGAAGATTTAATCTAATATTGACACATATTAATCGTTCGTTTTTGTTTCTTTAACACTACTTTTTTTTTAAAGAAGGAATTAGAGAACGTAAGAAAGATATAATTTTGTTGTCTTTCATGTCGTTGCCTGTAATGAAGACAATTGCTCACCTGATTGCGATTGTCTCCATTATAAAAATAATGCGATAATTAACTAATATAGACATTTTATTGTTCTGTGCGATAAAGAACAAAGACAGAGACTAATTCTATTACTTTTTTTACCCATCTGTATAAATGGATTTATAAAAACGCTCACTTCCAAAAACTCCCATTCAATTAACGATATTCCATATTCGTTAATTGAATGAGTATGGTCAATTTCCATATAATCAGAATTTTTTTCTTTCGATTTATTTTATCAGCTTTGAAATGATCACTTGCTGTTGTATTTTCAAGTTAATTGGAATGCATTCACTGAATCCTTTATAGTTTCGTTTTAAACTCTTCTATACGCTTTTGTTATTGACAGCAAATTCAGCTTCTGGATATGCAATTTGTCAATTATTTTAGTTTTAACCCAGTAGCGAATTTCAATTTCTTTGCCATTGCTCAGGATTTTCTGAATAATGATTTTTAGATTTACATTTATTACATTTCTTTGATGTTCTATTTACCGAAGCTTCCAAGTTATGAATTCCTATGTATTTTCACACGTATTTTACTGTGCTCTGTTGTATTTTATTAACTCTTATGTTCATTTTGTATAATATACCATACATACAATTTTATAAAAATATACTACCACTATAAGATAAAAATATATATAAAATATAAAAATATGAAATATAAAATAAGCTACCTATATACATTCTTTTTTTTTTTTTTTTTTTGCTTTTCTTCAAAACCCCAATCTTGCCACGATAAGGGTTAAATGAGGAAGTCGTAATTTGCTTAAATATTTTAAATGTTTCGACTATTAAATTCTGTGAATTTCAAAAAAAAATCTAGGAAATGTTTAATGATCTTTATATCTTAAAATAATAAAGTTGGATTTATTCTGAGTCACATGTTTAATATTTGTGGTATAGTTTTGCTTATATTGAAGAAATGATAACATTCAGAGGTTATCTATATTATCAGCATATGCTTGTAACATTTGAATATGACTGATTTAGTATCTTATTAGACATTAATAATCAAAGAACTGACCCTCCAAAAGCGCTTGAAGGATATCTTCGCTGTATACCAGTTGAAATTAGACAATTTAGCATTATTATTTGAAAGAATACTCTGCATTAATTGAGAAATTCATTTGTGAGTCTTATATTTAACTAATAGTTGTTTAATTTGGGGCTATTTAATTTGGACTTCACATGTCAGTGAGAACTAGCCAAGTTAGAATATATTTGTTCTATTTTTGCATCACAGATGCATTTCATTGCTCTCTCGAGAGAGCAATAATTATGACCTGGCATAAAAATTTGTTTTATTTTAAATAAAAGCGTACAGAAAATTCACAAATTTTGTATCATTAGTTTATGACAGAAGTTAGTTTTGTCATAAGCGAGTTTCCAAAATCGCAAGACAGTCAAATCTTTTCTATGTCTAGGAATCCATGTTGACTATGAACTAAACTGGTTAGAATATAGAGTAAAACAATGAGAAAAAGGCATTAAAATGCATCAAAACATAAAATGAATTTATTACAGCACTTAGGAAATCTCTCTAAAACACAGAAGAGTTCTGTAAAACTGGGGCTAAGTGATTGCTAAAACATATACGTCTCCACGAGGTGTCTAAATCCAAAATACAGAATGAAGACGAAATTCTCTTTAATTCTAAAACCTTTTCCTGCATCCTGGTAATGGAAGGGTCGTTGCAATCCATACTCGGTATTCCACCTGGCACTTGCAATTACAGAAGAAATCTTTGAAGCCAGTCTAATTCCAATATATCGCACGAGAATCCTACATTATTTAACATTACAACTATACTGCAAAACGACCTGGCGAGAAAGGCAGCTTGCTGATTTATCATTCTTCAGAGCATCTACACGCCAAAAAACACTCGGCAGAAAATGAAGGATTAAACATAACTCAAATGAATATTATTAACAATTTTACAGATGACTCGAAAGCAGGACATGGAGTTGAAGCTGTTTTCTGCATTTTGATCAATAATTCCAATTGGCATAAGACATTATACGATAAATTTATGATATTTTTCTTATTCTGAAAGCCGACAAACGTCATGGGGAAATCATTGCAAATTTGTTGGACATATTATGCTAATAAAAGTATATGATTCGACCACTGCTCTTGCCAAATTCAAGGACAACAATTCCATTTTTCAAGCTGAACTTACCACACTTCATGGAGCAGTTAAATTTTAATTTCAATTTTTAAGCAAAAGCACTTTAAGATTAGTACTGAATGCCGTCTATATGTAGCATCATGGCTTCTCTAATTCAGAACGTACAAAGCAAACAGCGATAAAAATACTTAGCATCCTTCTTTCAAGTCAAAAAGTAAAAATTCTCATGGTTAAAATCTCATATAAACAACATAGGCAATGAAAACACATATCACCTGGTAAAAGATGCAATGCAGAATGAGCAACTTTATTTGCAAACAAACCATTTTAGATCACATATGAAAGACCTCCACCGGAAAAACATCCTAGCAAAGTTCTTCAAAAAATTGTGACACATGCAGAAAATGTTTAATATGCTACTCTAAGTCAGCCATCGTTTTACTAACTGGATTAGAGAAGGTGTTATTTTCTCATCGGAACATGTCTTTTTCTCCTCCTGTTTTAAGAATATTCAACCTGTTTTACAATATCAGTGTCGCTGTGGTAGGATTGGCACGGCATATCCTCACAGTCTTATGGCACAAGAAGAAAATAACACCTAATAAAAAATAAGGTTGTTTGAAAATTGTCACCAATAACTTCTTCTCCAGGCAAAAAAAAATCCAAAGGGAATATCTCCACATATGTATTCTCCACGTTCATTTCCATCTATAAATATCTTTATGAAAGAAACTTTTTCTTACTTTGTGACTAGCAGTCAAATTATTTTTACAAGTCCTTTTATTTTTTTCTCGTCACCATGTTATGATGATTAATACAAAAAGCTCCGGATTGTAATTTTTTTAAATCACAGTATTTTTCTATTACTTATTACTCCATTTTTTCTGTCCTTTTACAAAGTAGAACATTACTGTAAATGATTATTTTTTTTTCATTTTTTGCTACATATTTTTATAATTTTTATAAATATTTCTATTAAATCTTCTAAGAAAACTTCCGTGCCATTTCATGAAACTGTTAAGTGATCTGAATATTTATGGATACGAGGCTATGGAAGAACATTCTGCTCTGCCATTACTTTCATAAAGTTCTCCTCTTGTTAAAAACAGGCAGACTAGACTATAAATTTTTAAAAATATATTGCATTTCTCCAACTCTCTGCATTTTCTCTGGTCAATTGTCAATTACTCTTTCTGGAGATAATTATTCACAATAATGAAAGGCCATTTTTTTTTTTTTGAAAATATTTTTTCAACAAATTAAACTTTCAGGGTAATGTTTTAGATATACGCTTCTTGTGTAATAATTGCTTCTCGCCGCCCTGGGGATGCAGAAATGACATAAGGCTACCTCCATCGATGTGCCATCTACGGGAGAAGCTGTACCATGAACAGTGATGGCCCTTAGGACTCAACCATACTTTCCACCTATGCTGTAGTGGCATTTCGATCATTCAATTCTTCCGAGTGCCTTCTGGCGGGTCGGAGTAGCAACCTTTGCTTACCCTTTTTATTCTCAATAAGTCAAAAATAGCAATTCGTCTGAGCCTGGAGCTCGATTTTCTCCTTAGATTTAAAGACTGCTTTTCTACCACTTGCAGTAAAAAGTGGAACAAAAATGTCACTAATATAAGAGGTGTGAAATTCAAAAAGAGCTTGAAACTTCGGAAATTTTTGCTTTATAATGATTTTTCTACTTTTAGTACAATCTTTGGTCAGTTAAATATTCTTTTCTCTTATTAGATAAATTCTAATTTCCATTAATCGATCTTTAAGGATTTGTTTACCATTTTTTTCAAATTTTTTTGGATTATCTTTCTTAGAAAGTATGAAATATTTTCTCAACTTGAATAATCGAATTTTTATATTGGATGTTTTTCTTTGCAATGAGATTTGGTTTTTATCTTTCTTCACGATCACGTGAATGAGCTAAAATTTCCATCATGGCGCTCTGACCTTGCATCTCGATATCCGAAAAATAATTTTTAAACAGATATCATGCTTATTTTTTAAAGTTTTCTTGCAATTTTGAATAAATACTTCATCAAAATCTCTTAAGATATTTTCATCATTGAAATTATCAGCAAGAAAACTACTAAATTTCTCAGATAAAAATGCAGGTTTTTTTTTTAAAATCTAAGCTGTTTAAAAGAAACAGTTTACAATTTTTTCGAATAAAAGACTTTGTATTATCTTTTTTAAAGTTACATAATTAGTTTGTGATCGCTAAATGAGATTTCGAAGTAGTTTTTAGTATGATAATTACTAGATAAATGATAGTGTGATAGTCAAATAAATAAAAATATCTACCCATCCATAATACTTTTTTGCAATTACGTGATTAATAGAAAATCAGTATAGTTAATAATGGTCCCATCGTTTCTAAGAAGCGTTTTCGACATTGTTCTGCCAAGAATAATTAACAATTGTTATCCCTATGCTAAGCATTTTGTACTGAAATCTTCATTTATTAAGAATCCACTGTTCTATTGGATAATTATTTCAATTTTTTCCCAATGTATATTTGCAGAATGATCTAATAGTGATGGCATTAACACTATCAAATACTTTTAACACTATTTAGAAACTATGATTGAAATGCATAAAAAATTTTCTTTTAATGGAAGCCACTCACATGGAGATTTCTTTCACATGTATAAACATTGAAGAAATGACAGTCTAATAACCAGAAATAAAATAAGATTGAAAAATGCATTAATTTCAATATATTTTAATGAGATATTGAAATAAAGTGACTTCCACCCGATCCAAGTTGTATAAGATCAATAGTAAAATTTCATTGACGAAAGTTAAGAGAATCAAACATTCAGTTTAATATCAAAAATTATATTTTTTTCTTCATGAATTCTATTTCTCTTAAATCTTTCGTATTTTCTTCTAACTTTGAGGGTTATGTCAATTTTGTAATGTTTTGTAATTAGGATAACGTGTCCTATTTACCCATTCTTAACTGTGTGTTCTTTTCAAGATATTTCTTGTAGTTCACAGTAATCCTTTTGGCATACTTTTGCTAAGTTACAATACTTACTGTCACAGTATAACTATTGTGACAGTGCTTAGATCGTAAGTACTCTCAAAAATTTAAAGAAAAGCATTCAACATTTATTTCCCGTTTTTATCTTATTGAAATAACTGCTTCCAGGGAGATTACCAAATGAACCCTTTTATTTGTGTTCATGAGATGCTAATGCTTAATATATTCATCTTTTATTTCGTCATTCTATTTTTTTAAATTATTTATAACCACTTCATCATTTGATTTTTTCTCGATCAAGTATTATTGTGAATTTGGACTTATTCTTGACATGTTTTCTAATTTCAGTGTCGTTGTTTGTTCATCATTGTTTTCAATTTCCTTTTTAGTTTTGAAATATCTTCATCGCTTATGCATTCAATAATGAGACGTACTTTAATTGTACCACTTATTTTTATCTCCCAGTTTCAATTATCATGGTCAATGGTTGATTGGATTTTAGATTTTTATTCAATGTTTTATCTTAAATGACATAGTAACCTTTAATTCTTACACATTTTTGCATAGATATGAGTAATTGAGCTGCAAATGACAGAAAAAACTATCATCGAAATGGATGACTCATTTTAAAGTAGAATTAATAATAAAAGTAGAACGTAGCATCCAATCAAAAGGAATATAATATCTTGGCATTCACTTTATTTAACTATGATATAATTGACAAATTCTTTTAAACAAAAATAGATTAAACAGAATTGCATTTCCGAAAAGCATTTAAAGTTATTTCTGACTCGTTATACCTAGCAAAATTCCAAAGGAAGAACCAAACGAAACGAAATGCACTGCATTAGAAATATGCATTTCTCTATTTTCTATCGAATTTTAATTGGATTTCTCTGTAGAAAAGTGCACTCATTCACGACATAAATCACTTCGTTTTAAATATGCAGCTTTATCTGTTCAATCACAGATCTGGGGCAATCAATCACAGATACCTTAAATCACTAACAAGCGCGTTGAATTGAAAGTGGCATTCGAACAATAAGTTTCGTGTTTACGTTGACTGATCTAAACACAATGCTATCTGATCTGATAACGCAAGACGTATGAGACATTTTGATCTATGGTTGCAGTAATTGAATTCTCGCGTGCCCGTTATCAGAGCTCCAGGGTTTTGCTTGAATAGAATAAAAGCTTAAATACCTCGCTTTTATTAAAAATTTATCGCGATGCTCAACTGGTAAGAGTTAACAGAATCCAAGCAACAGACGGCACGTGGGTGTAGGAACGTGTATTCTGTTGAAGATCTGATTTAAAATACAGGGTTTTTACGTGATTTTTATTGTTTTATATTGCTTCCTTATTCAATGCATTAAATAATTGTTTTTGACGAATAGTTTGAAACATTCTTCAGTCACATATTTTAGTAAAAAAATAATTATTAAATCCATTTGGAAAATCGCTATTTTCAGTGGATTTAGCGAAAAATATTAAGAATCTTATTTCAAATTGCAAATTTTTATATTATTTTAAGATTATCGCGGTGAAACATGATTCTTCTTAAAGATATAATAATATTATTTTTGCTTCTTTTCACTTTGACAAAAAATATTTCTTATGTTGAAATAAAGTAACTTAAATTTTTCATTTATTTTCATGTAACATCTTTGGAATCCAATTATCCAAAAGGAATAATACATACACATTAATATATATACGGATAGGTAAATGGTTTTGAAATTTTCAAAGACAATTATTTCAATTTGAGTTCATCATCTGAAAGACAAAGGTTTACATAAAAATATATATCCCATTACTTAGAAATAAAAACTTTCTTAAATTTTAAAATTATGTAAATGCACATACAACACAGCACCAGATAAACGTCTGGCAGACTGTAATCTGTCACCTGGTTCTATCAGACAAACACCTTCATGAAGTCAAAGTCTGATTGTGAAAATTTCCTCCAGTGAGATGATACATGTTAAATAACCACAGCTGAAATGCATTTATCCCCATTGGCCCTTTATAGGAAACCACATTTAAAATAATCAAATAAAAATCTATATAAAATTTAGTTTTTTTTAAAAAAAAAATAAAGGTAAAGAAACACACACACACACACACGCACACACGCGCGCACGCACACACACACGCATATATATATATATATATATATATATATATATATATATATATATATATATATATATATATATATAATATGAAAGCAGAATTATGATAAATGGAAGAACAAATAAATACAATAAAATAATGAACGTATAAATAATGAAAAGCCAGCAATAAAGCATATGAAACTGTAATAAATAAGTGAATAATAATATAAATAACAAACTATAATGTGTTTAAAGAATGTAAAAGAAATGAAATAAGTAAAAGTAAGTAATAACGTAGTGTTATGAACATTTCTAAACTGTTATAGAAAAATATTTTACTAAACTAATAACTTAAGGAAAACTGATAATAATTTTGAAGATAACATAATACCCTTTTCAAATAAAAAGATGCAGCGAACATTATTATTATGTTATTATTATTAACATTACATTATTTGTATTTGCGAAATTTGGAATTATCACATAGATTAAAACGGTATCGTATTCCCAATTCTGTTAATTATTATAAGTATTTTAAATAGTGACAATGTAACAATAATTTATAAACTATAATTTCGAGAAGTACTTTGTCGTTATAATCAGAGCCGTATTTACATTTAGATATTAATAAATACTCTTTCATAAGACTTATCATTATAATACTGCTTTAAAATAAGTCACAAATATGTTGATAATATTATTACATTTTCAGTAAGGAATTTCGTTTTGCTGAAATTTACGATAATAACTTTAAATTATAATTTGGAGAATTAGGTTCGGCGGAAATATTTCTGTACAAAAGGTGCTTAAATTATACTAAATAGGATTAAGTTAATAACTTAACAATTGCCTTAATTGTATTGTTTGCATCAATCATAATGAATATTCCGAAAAGCAGTTATAATCGGTAGTAATTCTTTTAAATTTTATGTAGAACAAACCAAAGAACCCAAAATAATTAAATAAATAGACATTAAAAACATTAAATGGTTCAAAAGTGAAGAGTCAAGATAACATGGTTCTGCAGCATGTATAAAGGAACAAGGGATAAAAAGACACGGTACATACGTTAAAATGCTGTTCATAAAAATTCTTACTTGGCTTAGTACATCATCATTATAGTAAATTTGAGAATTCCAAAACAATTAGCAATCCAATTTAAGAAACAATTTTCTTTAATGGGGCCTATGACACCATTTTTATTATCTGTTCTTTTTCTGCATTAAAATATATTTTTTCAAATAATTCGAAAATTTTTCTTAAGTAAAATGCATTTATAAAAGCCTCTAAATGTTGCACTTGTCTGGGAATGAACAAAAGTTTTCTGCAACTTCGCGCAGAATCCGTCACAATTTGCATTTACGTGTTAAGTTTTGTACTCAATGTGAGATTAAACTGCTGCCAATAATAACGAGCGCCCCGCCGATTATGAAATCTGATCAATCACCCGATTCATAATAATAAAAAAACATGAATAACGAGAATAATTATATTTAGACAAATAATTGTATGGTGACAATACAATGATGGGCAATTAAATGAGGATACAGGGAAATTATTCAAGGGAGATTTAGAAAACCTCAACTTTGAATCACATAAGGCAAGGTTACGTGCTTGTGCTCAGATTTAAAATCTGATGAAATCTTTTGATTAGGAGGTATTCGATTATCCACCATACAATCCTGACCTTGTACCTAGCGATTACCGATCCTTCTACTATTGCTTAGTGGTGTCTTGCATTGCTTTGTTTTTAGCGCTTAGACAATATCAAAGAAGCTAAATCTATTGTGAATAATTGACTATCATTACAAATCTATGTAGAATATGTCCTATATAGAGATCTATACAGAATATAGCCAAAACTAAACATTGATCTTGATTCATGTAAAAACCGTCAAAGGGCTTATATAAAAAATTAGAGTCTATGTAGCATCAGAAAGTTAATTTTTAAAATTTTTCTCTTCCTTTATTTTTTCTTCAAAACGTATTTTACTTATGAAAACGACCATGCAGTCAGTATAATTTTAGGATAAATAATTAAAAAAATTATCCTTATTTTATAACTACACACTGACAAAAATTTAAATGTATCAAATCTGGTAGCCTTCTTATATGCTTAGTTATGAATAGTTAAAACGGTTCGATTACGGAACAAATTGGCTAACGTGCTGACTTCGATATTCCGTGGGTTTTAACATACCACGCAATCGAATCTAAATCTATTCTGCTGTTCCGGGCTGACAGCCCGAAATCGAGATCGAGGTAATGGCCGTTGCGATTAAAGCACAATTATTCTCTTAAACAACTGGATTCACTTAAGGAAATTACGAGCTGTCATTTAAACGCAGCAGTTAGATCTGTGGCCTGGCTGGGATGACTTCATTAAACATTTTGGAGTTATCAACTCTGTCAGTGGTTTGCCACAACACTAATGGATGGAAGAAAAATATTTCAAGAAGGGAGGGGGGGACCTGGAAAATCCAGGAAAGTATGACTGTTATTATCATCTAATGATTCAGTTTCAATGAATCTAATTTTAATTGTTTTGGAGCTTGAAAATTTGCAATTTAGATAAGCATTAGGACAAATTATGCAATTGTCAGATGGGTTGGCTACTGAACAGAGTTGAGGAATAATTACTAAATATCTGATGTTGAATGAAGATTTTTTTAAAATCATTTTCCGTTAAAAGAAGTACGCAAAAGTAAATAATTTAATTGTCAAATAATTGGCATCGAGATTTTGATGAATCCACTCACTTTAAATTGCGATTTAAATAGTAATAGTTTGACTTACGAATATTCCGACTTCATGAATATTTTTCTCGTTGTCTGCAAAACCTATGGTGAATAATTTCATATATCAGAAAATATCCTAGTAAATTGCCAAAACAAGGCAAATTTAAGCGTTACCTTATTTAATTGAAATTTTTTGTTAATCGAATCATAATAAAACTATTCCACGATATCTAAATGTAGTAAACATTCCACTACAAGTGCCGTTTTCGTCCCCTCACAGCGGCTTAAAATTACGAGGTTCTGTGCCGGTTATACCACTGTGAAGAAAGGATACTAATTAATATTTTGTTATAAATATCTTCTAAAAAAGTATTAATCTAAAATTATATGAATAAATTATAAGGCATTTTTCTTATTAACATTTCTTGCATATACAACATTATAAACTTTTCTAAGGTAAATAATTGCTACACTTCTTCGGTAAGTTGTAAAATGTAATTTCCGTCTCACAAAATGTTCTTAAGAGGCAAGATTCTGCTAATGAGAATGTAGCAAATTCTTGGAAGATATTTCCAATTTGTTTTATTTATAAAGTAAAATATTTATAGTTGCTAAGTTTTCAATGCATATATACTTAAAAATTCTCTAACAACCTATCATATCTAATAAAATGAGATTTCATTTATAGATTATCAGTCTAAAGGTTTTCTTAGATAAATAATATGATTTTCAAAATAATGTTATAAAACTGAACAATCAAAATACTTAAAATAAATGCTAAATAGGTTTAGTAATACATGTAAATATAATACGGTATCATCTGATTGCTCTTAGATTTGGAAGAGTACAGAGGCAGGTTCCAATTGCACCGAAGATTCGAATAGATTTAGATCGAACCGCAATGACCTGATGATAAAACTCGGTTTTGTGACCGGAGGGTGTCAAGTTCGAAATTCGATTCAATCAACGTGCCACCCTGTACGAGATTCTGGAGCATATTATATCCATCGGAGCAAATGTATTCTTTACACTGGTGTAGTGCTGAAGTTTGGACAGCTGGTACCAGCACAAGTGCCGTTTTCGTCCCCTGACCGCGACCCAAAATTACGAGGTTCTGTCCCAGTTTAAATCTAGTGTTGCTTTTAAAGCAGGATATAAATGTAATTAACTTAAATGACAAGTATTAGATTAAAATTCTGAAAATGTGAGCGTTGGAATTTGGGCATAGGTTCAAAGAATATATTGTCATTTGAGCATTAATTTTCTGTAAAATGTTAGCTCCTAATAAATCTTGTATTATCATCATATTGAGAAATTAATTTAGAAAATTTATACAAAGTATCATCTTAGTATTTATATAATTAACTAATATAAAATGATTTAGTTTAAGGTTTTTCTTGAATGAGATTTTTTAGTATTAAAAAACAACTAAATTTTCTTCAAATATCTAAACCAATAACACTCTGAACACATTAGTTTAGTTATATCAACTTTCCGTTTTAAAGCAACACCACGGCTATTTTGGGACGAACCTCGTAATTTTGAACTGCTGTCAGATGACGAGGACGACACCTGAGCTAGCACATCCATCTCCAAACTTCGACACCACACCAGAGGGAGTCCGACGGGTTTAATGTGCAACAGAAATTTTTAATAACTAAAACTTCTTCTTCTTTCGTAATGCAGTAATCTCAAATCAGATGCAAGATATTTTATGCTAATTTGTTTTAAAAGGTATATAAGCCTTATGCATAAGGCCGCTGTTGTTTCAATTTGTTGTAAGTCAAACACACAAACTGGATAGTATAGGAAATTTTATCTAACGTATAGAACCACTTGTAACGTGTGTAATATTCGTGACCACATATAACAGATAAGTATAGTATATAAAAATTTGAGAGGACATGAAGCTAACCTATAAAAGTATTTCGCATCAAAAAACTTTAGCTGCTTTGATGTAATGATATTCTGATATAATACTGGCAATAAGCCGACTCCAACAAAAACTTTTCGCTGATATTAATTCGCTAATATTTCGTTTGGGATGCAGAATACCCTCATTACAGAATCATGCTGACATCAAAATATTTTTATTGATAATTATTTAAAAGCTTTCCATGATACAAGCTTAGACACTTTTTCAAATTTTAATTCTGATAAACACTCACAGCAGACTGCTGTGCTTCCGTCTTAACCTTAAAAAGAAACTAACTATCTCATTAGCCCGCTCGCCATCCTGCTAGGCGAAGTAGTTTAAAAAGTTTTAATCCCTCCAGTTTATGTGGCAACTACGCTTTCTCGCATAAGAGCCATTCTCGCAAGGCTGCTAGAAATGCCTTCGTTCCAGAGATTTAAAGAGAGCAGCAAAAGTAAGTCATCGTGATGTTTCAGGATACTTTTAAGAGAGCAGAACTGTAATTTTTGACTCTCTGCAAAGATTGGATGACGCTGGAAAGCATTCAGCCCTTTTGGGTCTAATTAAGCTGCCGTATCGCGACACTTTTATAGACAAATTAGCTTCAGTCTTTAGCGATCTTTCCGCTCCAACGATGATGATGATGCTTTCGAAAAGGTAAAACATTTCCCCCCTGGTGATTCTGAAAGCAAGCCGTTATGCCTTTATTTTTCGTTTTTGATAGTTTTGAAAGGAGTATAATAATCTGTTATTCTTCTCCTTGTTGTTCGCATGCAACAAATAAATTAGAAGCTATTCAAAACAGTGAAAGATTCCGGCTGGGAAGTTGTTCCGTCGTTATTTTTACTCCCGAGAATCTGAAACCGTTATTTCAACATTGGATGCTTTTATATTCCTTTGCTACGTGCTTTATTTTCGTAAATGATATCTGTTCGAGTTCCAGATATAAAGACATGGAAATCTATCACCGAACATTTTATATTTCAAGCACGAGGACAATTAATTAAGAAAGGATTTTTATGATGAACAGGACATGTTTCGGCATTTGGTAAAAAGGAGTACTGATGAAATGATTTGTAGCAATTAGTAATTTAGAATCTAAAATATAATTAGGAAATACCTGGTTATTAATAAAATAATAAATTACATATGTATTCTAATAATTGTCTTTAACACTTAAACTATCTTCAAAATGAAGTTAAAACGTCTTAGATTAAATTAATTATGCTAAGTATAAGTTAATATAGGTTATTCATAAGTTTAAGTTATCTATAGTTATTATAAGTACAAATTATTTAAATATATTTATATAAGTACTTTAAAGGCACTTTGTTTAAAACAGTATGATTTTTCTTGAGATAAATTCATTAAATTAAAAATAAGTAATGATTACAGATGTAATAATTTTTCAAATATATTTAAGGTTCCCTGCTTTTTAAAAAGAATTAACATACCTGAGATTGTGATGTCCGAATTCTAAACAAAAATTCAAAAGTATAATATTGCAGAAACATTAATTATAGTGCGTTCATTAGAAATAAATACTAAATTAAATAATACGTCAAATTTTTCTTTTCAAAATTATGTTCTGTCATTTGATTTGTTTCCCTATTCTCCTAATCACATGGGAAAATGTCCTAATTTAAAACAAATCCGATTCTTCAGACAGGCATAAGTGGTATTATTACAACCACAAAATTCTGTTGAAATACTAACAGCGTCAAAAATCAATACTGTTAATCTAAAAAAATTGGATGCTATCGAGAAATGCTTTCCAAAAGACTGTTATTAAAGAAATTTTTGTTGTTGTTGTTTTAAAGCTGTAAATAATCCCTTTGAAGACTTAAAAGTAATTTAAAATATAATGATAATAGAGTTTATAATTTTAATCACCTTTTTTTATAATTCCATTAATTAATAGACTAAAATTTCTGATGTAAGCAAACGCAGCAAAAATTACAAGGGAAATTACTTCTTCTTCAGCCTTCTAAAAACAAGACATGTTTTGTGTGATCCCATACGATGAAGGAAACAACTTGTTTTTTTTTTTTTCCTTGCCTATCTTCTACTTCAACACTTTATAAATTTCTTTAATTAAAGAAGCTTGTTATTTTCTTCTTACACGGTGCAGAAAACCCACTTCCATTAATTACCTACCATATCTTCTAAAACTCTACAGATAAAAGACACACTAAAAAAAATGAAAAAAATAAAACAGCGAAAAAAAAAATGTCGATTAGTAGGGATCGAAGAAAAGGTAAAGAATATTACGATTCCGACAGGAGAGTTGAGTTGAGGTGCAAGAAGGTTTCTCTGTTATAATTTACGTATTGCGGTTACGGTGATTAATTTTCTGGCACTAATTACACAATTCTGCCGCCTCCATAATCACCACTGATTATGGTTCTGAAAATGACTTCCTCCAGAACAATTTTCGCGGAAACCCTGTTTCCGACTATTGTCCATTTACAAAGCATTTTCCTATCCCTAATGGATGCCAGATGGATTAAAAAATGGAAATGTTCCCCTTTAATCGCTCCTATATGCTGGCAAAAGGAGATGGATCGTTTTGTATGAAATGCGCGAGACATTAATCGTCTCATGGCCAATTTGAAAATCGTTATTTTTGTTAAAATATTTCCGAATGTGCCAGAATTTAATATTAGCATAACGGAAAATATATTTTAACGTTTTTTAAATAAATATAAACGATTGCAATCATCAAAGTGATTAATAAATACACTTCTATATAAGCATATGCAGTATATTTACATAGCTTTTTCTTTCTGTAGTATTATACTTGCTTTTTTAACTCTATTCATCTGGATAAGGTTTAGTAAAAAGTTTCATAACATTGTGTTCTCTTTGTATAGCCTTTTTTGGGGTTCTTTATTACCTCTTAGGCTCTTTTTTTGTCCCATTTGTCAACTCTACTTTTTTATACTATTTCACCATTACATAAATTACGACAAAGTTTCTTGTTAATGAGTGAAGACCAATCTAAAAGCGATGCAGAGTTACAAAATTAGTTGTTAGAAATCTTTAAAAGGTACAAAAATTTAAATATTAAAAAAAAATATTTTTTAATATGTGTAGCTCATTTTGGCTAAATTAAATTATAGCTCAAATTGGATAAATTAAAGGAATGCCAGAATATTTGAATCTCGATACATTTTTGCATTTTTTGGTGACACAGAAATACGAATTATTTATCTTCATAAATTATAAAACTTCTCGAACCAGTTCTTTACCATATTAATTTCCATTACTTGCATTTCGTTATTATTTCTTAATAATCTTTGTTTTTCTTTTTAAATTCTCAAAGTAAATTTTTGTATACCATATCATTAATTTTATAGTTAATTTATTTTCGGATACTATTCTTAGTTTATTTTTTACTTAGTTTTATGTTTAATCACTTTAAATTCAGATTTAAACAGCGTTAATCATACATTTATTCAGTTTTATTTTGTTAACATAATTTTTTAACTATTCTAAATGCTTTTGTCGAGCCATGTACTGTCATGCTGTTTTGTGGAAGGATAATTTATTACTCTTCGTATTTTGATAAATTATGTTATATGTATGGTCTTTAGTGTATATGTTTAAAAATATATAATATGGCATGCTTTTCGCATGCCTTCTGTTCTGCTTGCTTAATATGCACATGAACTTCGCTATAATTTTCATGTGCTAAAGATACTTTTGTATAGATAGCTTGAATCAGTGAGTGTTAAATAAAAAGAAATTATGAAGAGAAATGGTACGATTGTTCTTTTGATCTTTGTGCTATTTCTTTTTATACCATTCGAATATGCACACACACACACACACACGAGCGAAAAAAAAAGGCGGAAGGTTATCCGTGCCTGTTTTTATTTAATTGGCACCCTTCAATCAAATAGAAATTGCAGTATATTTGTATAGATATCTAGTATAACAGATGAATGTCAAATTCACCACACCATTCGTCAAATCATCTGTTTAATGAATGTATTGTAAAATCAATTGCAAAATTTGCTACCACAAAACGTTATACACATATTCATCACATTTGATTCATTGTTATTCATTATTCAATAGGATTTTCAAAATTTCTTTTTAACTTCTGATCTAAGGACGGATAAAATTTCAGAACAGAGCATGTGCCAAGCTTCTATGCCATGACTTTTGTCATTTCAGTGTATGTTCGTTAACCACAATATTTATAAATATCCATATAACAAAAATATTTGTCACATCCGTAGCTCAATTTATTACCATGTGATTAATAATGAAATATTTTCAACATTTCCTTATATATTTTTCATGACTTGCCGCATTAGTGGCATGCATTAATTATTGTAGATTGAAATAATTTTTCAGATTAATATTTAATTTTCAAATTAAGAGTGAAAGAAATGTATGTTTTCATTTTAATGCGACATTCGGGTATAAAAACGAAAATAATTTTTTTTTTTCATTTCCGAGTGCTTGTAATATAAAATATGCCATCCTTTATAATTTGTAATGAGGTTCTTGCTCTCTTTGTTCTTAATTATTCTTATTTCTTACTATTTTATATGAGGGGATACATTATGTCTATGAAATGAATATATAATTATAGAATAGAACTTCTTTGATTTAAATGGAGATAAATATTCTAATAATTCAACATGATATTATATTCAATTGCTTGAACTCGAAATTATATTCTGATATAATATATTTTAAGTTACCAAAAATAAATTTTGCTATTATTAGGAGTTCCAAAAATCAATAACATTAAATTTGAATTCTAAGAAACAAAATCAGAGATAGATAACTAAATGATTCTATAGAATTTACAGAGATTTGTGTGATTATTTGAATTTATAAGAGCATGAATCTTTGCCAATTGATTTGAAAACGGCTGGTGTTGAGATTGGATGATTTGTTGCTCAAGCAGTCATTGCATTCCATCATAACATGGCTCATTATCATGTAATGAATTTATATTCTGTATTTCACAAATATCAGGCCTGTTGATGTCGTTACTTATTGCACTTTACAAGCACCGCTGACAGACCTGTCTGCGATTTAAGCAGCGATTGAGTGCGCGTCTTTTGTTTTTTCAGTAGCGCCAATTATGGCCAAGAGTGCAACTCATTTACTTGATGCGTCACATTCGCTTGCACAACTCCTTTTTACGGGGAGGAACTTTCACACACCTTACAGATAGACTACAGAAGAACAACCATGACCGAACCAGGAAAGCCTAGATCATGGTTAAAACGCGCTACCCATATGCCAGGACGCCGGCATAGGGGTAGTCGAATATTAAAGATTCCGATTATTAAAGATTTATTATGGGAAATGAAACAGATTAATGGAGGAGAATAGATTTTATTTACAAAATAATGGACACAAAATCGATTCGTCTTATTATCAATTAGTTTCAGAGTATATAAAAAATGGTCATAGTAAATTATAAAAAACAAATTTTTAAAGTGTAATTTCGAATATTAAATATTTTATTCAGAAGAAATTTGTATTTACATTTCTTAAATGCTTCTTAGAATTCACATTATCATCAAAATTTGTTGCTTGAGAGCAGAGTTGAAATTCCTCTTGTTTCTGATTTGATTCAAAGTGGAAATTGCTTTTAATTTGAACTTTCTACAAATTAAATTCCAAACCTATTTCGCTTTAACCAACCCCCTAAGGGAACAACCTATAGCTTAATCTTAAAAGTACAAATAAAAAAAAAATCCTATTACTGCGAAAAACGGTTTAATTTAATAAATTTATCACAAAAACAAAACAATCGATGCATTTCAGAATCAATCTTTTGAAAATCTGAATGAGGAAGGAATGAATTTGTTCTTGTAAGTTAGCAACGAAACTCTAGTAGTTTAGTCTTGTAGAAATAAAATTCTAGTTGTTTTATCTTTCATTTTATGCAAGAATGGATTTAAACGAGTAAACAGATTTCTTTATGTAAAATTATTTCTAAATATGGATTCCTTCTTCATTTTTCTGTCACATATTACAACACAAAATTAGAATATTGGCAAGGAAGATATGTTGTCAGTCCAGTGGTTACCAAATATCGACTTACAGTATCTTTTAGCCGTGGTAAAAGAATTGAATGGAGTTTCAAACAAAATGATTATGATTTGCTTTAAATTTGACTAAAACTGTTGAATGTAGCTTTCCTTAGCATGCAATTAGTGCTAAGTTTGAAGATTCATAATGGAAGTATTGTGTTATTATCCTCATTGTGGAAACTGATTGACATTGTGTTGGCATACAGTAAAGGGATATGTGTCATTCTTTGAACAATGATCCACATGTAGACAAAAGCATTGTTATAGAAAATAAGAATGTTAATATTTAAATAAAATAAAATTCTTTAGAAGCACGATAAATTTAAAGATTCTTGCTTACTTTGGTAAGAATTTATTCCATTCTCTCCAGAATGGACCGCAATTCCTGATAGTAGTTTATTGCGTTCAAACACATGAGATTTATGGTGATTTATTATGATCCCTTTTTACAAGACAAGTTGACTTGTTATGATGTCATCATGTTTCACAGAAATTCTGTTTAAAAAAATCAGAAAGTAACTTTAACTAGAATCCACATTTAACCTGAGTATTACAATCCGATGATTACAAAATGTAACTAAAAACATGTTGCATAATATCTAAGAAAATAAAAGTTATGTGCATTGACGTTAAATTGGTTACCAAAATATTGCGGGAATTTTATTGTTGCTATGTGTGTTGCTATATGTCATCGTCATTTTGCATCACAAGTTTCACAAAATTATGAATTAACATAGAACATAGAATTATTAATGAACAAAGAACAGGCTTATCTAAATGAGGGTCACTATTTTTTATTACTTATGCTTGATTTTAGAGTTCTTTTCATGCAACTTTAATATAAATATCTAACTATATATCGATTCTTATGTCCATTCACTTTCTCCAATTACAGCCGGTCGATCTTTATTTGTATAAAAAAAAACTTTCATTAGTTTTGAATTGGTGAGACCTACGACACTTTTAACGAGTGAGTAAATATTTGTGTATATTTATTAATTTTGCGATGAATTTCAAAACATCAGTGCACAGAAACGATTTAAACTAGGAAGCGCAAAAAGTCATTGTAAGAAGTTCGAAACATAATAATCTGATAATATTTTAGGATAGACTTTCCTAATTTGTCTTTGCATGACTTGATTGAATGTAATCTAAATTGCATTATTTTCGTAAAGAATTTTCTTAACGAGTTTTTTTTTTTATTTAAACATTTATATTGATATTTTAACTTCTCATTTAATATCCTTTTTACGTGGATTACTCTTCAAAGTTTAGTTAATTAAAGATGTGAATTTTTATACAAATGTGGAATTAATTAAAGCAAAAAAAAATCACTCATTTATTTACTTTATAAAAAAAGGTGTTATAAACCGAGTATTAATTTTCTTATTAATAGAGTCCTTATAATAATTTTTGCTCTAATTTGTTTGTGCATGTGTTTATTACTTAACGCAATATTAAGTCAAATTCTTAACACCATGTCCTCAAAGTCATTGAACAGCATTCTAGTTCATAGCCCGTTCATTGCTATATTTTATTCCTATGTCACTTAAATGTCATCAAAAGTGCAATCGGTTCGGGTAAGCTCATTTAAAAAAAACTCTATTAATACATTAAATAATATAATAAATAAAACTTTGTAGATTATCTTCGTATATAATAATACAGCTGTATACACACTGTAGAATGAACAATAATTATAAATCTTAAGAGTATAATTATATGTATAGCTTTTCATGTATAAGCAAAATAGGTAATTTTTCAAAATTTCTAAAATATCTCAAAATACAGCATTTTATGAATAAAAATAATAATTATTTTGGATAAACTAATTGCGTATAAGTAATTTTTTTAGAACACTAAAACAGATTTCTTTTTTAAAGTTATATCTTTTATTAGGTTTTGCTTCGATATAAATTTTAATCAACTTTAATTTGATTATAATTTATGGAAATCAGTAAAGTGCATATAAGTGTTTCTATTATTTTCGTAAGTATTTTTGAACAAAAAAAAATCACTTATGTAAATTCTTCATTCTTTTCCGATACTTATTTTTCTTTTTGATATCAATTCTTCATTACAAAGTTTAAATATAAAACGCTAAGTATGTTGCATAGAATTCTATCCAAATACAACATTTTACGGAATAATAAATCTTATAAATTTTGAAACAATATGTAAAAGATACTCACAGTACTTCCTCGAATTTTAAACATGAATAAAAAATTATCTACTTACACCACATCTCTCGAATTCCCAAAAGGTTTTCTTTTTGATAGGAAATCTGATTTTTTTTCTTCTTGTTTTTGCTTACAAGCCATCAAAAAGTTTTTCTAGATCTTTTAGTTCCCCCTCCCCCTCTCTTTTTGAAAAATTCTAGAGCAAGACGCAATTCCACTAATGAGGCAAATACATGAGTGCTTGCTTCCATTCAATCGATACATTTTGAGGGACACTAGAGACTTTTTAATGGAGATAAAATGCCTTTAAAATGAGGCAAAATACTCTAGCTTATTAAAGAATTCTCCCCCATCAGCCCGCAACGTCCGTGTACAAATTTATGCTTCGCTGTGCCGCTTGTTTGGTTGGATGAATCAACTCCACGATAGTCATTTTTGGTTGCTATGATTATCTTCATAATGAATAGTTAATTTGTATTCCTGTATTCTTTTCATAGTTTAAAAAAGAAATTTTTCTTCTTTTTTTTTCATTTTTTTTTACTCCAATAAAGGTTTTTATTATACAAAGATTTATCTAAATTATGATATACGAAATGTGATTTTTTCCAACTCTGTCATTACAGAATGATTCATTCAAATATTTAATAAATGTAAATAATTAAATATTAATTATTTCTATCATTTTTTTTCAGTTTTTGTTCAATAGAGGAACAACCTGACTTTTGTATAATATATGAGTCTTTTAAATAAGGATGAATTAGAAGATTTTATGTAATCCTTATATAAGCAGTAACCGGTATTTTTTAAAAAAAGTTTGCATTTGTCAAAATACTATAATAACAAATGTTTACTTTTTTTCAGATTTCTATCAAAGTAAGTTTAGAGATTTAAAATAAGCTGAAACAGTGAATAATTCAATCATTGTTTATTACGCTGAACAATCTTTTTTTTATTTATGAAACTTTTGATAATGTAGAGATATACATAATAAATTCATAATAATCTATAAACAGAAGAACAACTATTTTATTATTGTTCAAAAATTTCTTGAACCTTGCCTCCAGCACACATAGAAAATTAAATTCCATCAAGTAGACAAGTTACGACAATGAGACTTGAGACTCTTTTAATCTAATCAAGACAATGAAATAAAAAAATAAATAAATGCTTTTAAATACATTTATTAGATTCCAATAGACAATCAGAATCAACGACATTTTTTATTCAACAGTTAAGAGGAAACAAATAAAATAATAATTTGTTAGAGGTAAAAATGTGAAGTTTTGTTGGTAAATAGATAAAAAAATATGCGAATAATAATAGTCAATTATATACAAGAAGAAAAAAAAAGGAAAATAGTGTAAATAAAATACATATCCTTTATTACAGAAGATAAAAGTATTTCATCCTAAATATACCTTAGAAAAATAGCACACGCTTTGTTGTAAAATAAACAATGCTCCTTAAAAATTTATCAGATTTTGTTTATTTAGTAATTAAATAAAATGAAAAATGATGGTTTGTGCCCACTCTTTTTCGTGCAAAACATGACGATCGAAGTGCAGAAGAAAGTCATCCAAGAATCGAGATTAATTAAATTATAAATAAAAATAATAATAAATAAAAGGTCATCATTATTTTGCTGTTTATTTATCATTATTTTGTTTTTTATTGCTTGTGTATTTCAGAAAAATAATCCCATTTGCGCCAATTTGGTTACAACAAATTGATAGGATCTATTTTATTTCTCCTAAACGAATTATTGTCATCTTTAAGAAATGTGATCTTGAAATTTTGAAGAATATTCCGAGTTTAAAATCTGTTTGTGTTCGAGCAAAACAGTTTGGCATTATGTAAATATGTCCGTCAGTCAGTTTGAAGCAACTCAAAAGATTTTGAATGAGACGGATAAAACTAGGTTTTTGTACCAACGTTTTATGTTTCTATCATGTTTTGAGCAAAATCCTTTCAAAGGAAATGTATTTGTTCGGTTGTTCGAATATAAGTTAATCACTAACAACAAAATGAAGAAAGTAGTATGACTAAAATTCAGTACACATATCTAACATAAAATGCGTAATAATGTAGAAACTTAACACATTTTGAGCTCCATCCAACAAAAATTCACCTTCAGTCGGTCTGTATTTTTAGGCATATATAAGCAGTGTAACTCAAAAACGCATTGAGTTAAATTTATTTTTTGATGTGTGATTTTGTATCTACAAGTGTAGCTTTGTATGGAATTTTTGTTTCAATCAATTGGGAAAAGCTTGTCTGAAACACAAATTTGATTTTCGGATACTTTTAATACCAGGAATTCATTGATAAAAAAAACGGATCTTAAAACTTATTAATCAGCAATAGGACCACACAATAGATTCAATAAAAATGTTAAATTCATACCAATGTTTAATATTTTGTAGCTATTGTACTGCAATGACATACAAAAGCGTTCTTTAGAACAACACCTTTCTCAAAGAGTATGTGAGAGAGTTTTAAGGAGACTATTGTTACTAAGGAGACTATCCTATTAGGCCTTTCAAGCTCTGATGAATTATAAAAAAGACAAGAGCAGAACGCAAAATGAATTTATCATCAAGAGTTTTCCCAATCATGGTTACTTTTCAACATAGTCGCAGTGAAGATTTATATATTTGCCATATCGATAGGATTTCCTTATCTGTTCTTCAAAAAGTGTTGCCAAAAGTAATGGTCTTCACCTTTACTTTAAAATGGAATTATTAATTTTCTAGGCATCCTAACTCGTTCTTTCGTTCAGGGAAGAGGTGAAAGTCACAAATACGAACAAGGACAAAAATTCTGTCGCAACAAAATATTTTGTTCAACGAATGGATCAGGTCACTCGAAAGAAGCGTGGATGCTCGAATCCTAAGCTGGCCTATAAGCGCGCCAAAATTTCTGATTTGGAGGTTGAATGTTCAGAGGTTCTTGCTGCACATTATTTACTTAAATGAAAACTCAAATGAACTACCAAATTTTTGATGAACATCTGAGTTTCGGCACATCTTTAATCATTGTTGGCAAACCTTCTTAAATGAGGAAATCGGAAACCTAGTCTAAAATCATTGAGGCAATTATGTTGAGAATCAATAATGTTTGTATGCAGCTCTTGCTAATGAATTGATTTTGTTCTTAAGTCAAATGTTATGAATCATACATTTGACTTCTTTTCAGTCGTGAAAACAAATCCATCGTATATATGAATATTCTTTAGTAATTTGCAATTCCTTAGTAAAAGAAAAAGTGGAATAACGACTTATTATCAAAAATAATAGATATATGGAACTTGGCAACATAATGTCAAAAATTTTTAAAAAGTAATGTTTTTGATTTTAAGGTCTGTGTTTTCAAGCTTACAATTTTAGTTTTTTTTTAATTAATTTTTAATTATTTTAATTTTATTCAATATTTATATTTAACTAAGGTGACCAAGACTGCATACCTTTCTTTTGATCGTGGATGGTTAGTGAGTTTGAATTCTGTTTTAAAGTAAGATGTATCGTGTATTTACACTTGATATATACTATTATATTTTATCGCAGTAGAAAACGATAAAATAGTTTGTAATGGCCATAATGTTTTTATAGCATGTTTACCTTTATTATATGCACATGATTTAAAGCAACAAGCTTATTTTCAAAATATAGTTTAATGTTATAACATTAAAAAAACCCGTAGCTAAAATGGTGAAGTACAAAGAAGAAATAAAATAGTAATTCCTATCTTACCTATTCACTTAAAGAAAAGTTTTTCCTTCTTCTCTACTCTTTTTGTCTTACTTTTGCAGTTACTAACAACAATAAATTTAACTACTGCACACATTTCGAATCATGACTATATATTTTCATGATCATGAATCATATAATCATGACTCTCTCTCTATATATGAAATACTATATATTTTCATATATTATCTCTCTAGGACTGAAGCAAATCCTATTCTGTTACATACAGTATTTATGCTTGTCTGTATAAGAAAATAAAAACAGCTTTTGTACATCTTGTGAAGACAGTGCAGATATAACATTTTAAAAAGTCAATAAATCAAGATGGTTATGCATTAAAAATAATTATTTATAATTACAGCTATAATATATAATTAATTAATTTTAAGGTTTTTACATCCCTCGTAATCATTTGTAAAGTTTTTATATTCCTTAAATATCCATCTCCAAGGTTAGATTAAACTTTAATTAAGAAAAATCCCAAATTAATGATATTTTTACATTAAGGAGAATCCAAATTAATTGCTGAGTTGCTTAATCTTTTCACACTACAAAACAAGTTATTCAATTTAAGGCCGCAGCTTCAGAATCAGACTTGACGACAAATTCGTTTTAGCCAAAAAGGAAAAGAAGTGTTCGAAATTAAATTAAGTTTTTATACATTGAATTCTTTCCTCCCAAAAAATATCAGTCCGATATTCAACCAATGAAATGAGATTTCCATTTGTTGAGGGTACTTGAAGTTTATTTATTGTATAAATAAGAGAAAAATCAAATCAAATCAACTCAATGTAATCGAAAAATTAGAAATAAGGTTTCAAAAACTGCTGAGAAATGGCCAAGATAAATTGTACCCTAGGAACAATTGCATGACATGGAAAAAGTAAAAGGTTCTTTTTGCAGTTATTTTTTCTGTTGTTATTAGGCATCGACGTAATTATCCTTCATTATCGTTTTTAGTACCACTGGCATTTGTTCTTTTTTATATCAGGAAAGAAAATAACGAAGGGTCTGGTAATGGGACGAAATACAGGCAAAAGAAAAGCGTGAATTGAATCATTGCAATGTAGTATTTGCTCCCATGTTACGGTCTAATAGAATTAAATCATTTTCTAGACCTTTGCAACTAAATAGTTTTTTTCGTCTTTCTTCCGTTTTTACTTTTATTTCTGATTCGAAGCTGTTGTAGAAGAAGAAAAAATATCGATCGACTGCACTAAGGAATTACTAACTTCACATCAGGGGGCGTTGTGTAATTTTTTCAATCATGTAGTCTGATATCACTCTTTAGAAGTTGATTTTTTTTTTTTACGAATGGCAAACTTGTATTTAACGAGATAAAAACGAAGAGAGAGAAAATCAAGTTTTTCTCCCCTATTTAGTGATATATTTTCTGATTTTAATTACATAATAATAACACTTGTAAGCGAAGTTAATATACTTATGTCTTCAAGAACAGAAAAGGAAAGACCCAAAATAAAAAACCGTTTAATGATATTAATTGTTAGTAATTCGGTAATTAAACTTTTCATTTTCTGATTGCTTAATTATATGTTTTTCGTAATATTCTTTCACATTTTTAAATATTCTTTTCCCTGTATGTAACAGTAAAACCTCTTAATTGGCATGATAGAATTTATTATTCCACAACTATTCAAATTTTCAGCAGATTTTTATCATTTAATTTTAAAGTTTTAAAAAGTTTTAAGTTTATTTTGAATTAGAAAATACTTACTAGCATTCGAGTTTTTACACTTTGCTGAAACATGATGAAAAAGATAGCTGTAATATTATACACACACACATATGTATAATGGGGACAATGATATATATTGCAAATATATTCTAAATGTTTGTATAAGGAATTAAAATGAATTAAACATTGTAAAGAATTAGATGTTTATTCGTTATAAAACGATTATAATGAATAAAACAAAAACATGATTTACCCATATTTCAGCGACTTCATGTATATATAACAGTAAAATACGCTTATTTGTTGAATATGAATACATTTTAAATTTGTCAATAACATATTTAATATTAATTTTCCTTTCAAATTTACCTTTAAATTAAAAATATTATTAATAACATTTAATACATTTAAAAGTTGCAAAAGGTATATTATATACATAAATAAAAATACTATTGAAATAATTATCCATTTGTATAATTTCTAATGTCTTTTATATTCTTAAAAGTAAATTCAATATTTCTGACTTAAATGCTTTAATAAACCGAAAGTCATGGGATGGCAGTATGCAAATTTTTATATTATCCTAGCATCCTCATTAGAAGTACCTTGTACCTCATTCTTGTTGTATACTCTCTTCAATGTTGTTTAAAATATCCAATAACATAATAACTGGCCAACGAGAATTAACCCGTTTGAACATAGAATGACTTTGGATTTCGAAACATGAGATTTAACAATTCAGAAAAGATTGCAACTTTTAAGATGCTTCATTATTAAAAAACATCGGAAGTTCATATACAGCATAAACTTTTGTAAAGAATCGCCATTAAACCATCAGCATCTGTCGAGCTATTAAGATTAATGATCTTAAAACATGTGGAAAAACAAGAAATAGAGAGAGAGCGGTATTAGTTTTTCTTTCAATAAATATGTGCTTCTGAAAATAAAAGAGCATCTTCATGGTCTGTGAGTGAGAGTTCAGATCTGAAGGTAAATTGAGATAACTTTTACTTATAGATTATAGTAGATACCAGTATATCAATTAGCCTTTCAAACACATTTTCTAGACATCAGATGACAAGTAAAAGGTAGCATGTTTAATTGAGATGTGTTTCTACTTGCTATGAAATTGTGGTGAAGATCGTGTATCGTGTATCACAAGAAAGTATAGATCCGAATTGCCAAAAAAGTATGTAAAAAATTTTTGCTGGCTTCTCAATGTTACAAATAATAAATGTTTGCCCTAGATTGAATTCTCGGATAAAATCAGACCTCTCTTAATGGAAAATCTTTCATTTCAAAAGCTTGAGGACACTTTGAAGCCCTTTATTGAATATTTTTACCCACATGTTCAAGGAATCCCTGTCTCTTTAAATCCATATTATTTAACACTGATTTATCTGGATGGTTAATCAGTGATAAATATATAGACTTATATTTGAAGTTATCAGTCTGGATAGGTGTAATTGTTCCAAAGCGTTAATGGGACTTCTAAATCGCTATGTTTGAAAAAAAAGTGTGATCTAAAAGAGGATTGAAAGATTCATTCGTGCCCGCGATCCATCACTTTAAAAAAATGGAATAACTGAAACATGCCTTTGTATCTTTCCAATCGATTGCTTGGTTAAAATGTTGTTTGATTAATTTCGATAGATTAATTTACTCCAAGTAACTAGAGTTTAAATTATATTGCACATATTATTAAAATTTAAATTTAAGATATTTATACCAAAATTTCACTTATGTCAATTACATAAAAATATGATTCTAAAATTCTGTAAATATTCTATTGGTTGGAGATGACTTTTATTGGAATTTCTCGGGAGAATTTTAACTTTAAAAAATCCGCTAAAATATTGCAATAAGTTATATGACTAACAGAAATACAGAATTAATATTCAACTTATAAATTGCTGTAAATTTAATTTAACACTCTCTCTTTCCACAAATTATCTTTTAGATAATCAGAAATGAAGATCAGTTATGAAAGACAATTATGTCGAATCACATTAATGATGAGCTGTTTTCAATAATTTGTACTCAAATTATTAAAATCGTCTTCTAATATTAGAGTGCAAACTGAAGTCATGACAAATAGTATTAATGCGCTATTAAGAAGAAAAAAATGCTCATTTTAAATCAGAAATGCTATGCCTTTTTACTGAGAAGTTTCTCCTTAGTTTGTAATCAAAATAATATTATTTAAATTTTGGGAAAAAATATTCATATTTATTTTATTCTGAATGCATTTAATCACTTTACTATAATTTTATTGGATGAAAATGAATCTGGTTCGTAATATTTAATTCTTCTTCTGTAAGTAAGGAAATGAATTTTAGAGTTTTGAGATTTAAGAGAAAAATTTCCGAATCTTCATGGAATACTTCAAACTATAATTTACAAATTTAGAGGTTTACCTTTATTACATATTAATTATACTTTTTTTATTTAAATTGTAATATATCGTTAAATTATTTATAATTTGATATATATATATATTATAAACCAGTTTTTTTAACGGTAGCATTCAAAAATAAGAAAATAAATCTTTTGGTATATTTTTTATTTTATTGTTTTTATATTAAAAAATAACATTTTAGAAGTTTTATTGAATATATTAGGCATTTAAACAAAATCAGACCGTGAAATTTCATTTGATGCGGTCAAAGTCACATTAGCTTCGAATCAGGGCAAATCAGTAATCTCAAGAGTCAGTAATTGACAGCTTCAGATGTTTTTGTGTCAAAAATATCTTAGCAATTTCCTACATCCATATAAATTGTACAGACAAAAAAGCCAGAAGTCATATGGTATTACTGAATACAACCCCTGATAATCATCACGTTTTCCAGATAGGAATTACAGAATAAATAAAGGGTTTTAAAACTATAGAATTAGTTATTACTTATGAGTAAATAATTCGCTGAACTATTAAATTCGTGAAATTCTTTTTCTGTAAAGAAAAGAGCCTAAACTTTTCAAAATATTTTCTAATTAGCGCTACTGTAACAATTGTGTAATTTACAAAAAGTGATTTAAAAGATATATAAAAAGATGAAGAAACAAGTTACATTTTGGAATATAGATATTTTAAGTATTTCATACTTACTTTTTCTTTCAGGACATATTCTTAAGAAAACTATAAAGTAGTTTCAAAATTTATTGGAAAAGAATATGGCCTTATATGAAAATATTAGAGAAATTTTTTTACCCTATTTTTTAGTTAAATGAACTGCCAAACTGAAATATTGAAAATTGATTTTCAAAATATTTTTCTTAAAGTTAGAAACTATACAGAAAATGAAACAGAATTATGAAACAAGAAATACACTTATTTTATTAATTTTCTAATGTCAAAATTTTTTAGATCTCCCTAGAAGAAAAAGACTTAAAAACCGAACAAATTACCGGACATTCATTTTTTATGAGCTTTTATTTATATTCTATCAATAAACCTGAAATACCACTTTTATAACCATCCCATTTAATATTTATAAAAAAATATTGCAGGTACTTTAATGCCATTAACATCGATAAATGTTTAAATTTTGATTTTTAAGTTCGTAATATTTTTTTTTTAAGATTTTGATGATGCTATAGAAAATTGTTCACATTCTTTCAGACACCACATCACAATTATCAAACATTTCATTTATTTACAAAAGTTATCATTCATTTACACGAATTAAATTGGTTCTAATTTAGCATTCTAAATGCTGGATACCCTTTTATCGTTTTATTTCCCAACTAAAATGCTGGAGTGTCATAATCATGTGCTTAAAATATAATAATTTCGCAAAAACAAGTTTCGCTTTTTTAGCAGAAGATAAATATAGTAAAAAAATTAGATTAATTATATCATAAAATCATAAAGAATTTTTTCTATTCAATAACTATCATTAGTCGTAACCATTATTTAGAAAATGTGAACTTTTGTATAGGTTGATTTATAAAGGTTTAGGAAAACATTCAACGGATAAAAAATATCATTCTATGTATGGACATTACAAGACATATTACAAATAAGGCCACAAATAAGTGTAAAATATCACCAGGGAATTTTTCCAAACGAAGTAATAGCTATAATGAAATTTAAAAAAAATTAAGCTATAAAAAATCTAGGAATTTAAACGACATCCCTCTTTTTCAAAATAATAATAATTGAACTTTCGGAAGGGAAATTAATGTTTATTTATTTTTCGAGATTCTTCTACATATCTTTTATTATTATGCCTTGTAATCTTAATCGAACATCCTGAAAAATTAATGGAAATCTTCAGCTCTTTTACATTAATTAAAAACGGCACGTGGACCCGTCTTATGTAAAATTTAATAAAAATCAGTTTTTTTTAAATATTATTTAGAGTAATTATTATTCAGAGTATTATTCCCATATTAAAGTTATCTGCTACAAAACTACAATTTCCAAAAATTGTACTTTGTATTTATAGTTGATATATTTTGGTGGTATGAAATTTTTCCTACGAGTTATATTTATGTAACAAAAATCGAACTTCTAACTATGTAATGCCACTTTAAAATTAAATCAACCATAAGTGCATTGCCTTTTTTAATAGACATTTCCATAACACACATGTTTTCGTCCCCAAATGGTGGGGGCATTTTAAAAGAGCATCGCATGAAGCATATATATATATATATATATGTGTGTGTGTGTGTGTGTGTGTGTGTGTGTGTGTGTGTGTGTGTGTGTGTGTGTGTGTGTGTGTGTGTGTGTGTGTGTGTGTGTGTGTGTGTGTGTGTGCTTTCAATTTTGCATTTTTTTTAACAGTATACGGTTCAACACATGTGACATAAAGTCAGGCTGTTTGAATTTGTCGACAAAGATCTGTCTGGAGAGCGTGTACTTTTAAAGGCTGTGCACACTCTGTAGATTAAAGTTAACTAGACATTCCGTTTGTTTGGGCAATACCAATCAAAACTAAGTGAATGTATTGGTAACCAATCTGCATATTGTTGAACAAAATAGAAACACTAAATGAGTTTCTAAAATTGCGACATCACACGTTTATAGAAAATTGCCACTATTAATGAATCTCTTGCACGAAGAATTGATTTTCAACTTTCCTAAACATATCTTTTGGAATATTAATATTTCTATCTCGATTAAATCAAAATTAGTTTGTCCAAATTACATTTCACTGAGAAATAAAATTAGATTTTACATGAACGGAAGCTCAATTTTATAATTATAGTGGTCGATTGTGTAGGTGTCCATGCATTTATAGTAACAGTCCATGAGCACCACGATTATTGTATGAATGTCGTAACTATTGTAAAGTTTCATGAACTCTACGAATATTGTATGAATGTCGATTATTACTTTGAAATATGCTCTGCACTGTCGATTCTGAAATGATGAATACTGAACACACTGTTCGCACTCTAGCTTTAAAGTAATTTGAAAAATAAGCAAATTTGTTTGTTTTAGTTTCATTTGCATAAAGTCTCATCTTCCCCGTTCCTCTTCGGTGAAATGAGGCTCTTGCAGCTTGTTATCGCGAAATCGTTTTAAAATCACACTTCCTGGAAGGATAGTTCAGAAAGCGACGTCTGTATTTTTCTGCAACTCGGATCGCATTATGATTATATACCGCATAAACCGACAACATTTCCAAACATTTTTCGTTACTGAAATGTAATTGTTTAAGAAACAGCACAGTTGTGAATAAAGAATTAACTTTTTTGCTCGGCATTAAAGCTACTGTCTGTCAATCAAAGCTGTTATTACTTCGACCAATCAAAGTGAACAACATTATTCGTTATTCGCAAATTTCTTTCAGGTAATGATGATTGAAAAATGTACTGAGAGGCCAATAAATGCATTTGATGATTTTATTTTTGCATTGAAGATATTTGCATTTCTGAAATAAATGTCTCCATCTAAATTTGTGAGAAGTGTCTCTAAATTTAAATATATATAGATAAAAATGTGAACATGTATGTATATATAGAAGAATTTAAAGGAAACATTTTACTAATTGACATTTATACACTATGTGGGTGCATAAAAATTTAATTTTTTAAAATTTTTACTGTCATCAATCACAAAATCCATAGTTTCTCCTTTAAATTTTCCTTTTTTTTATAAAGCTGTGTAATTGGAAATATACAACAAAGTTCAATCTTTAGTGAAATATAATCTTCCACTTTTATGAGACACCCAATTTAAACACATTTATACATGTGTGTGTATGTCTTTAAAATTTTAAGAGTATTATATTAATTTCCAAAGCATCAATGACATATTTTATAACAAATTAATGATTTTCTACTGTTATGAGGCATCATTTCAGATCATTAAATTTATTTGGCAGAATTTCCCAAATGAATTACAAAATCAATATTCATTATCTTCCAAAAAAAAAACCTTAATAATGCAATAAATTGAAGCTAAAACGTTTTCAATGAATTCTTTAATTATTATAATACTTAACCTAGTTAAGTTTATAGCATCACATTAAATATAAATGGTAAATCTAGTGCGCTAAATATTATGCATTCCTGTATGCTAATACGCTAAATAAGAGTTTTGAGTGATTAAACCGGAAGTTTCCGATCAAATACTCTTTCCCTCGAGCTTAGCATGGATTTGCATATTTTGCCGCCCTTTGGGAACTGCGTGAGAACCACCGAGGCAACTTATTAACGAGATCTTTTATAATATAGGCATAATTAAACTTTAAGCGGCCTGAAATCTCCCTTGTTTACAGTAAGAGTCTGCTGCCTTCCCCTTTTGACTTAGGATGGTAATGATTTTGCTAAGCAATTTACCTCTTATAATAGTGAAGTACCAAATGAATTATGCTTTGGTTATATTGATTAAATCTTTGCGAGATGTGAATTTAGAGTCTCTAGCAATGATTTGAGGAACTTGCTAGTTTTTTGTATCTTTGGAAATTGCTAGTTCCAATCTACAACTTACATATTTTAAGCTTAATGTTTACGTTTTATCTCTTTTACAGAAATCTACTTTGATGAACCTTTTTTTAATTTCCATTGGTTTTTATTTTTAAGATATAACACAATTTACCATATTTATCATTTTACATTACAAAAAAAACGAATTAAAAAGTTTCCTAATTAAACGAAAGACATTTAGTGTCCTCCGTTTTCTGAAGGCCCTTACTATTAAAATACTAGAAAAATAGTAGATTATAGATAGAATATTTGAACAATAGTAGAATACAGATAGAATATTAGAATATTTAGAACAATCAAGATTGTTTAGAACTATTTAGTTGCATTGATATAAAATAGCATTAAGAATTTGTTTGAATGTAATTATAAAAATGTCACTAAAATTGGTATTAATAATCATCGGAAAATAGACTATTAGTATTTGGTGTAATTATTTGAAATAGTTTTTTTCTATATTTTTTTAACAATTGGTATTTCTATTTCTTATATCCTGAGGAAATAAGGAATTCCTCGTTAATCCACTGATTTTTAATATGCATACTCAATTATTGGATAAAATTTGACAGTGGTCCATAGAAAATTTCATCTGAATGAAATTTTCTATGGACCACTGAAGAAATCTCATCTGAAATGTGTCATGCGCATGTTAAATCATTGATAAATATCACACGAATTACAAATTTTAAATTAGAAACAAATAATTGAATTAAAAAAATGTGATAGTATAAAATTTAAGTCAAATATAATCAAATGTTGTTTTATAGTAAAAGGAATATCCAGATATTCCAATTAAACTTAAGATATTTTTCTAGAAAGCCATTATTCTAAAAAAAAAAAAAAACATGAATAAAAATTACCATTATTACTATTACTATGATTACTTTTATCCATGATCCTTTTTATTCATTTACTCTAGAAAACATGAATGAAAGTTATATTCAATTTCGGAATAATAAAATATGTCCGATAAACAATTCTTTATTAGTCATTCCTGCATTGTATTCGTTAAAAAAATGTCTCTTGGGATTTTAAATTATATTGTTGGTTATTCCAGCAGGATTGAAAATACAAAACCGTGCGATTGCATTTTTATAAAACTTATATGTTTTTACTTAGATATTTTTTTCCCTTCTACTATTTAGTTAAAATAGATTAAACCTATTTCTAGTATAGTTATTAATTTACACAAATTAAGAATAGTAGGGAAAGATTAATTTTCAGTGTATAATTAGATATTTTTTATATCTTAAGTTTTTGATGGATTTAACATTTCACTGTTTAAGCGTAAAGGATTATTAATCAAATCAATGAAAAAATAAAACTTATTTTGTATGAAATAAAGTCTATTTGCATTGCTTATGGTTATTCACAAATTTAATTAAAGATTCTTCAGATGGCATTAAAATGAAAAAAAAGACTACTTTTGAAGTCATAAGAAAATTTGTCTAAATTTCTTGACATTCAAGAAGTGAGTGAATATGCTTAGAAAGATCTTCTGAAAATGTCACGTGTGTAGTTCATATTTTTACATTTTCATAAATGGATCTCAGGCCCTATCCTCAGGTGGAACAGGATTTTTCGAGCAGTAAAAAATAGAATCTCTAGGTAAAAAAAAAAAAAAAAATGTAGGAAGTAAGTAGCTTAAATTAGTTTATGTAATTTGAGATCCGAAGTCGTATATATTTTTAAGCAAAAAAATCTGTTCTCTGAAATGTGTGTTGATTCAAATAAACAGAAGTCCTCCATTTTTTTAAACACAAGAATAATTGTATTTGTTCATTCGGATAAAAAAAATCAATGTGGTTATTTTGTAATTACATTTATCAATCAATTGCTTTAAAAGCATTAAATTAAATATAAATAATTTTTAATTAATTGACTCTTAATTCATAATTTATATTTAAATTATCCCCTAAACAATAGAATATGTTAAGTCTTTTGCAAGTAAATAAAATTTCAGGACAATACTTCGCATTTTTAGCTTTTTTTCGAAAAAATCCCATTTTATGTTTTATTGGCATGTTAATATAGATTTAATATAGACTTCATTAATGAGGTCGAAAAGAAAATTTTATTTTTATATTCATAGCTTAGTTATTTTAAACAAATATGTATTTTAATTATAAGAAGACTGTTCTGTTGATCATTTCGATCTTATATAGTTCGAATCGAAAAAGATTGGAAATATATCAAAAGAAGAATTTTGAAGTAAGATTTATATAGTAATTTGTCAGAAAATAATATACATTTAAGCGATTTTAGAAATCTAAAGAAAATTTTATAGAAAGATTGATCGCCCCACGTTTCTTAAATAGGAATAAATACAAAATAGTCTTCATCCGTCAAATTGTTAATTATTTTAAAACACAAAATTTTATCATATAAATTTCCATGAGTCACTTTCAATGTTCATAAACAGCCTTTTACATTCTTTTTTCAGTGCAATTGTAGAGATTAATGGAGATCTTCAAAAAATTAATGCTAAAGCTAAAGCCACAAAATCAGAAAAGAGCACATTTTATTTTTAATATTGAACACTTTTATTTATGGTTCTTACTGTTCATGTTCATTTTTAATGTCCATATAAGTGGCGCGTTATTTTCTTTTCTTTAAATGTAATGTAAAAGATTAAGGTTTTCAGGAAATAATATTCATTCTGAAACCCCGAAATATAAAAAGAAAATATTCTAATTTTAATATTAACCACTTAATTTATGGTTTTACAGTTCATATTGCATTTCAGTCATTTCTACATAATTATTCTAAAGACCGAAATGTTAAACATTTCCTGCTTGTAGAGATTTCAATACCTAAATTCTTATCTCAGATTATTTGTTCCATTTTATTGATTATGATGTATGCCTTTTAAAAATGTGTTCATCAATTGAAGGGTTTGCTGCAAAAAGGATGCAGCTCTAACCTAGGGGAATTTGGAGTTACATATGCTATCATGTGGTAAAATAAAAACTTGTTCGTTTGGTGCAGGAAAGATGTAGCTCCAATCGTTAGTTCGATGGAGCTGTTTGTTTCATTCGTTTTATTCAATATAGAGGTATCTCCTGATACTACCGCCATTTTCCCCCACCGATCGTGGCTTCGGAAACACCGAAAAACGTGCAAGGAAAATAGAAAGAGTTTTTACACCGTGTGAGTATACTGGTATCATAGAGAAGACAAGTGAAAAGTTTGTTGCTACTAAAGTTACTCAAGGAATGATTTTCAACTTCGTTTATCTATTAAAAAGTTTCTTCCTGAAAACTCTTTAAATCATTTTAATGGTCACAAAAGTATTTTATAAAGAAATATAGAGTTTTCACTTATGAAAAATTCAAATTAATACGGGAAATGTATTATGTAGAGAGTGTTCGACTACTCTGTAAAAAGACAACAAGAATATTGAACATCCAAAACATTATTCCTTTAATATTAAACAAGATTTTGCCACCTTATTCCCACTTCCCTCCACTTAAGAGCCCAAAATATAACAATGGAATGAAACTAGCTTGCAAATACGCTTCACAAAATGATATGTAGTCCTGCGATGGCCTACAGCTGCACGATGCAGCAGATGAGTTCGACGTTACAGAGGGGGAAGTGTGATGATTAATGGAAATATAATTTTTTTTTTCCTTTAAAGTCTAGTAATATATATAATTTGTTTATATTTTGTTAGTTTACTTTAAATAATTAATAATATTACTGTAAATTGCATTTTTATTGTGAAATATTTTTCACAGAGGAAGATATACTATCTATTTGGTTGCAAAAAAAGAGGTACCTCCAGCATCCCAAATTGTGCCACGTCAACTGAAAAATATATTTTTGAGTGAAAATACTGTTATGATATATAGGAATAATTAATAAGATTGATCAAAAGGAAAATCTTCACACAATTTGGAATTTAGAACCTTCAAACGATTTTTACAGTTTTCTGCAAACTTGTATAATTGAATCTACCTCCTTTTAGCAGCAAACCCTTCAATTTTGTTTAATATTATGTCAATTAAATTATTGATGTCTAATATGTAATGATGTTCCTTTTTATGCAACGTGAAATAATTTCTCTTACAGAGATTATTCTTATTGGTTTTAATTCTTCTGCGGAATAGAGATGTTATAAATACCATAAGCCTTCTTCAGAATCATAATAAATTGATTAAAAATAACCATTTATTAGAAAGATGATAAGTTTGGGGCGTATTAGTGAAGATGATATCACAGTATAATCTTTTTTAGGAAAGTGTCACATCTAAACTAAATAGCAGGCATTCTGAAGAAAACAAATATATATAGATTTATTTGCTTTTGATATCAAATTCTGCAAATAGTGTCCATATTTGATACAAAGAAAGCGATGATATAAGGAAAAGTAAATTTAACTGTATCTCATATTATATTCCTTAGTAAAAGTAAAATTTATTTAAATTCCGTTTTTTTAAACAAAAAAATGTCCGTAGCATTTCCCCGCGGCTTTTAAAAAAGAAATTTAGAAACATAATTATCGTCTGCTGAAATAACAGCTTTTAAATGTTAGAAAATTTAATTCTACCTTTTTGAAAGGTAAGAATATTTTCTCCATGATTCTAGCTATAAATAATTAAGATGATAAAAAAATTTAAAATTCAATAATGTGATTTTTCTTTTTTCTCTTAATGGTATGTAAGTAACGGAAAATCGAGTAAGAAAACTGGAATAGTATATAAGCAAATTTAACTTTTAAAATACTACTACACGATATTGACATTTTCTTATAATTTGGGATTTAAAAACGTGAAGAACGTATGTGAATGTTTTTTCTTCTTTGTAAGTGATTCAATGTTACTAAATGTGTTTGGTTTGATCGTAGATGGGGATATTTTATTATTTTTTTGTAATAAATCTGTCAATTAAACATCAAAAATTAAATATGCTAGGGAAACAAAGTTTTTATTGGTATATTGTTCTGTGATAATTATCCACAATAAAATAAATTCTAGTAAAAACATTCAAATTTCTCTACAAAAAAAAATTTTAATATTTAAAAATATTTATTCATATTGGAATAAAACCAATTCTACATACATAGATAAGGATTTATATGGCTTGGTTCAAAATCAATATAAAATATTTACATTACATTTTATTTAATGCTATATATATTCTTTTCTTTATGAATTTTGAAAATTTTCCTTTTATTTTGATGGAGTGTATTATTATAATTTACTTTAAAAGTGAAGTTAAATTAAAATTGCAAAATGAAATCAAATAACAATTTTATATTGTTCTCGTGAGATATATGTAGTTATAAATAATGTAAAATATTTTTTTTCGATAAATACATAAATGCCATTATTTACCAAGCATTGTGTTTAAAAGATCTGAAAATTGCTTTCATCGCCTATCTCTGCATTATTTATTATGTCTGAATCATATTTTCATACATTTCATTAGATATTATTGTTGATTTATTTAATATCTCAATCATACTTTATATTAAATAAGAGAAAATAATTCAAAATTTGAACTCAGATAGGTCGATTTTATTAAAAAATGATTACGTTTGCAATCAAATTTTTAATAAGGCATTGTATGTAAATGTTATCGTATGATGAAGTGTAAAATAGTTAAAGATAGAAACTCAAAAAATAAACGCATTCTGTAGAAAAACGCATAAAATACAAGAGCATTGATATTGTATACACATTATTTGCTTCATCTACTTTCTATTGTATACTTTTCTGGAGAACAAACAACAAAATAAAAGTAAAAGAATTAAAATGATATAAGGCTGTATCCATTTAATTTCTTTTTAATAATTTTCTCAGATTTAAAACATAGTCAAATTGCACCAAACAAAGAAGAAAAATGATATATTTATAAACTTTTACAAGCGAACTACACAGAAAAAATTTAATTCGTTGACTTAGCTTTAAGAAAATGCTTTCTCTACTAGAAGCAATTCCTTGTTACTAGATTTTTAAAATAAAGTGTAATTTTTTTCCAGTAGCACCATATAATATTCTATCCTTTTTTAATTTTTTAAAGACATTATTTTCTAAAATATTCATGATGATGTCCTAGAAAAAGGAGGATATGCTTTCATGCATTTTACTACAATTAACATATATTTCATCCACTCGGGTGACTTATCAGTAATGACTACAAAGAAGTTGCCTTTTTTTTTTTCAAGTTTGTAATTCTAAACGCCTCATTTATTTCGTATTTTTCACGGTCCGTGAGCATCTTTATTCTATGCTTACAATAAGTTTTAAACAGATTTTTTTTCAGGATAAATTTGGTTGTGAAAATTCAAATTAAGCAATTTTGAACTTTCAAAGATTCTATAAGAGCATTTTAGTACAATAAATGAGAAAAAAAGACAATGAAAATAAATCGTTTCCAATAATAAAACGAACACTCTCTTTCTTAAATTATTTTAGTTTTGCTCATCTAATTTATTATTATCTTTCTTATAATAATATTCCTAAAATATAGATCTATTTCAAAAATAGCAATTGTACTTAACTTAGTCTGCAAACATAATTTAATTTAATTTTAAATGTTTTGAAACTAATTTCATCTTAGAATTTAAACAATACTACACATTATTATTAAAATCGAAATTTGTAATAAAGTGTTATTTTTATCACAATGTCATTCATATTTATTTCACAAATAAAATATTCACTAGTAAAGGACAATTACTTTCAAAACATAACGACACATACTTTAGTTATCAAAAAATTAGTTTATATTTCTATAGAGATCCTAATATTATTGCTTACATCAAATGAAAAAGAGCATTTATGTGTATAGATAAAGCGAATGCAATAAAATAATCTAAAAAAATATTTATGTTTGAATTTTTTGAAAATAAATAATGTTAAGTTAGGATAATAATATCTTAAAAATAATAAGTTAGGATGTAAAGCTTAAAAATCATTAAATGGTATGATGCCGAGCGTCAGCACTGGGTATATATATTTAAAACAAAACAGAAAAGAATATTTCAAGATTTGAATATAAATTTCGGCATATAATTCAATAAATATTTCTATTCTTCAGTATTATTCAGAGTTCAATAAATATTTCAGGGTAATTCAGGAATCTACAAATATTTCAGGATAATTCAGGATTCGATAAACACTTCAGGGTAATTCAGGATTCAATAAATACTTCAGAATAATTCAAGATTCAATAAATACTTCTGGATAATTTAGGATTCAGAATGTTTCAAGATTTTAATATTTCATTCTGAAATATTTCCAATATTTCAGAATACTCGAACAGAAGATACTGTTGGTAAATAAATGCATCCAATTGTTATTATTTTTAAATTAGTATCAGATATGATAGCGCCAGATGACTCAGAAATATATGTTCTTCGAAATATATGCCAAGTTGTATACCACAACTTCGGATTTCATGTTGTGTGTTCCGATTCCTCTTGTACTATCATAATGTTGCGTTATGTACATACGTTAAATCCGACCATGTATCATAGATCTTTGGATGGTGTGGGACGCAGTTTTGAAGTAGGCTATCAACACATTAGGGTTGTCTTCGTCATCAAGGTTGAATATTAACAAATTCTTCCCAAATTGACTCTAATATTGCGTTGTCGTTGCACGTTATTAGAATGAAACTAAATTTCCTGAAATACATCATGAAATTATTTCTTTGAATGATAAATTTTCTGCTACTTCTCCAAAAAAGATGATAATGTCTCATGACAGAATCATGGCTTAGCAGCAGAGCCCCGATATCACCAAGAATCCGCTGATTGTATGAGTCCATTGAACATTGAATCTACCGAGTGTTAAAAAACCACCTACTATTGTTGAATGGAAGTTTGAAGAGGAAGATATGAATTAAAAATAATCTTCGTCATTTCGCCACATTTCAAAATTATGAGCTTCATCTCTAAATATGTCCTGTGTAATGTCAAAACAGAGCACTACTATGAACAGTAATATGATATGTCTATATTATTATTAATAATAATAATATAGATATAATATAGTCTATATTATTATTATTAATAATAATAATAATAACAATATATAATTCTTTATATATATTAACCCATTAAACGCCAAAACTCAAAATCATTATTCGTTTTCGATGCAAACAATACAAGTTATTATTTTAACAACTTATGATAGTAATTTAATGTAAAAATAAGGAAACTGCACTTCCCTTTAAAAATATAGGGTGTTGCGTTGGCGCAACGTCAGCGGAAAAGAAGTACGAATGTTGATAGTTATCATCGAGCACTACGCCGCAATTTCTTCACGTTTTAAAAACTAGACATTTTTGTGAGTTTATTAAAGTGTGTAAAAAAGTCAAAACACTTCTTTGAAAACTTTAATTTATTAAAAACTAACAAATAAATGTAGTTGATAAGCTTATTATGTAAGAATAAGGTGACGTAAATTTCAAGTAGGATATGCTTCACTACAATTGTGATGTAAAGCAACTTCACAAATATTGCAGCGATAAGTAGTTTGGCTGTGGCAATACTTTTAACGTAGTCTTCTACCGTCTGTAGACTTAACAATAAAATGTCCTTCGGATATTGGTTTTGTAAGGTTGAATTTGCTCGGACGTCCTGTAGCTGATCTTTTCTTATTTATCTCACTATCCAAGGGCGTCTGTAACAGATGAAGCACAACCTCTCTTCTAAAATCCAACAGTAACTTTTTACTTCCTTCTTCAGAAAATCTTGATATTTTCCAAGCATTTGTTAGTGCAACATCGATAAAATTTGAAAATATCGGCCACCACCATCTTTTGACACGGACCCTAATTCTGTAATTGGAAACAAAATTGTCGCACAAATCTACACCACCTATTTTCTGATTATATTGATCAATGCAGTGAGGTTGGACTACTAATATTTTCTTCTTCTGATTTTTAGAATATCGAGAAACATTTTTTAGTGGTTCAATTTTTTTCAAACGTCACAACAGAGTTGTCGTTCCACCGAACAACAAGTATTTTTTTGTTTTCTTCATACTGAAAAAAAAAAATCAAAAAAGATTGAAAATATCTGCACTAGTTTTATCTTCTATGATTTGTTTGATGCGATCAATTGAAGCATTTTCTTTTTTTTTTTTGGTTAAGGCCTATCAATTGGTTCCTTTCTCGTCCATCGTAATTCTTCCTTTTTCCATTTTTTTAGCAGAACTTTTGAGATTATCTAACTTTTTTATATGAACTTCAACTTCCCCTGCAGTATCTCTAGGTAAAACTTCATTATCGTTATTTAAAATATTTTCATTACCTTCTTCTTCATCACTAGCATCTGCTGTTTCTGGAGGTACGACAACAATATCGGTCCAATCTGCATCTTTGTCATCAGTATTTTGTTCGACATTTTTTCCAAAGCTTTTTCTAACGTAAGCTATCTTGTTCTACACATTTTAAACCACAGATGACAAAAAAGTTGCTACCAATAAGACGCACAGTACTGAAATAAAATCCTTCAAGAAGGATAAAAGTCTACCCCCTTTCCGCTGACGTTGCGCGAACGCAAAACCTGTTTTTACTTTCCCCTCCAACCCCACAGAAACACCTGCTTTGTGGAATGTACTGACAAAGAGTGACCTTGGCTAATGTATATCACAACCAAACCCCTTTAGTTTTTAATCTTTATTTTTTCTGAGAAAAAATGAGTTTGGAAATTTGAACAAAAAAATGCTTAAAGTAAAACATCGATTACTAGGTGTAAAATAATCGATTTAAGTCAATTTTGTCACTGATTTCTTAGTAGTGCTATTCTTTAATATAAAACTGTAATTTATTCAAAAATTTGTTTAATGGTTATTTTTTTATATTTATTTATATAGACCGTTGCGTCAACGCAACACTAGCGGTTAATGGGTTAATAGAATGAATTAAGATCAAGCATTGCAAACAAATGTATGAAGCACTTGTTGACGATAATAATTTCAATATTTACGTGTCTTAGCAACTCCCGATTTATCACCAAGCAAATAGATAGTGAAGATTATATAATGAAACTCGACGATCTTGGCATAATTCTAAAGTCATCAATTAAGTCCATAAGCAGCCATAAAACGTAAATATCATAATTTCTCATTTAAGTATATCGGAAAGATTGAATGTATATTTAATAAAGATTTTCCATATAATATTATGATATGAAAAGCAAATTAATAATAGACAAAAGTAATTTATAATTCAAAAATTAAAACTGGAAATTGGGCATTACAAACAAAAATTGATTTTAAAAAATAATACAAGACCGATAAATAAAAGTTAAAAATCAGGAAGCTAAATAAATATCAGAGAGATACCCCGTCAAAACTGATAAGCAGTTGTGCTCATAATTTTTAAATCATACTATAAATAAAAGATCACAAGGCACAAAAACTTTATAAGGAAAAAAACGATTTTTTAAGCGTAAAACATAAATAAAATATTTAAGTCATATCAAGCATAAAAACCAAAAATACTGCACTTGAGCAAAATGTAAAGAAAAGAGATATACATTCCAAAAAAGCAGTATCAGAAATAGCATTAGTATAAAAATATATGTGGAAAAAAAGCTACATGAAATATTCTTTGTTGGAAATCTTTAATATGATGAAGGTTTAAAAAAAAAAAAAAAAAAAAAAAAAAAAAACATTACTTTTAACATACACAGGGTGATGAAGAAATAACAGGAAGTTTTCTGTTATTTCTAGCGTGTTATATACTGGACGAAATATAACAGAATTTAGCCACCATACACATTAAAGTATGCGGTTTAGATTTAACAAAAAAAAAAAAAAAAAAAAAAATTAGTATCAAAAATGCCGATAGGGGAAATCCTGGCGCTACAAGCGCATAATGTGTGGAAAAAGAATACATAACTGCCTATGGAAACAGTAAATAGCAACACATCAAATACCAATGAAAAACTTTTATTATAGCAACTTACAAATTTGGCTCGAAGTGACCACCAACTTGATGTTCTAATAAGTGCATGCGGTACAAGAGGTTTTCAACGGTGGCTCGCAGCTTATCGGCATTTATTCGTCTGACAGGTAACGTTATTTGATGTTTGAAAGTAGGAATGCCAGGAACATGCCCTTGATATAGAACGCCTTTCAAGTGAACCAGAACCGCCTCACAATCAGAAATTGCCAAGACTCAGATCATCAGTTAATGGGTGTTATCTTGTTTTAGGATCTTACTCAATATCTTCTGCACCGTAGAGAAAGAGATATCTGTTTATTGTGATATTGAACGCGCATTGCTGGTATCCTGCTTATTATTGCTCCAGTATTGCTGTCTCGCCTGATCCATAACGACGGTTGCAACTTCTTCAAATTGTTACTGCTTGATACCTTTATATCCACGACCTGGTTGCACATTAATAATTCCTATTATTTCAAATCTTTCAACCATTCTTAGTAAGTTAGTGATGGTCATCGGTCCCCTACGTAATTATTTTAACCACTGGTATTCGCAAAGAGCAGCACTGACATTTTCATCTCGCTGATAAAAAAGCTTGACTAATAAGGCGCATTCACGTAGTGACAACGCAATCGATGTGTGAATTTTTGTAGAATGACTTAAATTCCCGCAACCCTTCCTTTTATCTTCGATGTCATGTCACAAAGTACCCGTATAAGCAAATTGCATAATAAAGTTTCCGAGCCAGAATTTCCCTTATCAGCGTTTGTGTCTTGATAAATCGAAACCCCATACTTTAATATGTATGGTGGCCAAATTTTCTTATATTTCGTCCAGTACATAACATGCTACAGGGTTCCGAACACCTTTTATTTCTTGCTCACTCTGGATATATATATATGTGTGTGTGTGTGTGTGTGTGTGTGTGTGTGTGTGTGTGTGTGTGTGTGTGTGTGTGTGTGTGTGTGTGTGTGTGTGTGTGTGTGTGTGTGTGTGTGTGTGTGTGTGTGTGTGTGTGTGTGTGTGTGTGTTCAATGATTATATCGCTCAAAAACAATTTTAGTAGCAGAAGCAGTATTCTAGCGAAAATATTAATAGGTTGAGAGATTCCATTTCCGATTATCGTCCAATATCGTTTAATACTTTTAAGAATATTTCCAACAGAATAGTTTACAAATTAATAGAATTTAAAAGTTAGAAGAAATTTAGATTGAAAATTGAATAAGAATAGAATTTAAAAGTGGTTTCAAAAATTTGAATAAAGATTACATTTTTTTAATACATTATGTAAGAATGTTTTATTATTTAACTTATTTTTGCTGTTTTACATAATTTTTTTTTACTACTTAAAACACAAACTTGCAAGGAATAAATACTTTCCCCAGAAAATATCAAGAATTAGGCGGTATAGAAAAAAGAGCTTCTATTCTTTACTTTTTTTACATTTATTATCACTCTATTATTTTTACATTTTTTTCAAGAGAGTAAAAGGAAATTAAAACATCAATTATTTCCTGTCGCTTGCTATTTTGATACTTTGCCATATTTTTAGGAAGACCACCTTCTGAGAGGAAATGAAGAGATTCTGGAATGTTTCAGATTTCGAGCGGGATCATTACTCAAATTCAGGTAAATTAGGGTGGAGTAAAAGCAATTTCATGACAGGACGGAATGAAGTGGTTTTTAAATAATTCAGTAAACTCCTCCACATATTCAGAAAATTCCATTATTTTTCTGTTTATACTACTCACAATTTTAAACATTAAAACGGAATAAATATTTATTTCTTGATAAGTAATAATAAAGCATTGACATATATATGCTTTACAGTTCGATCAGAAGTTTAAAATTATTGTTTCTTAAGGAAAAAATAAATATTGAGACAGAATTTTCTCACGCTTTTACTCCGATTTTAAATTTTACGATCCAGCAATGCTTTATTGTTTTGTTGTCGAAAGAAAGTAAATAAATTTTACTTGTATCTTTTATTTGCCCATTCTTAAAAAAATTGTCTAGGGTTTTAGGAATAAAGCAATAAATCCTCTTACATGATAAGTTCAAAATTTAATAAATTATATTAATGTCTTGAAACGATGAAGTAGTCTTTCCAAAGCAACTGATTTTAAATGATGTTTGTTGAATGTGCAAAGCATTATAGTGTTATTTTTGTTATCCTGTTTATGATCCATTGTTCCCCTTAATCTGGGTGTTCCTGGTTCGGGTATGGTTGTTCTTCTTCAGTGTTCTATCTGTGAGATATGTGAATGTGCCCCCCCCCCCTGTAAAAAGGGGCTGTACAAGCGAATGTGACGCATGAAGTAGCTAAGTCGTACTCTTGGCCCTAGCTGGAACTACTGAAAAAACAAGAGACGCTCACTAGACTTAAATCGCTGACAGATAATTGTCTGCGAGCTTGTAAAGTGCCATAAGTCCCAACACAACAACATGATCCATTGGATGTACAAAGTGATCAAAATTAAAACACTCCTACTCTGCGTTCTCTATACGACGAACTGCTTAATGTAAAGGCTCCAAAGTTGGTGAACGTACTATTCAAGACAGGAGGAGAAGGATTGCGCGAAAAAAATAGTTCCACAAACACCGACAGATGGCGCTGCCCAGCAGAAAATATGCTGAAAAATCACAAATAATCAAAAAAAAAAAAAAAGGAACAAGCGTTATGGACTTTTTTTAATTTCTTTTCAGATATGAAAATAAAGAAGATAAAAAAATGAAAAAACTTAAACTGTCATTGTAACTGTAAATTAAATGTCTTAGAAATGTGTATTTTGAGTTTTTTCAGCCTATCTTTTATTGCACACGGTTCTTTTGGAACTTTTTTTTAATTGCGTAATCCGTCTCCCCTGTCTTGAATGATATGTTCAACAATTTTGGAACGTTTTCGCTGAGTAGTTCATGTTGGAGAACTCAGGATAGGGGTGTTTTAATTTTTATCACCTTGTATAATCATATTATTTGCATGCAAATGATTTTTTATTAGAAATATATTATCGATTTTCGAAATAATATCCAAACGATTAGAAATATAATTTGTTTAACTGTAATGTGTGAAACATAGCCAATCGATTTCCTAGATATATTAATATTAATAAATATTGTTTCTGTCAGCAATAGCAAAGTTTGTTAGCCGTTATTTTTTTAAATATGATTTTCTTTTTAACTTTAATAATGAAAAGTATTATGTCTTATAAATTTTAATGATGATGATGATGACGTGTCCGTATTACCACGGAAAGGGAGTGCAGTAGCTTCTGAAGGTAAAGACCCCGATACATTTTTTTAAAAATTTTTATAAACACAAAATAAATGCATTAAAATTACAGCAGTTTATCATGCGCTTATCTTTGGATTTACAGTAAGACATTTTTCTAATTGAGGAAAGCAATCATGAACTGCTTCAAGAGATTGAAGTTTTCATATGCAGTTTTTTGGATAGAATAGAGAAGTTTTTGTAAACTGTGTTTGATAATGGCATTTTGAAATAATACTAATTTTAAACTTTATAAATTAGATCAATGCAAAAAATAATAATGAACGTAAATCATATATTTATTAAAAAATTTTAACTTCTTATAAGTTTTGCAAATAAACGTTTATTTGGGGCGGGGATGATGGGAAATTTTATACGTTAAATTATAACAGGCAAGTTTCTATTCGCATAATATATTGCTGCAAAATCTGCACAATGTTGCTCGATGTATTGAACACTTTATAGTAACGTGATGTTATCATAATTATATTAGAGAATATTTTGAATTAATTAAGTGGGGGAGAATGTCATAAAGAAAAGTAATTCCTCTTTTTTTTTTTTTTTTTTTTTTTTTTGGAAGTTCGAGATATTGCATTTGTATAATACTTATATTGTCTTTGCTTTATTCATTTGGGGTCAAAATAAATGTTACTTTTATTTTCTTTTGAACAGTTTCGCCTGTGACAACAAACTTGCCACCTTTTACTGAAGTGCCTAATAGAGAAGGTATTTTCCAAGAGAAATTTTGTTTTAGCTCATTGGCAAATCATATAGATATTGATAAAAAAAAAGTGAAATGCAGATGGAGTGAATAAAGATGTAAAATAATATAAACATCATCAACCAATGAAATGTACCACTTATTTTTTCTTACAAGTATAATATTATAAATTTAAATTGGGCAAATAAAAGCAATTATAATAATGTATGATATAAAAGCATAATTGCCTCATCCTTTTTTTTGCTATTGTTTTCAATTTTCATTAAAAAAAATTATGCAAAAAAATCCTTTTAAATGAAAATCATGTTATCAATAAACTGTTAAGAATATGCAATTTCTGACTGAAAATTAAAATTCTTTGATTTTCTTTAGTATCATGTTTCTTTTAAGTAGATTCTGAAGATTTTTCGTATATTACTGTAATCGGGAAAGTAGATTTCATCAACATTGTAACCACAGTTATTTAAATTGAATCAGTTTCCTCATTACTGAATCTAATATAGAAATAACATTATTAATGATGATTTGTAGATATATATCACATTAATTTAGTTATTCACTACATTTCAGTATAAGTTATATAAAAAAAAAATTTATATATTCATTTTGAGAGATGAGTATTTTAAATATAGCTTTAGAATAAATAGTCGTCCAACTGTGAAAGAACATAAAATTATTTTAGTCATTGCATTTTAAAAACAGTGGGTAGATAATTAGTATAACACATGCCTACCTTTTTGAAATTTCATTCTGTACAAGAAAAGGACATCTGACCACGACGTCAAATTTAATATAAATTAGATCCAAAAAGAGGTAGATTTTCGGATGGATTTTGTTTCATCTGGAACCTTTTAACTTAGAAGCAGAATCGTTGAAATATGCCATTGCGGCCTCATCAAAGAAATGGCAGCTTCTGAAAGAAAACTTATCGTTATATTATTTTGCTAAATTATTTCTGACCAGAATTTTAAGCTATTGAATTTTTTTATTTGTTATTTCTTTTTGGCACTCTTGATATCATGTTTCCTATTTATTGTGAAAGAAGAAGACTCTGGGAAAGTAAAATTGGCAGCATTTAATGGATCCAGTCTTTGTTACATTTAATTTTAAAGAGATTGAAAGCTGTGGCATTCGTTAATAAAGGAATAATTTAAATCGTTACTATATCAACTAATAATTGAGAACATTTGTGTAATTCATGTAATAAAAATCTATCATTTTTCAAGAACACTTTGTATCATTCGTTATAAAGATGAGGCGGTAACTTCTTTAGATTTATTCGTAGAATGATTTTTTTTTCTATGTCTTCTTTTAGAGATATTGAAATAACTGAAATTACTTTAATGAAGTGATCTGTTATGAAGAATTTCGGCCGTTTAGCTAAGGTAATGTGGATCATGCCACAATTGGTGACATTCATCGTTAAAACTTTTTTTTTCTGTTTACACTGATTTTGAAGCTTTAAAGTGTGCTTTATTTCAAATTACGATTTCACACTTTTAATAAGTTTGAATAGTTTTGAGATTTATCCTAAATATCATAAAACAATAACTTGTTTTTGAACAAATGAAGAGTTTGTTCTTATAAGCTAATAAATTTCTTTCTCAAAATATCTCAAACATGTTACAAAAACCATTAATGATTAACTAGCATACTTTTATTAAATGCTGTAGGTAATGCAATGCTTCACCTAGCTAAACAGCAGAGTCACATTAAGAATCTAGCGCTAAGCTAATGTTCTGAATATTGCCGCAAGATGAAGTCGATTCCCTATCGCTGAATGGTCATAGCACTGGTCTCTCAATCAAGAGATCGTAAGTTCGAATCCCACTAGAGACAATGCGATTCACTGTCTGTGCAAATATTTAATTCCTTGATTTTATGTTTTTCTTTATTTCATGTTCTAGCAGATTCTGGAACTTTCTTTAGTTTACCGGATAAGTGTTCTGGATTTTTCTGTCTCAAGAAAAGTATTCTGGATTTTTCTTACTGTCTCCAGAAAAGTATTCTGGAACTTTCCCTGTTAGTATAAAAGCAGAAGATCTGTCAGTCACTGTGTTCTGAGTTCAGAGTTGAGTTAATAAATTGGTGTAACTCTACTTCTTGTGTCTGTCATTGAGTTCTACACTAAAGTACCTAGGTGACAATATTATGCATCCGTGTATGCTTATACGGTATATAACAGTTTTGAATGCTTAAACCGGAAGTTTCCGATCAAATAGACTTTCCCTCGAGCTTAGCATGGATTTGCATATTTTCCGCCCTCTGGGTTCTGCGTGAGAATCATTGAAGCAACTTATTAACGCGATCTTTCATAATTTAGGCATAATTAAACTTTAAACGACATGAAATCTCTCTTGTTTACAGGAAGAGTCTGCTGCCTTCCCCTTTTGACTTAGGATGGTAATGATTTTGCTAAGCAATTTACCTTTTATGACAGTGAAGTACTAAATGAATTATGCTTTGGTTACATTGGTTAATTTTTAGCGGGATACGAATTCGAATTTTTCTGCGACGAATGGATGAACGACCCTGTAAATTACTAGTTTAAGCCAATGGCCTATTATATTGAGAACATAAGTTACGTTTCGATCCTACAAATTAACTTTTTGAGCAGTCATTCCCCTCGTTATGAATAATAAAACTATGGATAATAAAAATAATTAATAATTATAATTAGTTGTGACAACTTCAATACTTAACAGCCTGTGTACTAAAGAAGGGTACACAAATTTCTCATTAGTAATATACAAATGATTTATAGTATGAAGTTATATAATGCTCTACTTAAATACCAGTTCAGATGCTCTTTGCGTTGTATAACCTATATAAGTAGTTTCACACTAGATATGTATTTAAATTTGCAATTTTTGAATTTTTAAAGAAAACTTTTTATCTTTAAAACTGAATGTGCTTTTAATATATTATGATATTTATTATTGATTTTTCTTCATTTTTGACTGATTGATATTACTATTACCATGCTAATTTCATTTCACATATTTTCGAAAACATTCCACGGTTCTGAAATGTTTATAAGCGTCAATGATAAGTGGTCGCTGTAAATTGGGTATTTGCACTCATAATGTCGGTGCAAAATATCAATAAATAAAGATTTTATAACCATATTGAATTTTTATTTGAGCACCTTATTATATCTTCTGGTTTATTCATGTGGCATTTGGTTGTCTTGCATATCTAAGCATTTCAGCTCAGGCTCTGTGCGTTTATCTATTTTCTATTAAATTGTCCGTCTATTCGAAGTTCGACTTACTTCGTATTTTTTGAAATTAAAGTCTCCAAACACATTGGCATTAATAAGTGCTAAGTGATATTTTTTAAATTGGTCTTCATTTAGATCAATGTAACTGTTTCGAGAAATGGATGGCGATTCAGATGATGAAAATGCAAATAGCATCACTTCAAAAGACTTCCTTACATCGCTTCAAAAAAAAAGGATATAGATGCAATAAAATTAACGAAACATATAGAAGATTTCATTTAATTCTATGAATTGAATGTTTTTTTATTAATAAATATTTAAAAAAAAGTTTTTATTAATAAGTTGTAAAGAGAAGTAGAAGTAAAAATTGAAAATTTCGCATTTTCGATAAATATTACAGATATTTTACGTTTGAACATTAATTTAACAAAAAATTGAATGTCTAACCAATGAAAAAATAATGAATTCTAATTATTTTGAAAGGAATTCGAATTCATGATAAGAGGTGATAAAGCTAAAATTACAATTTCAATTCGAAATGCTTCCGTTTATGAATGGAAGTATTTATAATAGTTTTAATATAATTGTCTAAAGAAAAAAAGGAATACGTCAGGAAACAATTAGAGATGTAATGGCAGGGTGTAAAATTCGAACATTGATTGCCTAGATATTATACATTGTGAGATATTAATTATTATTGTTAAAAAAATACATGTAAATTTTTAGATTAGAAGTTCCCATTGTAGAACTTATTGATAAAACCTTTTGATAAATATATTGAATACGTTAAAATAACTAATCAAAATTTTTTACATTTGATAAATCACTGCCTATTATCCAAAAATTCAGTACCTGCAGTCTCTCTTTAGAATCAAGTTTCAAGTTATATTTTCATAGTGGAAACATTCTTTGAAAACCATCGCATATATCAGATTCCCTAATTGATTTTCATGATCTTTCAAACAAAACAAGTCTGAGGCTAACGAAGAAAAACTGGAACCTAAAAATAATTATTCGCAGAAGTTAAGGAAGAAGAAAAAGGTGGGATTTAAATATAACTTTTAATAGGGATATATAAAAATTGAAAGTAAATTTTTTAAATAATATCTTGAAATATAAATTTTTTTTTTTAAATCTTAAGGAATGGAAAAAAATATATTTATGTATATACACAATCATATTAATCACTGGAATTATTCAAAATGCGATATTTGGTTAGTAACATTTTAGTATTTTTTCAGACTTTTAAAGTAGTATCACCACTAGTGGTGTCATTAATATTCCAAAAAAAAATTTTAAAAAGTTATTAATTGCATATTATTTTAGTCATAGAGAATTCTTCTAATATTTTTAGAGCATCATTTGTTTCCTTGATATCAGGAATTGAAATTTTTTTATTTAAAAAATACAAAAAGTTTTGCTACACAATATTTCTTTGCGAAGTATTTTATTTATTTCATTCTTTTAAGCCATTTTTCTGTATGCAGTGGATTAAATCGCACCGCATAAAAAGTAACGAGCTACATAACTAAAATTGAAATAATAGTTTCGTTATTGTTCATCAAAAGTACGCGCACACACACGCACATCACATACATATATATATATATAAACATTAAAGAAAAAAAAGTTACTGGTAAAGAAAAGTTTTTCTATACCAGTAATTATTTTATATGAACTAAGAGTAACATGAAAGCACATGCCATCACTCTAATAGAAGGAATTTTTTTCTATGCATCTTAAACATTCAATGGTTCTAGCATTTCAACACTTAAGATAAAAGCATTAAAAATATTAATAAGAAATATTAATCAGCAAAAAAAAAAAGTTCTTACGAGCTAAAATCTCCTTTAATAATCTATTTCATCTCCTTATGGTTCTTCATAAATTTAATCAAAGATTCTTTAGATGGTACCAGAATGCAAATACGATTATTTTTTCTTCGCAAGCAAGAGGAAATGTGTTTAAATTTTTGGGGGCTCAGAAAAAGAGCGAAAATGTTTGGAAAAGACTTCCAAGAATGTCGAGCGCATAGTTGGTATTCTTCAACTTCATAATAATGGATCCCAGACGGCTTATCTCAAATATAATGGCATATTTTCGAGCTGTAGAGGATCGAAGCTTTGCGTTGAAAACAATTGGTGAATATAACTCATAAAAGGATATATGGATTAAAGGTCATGATTCCACGGTAAGTTTTGAAATTATATATTTGAAAGAAAAATATATCTGAATCCGTAATAGTTTACATTTGTGTTATTAAGCATTTTTGTTTCCAGATAAGAAAAAAAATTACGCTTTTTACATTTTTTTTTAAACTCTGCATTCAATTAAACAAACGAAAACCGTATTCTCGGTGGATAATTATTTTCCTAACCTTAATGTGGACTCTAAATTAAATAAAACATTTAAATATTTCTGATGAAAAAGAATTTTTCTGCTTGGTCTTTTATTTTTAAATATTCATTATTTAGTATATGAATTATGTTATATTTTTTAATTACTCCTTCATTTTATTTACTTCTATGTAGTAAATAAAAACGTTGGTATATTGAAAAATAAGGTATTTAATTGTAATATGTTTAAATATTTGATGACACATGAATTATTAAGATTAATTATTATTATAGATGTACTTTCTTCGGTGGTTTTTTCTCGATAGAAAAAGTAATATATCTAGACTTATAAATTATTTTGAAGCTTCCATCTTATATTTATTTTTCACCAATTGTTTTGTGAATAATTTTCATTCAAATATATATATATATATATATATATATATATATTGCCACTTAAAAGTTCAAATTGTTAGTCTATAAACAAAAAATAAACGACCAAAAGAAAGTAAATGTGACAAAAAAAAAACATTTATATAACAGTTAAAAACAAAGTAATAAAATATTTTAGGAATACTATGAGAAAGTAGGACAGCATTATGGAACTACTTAAATACACTATCTTATTTGAATATAATATTTAGAAAATTTAATTATTTTTTATACATCCCCTTTTCCGATGTTATCATCATTTTGTAATTAATATTATTGTAATAATATCATTTGTAATAAATTTTGTTCGAAAATTATAGCAAAGTAACCAAGCCAGCAAATATTCGAGATGCTGCAGGTTTCAAAAAAAAATATAATAAAATCTAATTAATTGGTATCACGTATTGGATGGTGCGCATATTATGTGTCTGAACATTTAATGTATTCTTACCTTTTCATTAAAGTGGACTGTAAAAGCTCTAATAGAGAGAGTAAAAATATTCATTGTTTCAGTGTAATTTCTTCAATAAAGTTCCAAAAAATTAAATTTATTTAAAGAAAATTAAACAGTTGCTCAAGTCTGATCAGCTAGGATGACAAGCTTGCTTTATTTGTTTCTCAAACTGTCATGACTTGTTGCAAGAATTTGGGTTTTGTACCGTATATTCTTTATCTTTTCGCCTTTAATGACCAATTTTAATGGAAATTAAGGAATTCTTAAAAGGCTTTATATAAAATAATGTCAGAATTCGGAGGTTCGAGGAAGTATAATCGAGTTCAGTTGTTGTGCTTTTAAATGTCATTTTTGGACCCTAAACCTGTAGTTAATAAATGTGTAAATAGAATTGGTTATCAGAGGTCTAGATCCGGTTTCACATAGAATTATTCCTGATTAGTTGGCTTTAAAAACATCCGTGTTAAAGCTTCGCCCATTGGTGGGATGGAAAAATGTCGAGAGGTTGGGCTAAATCAAGTGGTCTCTTCTCGGAGACACATTATGATTTGGCAATACGAAACTTATCGCCTCATACCACATCAGTCGTGTATTTTCAAAACAGGGCTATATTGCAACTTAGTACCCGCGATTGAACTAGGAATAATTTCATGTCTAGTGTTTAAATCAGTTCTTCTTAGACTGTATTAGTAGAGCTTAAACGGTATAAACACAATTAAAGAAACATACTCAAATAAATCATCAGTTTTGATTCTTGTAGGAGCGTACGTTTTATTAATGAAATCTACCTGCTTTTTTTCCACAATGAAATTTCATTTTTGCGTTTCAAGCAACGGAAGACGATTATTTACATAAGCTCTAGTAGAATTTTAATAGAAGGTATTGTCAAAATCTTTAATGGAAATTTAAATTTTCAATTAATTAGCAGGACCGATTTCCTTTCATTTCAATTGAAGTTTTAAAATTATATTTATATAATTAAAATTACTTACTTTAATCTTTAATTAATGCTCCTTTTATTGATTTGTTGTTTTAACTTTCTGACTTGTGTGAGCATACAGCAAACCTCTGTCAAGCTTCATAGATTTGAATAACCTAATGGTTTCAATATATGCAGATCTAGTACTCTTTTTTGCAAAGTGTAATGGACATTTAAAATGCGGCGTTTCGAAAATATTAAAAAGTTGAGAAGTATTTTTATCCCCATAGGATGAACCAAAAAAAAAAAAAATATCGGAGCATTCGGAAGAAACAGAACAAATGTAAACCATTTATATCTATAAAATATTAAAAAAAAATATTGATATTTAAAAATTATAGAAATATAATGTGTTGCAGAAAGATTACACAGAAATTTTACTTTAAAGAAGAATTTTAACTAACAATCCCTAGAAGAAACAAGTTAATCGTTATGGTATAGTAATTATTTGCCATAAAATTTTCAAATAATTATTATACCATTATTATACCATAAAAATTCCATGCAATTCAACGCATAAATTTTTAGGAAAGAGAAAAAATGCAAAACCAAAATCATGATATTTTAGCTATGCATGATCAAAAGCGCCATTCGCTTAGTTTTCAGTAGATACAATGATGCAGGTATGGAGAGAAGATTTCTTTCATGTAGACATACAAACATAATTATTATTCGCATATATCTTGCTAACCTTTAACTGCGGACGTGCGGTCTGTGAGACCGCTAGCGATGGATTTTCGGTCACTCCTATTCTATTTTTAGCTCAATTAAATGGATTCACCTTGTAGCTGATTTGTGACCTTCAATACATGTGCACTTTTTCAACCGATTTCAGTGGATGCTTTTAAAAATAATTCAGTTATTTTTTTGAGCGCGGTCTCTAAGTCCGCCCTTCCCTGTTAGTGACCCAGTGATAAACAAGGCTTAGCAGATGGTGCTAAAACTTGTGCGCCGAAATATCATCCAATTTACTGATCCTATTATGAAGCAGTGCTCAGGCACTTTTTAATGAAGCAGAAAGTGATTTTAGTGATAAGGATAAGTGTACAGAAGAGTTTTTCGATGAAAGTTCGCATTAAACTGATTCTGATATGTTTGTTCAAACATAATTATTTTTTCTAGTGATAAAGTATTTTGAAAAATTTATAAAATATATTAATATACCAAAAGATATATATATATAGAATTTATAGGTTGATTTTTATACTAGTTCTTAACCTGAATGTTTGAAATGCCCTAGAAAACCGTTCTATGAAAGTCACACAAACCGATAAAAAAAGGCCAAATTTACCCATTGTTTATTTTTCAAATAATTTTTTGGCAGTTTTTCATACTAATACATTCATTACAAAATTTAATTTGAATGTAAATGAAATGCTGTCTGGTAGACCGCACCTCCCCAGTTAAGGGTTAAACAGCAACTGGTCAAATTTATGATGATTTGCAGTCATAAATATGTCAATATGGCAGTACATAGATTGAAAATTTTGTTGTAAATACCGGCTTTATGCCCACATTTTAAACGATGATGGAGACACACGAGACGAGGTAGCAGTCTCAAGCTAGCATTTGTAAAGCTTTGCATAAAGTTTCCATACGGATGATTAACAATTAGATCTAAGTATAAAGCAAGTAAAAATGCCTTCTAATTGATTCTAGTAGAGTTTCGAGTGCATTTTACAAGTTGAATTTTTTCCTGTTCTGCATTTATTACTTTTTTCTACTCATCAAACCTATTTATAGAAGAGTTAAACGTGTTTATAAAGACTTTTTAATTGTCCCGAATACTAAACAACATCAAAAACACAAAAATACTAATTTAATTAACCTCATGAAGTATTGAGTTAATCATAAGCAAAATATAGTTCATGCTACAAGTTAGTCACTCGCCTTTCGTTTCCTATCTGCGAAATGCACATCTCTGAGTTCTAACGGTCTAAAGTCACTATGTATTTTTCTTAGAATGTAACGAGCAGATGTTCTTTATTTAAAAGCCCTTTTGAAAAGGTGGTATTTTTACAGTCTTATGCAATGTGCAGGGCAGCGGTACATAGCTGCACCAAGTGCTATTCAAATGCATCCTCAGTCATATCATATACTCCTCTTTACATTGCAATACATAAACATTTTAAAAACTTTCCAAACTTGTAAAAAAAGTTTCCGAACTAAGTCGAAAACGGTATAAGAATACTGTTTAATTGTTTTAAAATAAAAAAAATAATACATTTATAATAAAAAAATAATACATTTATAATAAAAAAATAATAATACATTTATAATAAAAAAATAATAATACTTTTAAGCAATAATAATAATAATAATAAAATAAAAAATACATTTAAGCAAATCTAAGTTTTTATTTGTTTCTCTCAACACATCTAACTATTTTCAGTGATTTATTTAATAATTGCATGATATTAATCTACGAATTATTCAAAAATATGAGTTATAAAAAATACATGAGGATAATTGTCTAAATGTGTTGTGATAAAAATTTATTTATAGTTTAAAGAAACATAAAATTATAAAAATGATTAAATATTATTATGTATAATTAATTGATGACTCATTAACTCTAAATTTAATGAAATAGGATGATTGAAAAATATTTACGATATGCCTCTTGATTACTAAATCCCTTTTAATTACTTTAAATACTCAAGTGTGTCACAAAGAAACATATCAAATGAAAAATGATATTTCTTCCATTGTTCAATGGAGCAAAAAAAATTTATAAATTCATAGATTTAAAAATTAATTATATTTGGAATTAATTTATTACTCATTAATTCCAAATTTAATGAATAATTATGAATGCAAAAGTCTTTTGATGTGTTTCTTGATTACTAAATTTCTTTTAATAATCTCTTTTAATTTGAATAATCAGGTATGTAACAAAGAAACTTTTCAAATAAGAAAGGCTATTTCTTTCATTGTTCAAAGGATTTATTCATTCATATTAAAAAAGTAGAATACTAACTACGGCTACATCAATATATTCTAAGTTATTAAAATTATTGATAGTTTGTAAACAAATTTAGAAATGTTCGTATTATTTATAATCATTTATATCTATTAAATAGAACAACATCGTTAGATTATGCGGTTGAAGGAAAGGTTGGGAAGTTCTGGATCACTGATATCCCTCCCTCTCCTTCCTTTCCTTACCATGGGTCTCAAAGCATTTTATCCCCAAGAATATTTTAAGTCTGCAGTGACGGCAAACACTGCACATTTTTCCTGAGAAATCAAGGATGGAATTAACTGCCTTTGAATCATGAAACTTAGATTACGTTGCCAGATTTAAGGGCTCAAGTCTCTTCAGTATTTTAGATTAAGTTTAGAAACTAAGCTTAAGTATCTATGTCTATTTCTAAGCAATATATAAGGTAACTTTTAAAGAAAGTAAAGAAATTATTTCTGTGTTCCTCAAGAATTTTTTTACGATATTGTCAATTGATGTTTCTAATATAATTGCCCTCAATGTAAAATCATCAATGTCTCTAATGTAAAATCCTCAATTAATCACTTTAGAACTCAATTTAAAATTTAGAAATTAAAATGGAATTTATTAATATTAATAGAATTTCTTTTATACAGAAAAACAAGAGGATTCACTCATTTTCAGCGTTTTAAGTATCTTGTACATCGATTTTTGATTTTTGTACATCGATATCAAAATGCGCATTCTCTTATATTGAGTGGCTTAGAAAATAATTTAATGTGTTTGAACAATTCTTGACTTAATTATTGCAGCCTTATTCCATCTTATAAAGTTTTCAAAGAGAAACAATCATTTATAGATCAATCACCTTGCAGAACCATAAAATATGATTAGTTTTTTTCATACGATTATAAAGTTAAACAAAGGCCGTTGTTAAATAGCTTAAAATAGTTTCAAATTTAATAAATTGGACTCTTAATCATGCCATACTTAATCACATCTGCGGAATGATGATTGATACTTTCATCACGGATACAAATTAAATAAGTTTGAATTTCACAGACAAAATACTTATCGGTTTGTATATAAAATTAAGCTTAGGAAAAAAAGTGAAAGGAATTGTAAAGTAAGAAATAGAAGAAATTTTATTAAGAAAATTGTTGACTCTGTTCATTGTTATCACTTTTTTTAATACTTAAGATTTCCACAAGCAAAGATTTCGACATTTTGTGAAAGAGGAAGCACTAGAAACTGTACCTAACATATAATTAACTGAAAAGCTACTTTAAATATAGATGAAAAACGTAACAGCAAATATAATTTTAAACTATAATTTTAGTGTTGTTTTTCAAGTATGTTCCACTTGTCACCCATAAACAATTCAATCGGGAATTTTATAAGATAAGCTACAAATGAATTTTGAATAAGAATTTAAAAAATATCGTTGAAAAATAAACCAAATAACTCTTAAGCCAAACTTTTTTTTCAAAAGTATTTTTAAAAAAAATCAATAAAATGTGCAAGAAAATTTTGAAAAATAAGAAGTTAAAAAAAAACACGTAAAGGGCGGTGTGTATCGGACAAAATACCAACGTATAAATGGTTCATAAGTTAAAATTAATTTTCTAAGTTAACATTTTAACTTTAATATACATGTAAATAAAGAAATATATAAAAAAAAATGTGCAGAAAAAATAAATGTTCATGTTTGTATTAAATTGCTTTTCCTCGATCGAGTTTTTTTTAGAATTTACATTCATTTAATCTGTGCGCTTTGACTTTTTAAGGAATGACTTTAAAATTACTTTAGAATTCCTATGAAATATTAATTTAAATCCATGGTGTACGTATTTCAAATAAATTTCAAACAATTAAAAATTTACTTAAAAATATACGAAATTTTAATGAAAATTAAGTAAACGTGTATAAAACAAATTCCTTAAAGTTAATTTTTTTTGTGCTAGTTAACCAAATAGTCCCAAATTTATAAAAAACCTTATGTTTATTGAACATTGAAAAAATATGTTTATAAAAAAATCAGACAGCATAAAGCCTTTTAAAAACTTAAGAGTTTTTAAATTTCTTAAAAGCTATATTTAGTGTAATTGATTTTTAAAAATAATTAGGACTTATAATCCAATATATATAATTGCAATATTTTACAATTTAAGCCAGTAATTTAATAATATTCATTTAGTCCAAGGTTCAATGAATAAAGTTTCAGTAAGAGAAAATACTTCCCCCAAGGATATGCAAATGAATTTTAATTGCATTTTTATAGTTAGTTATCTCAAATCCGGTTTCATACAGATAACAATGCCCATAAACAACAGAAAATCTGCTGCAAAAGGAGGGAGACAGCTCATAGGATACTAAAGATAATAATAAAATTTTTCTGGTGCACTTAGTGTTGTTGAAGTATATTGGTCTTCTTTTCTGTTTGCTTCTCTAAATAATCGTAATTCATGTATGATAAAATAAACAAATTATATATTATGATTATTTATGATAAATGAAATAAACTGACTAACATAGAGATAATTATTTACATAATAAGTCTGGATGTGTTAAATTATATTTCGCATAGCTAAAAATGAAATTAAAAATATTCAAAATGCTTAAGCGTATTAAGTAAGTAACTTAAAAAGCACAAGAATATGATTTTCAAAACTAAACTATACATATTATATATTTGAAAAATGAAAAATGAATTCATCATACTTTTGCTAAGATGCTCGTATACTCTTTTTCACATCCTCATTGGAAATTTTGAGAAAAGGTCACCATCCTACAATTAATAAACCCCTGCCATTGCATACAATTATTTATCAATTCATTACTATCGCAGAAATTATATTTTAGTATGAGTTTCAGAAATATCTGTCTACAAATGTTCATCATTTTTTTCTTCATGTTTCAATCACATCACAACAAAGAAAGTTCAAACCATCTTCAGATAAAGAATACCAAAATAGGGAAAGAAAAGCATTTTTTTGTTTCTTTTTTAGTCTGTGACATCTTTAATACTCATCTTTCAAACCAAACTGCATTTTGCATATCACAGTCATGATTGGTGTGATGGAATATGAAAAATATCTTTTTTTTTCCTTCAAATCCACTTCTTAATTTATTCCTAGAAGAATGTAAATAAAAAGGCCCTCTCAGTTTTGACACTGGCATGATAATAAATGACTCCGCCAGTAATGAAAGTAGGCACACTGTTTTATTAATGTTGCGTTTTACTTAACCCTAGTTCGAAAGGCAGAAAAAGCTGCTATTGTTACGTGAATCAGCAGCTATTTTTTATAAACTATTTTTCTCTTTTTTTCTGCTATATTTTTTTGAAGTCCCCCCTCGATATATTTTTTAACTATGCCTCGAATTTTTATGATTCTTTGGGGACTTTTTTTTTTTTTCCTTCACTTTTTTTCGTCGTATGCTTGAGTTTTGTTTATACTCATTAGGACGTTTTGGTCTCGCCTGGGTTCTGCGACAACGATAATGTGCCTTTTTTTTTTGGCAGAGAAGAAAATCGAGTACTCGAACACAGGGCACAGCAGGTACCACATTCTCCAAAACTATTAGTAAAAGCAAGCGTATTTCAAGTTTTATTAAATTGAAAAGTTTTAATTTCTCTTAAAAAATGAAGAATAAGTGTTTTATTTCTTAAATATTGTTTTTTTGTCTGTTATTTTGATCTTAATGCCTTCAAACTGTTTATATATATTATTTTAGACTTTCGGAAACAAAAATCATAAAAAATGCACTCAAACTAATTCTTGTGTTTTTAAGTGAGAGCTTTCTACGTCGTAAATTCTGAACAGAGCATTTATTTCTAAAGCAAAGAAAATTTTATATTTTGGATGTTAACACATTTCGCGATTACAAATTAAACCTCTTTTGCAGGATTCATTTTTCGTTTAACAGATAACTTTAATATATCAGAGTTGTTTTTGGGTTCTAGATTAATAAATTTTAGAATTTAATATTCTATTATACAACTCATTTCATCTTTGTAAAATTTATATTATGTAGAATATTGTATCGTTATACCATTTCTAAATCCATTGAAACTGTTAAGCTAAATAAGTTGTTATAATTTTATAGATAATTAATGAAATCAATTACTTTTATAGATTAGTTAAGAAAGACATTTCTTCAAATCTTTATCTTATTATTTAATACAAACTTTTTTTATCACAAAATCTTCAACATAATGAATAGACAGACATGCAAGGGTGGGCGTGATTTGCATTTAATACATTATCAAACACATAATTCATTGCACATTTAGTTGTAGAAATTAATTCACTCAAATAATTAAAATAATGAATTAAATTCAGTAATTATATCTAAAATATGAACAACATATAATGTTATAAATAATTTTCAATTTTATTTGAAAAAATTGTAAAAAAAATTTAAAAAATGGTTAGTTTAATATTCCCAAAATTATCTTATTAAACAATTTTTATTTCCTTTTTTTATAGTCCCAGATTGTGCTAATTAGCATATTTCCTACAGGCACTTTGTCATTTTAAATATTTATCTCTCTTCAAAGGCTAATTAAACTTTGAACACAATGCAGATTGACCGCCATTTCATTACCCAAAGTTAACACAAGTGGTGATAGAAAATTATTGATGTTTAAAGCCTTAATTGCTTTCAACATACTCGCTCTCCTCCCCCTAATATCATTTCAGAAAGCCAACGAATTAAACATTATATTATATTATTGGGTCTATTTTGGCAAGAAAAAGTGCATTGAGTGTAATAAAATAAATGAAGTATTATTATGGAGAGTAAAAAATATCATTTCTTCATTCCTCTTTATTAGAAATATGAAACATTCCAATAATTCAGCCTCGCAGACTTAATGCAACTTGAATAAGCTATTGCTACCTGGAGTAACAACTCCTAATCTTCACAGCGGCTAGTTACTGACCAATCATATATTTACGAGTTGTATAATCACAGCCTCTTTAATAAATGCAGTACTGCCTCTCCTGCATACTCTCATACCCATGCGGGCGGTCAACGGATTAGCATAGCTGTTTGCATTCCCTTCTACCGTGGAATCATCCGCCCTTTGGAGCGGTTCAGTATAAATTAATGCGATTGGGTTGCCAGTAGACCTATTCCGATCCACTGGATGGATCAGTTCACGCACGAACAAGCCATTGAAGCAGATTTCTGCTAGGTGGCTGTCATGGCCAATCGGCAAATTGGCGCTCACTCTCACTTTTAGGGCATGCAGCAGCTATTTGTTGATTAAAGGGGGTGACTCAATCGGTGGTTATTTCTGAGACTTCACACTGAAGGGCTGTAGTCAGCATTCAAAATAGCGGTAAAGAGAGGTATTCAATTTCAGCTCAGAACTAATGCGATGAGAGAGACGGATGCGTTTATGTATCGATATAATTAACTTCAAATGTAAAGTAATTATACAATTTAATCTGTTGTATAGTACATGCTTATATGTATAAATACGCATGTCGGTACATAATAAATTTACACAGCGCACTGAATGAATTGGTGTCTTGTAATTTTCTGTACGGAGAATTGGAAAATAATAGTCAGGTAACAGTGTTGAAATAAAATATAATTCATTAATTATTTTTAACTTACTTAAAAATTTTGCATTTTTTGAATCCCGAATTTTCTAAGGTAATAAGGTTGAAATAAAATATAATTCATTCAATATTTTTTACTTACTAAAAACTTTTTTCTTTTTTTTAACTGCACATTTTCTAATAAATTGAAATATAGTATTGATGTTTCTAAAAATCATTATCTAATGATGTCACAGGACACCCTTTTTATGCATAATGCATTATTACATGAATTATTACTTATATCATCAATTGTAAAAATATTAAATTGAAAAAAAAATATGGGTGGAAACAATATAATTCTATCTATCCTAGTATGACAATTGAAAAATAATGAATAATTTTTTTGAAGATGATTTTTGAAAATATTACTTTGAAATAACTTTATAGAATTATTTTATTTAATTTCCTATGAAGTGGTGAGAAATATTTCAAAGAAAATTCGATAATTTTATTGCAGATATTATATAAATATCTTCTGATTATATTTACAAATTTCGACATTTTTATTAATGAAAACATAACTATGTATAAATATTATCAGGATCAACAATCATTTTCAGAAACAGAAAAAAATCTCGGTATTAGTGTCAGAAAATGCAAGAAAGAATTTTATTTGTATTTTCAAAATTATTTTTTTTCTAGTGAATATTAATCTGTTCAACAACAGAACATACGCAGTCGGCATAAGTCATGAAAAATTATGAAGCCTAATATTATAGTTAAGATAAAGCAACATATTAATTTGAGCTGAAAATATTTTTTTGTATCCAATGTCTGAAAAATATTTGAATATTAAAAATATCATAAATTTCAATAATTAGTTCATTTTTTAAGTTTTATAGTGAAAATACATTTTGAGCAAAACTGTTTATATGATATATTAACGTAAAAAAGTCTACCCGATGGTGAAAGATTTAACACTCTCAAACTTACTCAAGTATCGATTTTCCTCCATTATCTTTCAAAGTCTTCGCAGTCTTTACATTTAGCTATGTCTTTCATCATTAATATTTATTTTAAAAAATGTAACTCCTTTTTTACCAAATGTCTCTGTACTATAAATATCACTAATGTATCAATGTGTACCTATATTACATTTAAATATATTGCTTGTATAAAATGTGTTTTATATAAGCAAATCATAATTCAATCTTTATTATTTCATTAATTGTGATAATATGTCTTTGTTTATGGTGTTAAAAAGAATTATCAAATTCAAATCAATGAATTATGTGGCCTTGAGAAGCAAAATTGGGGGGTGGGCACACATTGCACTCATTTTATCTGTCTTCTGTAGGCGTCATGATACTTATGAATGAATACTATGATGAAATGTTTAAATATATTATGATATTCTAATAAATAAATGTTATTCAGGAAAGAATATTTAGGATTCGTTTGAAAACCGATAAATTAGCTTTTAAATACAATGGAGAGAAATCAAGTTAAAATTGTATCATCAATAAATTGCTGCATGATCTACTATTTATGCTAATTTTTTCAATTCACAAATTAAATCCAGTAATGTGTACACCTTTACAAGCATTAAGAAGAAGGTTTTTTTTTTTGTTTTGTTTTTGTGCAATTGAGAAAAAAGTTTTCCAAAGAATTGACAAATTTTTTTTCGCTCTATTTGAGATGATTGCATTTAAAATAAACAGGAAATCTCTTCAGATTTCATAAGATAAGTGTAATTCATGTATTTGGAAATGAAATACAAAAAATGAAGTATATTTTATTTTTGAAATTAAAAAATTAAAAATTGGAAAAAAAAATGTCAGAATTTTTTTATCGTGATAGAAAACTTTGTTTACATTATTCTGAAGCGTATAGCTATTAAAAATCCATTTAAAAGATATTAAATATTATTCTCTCTTTTCGGATGCTTTCTCTTTTTTTATTTAGTGATTTAAATAATTTTCCTTGGTTATGCTTATTTATTTTATTAGCCATAAGTTTTTCATTCAAATTTTGTTAAATCTTAATATAACGCAATGCATTTCGAAATATTCAGAAGACGATACTTTAAAACTAAAATAGTGCATTATATGCACTCATTAAACTAATATTCCTAATTAAGAGCTCCCTCGCAAATGTAATCAGGGTTTCATAATATCGTCCTAACCACGCAAATCTAATTAATCAGACTTCTGTTATTCCATGTCAGAAAATCTACTCTATTTTGCGCGATACTTTGTATATTACTTCTATTAAATTTGTGTTGAATTCCATTTACTAAATCAATGCTTGTTATAAATTATTTTATTTAAAAAAATTCTTTTATTCAATTTGCATGTCTGAGATACACGATGAGAAATTCCCTATGGTGTCTGGGAACTGCTGGCATTCAATGAACGCAAACAACAAAACGTATTTTTTTTCAAATGCAAGAAGTTGAAATATTGTTAAGGAATAATGTCAACAGCTACTTTTGCAACATTCAAGAAACTTTTTGTTAAAATAATAATGCATTAGTGGTCTGATAAGCATTTACGAAACTAGTAGTTCTTCATGGAAATAAAAATTTCATACATTCTTCATGAATTCTACAACTCAGTTAGTATCCAAGTTAAATGTAAATTTTCAATCTAAAATGGAAGGTAGAATTTCACAAGAGACTTTACTAGAAAAGAAAAAAATCGTCTCGTATTTAAATAGTTAGTCACTCAATATAAACATTTTCAAATTGACTGCATTCAAAGAAAATTCCAATATTTCCTATTTTGGATGTATCATTTTCCAAGATATTCCAGACACTCTGGAGACGACCTTTCATATAAAAAGAAAATAAAGTATTAAATTAATTTCTGTTTCCATTCCTATATTTTAATTTATAAAAATATATAATGTATGCACAAATTGCCAGAAACACTATTGAAAATTTTATTTTATTATAAGATTTTACAAATTGTCCTTTTCAATTAACTGTTAATTAAAATAAAGTTATTAAAAATCTTTTGTCATATTTATACATTTTTTAATATTATTTTATATCTTTTTCACAATATTTTTCTCCCTTCTGATAGATATTTCCTCCATAATTTATTATTTTTTGTGTGAGAATTTCGCTTTTGTGCTCTTGCAATAGATTATTGTATATTATCTGGTTCTTCAATAATAAAGAATATTTCATTTGCTTGTGAAATCATTGCTTTTCTTTGAATCATTTAATTTCAGTGATGGATTTAATATTGGTATTTAAATTTCAATGGGTAATTATCATATCGGTAGATTTATTACAAAAAAATTAAGGCACTTGCATTTTATACTTTAAGTAAATTATCAGATTTAATTAAAGTCAGTAAAATATGTGGACATGAATTTTGTCTTCACGCAATTCTGTTATTAAGGAGAAATTAATTGTTGAGTAACATTTAAATACAATCAACGAAGTAGTTAATTAGGGACAAATATTTCTATACTAAGGTTATTTCAAATTTATATAAACAAATGGAAGCTAAACACGTATTACAAATCTAAACAATACAACATTTGTTTTGCTTATTTTTTCACTACTTTTGTCAATTATACCGCTATCTTTTACTGCATTATTTTAATCGTGATGAAGAGTACATGATTCACTTCTGGATCTTAGAAAGTTAAAATTTATCAATAATATGATCGATTCCAGAACGACAGAATGCTAAGTATATTTCAAAAAAAAAAAAAAAAAAACATATGCACACAAATTTGTATACTCTAATATGACAAAATCTATGGGATATGGAAATACACAAACAAAAGTATAAATGTATAAAGGGGCAGTGCATAAGCAGGACTTTCATTTGTATACAAGTCATTATTGTGAAAAGGTTTCTAATGTGATTATGTCCTCACGACGGGAATTAACAGTTTCTGAAAACGGAATAGTAGTTGGCGATAGACGCGTGGGGCATTCCATTTCGGTTATGGTTAAGGAATTCAACACTCCAATACCAGTGTTAAGAGTGTGACGAGAATACATGAATTCAGTTATAACCTCCCACCAAAGACAAAGAAGTGGTCGATCGTCTGCACTTAATAAGAGTAGGCGACTTGTGCGTAGAATTGTCTGTGTTTACAGATAAGCAACGCTATGAAAAATAAACGTCTTAATCAATGTGGAACATACAACGGATGTGCCCGTTAGGCAAAATTAGACTTTAATGAGTTACGGCAACAGAAGACTGACTCGAATGCCTTCACTAACAGCACGAGATCGTCTGGGCTTATGACCATATCGGTTGGATCCAAGAAGACTGGAAAACCTTAGCTCTGTCAGATGAGTCACAATTTCGGTTGGCAAGAGCAGATGGTAGGGTTCAAGTGTGGCCCAGACCCCTCGAAACCATGAACCCAAGTTGTCAAGAAGGCACTGTGCAAGTTAGTGATGGCTCCATAATGATGTGAGCTGTTATTACATGGCATGGATCGGGTCCTCTTATCTAACTGAACTGATCATTGACTGGAAATGGTTATGATCGGCTACTGAGAGACCACTTGAAATCATCTATGCACTCCAAAGAAGGAATTTTTATGAATAATAATGCTCCATGTCACCTGGCCACAGAAGTTCGCGATTGGTTTGAAAAAACATTTTGCACAATCCTAGCGAATGATTTGGCTGCCTAAATTTCCCGACATGAATCCCACTGAATATTTCTGGGAAATAATCGAGAGGTCAATTCGTGCACAAACTCTTGCACCAGCAACCCTTCCGCCATTATGGACTTATATAGAGGTAACATGACTCAATATTTCTGCAGGAGATATCCCGTTTAAAAAGAGGTCCAATACGTTATTAAGGGGTATCCCCTGACCCGTCACTTCAGTATATATGTATATATGTATGTATATACATACATACACACACACACACACATATATATCCTTGCTAATTCCAATATTTAGTTACAAAATTTTACTCTCTTTTCTTTTACAAATTTTATATTTTATCATGACAAATATCTTATGTAATATTAATTTTAAATGAATTAAAATGATAAAATATTTATAATTAATCATTTATAATCTGTTAATAACAAGTTAAATTTTATCAATCGATATCGTTTACTGAATGTGACATAAAAGGTAAAGTAATTGGCAATATATTGGTTAACTTCTGAGCCAACTGACATCCTATTGCAGATGCAATTTGTTGATTTTTCAAAAAATTTTTCGATTGCAGGTTGAATCAGGTTGCTAACACTTAACGATTAATTCCGGAGCAGAGAGTCTGCCTAGAGATTTAAATTATTTTAGCCTATTTTAACATAAATCAAAATCATTTTATATGTGTTTATGTGTGATTATATGCATTTACATATCTTCCTAAGCGAATATTTCAACAAGATTTCAATGAAACATTGCACATTTTTTTAAGAACAAGATTACTGTCTATTTTTTTAATGTAGAAGCTCTTCAGTTCAATAGCTCAGGAGCAATTTATTTTACATGATTTTTTTCAGTGAGTTTTCATTTCTGGGCATTTTTTTTTCAATTTCTGTTAACATTTTAAGCATTTTAGGAAGTCAGTTTTGATGTACAATAACAGTAGAGCTCTGATCTATTCTATTATTATTTTTTTACATCTTATTTCATATCGTTTGAATTTTTTATTTAATTAAAGTAATTATTTAACACATGAAGTGATATAATCTTATTTTCAAAGATTACATGCGACCAAGACCTATTGGAAACCAATCAAATGGTGTGATATAATAACATTCGCTGTATTATAATCATTTATATAAAATTAACTTTTACTTTAAAGACTACATTGAAGGTATTTAAATTCAGAGTAATGATGTACATAGCAACTAGTATAAGAATTAAAATCAAGTGAACGCATTTTCGATAAACTGCGTTCAAAACATCTTTGGTTGACTGTTTCAATCCACGTAGTCATTACCGCCATCACAGTGTATTAAAAGTAATATTAACATTTTAAATTCATGTATAACAACAACAATCGAGTTGGAGTGTTTGTTATTTATTCTCCCACTGCCATATATAATATGACAAGTTTTTTTTTTCTTTGCCTCATCATATAATGAAGAGAAAAAATATATATTTCGACCCATTTTCCTACTCAAGAATGTGAAAGAGATCAATGATAGTATAAAATGAGGTCATCCACTGATAATCCAAATTATATCAAGGCACAGGGGATTTCTCGCATATTTCCAAAGATTTAGAAGAATGCAAAAAAATAAATGCATCTGTGGAGGAAACGGTACTGTTTATCGTTATTTAAATGAATGTTTGGAAGTCTTGGAACTAAGAAAGAATCTAAAAGTTGAAATTAATGACTTAAGATCAGCACTAATGGTACCAGAAAATCTTAAAATACTGAAAATCATGATGTTGAAAATTGACAGTTTTTTTTTCTTGCCAAAAATTTAAAGTTTAAAATTATTTACCTTTCTTCTGTTTTAGGAAGCACATTTGTAGGAATACAGAGAATTTTGAGAAGGTTTTCTCAAAGCTTTGACTTGCTTCTCTTAAAACAGGATGACAAATGTAGTGGAAGATGAGGAGGAAGGTCAGAAATTGACTACCTGCGGCTTAGGGTCAACCGCCTCGAAGAGGATGCCAGTTTCGGAGAATTCATCATTAATATGTATGGATTATGTTAAAGACAACAGTCGGCCACAACAAATCCTATCGATACTGTCTCGTTCAGCGGTGACGGGGTAGTCGGCCGTACACAAGAACAAAAAGTATAAAATGGTGGTATTTAATTATTGTTTCAACGATGATGGTATTTTTCAGAGATCAGCAATGAAGACATTTATTTTTAATTTCTTTTTCCCATGAGAAGAGATAAACAAATTGACATATAGTGAATCTTTCAATGACTTTTTCGGGACAGGGCTATCGAGTATATTTATTCATAGAAATTCAACAACATATCAAAACCGAATTTTTTGCCCATTACAATATTCCCGCCTCGTAAACTACGTATTTAAGCAATTCAAACCAAGATTTAGTCTGATTTAACTAGGCTCATTCCATAATAAACGTAATTCTTAAAACTTAACAAATAACGATAGCCAACTAAAAATATTCCGACATTTACAGCGTCTTTTCAACAAAGCCATTTCCATAAATGGCAAAATATGTATCCAAACGACTAACACCACTTTAGTTCTTTGAAGAAAGTTTTGAATCCAATACTCACTTTTCAATTCCAAAAACACTTCCTCAGAAGAACGTGGAAATTTAAACAAAATCAAAAAAAGCACCACCAGTATCGTAATTTTCGCCTAAGTTTACCGGTGCATATCGGCTTCGTTATTTAACTTTGCCTCCTTTTTTTCTATCCCCGCTATTTCCTTTTTCAAACTATTTTGCAAAAAGGAACGAAAGAGTTTCCAGAAGCAAAATCAATGAGGAGAAGGAAGTCATACTTTAGTTCACGCCAAACTTATCGGAAATATTTTTCTTCTCCTAAATAACAGTTGAACTAAACTTGACTCTTTGAAAAGAGAAATACAACACACACGGTTCTTTTCTTTTCTTTCTTATCATCCTCTTTTACCCCTTTCTGGCACTCATAACGGTTCATTTAGTCACATAATCTACACTTAGCTTTTTATGTGTTTGAAAAGTGAGTACTTTCATGCTTTCTGATCTAAAGGCATATGTTTCTTTAGATGAATTACAGAACTTCAGCTGCAGTGTTTTGAATTGATTTTATTTGTATTGAATTGATTTTGTCTATTTTATAGCTTCTTCAAGTTTGACACTGACAAAACAAATGTAGATAATTAAGATCCTAGATATTTATTACCAACATTTTAATTCCCTATAATTTTAAGTAAATAAGTTATCAGCATATGATTAATATTCATTATAAGTCGTCTGATTACAATAGCATATCTATGAAGTTCCTTTTATATCTATAGTCTTGTCAATTAGTATAATATTACAAAAAAGAAACTAATGAATAAAACACTGATTTTTTAAAAAAAATTTCATATATATATATATATATATATATATATATATAAATTTCAGTAAATAGGTTAAGTTAAATATATAGGGAAATTTCGGTATAAATTTTATAATACTAAAATAGTAAATATTTAGTTGTTGGAAATTTGTAACTTAATGGATAATTTTATATTTTTATTCAGTTAATAAAAAAAAACTGTAAATTATTTTTTTAAATTTTTATTTAGAAATTTCTTATCATGAATTCTTTTCTTGAAAAAATAATAGAAAAGCTAATTCATCAGAGCAATTTTTTTCTAACTAATTCATCTAAATTTCTAGACTGCTGTGCATTTTTTTGAGAAAAAATGTGTTTTACAGTAATATTTAGCCTTTAGTAGCTTTAATGTTATTAATAACAGGTTATATTTTAAACTTACTAAGATTTTCTCTGCAATTAGTGTTATAAAAACATTTATTCATTTAATTTAAGAGTGATTATACTGTTACAAATAATGTGTATATCTGTAATTATTTCATTTTATTTTTGGACCTTATTACATTGATATGCTAATTTACCTAAAATTAATAATTTTAATAAAATTAACGAAAAATTCATTTGGGTTTATATTTTTTTAAATTCATTCTGGATGGAATTTCTTTTCTTCCCACTTTAATTGCAGTTATCTCTATTTCTTTAATTTACATTTAATGACATTGAATACATTTCAATTTAATTAAATTATATTTAACTATTATTATCTTTTACTATGCCCGGAAGTTATGACAACTCATTGGTTTTCAATATATGGTAGGGTACTTTATATACCTAATTTTTTTGTTAGGATCCAATACTAAGATTTATGAAATACATTTTATAAATAGTACATTCTTTTGAAACTAAACTAACTATTTGTAAACTAAAATTCAGGAAGTAGTAAGAATATTTTCCATTTAAAAATTAATGGAAGTAATTATTATAATTATTAAATATTACTTATTTAGTGGGGATATATAAAATTAATAAAATGAGTAGCAAGTTTACCTATATGTCTTCAGAAAGGGTTAAATTATTTTCTTTAGAGCAGGAGAGACGTTAAACATGTATACAAAGGATTATTTTCTCTATGTAAAGGTTTGAAAAGTTAACGTTTTATGTCGCAATGCGATTATGACGATCCCTTTGAACCAATCTGTCTTTAAACTAGTAACGAGTTAGACAGCTCAATTTTTATCCTTTAATCAATGATTCGATTTGCAGTTGTCAGATTTATTACAAATGAGGAAAGTTTGGTATTAAAACTACATAAAATCTTTTTAAGGAAATCACGGATATTCATATGGATCAAGGAACCAAAAATAACACAGGAAATCAAGTTTTAGTTTTATTTTAAAACTATGCAGTAAGACAAATGGGAAAATTTCATCCACAACCTGTCTCTAGTTCGGAAAATATGTTCTTAAAAATGCCTTTATAATAAAATATAGATTTTGAAAATTCGAAATACACAGGATATCAGCATATGTTGTGAAGATATGATTAATTATGGGATTCATATTTCACATTATTTACTTTATTACTGAATTCATTTTAAACCAGTCTTGAATTTTAACAAGGAAAGCAAACTATAAATCAACTTAGAGATAATAGTTTAAACATATGCGTATGCTTTTTTTTTATATTATTTTTCAAGTCTCTTCTTCAACTCCTTTATAAGAATCCAATTTTGTGAAAGTTGCCTTTTACGCAAACAGAGTTTTAAGTGTTTATAATTATGTTTTCTCTTAATCTTTGTTTAAAAGGAATTTATAGGCATTTATAAATGGTGCCATTTCTTTGTATTAAGCTAAAGAAATTAGAAATTACAGAAAAGTGTTGTTTGATGATCAAAATTGTCTTACTGACGATCTGAATCTTAAAATATAAATTCTGTCAATATATAAATATCTGGGTAGAAAATATTAAAATGAAAATGAACTAATATGAAAAATGAAAGGGAAATTGAATAATATCGGTAAACGATCTTCGATAAAAATGGCAGATTTAGGATCTTGTAGAATATTTTTCTGTAATTGAGAGCACATGATTTTCTAACAAATAGCTTAAATGATCGTTATTTGATGGTTGCAAATGCCATCTATGAATGGAATAAACAAATCATAGATGACATTACAACTACCATTCCTACTAGATGGAATTACACATGTGTAACTGGAATCACTCATTCATAGACGACATAGATCAATTAATAGATCCATGAATGCTTAAAGGAAATATAGTTTTATAGTTCTTTTACTACTGGCCTCTCATTTTGTATCTGATGCAAAGGATCCAATACTCTCTACAACACATAATGCATATGCGAAATCAAAACACTATTTTTGAATTAAAAAGTGGCAAACAATACTTTGAAATATAATTCAGTGAAATATTAGTTACTTTTCTTTAAAACAAGTGATAGATACAATTGCACTTCATCTAGCACATCTAAGAAATTATGTGAAAGGGGAATTGTGATATTTTCTGCTATGGTTACGACCATTTTGAAAAACATCCGAGAATTATTAGCAATAAGTCAGAATTACTTAAAATATAATCAGTAGATTATCTTCCTAGTAGGTTTTCAGGGATTTCTTGTCCTCAGTTGTGTTTCTTTTTGAGGTAAATAAGAAATATGTTACCGTTGGGTCAACTATGTCATACTAGTTCACCAGTTAATTAGCATTGGTGGCTGAACTCACAGAATAGAGCCCATCATCATTTGCCACCAATTAACATCTTTTTTGCAAAAATTTAGATAGAAATAATCTTATTTGATTTGCATTTAGCGCGAGGCCTTGTGTTTATACAATAATTTTAATTAATTTATTTTCATATAATAGCTAGAAAATCTTATTTATTTGTTAATTAACATTTTTCAATGTGCCAAAGTAAAGAAGCAATGCAAAATATATTTGAAAGAACTTTTTGATTTTCTTTTTGTACATAAATATTAAAAAAATACATTTTTTTTTAGTTTAGATGGGGAAATATGATATTGAAATTAATAAATATGTAATTATGTGCAGTATTTGAGAATTCTCTCTCTAATTTTACATATTTTGTACCGGAGGATTTTAAAGTCCGTTGGCTTTTAAAAATTCAATATTCCACGGTATAATGTAGGCAGCGAAGTAAAAATTGACACACATGCTTGAAATGACATGAGAGTCTTATTGCAATAAAAAAAATCATATTTGCGGTATGAGCATTTCAAAAAAATTTCTAATGAATTCTGCTTTTCAAACTGTGAGTATGACGAGTGCGAGGTATGCCGATATGCTGCGGAATCGCATCTAATCTAGCTAATAAACACTTGCTGGAAGGTACGATTTTTATGCCGGTTGGAGCTTTATCCTATATTGCTTCAAGCGTAGAGGATCTCTTGCGTGCTGAGCCGCTATTAAGTCATGCTTAGCTTCCAGGTGCCCAGATATCGTGATAATTGGTTGTGAGGTTACCTGAAGTCACAATTCCACCGCGATTTCCGACCTTATTAAAGACAGTATCTATAGCCGAAGACTAATACTAAAAATCAATATCCGATGACCGTTTTTCACCATACTTCAGATATGCCATTCACAACATTGTTCCTCGATTACAAGTATTGCAAGTGAACGACGGTCGACATGTTCAGCACTTTTTATAAAGAACTGTCTTAGCTAGAAACCAATTGTTATGCTAATTATTGCTTTTGTTATCATATGAAGCGTCATCTGTTAACCATTTTCTGCACTCTTTTTCGTTTCAATAAATCCCTGCCACTTCAAATATGTATATTGATTCTTACCTCTCTACCTACTTTGCTCCCTGAATTATTGAATTTTCAAATGTTAACAAACTTTTGAATCATTCGTTATTGTCAACAAACATTCATTTTAATATTAACCAGCATAAAACTTTATGGGCACACGCTTTATTTTCAATGTATAATTAGTTAACGTGATTTTTTTTATTATATTTCCAGAACTAACCAGTTGGGTTTGAATTATTCAAAACTATGTAATTCAAGTGATTTCAATTTAGGACCTAAATTATGTAAATTCAGTTTAGGTACTACGTTCTATGTTTGCTTTATTAGTATAATATCAGCGAATGCGAAATAAATTATTATGAATTAATAAACATTGGAGACTGTCTGTTAGCCAACAGTAGTATATATAGAGATACATATATATGTATATATTTAAATCCTAAGAAATTTTCATTGGCTCACCAAATGAAAACTTCAGTGATGAGAGGCAAATAATGGAACAAAATGCTTAAGAAATCTAAGAAACAGCATTAAATTTAATCTATTGAGTCTAAAGGCGTGTAATCTATGTCATAGAACTGTCTACAAATAATTTATAAGTGCAAAATGTTTTAAACTTTTATCACCTTGTGTGTATATTCAGTCACATAATGTGTTAATAATAATGAATTAATTTTTCAAAGTATTTCATATATATATGAATGCGATCAATAATTAGCCTTAATTATTAATTCTAACTATGATTATTATTAATAATAATAAATTAATCACACTGGCCATAACATATACATGTATTAATTTTCAGCAAAACAATTAAAATTTATACTTATTTTTTATACTGATCACTTATTTTTATACTGATTTACTTATTACATATTTACTGATATTTCTTGATTATTACTTATTTTTATACTGATATAGTTTTTTAAACAATCTTTCGCATGGAAGTAATTATTCGCAAAAATATAATCCATTCGAGTCTAATATTGATAACTTTTTGTCCTGAAAATAAATAGTTACTTTTCTTAACCTGAAATATTCTTTACAGAAAAAGAGGAGTCGGAAAATGAAAGAATAAATATGCTATCAAAATTAAAATTATTACACTAAGTAGCATTTCATATTATTCGAATCGTTTTCAGTTTTGCGCATGCATTAGTTTTAAATTTCAAAACGCACAACATTCATTAAAAATCTTTTTAATATGAATGATAATCAAATCGATATTTTTTTCAGTATTCTTAGAGCGTGAAGTTATTATTATTGATTATCGACTCATATTCCGAGAAGCCACAATATGCTATGAATAGCAATTAAGGATAGAGAATCTTAGTTTCACAGAAATCAGGCACAACAAAGAAAAAAATTAAATATGAGTTCAAATAAATATTGTAAATTATGCAGATAATTTGTTCGTATCAAATAGTTCTTTAAGTAGAGTTTGCACTCTTTCAATCAATATGGACTCTTAACTCAATTTAAGAAGAATATATTGAAAATTTCAAGGTGTTTTTTATATATACACATATTTCTAAATGAGCAATTAATTGAGAGAAACTCCAAAGTGATGTTCGCAACTATTTTGCAATTCAGAGTGTTAATTTCTTTTATTGAATCCTAGAAAGAGTTTTCTTTTTTTGTTTAAGTAACTCACCGTAATAATATTAACCTGCTTAATTTCGCCGCTACGTTTCCTAGCAACGTGGAAAAGCGGTATTTTGCGATCTCGGTGGAAAAGTTGTGAAGGCAGAAATGTTATCGAAATACTTTTAGGAATTTGGCGTATCGAAAGGAAAGAGAAAATAACTTAAGTTTAGAAAAATGATGTGAACCAGCTCTATAAACTGAATAGTTGTCAAAAGAGCGTAAAATTTAAACACACAGACAACAGTTTGAGAATTAAAGCCTACGCAGTAAATTACCTCCTACAATTTTAAATTTTAATAGCGCTGTGCAAAAATTGATACAGTTTAAGAAAATACCACATTTTCATACCACATCTTAGAAAATTTTGGCAATAAAAGCTTTCCGTCACAGTATTATAATTATGAATAATGAAACAAATTTTCTTAGACGGTTTCCGTTATAACATAAAAGAAATGAGCCATATTAAACCTATTAAT